>NC_136063.1:1251038274-1252317988 GCF_964261635.1 Lissotriton helveticus
ATCTCAAGCTAGTGTTTGAGAAAAAAATGAGGTTATTTAGCAACAAACCGAAAAGTGACGTATCAGGCCAAAATGTGTGCATTTAAGAAAATGGCAAGCTGATGTATGGAGACAAAGTAACAGAATTTCCATACTGTATTGACCGCTGATTAATGAAATTCTTGCAGATTATTGGTATTCTTACTGCTGAAACTTTTCCCTTGGTTGCTAAGACTGTTGTTTAAAGGCTCACAAGTAAACATTTCATCATCTCCATCAACAAAGTTTTTAAAGTATTTTATGTCAACATCATTACTATTGCAGCCTCTAGCACGAGCCTCTAAGATCAGTGTAGCCTCAGGGATATATATGTCTGATGTCTAATTCCATAGGGTCTTTGCAGCGTAGGCGTTTGTCCCTGAGCTTCTAAGAACTTTATAACCCGAAGGATATCTCTTCTGTTTACAACTTGGGACTGGGCCTGTGTAACATTTCATCTTTCCACCCTGCCAACTCCAGGTAGTTTTGCAGTCACAATAAACAGACAATCTATTTCGAACGGGTGGAATGTAGAAATGAAATGAAGTGAAAGGCAGGAGTGGAAAAAATGCTAAATACTTTTTGTAAGCTAAGAGGTCAAATTTTATACCTAGTCTATTTTAAATAGGATTCAAAAGTATGACTCTTGGACCAATTTTCAGGGAACTCTGCTGAAAAATGCTTTGTTAAGCCAACAGGATTTTAAAAGTGAAGGCTCCCCTGATATCCTGTTGGGTGCTTGGCCTTGCTTGCACCTCCGTGAAAGCATTTAAATATTTCATGTGTAAAACGTTGGTGCTCGAAAAAGCTTGAAAAACCGGTGTGTGTTGGCTGTCAATTTATTTTCCCTTCATATGCAGATCACTCTTTTCAACATAAGTATCCCTTTTATAAATGCCTGTAAATTCTATTTCTTTTGAGACCGTTTATTTGAAAATTGTGATGTAAAATGCACATTTTTACCACATTTATCACAATTTTCTTTGAGGTGAACCCAGCCACTCCCTTGAGCCATGCTGTGCTCTTCACTGCCACCATTCATGCATGTTTAGAGGGGCACCATGAGGAGCATCTAGGTGCCCCCCAGATCCCATAGTGGAGGGCGAGGGTGCCCAGCTAGGGGCCCCCAAAGTCACTTTCCGACAGCCTTTCCATGTCCATCATAATCTCGACGATGGTACCTGAACAGGTACAGCCGCCATTTGAGGATTATCTGTCCTTCCAAGCCCGTCTGAAGCAGAGCAGAATTCCCCCATGGGTTTCCCTCCAACCGCCAATATCATAATACAGTAGTCGTACAAAAACAAATGAAGGCGGGCAGAAAGCCTCCGACAAGCTGTCGGGTGGCTTTCCGACCAATATAATCGAGCCCTCAGTCTCGTCATCCATGGCAACTGACACGGCTGAGTGATGTGCTGTGCAACTATCTGTCAAAATACAGTGGTCGCCAACCTTTCTGGTAATAAGAGCTACTTATATCTGATAAAAATCATCCACAGCTACATATACAAGATTACAAGTAGTGATCCCCTCAGTTCATCAGGCCTGGTCGGTAGCAGTAATGTAGAAAAGACTTTGTCAATGAAGAATGTCTCTACATGAGTAATACATAACAGCACTCGGTTCGGTGTTCCTGGCTGCCAGGTAGTAACAATAGAAAGAAATGTCTCCCCACCGCTATATGTTTTATTGCTCAAATAACAGCTTTTAAATATATTTTCGAATTTCACCTAGTGTTCCAATCAGCTTATGAGTTCAGACGATACACACACTTACATCTTGAATACATGTTATTCAATTTTGGTATACGTGTATTAATCAATTCAAACAAGCAAAAGCTTCTTATATATTAGGCTGGACTACACAGAGGAGCTACATCTAGGCAGCTGGAGAGCTACCAGTAGCTCAAGAGCTACTCGTCCAAGACGCTTCCTAGAATACAAACTTCTTTCATTACCTTGGACACCATGATCAAACCCATGATCAAGCTGGCATGGGTAATCCTACGAGACCCTCATTCTACTGGTGCTGGCGTGGACAAAAAGCTTCCAGACTTCATTTGCTCTTCCATTCTTCTCAGAATGGATGCAGACCACTGAAGTGCCTTCCATCACACTAAAAGCACTATCCCAAGTTCAGCGAACAGGACGGTGAAATCCAAGGTTTCGAAGGCCGGAAGTAGGAGTTTGACTTCTGACGAAGCATTATGCTACTTGCAGCCTGACTGGGACACTTCCTCATTCTACTAGAAGAGTAAATATTTCCAAGAGTTTATACATATCTTCCTGGAGATCATGCATCCTCAGGAATTTGAACGTTTGGAAATTGGAAGGACAAAAACAATGCCTCTGCAGCGTGATGTTTTCAACCAAAACGTGATGCCAGACTTTGTGTACAGTACAGGCTGTACACAGCCTCGAGCCAGTTCTTGTTTTATGGCGTGTTCTGTCGAGTAACTAACAGCCGATGTCACAAGGCAACTGCAATCACACTTGCTCTTCAAATCAAGCGTAAAATGAGGAGATACAAACAATGCTTGGCAATGATTTTAATGTGGACCACCCACAGCGATTTCCAGGGGTGCTTGTGAGGGAGCAGGCAGGGAAGCGGTGCTGCACCCACAAGGCTGTTAAAGTTTGGGGTGGGAGTGGGTTGAGCAGATTCATGATTCGCACATTTCTTCATTTGTGCAGGTGACCGCAGGAACTGGGCAAGGGCATCCATTTTTGGGGTCCATTTCTTATTTTTCATCACGAACTTTAACTCACACCAAGAGAGAGAAAGGCAAAAAAGGGTGAAAGAAAGAGAAATGAAAACCAAGCTAGAAAGCAGGGGCATAGCTTCCACTGGTGCAGCAGGTGCAGTGACACCAGGGCCAAGTAGGGACTGCTGAACCCTGATTATTGCTTTATTTCACATTTGAAACAGCAGCCAGGGGGCCCAATTTCTTCTTTGCCCTGGGCAATCAGATACTGACTACCCTACTGGGAGGAATCAAGGATTAAAAGAATCTGCAGGGGTGAAATAAAGCGAGAAGTGTAGGATGCTGTGAGAAGTGTAAAGACTCAACACTAGGCAGCCTTGGTGCTTGCGCAACCCTAGCATTCAGCAACACCAGCGATGGGCTGCAAATAAAACTACTGGGCCCCTGCACTTATCTCTTTACAAATTAAGCATTGGCTTCTTCTCAGTCTCAGCCTAATTTGTGTCAACAAACTACCTGTACCCAAGCCCCCGCTCTTACCCTATACATTTTATTCTGCTTCATCAAGCTAACGGTTTATTGGCTGCAGAAAGATGACAGTAATATACACAGAAGGAGGGCAGAAGGAAGCAATAGATTGAAAAGACAGAACAGTATGGTGAAAGGAATGTAAAAAGAAGGAGGAGGGCCCTGAAGTGAATAGGCATGTGAGGGAAGTAGATGGAGAAACAGGGGAGTGAGAGTGCCTACTGAGAATGAAATGATTGTGTTGGACAGAGAAGGTAAGAACAATAGAGAAGGGTGTAAGCAGTGGCGGCCAGTAATTTTAGGAGGGAGGGCGGCGGGCAGGACAGACACACACACATACACACATACAGCCATGCATTCACACGTGCGCACACACACAAAGACACATCCATTCACAACACTCATTACCAAACATTCACTCAAACACGCAAAAATAATTAATTTAAAAAAAAACGCACTCACTTTTAGCTCTGCATCGGAGGTCCTGGGAGGCTTGGGACTGCTGCCTTCCTCAGATCAGCCAACGAAGGAAGGCAGCAGTCCCAACGTCATCACAGAGTGTGGCTCAATGGTTAGAGCGACAGACCTTGATGCAGAGCTCTGGCCCAGGACCAGGGTTTGATTCCCGCCTCGGCGGGTCTCAGGCTCAAATTCCTCTGACCGGATATTCTCGCCTCAGTGCCTATTCTAATCATCGGTCCCACGCTGCAACTCTGGGCAATAGCTTGCTTAATCTCCACAACGGCCCCAACAGCGCGAGGATGCCTGGTTTCACCATGGTGGTGCCCAGGAGTGGACACTTCACAAGGAAAACCAGGAAGGGTTCATTTGCGGTATGAGTACAAGCGCCGGGAGACCCGGTCCGGGTAGCTGCGCGCTATACAAGTACAAAAACATTTACATTTACATTTACATGGGGTCAGTGAGATTGCTGACCACACACCACTCTGCGATGAAGTGTCACTGATTGACACTCGACAATGGGCACTTCAGAGCTTAAAACTGAAGCACCCAGGTGCAAGCTAATCAGTGACACTACCCCTCATCACTGAGGGGAGGGCGTCAGGGGCCTTTGCTGAGCTGAGGAGGTCATGCCCACAGGAGCTGTTACTTCCTCATGCCAGGAGAGTTCAGCTCAGTCAGCCAGGAGCCTGCACATTTAGCACGTCTGGCTCCTGGCTGCCTGACCTGAAAATGAACAGTGTCTGTCAGGCAGACCTTTGTTCAGCCTGACAGACACTGTAGGTGGGGAGGCGTGGCCCCCCAGCCCCAATGGGCCAGCCGCCTCTGGGTGTGAGGGAGGGAGGAGGGAGGGTGTACAGAATGTGTAAGCGAAGAAGGTATGAGAGGTGAAATGAGAAGAGGTTGTATATATAAGAAAATCATGTGATCAAGTAGTATACTAAAGAGTAAAGTGAGAGATGAGAGAGTGAGGAAGTGGCAGAGGCGTGTAGAGTACACAATTTAGTGGAATTTAAAAAAGGGAGAGTGTGAAAGGTAGTGGTGAGATAGAGTAAGATGTGAAAGAGAATGGGGCAATCCCCCGGTCGGCCGCATGGGTGGGGGCCGGTTTTGGGCCCCAGGGGGGCCGTTTTTGTTACAGGGCCGTTTTTGCAGCATAGCTGCAAAAACGGCCCTGTAACAAAATCGGCCGAAAACCGGCCCTGGCAAAGAGTGCGGTCGCACCCCCAGGGGAGAGGGGGGGCCGGCTGAGCACTTTGCCAGGGCCGATTTCGGTTCCCAGTCCGGCCCTGGTGCGCATGGTTAGAGGTGAACGAATCCCGACAGGGAAGGTGCGGCAGACATGGTGAGAGGAAAACAGCTGGGTGATTCAGAGACAGGTGGGTGTGTGAGGATGAAGTGCGTGAGCGGACAAGAGTGACAGAATAGGGCGGAAAAGAAAACGGTGACAGAGGGGAGTGAGGAAGAGGAGGAAGGTGAAAGAGGAGGTTGAAATAAGAGATGAAGATGATGTGTGTGAGAAAGACAAGTGTGGGAGACAGGAAGGAAAACGGTGTGAGTGGGCTGGGTGCGAAGAAGTGGTACTGGAGGATGAAAGAGACAGAGGGGGGGTGACATAAGAATAGCCCACGTATAGAGTGAGAAGTAGGGAAGAGACGGACCACTGGCTGAAAGATGAGGAAATAATACTACCAGTTAATGTGAAATCCATAATTCAAGCTTATTAAACATTTCATGGTGACAGATGTTATCTATGATCTCATTGCTGATGTCATATGTGACGCTGTCAGGGATGTTATCGACGAGGCCGTGTGTGATTGTATCTGTGATGACCAGTGCAATGCAGGGGGTCAGCTGGGATTGACATAAATGGAGAATGGGGCGTTCAAGAAACGCCCCTTCCGCAAACGTTTTTTACATTATTTATAACAGCCTTTCTGTTCTCATTTGAAAAAGAACCATTACTTCCCTTTAACAGAGATGTCTGTAATGATATTCTGTTGCAACGCACGACTTTTGACTATGCACAGCTTGCACAGCTGTTTTTGGCGCAGAGCATGATCTTTGGTCCTGTCCTGAACCAAATCCCCATGGACCTCAGCCTGCAGTCCCAGGCCACATTGGGCACTGGACCGAGCCGCGCCCTCCACCTCATCCTGTGCCTTCTGTAGCAGGGAAGATCCTGCGCTTGGCCTTCAGACATGAGCAGTAAATTATTGGCGCAGTGTATGACCTTCAGCCATGCCTACCACTGAGCCCTCGTGGCTCAAGAACCCACAGGCTTCGACTTAGTGCAAGTGGACTATGGGGTGCAGACCATGTCAGCTGGCCACTCCCTGCACACAGCCATTGTGGGTTCAAAGCCACCTGCTTCACTCAGCCGTCAACAGCGCACAGCCGCCTTGACCTACATCGATTTTCCTTCCGTCAAGATTTTTTTACCTAGTCCCCAGTGCACGCCATGACTAGAGGGGAGTAAGAACAACAAAACACTGAGGGTGGAGGGTCCTAGGGGAAAGATTACCGACCTAAACTGGTATGACCCCTAATTACTTAACTACACCAACAAAAAATAGCAGTAAGTCAAAAAAACTGTATATATAACTTAAGTATGTATCTGTGTGTAAACCTTAATTCATAAAGAGGTAATAAGTGAGATATTTCCTATGGAACATCATCCAAATGTGCGAGTTCCCATCAGTCAACTCACGAGACCGCCCTTCATCATTTGGGGACCGTCACGTTTAGAAGGTCGAATATCCACAATAGATTGGCAGATGTTATAAGCCTAATCTATATCCAACGTGTCAAGAGGAAAGCGTGTCTGTGGATGACTGAGTAGCAGTGCAAAAGAAGTGGGAGAGAATCAGTGAACAGTAAAGAAAAAGAATTTTAAGATTGGGTAGTGACAGGGGAAAAACATTTATTCTGTACCCCTTCAGTCCCAAGATCTAAAAAACAGTGCAGTAGTAGTGTAACAAAATAACTACTAGGGAGTATCTTAGGTCGACATGTTTCTGCAGACTACCGGAGCCAGGTGGTCTCCCGCTGCTTCTTCAGGACCATTAAATGCTACTGCTGAAAAAAGAAGAATTAATATCACCTTAAACGTGTTCTGTTACCATCTTCCTGACTTCATGGTACAATCGTCCAAGGTGGAAGACCAGATACATACAAAAGAAAAGAAAAGAACAGACAGGGCACTATTAGTATGTGCATGAATCGTAAGGTTGGTACAGATCCATTTGTTGGCTGATGCACTGGCAGCCGCAACAGACAGTGTAACTTGTCATTGCATTCCCCTGCTCACTCACCTTATTAGCAGGAAGGAATAGCCCCACCTCATCTGGCTTCAGCTCAGGTACCTGGAGCACCGCTCTAGTGGAGGGAATAAAAAGGTATTTACCCTATGGAAATACAAAACCATGAAACAGTAGTGATCGATCTATCTGTAACGACCCACCAGTCAATACCGAGTGTCTCCCCAGATGTTTAAACATAGCCAATTAAACGTCAAGGCTTGCCACCGATTACTGCTTCACGTGACCAGTCCTTCTCGGAGAAGCAGCGTTAACAAAACGGGAATGTCGGTGTTAAAAACAACCCGTCCAGGCGAATTTCGCCGACCCATAGTATGACATAGTTCGCGGGTATGCAGCTTTTAATCTTATGCTCAAATTACCGCTGTCATGGTTGTGATGTCGACAGGCTCGCAGCCCTTGCGGTTCAACTAGTGTTGTTAGATCATATCTACACTAAGGCTTAAACGCCATTGGTCAAGGTGTATCGGTCAGCGTACTCTTAGTCAACACTCGCAACTGCACCATTAGACTAACAGTTTGTTTATCAAACATGCTGAGCGCTATGGACTAACCTCTCCGTCGGTACCCCGGACGTCCCTCTGGGCTGTCTGTTGGGGAGGTACCGGCGCAACGAAGATTCACCCGTTTAATTCATTCCGACGGCGGCGGCGCCCTAACGTATGACGTCATCAGAGCGTGCCACGCTCGGAATGGCGAGTAATGTAGTTCTACAGGCCACTGCTTGTAGTTCTTGCCAAGGAATGCGATGAATTTGCGAGGAAGTGGGACAAAACCACGCTATTAATCGTGACAATTAAACAATCGAAGGGTCGCCTGTATTAATGAATTGGGATATCTTAATAACACCTTAAAACATTATAGGACCCATCACTCGCCTTATTTATTAGAAGATCCCAATAGTAATTTAAGGCAATGAGAGACCAAAACGGCTGTAAGCGCACAGGGAATCCCACAGTGACAGATGATGTGCTCGGATCCCCTATGATTGTTTAATTGTCACGATTAATAGCGTGGTTTTGTCCCACTTCCTCGCAAAAACATCTGGGGAGACACTCGGTATTGACTGGTGGGTCGTTACAGATAGATCGATCACTACTGTTTCATGGTTTTGTATTTCCATAGTGTAAATACCTTTTTATTCCCTCCGCTAGAGCGGTGCTCCAGGTACCTGAGCTGAAGCCAGGTGAGGTGGGGCTATTCCTTCCTGCTAATAAGGTGAGTGAGCAGGAGAATGCAATGACAAGTTACACTGTCTGTTGCGGCTGCCAGTGCATCAGCCAACAAATGGATCTGTACCAACCTTACGATTCATGCACATACTAATAGTGCCCTGTCTGTTCTTTTCTTTTGTATGTATCTGGTCTTCCACCTTGGACGATTGTACCATGAAGTCAGGAAGATGGTAACAGATCACGTTTAAGGTGATATTAATTCTTCTTTTTTCAGCAGTAGCATTTAATGGTCCTGAAGAAGCAGCGGGAGACCACCTGGCTCCGGTAGTCTGCAGAAACATGTCGACCTAAGATACTCCCTAGTAGTTATTTTGTTACACTACTACTGCACTGTTTTTTAGATCTTGGGACTGAAGGGGTACAGAATAAATGGTTTTTCCCCTGTCACTACCCAATCTTAAAATTCTTTTGCTTTACTGTTCACTGATTTTCTCCCACTTATTTCTTTTGCACTGCTACTCAGTCATCCACAGACACGCTTTCCTCTTGACACGTTGGATATAGATTAGGCTTATAACATCTGCCAACCTATTGTGGATATTTGACCTTCTAAACGTGACGGTCCCCAAATGATGAAGGGCGGTCTCGTGAGTTGACTGATGGGAACTCGCACATTTGGATGATGTTCCATAGGCAATATCTCACTTATTACCTCTTTATGAATTAAGGTATACACACAGATACATACTTAAGTTATATATACAGTTTATTTGACTTACTGCTATTTTGTTGTTGGTGTAGTAGAGGGGAGTAAGTACAGGGGTTAGTAAGTACAGGGCACGTCCATGCAGCGCACTCTACACCTATGTTTCATTGGCTACAGAACCCAGTCCACATAGCCTTCTAGCTGTCAATACTGTATTCTGGGTGCAGGCCTGAAATATACTAACAGGGCTGCGTAATTTCTACTGCCCGACACCCGAATCGGACTACTCAGTCATCTTTGGACGCACAGAGCCCGGTCAACCAAACATTGAGATGTCGAGGTCTTCATCGACAACGATGTAAGAACAACCCAACACAGTTTGGGACCAGGGACAACACCCTCCTGCATTATAAATACACAGCTGCCAATTTACTGTGCTACCACACAGCTTTATGAAAGATCAGCCTCTGCGGCTTAAGCAAGATAGAGAACCATATTTACAGGTTGCTCAAAACTGTGTAGGATTTTTAAATCAAGTATGTATATAGGTGGTATTTGTGTAGAGCAAACCTATCCAAAAAGCAGTGGAGTGATATACATGATCAAAGCCAAGGATTCAGTCACCGAGTGACTGGAAGGGTAGCTGGCTCCTGGGAACAGCTGTGTACTGGTATTACATCGCCATGTAGTGTTCTTTAAGGAGGTCTGTCTTCAACTCTTTCCTCAAAAGGAGCAGGCTTGGGGCAGTCCTCATGGATACAGCAATACAGATCCTGATTCTGGGTGCTTAGATGTAAAAGGCCTGTTACCTTGGTTGTTTTTCTTTGTTACACTTCTTTGCCTCCAGGCTGATGGGATGTACAGAGAGTCACGAGAGATGGTGTGCTTGTTAGCCAGATGGTTGTGAGGGCTTTGTAAAATGAGTCCTTTGAGGTTGAAGTTAGTGCGTAGGGTGGATTCAAAAGATTTGGCATTGTGTGAAAGTTGGGATTTGATGCCTCGGGTCAATGAGCGCGGTTTAGACTATTTCTTGCTTGTTTATCTTGGCAAACAACAGGAATTTAGTCTTGGCGAGGTTCAGCTTCGGGGAGGTGCTGGACATCCAGGTTGGAATGAGGGGCAGAAAGTGTTTGAAGCTCTGGATGTATAAAATGAAGCAGACTTTAAAGCGGGGTTTTGTTTTGTCAGCATATTGGTGACATTTGACGCTCTTGCCAGTGAATAGAGCACCAGGAGGAGTCAAGAAACTTGTTCACCAGGAGGCATATTTGAGGCAGATGCTTAGTTTGGCCAGTGATTTTCGTGAAAACTGTTTGTTGAAGATCACTGGGCACAGGATGGAAACCCGAGCAATTTTTCAGGATCTTCTGGTACTTGAAGATGCGCATGTGAATGAACTGGTGTGAGTCGGAAAAGTAGGAGGAGAACCAGTGAAGGACACTGCCAATAAATCTCATTGGAGACTTCAGGGTGTGAATGGGATGGTCAACTGTGTAGAAGGCGACTGAGAGGTTCAGCAATATCAGGAGAGAGGGGTCATCTTCATCTGTAGTCTGGAGGACATTGACTAAGATTTGTAGAATATCTGCCTCCATGCTAAATCACGATCTGAAGCCAGATGGTAGATGGTTGGGGCCAATGTGAACTTTAATATAATTTCCAACTGGTTTAAGGACATACAGTAAGAAGTACAGCCAGCTTGCTTTATTGATAATGACTCTAAAACAAAAAAGTGAACAAGACTGCAAAACATAACAATCTATGTCTATTTTTAAAACTCTCATGATGCTCCTTGAATCCATACAAATACATGAAATATTTCTTTTTGTAACTTTATTTTTCAATTTGCATCATACAAATACAGAAACAAATCGGAATCAATACAGCGTACATAGGCAAATTGTTGATATTATCAATGGCACGTAGAACAGATGGTCGCATCCGAAATACATGAAATACTTATGTTGAAAAACTAAATGCAGGCATGGTCATTCTGGAAATTAAAACTGAAAGGCCAGTGCTCTTTTTATCATCTGTGCAGAGATCAAAGGTGGGGCCTGGTTTCACCTGCTTGTTTAATTAGCAAACGTGTCTTTAAATGACTGACCGACACTGTTCAAACAATATATCAGTGTCTCCTCAAAATTCTGCACATTTGCCAGAACCAAGTGCCACTGACAATTATTCTTTATGGCGGGCTGATAGTAAGTGTTTCCAAAAGCCTACCGCAATTTCCGAAAATTTCAAATAACAATCGTATTCTAGGAGACAGGGTGGTCCACCACAAACGTGGTGGAGTACCCTGTCTGCAAAGCTGAGAGTCTGTCCACTCTCTTTAGAGTTGAGTGGACCATCATGTGTTAATGCTGGAAACCTTACACCTGTAGCCCAACAGTGAGTGCTGTCAATATGGCACCAGACCGTCATTTAGAGTGGATGGTCTGATGTACCTTTTTTGCATTGCAGGACTGCCGGGTAAACCCTGGTGGTCCCAAACACACAAACAAAGACCCCCAAGCCCACTGACAAAACCCGGGTGTCAGGATAATTTGTTTTTATTTTCAAAAACAAACCCCCCACTTTGGGATTAAAGCTTTTCCATGAATTGTATTTTGTAAAACTAATTTAAGGATTTCCATGCTCTTTATGGATCCCATATTCTTGAAAAACAGCTTAAGTAATATTTTCAAGTATTTTCATTTATTGTGAGTGTAATGGGACAAGTGAAAGACAACAGACGATTGCTGAATGAACCATAATGCCACCAGGTAGTGCACTGAAGCAAAATATTTCTGTGATGGTCAGATTTTTTTTTCATCTTTGCCAAACCAATGAAAAATGAAAAGCTGTTAAAGAATATAGCAATAAAGGAAAACTCCTTTCCTTAAGCATTTTGTCTGGCAGCTGAAACAATCACAAAGCCAGCTATTCCACACATAATACCACATATTAAACACCTTGATTAAGACTGCAAACTTGAATGGTTCACACCAATCGGAAAGCCAAATCTGTGACTAGTTCATAAACTGATATTTAATATCTTCAACTAGTCGCTGTATTTTATAGGATGTGTCTGAGTGGGACAGTAGTTATTTGGTGTATTTTACAGGAATTAATAGGGAAAAAAATACTCATTGACGAGATGTTGAGACCACTTAGCCCACGGCTAGATCTTTGGGGTATTTCTGCCTCCCTTAGAAGTTGAGAAGTGTGAAGGAACTCCCGGCTCACCTCAAACTTCAGTTTTTAATTCAGTCAATAGGATGAGTGTAGTTCTATGACTTCAGCTGTGTCACAGATGTTTGCTAAGAGATGGCATTAGATGAGACCATGGTGGACTAAGAGCATTGCACATAATACAGATGAAAATCTTGCCATTTTTTTTGTTTGATCTGTTTTATTGGCTTTTTAAGAGATTATGCATGTTACAGACTTGAGTGGTTTCCAAGAGAACATAATAGTAACAAGAAACATTTTGTTTGTATCATTGCAGTTGTTGGTTAACAAATAGCATGCATACAAACATGTGTCAGCTTCACGACTGAACATCAAAGTGAATAAATCCTATACAAAAAAAGTGCCAATGACAGCAGACCATACTATTTGTGAGGAAGTTGCCAGTCCGAATCTGCGAGTATTGGGTTCGGGCGCTCGCGTGTCTGTGTTGTATCTCTGGTGGTCATTGACCAAGCAACTGTGTCATAACAAAACACGTAGAACATAGAGAACAAAGGGGGAAAAGGGGTGGGCCTAACTGATGGAGGGGGCGTGTGCTGGCTTCCGCCGTGCACCTCCCATGGCTTAGAGTAAACAACTGCATTACCTTAGACCTGCACTTAACCATGTTGTATGTGGTATTTGATATGTGCACTTGACCAGACTTTGTGAGGACTTCAATGCTATTATGAACGTGGTTTTGGCACGCTTCTTAGGGAACGTCTATGGTAAACCCTGCGGCTAATTCTAGTTGGAGCATTGTTAATATTACATTCCATAGAGGGTGAGATTGTGTATTTGCGTAGTCCTAGGGTATCTTCCCTGTGGAGGGCAGTTCTTTCAGTTTTAGCCCAGTTAGTATGGATTGAGACCAGGCTTGTAGGGTCGGGGTCCTCTGCTTTCCAGCGCTCGTAATAAGCCTCTTGGCCATCACAAGTCCTAGATCCAAAAATCTGGTAGTGGCTCTATGCTTTTCGTCCCTGACAAATACCCCTGTAATACAGGCGTCCCATGTATAAGGCAGTTCTCTGTCGGTGCATGTGGACAAGAGCTGTATCCCTGCCTCCCAATAGCTGTGTAGTGTAGGGCACAACCAGAGCATGTGTAGGAAGTCTGCGTCAGTTCACTTACAGTGCGGGCAGCAGGCGTATGAGAATCTTGTCATATTTATGGTCTGCTATCTACTCTTACTATATCTTAGAGAATTGACTATTAAAGAGAGACCTTTTAACAAGATGGTAATAGCTTAGGCCTCAGAAAGTTCCAAGCACACAGTTTTCAGGGGACTCACAGGGCAAACTAAGCATCTGCCACGACCATGCCTCCAGGTGCACAAGTTGCTTACCTTCGGTAATGCCCTTTCAGGTGAATATTCTATGCCACCACAGATTCCTCACCTTAGAATAATCACTAGGTGAAATAAATGCAATAAGGTCATACGTTTTCAGAGTCAGGAGAACAATGGGAAACTGTACACTGGCTCAAATGGAGAGCCCATGAGGAAAGTCAGGACTAAACAGAGATTCCACTATGATATCACAAAGGGTTTTGGAGGAAACATATGCATCACACCTTTCAAAAACCTAATTATCACAAATGATTTAAACAAGGGCGGCTGGTCTGGTAAACGCAAAATGGGCAAAAGCACTGGCATTTAACATTAAATGGTGCCCAAAGTAAGACCTTGGTGGGACAAAGACAAAAAACAAATAAAACGTCAGAAAGATTAGCTTGCAACTGGTCCATGTTGCAGGCTCCACAGCAGTCCATAAACTTGATCCAGCACCCTACATCACTGGATTTTATAGATGGCACCACTCAGCAAGGATAACATCCACGACCTCAGGAGAAAGATCCAACACTGTCAACTATTGCCATTCAATCTCCATGCACGGAGGTGTAGCTTGCATAGGCCCAGGTGCAGAACACTGTGCTGCTACTGTGACAGAAGGTTCTCCCAAAGTGATAGCCTGATCGGAGGACAGATAGTCATACCCAGAAATTCCAGGTACCATCCTCTCCGGACTCATTCTGGAGCCACTAGGATGACCCCCCGCCCATTGACCATTTGCACAGATGCTGTGTCACTGTGACAAGAAACTGCAGTAAAATATTTGAAATGTCTTTTGGGGCAGGCCTTCAATTTTGCTAAGAAGATTCGACCTTAGCACAATACAACTTAGCAGATTCTCTTTTAAACTTTCTTAATTCCTTTTCCCTTCTCACATGAGCACCTATCTTTGCACTTCTCCTTACTGCACCTGGCAGTAACCCCCAGCCTTTACTGTACTTATTAAACTTCTCATTGAAATATAATGTAAATAAACTACAATTTATGTTGCCCTAACAAATTCGTGCATAAAATTATTTTGGGTACTGTGTAATTACACCTGCATTTGGCTTTTTGTTTTTTATCTCCTTTTCACTTGTAGGATTGAATCGCATATGAATATATAACATTTTCATTCAATGTTACGATTAAGCTACGTCCAGGACTACTTTTGTTTTCTTTACCGCTTGATACCCAGGTCCTAGGACTTATTCTGGGTCTAATCCCATTATTTCAATAACTTTCTAAAAGTGGCATAATCAAAATTATTATCCAAGATCTGACCTCACGATTAAAGAGGATTTTAAATTACAATTAATTTGAGTCCCAACATAACATTTATACCTGTTCCCAATCAACTGTTGGCCCTTATTAAATATAATAAAGTAACCCAATGGGAGGAGTAGGCATCACAATGGTGAACATTTTGTTTGGGAGTTTTTCTCTACCTGGACATGTAAAACTTAAAAACACATGTCCTACATTTTAAATACAATGCACTCAGCCTTATGGGCTGTTTCAGGCCTACTTTAGAGGTGGCTTATGTGTATTAAAAAGGAAAGTTTGGGCCTGGCAAAAGGTTTATTTTGGCAGGTCAAATTTGCAGTTTAAAACTGCACTATAGGCCACAATGGCAAGCCTGAGACATGATTTAAAAGGCTACTTTTAGTGGGTGGCACAATGAATGCTGCTGCCAACTAATAGCATTTAATTTACAGGCCCTGGGAATCCGTGGTACCAAATATACATGAGGCACTTACAAGTAAACTAAATGTACCAAATGGTTGTAAGCGATTTGTGCCATGTTTTAGGGGATGAGCATAAGAACTTTAGCACTGGTTAGCAGTAGTAAAGTGCACAGAGTCCTAAAAGCCAACAAAAACTGATTCAGAAAACAGGTGGGGTGAAGACAAAACATTTGGGGGTGACCCTGCAGAGAGAGCCAAGCCCAGCAGTCGTAAATTGGAACATTTGAGTCCTCTATGCGACTTCTATTGATAACATTTTCATCATGCTTCCTAGGTTTTGAGCTGATGTATTCACTCATTTTAGTAGGATTTGAGCAGCAGAGGATCTGCATTACCTGAATTCTTTGTAAATTCCTTTTTTCAAGAAAGTAACCACCTCTACACTGAAGTATGGCATTACTCATCTGAGTTTCCACCAGCCACAAACAGGACAGTATCTCTCAGGACATTCATACCACATATTCATAGATCTAACAGATCACTGGAATGTATTTCCTTTTTCCTGATCCTTAGTAATCATTCTACTTGTGACGTTCACTATTTGAAACATATACCAGGGTGATTGACCTGGCCAGCTACAGTGTAAATTCGGATTAGGTGCTCTTGTCCAGCGATGATTCATGGAAGCAGGAAGTTCACAACAACCATCGGCTGTTCAATGACACTTTGAGAAATACTTAAATGGTCTTAGGTGTTCACATCACTGAAATCCCCTTCACAGTTGGCAAACACTGACAATGTCACACTGTAAGATTCACAAATGTTTTTACACATGTAATTGGATTTTGTGTGTGTTAAAAAACTGATCTGCAGGTGGAATTTCTCTGACTCAGACTTTCGGAATGCATGATTTCCACTAAAACAAACATACTGGACATGGGTGTATGCCAGGATTTTCAAAGATTAACATGAACACACTGATATTATTCTGCGAATCGGTTAAAATGAAGAGACTTGCACCCAGGTTTGACAGACGTCCTTCATTGTTATAGTTACACATTGTTTTGTGAATCAAGCTGAATGGCAGTGAAAACGAGTTTAAAAGAAATCACGTTTCAGATTTGTCCAGTTTTTAAATACTCCCTTTTGCAACAAGTCTTTGCTAGCAGACATCACAGATGGAATACAGAAAGCAAAGTACTTCCAATTCATAGTAAGATCAGAGTTTCCATAGGAAGAGCAGTTTTTTCTGTTTTGCTAATAACTCTGACACCCTTTTACAAATCTGCAAGAAACGTTTCAAAAAGAATTTCATTCTCCTAGAAAGTTTCGAGGTGAGCTGTCAAGAGGGGGCTAAGGAAAAGTACTGGGGAGAGTCAAAAAGTTGATTTCGCATCTTAATTCCCATTGGAAACTTTTGTCCTGTTGCATATAAAGAAAAAAATAGCTAAACAGAATTATACCAAGTTTGGCAAAAAGTTTGAACTTTGGTCAGAAAGCGCGCTTTTTGTGATTTGGTGTAAATCCATTCTGCAGTTTATAAGAAATTTCTTTTTAAAGAGGTACTCGGATGGTCATGAAGGGGTTAAAGAATAGGTATATCTGGACTGTTGGTGTCCAGATATATTCAGGTTGGTTGCTTTAAATGGCAGTAGTCAATCGTGATTGGCTGGCCACATCATGATAAGTATTTTGCGGCAGCCATTAAAGGGCTCAGGGACATGGTCGCCGTGTCATAAAACTGAATGAGAAAAAAATATATAAGGGGGCAGGGTGAGTACATTGGGAAGGTACCTTGATGACTTTTTATGAGCTTTTAGATCACTACAATATAAACAGAGGAAAGTTTCTAATATAATGCACGCTGGCCTGTATCCTGCCCATCGAATTGAATGCTGTGGCGGCAGAACCACCAAACCATGCTGTTGTACAATACCTCCACAGTATGGCCAATGGGTGGAGACTAATCAGCTAGTTTGGTAAGGCTACTGGAGAGTATACTCAGGTCTCTGTCACCCAACTTAGAGACATATGGGAGACAGAACTTGGGAAGGCCTTTCCCAACAAAGAGTAGGATAGAGTGCTGGCCTACCAAGACACTTTTCCTTGGAACGCAATGTTTAAGCTCATTAAATTCTTAGTGCTGCATAGAGCGCCTTTATCGCCTGCTAAGATGAACAATTTTTTTCCCAGAGAAGATATTTGTGCCTTCAATGCCACCTCCCAGGTGCCGACCTATGCCACGTGCTGTTGCCATGTCTTTAACTATCCCAGTACTGGTCAGCAATTGCTGTGCTGTGCAGCTTGAAAGGCACCAGCGTTGGCCAAATTACAATGTTGGGAGGATTGTGCCTTAGGGTCATACTCGCACACAAAGAAAAATAAAATGACATCCCCATTTGTTGAAATGGCCAAGCACGCCTTAACACATTGTTGGATGGAAGCTCTCCCTCCTGCAGTTACTGCATGGCAACAATTTCTGCTGGCTGCGGCTGCCGCAGAGGGTACCACCCAGAGAACAGAAAACGCAGGAGGCCTCTGGAAGTATCCTATTTCTATGCACTGGGAAGACTTATTACTTTGTTTCCGGGTGGCGATCAAGGATGACCCCCTACCACCCTGAATTGCACACCATCCGTTTTGAATCCTGAGTTTACGGCTCCTGATACCCTGACAAGTTTGCATCATTTCAACTGCATCGCAGTATGCCACCCAGGGCCCTCAACCTTTCTTGCAGAGCTCTGTAGCTCTCCTCCCTAACCCCCCATCTCCCTGCGGCAAGCATCTGTTGAATGTCCTCCTGTTGAAATGTTCAACAGGGCCTGTGCACAAGTCTCCATTTTAGCTACATGTTTCAACTTGGCATCTAGGGCGAACTATCTTTTCTAACAGAGGTTGTCTGAAGAAATGGGAAAAGATCTGGGGGCAGCAACAAGGATTTGCTGCTGGGAGGGCAGTGTATTATGAGTTGGAAGCCACTCCGGTAATAGAAAATAAATTGTAAACTACTTGGTCGAATTGTATGTAAAATGACGACATTGTTGATGTACTGCTATTATGTTGTTTGAAATTAAAAGATTTTTTTTTTACTTGACATCTTTTTCTGACAGTGACTTTTTACATGCTTTGTATTACACAATAGCATGCTTAGACATTATTCTGCATTCAGCACATTTTATCATGTTGTTTATATTCTCTACCCAAGGTTATGAACATTGAACGAGATGCCCTTGCATTCGGGTGGACGCAGCTCTGAGTCTCAAGCCAAACAATCACATCAGCACTGAACCGTTGGCACATTGCGATTCTAACAGCTCTTTTGTTATATAAACAGTCTCTGTGCCACATTTCAGTAGTGGAGCACTTTTGCTGAGATTAATCTGGAACACTGGGCACTGTGACTGAGATGCAATCCTGCTGACTCCAACCTTTATCCTGCAAAGGACGATAGCCTGCTCTCCATCTGATCGGCTTCCAGATACATCATTCACAATTATGGGGGGTTGGATTATTCCATGATCTTACTAGTGTATGTAGAATTAGATAGTATGAATAGAATTATATAATCACACAATAATGTTAGAATGGTTGAACTGTTTATCTTTTTCACCATTGTAGTGCTGGTTACAATGCTAAGTTTTATCCTACTAAAAATTACAGCTAAAACATTTAGCAGAAGAATACACTTTGTTTCAATAAATGCTTGAAAAGCCAGTTTGTGTCTGTGTCTCCCTTGGGCATGCCTGAGTAGAAAACGGAAGGGTAGATTTCCACTACTTCCTGGGGAAATTAGAGTGGTCATGTTCTGAGGTTGCAGATACCATCTTGTACCTTGGTCCGGTTAGGGGTTCAGGGGCACTGTGAGCTAGCTAGGAAGTAGGCCAACATATTCTGATTGTGTGTGTGGACCCAGGCCCCATAATTTATTGATTACTTTGTCCGGAAACACAGTCCTACTTAATTCCTAGGAACCGTACAACACTCCCTTTTTCTGTTTATATAATATCTGTGACAGCGCGGGTGTGCATCCTGTATAGCATTTACTTCTTACTATGACCAATGCTGTGACATTAGCCTAGTTCCTGCCTAACGTACAGGATGTAACTATCTAGAGCAGCCTGCTGTTATAGTTTTAATATAGTTGTTATCCTGTTTCTTCCCTTCCTAAGTGCTGTGCTCCAGAAAGGCAGCAGCTACTAGATGCTCCTGTTATATGATGTAATGGATAATCGTTTTTCCTGCATTAATATTGATATTCCGGAATGCTGTTATACTGTCAACTGGAGGAGAAAAGTCACCATGTCATAAACCTGGAGCATGTATGACAAAAGACACAATAAGAAATGTAAAAATGGGGGGCAGGAAGAGCACACCCCGACCTCCAGAGGCATGTCTCAGAGGGAGCCCGCCATGTATGGGAGGCTCCATATGGCCATTCCTTTAACTCTAAATAGTTGATGCATTATTCACATCTTACACAAATAATGAGCTGAGTGTGTGCCATCTATGAGTCTTACTCAAAGGTAGAACGCCACGTTTCTGCTTCAAATATATGGGCATCGAGCCCTTCCCCAGGAGTATATTCATCCCACTGAAACAAAAATACTGTTAATTGAAGATACTTCATGAAGGTCTTACAATTAATGAACAGGGTGTTCTAGGAATGACACTGCAGTCTTTACAAAGCTATGATGTTAGTAAGAAACATGTTATTAGTTTTTTTTAATGTTCTAAAAACAAAAAACATCCAATATTATACATGAAAAGATGTTTCTGCTGGGCCCACTAACGGAGCGATTTAAACTAAACTATTCAGAACAAAGAAGAGAAAGAGGAGAAGGTGTCTGAGGGTTTTGGTCACAGAGACCGAGCTTTTTTTTTAACATAAACAGTTCATTTGAGTGATGTCAAATGAAAAAAAAAACTTTAGTTATTTAGAGAGACTAATAATTTCAGTTAAGTTCACTTCATTTCTCCACCACTGAAACAACAAGTACATTTAATGTGAATTATTTTCAGGGCGCGAGTGGCTTTTCCTTAGGTAACCTCAGTTTAATTATATGTATCAGTACCTTTGACGGTCTAGCAGATGGCTTACAGTTTTGCATAATATATTAATTTGCCACCTTTAGTGCTAGGCAGATTATAATTTTAGTACATCTCCTGGCAGTCTTGTCCTCTACCAACAGCTACAGTAATGAAGCTAAGCGCACTTATCAATCAATTTAGTTCTTTTCATATTGACGGCATCTATTACTTCAGAACTCCTCTTTTATTTAAGCCTTATGGTTGAGTTGAAGATGTGTGAATCCTAAAGAATTCAGTTTAGATCCAGCATTAATAAATACAGTTCTTATATTCATCAAAATCTCTTCTTATTGATCATTTTCTAATAGGCTGTTGTCTCTTTTCTCTATTTTAGCTCAGCAAAGGGATGTCTTTTTCAGGGCTTTGCTGCAGTAACATCTATAACAAGCATTTTTCAAACAAATGCTTGTTTTTCTGAAAGTCCCCATGCAGCGGTTTCACTTTAATAGCGCCTGCGCACCTTTCCTTAGACACAGCTCTTCTAAAGATAGGGGCGCAGCCTTCATGCACGTGAAAGTGCGGCATGAGGGCTTTTACAAATGCTTGTTATAGATATTATAAACTCTCCTAAATGCGAGACCTATGACATTGCAAAGTAGCGGCCGCCATTGTCCCAGCTACTTGGAAGGTGAAAGAGTGCATGGTGCACTGAATGTAAGGAAAGCACGTCGTGCCTGCAGTAGGGAAAAACACATTAAAGAAAATAGTCCTTACAGACGTAATAAAACACACCATGCTGCAACAGAAGTAAAATGGCCAGTCCTCATGTCAGGTTTCAAATAAAGACAAGGCAGTACTAAGGAGGGACTAACAACGTGATTAAGGAATCAGAAGCTAACATTCACAAGGTCAACGACACAAGCCAATGAAAAATATGGGCGGCCCTTCAAATCCCTAACTCAATATGGCATACCGCGTCGAGCAGTGCATGCGCTGCCCAGTCTCAACCTAAGAAATACCTACGCAAGTGCTATTTTCAATCTGAAATGAATCCTTATCAACAACTTCTGTCAATGGATTAAGGACCTTCACTAGTAAACTCCTACATGACTAAAGCAGAATTATCAACGCAGAAGGTAAAGCACAGTCTAACATGTATACGTGTTACTGGAATAAAGTGGCCCATCAGTAATATTGGGCACCTTCCACTAAGACCAATATAGAGTTTTATGTTGTGTCCATTAACTATGGTGTCTAGGGTCTGTGTGTGCCTATACTCATCGATAATTTAAGGAGAGGAAAGATTAGGATATTGAAGACGTATGCATGTCAGATCTTGGTCTACATTTGTTGTATTTGTTGATGAGCCCTGGGAGTCACCAAATAGTCCCATTGCATTTATAATACCTAATATTGCCTCCTGCGGGTTACATACAGATATTTACATATCACAATCAAACGGGTATATCAATGATGCACTTGGATTGGACACTATTTTGCATGTCTCTCGTAAAAAGTATAGAATAAATACAGATTCCCCATTATTTCATCACTGATTTTATCAGGGTTCCAACATACCATACTTTGTAAGCACAAATGTCCCATTTGAAGTGTAGAATGTTTTTTAATCTTGATGCATTTGGGAGTCAAATGCATTCTCTGAACCAAAGCAAACATACCTCTATAGGAAGCAAACAAAAGCCCTTTTTGAGACTGAGTCAATTATCAGCCCTGCATGCAGAAAGCCCGCCGTTAGGTTCTCTTTCACTCTCCTTATTATTTAGCCATCCTTAGGAATTTCTATGTGTGTCTCCCCATGTCACAGAGGGTGTTTGTTTTTGTTTTTCATCCAAGTCTTCCTGTAGTCCCAAGTGCTTCCCTTACAATATTTGCAATGTGTCACCATGACTCTTAACCCCTTGCGTGTTCCCGTCGGCCATCCCTCCCCGGTGCTGCGCACGGCCAACGCAGCCCCACCCACCCTGTAGAACGCCCACACCGCGGCGGTTTTCGTTAAACATAAAATCCTGAGACACTCCTTGAATTTCAGACTCAAGTTCGTTCCATCTACCTATCAATAATTTTCAAGTCCTGCTCACTCACTCAGTCTCGACAGATGCCTCTCAGCTATGGTTTGAATGTATCCCAGGCTGATGAAATCTGCCTCAGTTTTCTAAAAGTCACTCTTTTTCTGTTAAGCAAGCATATTAGTGAGATAATCAACATTATCAACATTGTCTCTGAATCCAGGGCAACTGCTATGAGAGTGACTGTATCAACTTGCGGCCTTTAAACAGGTCTCTAGCGTGATGTATAGGTAAGAACTTAGCTTTTATAAAGGGGAGCGAGTTTATCCTGGGTTCGTGGGTCATGTTGGTCATTCGGTACGCGTTTGCATATCATGAAAAGTGGCTACCTATAGTGTAGCTGGGGTCCTCATGAATAAAAGGTGTAAACCCAAAGTCTGAGGTCTGGCTTCCATCCGAATTTGAGCCATCACGTGTTGTGTTTACAGTTAATTACAGCCTCTTGTGGATTGGACAGTGTCTATACCTGTAGGCTGGGCCTATTTAAAGTTATATCTATGTTACAGAGCTGTGCTCTCACTGGCATACAAGGAATATTTTATATTTCAATATACTAATTCACTACTAATCCTTTATGGGTTCCAGAGGAGCGTGCTACTCGCCGAAAAGGCGATTTGACGCCTCGTCGGGGTATTAATCGCGATATAAATGCAATTACAATGTGCCAACAATGTTAACCTGTTGTTACTTTGATGCAATCTAAAAAAGACACAAACCAAGATGTTGTTCCTGGAGCATCTAACTGGTGAGTTTTTATCTTACTCATTTAACCTCATCACTGTGGCGCGAATTCCGCCGCAGTGATGAACCTTCCGATCGCGGGTGTGGGCATGACGGCTCACGGCCGTCATCAGCACACACCCACCGTGACTCATGACGGCCGGGAGCCGTCATGAGCATGGAAGAGGTTAAGACGCTTTCACATTGATAAGTTAAGTGTAGAATGATTGCCGCCCCCTCGTATCAGAATCATGTGGCCCATTGGAGGTTTTATTTCAACTTTCGAGTAGTTTTGTGCTTTGGCATTGCATTTTACAGTGAAGCACTGTTACTTTGTTTTAATGCACTAGCCAGTTTTACTACTCTATTGATAACCATGAGCTTCCAGGAGATGAATGGCACGTCTCTTGCCACAGCAGGCCCATTCCCTTTCATGGTTCATCTGGTGGGGGGGGATTTACTCAACCTTCCAGGGGATCCCCATTTAGACAAAACCCAATTATATGTGAAATACGGGAGACTTTGTGCCCCCCCCATTACATTCTGCATGGGGAGGCCTTCATTTGACGTTACGCCACTGGCCTCGGCGTGTATATCAGTCTGGGGGTGCATTCAGGAAGAGTGTGCTGTTAAACCTGTTGTGCGGTAGCGCCTCCTTTCCAACAAGAACTATTGCACCAGATTTCAAGGGGATCCAGCGTAAAGTTAAAACCAGCGTGATCTCCCCGAATGTGCCACTGTTCAGCACATTTCGCGCTTCCTGTATTGCCCCTCTACTCGAGGGAGTGGTATGTCCCAAGATGTAAGTAACAGAGTACTGGAGGCAGCTGGTAGAATAGTGTGCACGTGACTGAAGCAGGCTCCTTCATATTTTTCAGAAAACATCTGAAAACTTGGCTCTTTTCTTCACAGACTATGGATTTCTCTGCTCCTGTTGACTTGTCTGTCTCGCTCTAGCGCTTTGGCACCGGCGGGTTTTAGTGCGCTCTATAAATCTGTATCATATGTCATTCATAAACTACTTAAAACCCTCAATGTTAGATTTGTTATCGGCTACAGCGGGTTTGGTTTCTATTGGCCTCTTCTGTCTGCAACTGGCAGACAAAAGCTCATAATTACCCAAAGGCAGATGAGTTAATAGAAAATGGAAAGAAGGATGGAAGGTTAAACGAAAGCAAGAGTGAAAGAATGCATGGGTGGGTGAAAGGGGGAATGAGTGAAAGGATGAATGTGTGAGTGAAAGGATGGATGAAAGAATATGTTGGTGAAATAATGGGTGAAAGGGTTGTTGGGTAAAAGGATGCATGGGTAGGTGAAAGGGTAAATGGTTGAAAGGATGTGTGAGTGGGAGAAAGGATAGGTGAGTGGAAGAGTGTATGGGTGAAAGGATTAATGGGTGAGTGAAAGAATGGGTGAAGGGTGGGTAAGTGAAAGGATGGGTGAAAGAGTAGATGGGCCAAAGGATGCGTGGATGGGTGAAAATAAAGGGTATATGGGTAAAAGGGGGTGGATGAAAGGAAGGGATGCGATGGGGAGATAAAAGGATTGGTGAAAGGATGCATGGGTGAGTGAAAGGAGTGGTAAAATAGTGGATAGGTGAAAGGATGTGTGAATGAAAGAATGGGTGAAAGGGCGGATGGGTAAATTGATGTGTCGGTAAAATAATGGGTGAAATGGTGGATGGGTAAAAGGATGCATGGGTAGGTAAAATGGTGATTGGTTGAAAGGATGCATGTGTTGGCAGAGGGGTGAAAGGATTTGTGAGGGGGAGAAAAAATGGGTGAAATAATGCCTGTGTGGGTGAAAGGATGGGTGAAAGGGCGAGTGAATGGGTGGGTGGATGGGTGGAAGGATTTGTGAGTGGTTGAAAGGGTGGATGGGATAAAGGGTTGATGGGTGTGTGAAAGGATGGGTGAAAAAGTGGGTAGGTGAAAAGACGCATGGGTTAGTGAAAGGATGGGTGAAATGGTAGATGTTTGAAAGGATGGGAGTTAGGATGCGTGGGTGAAACAATGTGTGACAGGATGGGCACATGGGTAGATGAATAAAAGGATGCATGCATGGGTGGGTGGAGAAAGGATGGGTGGGTGGAGAAAGGATGTGTTGGTGGGTGAAAGGATGGGTAATAGGATGCATGAGTAAAAGAATGGGTAAAGGTAGATGGGTGAAAGGATGCGTTGGTGAGTGAAAGGATGGGAAGATGGGTAAAAGGATGCATGGGTGGATGGATGAAAGGAGACATGGGTGGATGAAAGGAGGCATGGGTGGATGAAAGGGTGCATGGGTGGGTGAATAGATGCATGGGTGAGTGAAAGTATGGATGATAGGCTGGATGCATGAAAGGATGGGTGAAAGTGTGGATGGGTGAAAAGATGTGTGGCTGAAAGGAAGCATGAGTGAAATGCTGGGTGAAAGGATGTGTGGGTGGGTTGAAAAATTGGTGAAATGGTCGATGGAAGGGGTGGTTGGGTGGAAACGTTGATGGGTGAAAGGATGCTTGGTTGAAAGGATGGGGGAAATGATGGATGGGTAAAGGATGCATGGATGGGTGAAAGGATGCATGGGTGGATGAAAGGATGTGTGAAAGGATGCATGGCAGGGTGAAAATATGTGTCAGTGAATAGGTGTGGAGAGGTGTGGCTCACTGATAGTGGAGAGGTGTGGCTCACTGGTTAGAGGCGGCAGACCTGTAAGCAGAGAACGGCCCGGGACCAGGGTTCAATTCCCGATGCGGCAGGGTCTTGGACCAGGGTCAACGGACTCGATAATTCTGACCTCAGTGCCTACTGTAACCAGGGAACACACTCGGTAACTCTGGGCATTAAGCTTGCCTCATCTCTACAATGGCCCCCCACAGACGCCGGGGATGCCTGGTTTCACCCTGGAGATACCCAGAAAGGGACCATCTCACAGGGAAAACCAGGACGGGTTCCCCAGTGGTCTACAGCGCCAGGACACTCGGGTGGAGTAACAGTGCGCTTTACAAGTATCCCACATTTAGGTGAAAGCATGGGTGAAATGATGGATGCGTGAAAGGGTGGATGTGGGAATGGATGAGCGAAAGGATGGATGGAAAGATAAAATGGTAAAAGACTGTATGATGGATGAAAGAATCTAAAGATTAAAAGTTGGATATCAGTGGGTGGATGGAAGGGTGAAAGGAGGCATGAATAGATGTTTGGATGGAAGAGACAAAGTAGCTCTTCTGGGGAGGGGCACACTCGCGTGCTTCACTTTCTTAGTCCCATCAGAGCTTTGGTTCAAAGTGGCGGGTGTTTTATTTTTCTGGCTACTCCCTTGTGCTCTTTGTGGTTCTCGTCTCTGAGTTTGAACCCAAACTTTCGACAATAAAAGATTAAAACCCTTATATATTAAATTACTTTTTTCTCAGATATTCACAGCCCGCCTCGAATTTTTAATGCCATAGGCAAAAATGCCCGGGCGCGCCCACTCATCACACCTCCCTGTTCCTGGTACACAAGCATGGCACGGGCTCACACACATAAGCAAATCAGCAAACTATTCATTTAACAAATACATTGCTGCCTCAATTTGAATCATCAGCAATAATACATTTTGCAAGGGACATGCAGTTTTCATAACGCTTCGCCCCTATTCCCACTGGTATACCTGTCAGGCTGTGATAAAACACGAATTAATTACTAGTACCTAATAACTAAGAAGCCAGACGCTCTCTGGTTTCATTTGTACAATTTTTCAAACTCCTCATCTGGAGGATGGTGTATAAAATAAAGCGTGCGTGACATCCTAAATGAGATTTGTGAACACAATTTAAGTTTTTATTAACACTGTGAGTGAGCCATCTGACTGCCTGACCATTCTGTGATAACCAAAATATATGCATCACACCTATAAACGCGGGCTTTAAATGTCATTGTTTCCGATTGAAAATCACTTGCATCTCTGTCATCCTCGAGGCAATAATTGAGCTTAAAACTCACGGTTAACATTGTAAACTGAAGGCTATGGAGCATCGCCCTACTGGTGATGCAGGAGACAAAAGAAAAATAATTGGACAATAAAACTATTTACTGTCACTTAATTTTTCACTTCCAGTCGGGAGTCTAGGGCAGGACGGGGCCATGCCGCAGCATCAGGAGCAGGGGGGGGGGGGGGGGGGGGGGGGGGGGGAGGGGAGCGGTATGCACTGAAAGTGCGCATGTCGGTTTTGCAGGCCATCTTAGGACGGCCAAACCGACATGCACACTTGGATATCTCCAGGCTGTTCCTTAGAGATATCTGCAGTGCCCAGGGGCACAGGATCCCAGTCCTTGCTGGACCGTAAAATCGACCCACTCCGTCCAATCCCAGCGCTTCTCTCTTGCTGGGAGTAATAGCATTAGAGAAGTGCTGGGACTGCTTGGGGTTTTAAAAATATATTTTTTGCCGCCACCACGTCGGATTTGCAGAAGCCGCCGCTGCCGAATGGCTTTTTCCCTCGTTGAATCCGGCCATTCGATTTTGATAAACAAGTAAAAGATTGAAAGATGTTAGTGTGGGGTCTGGGTTCGGTTAGTCTTCAATATCGATTAGTCTGGAATCTGAATTTTGTCAAGAATACCATCTACTCAGCCTTCTGCAAGAGAGCCTGCCCCAGATCATCTGAGCAGAGGAACAGCTTGATTGACTTAAACATTTACTGAGTGACCTGAGTTTTTAGATGGCGATCACGCAAGCTCGCTGTAATGTCACCGCGGAGGGGTTTTACAGAGCACACGTTTACCCAGAGGTCTCTCCTAGCGCATGGAAAAATGAATACGTTGTGAAAGCTACTGAAAAAAACCAAAGGATGGATGACATAAAGTTTAAAAAGGTAAGTCCTTAGGAATATTCAAAAAGCCACGAAAGAGAGAATAGCTCTAATATGCATTGGTATAGCTTTCAAATCGTAAGGCGCAAAATAAGAGAAAGAACGACCTCCCAATGTTGACTTACGGAAGTGGGGACCCTTCACCAATAAAAGATAGGCAAGCAAAGTGTTCTTGTAGCAACATGAGGGTGGATGGGCCGGGGAAAAGGTGGAGCATCCACCGCCTTGGATGCAGAGATTCACTAGGCCTAGGGTTTTAAAGCAACCATTGGCCCTACAGGAGGTCTGAGGAGCTGGCTAACCACAAGAGATGCTCTAAAAAAAACTCATGGAACAGGACTGATAAATCTGCCACATATAAGTAAGATTATAGTGAGTTCTACTGCAGAATGGTTGCTTTACATCATGGATGGATTAAAAGTAAATTTTTTAAAATGTAAACATTCCGCTCAGAGGGCTAAGTCATCGGTATATCTGTTTTGCACATTTACCAGGAAGAATACCTGAAAAAAACACAAGTCTAAAAAACACCCCAACGAAGAGCAAACACAGTTTGAAATGGATGTATGACGTTACAACGCATACTTTTACAACGCCTACCTTTACATCGCAAGTTTTACAACGCATACCATTACAACGCATAGTGCTTTGGGGCGCTGGATAGTGAATAGTTTAATTTACTATTCCAACTCCAGTCCCCGTGGATAGTAGGGAAGGTGTTGGATAGTACATTAAACCTATTCCCTATCCTAGAGCGCCCCCCAGCGCAATGCGTTGTAATGGTTTGCGTTGTAAAAGTTGCGTCGTAAAGGCACTGCGTGGTAAAAGTTGCGTTGTAAAGGATGTTTACCATTTGAAATCATCCTTATTGGCCATTAAGCAAACTCAAGTGTGGGGCTTACAGTTAATATTTGGGAAAATGAAAAACACAAGCCTATAATGTTAGCTGTTGCCTATCCTTGGAACCACATTCTGAAAAAGGTTCCATATAGACCACGCAAATGCTGCAGAGTTGTATGCAATTTTTAAGAATTAAAACATTAATGTTTACTATAAGCACTTCCAGCTCAATAACTGTATGTTATGAATTGTGTACATCAGTTAGCGCTCAATACTTTGAGGGAACGTTATGATCTGCCCCGTGGAGACTACCTGCTGTACTCAGCCAAAACACTGCGGGGAAGGATTATCTGCATGATCTGTCAATACGTAGTGTTATCGGCGGGCACAATTAAGGCAGTTACGTGCCTATACCAGCGGATGACTTATGAGAGACTTGTCCCCCTAGTAGAATTAAAACAGAAGAGGGAGGAGGACTTGGGTACAGAGATCGCGGAGAAGGTGTGGGCTGAATTAGTTGAGAGGCCCCGGAAGTGCACAAGGAATGCTAGATTTCAACTGGTCCAGTTTTTCGTACTCCATAGAGCATATCTGACCCCAGCAAAGATGAACAAATACTTCAGTGTGACTACAGCGCTGCACACGAGATGTGGCAGAGAGGGGGCCGAACTTAGGCATAGGCTGTTGAATTGTCCCAATAAGTTGATGTACTGGGGAGAGGTACTGGACCCGCTCTGTGATATAACTGAGAGACGTATTGATCTGGCGCCGGCCCCTTGCTTGCTTCACTGGTTCCCTCACACCTCCAAAAATAAGATAACTAGTAAGATAAAGTCAAAAAGGGAGAATTGAAAATAAAGCAAAATATATGATAACAGTCAGAAAGAGAGAAAAGCGAGGGGTGATATACAGTCTGCATTGAATGTGAATTAATGCGAAAATTTGCATTCACCAAAGTACATGTGCCTTTCGCACAAAGAACAGTTTTAAAGAAAATAAATCAAACAATGTGAATTAAAGTTAATTACATGAAATAAAATTCAGAGTCAGCTTAGTGGGCAAAAAGAAAAAAACAATAGTCATTCATAGTTCATTCAGATTCTTAATCGACTGTGTATGCAATAAGGATCTTGAGTATTTCATTGGTGTTTATTTTGTCCAAGACTTAACACAGAGTTATCTCTAGAGCGAAGTTACTTCATGGTAGCTCTCATACTCCAACTCTTCACCAATTATCTTCCCATGAGTTCTGTTAGTTTCTCTGAAATGTTGCTTAATATGAAGAAAGTAGATTTCTCATTGTCCTCTAATTGTTCTTTCCAGAAGTGAGTCTCAGGCTAGAGTGAGGCACATTTAGGTTTATTCTAAGGTGGTCTGCTTCATTTTCCCAGCTGATTGCAAAGTCTGACTTGGAGCTTTGGCTGAAGCGTTCTTTCCAGGGTTTTTCAACCAAGTTGGAGTCAGCAGGCCTGAAACTTTTCAAGCCTTATTTTATTGTTGCAATTTGGCTCCCATGCAGGACTGAAGAGTAGCCAATATCTGATTCCCAGGCAATGGAGCGGAAACCTATGGCTAGCATCAATAGAGTCCTCCTGAATTTTTTATCTGGCAACCTATTTTGATTGCCTTTTTGTCAAAATCCTAAAGCTCTGCCTCATTTGAAATTGGAGTACTGACCTTGGCCTAAACCACTTAATCGACGTGTGACAAAAACTGGTTTCCATGGTGGAGGACCAGTCAACGAGTGGCGTACAGAGAGGCTTCCGATTACCGTATGGCTGTGTTAATATGGCCTTTTCATGAGAGTTTATTTGTGATGACCAATCAGATTTTTGATATTGTTATTCAATGATGAATGTGGAAAAACAGGATTAAAAAATAATCACATTAAATAATCGTCTGCCTTGTTTCCATTAAAGCTAAGTGGGTCACAGGCGCTTGTTGTTCTGGAAACTAGGTTGTGGTTCCAAAAAGTTTGGGAAGCACTGATTTACGGCACTTGTCCATGGCAATTAGTTGGGCTCGTAAGCCCTTCAGAGTGTGTGCATTCAAGATGAACTCATCAGCATATACCAGGACAGGAACTTGAAAATCCTCTATAGCAGGTACATCTTGTGAGGTTTTCAGAATCGCAGCATAAAGATCTTTGCTGTAAAGTGAAAAGAGAAGGGTTGCAAGTAGGTAGCTTTGTTTTATACCACTGGTGATAGCAAAATGTTTGCAGAGGAGGCATTTCTTATTTAGCTTGATCTAAGAAGTTGCATTTGAGGACAACATATGTACTAAAGACAAAATTACAAGGTTTGGGCATATATCATGCAGGTTTTTCAATTACCTGTTTCTTGGCACCAAGTCAAATGCAGAGGTGTGGTCCAAGAAAGATATGTAAAGTGGCATCACCTTTTTGGTACTCTATTTTTCCATGAAGGGAAGAAAAACAACAATTTGATCAATGGTGGTAGTGATCTGTAGGTGTTCTTCACTGATGGTAATTTCACAGAGGTTTCTTTTGTCTTCTGAACTGAGATCACTTGACAATATTTCTAATGTGTTCATACCTAAGCAGCGGCTAACTGCAACATTCTTTTAACTTTAGACTTTGGTGAAATGTTTTACCCAGGCATCTTCAGAGATGTTGGATTCCAAGACATTTTTCTGGGCACCTTAACTTTATCCTCCAGAGCTTTCGAGGGTCCTTTTCCACAGCAGCTTTTTCCAGGATAAGACAATTATATTTGAATGCTGCTTTCTTGTTGTTTTTGATCAGTAATTTATAGCCACTACTAACTTTTCTGATGGCCTGCGCTGGTGCTTCTGAGCGGACTACAGTCTGTAGTTGCCCTCTCAAGAACCTAAATTCCTCATCAAACCATCCTATCTCTGTAGATTTCTTAGTAGTTTCTTTTATTGAGACTAAGGGTCAAAGTGAGTTCATCAGAATCTTGTAACCTGTCCCCCAGTTTCTTCCATGCATAAATGTGTATGTAAGGTTTGCAACTGAATCCATGGTGTCTTCATTTTGCCATTCTTCTACTTTTGTCTCAATCAATTGGTTCCAGTTTGCCCTTATAGTTTCTCCAGCTCCCAGTATGGTGCTAACTTCTTGAAATTCTCTGGGTTCATTACTGGTATATTCTTTAACTTCCAGAGATAGCGCATTGTAATCGCTTTCCACTTTCCAAAGGCAGCCGGACATTGGGCATTGTTTCTCCTCGTCTCCCCGCTATTAGTCCTTCCTCCCCTCCCTCCTACGAATTATTGAAACATTATTTATGTGTACTGTACCTTACTATGCTCTTGTATTTGATGTAACTTGTAACGCTGCGATCCTAAATGTAAAGAGCTCTGATACCATCTTGGGTCAAGTTTGCGCTATATAAAACTTTTTAAATAAATAAATGATGGTGCTGTATTTGGTATCCACTGTTTTAGGTAAAGCAGACTCACAATGTGGAAGTGTCTGTGTAGACGTTGACTGCTTATAGATAGATTGCTCTATAGCCAACTTCTGCTTCAATAGTGTTGCTGGAATAAATCTGAAACCAGCATGTCTGTTGGCAGAGCCTTTGTCCATGGCATCTAGAGAGGAGCAAGATAACCAGGACTGTTGCCATGTTCGTTCTAGTGAATACAGGACCTGAATTAATTATCTTATTCACGGAGGATGCTGATGAGACTCTTGTGTTTACAATAGATTCAGCTTGGGAGGGTCCAAAAAAGGACTAATGTTCACAGGGTTGTTGTAAATGGGGCACACTGTGGGTTTCATTGAAAACATGGGTGGTGGTGGAGGAGGACAAGAATTTAGAACTCAAAGATCTGGATAGCTTATGAAAAACAAGGAGACAGAGTATAAGGATTTTTCTGTGAAGTTGAATTTTTTTTTTTTTTTATTGGGTGTTTCCAAAAGCAAAGAAACATACATAGACAATGAAAAAATAGGAACATGGTTTTAAGGTGAAATTGGAAGGTATATCTGAGACTCAAAACCCTGACCAGACGTCAACCGCAAAAGCAAAATAATAGCATTCAGCTGTAAATGATTATGTTCAACCTCTCACACCCAATGAGGGATGGTGATGCTAAAAAAAGAACAAAAAAGGAAGACACCATAGCATGCATTCCCATACTGGTGAATGAGAAGCCCATCCCTGACAAAGAGGTTCCCCCTGCGAAGCAGCGCTACATAGTGCTAGCTATCATATTAGCTAAAGGCAGAGTGGCAATCTGCTGGGTGGAAGGTCCCAACCCAACAGCTGGAGCTTGGATCGGAGATCTTATATTCTGCAATGATGCAGCGGATAATTATTCATTGCTCCTCCTTCCGCAATCCCGACAGAGTTGCTTGTGAGGTTTTGGGGGGTTATGGGGTGCAAAGTCACTGAACCCAGGTCTCTGTAATTAATTGAGCTCAGTATCCAAATTAACGGGTTTAGCACGTAACATTTTGATCTACCGGCGGGCTTAAGTTGGAGAGAGAGACCATCCCCTGACTCCTCCAAGCACGTTAAGAGGCGTTGCAAGCTACCAGCACCCCTCGGCTGTGATAACATTAATATTTTCCTGCAAATAGATTTTTCTACATTTTGGTCCTTAGACTAATAGAGGGCAATTAAGTGGCTGGAACAATCACACTGGTACCAACAGGCAATCCCGACACAGGTACCACAACAGTCTACGAATTCCTCTTATTCAGATGTAGCCAGCAATGTTCTTCCATAAAATAATAAATCCACAAAGTAATTTAAAAAAGTCCCATCCTAAAGTGAAATCGTCTGAGTTCCTCCACAGATTAATTCAGATTAAATTATCCTAACTGAGATAAGCAGAATTTGTGATGAGCAGCTGTTGACAAAAGAAAACTTATCATATCAGCCCTACTTGAGGTTTGTCTTCAACAACATCCAAGAAGAAAGAAGTATTTTTTTAGACAATGAAAAACCAAAAGCCCAATCTGAATAATGCTCCCTCAAGCAAGGGAAGACAGCAAACATGAATGAATCTTCAAAAATGTGAAGCTTCAAGGGAAGAGCTTACTTGTACCCTGCTGACGGGAGGATGGGGGGAGGAATTGGGCTAGGGCGGTTAATGATCAAGCAGGGACAGAAGCTATGTATGAGGAGGGGATTCTCAACCTGGGTCATCCTGGGTAAAATGTTAAGAGGAAGAAAATTTTGAAGAAGATTCTTTTTTTGTGCTTTCTGTGAATAAGGTTTTCCAGATCAGCTGGAATAGAAGACCAAAGATTTCTGGCTTTTGAAAAGAGATTTCGTCGGCTCCGACAGACAATACCAACTGTGTCAAGACATTTTACTGGAAGCTAGGGACCTCCGGCCTAAACTATTTCTAGGATTTGAACTTCAAAACAATGCAAACCCCAAGTATGCACCAAACAAATGCTCAAATGTTGAAACGTTTTATTTAATTCACTATCAGACATAGAACTTTTTTTAACTTTTGCATCTATATTGGTATGTAGTGTAATAATTTTAATGTATTCATTTCATTATTTAATTTGTTATTGGTTAACACAGTTGAGGACGGCCTAAGTAAGCCTCGCGGACCCCAGGGGTCTTCAGACCACAGGATAAGAACCACTGGCATAGACTGTTTAGTTGCCTCCCACTACCTTGACCAGCGTCTTCAATCAATCAATCAATCAGGGGTTTATAAAGTGTGCTACTCACCCATGAGGGTCTCAAGGCGCTGGGGGGGGGTCTTCTGATAAAGTATTGAGTCTGTATCATGTCTTGCTACTGCTTTAGGTATTAACTGTGTGGTGCTACGGAGGACACTTACTACGTGTTGTATGTAGTGTGGTAGGAGGATGGGGACACAGACAAAATCTCTGGTAGGCTGAAGGGTATTCGACAACTTTAAGGGCTAAAAGACTGGGGGTCCTTCGATCACCACCCTCACTGGAGGAGCATACTGAAAACAATATTCTTAAAGACATGATTTGCCCTAGAGGGAAATGATCTTCCTGGTTACTGTGCATATAATGAAGTATTTGAACATTTGTCATGGGATTTCCTTAGGAGCTGCCAACAAGATCTCCTGCCCCTACTGCCTGATAACCAATCCATTTGATGAATTTGGGGACAGAAATCCTTTACACTGAAAGAGCCCAGCTTGCTTGACAAATTACAGGCTGATTTTAGCGTCCAGTACAGCTCTGCATGAATGGCCTGGAAGTAGACAGACTAAGATCCTACCGTGAGAATTGCGCCCAGTCACCCACCTCTGGCAGCACATTCAAATCCATTCGCAAGCGAGCCTGGAGTAGACTTAGACAAATTCTGTCACCTGGCCTGTTTAACGGCTACTTGGTGCCCGAGGAACACCTACAGGCTGAACGTCTCTATCCATCAATGCGCACATGGCACACAGGTGTTTCTGAGCCTCTCATTAATCATCAAATGGAGCAACAGAGGACAACATAACTGAAACAGAGTGGTAGATGGCTACTACCTTTTTGAAACTCAACCCTTCTTCAATCCCTTCACTCCAAAGTTTACATACTAAATTCACCTCTCGGAAAACGTCTCTAATCCACATTGGTCTTGGGCTGATACTGCTTGGAGCTTGCAAAGAACATTCAGTGGCTTTGCTATTGAGGATCTGTTTCCGATTGTCCTCTTAAAAATGGCCAATGCACATCAACCCATGTGTCGTGAGCCTTTCAAAGGCCCAAATGGCCCGTCCCAAAGCTGTTGAAACAAAGCGCCTTGAACTGGAGTTGAGTCAGCGGATTGTAACTTGTGCCACACACAGAATACCTATACAGGAGGCTGGGTTTTATTTATACGAGCCTATGGTGCCCATTCGAGCTCTTTCTTCAAAAAGAATGAGTAACCTAGCAACACAAATCCACCTACTATTAGAAAGCCACTATTTGTGCCCATGAATAGGAATCGGGCATTAGGAACTGGCAAGCAGATGGTCAGAAGAAGACAATCAAATGATCTAGCGTCCACACTCAGTAGGGCGCCAATTTATTAATACTTGAAATAAAACTTTGTTAAGATTTCTTAAAATGACGTACTTTTTTTTGTAATGTATGCAATGGTTGTTATTTTTAATTATTGGTGTGTTTTTGTGGACCTCCGTAGGAGTTCCAGAACAAAATAAATAAATAAATTGAAAAATTGGACTTACTTTTTAAAATCAATGTAACTTTCTCTCTGGCTATAAATATTTAAAGATAACAGTCATATGTGTTTCCATCTGCGCAGGATTGCAAGATGCAGATGACTTTTGCAGGAATCGCTGTATCGTCATCCTGTTTTTCATCATTTCTGAAAATGTACATCATATCTGTAAATGTTACTGCACACCTCACTCCCTCCTTCCCCCGCTAAAAAAAACTACAAATAGATTCAGAAATAAATTGTTTTTATAAGAATGGCATTACTTGTCTAGAGCACAAGGTTGTTTTGTTAAATGAAACTGTGTTCACTTGAAATGCAATGCAAAGCTAAGACAATAAAATCCTCGTTTTGGCATTTGACCTTGATATGGTTCGTGTGTTGTCTGAAACAGGAGATAAAAGGAGGAACCGTCTGTTCAAAAACAAAACTGGGATAGAAATGAAAAAAAAACATTGCGACAGGTTGCCACATCTTTAAGTAGTTTTCAAGAAAGGGCCAATTATGTGTCCTCTGACTAGGACAAGTGCGTTATGTGCCAATGGAATGGCAAACAGGCAGCTACTTAGACAATGGCATGGCTGAACAGTCTAAACAACAAATATTCAGAAACATTAACTTATGATGAAAAAAATCCACAGGCATTCATTCGCTGATATGTCTGGGGTACCTGGGATGGGAACTGCTCAGCTCGAAGTGTGACATGGAATTAATGTCGCTGTATAACGTTTAGGCGACAACTGTGTAATCTGCAATACGGGTATCACAACCTTTGAATAGAATGATATCTTGTTTTGGTCGTTGTGAAAGTCCTTGTAATTGCGCTGCAAAACTGAAAACACGGGCAGCGTATTTGATGATTATAAACCAAGCGATGCAGCACGCGCTGTTGTTACAAACATATGGCTAGGCACGGGGTGATTATGACATTTGTGCTGTGTGAACCCCCCCCTCCCACTGTCTGGCAAGCAAGAACAACAACATTCTGGAAAGCAGGGAAGAGGCTGCTGTAATCACACTCACAGGGGCTGAAATGCTGTTGAGTAATACGTTTTACCACTAAGGGCCATATGCATGAAGCAAACTCGCATTCGCAAACGCCGAAATGCGAATGCGAATTTGCAAAATGGTATGCATAAAGGAAAATCTGGTGCAAAATAAGGATTCGCAAAATTTGCGATTCCTTATTTTGCAATTGCATTTTAAAAATCGCAAAATTTGCGATTCCTTAAAATGACAAGGGTAACTCGTCATGGAGTTTCCATTGATTTCAATGGAATTAACATTGACCCCATGAACATGCCTTAGCATCCAAGTGGTTAAATGCAACGTATGAACCAAAAAAAAAATGCAAATTGTCCCTAAGGAATCGCAAATTACCACCAACTTCAAGTTGGTGGTAATTTGCGAATTTCTTGAAAAATGCCCATTTTCGCATTTTTCAAAGTGCCATGTGACGCACATACATGCCCTTAGGACATGTATATGCAGCACATGTGCACCCATGCTTATTTCAGGGGTGCAACAGTGTGTCCTTTGGACACCCCTGCACCCTTGAAATTATTCTCAATTTGCGATTTTCAAATTGCGAATCGCAAAATTGAGAATACCTTCCCATTCATTCCTATGGGCCTCCTGGCCCATAGGAATGAATGGGAAAGTATTCCTTAATTGCGATTCACAATTTGCTAATCGCAATTAAGGAATACTAAGAATTCGCAAAAAAAATGCAAATTTGATAATACATAACAATTTGCGATTCTGAAATAGCGATTTCTTAAAAATCGCTATTTCAGAACCGCAAATGGGTACCTTGATACATATGGCCCTGAATAACATAACGGTAATACTCAAAAAATGTGCGGTATTGACACCTTATCTCCCGCTCCGAGGAGAGGAACTCTGAATGGGGATGTAATACCGCACCTGGCAGATCCCCAGGGGTATAGGAACTGTACCAGGTTTAGTTTATTACCATAAACAACATTTTTCTGGGAATGAGGGCCTAACTGCTTAGGCCCCAATGTACTAATTCAGGGTTCTCCGAGGTCGGTCCTGGAGGGCCTGATCCATGCCAGATTTGTAAGATAACTACATTTATCTAAGTGGGGATATCCAGATCCAATCCAGATTTTTTAGATGACTAAATTTATCTAAATGGGGATATGCTAAAAATCTGGCGTGGATCCAGCCCTCCAGGACTGACTTTGGAGAACCCTTCAGACATTGGTTCTATGACCCACAACTGCAGGCTGGGCAACCGCAAAATCCGCAGCTGCAAAGGTTCTTGGATACATTGTGAGTCGCAAATGTCATTGCGACCCGCAATGTACACTTTACGACTCATTACAAATCGTTTGAAAATGAGGGCGTGAAACGGGAACTCCCCCTCCCGCCCATGGCAATTTGCAGCGGACTGTAAAAATGGTTAGCGGCCTCGATTGCAACTGCAAACCATTGACCGGATACCAACCCCCAAAAGCGGTCATATTTATGTGGCGTGTCAGTTGTCCTGGAGGAACAGCTTCTGCTCTGTAATATGGCTGTGGGCACGGGGGGAAATACTCATTGCTCCAGAGGTATGCAGCATACCCATCAATGACCCATGTCTTAAGCCAATTGTATAGATAATTGCAGCCCCATTCACTTTAAAGGGGGCCATATCACTGTGGGACATCCTAAGTACTAACTGATTCCAGGCCCGGAAGGATCAAATCTACAAATACTGGACCCGTTAATCCAGAGTCTGCAAGTGCTGGACCAGGTAATCCTGGGTCCGGAAACCCCAGACTCAGGTTCAAAGGGTGTGAAACGAGAAGAGAGGTGGCAGCAGGGCAATGGGTAAGAGCCCAGCCCACCCTCTGAGGCACCACTGGGCAGCGTCAATGCTCCCCTTCAGCATTCTCTATTCAGAAGACCCTCCAACCTCCCACTTGTTCTCTGCAGGAGCAGCCCCATGCATTAGTAGGGCCGAGGACTGACAATTGCATTCACCCCTCACCCCTTGAGCAGGAACAACCACATGTCAAACATTGAGACTCAAGGGACACAAAGAACCATTTACAGGCAGGACACCACAACAGTCATCACAGCTGAAACCTATATGCCATGCACCTCCCTCATTCTCCTGAAAGAAGCCTCTAAGCAGACCCTAAAGCCATTGATCATCTGCCGCAAGCAGGTGATAAACTGGTAATCATTTTGGGCCATTATCCAACCTGGAAGAGGGAGAACATGCAAATTTGTTCCGGGATTCTTTGGTACATATTTAATTCCCCATTCTCGGAGGAACAACCTGTGCTTGTGTGATGGACCTGAATAAAATCAGGTGTTTATTTTCCCTTGGTATGTCCACACCTAAATGAGGAGACCTCATAACGAGGCCCCATATTGTTCTATGTACCATCATACCTTGCGTCTGAAGCAGCGATATGCATCTTACACACTGAATAGACAAGATAAAATCATAGTATTGGCTTGGTTGGCAGCGGACTGACTAAATGAGTTTGTTGCATCTTTTCTGTAAACTACAGGAATATGGATATCTCAGGCTAGAATGTACCATTTTTGTAGTTATAATTTTTTGAGGGCATCTCTAGAGACTCTTCCAGCCTTGCGTCTCCCAATCCCATATAAGTATCTTCTTTCCTCCCTAAGAGATTTAATTTCTATTAATTGCATGGCATAGATCCTCCTCAATATTAGAGACCCTCTTCTGCCGCAGTGTCCACTTGTGTGTGGTTTCCTGGCATTGAGTGTTGCTTACTCACAAACCTCCCCTATCGTTCTCTGAGCTCACGTCTTCAAAGTGCAAGGGTCGCCCCAGGAGTCACCCTAGCCAAGGCACCACCCACTGCCAGAAGACTGTCCTACCCCAGGTTTTACCATGCCTGGAGTATGGTTTAATGGAGTATGGTGTGGTACAGTGAGGTGTGGCATACAGTGTCAGTGAATGTTGTATGTTAAGGAAAGATGACCTTTGGGGAAGGAGTGGACTGAGGCTCAGTGGTGACTGGTGAATTTAAGAGAAGTATTGTTTTTCTGCATGGTGTGGTGAGGTCAAGGAGCATTTTTTTTCAGAGTTTTATATAGCGCAAACTTGACCCGAAGGTATCAGGAATCAGAGCGCTTTACACGAGCACCAGTTGCATTACATAAGCACACATTCATTTTTGTTAGGCACGGGGAGATTACGTGATTTGCCCAGAATCACAGGATGTTGAGCGTCGCTGCGGAGACTGGAACCCGGTTCCCCCGATTTGAGGTGGACCGCCCTAGCCGTTAGACCACATCCTCTCCCCAACTCTCTTAGGTTGAGGTATCAAGTGGTGAGGCTTTGATGTAGCGTGTTGGTCTTCGATGAAGCGTTTAGGGAGAGGGGTGTTGTCTTTTTTTGTGTGTTTCACATATTGGGAGAAATACTAACATATCATTTTGGGATGCCCAAACTAAAATATTTTACACCATAGGGGCGGCTGTAGGCTCATGGGGGCCCTGGGCAGGGAGCATAGGTAGGGGGCCCCGGAAGAGGGGGTCGGGGCGGAGCGCGGAGGCCAGTGAAGCGGGGGGGGGGGTCAGGGTGTTTGGAAGTGAACAGAGACGGAGACCGCCAAGTCCCTGCCAGGGGCCGCCACGCAAATATGTATCCATCCTCAGAGGATTATTATATTAAGGATATATATTGGTGTGGTGGCCCCTGGAGTTTGGTGGCCCTGTGCAGGTGCACAGCTTGCACATGCCTAAGGCCGCCCCTGTACACCAGGGTGGTGGGTGTCCACATGAAAAGCTTTGAAAACCACTGGCGTTTGTTGTTACTGTTGTAAAGGGAGGACCCCTCAGCTCGGCCAGGGTTTTTGCATCTCTGTAAACTAGCTTAAATCAGAGAATTTTTTAAGAGCCCTAACCAGATTTTGCCGCGGCAGTGAGGTCGGTATTTTAGAGTTACCCCCTCGAAAGGTGTAATGGCTATGGAACGGCAACGCGCAGAGGCTTCGTCTTCCACAGACAGCACAAGGCGCAGAAGCAATGAATCATGGTTGCGCAGCCATGTTTTCCCAACCTCTGATTTCATTAGGCACGGAAGGCAGCTTTCCGCGCAGATGTGACAGCGTTAAAGCATTCTGCTGTCACCACAGAGATGAATATGAACGAATGGCCACCGCGAGGCCAATATTAACATTTATTCCGCTGTTTCACATTCCCGCCGTGTACAAAAACAGGGCTGCTCAAGCCAGTCATGCGTATGACTCACTCCAGACGTCGTGCCAATACTGGGGGGTCCCGAGGGATTCTGGGGAGCGCAGCACTCCAGCAATGTGCCTTTCACATTACAGCACAGCGGGGAAGGTTAGGAAAAGGGGTATCATACAGATGACGCAAACAGCAATAGGTGGAATCTTCGCGCCAACAGGAAAGCACAATTAGGTATGAGGAAAAACAATTAGGCATGAGGTAGAAAGCAGAAAATAAGAAACTGCGTTATAGTCCATAATTTTTAAAAAAACGAAGACGTCGTAAAAAAAGGTACAATCACATGCAAAGGCTGGGATGTGCCTTGTTTATGATTATCATGAATGCCATTTCAGAAACACTGGGGACAGGGTGTGAATAGAGCGAGGACGCCCGACCCAGTGGTTTATTATCATGGTTTTGCGCATGCGTGATTCCCATAATGCCAGGGACGCAGGTGTAACGTTCTCCACAAAATCCGACGCAAATTAATTTTGTGTTTGGGTGTTAGAAGCGACTTTTCCCATGCTTAAAATATTCATTGTTGCTGGTAACAGTAGATAGTTGCAGTTCTAAAATATTAAAAACATTTGTAAAAACCATTCAAAACAGGCAGCACATTTATTAAAAGTCTGTTTTACTGCTCATAATTCGACTTTTGTGGATTATGTGCACTATTATCCACAGTGCTTGAAATGGAAAAATAGTGCAGGCACACTGTACCAGAGTACCTGCTTCTTTCTGAGAAGTGCTGGTACTCTGAAATTAAAAGTATTACATCTCTCTTGAGAAGTGCAGGTACTCTCCCTCTCAAACTAAAAAAGTGCTGGTATTAAGTACCAGCCCATGTAAAGCACTGATTATCCATGATACCATAAGAAAACAACACAACATATTTCAGTCTAACCGTGATGCAATTTTAAATAAATATATATATATAATACAATCCTCTGTTGATTTCTTGCCTAGACAGCACTTCCTGCCCGTGACCGGGAGTTCAAACTAGGCCGCTAGAATGCAAAGGTGATGAAATCTAATGATTACAGCATTGTGAACTTTCACAGGTATGTCCAACCATAACATGCTAGGGAGAAATCGTCATTACAGTAGTTCAAACAGTTGCTATACGCTTTCTGTTTGCATAAAAAACAACTAATGGTCAAGGCAATGGCAATGGCTTGCGTTTTGAGTCCTAAAATACTTAAAAAAAGCCTGCTGCAGTGAAAAACAAAATACGTTTTTGAAGGCAAACATTGCAATTATGAGATAAATAATTGTGTGATGATTCAGTGCACTTCTGAGATGTAAAATAGTCACTCATGTATTGCGGTGCAGGTACTCCAGAGGAGATAAAGAGAATGCTGCTCTATTTATATTTAAAAGAATTAGTAACTTTTAGACCCGGCATCTTTTGGAGTGGTTTGTCTTGTTTTTTGCATCTGACTTCCTGTTTTTGACTGTGTGCTGACTTTCGTTTTTTGCTGGCTTTAGTACTCTGGGCACTTTACCACTGCTGGCCAGTGCTAAAGTGCAAGTGCTTTGTGTATAAAACCTGAGGGTAACTGGTTTCTCCGTGATTGGCATCTTTGATTTACTAGTAAGTCCCTAGTTCAGTGCACCATGGCTGCCCTGGGCCTGTAACTCAAATGCTATTAGTGGGCCTGCAGCACGGATTGTGCCATTCGCCTAAGTTGTCTCGCAAATCTGTCTACCCTTGTTGACCTGGCAAGTTCACCCACTTGCCAGGCCCAAACCTTCCCTTTTATTACATGTTCAGGCACCCCTACAGTAGGACCTCGGTAGCCCCATGGGCAGGGTGCAATGTATTCAAAAGGTGAGTCATGTACTTGTGAGTTTTACAATTCCCTTTAGTGAAAAACTGCTAAATTTGTTTTAATCACTACAGCAAGGTCTATCTCTCTCATAGGTTAGCATTGGAGCTGCCTTGTAACATCCTACAAGGGTATCTTCCAATTGGGAGCAGATTGAAAACTGAAGTTTTGTGTCTTGGGACTCACAATTTAAAAGCCCATCTTTTAGTGAAGTTGGTTTTTAAATTGCAGGTCTCAAAAAGCCCTTTTTGAAAATTGGCATTTTCTTACTTAATCAGTCTGTTCTTCTTCCTGTCCCTAGAATATGCGTCTGGCAGTTGGGATTTGTGAATTCACTCAAGACAGACCCTGCATATGCTGATGGCCCATCCTGAGCTAGAGTGGTGAGAGGAGTTGACACTTACACCTGGATAGGGCTGTGCCTGTCCCACGACAAGGAAGTCTCCACTCCCTGTAGTGTGTCTGGTGCCAGGGCAAGGAAGGAGAGGGTCTTGTGCACTACAAAGACCTTTCTTTGAAGTCTACCAACTTCAAAGGCCAAAAGGGGTATAAGTACTGGACCTCTGACACCATATACTCGAAACATTTCTGGACTGAGGACATTCTGCCAGGAAGAAGAGCTGTTGTGCTGCTAGGAGGGACTGCCACTTTGCTGTTTGCTTTGCTGTGCTTGGCTGCTGCCTGCTGCTTTTGTCCTGGGAGTGAGATGACTGGACTTTGCTCTCTACATCCTTCCTGCTTTTTAAAGTTTCTCCAAGGGCTTAAGTTGAGCTTTCCGCCTATTGGAAGTTTCAGGGCCATCAACAACTTCCCCTGTAGCACCTGGGCTCATCTGCGGAGTACCCTACTTGCCAAGCGGTGCCAACTCCAGTTCCAGGGCCCTTGGCAGTGAGTTCCAGTGCTAAAGAAGAAACCGATGCCGAGCGACTTCGGAACCAGTGACTGTCTGCAACTTTAACCCAGTGCCACTGCCTACACATACCCATGGTCCCCGCTCAACGCAATGACCGCAACTTATAACGATTGTTCCAACAAAGCCGTAGCACCTCTGAAGAACCACCATTGAGGGAATCCCGAGTACTGTGCCACCGACGTCCGTAACACACCGCTCCGACTCCAGCACTGCAGCCGTGGCCCAGTGGTTCGGGTTCGACTTCGACGCTGTGAAATCAAAGTCTCCTAGCTTGACCGCGGACTTCATTATTGATACTGTACGGCAGTAAGGAACCCAGGTATCACACCTGCAACAGCTGCATCACCTCCCACACGCCTCACATCATCCCCTTACATCAGGTGTAAGCGTCTCGCCGACCCTAAACCAACTCCAGGAACCAAACTCTCACTTGCTACAGCCACCTCTTTTGTGCAACATACTGCCCCTGAGCGCCAACGTCTCAGCCCAGCAGTGCATCACCTGCTTTCAATACACCTTAGCTCCCTTGCGCCTCATACCATTGTTGATTTTTCAACACATCCAAGGTACTGGGCTGGGGTCTGCATGACTCCTGTGTTCGACCCGTGTTCCCCCGGGGTCGGACTGAACTTGTGGGTGTGTCCCAGTCAAGCACGACCCAATAGCCCCAATTGGAGCTATGGTTTTCTAAGAACTCAAACTTTATTTAATATTGAAAACTTCATAAACTTGATTTGTGTATGTTGAATTTTTTTAGTTTTGGTCTCGTTATTCTCAGATAAATATGAGCTATTTCTCTAAACTGGTGTGGAGTACTTTTGTGTTTTTTTTCACTGTGTTACAGTGTGTGTGCATATACTTTACACATTGCCACGAGGGATAAGCCTGACTGCTCTTGCCAAGCTACCAAGGGGCTGTTCACAGATTATTCTTAGTGTGTACCTTACTTACCCTGAGTAGAGTGAAGGTCCCTATTTGGACAGGGTGCAGACCACTGGCAATTAGAGGCCCCATTTCTAACAGTAACAATAGGTATTGAAAACAAATGTGGTGTCGTCAGACCTAAAAAAAAGTCTACCTATGCCATATTATGTCATTTTCTTTTTGCAGTAGCACTACAGGTTTTTGCTAAAGTTGAAAAAAAGTGATAATGAATACATTGAGGTCAAGATGAGTAATCCAAGTCTTACTAATGTATATATACCCCATGGGTAGCAGTTAGTAGCTCAGCCCACATCTAGTTCATTAAGACATTAGGTGGACCTCATCCTGAGGCAAGAGACCAGTACCTGTATCAAAGCAACAACCCAAGTAGATATCAACTCCAACTGTAGCCTAATTGGTTCCAAAGAAGTGGAACTCCTTAATGAGAATCACTTCCACAACACTGAACCTTTTAAGCAGTTGAAGGTGGTTGCTATTGCACAAAACCAAGTCTGAGCACTGCAATTCAAGAGAGGTGTGGATTTGGTATGGCAAAATGGGAAGAGCAGGCACAAGGAAAAAACGTAATGTTTAATATCAAACTGCAATAGAAGCTAAAGGTAAACCACAAGCTAAATTATCAAAATGGATGCCAAAATTTTTGTAGTATTTATTTTTCACAACTTTAAACCCCCCCATCCTAATAAGGTATTTGCCCCATTACTTGCTGTTGATGAACACCATGGGCTCTATTCACAAAGATATGGTCAGCTGTAAACATATGTTTATGGCTGATAACACCTCATTTATGCCCGTCGGGGGGGACACCAAACAGAGCCGGGGGCACTCACCTGAGGACTACATTACCCGACACTACTTGCGGCTAGGACGCCGCTGTTCCTGCACCTGCCCGCACATAAAATCACCGGAGAGCTCCGGGGGAGCGGCGGACACCAAACAAAGCCGGGGCACTCACCAAAGGACGCCGCTCCCGCTCTCCTGCTGCCACTACACTTCCCGACCTCCTGCACGGAGCACCGAGCCACCCGTGGTGTGGCCGCCTACCGGGACTACATTTCCCGACACTACTTGCAGCTAGGACGCCGCCGACGCTGTTCCTGCACCCGCCGGAGCATAAAATCACCAGAGAGCCGCCAGGAGAAGCCCGGGACAAGGGCGGGACCGTCTGTGGCCATCAGGGGCCGAAGGAGGCTGTGCTGGGCCACCCCTCTAACTCCTACTCTGAACTACAAAGGTACTGTTGTCACCCAACATTGACTAATGGGGAAAAGGAAAAGTATGGAGGGTGGGGTAGAGGGTGCAAGCGTGCTGGTTAAAAGGAAAAAATCCAGGAGGCTGAAGAAAGTTGTAAAGCATGCGGGGGAAAATTGTGTAATGACCCGTATTGATGAACTGATAGAGGACTGTGGAGCTTTACTTACATCTGAACATCCCCATAATTGGAACACGGGTGGGAGTACTGGGGAAGTGGCTGATGCAGAAAGGAAGAAGGAAGTGTAGCAAACAGGGCTTGGTAGTGGTTCCCAAGATGTTTCTAGGGAAAATCAAAATGACCACATTTGCGTTGAAGGCATGGAAGATTCCGGGGGAAATGAGAATGTTAATACTGATATAGAGATTGGAGTTATCCATCCCCCTGTAGTTGATCCGATTGTACACTGTGTAAACAGGTTTTCTATACTAGCGAATATTGATTGTTCTAACCCAGTGATTGAGGGCTCTAAAACCCATACAACTACACGAGACGTCCCACAAGGAGTTAGTGAACCAATGCGGGGGGCTTTTTCTGATCCTCCTGTTTCCTTCCTTCCCACTGGGTGTGGTAGTACTACTTTGCTTAGTGTGGTCAACCAACTATGTAAGCTTATCGAAGGGATGCAAGCCACGATTGGAGCTCTAACTGCCAAAGTAGATAATGTTACAACTAGCTCTGGCTTATGCCCCACTTGGCCAAGAAACAACAAAGCAGTGCATCCCCAGACAAATGGAAGGTGATAGCACAGCATACTGTATCCAATCAATGCAGAGATAGCCTGCTGAGACAGAACGGTACTTTATATAGTGAAGTAGCTGGAAAGAGGAACGGGTTATCACAAACTCCACTTATGAAATCTGCTAAGTATTCTAATGTAAAATCTGGTGAAGAAATTGGTGAGTTTAAACCAAGTAACAAGTCTAGTACTAGACCCAGCATGCCAAGTATGCCAAGACAGCTTGAAAGCATGCAAATAGATAGAGGTATTCAACGACCCAGTTCCCACTCGGATGACATGCTGAAAGTTTTTAGGGTGAATGTTCCAAAATTGGGCCCTGGGAGGGATATGGAAACAAGTGACTCCCTAACAAATAAAGCAATTAATTGGATCAGACATACCAGGGAATGTCGATCTGTGATTAGGCATGACATCTCCAGGGCTCGAAGGCTCACATACAAAGGGGGTAAGACCGATTGTATCGAATTAATTCTTAAAGAGGAATACTTGCCACAAAGCTTGATATTATTAGAATTTAGAAGTTGTTCCCCTGATCATTCCCTTATACAAATGAGATGTCTCCCCCCCCAGCAGTGGTTGGCTGAAATGGGTAAGCGAGTATCAGGAAGAGGGCAGGGTGGGTCGGGCCTGGAGACCAACGACTGACTGGCAACTGAGGGTGACGAGTTAGGCCTGCCAGATAGTACTGTAGTAGAGATCCCAAGTAGGCACCCAGACACTAACTCAAGGATTTCATGTACATCGGTAACCCCGAGGGTCTTGGAAGGGCACGCAATATCCAATCTAGCCTGTCTTTCAGCAAATCCATGTTTAAATGTAAATGCTAATTTGTTAGATGGACTCTGAAAATCTGGTCTGATCGGGTCTTGGAAAATTGCAGGTTTGAGCACCAAGATTCAAAGCCCGGAATGGGCTTCGTTTATTAATTTGCACAATATATGTATATTTCAAGAAACGTGGCTACTTGAACCGCAGCATTTCACTGGGTTTTTAAATTATAGTGTACTCGCAGAAAAAAGTGAAAGTGGTCGGCCATCTGGAGGTTTAACAATCTGGATTAGGCAGGATCTAGAAACCTGTAAAAGTGCTTCCAACAAACCATAAAGATATACAGATTGTAACACTTAAGTTCAATCAGGCCAAATCTGTAGATATTTATAATGTGTACGCTAGAAGTACAGGGGGAAAGAAATCTGGAACATTTACTGCTCTTGAGGAGCTTATAGATAGATATTCTGCCCAATCTCACATAATCGTAGCAGGAGATTTTAACACAACTTTTGAACCCTTGTTAAGTGGCAATTGGAACTTTTTTGAGGAACAAGATAAGCAGTGGAGTGTCCCTAAAATAGAGCTGGAGCCAGTAAAGAAATGGACGGAACTGGCAATCCAAATTAATTCATTTTGTTTAAATAAAGGTTTAAGGGTGGCCAATGGCAGGACTCCAAAAGACAAGGGGGTGCTGTCACTTTTAAAAGTGGACCCAGAGAAAGTAGAATTGACTATATATTAGTTCATCTTGAAATGTGGAACCATCTAGAGGGCATGGAGGTCATGGACCGCATTGAGAGTGATCATAACCCACTGTGCATGGCTCTGACCTATTGGGACGCGCCCAGGGCTCCGAAGGGAGTGAGTGATAAATCCCCCCAATGTATAATTCTTGCCAATGATATGCGCCATGTTAAATGGCAAAAATTGATTGAATGCCAGGAAAATATTGATTTTATTTCTAGCAAGCTAGAACAAGCGACTAGGGAGTTGAGATCCCTTACCAGAGCTGAAGCCACAGAAATAGACAGAGAAAATGGTACCAGGATACATGAAAGGTTGTTTGCCCAACTAAAAGGATTATTTTTTAGACCACGTAAGCCAAACAAGGCTCCAATTGAGAATACTCGTGGCTGGTATACAAAGGAATGTAGAAAAGCACGCCTTGATTTGGGACAGGCTATAAAATCTGGTTCCAGCATTACTGTACGTCTTGCAAGGGCAGCCTACAAATCTGTAATATTAAAATCCAAGCGTGCCTGGGATGAGAAGAAGTGGCTCGAGCTCAAAGAAGCTAGTACCGCAAAGAACTCTAAACTTTTCTGGAGTATACTTAAGTGGGGATGCGAGGGCCAACCTGACAAGCCGCAAAATTGGGTACCCCAAGATGATTGGGTGGCTTATTTTAAGCTTTTAACATTGGGGATACAGAGTGTGACCTTGATTCTGTAATATCTGGGAGGGCGCCGGGCATAGATGGCGTTCCAGATGATATTTTCTTATACGATAGGGAATTCTGGGGGAGGTACATACTTTTGTTCGCAAACATAATAGCAAAAGGAGCACCTATACCCAAATTGTGGAATGGTGCAGAAATTATACCAGTTTTTAAGAAGGGTGATAAGTCACTTCCTGGTAATTACCGCCCAATCAGTTTGATCGATACTATTCAGAAGATCTTCGGTAGACTGGTCCTAAACAAAGTCCAGGATTGGGAGCGTGAAATGAATATCCTATCACATCTTCAAGCAGGATTCAGAGCTTGTATTAGTACAGTCGACCAAGTATTAGATTTTGCTATGCTCTACTGGAAGACTGTACAATTAGGTGGGGGTAGCTTATATGCTGCCTTCATTTATCTAAGGGCAGCTTTCGATCTTGTTCCGCTCTCAAACCTTTGGTTTGTTTTAAACGATATGGGTATGCCTCCTGCCCTCCTTTCCTTAATCATGAAACTCCATGAACACAACTTTGACCAAGTTAGATGGGGTTCACCTGGAAATATTACCAGCCAGTTTCCAGTAGAAAGGGGGATACGGCAAGGCTGTGTGTTAGCCCCGACCCTGTTTTCCCTGTACATCAACAATGTGGCCAATCCACTGATTGAAGCAAATATTGATGCCCCGACCCTAGCAGGTGTGAAAGTACCGATTTTAATGTTCGCAGATGATTGTCTCATTATCTCCAAGACCCCAAGTGGATTGCAAAAAGCATTGGGCATTTTTGAAGATTTTTGCACCAATCGTGGTCTGGAAGTAAATGTTTTAAAATCCAAGTTCATGTCTTTTAATCAACATAAATCATATAAGGGCAATATGCCCATGAATAATTTACCCCTGGAGCAAGTTAAATCATTTAGCTATTTGGGTGTGACCATCCAAAACGATTTGCGGTGGAATGAACAGATAGACTTGGCAATACTCAAGCACCAACAATTGGCTGGCGCATTGAGAAAAGAGCATGCCAAATCTTTGACAAAACCTGTGGCTCCAGCCATCGCTGTGTATAACGCAAAGGCAGTGAGCGCTGCACTTTATGGCGTAGAGATCTGGGGGTTTGGGAACTTAAATAAGTTGGTATGTTCTGAAAATAGGTTGTTAAGAAAACTCGCTAACCTACCCCAGAGCAGTCCCACGGGCCCTGTTTTTTATGATTTGGGTATGAGACCAATAGATTTAATTGCTAATTTGCGACCTATATTGTACTGGAGGCGTCTATGGTCAACCCCCGAACTAAAAATATTTGCTACAGGACTCTTGGATGTAATTAAAAGTGATACTTTCCACCAAATCAAATGGCTCTCTGAAATTGGTAGGATTCTCGAAGAGCTGGGGTTGGTTGAGCTATGGGACGACCTGCTTAATGCTATGTTCCCTTCAAAAAAGGAACTCAAAAGCCTTTATTGGGAGATGATATCCCTAAGAGTTTTCAAAACCACTGTTCCACTTTCACTTATGTTTTTTTGGGGGGAATTTAAGGCCGAGCCATTTTTTGAGAAATTTTGGGACGATATAACAAAGCCACTAGCTAGAAAGCTCTATTTTCAAATGAGAATTGGCAGTTTACCTATTAGAGCCTTCACATCTAGGTGGTCAAGTGGCAGAAACGCCTCATGTCCATGCTGCCCGGCCCACTTGGAATCAATAGGTCATGTGCTGTTTGGGTGGTCTGCGTACTCCGCTCCTCGTAGAGCTTGGATGCGCCCAATGTGCAAATTATTGGGCACCAGGAGTGGAGTAGTAGCTACTAGAATCATTCGTACAAGCACTATCCCTTTTGTATACATTGCAGTGGCAACATTTTTAGGATGGTCCTGGATCATTAGGAGCAAAGTGATGAAGGGTAAAGTTATTTGCTTGAGTACTGTAACAATTTGTTGTACATAATGTATTATCACTACTTTGATCATGAATTTTACTCCTTTTAATAGCAGAGATGAATTGTATTTTTACTCGAATGTATTATAATTACTTTGGTCATGAACTTAAGTTATTTTTAAAAGCTTAGATGAATTGAATTTTGATTCAGACTTTTTATGTATTTTTTATCTCTATCTAATTTGAAGAATGAATTTCATCTATTCTGCTTTATGACAATCGTCGAATAAAGCTTGCTTGACTGACTGATGCCCATCAGGATGTCACAAAAGGCTATCTGGCAGGTATTAATGGATGTACTACTGACATTTCTTCGCCTTGAGTGCAGGGACATTTGCAGTAGTATAACTCAGGCAAGGAGTGGTAAGTAGGAATTACATGGTGTAGCTTGTCTTGTAAGTCTGTAAACATCTAATAATATGTATGTCTGTGGGCATCAACAAACTGCAATCTGACCAGCACTTAATTTGAGCCGGTGGTTTCCGGTGCTCAGCACGGGCACTTAATCGTCAACACCGGTGTTTTCATGAGCACCAATTAAGGACACATCAATTTACGGGGAGATTAAGTGATTTGCCCAGAATCACAGGATGTTGAGTGGATCCCCAGCGCTGAAGTCTGCAGCTCTGGCCATTAAGCCACACCCGCTCTACAATTTCATGGATAGTAGTTGGTTCTGTTTTAGGCGGTGTTAACAGTAGAAATGGGTTGGTGCAAGCTGCCTCCTGATGAGAGCCTCAGCACTTATTTATTTACAAATTAACCACTGAATCAGACCTCTTCCCATCCTGGAAAGGGTTGGAAAGTTACTCTAGGTCTGGGCTGGAGTAACTTCCATTCCTGAATGGGAAGGTGAACAAATAATGCCCACATTTGGTGTGGGTGCACGGAAAGGGCTTTCTCAACGAAGACAAATATAAGCAGTGGGAAAGTCAATAGGTCTCGGTGTTTGAGACCTATTGGCTTCTCCACTGTTTTTTAGCCATGCTGTAAAAGAGAAGCTGCATCATTTTTGTAGGTGTGCACACCATGTTTGTGTGCGCCAGCAAAAGTTACGAAGCCACTTTTTTTCTTTTTGGTTACTAATTCAAGTTGGTGTGAAAGTTTTTTTTTTTTTAAAGCAGGTGGAGGAAAGCAACATGTGGGCAACGCAACACAGTAGACCACGGGCCAGCGGAAGTGGCACAGGGAACCAGGGAGCAGAAGCAACACAGGGGAGCCGGTAGGAGGCAGAAGCAACACCGAGGCATGGGTGGGGGGTGGAAGCTATATAGGGCGTGGGAAGGGGGAGAGGATATGGATAGAGAGGAAAGTGGAGAGTAATGGAGTTGTAAACTGATTAAAAGAGCAACATGGAGCTGGAGGGGAGAAGCACATGGGCGAGAAAGTAAGGGGGAGTTGTGTGGGAGACGTACATGGGCGAGAGAGAGGAACACCAGAGTGGGACAGTAGTGTAAGAGGGAAAGAGCTGGAACACATATACACTCTTGTGGATTTCATAAACAAAAAGAAAGCAGTAGCACCTGAAAAGTAAGCACTGGAGGGACACAAGAATTGCACCCATGCTCCAGTGGAGGGACAACACACAAGTAGAGGAAGGAAATCCCACCCACACCAACAAATAAGGGACACGCACCTGTAAGTTACATGAAGTCAACTAATGGAAAGCAATGGGCAGCCTCTAAGGCCACAATAAGTTAAAAATATGCCTTTCAGCAGACAGCGCATGTGCTGATTAGCAGGCGATTCGTAAAATAGAAAAGAAAAAGGAAATAACACAGTGGGCTACACTCCACTAGGCAGAGGAGCATTGCCCCACTGAACAAAAGGAAAACTAAAATGATAATAACTATTGTTATTATCATTTTAGTTTTCCTATTTCATCAGTGGCTCTCGGGTTAGGGCGGGGCTGGCCAGAGCAGGGGGAGGAGTGGTTTACAATCCTAAGTGTGCACGACTGCTTGGCCAGCCCTCTTGTGCCGGCCAAACAATCCTGCACACTTTGCATCTTACCCACCAGGCTGCATTACACAGTCTGGTGAGGCACATGCAAAGCCTCCCATTCCCCGTGTGAGCACCGAACCACGCCACTCAGACCAATGACAACACGGCATTGCAGCATTGTGATTGGCTCAGGGGAGCTTAGGGGGCCGGGTGCTTCCTGCTACTGGCCGGGACTGCAGGAAGAGAAGGAAGATGATGGAGTATGGAGGAGAGGCGGCGGCCGACTGTTACAGGTAAGTGTTTTTATTTTTTTCTCTTTTCTTCATCTCTCCCCCCTCCCAACCCGCCCCTTCCCCACCCGCTCCACCACTGGGATCGGGTAGCAGCCACGACTGCTACATTCTCCCTGTGCTGAAATCTACGCTATGTAACTTGCTGCACAGGGGGAACAGGAACCCTCAGAAGATGTTACATGACTCCTGAAAACTTGCACCTGCTGCAGATTTCTTGGGTATTTCTGTGAATGTTTGCAAATTTTAAAAAAGCACGGGAGGCGTATGAATAGTTTCAGGTGAACAAATACCTCTGTCCCTAATTGTACTCTTTTTTTGTGGTGACTCAGGCCCTACCTTGACGCTTATCATAATTTATCTTAAGAATATTCAGGCCAGCATAACCAGTCAGTGCAGTAAGTTATCAGTGCAAACCAGCAGGTTATCTGCGTAGAAAAAGGCATCCACTCTGGAGTCCAAGATGGCGGATTGACACCGCCAGTGCGGAGAACGCTCACAGAGGGTCTGGCTAGGGCGCTTTGCATTTCGAATTGATTTACAACCAATCTCGATGGAAAAGTTTATTTCCGACAGCTTACTGTGAACAGAGAAAGACGAATATCTCAAAACTTAAAGATTCGTCAAGAACTCGGCAAGAACAGCTTACCTGATTGCAATCCGGAGAAAGGCAGGACGGAGCGGATGCTGCGGCTTCGGCTGATTGAGAGCCGGGTCAGGGAGCTGCTTCGCTCCATTAGGTTACCGCGGCTCGCACCCATAACCTTGAAGGGCTGGACGACACTTGGCTGGTTTAGTCTGCCGACTCAGCAGAGCTCTGGTCAGCAGTACCGGCATTCGGAGTAATGGCGCCAAAACCGCAAGGAAGGAGTACGCGAACAGCGGCGGTGAAGCAGACGGTGATTAATAACGGCACGGATGTTACCGACGTATCTGCGGTATCTGCGGCGCCTACGACGACTGCACCAATCACATCGGAAAATTTTATGGAACCGGTTGAGATACAGATTCCTGATACAGGGAAGAAAACTGTGGGTAGGCATGAAAAACCGGTATTATCTGTGAATGCTAATAAGCCACCTCTCCGCTAAAACTAACCTAGTAACTAACCCAGCATTTGGTAACATTATGTCGAAACCAACTGTTGCTAATTATGTGATTCCCACAGATACTATTAACTCTTCTGGAACAGAGGGCGACAATGTAGCTAATGGGGAGAATCAGGACGTAACTACTGCTTTGAAAATTGTTTTGGAAACTGATACTGGCATTTCTAATGATATTTCGAGTATTTCGTCTAAAGACTCTACCTCTAACAGTGATATTCAGCTACAATCAGAGCCACAACTAGTAGCTGATACTAGGGCTAATACCATACCTATATCAACACGGGTATTAACTACAGAAATGGTGGCAGAAGAGGAGATAACAATTATGGCAACAGAGGGGGCAGTTGAGGTTCAGGTGGCAGAATATATGGCAGAACATATGGGTCATGTGGAGGCAGCAGAAACTGATGATGAATACTGTGACTTTCTTGACTCAAGTAATACTACACCTTCATGCTCAGCTAAAGATAAAGCTAAAGCTAACAGCTTAAAGAAAGGAAGAGGCAAGATTAAGAACAAGATTAAGAAAATCATAAATAAACCTAAGCCTACTGTTATAAAAGCGATTGTGGTAAATAGTCCTATAAGAAAATGGGTGCAAGCTAAAGGCGGGGTTAAATCTATGGCTTTAAGACTCTCAGGAAATAGCCCTACCGAGGTAGATGTTGTACCAGAGGAGCTAAACTGTTTAAATGATTCGATGAATCTAATAGCTCCTATAAAGGAAATATCTAAACTATCTCAATCCGGGCATTATACTTCTACTACAGTATTAGCGAGTGGGTTGGAAGAATGAGAGATGGTGATCAATTCAACAAAAACCTCAACTCTCTCCCTTCCTGCCCTTCAGGCAGGTAAATTATCAGCACCCGTGCTCCCCGGGACAATTTTAACCACATCCCCCCCTGTTTTGCCCCACAAGTAGTAACAACTACAGCAACTGATGTGTCTGTGACAATCCCAAGTCCTGGAATAATAGAGGAACCTGATCTTGTTGGGCCAGATAATTCTAATGATTTACCTTCTGTGAGCACCTCTCAGAATAATATATCTACATTAACTGATTGGAATCTCCCGGGAGAGGTGTCCTCGTGATTTCAGACAATCTTGCAGCTGTTAAACGAGCAGAAACAAGAAGCTCAATCTCATTATCAGCAGATGAGGGAAGATAGCAACAAGACTCAGTCTGCATTACAAGAGATGGCTTGTAAACTAGGTGCTATATCCCAGGATGTGGAAGAACTCCAACAAAGAGTAGTCTTAACAGAGGAAACATCACCTCGCTCTGAAATAGCAGTGAATAAACATGAAACCCAGATTTGTCAAATGCAAGCTAAGCTTGAAGATTTGGAGAATAGACAACGTAGACAAAATCTTCGCCTACTTGGCATTGCGGAAGGGGCTGAGGGAGCTGATGCTAGGGCATATATTGTCCGTTTATTTCAGAAAGCGTTTCCTGAGCTATTAGACTGGGATTGGGACTCACAGATACAAAGAGCCCATCGACTTCCACTGACTCAAAGAAATAAGGGAAGCAAATACCCTCGTCCAATCTTGATCTGTATTGGAAATTTCTTACTCCGCCAGGCTATTTCACTGAAAGCAAGACCAAATACTCCAGTTACTTTTGATTCTACTACTTTCTTTGTAAGATCAGATTTAAGTAAACTTTCTATGGAGCGACGTTGGAAGCTGAAACAATATATTGATCCGATAAAGGAACTTGGCGGCCAGGCTTTTTTGCAAGAACCGGCTAAACTAAAAGTTCTAAAGAATGGTCGTACATATTATTTCTTGGATGAAAATGAGGTGGAGAAAGTATTGGTCAAATGGAAGTCGGAAAAAAATGGACACTGAGTTTTTTATTATGTATTTTCTTTTTTTTCTTTCTTTTTCTTTCTCTCTTTTATAAATAATGTTGAATAATTCAATAGATATGTTAATTATGAGTGGAATCTGGATCTCTATTAGCTGTACGTGATTATTTTTTGTTATATTTGGTTATAAGGTATTATATAGGCTTTATATGATTTGATACGTGGTTTTTATTGAGATTGTAAGATTGAATGGCCGGACCCTCAGAGGTGCGACTCCGTTTTTGCTGCCACTACAGCGGCAGCTGGGTTAATGGGGGGACCCGCTTGTAGGTACACGATTGGGAGGGGGAGGGGTAATGTCTTGTTAGGTAGGGGAGGGGAGAGGGTGATAATCATTCAGGGAAAAATCGTCATCATGGGGGCAAATTGTTTAATAACACTGAGGTGTAGCAAGGCTTATTTGATTTGGTATAAGGGCTTTAAGTGCATTAAGGATAGGAATTTGTATGTTATAAGATGTATCAATTAAAATGTTTAGTATGGAATGTGGCTGGCTTAAATAGTAGGATTAAGAGAAGTCTTGTGACAGAGGAACTTAGAATGTATAACCCTCAGATAGTAGTAATTACGGAGACTCATATAGCATATAAAGATAGAAAATTACTTAAACAACTGGGATATGATACTTTGGTATGTACTGAATTTAATGCTTCAATTCGGGGGGTGGCAATATTAAAACATAAACGACTTAAGGTAGAAATTAATAGAACGTTAACTGATAAGGCAGGTAGATGGGTAATTGTACAGATAACTCTTGAGGGCCACAAATATACAATTTGTGGGGTTTACGCTTCTAATCAGGATGAACCTAAAATCATTGATCAAATTAATATAGTGCTGCTTACATGGGAAGGGGAGTGTCTAATATTTGGAGACTTTAATTGTATTATGAACTATAATTTAGATACGACTAGACATGGTTCATTTCAGAGAATGCGGAAGACCAGGGCTTCAATTTTAGATCTTGCAACGACTCACTTACTTAAAGATGCTTGGAGATTTTTATACCACAATACAGCGGGCTACACTTATTATTCTGCCTCGCACAAATTATGCTCACGCATAGATATGGTTAGGGTATCGGACTCTATCCTTGAAACTAGTATTATGGAAATATGTCCAAGAGTTACCTCGGACCATAATCGGATCCTCCTATCATTTGACGTCGTAACTAAGATGCAAAATCTTTGCTCTTTTTCTTTTCCCAGATATTTATTTTTGGATCCTAATTTTCTGAATCAATTAAAAGGCCATTTAAAAAAATGTATAGATATAAATATCCACTCAGCCTCGCCAATGATAGTATGGGATGCATGTAAGGCAAGCATCCGTGGATTCACACAACAGTTTATTTGGGGACAAAACAAAGAGTGTTGGTGCCAAAACGAGAAAATGCTCGTAGAAATACTTAACACTGAAAATCAATTATCTGAAGCTCTGTTGACAAAGGCAGCTAATCTGGAAGCTTTAAACTTTAAATTAATCGAATTAAAATCAGCTTTAAAAAATTTCTTTAGGGAAAAAAGTGTTAGTAAATTAAAAAAATATCGATTAAATCAGTATGAAAGTGGCGAAAAGATAGGTAAAATTTTAGCTTATAAAGCGGCTGAAGACCGAGCACTAATGTCTATTAAGGAAATTAAAGGGGATAATGATCAAATATTTCAAGACTCAAAATCAATCTTACAGCAATTTGCATTGTTTTATCAAGATTTATATACACCGGAAACTGAAGTTACTGAAGATAACATAAAAAGTTACATAATATTAAATAAAGTTAAGATTATGGAGGATGAACAATTAGATCAACTCGTGGCAGATATTACACTGATTGAGATTAGAACTGCTATTAACTCCCTGGCATCTGGTAAAGCTGCAGGTGAGGACTCAATCCCTTTAGAACTATATAAAAATTGTATGGAGCACCTGTTACCGCTATTAGTGAAAGTTATTCAAGCTATTGGTAATGGGGAACATGCTCCAAAATCGTGGAATTCTACCCAAATTATCTTCTTTTTAAAAGAGAGGATCTTACAGACCTATTTCGCTCATAAACAGTGATGCTGAAATATTTGCAAAGGTATTAGCAACCCGGCTGGCACCCTTAATGTTAAGACTGGTATCACCCCAGCAACCTAAGCTGCGCCTGAGTCGTGCCAGAGTCCTGCCCGTCTGCGCTCATCAGCGCTAAGGAGGCGCTGGGCGTGGTGGGACTCTGTTCTCTCTACCTTTTAGATGGCTATCCAGTATTCTAGGGATGAACTTCTTAGACTGCGGTATATGCCCTTTTCCTGCAGGTCTGCCCTTTTACATCCTCTTTGTGGCCCCTATGACTGCCCTTGCGGTAGGTTGTGCCTCCCCATTTCTACTCCTCTATCTATTTCCATGATACCCCTCTGCGGTGTGGATTCTTCTTCGGCTACTCCTGTTGGTCATACGCAGCCATCTGCACATTTAAAGATTTGGCACCTTAATGTCAGGTCTTTGCCTAAACATCACCAAAATATTTACGACCTGCTAGTTCAGGAATCCCCTGATATATTCTGCATGACTGAAACCTGGCTGCAGGACGAGGCCACGGCCATAATCAATTTAGCACTTCCCTCGGACTACGCTATTTTTACGCTTAATCGCAATTCCAGAGGAGGAGGTATCGCCATGGCTATAAAATCCTGCTATCCCTGTATCTGGAAACCTATGGATATAGCTGGCTGTGAATCCGCTTCTTTTGCTGCCACTATTAACCATCAGTTCACTTTGTCGGGGCTGGTGATTTATCGACCGCCTGGCAGTGATGTCTCATTTAGGAAAGCGCTCCCTGAGCTTGTTAGCTCCATGGCGCTTACCTCAGCTAATTTTAGCATCATTGGGGATTTAAATCTCCATTTCGATGCTTCGGATACTCCAGCGATAAGTGGCATCCTTGCTGATCTAGAGGCTCTTCAGCTATCGCAGCTGATTCTCCACCCCACACATGAGGGTGGTCATATTTTGGATCCACTGTTTACCAACTTGACTCTGGCCAAAGTTAGTCCGCCTAGACCGATAGCTTGGAGTGACCACCATCTTATCGAGTTTCAGGTTATTACTAAGGACCCTCCGTATAAAACATCAGACAGAATTAATTTTAGACGTCCTTGGAAAAAACTTAAACTCGCGGAATTCCATCATCTTTTGGAGTCCTTCCCTCTGACTCCTCCTGGCGATGTTGAGTCTGGCTATACTCTTTTCTGTGACTGGATCACTAAAGCTCTTGACATTCTGATTCCTGCGGTGTGGAGTAAGAGCCGTTGACCAGGATCCAGTCCATGGTACAATGATTCCTTACGGCTTTTGAAAGCTACCTGCAGACAAGCAGAGAGAGCATGGCGTAAGACCTATGAGGCGGGACTGAAAACTCTCTATCTTGCCAAAGTTAAATTCTATCATCGAGCCGTTTGCAGGGCTCGCGCAGCGTACTACTCTCATGAATTCACTATGAGCACCAATCCTACCAAATTGATTTTTAAAGTCTTAAAAGATCTCACTGCTAACAGAGCCGCTGTGCCCGAGGTCTGTTCCCCATCTCATTGCGAGGCTCTTGCAACCTTCTTTGTTGATAAAGTGACTAAGATCTACCGCTCCTTCCCTAATACTATGCTGGCAAGTGTGGAGTTGGGGTCCACTCCTTGTAACAATTTGACTCTTTCGACACTACCAGCTCTCTCGGAGGAGGAGTTGGAGAAATTGGCAGCTAAAGTGAAATCTGGATCCCCTGTGGACCCACTTAGGCCAGCTCAATTTAAAGATTCAGCTGCTTTTTGCTTGCCTCCTATTCGTCACCTCATTAATCTATCCCTCTCTTCAGGTATAGTCCCCTCGAGATGGAAGGAAGCCTATGTCACCCCCCATCCTGAAAAAACCCTCACTGGACCCTCTAAAACTTGAGAACTATGGCCCTATCTCCCTCCTTCCATGGGCTGCGAAGGTGACAGAAGCCCATGTACACAGCATTCTGTCCAATCATCTTCAAGCTGCTAACACTCTAGACCCTTCGCAGAATGGCTTTCGTGCTGGACACAGCACTGAAACAGCCCTTCTCTCCATGGTTGAACATCTTCGCGCTGTGTTGGATGCGGGTCAAACGGTGGCACTGGTATTATTAGATCTCAGTGCCGCCTTTGACACACTCTCCCATGCAATTCTTCTGCAGCGTCTGGGAGAGGCAGGCGTCAAGGGCGTGGCGCTGGAATGGTTTCGATCGTTGCTCTCTGATCGTGCCTTCCGGGTCTCCACGCCTCCCTTTGAGTCTAAACCCCATAGTATCGAACAGGGAGTTCCGCAGGGATCAGCATTGACCCCACGCTTTTCAACCTTTATGTGCAGCCGTTGGCTGCTGTCGCCAAGCGTTGGGACCTTACAATGGTGTCTTACGCTGACGACACGCAGCTTGCGGTTGCACTTAGTGGGGACTCCGATACTGCGGCTGCTAATTTTCGTGAGGGTCTCAGTGAGGTGGCTGGATGGATGACGGCCAATTGCCTGCAGCTCAACGCCAAAAAGACCGAGGTATTGATTGTGGGCAAACAGAGCAGCCTCTGGGGTGATAAGTGGTGGCCAGTTGGTCTTGGCCCCACTCCTATTCCGGTTGTTGAGGTGAAAACTCTAGGCGTCTGGCTAGATTCTACGCTCAGTTTTTCTTGTCATACCAAGAAAATAGCTGCGACCTGCTTTGGCTATCTACGGGGGCTTAGACCGGTGTTGACATTTTTTGACGCCCCGACTCGCCAATTGATTATCCAGGCAGTCATACTGTCTAGGCTCAACTATGCAAGCTCTTTGCTGCTTGGGGCCAATCAGGCTGAAATTATGAGATTGCAACGCGTTCAGAACGCTGCAGCTAGGGCTTTAGTCGGTCTCCATAGATTCTGCTTTGCTAGAAGCACAATTATTAAGCTTCACTGGCTGCCTGTGCCTCAGAGGATAGAGTTCAAGACTTTATGTCTTGCTTTTAAGATATTAAAACTTGCCTCTCCCCAGATATTGGAGCATCTTATTCTTCCTTACACCCCTTCTCGTCTGCTGAGATCCTGTGGACAAAATCTAGCTGTAGTCCCTCGTTTTCTAAGGAGTAGGTCTGGCGGTCGCTCTTTTAGAGTGCTTGCCCCTAAACTTTGGAACTCTCTCCCTGCCTATGTGCGTGCTCTCGATGACCTTTTTACATTCCGGAAAGCCGTAAAGACCTGTATCTTCCCAAACAGATGTTAATCTTCCTTCTCTTGGATTTTTTTTCCTGTCGCTCGGTTTGTGTTGTGTTCCTTTCCAGGTGCAGCGCCGGGACGCCTCTTGGCTGGGGCAGCTGTGCGCTTAAAAATGGAGTTAACATAACATAACATAACATAACATGGGTTCATCCCCAAGCGGGATACCACGGAGCATATTAATATGGCTATCTCTGCATTTGATGCTGCCCGGATTGAGCCAACCCCACTCGGTATGATTTTATTAGATGCAGAGAAGGCATTTGACCGAGTGGGGTGGGGCTTCTTATGGGCTTCATTGCAGGCCTTTGGCATAAGAGGCCAATTTTTGAAGTGGATTCAATCCTTATATGACCAGCCTATAGGTAAAGTTTGTTATATGGGAAAATGTTCATCTACTTTTTCGATTAAACGTGGGACGCGACATGGGTGCCCTTTATCACCTTTATTATTTGCCCTGGTTATGGAACCTTTTTTGATTGCACTCCAAAGTCAAGATATGATTCTTCCTTTTACAAATGGCCTAAACTCCCTTAAAATAACTGTCTATGCCGACGATGTTGCTGTTTACTCTACTAATGTTACAGAAGCTATGAAGGGTATCATAGCAGAGGCAGAGAAATATGGCCTAGTTTCTGGATATCGACTTAACACTGGCAAGACTCAAATTATTATGAATCATAAATCATCAAGCTCAGTGATAGGGGTATGTGACGTAGCGACCTATCTGGGAGTAAAAATCTCTTCGAATATTGAGACAATAGTCGCACTAAACTATGAGCCGCTACTAAAAGAGACTGCTACCTTATTTAAGAAATGGCACAAGCTACCTCTTAGTATTATTGGCCGAATAAATCTGGTCAAAATGAAGATTTTGCCAAAATATCTATATCTTTTTCGTTCAATTCCTCTTCGGGTAGACAACTCTTATTTTAATAGATTAGAGGGTATTGTTAGTAGCTTTATTTGGGGGTACAAAAAAGCCCGTCGGGCTATATCATTACTTAAACTTCCTTTTACTCAAGGAGGACTGGGTTTACCAGATATTAAATCTTACTATTGGTCCGCTTTTTTGACCCACTTTCGAAGCTTGTTAATCCCTAATAAATGTTTATATTTCCATAAATTTTTGTTAGGAATGGATGCAAATATGTTTCTTTATAGGCTAAATGACCCCAATTATTTTAAACGTGTAAAGTTTAAGACGGTACGGGACACTGTTAATATATGGCGCTCCATTCTTGTTAGATGTAAAGTTTCTCTCCTTCATTATAGAACTCCTCTTTGGTTTAACCAGGGTCTACCTGAAATTTTTCATGACTCAGCTGGCCTTGTACTATCGGAATCCGGTATTAAAATACTGGGAGATTTATATGATCTCTGAAGGGGGTGAATACTACATTATTAATGTCTATAATAGACCGATAGGGTATTCCAAAGCTTCGCCCACCTTGGAAATTCTGGATACCTTTTTAAAGAGGGTGGTGGGAGAAATCCCTGTAATATTAGGGGGCGATCTAAATTGCAACTTTGAACCGATCCTTGGGATTTCCGATGTTCTTCAAGAAGAAGACCAAGCATATAACATCCCCCAGCTTGACACCGTGAATTATGTCCCGTGTAGCACTCTGGCGGTTCAATTATTGAGGCTAACAGTTGATCATGGCCTCAGAGCGTGCAATGGTCGCCTTTCGTCAGATCTTATAAAACAACCTACCTTTGGGAAATCGAACAGTAGATTAGATTTTATTCTTGTTTCTTTGACTATTTGGCATTTTATGATTGATTTTAAAGTATCATCGAGGGTAGAGAGTGATCACTTTCCCCTGGAACTTTTTATTGATCCGCACATAATTAGAGACACTTACGACCTGGCAACATGTGAGGTGGTTACTGATGTCCAATGTGAGCAGGCACACATAATTAATAACAACAGACGTGCTTTAAAATGGCCACATCTTTTAAGGGAGGGTAAGACCTTGGCTGCAGTTTATTCATTGTTTAACACCACTTTTTCACCTCTAGTAGGTCAATCTTTATCTACTGATAACTGTGATCATTTTGTTGAGTTACACAAAGGTTTCTTTGATGAATTGAGAGTTCATATGTCCAAACTGCCCAAGATGAATCAGCAAAATGTACGCGTGGGATGCCATGGGAAACTTTGGTATGACCATGCTTGTAAATTGGCTAAGAGGAACCTCCTTTATGCGATTAAAAACAAAACCCAAGATGATGTTAGACTCGCTAGGGAGGAGTACAAGCGAGTCCAAAGGGTAGCACAGAAAACATGGGAAGAGTCAATTTGGGCTGATATGTTGTCTGCTGCAAAACTTAATGATAATGTTGGCTTTTGGAGGTTGGTTGCAAATGGGGGCCATGCCGGTAGACCTGTGAGGGACTCGTTCATTGATGAAATGACATGGGTGACGCACTTTTCCAATTTGTATAAACCATATGATGACGGTAAGGAAGAGGAGCTCCCATGTCCACTACCACTACCTGTGTGTCTTGATTTTACTTTGGAAGAAACATATAGGGCAATCAATGAACTTAAACATAACAAAGCCCCTGGGCCAGACAAAATATCGGGTGACCTCTATAAACATGTACCTGAAGTTTGGGCACCCTATATTAATCGTTTGTTTAATGCTCTGTCCATTAATTGTAGTTTTCCTGATAGTTGGCGTGCAGCAGAAGTTGTTCCCATTTTTAAAAAGGGAATAAGGTCTGTTCCCTCTAATTACAGACCTATTAGTTTAATGGACACTCTGCAAAAACTTTATGCCAAGCATCTGCTTTTCAGGATAAATGACTGGTTGGAGGACTCGGCCATACTTTCCAAATTTCAGGCAGGCTTCAGGTCTAAGACCAGCACGATAGACCAGGTCTTTAGATTTTGTTGTCTGATTTGGAAGTATGTTTACATTCGGAAAGGACACCTGTATGTAGCCTTTATCGATTTGAGGGCGGCATTCGACCTTGTTCCTCGCAATCTGTTATGGAGATCATTAAACATAGCCGGTCTGCCAGAAAGCCTTTTGGTCCACATTATTGAATTGCATGCTAGAAATCACGCAAATATCAGATGGGGTCCGAAAGGTGAACTGACGCGTGATATCCCGATCAAGCGTGGTGTCCGACAGGGATGCGTCCTGGCCCCAACTCTATTTTCTATTTATGTTAATGATGTGCCTGATTATCTCAATACTTGCAATAACGATTCACCACAACTGAATGGAGAGAGAGTGCCTGCGTTGCTCTTCGCGGATGATACCATCTTAATATCCCAAACCAAGAAGGGCCTCCAGGCACTCTTAAACTCCTTCAGTAGTTACTGTGAGACTAAAGGGCTAGAAATAAATATTGACAAAACAAAATGTATGGCTTTAAATCCTATTAGACCGGATAGAGGGAACCTGACCCTGAATGGGGAAACTTTAGGTACTGTAGAGAATTTTACTTATTTGGGGGTGGTACTTGACTCAAAGTTGACATGGAAAGCGCAAATCGAAAAAAGTAAGGTGTCATATGCCCATAATGCAAAACCTATAATTTGTAGATTGAATGCTAGTACAAGTAAAAGTGTAACTCCCGTACTTGAACTTTTTAAATTTAAAATTCAATCCGCAGCTTTATATGGGGCTGAGATATGGGGTCCTTGGGCCAGGGAGAGTTTCCAAGGGCTCGATAACAAATTTATGAGATCGATTGTAAAGGTCCCAACCAGCACACCTCTAATACCTCTTCATCTCGATTTGAACTTTAAACGAACCGACCACCTAGCTATTATAAGACCGTTAATGTTCTGGATTAGGATTTGGTCCACTCCGGAACTGGTAGATTACAGAAATGGTCTCCAAGAAGTATTGAATCTGGACTCCTTCAATTCCATTCGGTGGTTCGGGCATGTTAAAAAATGGTTTAACAATCTGGGGTTGAGTTCCTTCTGGGAAAACCCAGAGAATCTACCAGCTCTTGCCAAAAATACAGTAAAAAGAGCATACTGGTGCTTCATGAATGACAGATATATTCATGATAGTAGAACCGGCACCCTAACCAATCATTTTTTAACCTTTAAAACTGAACCATGTTTTGAATCGTTTTTGGACGAAATAGAGCCTCCCCTTGCTAAGACTCTCTTCCTGAAGTTCAGGTATGGGAACCTCATGCTGAAATCTAATACTGAGCGTTGGACAAATAAAAAACTGGATTGTCCTAATAATATAAGTGAGAGATGCCCTATGTGCTCAGATATATGTAAGGAGAATGAGGTGCATATGTTATTCATATGCAAAGCATATCAGAAAGCTCGAAAAAAATGGCTCAAACCAATGTGTGCTCTCTTAGGCACTAGATCTTGTTATATAGCATACAGGATCCTAAAAACTAATACTGCACAGTTTATTGTATTCAGTATCAGTAGGTTTCTTCATTCAGTTTTTATTGTCCGAAAGAAAATGGGACAGGTACTTTGAAGATGGATAGACTTTAAATAGTGAATTCTGCTGTTAAAACTGTATTTGCCTGCTGAATGAACTATGTCCTCGATTTAATTGGTGAGAATTAACTTTACACCTTATTACTGTAATTATTGTCTTAATTGATCTTACACATGTATTATGTTCTAAATGTATGAGTTAATGAATGTATTTATGTGTGTCTTTTATGGCCGTTGGCCGAAATAAAGAAATATATATATATATATGATCACAAGGGTTTTTTTGCATTTGAAAAGCTGAAGGCGTGTTATAATTTACCAGAGGGGGCTCGGTTTAAATACTACCAGATCAGGGATTACTTTGAGCGGAAACTAGGACTCACTAATATAATAGATTCCGAAGTCTGGAACTGTATTTATAGGGAGGTATAAAAACAGGGTTGAACCCAATAAGTCACTGGGACCTGGGTAAGTATATGATAAGGACAGTAACAAAGGTGAGGTAGGGCTCTAAAGATGGGGAGGATAACAGCATGTAGTGTGCTCTTACTGTTATTTTTGTCAACTCGAATTCCTCCCGAGCCAGCCTTACATTCTCCATAAAATGTTTTTTGACCCATTTGATATCCTCAACCCTGATAGAAGATGGCAAATTAAATAATCCTGGGCGACCTAGTTTTTCAAAAGCTAGTCGAACATATTCTAACCAGGGGATTTTCTTCCTGTGGTCAAGAGACAAGACGTCTTCCAGGACGCAGCCTGAAACTATAGGGCGGCCCGGAGGTCTTTGGATATCCTTGTGTACCTTCGGAGTGTGTATATTGTAGGTAGACGGGGGTCTTTTTTGTTCAAAAAAAGGTATTCCTGTTGGGATAGGAAACCCTGATCCAAACCGTCCTTGGTTATCAGTTGGATTTCGATTGTCAAATCAGCTGATGGATCCTTTGCAAGTAGTTTGTAGCTGGTTCCATCATTCAGTTGTCTCAATGATGGACCAGTGACCAGCAGCCTTCCGCCAGCCACATGTTGCGGCGTTAGGTAAGGTTCAATTATGACTTGAAAACAGTGCTTATTGTATCTACATTAGGTGCACTTTAAGTTAATGGCCTCCGTGATCTTTGCTTTGCAGATACCCGCACCGGTTTTTAGCACATTCGAATTGTCTCACTCAGTACAGCCGGTGTCCCGTATTGGTCTCCGACTATCCGACATTGTGACAGGTGAGACCATTTACGATATATTTTTTGCGTCGGCAGCACGCTGTGATTCATCACGATCCAGTATTTGACCCGGTCCCCTTCTCTTTTTTAGAGACCAAGCGACGCACAGTCAATCGTCATAAAGCTTTTAGTACCTCTACAATGGATCGAGGTATGACTCCCCCTCGAAATATGTCACACGATAGAATTCACCAACATAGGTTTCCAGCTAGTGACCCATGTGGTATTATTCCCCCCTCTTTTACAGACTCTCTGGACAGCTGAGTCTTCCAAAATTTCTTTCCCTTTGCACTATTGGTATCCCTGACGACTGCGAATGTGCACTTGTGCCTGCCTGTAAGTAGGTGAATCTCATATTTTTGTTGTATATCTTGTTTATTAATCGTCCTAGCACTTTAATTAATTGTTCCCCCATTCACCTTTTTAGGAATACTGGCCTAAGACGTTCCGTTTAGTTATCCTCACCTACCTTTCCAGTCTTTGAATTCACGGACGGGTAGGTACGATGCATTTTCCGCCTACTTCTTTTAGACTAGGATGCAGTCCTTTACTAGGTTTTGTCCACTCCAACACAGCTGAATTTTAGAATTTTTATCCAAACTCCTTGGCCATTTCCCGGTATGTCTCTGACATAGTCGGTCCTCCCTCTGTTATGTAAGTCTTCCTCCTCAATAAACTAATCATTTGTAGATATTTTCTCCATCTTGAGTGCTCTCTGTTGAGACCTCCATGTTTTTGACTAATAGATTTCTTTCCTTTACCCCTAGGAATTTTGCCCTTCCCCGGTCCTTCCCTCTCCCCCCCCCCCTTGGTCCTGATGAAGACCCTCCCAGCAAGGTGTATCCTCCTGCACTACATTTTTGGGTCGAAACGTAGACTACCACTTTAGCCCACCAGTCTCCACCGCTAGCAAGATTCCTTCGGCTGTTTTAGGAGCATGGTGTTTTCAAAGTAGACTACATTGATTTATACCACATCTGTGACTTTTTGAGATCACTTTACTATTGTTGGAGATATAAAAAAAGTGTATTAATTACCCTCTTCCGTTTGTTCAAGTGGAGATTATATGATTGTGTGTATAAATTCGACTTCTTCTTCCTTTGTTCCCTTTCCTCCCCTTCCCCCTGTAATTTTGGGCATGACTTTATAATCAATTCTACTTGAATGTATTGAAATGTATAGTCATTGACCGTGACTTATAGTACACTGTGAATAAAAACTCTGTCTTTATATATACACGTTTGATTGCTTTGATAATTCCTTTTATTCTTTCCTGTATTTATAGGGAAGCGGATAAAGCATTGATCAGTATTGGGTACAAAATCCTCTCTGGTTATAGTACTGATGATGCTATAAAACTAGCTGAGAAATGGAGCAGTAAATTGGAGACTAATGTGTCTTCTAACTTTATAACTTCTTCTTTAAATAGTTTAAACCTCTCTGTTCAATCTTCTAGCCTCAAACTGCAATTATTTAAAACTATATGTCAGCTGTACTATACGCCAGACAGGATTCTTAAGTGGGCAACAAATAATAACTTCAGTGACCGCACGAAATGCCCGAAATGTGACTTAAAAGCAGCTGATATCATTCATATGTTTTTCACATGTCCGCTCCTGGTTGAATTTTGGAATGGTGTAGCCAAAGTTGTATCGGCAAAACTATTTTGTCCAATCATATTTACACCGATTGATATACTGGTGGGCATTACTGGGGGGAACAATGCTTTTTGTGATTTGTTGAATATCTTAATTTCATGTGCTAGACTGGTTATTGCTAGGGTTTGGATCCAACATAATCCACCTACGGTTATGGTATGGTGGAGCCTTGTCAAGGATATATATAATATGGAATACGCAATTGCTACAACAATGGGGTTTAAAAGCTAAACGGAAAATGGAAAGAATTTGGGGACTTATAGTGTCTTGATATCTGTTATTTCTTTTCTTGCTATTAATAGCCCTTATTATTGTGTTATGTATTGCCTTGCTGACGTTACTTTACTGCATTGATCTTTGCTGTTTATATAATGAAGTTTGTTCTTTTTTTTGTTATTTATTTGTCCCTCATGATACAAATAAAAATTTAAAAAAAGAAAAAAGAAAACGGCATCCACTCTGCCCCAGATGTCGCTCACCAGACGCGCACTTCCAGCACATGTTTTGGAGCTGCCCCACTTTACGGCCGTCCTGGTCTATAGTCCTTGACACAATTAAAGAACTTGCAGGACTTACAGATCTACACACGTGGGAAGCAGTCGCTCTAGAAATATTCAGAAGACCCACTAGCCACGCTCCTAGCCAAAAGATGTATCGCCATTAAATGGCTAGCCACATTAGGCCCCCCGATAGAGGCATGGGTGGGAGGGGTACAGAAATGGGCAAAAGCAGAGGAGGAGACCCTGAGGGAGGAGGAAGCAAAGGGTCTATGAAAACATCCCATATCATTGGAGTGGGCCATGCTATCCAACCAGTTTAAACAATCACACACGCGAACCGATCCAAACGCCTCTCAACACGACTCCACGAACTTGGCAGCACAAACCTCACAACAAAGCACGCATGACACAGCTCCCACCCCCGACCATCACGTGATGTATGAGTATTCCGCTACACGATGCACTGTATACTGCACCTGGCGACGTCGTCCAACTGATAGCCCTTAAACAATGCTATGCCACACCTACAGACTGTAGCGGACATGACCCAGACGCCCTCCACGATGCCCACGCCCTGATTCCCCCCTTCAATACACCCCCAGTTTATTCTCCCCAGCTCCCTCCAACATCACGTTACAGAGAAGACAAGTGGACTACAACTTCCGGTATCCCCGCCGAGTGCAGGGTGTATGTCCTTTGGTTGAACAACAGCATCACTGTTGCTAAACTATGCATAATATGATGTAACGTGATTTTATTAAAAGAATGTTAATAAAAATATTTCAAAAAAGAAAAAGGCATCCACTTTTCAAATTCCCTGAGTGGGACCATACTGAAGGAGGGAAATTAGGGGAACATATTGGTATCTTTAATTGAGATACTCCATTACCGTTGGATTCTCAATGTTACCAAAACACCGACCACAATTGATAAATAAGTCCAGCATAATAAAATGCTAATACCACTGGAGGATCTGGAAAGTGCAGTAATACCCATATATTATGAGGATGTTGCATGGGCGGCACTAAAAAATGTTGCATAACATGAGGCGCAGCTGGTGGTAAGTCTGACTGCACCTGATGTATAGCAGCAATTAGTGAAAATGTACATCAGTAATTGTAAAGCTGTCATGTACTGAAAGCTTATAGAGGATGTAGACCCTTAATAATTAAAATGTTATTGATTACAAATGGTTAACTGTTAATGACAGATATCTGTAGGAGAAATTCCTGCACACCAGGTAATTTACAGGGCTCGTTTTTATGGTCTGGCTTGACAGTGTAGCTGTTGCCGGACAATTATGTAAGCACCACCAGGAGAGAGGCTCTGGCTCCTCCCACACGTTGGGAACCAGGAGTACATGTTCTTACAAGGTACTTCCACAAAAAAAGTGCTTGCCCGCCACGCAGCTATGATCATTTTTTTTACTTTTCCAGCTGACTGAGGTTGAACTTTCAGGGCACAAACATTAATTACATTGTAATGCTAGTGATCCAGCGGAAGCGGTGAAAAATTGTAGGCACAGACACAGGTTACCCACCACACTTTAGATACATGTAGTTATTTTAAAAATCTGGCATGGATCCGGCCCTCCACGACCGTTTTGGAGACCCCTGCCATAAACTCTAATCTCAGTAATATAATTCACACCAACACGGAGTTTGGGCCCATAGAAACTCTACATCCACTTACAAATAATGAGGTCCTCTGATAGATCTTTGTAAGAGCTAATAGGGACTCAGATAATTAGAGACGGAAGCCATTCCTTCGTGAGGACCTGTAATGAAGAAATGCCTATCTAACAACAATAATCAAAAAACGCAACTAGATACGTTATTATGTTCTTCTCTGCCCACAAAACAGATGGGAGGAAGGAATTCATTATCCTACATGGAATTTTCGGTCTAGCTTGACAGTGCATTCATAGACAAGACCTATTGGCATTGCCTACATGTGAAAGTTCTGCAGATGTGCACAATTTCTCAAAGTGTTTCAATAACCAGATGCACTTGAAATGTGAAATGTCATTACTTCACATCTGACCACTTACCATGATGCTCTAAATGAGCAGCAGAGCGTAATCATGGGCAGGTGGTCTTTCCACTATGTTCTTAAGCTTATCTCCTATAGGCAAAATTAACATGGCTGTAACTTAATCGGACAACAAGAATTGGAAATATGTTGTATTTTCAAAGCCTTAAATGAGAATCTTGGTTAAACGAAATCAATACAGCCCCATTCACTGAGCTTCAGTTTCACAGGAAAGAACATTCAGTACTGACATGTTACACAGGGGGTGATGTCACTGCTTGTTTTGCACGGAGATTGATTTTCAACATTTTTTTAAACCGAAAATAGGATTTTGCAGTCCTTTCCCTCTAAATAGACTCAGGTTAAGTGAGAGGAAAAAGCTTCATAACAGTTCCCGTTGTTAGAAACGCTCCAGTTATATAAGGCCCTGAAGGACTTATTCAATGTCATTATTTATGAGGCTGCCATTACACTGGAATGTGAACTGGAAACACCGATTTTGTAGGAAACATATTCAGAAAGCTTGCACATTGCCTTTGGAAATTATATGCCATGGTCTGAAACCCCATAACCTGTAAGGCTGGCTAACAAACAATTGAACATAAGATTATTTTTTTAATAGGTACGGTCACTTATTCTTTTTACCATTTCCATCTGTATTTATCCATTTTTATTTATTGGCCATCTTATCTGCATTTATTTTATGTTTTGTGAATAAATGAAGCAGTAACTCGCAGATTTCCACATTTATTTAACCAATAAATGTGCACTAAATACTTTGATGCCTGCTGGTTTTAGCACATTAAACAGCCAAATATAATATAACTATAAAGCCACATGAAAATATTCGCATAATAACATAAACATATGGTGAAATATGTAGTTATTTAAGGAACTGTAATTTTTTTCACTCCACGTGCTCTCAATCTGCAGGACTATTGCCTGGGAATTCATGAACAACAAGGAGAGTCACAGAGAAGATGCTCAGTTTTCGGTATTTGTCAACTTTTAAAGTAAATACAGATGGGGAACACATTGTTTGCTGTCTGCATTTATCAGTAAAAATCTGTAAAAACAGAAAACTGGGAGCCTTAATTATGAACTTCCACACTTAGCTCCTGTGTTTACCAATGCAGACTTCTGTACTGAATGAAAACTGCTGTGTAATCCCCCCTACCCTATATATGATTGTAAAAATTCAATAAAGATATTTTTTTTTAAATGAGGAATTTGTACAAAAAGCTGAGTAACAGTTTGCGATCGTGATGAGAAGCAATAAAGAGCATGGGCTGGAGCACAAAACACTTATCCTTGGCGGTGACTTGGGCATTACTTTATGCAAACACCTGTTATCACTGGTTATGAAAGCAGATTTGTAGAGGTGGTAATGTGTGACAAGAATGTTTGTGCATACCTGCTGTGTTGCATTTGATTGTGGTGGTGATGTGCTGTTTTTTGTGCTGTTGAATTTGTATGCCCCATTATTAGATTGTGTGATTGTAGCGTTGCACTGTGGTTGCTGTCCTGTGTACTGTTTTGAATATTTTATCTGACCTGTTATGTTATTGTGGTGTTGTTAATTTGCTTTGAGTTATATGATAGTGTGTGGGTATGTAGTTATTGGAAGGAAGCCAATGAATGTTGCTACAAGCAGCACATTCCGTTAATTTTTAAATGCTAACAATCATTTCAAGTGGCAAAAGCTCACTGCTCCAGCTCTTCAACTACTTAATACTCACACCAGCTAAAACTGTGGAAGAGACTGTGCCTACAATGATCACTTTCAATGATCACGTTATGTGATCCTATGCCCTCAATGTATACAATGCAGAAATATTTGGGTTGAATTTATGTGCACCAAGTGCAAGGAAATAGGCATTGGTCTAGCTGCTTTGAACTCTAAATGACGTGCAATTGGTACGTGAGCATAAAAAAAACCTGTAAATGCTGATCATGAAAAAAGAGTTGTCGCTACGACTCCATTTTTGTCTAGCCCCAAACTCTCGCCTTTTCCCAACCAGTGGCTACTACGTCACATAGAGGCAATAGCAGAATCTTCTTAACACCTTGAATGCTACAGCAAAATTCACTCTTGGTGCTGAACTCCCTTAAATCCCATTGTTCATGACGAGCTCAGCTCGTCATGAGCATGGAAGGTGTTAAAGGCCTCACCATGGTCAGTGACAAGTATGCATACATGTGCTCAATGCACCCACAAAACCCTCCAGAGGTGGTGCTTGCCTTCACCAATTCCCTTATGAAAAGAACCTATCAGTGTAATCCTGGCCACAATGGGAAAAGGGTTATCGAGAGAGTGCTGGAAACAGGAGAGAACTTTGTTCTAGGAAGTACAGAGCTACCATAAAGGTACTTTTATTTATCTCACTCATATGTTTTGGACTTTCATTAGCAACTAAAGTGGGGAACTCCCCCAGGTGAAGGAATAACAGAGTACAAATATCATCTGAAGTAAGCCATTGTCTAGACTTGCTGGACATGTATTATATGTATTTTTGTTGTAAGTATAAAAACATGATAGATATCTATCATGATTTTATACTTATAACAAAAATACATATAATAAATACATTGTTTTGTACTTTTCTATATTTTAGTGTCACTACCATTTTTTGACATGTTCTGATTTCTCTATTTAATTGAAGTTGCCCTAGATTATTTACAGCATGTATTTTCCTGTCTAGGTGAACTTCACATTAGTATCCGGGACCCCTTTTCTTTGCAGTCATATGGGAATTTACACAACGTGTTGCGAGTCAGAAATGACTGAACAGGGAAACCCCAGATGTTCTTAAAATGTGGATATGAGAAATGAGTGGCAGAGATGATACTGCTGCCGAATGGGCACCAGCGACGCGTGGTATCCCAGTTTCAGTGCCAGTAACCAGTAACCACTCTTACATGGCGGTGCTGGTCAGCATGATTCAAAGTATCCCAGCTGATCTCACTCTTACAGGCAAACCAATAGAGATTGTTTAAGAGTCCATGTAGGCCTGGATATCAATTCACAATGCCCTGCCTGTTCTTTTATCACTTTCTTCAATTTAACTTCATTTTTATGAAACAGAGGGAATTCTGTCTTAAACAGTGAATAGAACAACTGCACGTTGTGGGTAACCACACCGCGTGGGGTTTCTTTGTAGGTCACCATACTGTTGCACGTAGTATATCTTGCCTGTGGCAAAAATGCATGGTAAATTTGATAGGAGCTAAAAATTACTGAAGCACTTAGAAAAAACTATAAATTGATGAGCTGTGCCATTCTATGGACACACATGAACAATGAATATATATTGTTCTGTCATAGAGGAGAGGGTAATTGCTGTCCAGACAGTGAACTCTAAAACCCTTCGGCTCCCCAGAGCTGGGCACGTGGCCTCCAGACTCAAGCGTGTTGCCACCTGCAACAACCAAATAAGGAAAGTGAGGGAAAATGCTGATATACCCTAGTGTGCGCTAGCACAGCCATCTTTCTTCTGTCAATTATGTTTCCTCCTACCTTGTGTATATCGTTACCACCCTCCACCCCTAACTGGAAAGGACCTGTGGCACAACAGATTAGATTTTTTTTTTTTCTTTTTAATAATTGTGATGAACAAACCAAACAGTCGGCAAATCACTAGTAAGTATGATATGGCATGATTGTATACAAAATTTCAAATGGGACATAAAGCAAATACAGTAAACATTATCTATGATGGATCAAATACTCAGGGAGACAGGGTTACTCTGTCGAGGGGGGCAGCTGGTGCGACACAAATATCCCCTCTATACGTGTTCCACTTAGCCCAGACTCTGGACCATTTTTGAGGGCACCCTCTGGCGACACAGACCGTTTTCTCACGGAACATGCACCAGTCAAGATTTAATTTCCATGCTATGACAGCCAGGGGTACCAGTCCTCCCCATAATTGAGCTATGTCTCTTTTGGCAACCGCAGCCCCCAGTGTGACCCACAACTTCTCCGCCCCTCCCAAATCGGAGGGTTCCCACACGTTAATGATACATCGTTTGGCCTCAGGGCGGACAGATTTGTGCAGAACTTCACCGATTTAATTTAGTTTTATTCTTCTCGTTTCTTCCCCAGTGTACTGATGTTGCTCCAACACTCAGACTCACTTCCTTCCACTCACATTCAAAATGTGTGCCCTGAACTTTAACCTCCTTCGCACCATCAGACAGTTTTACCTCTGCAGCCTGCCTCTTATATTTAATCCCTCTCTTCTGCAATACGTACTGCCCTACACTCTCACATCCCTTCCCTTCACCTTTCTTTCACTTTATCACCTTATTTTCTCAACCTCCTTCTCCTCTTCCCCATTCAAGGTCTCCTCCAAAGCTAAAGCATCAACGATATTTGCCATTCACTAAGCTCTGAACTATATATGTATATTGTTCTGACTAACAGTACACTTGTCAAAAGTCGTAAATACCAAAATACTAATTCCTGCTTGAGACATCCTTCAGTGGGGGACTTTAACATATGACAAATATATACACATAGGTCATTAAACAGTGACATAAATCTCAAATGTTTAGGATGGGGCATATGAATACCACAGCAGATAGTTATCGCTATATTTGAATTTAAAGACATTGTTCTATATGGTCACATTAAGTGATATCATGATTTTTTGCAATATATTGTTATTTACTATTTCTGTGAACCTTTGACTGTACTCATATCCTCTTATATATTATTCTTTCACCATTTTAGTGGATATTATATATCATTATTATTATTCTTTATTATACCTTCATGTATTCATGTATTAACAAATAACTGCACATACGAAGTATTTTTTTTTTTTTTATGATCATATTCTCTTCAATAAAACCTTTTCTGAATTAAAAAAGTTATATCATGATATCCCTGAAAATACCCTTATGACTTCCTTTATCAAATACCTTTTGAATGTCTACAAGGCCACCAAGGCGTGGAGTGCCAGTATTTGGATTGCCTACATCCGGTGTCAACATCAGCTCTCAGATGAGATATCACCTTGGAAATCCCCCAAACTCTTTTAGATTGAGTAAACCTATAAGATACAAGTTGATGCAGGAAGTCCCTCACTGAGAAATCCAGTCATAAAGCGAAACAAAATATTTCTTGTTGTTAGGTATGGTATGGAGTAGCTGCAGTCTTTGGTTTCTTTTGTGTGAGGGGAGGGATCAACACACTTTTTTTTTAAATTGGTCTCTAGATTGTTTTAATGATACGATATATGCAACAAAGCTGAAATATTAATTCCTGCAAAATTAACAACTGAAAAACACAACCCAACAACGGAATAATCAAGCTAAGTGAGTAAAGCAGCGGGTCAGAATTTGAGTCACATCTTCCAACAACTATAAGTATAACTAAATTGTGTGATTGGCATGCGAGGGTGGGATCAGCACACTTGTCACTAATACAGTGGCAATATGGAGATTTATCTGCTAATTTTTCAAAATACTTAATTCCAGTTTAATGACATTCACGCTTATTAAGTTATGAGCATTGAGTACTGTGAGTGCAATTGTATCTATATGTCATTCAGCCTCATTGACTATTATACTCAAAAACACTGAGCCACACACAATAAATAAAACTGGAAAAGGAAGTTGACAGTAAATACGAACATAACCATAATTGACAAATATCACGTTAAATCTAAGGGACTGATTTAGAGTTTGATGGGTTGCTCACTATCAAACAGGGTAGCAAAGATCATTACCTTTGCTACCTGGCCAGACTACCGCTCATCAGATTTGGAGATCTATTTTGGCCCGGCAGAGCTCTCTATGCCTTCAGAGGAGCCAACCCAGTGGGATTGTGGAGAGTCACATTGGCCCGAGGCGGTCTGTGGCACTGAGTTGACAGTTAAGGAGGGTGGTGGCTGTGTTAGGAAGGCCCCCCCGCAAAGAAGGGGCTTGTGAAGCTCTGGGCAAGCCTCTAAGTGGATTGTAGGTTGGGTCAAAGCTGGTTACCTGCGGTGGTGACAGCGACTTCAGACTGAGGACTCACTGTGAGGGTATGTTAAACACAAATGGAACATGTTATTCTTTTTAATATATAGCACCCTGCCCTTGAGCTACCAAGGCCTTGTCTAAGGGTGGCTTTTTAATATTAAAAAGGAAGGTGTTAACTTACCAAATAAACCACAGCGGTGGTTGATTATCTTATCAGATTGCGAGTAATTATTCGGGTCTGGAAAAAGGTGGTCCATTCTGGGCTGATACCTCCGAAACTGGTTGACGCTTGTAACAGACCAAATTGTGTGGACATATTGGCATGGTGGAAAGAAATGTATATATACATGCTAATGGTGATCTTGACAACCGATTGGTCAACGAACAAGAAACATTAAGTGATTGTCGTAGCTGCCCTTTGTTTTCTTTTTTCTCTCTTCTGTATCTCATTTTTCTTACATTTCCCATTTTTATCCAGTGTGGGTTTTTATATGCTTTCATGAATTTGGAATGATACTTAAAAGTCTCTGCTTTGAATATGAGTGTTTCTAATGTCATGATATAATGGAATATTACATTTAACGATTTGGTGGTTGCTTTTAATGTATGGAATCTGTTTTTAAATCATTGCATTGAATTTACGTCCGATTCTAAATAATAAAAAACAAATTAAATACAGGTTATCTATATGGTACTGTCAACATTATCAGGGTTGAGGTTTCTGAATAAGTGGGTTCGAGATTGAGTGTGGAGATACGGATGTGTGGTATATGCCCAAAGGGATTTTTTTTTTACATAATACCCCATGAGTAGTACAGAGCGTAAGACAGGCTTTCCATACGGATCTTTGCCAGTTGGGCCACTCAATGCGGAGTCAATACCAATAGATGGAGATGATTAAAACGTGGCACAAAGAATTTTCTCCTGGAATGTCAATACATGTAAAGATACGGTCAAGAAGGTGGCTGGGCTGCAATATGCCACCTGGTACCCTCTTGAAGCAGGAGGCTCACCTTATGGGCAAAAAATGTGTTTTTCTTGGTAGATATGGCATTACTTGTGTACCGCATTGACTTTACCAATGATTTCAGAAAAATAGCAATCTTGCTACAGAAGACTTTTCCAATCACGTCTCACAGGTACAAACAGATAAGTTATCTTGTTACATCCTCATCTCTGGACTCTTGGGAGGGTGCTTGCTGACATTTGTGAATGAATATATCCTTCCTCCACTCATGAGGGATTTACTTGCAGACACACCCCAGGGGTTAAGGTGATTGGGAATGGGGGGGAGGGGGCAGGGGGTTTGAGGGACTTCAATGCTATTATGAACCAAAGACGCCTACCACTCCCGCACTCCGAAAGCTTTCTGATCACTGACTGGGGCACCTCACTGGAAATAAGCAACACCTCGAGAAGATGGCACCTAGATAACTTGTGCTCAGTACGACTACGGTCTATCTCGCATGGACTATTTTTATCTCCCAGTCATTTACCTGACATGGTTCACTGGCTTCCACATTCTTCTTCGTGGTCTATCTGATCACTTTCACTAGAAGCAACCCTGGGTCAGTCACAAGGAGTATAACATCTTAATGCTTGGTGGGTCCTGGATGGAGACTTAACGACTTACCTGGGCAAAGAAATTAAGCGCTATTAGGAGCTGAATGAAGGGACTGATTTGAGCTGGGCTAGGCTATGGTTGGCATATGAAGAAGTGATACGTGGGAAGGTCTATGGTCCTTCAAGGGCAGAGAACAAGACAAGGGCTCCGCCATGATCTAGGGTAAATCCTTGTAACTGGACCATACGTTTGCCCTGTCCAAGGAGGATTCCCTGCACAAGAAACTTGAGGAGATAACACTTGAACTAAAAAATCTAGTTCTCAACATGGCACTGAGGACCTGGATAATGCCGAAGAAATGCTTATATAAATTAGGTGACAAAACTGGCACACTCCTTTATTCATTGGTAAACCCTGACCAGGCAGCTGGAATAATCGGGGAAGTCAGGGACATGGCCAGGATATTGATCGTAGATGATTGCATCTAATTTAGATTCAGAATATTCCATTCCCTTTCCAGCCACAAATCTGTTTGCTTTCTGACTCAAGAATGTCATAGTCAGAATGTGAACTACTGGACTCCCCGTTGACGAGATGGAGAGCAGGGCGGTCTTGACTGGAAGGCACGCAGGCACAACACCTGGCGCCAATTGCTTCACCGCTGAGTTTTTCATGAGACAAGTTGCCTTCTTGAGCCCTCACCTCTTAGAATTATTCAACAGGTGAGTTCTCTTCCACAGGATCTCTGCGGGGGCTCGATATTGGTCATGTTGAAACTTGGGCGACCCCTCAGACCTTTGCTTTTCCTAATCGACCCATTTAGCTGATTAATACTGAGACCAAAATCTTGGTGAAGGTTTTGGCAAACAAGCTGATTATGGTTGTTGATTCTCTTGTCCACGTGGACCAGATTGGCTTCATTACAGAGCAGAACACGCATCATTGATAATGGCAGCCCCAACTGGCCATGTCTTGTGTCGAAGAATTTACAGTTCCCTGAACACTAATACTGCTTAATTTTGAAAAATCCTTTAATTCCAGTTAGATGGGAAAGACTATGGTAAGTCTTACATAGGATGACCTTCGAGCCAAAATTTGGGGTGTTTATTTGAACCATAAAAAGGAATCTCTTGGCTCAGGTCTGTGTGACCGACATCTGATTTGACCCATTCCTAATTGAGAGGCACTGTGTAAAGGTGCCACTCTCAACTTACATTTTTGCTGTAGCAACTGAGCCTCAAGCTGCTTGGGTATGAAAGGATGGTCTGGTGCAGGGTTTTCAACAGGAAGGAAGCTGGAAAACTATGTGTAGCTTTACAAAGACAATATGTGCCTCTGCCTCCGTTATCTGCGGTGGACTCGACTCATCCTCTCCCTCTCCGAAGACACCACCAACTTCCACATCTGCATGATATCAACAACTGGATGAAAGACAACTGCCTGAAGCTCTACTTTGACAAGAGGTACTGATTTTCAGAAACAAAAGCTCCTCATGGGATGCATCTGGTGGCCCGAAGAACTCGGTCCTACTCCTACCCCTACTGACCACGCTTTGAACCTAGGTATCATTCTGGACAACAAGCTAACCATGATGACTCAGGTCAATTCCATCTCCTCCTCCTTCATCTTCTTCATCCTCTGCATGTTTAATAAGATATTCAAATGGCTACCCAAAGCTCAAGAAGCACCATCACCCAGGCTCTCAGCAGACTGGACTATGGCAACGCACACTACGCAAGGATCACATCTCACCTCCTCATCTGACAACAGACCATACAGAACGCAACAGCCAGACTCATCCTGGAACTCCCTAGACGAAGCCACACACCCCCCCCCTACTTCAGGGAACTCCACTGGTCCTGTACAGAAAGGATGCCAGTTCACGCTCCTGACCCATGCATACAAGGCCCTACACAACTGCGGACCCGCCTACTGGAACCACAGCCTGAACTTCCGTCAGCCCACCAGACACCTCTGCTCCATGTCCCTTTCTCTAACCCTCACCCTGCATCTGATGCAGCAGATGCGGAGGTCGCTCCTTCTCCTACCTAGCAGCGAAGGCATGGAAACAGCTGCCATTTCATCTAAGGACCTCCCCCATCTTACAAAAGTCCCTGAAGACATGGCTATCCTGCTTATCAACTGGACATTGCCAGCCCCTGGATACCCTCATGGGTGGCAAGATGCGCTCTACAAGTCTACTGATTGATTGACTGTGGCAAGGCTGATCGAGATCCTAGACACCTAGGAGGGAGGACTCTGGCTTGGTAGTGAATTGGGGTAAGCCCATCATCCTCGCAGTGCAAGGTGGAGAACAGGTGATCAGCTGTCCTACTGACCATGCACACCCGCATTGTTGTGAACTATGCTATTGTAGAATGTAATGCATATGTGATCATGCGAGTGATGATCTTTCCATCACGAGCATGGTCGCGTGTGCTGTTTTCTTTCAAACACGTTGTGTTTGCCATGAGTCTCATGGCCATGTTATTTCACCATGGTTTCCACATCCGCATGGAAGATGCGGTTGTGGTTTCATGGAGGTTCGATCGCGGCCGGAAGGCTCCAGCTTATTTTTAAGAAATCTTGAAAAACTTACCACTGAGTTTGCTTGAATTCGTCCCATTACATTTAGTGACAAGCAGGAGCAAGCAGGAGCTCGCCACACCTTCTCACATTTCCCAAACGAATCCACATGTTCTACTCTTTTCATCATCCGGTGTCATCCCTGTACTTCCTACAAGGATCAACTGTGTTGGAGCCTTGGATGACTAGCAGCACCACCGGAACCTGGCGCAACCTTCGTGAGTCTTCCTCTAATTTACTTTTCAAGTCTGATGTGACATGGCGACCGTTTTGAATTGGTCAAGCTGACGCACTGTGTCATCTTGACGTAACGGGCATTTTAGTTTGTTCAACCTCACGCACAGCGTCATCTCAACACAGCGGTGATTTTGAATTGGTAACCCTCATGTACAGCGTCATCCCGGCGCCCATTTTGAATGGAGTTTCAAGTACCAAATTATGGTGCCATCTTCGATTAGGAACCTTTTGTTGGGATGTTGTATGTTTTTAGCAGACATCTTGCTTTGGGAAAAATGACAATTATGGAATTTCAACTTTTAAAGCAAAATTTTCATCAGAAATTCTTGGACATATTTATTTTCAACAATAAAAGAAATAAAAAGAAATGTATTAAAATAAAAAAATAAAAACAGTTTGTATCATGTCCAATCTTCAACAGTTTGTTCAGATTCATCCTTTTCTGCAGAATCCTGGCAATCCTACCCAGCCGTGGGATAAATGGCACAATTGTTTTGAAAATGTTCTTATTGCCATTGATGCAGACAAATTCAACGCAAAAAGGAAAAAAACGCTTTTATACTGCAATCTGGGTATTGAAGGACAAGAGGTTTTCAACAGTCTTCTTTCAATATCTTCAGTAGGACGAGGTGAAAGATGGAACGAATACCTAGAAGCTATAACTAGACTGAAGAACAAGTTTTCAGAACAACCAAGCATTTTATTGGAAAGGTTCAATTTCAACAAAAACAAGCATTTGCAATGCAATAGGTCTCGCATTTGCGAGAGTTTAACATATTGGCATTGTAAATGACAATGCCTTTTATTTATGTTTTAGACACCAACACATAAATAAATGGCATTGCCATTTACAATGCCAATAACTCAAACTCTAACAACTGCGAGACCTATTGCATTGCAAATGCTTGTTCTCACTGTAGCCATATCTATTCTCATGTAACATTGCGCATCATTCAAGTGCCGATAAGCCTCTTTAACACAAGCTTTCTTGTCCCACAGAACAACATTCCCACCTTTGTCAGACTGATTTATTACGATGGTAGTGTTGTCCTTTAATTTTTTCATCAGGTTGGAATATTGTACCATTTGTTTACTGGGCGGCTTGTGATGTTTTTTTGTAGTAAATTGTAACTTTTTAAGCTCTTCCGTGATGCGGTCATAATAGATGTATCGCATCATGCGGCATACTGGGAATGAATGTTGACACAGGCTTATATATTTTACTTTGTTATCACCCAGTTATCTCTCTCGAGTATTAAGACGTTCCTCCCCAGAGTATTTCCGGAAGGGTCGCTTGGCTTTTTCGAGTATTGCTTCTGGCATATCAGCAAAATAGGCAAACATTCCTGTCTCTTTTGCCTATAAAGAATAATCTCAATTGACTAAGTCAAGCTGCAGCTGTTGTGAGCATTGCCGGATCCAGCAAGAGGGGTGCAGTCATTGGTAGCACGGGAGCCGTCTCTGGGAGCTAACCTCTGCTGCAAAGCTGTGTACAATCTGAAAACCTATGGCTTAAGAGCGGATTAAAAAGTAAATTTATACCTGCATTGTATCTTGCATGGAGAAAAGCGCTATCCACATCGCCGCAGCAAGGATTCAACCTTCCCATGCACTCTGGGGGCGGCGTACAAAGTAACAAAAGGAAGGAGGGTTAAGGGTGGGTGGATGGTGGGAGGGTGACTAGAATAAGCACAAACCTTTGAAAAGAAGCCCAAGTATCGTCCGGGGCTACTAAAAAAGCCTAAAAGACACCCAAGCCCAATAATCTATCTGGAAAAGGGGTTAAAAGAACCATAAACAATAAAAAAAAAAACTCAACAAATTAGTTATTTAGTTGTAGGCAGCACATCGTCCTGTACTCTGGCAGGTTCATACAGGCGTAGAGGAGGGGGCGTGATGTCCGCATGTAGTCTCTTGCATGGAAAGCGGTTCCTATGTAAAACAAGTTTTAAAATGTTAATACCCCCAGGGCGAGACGTTTCTACTCCTTCACGCCGACAACTCTTTGGTACCCCGGGGGTGTCAACTAGAGCTCAATTCTGTTTTTCCTGAGAAGTCCTGCCTCCTCGTGCTTCTGTCAGTCAGGCCCTCGAGCGCGCTCTCGTTTCTCCTCCCTCCTCCCCTTACCTCCTCCCGCAAGCTCGGCCCCTGCCTTCCACCGCTTTCCTCGGCAAGCCGCTCGGTGGTGCCCCCCTGCAGTCGGTGGAAGCGCACTGCAGCTGCCCCACTCCCCGCGCCTCTCGATGTGAGCCTCCCGGCGGAGCTCGCTCGCTCTCCCGGTTCCATTTCCGTGGGATCTGTTCCTTCTCCACATCTGAGCGCGCATCCGGCTCGGCGCCGCTGGAAAGGTAAAGCCGCAGCCGGAGCTTGGGAGGGAGCTGGGCTGGTGTTCGGGGAGCAGGGAGAGAAGGGTGCTTGGTACCGAGGTAGCACTGTGTGAAAGAAAATAACCGACACGCACTTAAATTAAAGTCTGCCTTATTGTTTTACAGCTCCCAGCAGCTAGATACAAAAGCGCGTTCACACGGACGAATCTGAGACAGCGAGGCGCGTGGGCGATCGCTGTCTCACATTCCCCCAGACACGCTAACAAAAGGTCCATCGCTACGCTCGACCTAAAAACAGTCGGTGGAAGAATACATCTTGGCGCTTAGGACCTAACGACAAAATGCAATATTGTTTTATCTGCTGAAATTTCGATCAGAGATCAGTTTGTATTTGGGTGCAACTCAAAAAAGATACAAGAACTTCTACTTTCTTATAGAGATCCAGCGCATTAGGAAGTGATCAACATGCCGAAAGCAATTGAACGCTCCATTTTCTCAACTAAATGTTATTTCTTCTGATATTGTGTCTCAACCTATTAGCACTGTTCATGTTCCTGAATCCATTAACGCTTTATCTTTCAGATCTAAGACTTATAAGACAATGGGCAAAAACAGTACTTTTTGTTACAGGTGTGGATCTAAAAATCACTCGAGTAATAATCCTCTTTGCCCTGCCACCGGTACAAAGTGCACCAAATGCCAATCAATGGGTAATTTTGCTGGGGTGTACAGAAGTTCTGGGAATGTCACCAGGGTTGGCTCTGTTGATATTTTATCCATTTCTGAGGATTACACACAGGATTTATCTAGACTAGTACTCACCTTTGAAGTTGGGTCTGATCTGTGATGTGTACATTAGTGACATAAAACTAGATATGATGGCGGACTAAGGTGTTCCCATCACGATAATTTCAGGCACATTGGACGATCAAGTTTGGTCAGCTTCTAAACCATTAGACGCACCTGATGTATTTCCAAAAGCTTACGGAGATAAGGACATTGATATGGTTGGCTTCTTTATGGGGAGAAAGAAAGGGAAATTAATTTTGGGGTGGCGAGATTTGGCAATTTGAGGCTGATGTTAGTTTCTGGTTCACCCAATCCTGTCATGGTGTGTGATATCAACTTGGCATCCACCCAGGCTTCTAAAAGTGATATTCTTGCCGAAATAGTAAAAGATTTTCTAATAGAATAAGTATGATCGATAAATTTGAACATAAAATTAAGTTAAAAAAGAACGCTGTGCCTGTCTCTCACAAACTTAGATCTGTTCCCCTATCTGTTAGATCTGATCTTAAAACTTTTCTGGACACCCTGAAGAGAGATAAGGTAATCACCCAGACTGTCTCATCTGAATGAGTCAGTCCCATTGTTATAGTTCCGAAAAAGGATAATCGTTCCAGACTATGTGCCGACTTATGCAATTTAAACAAGAATATTGTTATTGATTGTCATCCCAGGCCTAAGATTAGTGACTTACTCTCAAACCTTATTGGAGCCAATTTTTTTTCGCTGTTGGACCTTCGTTCTGCCTATCACCAGATCCCACTCGCTGCAGAATCTCAAGATCTCACAACATTTCAATATAAATTCTTGAGATTTCCCTTTGGCCTGGCTTGTGCAGCGAGTGTGTTCCAGAAATTCATGGAAATCATATTATCTGGAATCCCGGGAACACAGGAGTATCATGACGATGTCTTTATTTTTTCTAACACAAGAGAAGAGCACAAGTCAATTTTGTCTAAAGTTCTAGAAGTATTTAGAAAAGTGGGAATAACCCTCAAACCTGACAAATGGAAAATGTGCAAACCAGAACTAGACTATCTGAGTCATTGTGTTTCTGATACAGAAATACATCCCAAGTTTCTTCAGTAAAGGCGATTCAAGATGTTCCACCTACCAAAGACAGAGATTCCCTCAGATCTTTCTTGGGATTGAGTGGATATTATTCCAAATGTATTCAAGATTATTCCATCATTGTTCAACCACTCAAAAATCTGTTAAAAAATAATAATTTTATCTGGGATGATGTTGCTGCGAGTGCCTTTAGTACTGTGAAAAATGTCATCACAAATGCTCCAGCATTGTCAGCATTCAAGCAGGGTGCAAGATGTTTAGTGACTGTAGATGCCAGTCAAAAGGGCATAGGAGCTGTACTCTCACAGTCTTACAATAATAATGAACACACTGTGGCTTTTGCTTCAAGGTCTTTAAAGTTATCAGAATCCCAGTACAGTACGATTGAAAGAGAGGCTTTGGCCTGTTCCTGGGCCATTGAGAAATTCAAAAAATATCTATGCGGCATTTATTTTTTGCTCTTTACTGACCACAAACCACTTATTCATCTTCTCAGCGGTGATGGATCTGGTAAAGCTTCCTCTGGATTAGTAAGGTTATTGTCTCTTTTACATGAATATAACTTTAAGATTGAATTCATTCTAGGAAGCAGGAATTCTAGAGCTGACTTCTTGTCAAGAATGCCTATTCAACATGATTGTACAGGTGATAAACATGAGGAAGTAGAGTCAGTTGTGGCCTCTTTGGATGACATTTTGAGTGCACATAGCTTGGTTTCTCGTGATGAGTGGGTGACTGCTGTCAGAGAAGATAATACTTTGTCTCAAGTTATGAAGTTTATTACTCAAGGGTGGCCCACAGAGAGGTGTTTTCCTTCTCCTATGAGACAGTTTTCTCAAGTGAACTTTCTATAGTGAATGGCTTACTGTTTCGCAATGACTTAGTCGTTCCCCCGATGTCAATCAGGTCCAAACTATTCCAAGCAGCTCACTCTGGTCATATAGACGTGGGAGCCACCTCCAAAAATCTTAAACAGTATTTTTGGTGGCCCTCAATGGATTCTCAAGTTGCTGCATGGATTTCATCCTGCAGTACATGCCTATTGTCAGAAAAACATTGGCTCACTCCCAAAACCCTGTTACATACAGTATCATTGTCAGAAGAACCTTGGTCCAAAGTGGCCCTTGATTTTTCTGGTCCATTTCATTTGTCATCATCTGATTATAAAAAATTGATAGTGTTGGCTATTTTTCAAAATTGATTTTCTTTGATTTTGTTCCCAATGTAAACACTGCCTCAGTGATCAAATTTTTGAGCAACATTTGTAATTCCTAAGGGCCTCCAAGGGAGATAGTAACTGACAATGGTACACACTTTGCCTCTACACAAATGAAAGATTTAGTTGCAAAACACCATATTAAACACCTTAAGGTAGGATTATATTCCCCAACATCAAATGGTCTAGTTGAAAGGCTGAATACATTTTTGAAGGAGGGGGTGCAAACAGCTTTTGCCATTGGCGTTCCAGCTGAAGTTTTTCTAAAAGAAAAAGTGTGGAACTATCACCTTACTCCACAAACAAGATTATTGGGCCCACCCCAAGGACCCCCCCACCCAAGGATACCCCCAGCAAGTCAACCATAGTGTGATGTCTAAAGAAATAAAGTTGTTTGAAGGAAGACTTTCCTTATCTAGGGAAGGCCTTGTCCCTCCTCTATCCGTTCCCTCTAGTGTCCAGTTGTTCCCTTCTACCTCCAAGGGGTTCCATATTCTTTGCTAGCATGTGACCAGGGGTGTTTTCAGACCGATTTTTCCTTTACTGGTGCCTAAACGCGTGGGGGGGGGCCTCTGGCCATGGGTTCTGAGGGGTATGTATCACAGCCTAGTCCGGCAACTAGACCAAGGAATAAGCGCAAGAGGAAAACTGGGAGAAGCCAAGAAAATCTTTGCTGTAGTAAGTGTGGGAGCGCAGACAGATCCTCCCTGTATTCTGCATGCAATTGATTTAGGCTTCCTTCTTGAGCAGTTCAATCAGTTGAAAGGGTTTATTACTAGGGCATTTGATGATCTGATGACCAGTTTAGGAAAGGTGGAGATGTTTACTTGTCAGTTGTGGGACTCCATGACTGCTTTTCACTCATCCTTGATTGTCATTAATGGGCCCGGGGAGTCTTCTGGGAGGGTGTGGGCATTATCGGCCTCATTTCTGGTGCTAGCCCAGCTAAGCTGGACCCATCTTGTCTGATCAGTGGGGGTCAGGCCCGCATTTCGATTGCCAATATCCCCCCAATTTTTGCTCCACTCCCACTCACCCCCTCACCCAGTCCCCATTCCTGACATCAGGACCATCATTTCACAACAGGGGAAAGTTGAACCGAACTCTTTCACTCCACACATGGGCTATAACCTTAGTAAGGTGACCATTCAACTTCCCCCAGCGGCAGATCCCTATGATGTTGTTATGGCCAATGTTCCTACACTAAAAAACTTGGTAACAGAGAGCTATCCGCAATTGGAAAATAAAGTTCTGCACTGGCTGACTAAGAGGAATAAGATTGACCATCTCTCGCTAGAGATATAATCATGGTGAGGAGATTGGATTGGTTGGGTCGTCATCCTCCTAAATCTTAAATGGGGACTGCGTGGTAATCAATTTTACAAATAACTGGCAGGCCGGTGGTTTTTAGATTACTTTAGGTGTGGTACTGGGCAAGATACAAATATTCTGCTCCCCTTGGGTTATTTTTAAAAACCTTCATATCGCACTCAAGAATTGCGGCATGAAAGGACAGGGTTAACTAGGCAATTGTTTCAGGGATCTCTGGCTTCGGGTTCTGCCTTGTCTCCACTGCCTTGCCTCCTCTGGCCCCCAACCTTGTTTTAAGTAATCTAGATAGCCACGACTGACTTAGTGTTGAATTGTCTGGCCCATTGCTCCCTTATTCCCCTAGTTTTGCCTGAAACCTTCATCACAGATTCAACCATACTCAAGATTTTGAGTTGGAATATAGCTGGCACTAGAGGGAAGTTAGGGGACAAGGAGTGGACGGACTTTTTACGCTTGCACAACATTATAAGTCTTCAAGAGAAATCGCTCATGGAGGGCGCCCTCGTCTTAAATGGCTTTGCTTCGTCTGTGTCTTCTGCCCTGCCCTTATTACACGGTAGAGCCAAATTGACTTTAGGGTAGTGATGCATTCCTTGAGAGACCACAACCCTTAGATTGCTTCATTTAGATGGTTTGTGTTCGAGGCTAGGCCTGAGTTGCTTTTTCTGAAACCGGTTCTTTTAGTCGCGCAAGGACGAAGGCTTAAGTGGGCTAAGGTGGTTCCAGCGGATTTCCATCTTTCTGTATTTAACACCTGCTATCAGGATTTCTGCACTTGTTTAGACAAGGGGGCCTCTGATTCAAATAGAATGACGGCTTGTGCCAACATAGCTGGCCACATAAAGTCTGCCCTCACTGCCCCTCGAGTCTCCCATCCACTGCCTCCCAGGAGATAGTTTGATAAGGCATGCATTAAGACTCATAAAGTACTCATAGCTGCCCTGCACAGGCTTCCTCACGAAAGGGAGGAAGTCAGGAGGCATAGAAACTGTTATTGTGTGGCTCGTGATGAGAGGAAGAAATTGTTCAAGAGCGAACTCTGGGACAAGTTGTTAGGGGGCTGTGCTCAGCACGACTCTGCTGAGTTTTGGAAGGTAGTGAATAATCCGATTTTCGCTTCCAACCAAGCGAATGCTCAGGTCCTGACCATTCCCCCCTCCCCCCAGGCACGGCAATATCATTTTGGGTTGATCCACGGTCTAGAATATAGTGATGATTCTCCGCCAGTTGTGGGGTTTCACAGAGTCTTTGGATACAATAGGAGGAGGTGAGAGCTGGGATCTGAGCCCGCTAACATCCTGGGTGATTTATTTAAATCAGAGTTGGATCTGTGGGTTCCCTTCCTTACACAGCATGTGTGGCTGCCAGAGTGAGGCTCCCCTCAGCTGGAAACGTTCAGTCCTGGTTACAGGGCTGACCCAGCTTGTTATCGGCCAATATCGCTGGTGGAGTGCGAAGGTCATGGTTTTGGGTAGGGTCCTGCAGGACCGTTTGTGTACGTGGGCATCCAATAAGAACATCCTCTCTGAAGCCCAAGGCAGGTTTAGGCATGGTCGGACACCGTGGCTCAGATGCTGAACCTTTTTATGTTGACCGCTAAATACACCAGAGCGAGAGAGGGGCGGTTCATTTGGCCTTCATGGACCTAATCTCAGCCTTTGACCGAGTCTACAGAGCTAAGCTTTGAGCAGCGCTTGGGTCCATGCGAGTCAAACCAGCTCTGCTTTCTTTCTTACACGCTCTAAACGATGGGCTCTCCGATATGGGTCAGAGGGCGAATGTACATTGCCCCTGGAGTTGAAGAGAGGGGTGTGCCAGGGCTTTATTTCTCTTCACGCTTTACATCAACGGGCTTGACACGGCCCTGCAGGATCCACAAGTAGATGTCCCGACAGAAGGTGCTCGTCGCCTGCCTGTTCTTTTATATGTTTATGTTTATGTTTATGTTTATTGGATTTGTAATGCGCAACAAATACCCGGAGGTGTCTCGGCGCAGAGGATTTATACAGTGACAGTGAATGAAGAATGGTACTATTGATTAAAGAGCCATGTTTTCAGCTGTTTTCGAAAAATACAAAGGGTAGGACTGGTCTTAATGGTAAGAGGGAGAGTATTCCACAGTCTCGCCGTGGCTACCAAAAAACGTCTGTCTCCCCAGGCAACTGTTCTGGTGCGAGGAAGAGGAAGAAGGTAGTTGGAAGCCGAACGGAGAGACCTCGTGGGAGTGTAGATCCTGAAGGCATTTATCAGAAATTGAGGGCCTGAATTGTGAATAGCTTTATACGCAATGCAGAGGGCCTTGAATTTTATTCGGCTCCTGACTCTGAGCCAGTGCAGTTGACGTATGGCCGCAGAAACAGATTGATGTTTGGGAATAGCAAGAAGTGCTCTCGCTGCTGCATTTTGGACTAATTGCAATTTGTCCACAACCTGTTGTTGGGCATTTATCAGGAGGGCATTGCAGTAGTCCAATTTTGAGAATATTAATGCAGTTATCAATGTTCTTCCAGCTGCCGGTGGTAGGTAGGGGAGAAGTTTTTTAATTTTCCTAAGGGTGAAGAAAGAGGATGAAGTCACTGTATTAACATGATGGATAAATGTTAATTTAGTGTCAAATATGACTCCAAGGTTCTTCACCTTGGCAACCGGTACGGGAGGAGGACCAAAGTCAATGGGCCACCAAATGTCAGACCATACCGGAGACAGATTGCCAAAGGTCATAACCTCAGTTTTATTAGAATTTAGTTTTAGGCAGTTCATCATCATCCAGGAGCCTATGGCTAGCATGGCCTCCTGGAATCTAGATGCCACTGCCAACCCATTTTTGTGGACCGCCAACACCAGTTGGGTGTCGTCTGCGTAGGTGGTCAGATTCAGCCCATAAGTTTTAATGACCCTCGCCAAGTCCGACACGTAGATGTTGAAAAGTGTCGGACTTAGCGATGATCCCTGAGGCACTCCACAAGGTAGTGAGGAAGTGGGCGAGTAGAACGAGCCTAGTTTCACCGATTGGGAGCGGTTGGCCAGGAAGGAGGCTATGAGATCTCTGGCTAGATGATTAACCCCCAGTGCTGAGACACGGTCGATCAAGATGGTGTGATCGACCGTGTCAAAGGCAGCGGAGAGATCAAGCAGTATAAGGGCAGCTGCCCCATTCTGATCTAAAATTGTTCTGATCTCATCAGCCGCCTTTATCAGTGCTGTCTCTGTCCCATGACCTTTCCTAAACCCAAATTGGGTGTCGTCCAGCAAATGATGTTGATCAATGAATTCAGAAAGTTGACGGTTCATAAGGGCTTCAAAGATTTTTGCTGGGAAAGGGAGACAGGCAATGGGTCTATAACTGGCTGGTTCCAATGGGTCCAGTGAAGGCTTTTTTAACAGAGGTTTGATTATTGTTTTCTTCCATATCTGTGGGTACTCACCTGTAAGAAACATGGAGTTGCAAATCTCGGTGAGGGGGGGTGTGATAGTTTCACTGAGTAGATTGAGTACCGATGGAGGACATGGGTCAAGAGGGGAGCCTGAGGTGATAGTTGTGGCATATTTACTAATTGTCTCAGTGAGGACAGGCTGAAACAAAGAGAACGAAGGGCCAATAGTTAGTAAAGAAACGGGTCGAGGGTCCGGATCTTTGGACTGAACTAATGATGAAAAAGTATCATAAATGTTCGTGACTTTGCTGGAAAAATAAGCAGCTAAGGAGTTACAAAGATCTTGGGATGGCTCCATCGCAGGAACAGAAGGAGGGGTGGATAAGACGTCAACTATTTGGAACAGTTTTCTGGAAGAGTTGTGTGCGAGCTCTATTTGGGATAGATAGTAGGCTCTTTTATGGGCGATTATAGCGCGCTTGTAGATAGCTATGGCAGCTTTATAGCTTTGTTTATCATGAAGGTTATAGTGCTTTCGCCAATGTCTCTCAAGGTTCCTGCAGTGTTGCCTCTGCAGTCTAAGTTCCTCTGAGAACCATCTGGCGGATTTAGTAGAGCGGTTAGGGAAAACTAACTTGGTGGGCACCACCTTATTGAGTGCCTCTAGAAGCCAATCATGGTAAGTAATTGCCGCCTGATTGGGGTTGATGGAAGTATCAATAGAGGGAGACATGAGTGTTTGAACAAGCAGAGAAGAATCTAGATTTTTCCAATCGCGGATACTCTGTGCAGTTTGTGATTTAGGTTGTGCTGGATTAGGGTTATGTGCTTTGATACGGAAAATGACCGCATCATGATCTGACCAGGTTAAAGGTAGTACTTTAATGAAGGATAAAGCAGAGTTGTTAGTAAACAACCCGTCCAGGGTGTGGCCAGCTTGGTGGGTCGGGGCTGTGACTAGTTGATGTAATCCCATTGCTTCCAAGTCGGCAATAAGTTGAATCGTATCTTTATCCACGGGAGATTCAAGATGAAAATTAAAATCTCCCAGGAGTGTGTAGTCCGACGAATCAGTGCACAGTTGTAATATGTCGCCAAGATTAGAGAGAAAATGAGTGCGTGGGCCTGGAGGTCGATAGAAAAGACTACCATTGAAAACTTGATTGTCATTAAGTGTGAGTGAGAATTTGAGAACCTCACTGGACAGAGCGGGCATAGGTTCAGTTTTAAGATGAAACTTTGCTTTATGGATTATAGCAAGTCCCCCCCCTCTTCCTAAAGGTCTGTCCAATTTGGAAACTAGAAAGCCCTCAGGAATGGCAGAACAAAAGTCTGGTCCTGAGGCCGCATCGCCCCATGTTTCTGTAATAAACAGAATATCCAGGTCTAAGTTACAAATCAGTTCCCGGATTTCTAAGTTGTGCCTAGGTACGGAGCGGGCGTTAACAAGGGCGGCTAAGTAAGGGGGCCTAAGTTTCAGGCGAGAAGGCAGAGTAGGTGGACATAGACCAGGGAAAGAATAACGACATGTTGGACAAAGATGACTGGGAGGCGTAAAGGATGTCGCTCCAAACATAGGAGAGCAGGCGTGTGCCGATGACGCCGTCATTATGTCTTGAATGGCTAAGTGCCTAAAGTGGTTGCTACATCTTTTTCACCACCTACATGGATGGGCTTGATCTTACTACCAATTACCTTAAATCTCACGTTATGGAGGTGGGCCCTAGGATCACCAGATCCAAAAGTTACGTGGTCAAGTTTCACCCCATTTCTAGGGTGGCACATTTTCCGTATCTAGGGATCCTTTTGGATTTCAGATTTTATTTTGGCAATCCCTGTTGAAGAAAAATACCATGAGGTTTAAAGCAGACATTAATGGGGTTGGTCTTTTGGCAAGGCGCATGGGTCATACTAACGCAGAGGCAGCTCTTAACGCTTTTAAGGCTAGTGTCTCTCACTGGCGAGTTATGGCTGTGAAAACTGGGGCTACGTGTCCTGCCCTCAACTTTAGGACACAGAAAATGCTTTTTTGAGATGTCTTCTCAAAGTACCAGTGAGCACCCCCTCGGAGATGCTTCACGAGGTAGTGGGATCGGGGTACATTGCTGATTTGATCGCCCTACACCCTCTAACTTTAGTTGTCAGTTTGGTTGAAGGAGGATTTGTTTCTCAACCGGATTATTATTCGCGCCTGTATGGCTTTGGATGGTATGATGAGCCTTCCATGGTTAGCTTACATTAAGCTTACTTTTAATTCACTGGACCGACTTGAGTTGTTCACTGGCCCTGAATGTATAGTTAGGAGGGACATTCTATGGCTTAAGCAGGCATTCTATGAAAGAGCGGCTGTGGAAAGGGAGACAGTGGCTCTCACTAAACGCTCTATGCTTTGTTGCTGAAGATGTCTAATTATCATCGAAGGCTTTTGATATATTTCAGGTGCAACATGTTTGATCAACTTTTGCTACCAAAGGGGTCCTGGTGCAAAATCTCAGGTCTTCTGCTTTGCGACTGTTGATGAGGTTTCTCTCCCCGGTCTCTCTTCATGGTCATGATATGCCCTAGATTCAACCATCTGCGTTTTAAATGTATCTGCCCACTCCTCCTGCCTATGAATTTTAATCAAGTTAGGCCGGCTTATCTCTTTCTGCAAATGTTAAAATCTCCTACCATCTGTTTTCATCTCAATCGTTTTTTATTTGGGGTTATTAAAGGGAGGTGATTGCTAGAATCTGTTTTCCTTTGTTAAATCTGTGGGGGGGGGGGTTCGTATCTGGTTTTAATGCTGGTTTTAATGCTGTGATCTTTTTAGACTGTCTTTTGATGCTTCAAGGTATCCTCTATTTTATTAATTTATTATTTATAATAGAGATAGGGCAGAGCTAGATTTTTAAGTTATGTATTTTATGTATTTTATTCATTTTACATGTACACTTTTGTCATTTTCAAGAAAAGTCAAATAAAGTATTATTATTTACTCAACCCAAGTCTCTGCCTCCACCTACGAGGATTGTATCCAATTGCTGGAGCAGACATTGCGTTGCACTGGCTGGAAGATTAACAAATGCGTGAAACACCCTTGTGGTGGAGCGCATGGCTGTTATTTGTGGCCCAGTTAGAAGGATTCTGTTTATGGAACCTCACAGATACCTTCAAATTGGGTGATGAGAGACGCCTGTGTCATACAAAATCTTTTACAGCTATCATGGATTAGTCTGACCTCCATCGATCCCAATTTCACAGATACTTCTAGTTGCAAATTGGCCTATACCATTAGAAGTCAGAGTTGTCTGACCTTTGAGACTATTGCACCCCTTTGAGGCTAAAACAGAAACTGGGCATGTGGGGAATCTTTCAAATCTACCGCTCCCTGGTAATGAACACCCTTGACAAATTCACCATCTTGTGAGCCTTCTAGGAATAGGATTTGGGAGTCTTGGAGAATGAAGAATGGTGGGACGGGCTCGCAATCGCCCACTTGCCATTTACTTATTCAATTTCAAATTTAACATAAATGCTACTACCCCAACAGAAGTGTGGAAAGTGATCGGATCTCACACTCCGGCCTACCAAAGATATTTGGATCTGCTGGGCATCCTATTAAACTTTCCCCAAAACGGAGCCTTTCAGGCACTTTGGAGGAATGGGAAAGCAAACGTTATGCACAGACTTTCTTAGGTATGGGTGGCCTACTATCTGGGAGGGACATCGCCCGCAACTGGTGATCCAAAAAGGCCAAACTGTTGGCAGACTGGTTAAAGGGGATGGACTATTGTACTTATAATAATTATATTATATAGCACTTACTATCCCTGACGAGGCGTTGAAGCACTTTATAGCGAGTAGCATGCTACTCTGGAATTCAAGGTTATTGGTTAATCCAGTGGTTACTGCGATTAATCACTCAAGAGAAAATTGCATGCATTTACTCCAGTTACTTTGTGATAAAATATATTAATGCTGGATAGGTGTGGTCCTTAGTGGGGTCTATGTGGTTTCAGTTGAATGATTGGTTGTGATAGACAGGCTAGTGGAGATTAGGTAATGTTAGACTAAGAGCATAGGGTTTTAAATAGAAGAGGTTATGATCTATGAAATGAAGTATCAGTCAATTGCAGAATTACAATAAGAGAGATTCAGGCAGACAGGCACGAGAGGAGCATATATTCATAAATAGGAGGCATGCAGAGGATGGAAGGTAAGAAGAGGGTCACTCTGAAAAAAGAAAGGAGAGGAATCAAGTGGAAGCAAGTCAAGGTAAAGTTTTCATGCAAGATTTGAGGAGCATAGAGCTAGAAGGCTTTCCGGGATAGCAAGCAATCGGAGGATGTAAATTGTAGAAAGAAACATTATGCATAGTGCACCATATCCGGGTCAGACAGCTGTAATTACAATATGTACACAACGTTTAAACATTAAGATCCCTAGCCTGTTGTGTGCCAAGCCTAGGACAGCCCTTTTAAATGTAGTCTGGAGTATCCTAACCTTGGTACAGGGTCTGTATGCTGCAAAAGGGGAGTTGGCGCCAAAAAAAGAAAAGGTCGCTTTTAAAGATCTTCACGCACTCAGTAAAATGTCATTATTTGGCATCACTCACTCAGTAAAAATGAGTTTGTTGGCACTGGCTGAGAGCGTAATGCCAATGCTTTGTCAGATTTATACACTGTCATCTAATTCCCTCGAAGTCTATATTGTGTGTGTTTGTGTGAGTGGCCATAATAGTATATGCCTGTTCCTGTGCACAAGATGGGGTGATGTTGTTTTCCCAGACAGTGGAAGTGTATCAGGGGAGACGCAGGAGGGGCAATTCCTAGACAGTTAAGTGAGGACAAAGGCGACAAGGCTCCTCCAGAAATTAGATATTTTTGCTAAGAGTGGCCCTTGACTAATCTTTCTGTAGCACTGAATCTTGGTAGATGGTGGGGGTGAAGGTAGCTGCAGTTTCTGTTATTCAGAGTGAGAAGGGTTGTTTAGGGGAAAAACAACTTTTTTGTCTCCTTCCTGGTCACTGTCTTTGTGGCTGTTCGTAGCGAGGCGCAGGTAGTTCACAGTTCTTTGTATGACTCTGTTGTGGCTGCTCCAGGCTGGAGACTACTTTCCTGCTGTGAGGAGTGTCACCCTGCAAAGGCTGAGTCTGCAGAACACAGTAGAGGCAACTGAAACAAAAGCCACCCCAAACAAGTTCTCCTGCCTGCAGATTTCTGGGGGGAAAACAACACATTCAACAACTCTGTTTTTTTGGCTGTGGTCTGTGAGGATGTTTTGCTTTCACTCCTGCCTCGTGAGTGCAGTTTGTCTGCAGCCACGTCATTGTAACAAGCAATACATTTTCTAAAATGGTTTGAGCTTTTATAGAAATACATCAGAAGTACCACATCAACCCACCATAATGCAAAATACAGTCAAAAACAAAGGAAATTTCTGCTAACCCTCAACTTCCTTTACCACTCTGCACAAACTGATATGTATTGGGAATCTATGGACTTCAAATGGCTATATGATGGGAGGAATCAGAAAACGTTCAGCAGCAAACGAGAGGTCAGAGTGGGTGCATTGCCTCTGCAGTCACCTAGTCTGACACGCCACAGCCAGTCCACAGAAGACCCTACTTGTGGTATACATGAAGTAAAGAGTGCAGAATGGGATTCAATAACGCGTGTGGGGAAATATGTGTGTGTGATGGGGAACATCTATTTCTGTTTTTCTAAAACTTATCCCAATAATGCCCTGCAGGTAAAAATATACAAATGCATTTGAATTGCAAAGCTCACAAACACATACTAAATGCTGTCTAGACCAGCTGGCTACAAACCTTTCGTGCAATGACCAAATAGGGAAAGGAATCTCTTTCTCCTAGTCAACAAGGAAAACAAATACATGGTTCATCTTTCTTTTCCTTTTTTATTGCCCTTTCTATTTTAGTGTTTAGCGTGTTTGTTCATTATGCGTTTTTGCATTTACGTTTTAGCTCACTTGCTTCAAGGTGTCCTCTTTACTGCATAATGCACACTTTGTAAGAGATTAACATTCTGGAGCTCTTTCTTAGTCCCAACTCGGGGAGGGGGGATTGAAATATTTGTACATTGGGAAGATTCAAGACAAGTGTCACTTTCATGTGCAGGATATGGTCTGCTCTGATTAATAAGTACACTGTACGATTGACTCATTCACCATATTTGATGTATGCTGAGCAATTGTTTAATAAAAAGAGTTTAAAAAAAAAGATTTGGGAGCTTGAAATATTTTATGTACATAGTGTATAGCACAAACCTAGTTCTGAGGAGCTACAGTCATTCACAAAAAGGCATATTGATGTAGCAAGATTTGAAATAAGAAGTGGTATTCACAGACAAGCGTTTTTGAGAGATTATGTGCTGGGGTGTAAGTGGGGAAGGGTAACTAACTATACATACAACACACACGGGGATCCCTGTTAAATATCATGCTCTCAGTAAAATCATGTCACATTTCGACAAAACTCCTTCGTTTGCAGTCTATACCGCGATGCACTTCGGGGAAGATTAACAAGCCCCTTGCGCCACTTTTGCGTCACTTTTCCCATGTTAAAAGTGACGTAAAGGTGGCGCAAGGGCCTTGTAAATCTGCCCCTTAGTGTTTAAAACACAGCACCAAAAAAAGAAAAAATCTCTATGGGCAATGCTTGAATTGGTGTACCCATTCTGTACAGAGGTCGCAATAATGAGCCATGTGCCGCACTAATCTTACATTAAAGCAGTGCTATTGCGTTCCGTTGGAGCGGAGGAGCGTCACTCCACTTAAAATCCCCACAAACCCCTGAACGATAAAATGGTCATTTATTACCATTTTAATTTACTTCCCCGTCCCGAGCAGAGCGTCAGGACGGGGCAGGGCCACAGCTGAGTGACAATAGCATGCCACTCAGCAGGGAGGAGGGTGGGCTGGCAAAGCACTGTTTAAAGTGCGCATGTCTTTTTCGCACATGCTCGCCCCCCCACCCGTAGATGCCAGCCACCACTGCATTAGAGCCCAATATACTCTAGTGCTGAGCCTCCATGAATCTACCAGACACCGCCCTCATCATCCCTAATCTTCTGGGTGTTCCCTCTTACAACAGCCACACGTGAATTGCCGTTACAATAGATCTCCACCACCCCCCCATATCCCTCATCTAATCAACAGCAGGTGGCAGTGGCGTAACCCAAATTATGGGGCCCGCTGAAGAACGTGATGAGGGGCCCCCAGTCTCCCACAGCTATTCCTAATATTGACTCTTTTTAGAAGTTATATAATGTAGTCACAGAGATCCCGCCCTTCTTAATGTCCATTAACACCATGCTTGCAGCAGCTCGACCACAGTCTCCACTGTTCTCTGAGGCTTTATCTTGAAAAAGTTATATACTAGGCTAGGTGGGAACATTTTGGTCAGGATGTACCATGACTTAGCCAACACTCTGATTCTCCCATGCTTATTGTTGTATGGTTGTATCAATGGCCCAGTGATGCCACTTTTGCTTGAGTGCATTTGTAAATGGTCCACTCCTCGATTGTTTGGTTTGTAGTAAAATCAATAAAAAGAGCTTATTAAAAAAAAGGATATTAACTGTCATAATAAGTTTAAATAAGACATAATTGTTCTGTATCAAAACAATGAAATCCCCAAATAATATTATATCAATCAACAAGAAAATCAGTTTGCCAAGTTGTGGATTTTTTCCCTCCCTATGTTAAATGCCGCAGCGACCCGTCCCCTGCTAAAGTGGCGTGGTGGGCCAGAGGAGGGAGCTGAGAGGGGAATGGGGGAAGTGCAGGGGTGCAAAACAAAAATAAATAAAATTAACTTACCTGATTGCCGCCACCTCCACTGTTTGCTCCATTGCACTCTTCCTGCTTCTGGGACAGGCTCCCAGACTGCACTATGGCCACTGGCCTGAGCACTGGGACTTTGGCTCTGAGGCAGACTGGGAGCATGTGCCTTCTTTCTCCAGCACCACCAACACGGCTGGAGAAAGCTTCCCTGCGCATGAGGGTGTAGTCGGCCTGAGACGGTTGGCCAAACCCTCATGCGCAGTGAAGGGAGTGCCCACCACTCCCCTACCACAGTGTCATCCCCTGGACCCACCCCCAAGACGTGTCAAAGTCCTGGGGGCAGGTCCAAGGGGATTAAAATAAAACAATAATAAAACGGGTTTAAAACCCATTTTATTTGCGGGTGGCGGCACTCTTCCGCCCTAATGGAGAGGCCACTGCTGGGTAAATGAGTTGTGCACATTAATCATTTTACTGTATTTTTGTTTATGTCACTATCATTGCATCGTATTTTCAAGGCTGATGGGGCCACTATCATTGCATTGTATTTTCAAGGCAGACTGTGTCACTATCATTGCATAGTATTTTCAAGGCTGACGTTGTCACTATCATTGCATAGTATTTTCATGGCTGACTGTGTCACTATCATTGCATCGTATTTTCAAGGCCAACTGTGTCACTATCATTGCATCGTATTTTCAAGGCTGACCGTGTCACTATCATTGCATAGTATTTTCATGGCTGACTGTGTCACTATCATTGCATCGTATTTTCATGGCTGACCGTGTCACTATCATTGCATTGTATTTTCAAGGCAGACTGTGTCACTATCATTGCATCGTATTTTCAAGGCTGACTGTGTCACTATCATTGCATCGTATTTTCAAGGCCGACCGTGTCACTATCATAGCATCGTATTTTCATGGCTGACCGTGTCACTATCATTGCATTGTATTTTCAAGGCAGACCTTGTCACTATCATTGCATCGTATTTTCATGGCTGACTGTGTCACTATCATTGCATCGTATTTTCAAGGCCGACTGTGTCACTATCATTGCATCGTATTTTCAAGGATGACCGTGTCACTATCATTGCATCGTATTTTCATGGCTGACTGTCACTATCATTGCATCGTATTTTCATGGCTGACTGTGTCACTATCATTGCATCGTATTTTCATGGCTGACCGTGTCACTATCATTGCATTGTATTTTCAAGGCAGACTGTGTCACTATCATTGCATAGTATTTTCATGGCTGACTGTGTCACTATCATTGCATGGTATTTTCAAGGCTGACCGTGTCACTATCATTGCATAGTATTTTCATGGATGACCGTGTCATTATCATTGCATCGTATTTTCAAGGCTGACTGTGTCACTATCATTGCATCGTATTTTCAAGGCTGAATGGGTCACTATCATTGCATCGTATTTTCATGGCTGACTGTGTCACTATCATTGCATCGTATTTTCATGGCTGACCGTGTCACTATCATTGTATCGTATTTTCAAGGCAGACTGTGTCACTATCATTGCATAGTATTTTCACGGCTGACTGTGTCACTATCATTGCATCGTATTTTCAAGGCTGACCGTGTCACTATCATTGCATCGTATTTTCATGGCTGACTGTGTCACTATCATTGTATCGTATTTTCAAGGCTGACTGTGTCACTATCATTGCATCATATTGTCAAGGCTGACTGTGTCACTATCATTGTATCGTATTTTCAAGGCTGACTGTGTCACTATCATTGCATCATATTGTCAAGGCTGGCCGTGTCACTATCATTGCATTGTATTGTATTTTCAAGGCTGACTGTGTCACTATCATTGCGTCGTATTTTCATGGCTGCTCAAGTCTCTCTCTCTCATTTTTATCAGTACGATTCCTTAGCTAATCACTTGTTCTCAGGGTTTTGTTTGTATGTGACGTAAGGCATGAACAGTTAAGACAGATCTTCTCACACACATCCAAAAAGTTCCTATATGTCATACCCTAGCTATCACTAAGCAGTACTCAGTGTCCATTTAGTTCTGTGTAAATGAATTTTAATATACTCTGCAGCAGGACAAGTTACCGACCTCTTGGCACACTCACGTTTATCACAGAGCACCAAAGCGATGAAGCTCACCTGCAACTGCAATTTCAAAAACACACCCCTATACCCATATCGACATACACTGCATTCAGCGAAAGACAGTTTAAATATTTTTAAACACCAACATGTGCAAAAAACACAGCTCCAAAAATGTCTAAGTGACTAAGAAATGTTGTTCCGGCTAGCTTCATCCCACTAAAACAGAAAAAAACAGCGGAGTCCTTCATCAGGCACACTAGCACACAATAAAGATTCCTCTCAAGATCAGACATATCCTACCTATCCTTCCCACTAACCACTACAGACCTTCACCAAACAACGCATTAGATGGATCATCTTAAAAATTCAGACACCATATACTGTTAAAGGGAGGTTCTTCCACCTAGCTAGTAGACGATCGACTTCTTTTATAGTCCCATTTAGATTTATCTGCGGGATTTTCTTAATATCCGTGATAAATATTATACGCAGATATTTAAATTCTTGCCTTGTTCTGCCCCCCCCCCCCCCAATATATGGCAGGGTCAACCTAATTAAAATGATTATTCTTCCTAAACTAACATACCTTTTTAATGCCATCCCCCTCACTTTTCGAAAACCAGACATTAGTAAAATCACACGCTTTATCTGGGCCTATAAAGGTGCTAGATTGGCCTGGAAAAAATTGAGGCGTAGGCTTACTAAAGGAGGATTGGCCCTTGCGGATATTAAGTAGTACTGTATTTCTTTTCAATTTAAAAATATCCGGATGCTACTCACGAAACCAGATGAGTCATCTTGGGGTAGACTTTTGGCTGAAATGACAGGGCTGGATGGCGCAGAAGGCTTCCTATACAAATTTGGGGGCACCAAGGTACTTTAAAAAAGTGCGGCTGGAAGTACTGGAGGCTGCTCTTAGGCTGTGGCATAAGGTTAGAAGAAGATGGGGGATAGGGTACTACTCAGAGTTTGCCCCAATCTGGGAATCCCCTGGGACCCCGGAATGCTTTAACGAAAGTCTAGCAACACCAATAAAAGAAAGGGTATTGTTTTTTGGTCAGGCCTGGTGTCATCAGAGGGAGTTCATCCATGGGAGGTTTTAAGAGCTAGGATCGGAAATGACCTTTCTAGATTTAAATACATGCAATTAACCTGCTGGTTCTCAGCAGAGAAGAGAGAAATACACAGGGATTAGGAGGTGGAGCAATTCTTTCAAGACGCCAATCTCAAGAGCAAGGAAATCTCCAAATGGTATAAGAAGTCTTTAGAGGTAGAGGAGAAGGAATACCCCTCACAACAACTAGTATGGAATCAGGTACCTTTGGAATGTAACATCGAAGAAGTATATGAACCCTCATTGAAGTTGCTATATAAGTATGTCAAGCCGGCAAATCTTAAGAAGAATCATTTCTTTGTCATCAATTGATTATACTATACTCCTGCTAGGATAGCCAAGTTTGCTCCACTCTCCACTCCCAAATGTCCAAGGTGTGATCTCATCAAAACCAACGACCTTCATATTTTTTATGAGTGTCCTAGACTTTTTTTTCTTTTTGGAGAGGAGTCGAGGAGGCTCTGTGTGGTATCTTTGGTGAGAAAATGACTTTAAATTTGACTCTTGTTTTGTTTGGGGACGATGGCACATTAAGGAATAAGATGAGTTATATGCACAGAAGTTTATTGTTATATCTTATATTGTTAGCACAGAGAGAAATTTGTTTGAATTGGAGAGACATTTTGCCTCCTAAGCCTGAAGACTGGGTTAAAGCTGCATTTAAAATGACTCGATTAGACCAGGGAGAGGGAAATAAGAACTTTTGGAACATTTGGCAGGCCTTTACAACGTGGGGTAGAGGTCTGGGGTTAGTATAACTACTCTTGGCTCCTCTTGGTCCTACGATTACACCAAGCCACTAACAAAGGGGCAGATCTGGTAATGGATACAGACCAAAGCGAATGCAGCAGTTGCGGGGCGCACAGGTTGGATGGGCGGCTTTTGAAGATTTGCAGACGCGTACTTGGTGAGATGAGGACAAAAAGAAAATTCAGACACCAGGCCACCTTGACCAAAGAGAAAAAGCGACCTGTACGAATGGTGCAGTGTGCTATGAAAACGCTGATGACGTAACACGGAAGATACATCTAGCACACCAATCCATTAGGTGAAAAGCAGCATGATATTCTGAAAGGTGCAGCTCAAACCTGACAAAGTAAACTAACCAGTGCTTTAAATGGGAAGAAAGAAGTGCAGGTAGGCATTAACTTGAGCTAGGGGCGTGGCTAGTGGGCAGGGTTAGAGACAGGACAAGGCATGATGATACAAAGACACTTTTATTGAGTATTCATTTTGTCCTTTCATTGTAGTCTCGAACTTTCCATATGTGTGTGTGAAGGTCTGCTGGGACAAGCCCTAAATCATAATGGCAGGAGCTTCTAAACCATGAATGTACCCCAGCCATTAACAGCTATTAGCATTTTCAGGCTCAGCGGCGGATTCTGCTCGAGAGCGTCTGGGCTCCAGCCCCTTTACTTTCACCCTTCAGGGCAGGTCAAAATATAAGTATTTTGTTCTCATTTATAACAGTTTTTTTTAATTAAATAAAACGTGCACACACTTTTTGCTAACTGGTTGAGGGGCTGATGCACCCTGCCACTCATGTGCTTGCTTCCCTGATATACCAGGATGCCCGAGGTCTAGGGTATTTGCCGGGATGACAGCCCGGAGGAGTGTGAGGTCATCAGCTCGGCAAAGACGTAGTCTTGTGAACCAGTCTCCACCCCCTGATGCTGCGGGGATAAAATTAGCCCCAAGCGTTTTACACTGAAGCCCTGTATTTCTATGGCTTCCCATCAATCAGAGTGGAGAGCATGATTACCCCCACCCATTCCCAGCTCGTCACAGGGTGGGGAGGGCGCCACCCTGTGATGTGTTAGGAAAGGGTGGAGTTAAGGCTGCAGGCAGCTGGGAAGCTAAGAAATCAAGTCTGCGCAGTTTGTCTTCATGAATTTTGAAGACATACTTTGCAGACGCTAAATGTCTGCTTCCTGCGCTCCAGTTATTGCAGGCTGGAACTTCGTTGATGGCTTGGAGCGAAGGTGTGCACTTCCGATGTACTCTGATGTCTAAGATTGGAGGTCTTGCCTCCCTTGAAGCTTCGCTCCAGTCAGTCCAGACAATGCCTCTCAGCTCCGAACAATCAGTCAACCAGCAGCTAAATAGAAACAAAATTGACCTGGGGTGGGGAAATGAGTAAGTGAATCGCTCAGGCCTGGCCTATGTGATGGAGGTAAAGCAAACAATTCAAGCAATGTTACCTGCTGTGGCATGGTCCATGAAAATGTATTGTATTGTATTTGGATGTTGGGCTAATCATTTTCATACTTTCTTTTTAAGATCGGAGGGAGGAATTGTTAAGGTATAAATGTAGGTGGGAAGCATTTACAACTCTTTAGAGATCAATATAGGGTGCTATTTTAACCCGTTGACCGCGGAGCGAATTCCGCCGTGGTGCGGGTGATTTAATCAGAGGGCGGGGTACTCACACAAAAGGCTTACTTGGGATTATTCCTGACTTGCTGCACATGGACAGAGTGAATGTAATTGACAGCGCAGGGCCTGAATGGGCCTTACTCTGTCAGGCACAGCAGGATGGTGAAATCCTCAACACCCGGACAACCGGACACCCCTCGAATACAGCAAATGAGCCGCTGCTGAATGGTTGTAAGAGCTAGAGAGGCGTTTTGGCTGTCAGAGTGCTGTACAGGTAGGCAGCACTAGCACAAAAGAGCTTACATTTCTTGAGTACTGGTTCTCTCTTTGGTAGTGGAGAAGTGCCGGTACTCAGCTCGGTAAAAATAAGAATTGCTGCCCATTTAAAGCGCTGAAAATAACACAGCTTATTGATCTCAGTTGTGTAATTTGGGACTTTGCATTCAAGTCAGCCCACTGTACACATACTCTACATTGTGCTTGCCGGCTGCCTTATAACACAATAATAATAGTAGCAGTGGTCAATTTATTCAATCAATTAATAATCATTCACATGAAAAAGTCAAAGCCGCTCACATCATACAATAAAAGCTTTTAAGAAAAAATATTAATAAAAGCACATCATAAAAACATCAGAATTATAGTCTTAATTAAAAAGTTTTAAAAAAGTATTTGTCAACCTAAAATATCTAATCCAGAGAAGCCAAAGCAAAGTGATGTTCATCCAGAAAATAAACTGTGCATCTTGAGATACATATTACATTGGTACTGGCATTTTGGTATTGCATATGCATCTTGCCACAGACTCACTGGCTACTTCAGGGGCATACCGCAGACTTACACAGCCCCAGTGCGCAGGGGGCCCACCAATATTTCAAGGGGCACCTTTTAGGTCAAGACTAATAAATATCTGTGAGATATGGGAGACTCAGGGGTCCTTCATCAGCTTCTGCAGGGGGTACACAACTTTTTTCATTAAACCACTAAAAAACATGTAAGTTGTCGCACCTACAGGTAACGGGCAGAAATTGGTTTTGTATCAATACTCTCATATTTCAGAATATCCTTGGCACAATATTCAGTATGATGCTTGTTATGAGCGGCATACAATTCTAAAGAGGACAGATTACGATCCGCACAGCATTTTAATTTGTCGATAGTTACTTTAATCTAAAATTTGATGGGTACAAATTCATCTTGGCACAATAATCGTAGGCTGCAATGAATCTTGGAATAGTAAGACTGGCCAGGATGACACTCTCCAAACAGTTACTCTAGGATACCTCAGGTGCCTTCTTTGCTGGCGCTTTATCCAATGCATTTTTGATTCGGGAAGTATAGTCACCTGAATTTAAGATTGAATGTTACATTTTTTATATTAAAATTTGAACATTGGAAGAACATAATAAACAGTTCACATATCACGATTTATGAGTTTAGCGAAATCACATTGCATTTGATACACCTCAACCATTTCTCTATTTCTTTCTCTGAAACATCTCACAGTGTTAGATAACGAATTTACGGCACACCACTCTATCTCCACCCTTCAAGGGAAGGAGCAGGAAGGAAAGAGGTAAAGGCGATAAATGAAATTTCGAGTAGCTAATTATGGTTGCAGCAACTGCATTGCATGGACCTTACCTATTATGATCTTCAGCAACAAGGAGCGCAGAGAAGGAATCACAAAGACCACTGAAGGTCCCCTCTTTTGTAACAGGCAGCTTAAAGGATGGGGCTGCGTCTACCTGAGAGGGTATCGCCTAAAACATCGAAGCCTGGCAGTTTGTTGGATAGAGACCTTTACCTTAGTGTACATCGCCATTTTTGGGTCTCACCTAAGACCGCGCATGTGCGGTCTCCTACAAAATATATTTGTTTCTAACATTGTATTTAGAGGCTGCCCTTTGCTTACCCTTGGTTGGCTGTATTGTCACTTACTTTCTTGCTTCTTGTTGCTAAGCTGCCGTAGGCTTCCTTTTTCTTCATGCTCCAATGGAGCTTGGACGCATTACTTGTGACCTTCTACTACTCATATTTTAGGCACTACTTTTTTTCTTAGCATTTAAGCACTATACCAGAATGTGTCTTTTTTCAGCTGTTTCCCTCATATTCTTCTCTGTTTTCCATGTTCCTCCTGCCTGCCGACACTCCATTGTCCGTTAGATCGACCCCTCCACCTGCCGTACATCCATTGTGTTTTGCCCCCACCCAGTGTCCCTCTGTTATCCATGTTTCCTCCCTCCAGCCACCCCTCCATTGTTGTGTTGCCCTATCAACCATGATAATTAAAAACGTGCAGACATGGTTAGTGCTTGTCTTGTCACAGCACTTTTTCCCCCACACCCTCCGCTGTTTGTGTTGCCACCCCTGACTTGCCCTCTTCTCTATGTTGCCTCCCACCGTCTGCCAGGAAAGTTATTGGCTTTGACATTGGTTTTAATGAGGGGTGTGAATGCAAGTCCCTATTTCCCTACCGCATCGCAAACACTGTGGTAATTCGGTTTGTCCAATTTTGTGGAGGCGGTGTCTATCAAAGTAGGTCCTATGCAGAATTTTGAATTGTATCAGCCATAGTCTTAATTTAATAGCCACCCCTCTTGGATACATTAAAGAGGCCTCCCAGTCTATGTCCTCTAGTTCTCCCAGAATGTTTTCCGATTCGGTCCTAAGGCCTTTTAGATTTTCTGGAATATTATTTATTTGCGTTTTATAAGTCCATTAGATGGCTTTCTCCGGTATTTCTGCCATGAGGAGTCTTCCCTCTAGTGGTGCATATTCAGGTAAGTTGGTTGTGTCAACCCTCTCGACCCTCTATGTGTTTTGTAGTTGCAGGTATAGGTATCTTTGATTATGGCGTAGCTGGTACTCCTGTTGAAAGGAGCTGAAGGTAATCAGAGACCCTTCCTCTAGGAGTTCCTCCAGCCTGGATATTCTAATTGCATCCCAGTACCTAAGTCCCCTCAGTTTCCCCATATTGGGTTCTCCTTTGTGAGTTTCTTATCCCATTTCATTTCTCTCTCTGCCCCTTTCCATGCCTCTATCATTATATGAGTCGCAGGTAAGAGTTGTCGGAGTCCCTTGCCCACGTATAAATAGTGATGGTAGGTGTGTGGTTCAAATTGACTCCTCTCCAGTGCATTCGTTGGTGGTTCCCTGGGAGGTGTCCCCATTCATTAATAGCTATCAAATGGGCTGCACAATAGTAAGATCGTATGTCTGGGAGAGCAATCCCGCCATTGTATTGGTTGCGTTGGAGTGCGACCCTCATTTGACCCCGATCCCGATCCCATAGTAGTGTACGCTCCTCAGTGTCATTTGTCCTAAAAACTTCCTCTGATATTTTAATATATGTGTTTTGGAGAATGTAAGCAACTTTGGGAGTGTAATCATTTTGAACATAGCTGCTCCACCTAATAGTGTCAGGGGCACCGTGAAACTCTGATATTATCCTCCGGATATTATGAGCAAGGCTCATCGAGGCATTGGTAGTTATGTAGATGCCTAAATATGTAAATCCCTCGTGGTCAACCTGCAGGTAACTGGGGAGTTCTCGTGTGTCTATGGGTCCCCCATTAGGTATAGACTAGATTGATCCCAGTTGAGCCTGTACCCCCGTGCCATAAGTATTCCTCAAATATGTGTAGTATGGTTGGGAGTGTCACAATGGGATTAGTGACGTATAGGAGGATGTCGTCGGCATATAGTGAGAACCATTCCTCTCAACTTGACTCATTGTCCGTAGCAAATCCACTTATGTCTAGGTGAGCCCTGACTAAGCATGCTAGCTGTTCTAATATTAGAGCAAATATCAGTGGCGACAGAGAGCAGCCCTGTCTAGTGCCCTGTTCCTCTGGAAACGCACCCGACATAGCTCTGTTGTCCCTCACCCTTGCCAGCTATGAGGTGTCTAGTAGTTCAATCCATGCCAAAAACACTGGCCCAAATACAAAGCCCATTAATGCCAATCTCAATAATGGCCAGTGTACGGCATCGAACGCCTTTGCATGTGGGTCTGTTCTATTTTTAACTCTATCTAGCCAGTTGGATGGCCGACATAGATTAAATCTCGTAGACTTCCCTTGCATGAATCCTAACTAATCTGCGTGGATAAGGGAGGTGATAACAGGCATCAATCTATCGGTCAGTAGGAGCCACACTCGTTAGCAGATTCCCCAACTTCATGAATAACTACCACTGTGGCTGTACGGAGATCTGGTGGGAGTATACCCTCAGCTTGTGCTTCCAGGTACATTTGCCATAAGTATGGGCTCAAGAGGCTAGAATTTGCCTTAAAGAATTCCGCCTGTATTCCATTGGGCCCAGGGGTCTTTCCAGTTTTTTGTTTACCTAGTGCAGTCACCACTTCTTCTAAGGTAAGCTCTTTTTCAAGGGCCTCCCGGTCCTCTAGGGACAGGGATGGAAGATCGACTGTGCGGAGATAGTTTTGAATTTGGGGTCCTCTGTCAAGGCCCTGGCTCTATACAGATCCATATAATAGCTCGCAAAGGCATCCGCTATATCCTGTGCTGTTGTTAGCGTATGGTCTCTGTTATGGTTTCTCTCTCTCTCTCCTTCCTGCCAAGCCATGCCAGCAGTCTCCCCGCCCTATCCCAGTCTCATAGAGGCGATGTTGTGTAGATAGGAGGAGCGATTTTGCCTCTCGATGTGCCAGTGCCAGATACTCCTTACGTGCTACTGATATCTGATATAAGAGGCACTGGTCTGCGTCTGGGCCCACATCCTCTACAGCTCTAGGACCTGACTTTCCGGGGCTTCAACCTCCTGGACCTCTTTCCTCCTTTTGTACGCTGTTGTGTTTTGCTCCCTGTCTCTTAGTACGGGTTTGAAAGCCTCCCAGAGGACTACTGCTGAGCCCTCGTTTTCGTGGAAGTATAGTTCTGAGCCAATCCTAATGTCACCGGCAATTTCTGTGTCCCAGAGGTCCCAGGTGGCAAGTCTCCATCCATTGTGTGTATTTTGGGGCCATCTATCTATTTTAAGTCAGAGTGGGGGGAGTGATCAGACAGGCCCCTTGCCAGATAGTGCACCTTGACCACCGTCCCTAGTTCCCTGGCCGTGGCCAGAAGGTAGTCCAGTCTGGAGAGGGCTTTGTGAGCTCCCAAGAAATATGAGTAGGTGTGGTCTGTCAGGCGATGTTGGCGGCAGAGGTTTATCAGGCCTAATGTCTGCAAGAACCTGACTAACGGTGTGTTCCCTGTTGTTCACTTCTCATACTTGTACGGTCCATATATGGATCTGCTACATCATTGAAGACTCCTCCGCCTATGTGTGTTCAAGAGTCGGATTCCCGTAGAATCTCTGCTACTTTATCCAGGGTCTGCTGTTGCAGTCCTGGGGGTGCGTACACACTGACCAGGGTGAATTCTCGTTGTCCCCCAATCCCTTGCACCGCAGTGAATGTACCATTTGGATATACCCAGGTTTTGTGTATACAAAAGGGTGGTGTCTTTTTAATTAGGATGGCAACCACCATCCCCCTCTTGATTTTATGGCCCAGGACGCGGACGTTCCATGTCTTTATAGAATACCGTTCTTCACTGCTTGTACGTAGTGTCTGTTCAACAAGTTGGGAATCTTGGCTGTATCAAGAAATAGTGGCCAAGAAGTCTTTCTCATACTTGGAGCTGTGGCTGCAGCCCCCCAGAAGTGCACTAGGAGGACAGATAATGGACACTGCCCACGACTACTCAGTCTCTGCGGGGCAGAACAATCTGCCGGCATTTTTTTCGTTTGTGGAACAAAAGTGGCCTCTTGTCCATTTTTGGGAAATGTTATAGACAAAAAGTTCAATAGTGCTATCCCAACTCTTTGGCGTCATATTTGTTCCCTAAAATGGTTTAGTTCGGGGTTTGTAAAGTTAATGTTTTTGGCACTGCTTGATTCTATGTTATGTGGAATCTTTAGAATCGTCTACTTCTTGTGCCATACCACCTGGGGTGGGGCGGAGTGTCTCAGAAAACTGTGCTGTAATCTAACAAAATTGTATTTTATTAAGTTAGCTTGCTCACCCCTTCCTTAAATGAATAGCCCATATTCTGACTATTACTCAAGATTAGGTAAGAATGAACTATTGTGATCAATTTTTATTTTGTGGCCAAGGGCCACATTTAATTGGTATGATTACTAGTGAAATCCGGTTTCACATAAGGTATTTGTGTTCCTCAAAGATTCTCAGCCACAGGATGACACTGTGTTCAAGGTGATTCGATGGAACTGGTGGTTGTATGGAATTTGTTCCTCTCGAATTTGAGTAACTGTGCAATGTGTGTAAATATGAAATAGAGAGACTGATGACAAGTACAAAACTCAGGATACCTACGATATGCGTGAAAATAGGTTAACTTGACAGAAGAGTGAAGAATAGAGCTCTCAGTATCAAAAGTCTGGTTGGATATCCCTCCCTCCCTCCCCCAAATGCTTGGAAATTCAGTGGCTTCCTGTTTTATGAGTGCAAACAACAATGACAGAATATATGGTTTATGCATCCTAGTATTTGGAACAATTCTTTGTCTCCACATCAACGACACACAAAAGTTTAGCTTCCTTACTTTGAAGCATGTCATCTACATCACCCTGACGGGCCTTACAAATATATACGTGGTTGGTCAGCATCTTGGAGAAATGTCAACCAGAGGCTGTCAGTGTGAGAATTTAAACAAACTCTTTCTTTACATCAGAACACTACTTTGGGCTTCGGCCTGGAACATCTAAAGTAAAACAGTCGCCCTTTCTCAGTGAGAAATCTGTATGTCCACAAGTTGTGCCAGTGCCTTGGGGAGTTATTAGGCAAACGGCCGCGTTGAAGCTGTATATATTTTCATACGAAATCTTCTGCACATTATGAAGGATGATTTTACTATTAAACTTGCCATATCAGTGAAGGCTAGTGGGGTTACGTTCACCATAATGGACACATAGAGACGTTAAATGAATCCGGTATGCTACAAGAGTTGATTCTCTCACTGTCAATTTCTCTTGCCAACTCTATCCCCAAACAATGTATATACTCTATCCCAATTTTTTTTTATGTATATCTACAAATATAGATACATACATCATCAATGCCCTGTCAGGACATACCTTTAAAAAGGAATAGGACTTTCAAAATCCAGGACAGAATTATAGTACAAAGGCGATGGAGACAGTATCACTTATCTAGACCCAACCATAAAAATTGTTCTTCATGTTCCACGGACTGTGGACAGGTTAGTAGTTTTTAGCATCATTTCTTTAAGAGTACTCCTCTCATAATGACCCTATGTTGTCCTGTGACAGTTCAGGACCATGGATAGCTCCTGGAAATGTCTAAGGCTAAATGTTTGAACATGAAAATCTATGTAGGTGTCCCATTGGTAGTGCAGTCCACTGCTATGACAAGGCAGATCCTGCTAACACACTCGTGGTTTATTTTTTCGGGGTCTACCTGGGCTACAGGAGTCTTTTCAGGGTTTTTTTAAATTTCAAATGTATTTTTATTGAATTTTTAAGAGCAAAAAGGACGGGCAATACAATGTGGTATATGTGCAGTAGGCAGATATGGCGAGCGAGACAGACAGACACGTCTTCTCTACAAGTCAACAAATAAGCAAATAAACCATGCCCAAGTGGAGATGCATTGCCCATAGTCCGAGAAAGGAGCCATGCGAAAGTGGTAATCGAACAGAACAGTAAGAAAAACTCAACCCCCCTCCCAAAACCCACCTTCCCCTTCCTCCCCCCTCCCCGACCAGTATGCCTGTCGTCCAAAGCTGCTATAATAGCACTTTCAGATGCGTGTGCCTCAAGATGTACAGGTTCATGTTGGGTCTCGAGGCTGGTCCTTGAGTCGCATAATGCGAAGATACTTCGGGCAAGTGATTTCATGAAATTCCCTGGACAAGAGTGACAGGAGCGGTTGCCAGGTTTTCTGGAATGAATCAGCAGTGTGAGTAAGCGTAGCCTGGATGCGCTCCATGCCTAGAGTGAACCACAGTTTGTGTAGCCAGCCAGTGTGGGTAGGTAGTGTGGTAGAGCCCCATAGCGACAGGATGTGTTGCGACGCTGCTTGCATGGCAATGCCCATTTGTTTGCCACGGGGTGAGCGCAAGGGAAATGTGAGCGCGTTGGGCAGTCCTAAGATTGTGTACGCAGGAAAGCGTGGGATTTCCGTTGCGAATGTGGAGTCTATGTCGTCTAAAACTGCCTTCCAGTACCCCTGCAACATGCTGCAGTCCCACAGGAGATGGGTCAGAGTACCCCTTTCGCCTCAGCCCCTCCAACACAGCGCGCTTCGGAGAGGGTTGCCCTGATTGAGTCGTGCCGGAGTAAGATGCCAGTAGATGGCCAGTTTTACCGCAGATTCCCTGGCAGTAGTATTGCGAGTGGTCTGTGCTGCCCTGTAGTATATGAGTCCCCATTCTTTGGGTGAGAGCGCCCTCCCGAGTTCCGACTCCCAGCGTCTCTGCCCTGCCGTTGTAGCCGAGTCTGTTTCGGGGGAGAGCATCCTGTAGAGCTCTGATATAAGGTGTTTATCCGAGTCCTTCGATACCAGCCAGCGTTCGAATGGTGTCATCTGCCTGCCGACCAGGGGGGCACGCTCCGGATTCAGGAGCCAGTGGCGGAGTTGGAAGTATTGGTACATGTGAGGTTTGGTTATTCCGTAGCCCTGCGCGATGTCGGCGAGAGGGAGAAACCTCTCCACGTCAAAGAGATGGCCGGCCGAGCGGCAGTCTGTGACTCGCCATTGCGGAAAGGCGCGAGGGTCGGCCCCCGGCGGGAACTCAGGGTTATCAAAGAGTGGAGTGAGTGGGGAAGGGAAGGTCGTTAGGCCCCTCCCGACCGCCACCGAATCCCAGATCTTCATGATGGTATGCGTGATAGGGGAGCGGAGGAGATATCGCGGTCTATGTTGGCGAGTAAGGAACGGGATCTTCCACAGTGAGGTCTGAGCCATCGCCCTGTCTTGAAACAACCATCTCTTTTCGGATTCGGGTCTGTACCATTCCACTAAGTAGCGGAGCTGTGAGGCCCAAAAATATTGTAGGAGGTTAGGGATTCCGAGGCCTCCCTCATCGACACTTCTATGTGCCACTTGTTTGTTCAGCCGTGCGCGCTTCTTTTCCCAGATGAACTGGTGGATAGCATGTTGTAGGTCGGCGAGCACACCTGGTGGTGGCATTACCGGGAGGGTCTGGAAGACATACAGGATTTTAGGTAGAGCGGACATTTTTACTGCTGCCACGCGGCCTAGTAGAGAGAGAGGTTGTTTCGACCAGCGCGCGAGGTCGGCTCGAATCTGGGAGGACAGTGTGTTATAATTAAGGGCCACCGTCGAGTCCGTGGAGGAGGTAAGGGTGATTCCCAAGTACGGGAGTTGCGTGGAGGTCTGCAGATCGCAGCCAAAGTCAGGCGTCGGGGTATTAGGATGGGCATATCTGCCTAGAAGCAATATCAGGGATTTCCCCCGGTTGATTTTGAAGCCAGATACCGCTCCAAAGTTTTCCAGTTCCTCCAGGAAAGCTGGTACGGAGCTGGACGGTCGGTCCAATGCAGCTATAATGTCATCTGCATAGAGTCCCACCATGTGGGGTTCGTGGCCGAAGGAGACACCGCAGATGCGGGGATTGTCTCGAAGTTTCTGCGCCAGGGGTTCCACGTAAAGGGCGAATAAGAGGGGCGAAAGAGGGCACCCCTGGCGCGTGTCCCTTTGTATCCCGAAGGGATCTGATTTTAGACCACCTAACCTGACCCGGGCCATGGGGCGGTGGTAGCAGCTGGCGATCCAAGCCTGAAATCGGTCGCCCAGACGGTATCGCTGCAGGACTGCCTGCAGGTAGGTCCAGTCGACGCGGTCAAACGCCTTCTCCGCGTCGATGGCCAGCAACACCGATTCCGAGTCCTGGAAGTGGTTTTTGTCCACGAGGTGCAGCAGTCGCTTAGTATTATCGCTGCACTGGCGGTTCGGGAAAAGCCCGATTGGTCCGGCTCTAGGATTCCCGGGAGGCAGGGGCCCAGGCGGGCCGCCAGCACCCCTGTGAACAGTTTCAGATCCAGATTGAGTAAGGAGATGGGGCGGAACGCGGAGCAGTGTGTCGGGTGTTTACCCGGCTTGGGTAGCACCACTATATCAGCTGCCAGCATGTCCGGTGGTATGGAGCTCGGGCCTTCAAAGGAATTAAACAGCCTCGCTAGTAGAGGAGCTAGAGTGCGGCCAAAGGTTTTATAGAAGCCTGACGAGAAACCGTCGGGGCCCGGCGACTTGAGCGGGCGGAGGCGCGCAATGGCGGCGAGGACTTCGTCCGGATGAATGGGAGTGTCCAGGGCTTCCGATTTCGTCGGGCAAAGTGGTGTGATGTTGGCCGATAGCAAGTACTCGTCGACAGCGGCAGGGGGTACTCTATCCGCGCTGTACAGGGAGGCATAAAAGGAGCGAAAGGCAGAGGCCACCTGCGTCTCATCTGTAAGAGTGTTACCGGATTCGTCCCGCAGCGCGGTTATCTTCGAGCGTTGAGTCTTAGCTTTTAAGGCGCTTGCCAGGAGGCGTCCGGTATGATTGCCTCCCACGTAGTACGTGTGGCGAGACGAAGAGCGGCAAACTCCGCTCTGTCAGTGTCGAGACTGGCCAGTTGAGCCCTAGCGGCCTTCAGCTGGCGCCAGATTCTCGGGGCGCACGTGCGGCTATGAACTCTCTCCAGTTCAGCTACTTGCGCCGTGAGGTCGGCCCTTTTCTCCTTGCGAACCTTGGCGTCGGCGGCAGCGATTGCTATCAGTTCCCCCCTAACCACAGCTTTCAAGGCTCTCCAAAGAGAGGAGATCGAGACTGCAGGGGAGTCGTTAGTGACAAGGTAATCCGAGATGCATTTATGAAGTTGTTTGACGACGGCTGGTCGCTGCAAAAGGGGCTCGTTGAGTCTCCAAGAGCCAGGATTGCGCGGGGACTTAGGTACCCTGAGTGTCAGTTCTACCGCATCGTGGTCAGAGAGGGCAGTTGGGACGATGGAAATATCGGCAATGTGAGGAATTAGTTCCGAGGGACCCAAGAAGTGATCTAGACACGCATATGTGTGGTGAACATGGGAGTAGAAGGTATAGCGTGCTGTGTTGGGGTGTGTCGTTCTCCAGAGATCCACGAGGTCCCTTTCCTGCAACCATAGTTTGCCTGCGTCTGAAAGCGCGCCAGTGTCACCATATCGGCGCCCTGATCTACCCATATTCGTGTCCATAACGAGATTGAGGTCCCCCCCGATGAGCAGCTGAGAGTGAGGTGATTGCAGTGCTTCGGAGAGAGCAGCTTTTAGGAATGTCTCTTGACTCGTATTGGGAGCATAGATGGAACCTATCGTGAATGCGGTATTTCCCATAAGGAAGGTTTGCGTCAGGAGGCGCCCTTTGATCTCCCCAGATTTGGCTCCCACCCGGCCCCGGAAACGTCGGGACACAAGAATGGCAACCCCTGCTTTCTTGGACGGGAGAGATGAAAAGAATTGCTGGGGAAAGGCTCGGGAGCGCAGTCTTTGGGCAATAGGTGAGTTTCCTGCAGCAAGCAGATGTCAGCCTCCGAGTTTTCCAAGTAAGAGATGACCGCCCTCCGTTTAATCGGGTTATTGAGGCCCTTGACATTGAGGGACAAAACTTTGAGTGTGTCAGCCATCATGTGAAGGGACAGAAACAAACGAGTATGACAGCGCTGGGCGCTGCAGCATATGAAAGAACATAGGTAGCGTTTGAACCTTGTGCAAATCCCCTGGCATACTGGTCCCCACCCTCGTGCCCCGCCCACAACACCGTCCTCCCCCCCTGTCCCTTCTACCCCCCAACCCCAAGGAGCCCCCCTAACCCCAACAGGTTGAGCATCCCCAGTCTCTGCAGAACTCCCCTCCCCCTCCCCAGAACTATCCACATCACAATCCCCAAAACTGGAACTAGTTAGAGTCTCGGGCCTAAGTGTGTGTGACACAGGTCCGTAGAAAGTCATAAGTAAGGGTGCCATCGCAGCGGCTGAATTGGCGGCTCCCCGACCTGTCACCCCGGGAGATTGCAGCGTGAACGAAAACCCCCAAAGTTACATTGTCTTACTGATCCGTCGCGGTGTTGTCCGCCACCGCTGCCTCTCGTTCTTGTGCGACTGTAGCAGGATCCGGCCTCGAGACAGTTCTCGGGGAGCGCCTCCGGCGCACCATCTGCCAACCGTCCCTTGGCTGCCGGGGTGAGTCATCTTGTGATCTGTGTGGGGATGCGTCTCTGGATCCGGATCCCTCCGGCATTTCAATGTTCAGGAGGGCACAGGTGTCTCGGAGCGACCTGAGTTGATGGAGCAAGCCTTTCCATTTAAAGATCAGGCGAAATGGGTGACCCCAGAAATAGGGTATACCATTGTCTCTCAAGAAGTTGGTTGCTATCCGAAAGGACTTGCGCTTCTGTAGAGTGATGGAGGAAAGGTCCTGAAAGAGAGCCACAGGCACGCCGGCGGAAATGGATAGGCTGCTTACTGCGGGCTTCTCGCAGAATGCGTTCCTTGATGGGAAAGTCTGGGAGGAAAGCCAAGATGTCCGGCGGGGGGGCCGGGGCACGGCGTGCAAGGCCCACTCTATGTGCCCTGTCGATTCTTATCGCGAAGTCCTGAGTCTCACCCAAAATTTCCCTGAACAATTCTTGTAAATATTCAACCAGATTAGACTGTTCAGCTTTCAATGGAACTCCGCGGACCCTGATGTTGTTCCGCCTGGAACGGTTCTCGAGATCTTCTGAGTGCGATTGCAGGTCCACCTGCTGATCCTGAAGCCGAAGGATATCCTGCTGCAGTATCTCCACTTCCATGCTACGTGCGTTGTCCGCCTCCTCTACCGAAGCTACCCGTTCGCCCAGGCCGTCCAGGTCTCGACGCAGCTCCCGTTGTTCCCCCGCGAGTTCCTGTTTCAGGGTTTGAAAGTCCTCCCTCAGGGTGTTGAAGAGGGAGGCCAGGAAGGCCTTGGTGATGGGGGTGGCGTCATCCTCTTGACCCTGGGGACTCGCCTGAGGCTTCGGGGAGACCGCCTTTTGGGTCTTCTCCACTTTTGGTGCAGATTTATGTATTAGGTCCACAATGTTCCGATTCCCTTTGCGGTTGGAATGAGCCATAATGTCCAAGCCAGGAGCCCACGGATGCAGACAGGGGGGTAAGCGGGGTTCAGACGGCAATCCGTGGGTCTCAAGGGCCGCGTGGCTGGGCGTGTCCGCCGATGTGGTCGTGGAGAAGGTGTCTGGGCTGGATGGAGCTCCTCAGCAGCTGGGTGCAGATGTGCCGCAGGCGGCGTACACAGGCTGGGCGGGGTGGCCGTGCGGGGGGCCCGTAGTGATCCCAGGGCAGGAACGGTGGAAAAGACGCGTAGGTAGCCGTGGGCAACGAGGACAAGATGTTCCCGTTAGTGCGTTCAGTGATGGAGGGTCCGTTAGTGAGGCGAGTACCGTGCGTCAGACCTCGTGGGCACTAGAGCTGGTGATATCCTCCAGGTGCGTGTGAGCTGGCCCCAGTCCGGGGGATTGGGCAACAGGCCGGCTGTCACCGAGTGTCTCTCACAGGGCCTGTAGTAGACCCCAGGGGTGCTTGTATAAGTCCGCGTGGAGCGAAGGTCAGGTGCGCAGTGTAGGTGTCCACGCAGGCCGGAGCTGGGGGGCCTCAGCAGCAGGGCAGGGCTCCTTATGGCCGGAACCTCGTGGGAGGCTCTCCGGTCTCCAAGTCCCCGGTGGGTGGGGGGCGGCAGGCACGAGCCGCGCTGCGGTGGGGCCCGGGTGCCGGCGTTGCCGGGCGGGGCCCGTCAAACGTCCCGACCGCCCAGCCCGCCGCCAGGTGCAGGCCCCGCGTCGGGGCGTCAAAGATGGTGCTGTCCTCACAGGAGAACCGGCAGCGGCCGGTGGCGCCCCGGCCCGGGAGTCCCGGACGAGGCAAAGACCCAGGTGGGGGGCCGGGGATAGCAAGGCTGAAGTGTGGCGCGGGGGGGCCCCTCCAAGCGCGCCGGCGGGACGATCCGCCTCCACAAAACCAGGCCCCGCGCCGGGGACTCAAGTGCTGCGTGGCGGAAGAGCCGGCATCAGCAGGTCCCGAAGCTAGGTCCCCCGGCAGCGCCGGTCCTCCGAGGGGAGAGCCGGACCGGGGTGTGCACCGTGGACAGTCAGTAGGGTAGATGGGACAACACCGATCTGGCCCGCTCCCGCCGGAGGAGGTCCCGGTCGATCGCCGGGTAGGCCCAAAGCCGGGGGTTAAAGTTGTGGGGACCCGCTGTGTCTTCGCTCAGTGCCCCAGAGCAGGAATCGCCGGGCATCAGTCAAGTGGCCGCCCCCGGGGCTCGGGTGGTGCTCACCGTCTCCGGCTGGGTCGCGCTGGAAGCCCGCAGTGTGCTCCTCCTCCGCCAGGTCCGTCGGAGAGGCTCATCTCTGCGTCGCCATGATGCCGGACCCCTGGCCCTTCCAGTGAAGATCACGACGGGGTGTTGGGGACCTCCGCAGCTCCGAGACTCAGCCAGGGGGGCGTCGCGATGAGGTGTTACCCAGCGGAGCAGGTTAGAGTCGGGGTTTGGGGGTAATACAGCTTGTAACACCGTGCTAAGGGGCTTAGGGCCGGGGAGCCACACGAGGCACGTCCGATCAGGCCGACATCTTGGCCATGCCCCCTCAGGGTTTTTTTTTAACTAAATAAACCAAAGTTAAAAAAGAGGAGAAAAAATTAATTAAATAAAACTCGTCATCTCAGCTTCTACTGGTTTTGATCATATCATTTGGGTCCACAAGCTACGTGGAGAAGTGTGGCTCACTGGTTAGAGGAGGCCGACCCTGAAGCAGAGGTCAGACCCGGGACCAGGGTTCAATTCCCGACGCGGCAGGGTCTTGAGCCCAAATATCCACGGACTCGATAATTCTCGTTTCGGTGCCTACTCGAGTCACAGGTTCACACTCTGCAGCTCTGGGCATTAGCTTGCTTAATCTCCACTACGCCCCCCCCCGCGGCGGGATGCCTGGCTTTCACCTTGGGGATGCCCAGTACGGGTATCTCACAGGGAAAAAACCAGGACGGGTTCCCAAGGCAAGCGCCGAGATGCCTACGGGTAATCGAGCGCTATATAAGAACGCTTAATAATAATAATAATAATAACATGGCTCTCTTAGTAATCTATTGGTGAGGCCAAGGGTTACATTAGGCTACTTGGTCCAATATCTCATTTGAGGAAATATCCAGTGCCACAGAAAGTATAGAGGCACAAGACTAGAACTGGATTACGGCTTAGGTGACCTAAAATTTAAAATGTCTCTTTTAGAGTCTCCCAGAGGATAGGAGATTGCCTCACAGATAGAAATATGCTGAGTCATTAGGGAGTCACTCTAGTGGTTGGATCACAAAATAATTTTCTAACACCCAGGCCGGTGAATAGTGGTCTGACCTGTGCTAAATACCAGTCCAATCAGGGATCCCCAGTACAGTAGCAAACAAAAAGGTTGGCATTGGAGCAGGCTCTCCAGATAAGTCACAGCTTGAAAGGTATGCTTAGATGAAATTGATGGTGTGGGGCAACTCTTATCTCTACAATATTATTAAGGCCTCTATGTCAGAAAGACCAGGCGTGGTGCCATGATGAAAGCTTTGGTGTCATACAATCCAGTAAAGGAACAGATTAATGGGCTTTCTTCCAGGTAAGCAAGGACAGCTAGTTTTGTGCTTGATGTATTGCACTGGGAAACCCATGAGAAATCAAAATCCTTTTATGGAGTCCAATCATCCTTCAGGCATGGTAACTTTATGGGCTTCTTTTGTAGAAAGTTGGCTGGGTGGAAAGGTATGCGTATTCCATCAGATGATGAGAAAGAAGGCGAGGGACATAGGTTCTTTATCAATCTCTGTATATACACAGTTTTGTGTTTCAAATTTTAGCTACATGTGGTCACTTGAGCACTTTTTGACCCATTTTTTCCATAAAATGAAATATGGTCATATATCCTCTCTGATTATTATATTGATTGACTCATCTGTATAGCCATTGTTGTTGACTTTTCTACTCAAAATTTTAATTTTCTTCTTAAATTGATTGTCTTGTGAACTTCACTGATGTATGCCTACATACTCTATGCATGTGTCATATATCCCATATGTACAAAATCTGAAGAGTAAATATGTAATTTCATATTTTCGTCTTCCTTTATTCACATGAGAAATACTGGTCTGCTATTCCCTTCTCTCACAAAGCTCTACACAAGCACTGGCAAAGTGAGTAGGTCTGGCCTTTTTAAGTTGGATTAAAGGTTACAATCTTATTTTTTTTGGAAGCATCTTCCAGAAAACTGAAAATAAGGGAAAAATACTGCAGTTTGAAAGTAACAGCTGTATGGTTATAATAATAATAAAACAAAATAATAACCATCCCACATAATTTTAAGCGAACAGATAGAACAGGAAGAAAAAAACACCATTTAGTTTTCATGCAACAGCACAGAAAATCATGATTCCCAATAACTCAAACCAGAGATTGAATTGCTATAACCTAAAGTCATAGTTTAAGCAGACAAGGGTGACTCAGCCATGCCAACATTTCGAAACAAGAAAGAATTTAAAAAAATTAAAACTCAGCAGTATTCATTTTCCCCATTGACTAACACTGAAATAGAGGGACTTTTAGGCGTGAGACAGCTAAAATAAACCCATTTTTGGCTTTAAAAGATAAGTGTCCCCTCCTGAATCGGGTCTGTTAGCATGTACAGTGACAAAAACAGATAAAAAATAAGAGAATGGAAAGAAAAAAGCATTGGTAAAGTAAAATATTGGCCCCTTAGCACTGGCACTGAAGTGTACTTATTTGAAGGCAGATGCGCATTTGTGATCAGGTAAAAAAAAATGGCATTGCTCAAAGGGCAAGATAGCCAGTGTGTGTGTGTGAGTGTGAAGTGGGCTGACATTTCCCCATGCTCCATGCTATGGTGGGCACAATCAAAACGTAGATGACAGTTGACCATGCCAACACATGCAGTGGGCTTACTTTTGCCCTTCTAAGCATGCTTATTAGTATTTATTTTTTATGATTTCATTTGTCTTACATGAGCTGGTTGGACAATATTGTTATCCCTAGACTACACCGTAAAACATGGGTGAAGTATGCTCTTTACCCAGAGGTTAGTGCCACTTACACCTGGGTCTACTGCGCATGAGATTAGAATAGCATGCAGGCGTGGGAAAGGCAGAAAGTGTATGTCAAACTCTTCATTACGGCTCAGCTTTGGCAGTCAAACCCAACATCATGAACGCAGAATTTCACAGACTTTGTGAATTGGGATGCCATGTGCGTGCCCAGTGCATTATCTTACCACATGCAAGTCTGACATACATGTTGAAAAACGTGACACGAACTGATACTTGCAGGGATCTGTATCCTTAGTGTGTAAAAAACAATTAAAATAGAAGCAAAGTCTCTCAATATAATCGTCTTCAACGGTGAAAATGGTGAGGCAAATGTATTTATATAAAAATGCTTGAAAGGGGAAAAGGAGCAATAACCAGATAACAGCCCTCTGTGTTTCCCTTGAGTTATGAAGGCTCCCACTGGTCTGAAAGAATGTGCTGTCATGCCATAGGGTCAAACATGTTCAGAGTTTTGTCAAAGTATGATATATCATTGGAAACAAAAATTGTCTCAACTGTAAAATTGCACTAGTTTAGGAAAAATGTTCAGCCAGATGAAAGTGTGCCACGAGAAGTATTATTAACATTACCATACAAGGTATCCGTAAACTAGGACTGAAATGTTGGGAAACATTCGTTTTCCAGGTTGAAAAGGACATGGCTAAGGCTTTTCAGCTGTCAGTCTTTTAAGAAAATTACTTGAAAGGACTACTACTGGAAGGTGAGGCGGAAATTCTGATATGTTGCGTTTCCAAAGCTAGTCTGCGAAAACACCCCGAATCTTGGTATCTGTACTATTCATTAAAGTTTCATTCCATGATCTCACCTTTGTAACCTGGGTAGTTCAGTAATGGTTTCTGGAAAACAGTGATTAAATGTTATACTGCAACAAAGTATAGAGCATGCATTAGTTCACAGTAGCAGATTTCTGTAATGCAAAGGTTTATACTTTGTGCTTAAAATGGTATCAAAAGAAATGCTACATTAGTATTCTGAGAAAATGAGATTTCCTGTCGTGACCTGAATTCTACTTTCGAAAGAGGATAACATTTTACTGTGTGTATGGAGATTGCCACTAGAGTTTTTGATTGGATGGACTAACCACTGGGCAGAACAAACAGCAAGAGGCCACCCTGCAGTATCACTTGACCCCCATCTCCTTCGCCACAACTTGCACTACCGAGGAGGGGTTAGGGGGGAGGAGTGTCTGCTCTCGGAGGTGACCGCGCACTGATCAGTCTCTATGGCACTTATGATAGCTATGATGCAAGTGGCAAAGGTCATGAATGTAGAAGACACCCATAACGGCTCATTGGCTTGAAGACATGATTTATTGGAGCGATCATTTCTTCTATCTTTTACCTGTAACCTGAGATATGTATCTTAAATAATAAAATATCCTGTTATCACCTGTTCTACTGGCTACCCTGCATCTTCATTCACCACAGTGGGATTTCCATTTCTGTCCTTGGATGCAATACTAGCTGCAATATCTTTCTAGACATGAAAGGCTCCTTGGAGTTGCATTCTGTGATAACATGGCAGCACTGCTGGCACTAGGCTCCAATTCCAGTAGAAACCACTTCGGAGCAGAAGTGAGGGTGTTTATCAGAATAATGCTAAAGGTAAGTTGTGTTTCCTTTAACTTTCATACAATAATCTTTATCGACTGGACAACTAGGTAAAAGTCACTGTCTCTCAAATATCATATAGACATATTTCTCTAAAACACTACAAACCCAATTATATAGTGTGGGGCTGTGGACTAAGAACAAGGGCAACTAGCTGAGACTATGAACAGTAGTTTGTATCATACCACTAAAAGCTCAAGGAGGAGCAGAGTAGTCCATAGCTCTTTACAGATAATCGCTCACTCATTCTAACTTACTTTGACTTTGTTTTCCAACTGTACAGACTTCTATTTGATTTTTCTGTAGCCCGCTAGCCTATATGTGTTCAGGATGGAGAGACTAAGCATACCATGTCCACATGGATATATTCATCGCCCTCTGGGAATACTTAGTAGAAGTTGCTGTGTATGTGCCCAAGACAAGCCAGTCTGTGTCTGACCATGAAGCACTTCCCGATCTATAATACTGATTGCAACTGGTAATTTATAATGTTTACTACAGGAGTCTTCTGGCTACACAACACTAATGCTAGACCCCAAGATTAGGTCTAAATTTGTTAACAATAACGTACCCAATCCTGATATTAATGTGAACACTATCATACTCCTTTAAGCCCTCGATAAGATGTATGCAAAGGCACATCTCCCCAGGTAAGATTCAGGCATCTATCATAATGAGACATGGATGACTGGAGATGACGTCCACATTATGGGAGGCTAGCCTTCCAGTGTAGAGCATTCCTCCTCAACATTGCATTTTGGTGGGGGAGGGGGCATAGCGATATTTGTCGATTTCTTAATGTAGTGACAAAATAAGGGAGTATTACCATATAATGCCACACCTGACTGCACATGGGTATATGTATAATATATTTGGGGAAACATTATAGTAGTTATCTTGCCGCAATTGCCAAAACAGCAAATCAACATTTAGGGCCTCATTATGATGTTGGTCAGAACGGCTCCGAACGGCATTCGGATTTTCCTAACCCGTGTCGGAACCCATGTTTCCGACCTACTCTGAAACATTTTCGACCAGTTCCAATAGAAGGTAACCATTCGGTCTTTCCGACTCAGTTCTGACTGGCATTCCGAGACTTCGATGTATTTTGATGTCAGATGCGGACAGCCTTTCCCAATTGGTCTGTCCGACACGAAGCGGTTGTCGAAAACTGACTTTGAGGGCCCTTTGCAGGCCCCTTCACCCAGAGGTCTCCGGTTTGGGCCCATTGGGGTACGCATGGGACCCCCCTCTTCAACCATGCACAGTGTGGCAGGCACCATAGGCTGCCTGCGACAGGGTTAAAGGTTTTCCGCAACCCACTCTTTTTTCAATGGGAGTCTGTGTTGTCCGTCAGAACACAGGCTTCCATTGAAGTCAATGGGAGTCTGACCGAATGGTGTTCGAAACATCATAATTGGTCGGTCAGACTCGCCGAACCCCGGTTGGTTGGAAACGATTCCGACAGGGAGTCAGCCGGATTGCTTTTTGACCAGCATCGTAATGAGGTCCTTAGTGCGGTATGACTTACAACTTTCAGATTGAAGCTAAAGCCTTCCCAAACTCCTTAATTTGAACAACAACATTAGGGCTCACTAGGCTAGAAATAATGTCTCACACAATAAGCTGTCCTGAGCCGTGATTTCTTTTGTTCCAGTTAGGTCAATCCTACTGTTGGATACATTTTACCTTTTCAACAATTTTTATCCAGATAACATTCATCACCTGCCTCATTAATAAAAACCAAGCCTGATTCTGTAGTAGAAGACATTACACATTTCCCAAAAATGACAAATCTTGGGCTTCCGATATTCAGAATAACAGTAAGTCACTATGATATTCTGCTGCTCCCAGGCCTCTACTACAGTTGGCGACCCTTATCAAATCACCTTATCTTGCAGATAAATATTTTACCATCACCCCACTAATAGGACTATAAATTGCTCAGTGCTTGTGGGCCCTTCACAAACGAACATGCAAGATTTGTTTCAGAGAATCTATCCTAAATGGTCATACTACTTGCTGGAATACGTGGAACATACGCAGCCAAGGTCTTTTCTTGTTGACACCTGATAAAAAACCTGAGAGTCTCTCTCGACTCTGTGCCACTACAGGCAACCCCAACTGTCAAAATGGAATTCTTTCATTTGAACTGATTGAAAAAATATTCTTTTTGATTTTCATCAATATCTAAAAATCAAGCTCTAAGGATCAGGAAACCATTGCACTGGTCATTTCCAAACTGGAACTAAAGTACTGCCATTTATAAAACAAACGTGGCAGCCAGCCAGTGATATCACCCGATATTATGTTTCAACAGTTCCCTGAAAGTAAATATCTTTTTCAAATAAATGTTTGACATTTAAAAAAAAAAGTCTTCATAACATTTCAGCCCTGGATTAAGGAAATTTCAGGCCCTTGGATTAGATGGAGTACGTGTGTCTACTAGCTGCTTGTAGACTCTTACTCTGTTTAGACACTATGAAGATACTTTCCATGAACTAGAATCTTCTAAATAAGCTGTAAACTAAGGAGTTCAAGTTTCACAAGACATATCATTTAATCCATTAAGGTGAGGTGGCAAGTGAGGTCTTTATGAATTAGTGTGCTTGCGTTTAGTTTTGCTTTTTAAGGTATCTGATCATTTGTCTACTGCATCCATTACGTTGATCCATCTATCTGTTTGCATTTATTAGTTGCAGTGGAAGATTAGAGAAGGGATGCTTCACACATTTGGGGGATAATCATTTTTTAAGCATGTTTACAATTATATTTTTGGCAACAGCTTTAAAGTATCAATGTATTTTTGGGAGGGATCTTTTTGAGATTCAGAGAGAAAAAGAGAGGAGGGATTCAACATTCCGCAATCAGAACACGACGAACCCGCAGGGTTGTACACTGACCAAGAAACGATACAGAAATTTTGACAGCACGAGGAGTTATCCGCTCCCCGGTGGCGCATACTATCTTTCCTGCGGGGCCTGGCGTTTTCAAAACATTTCACTGGCATTTTGCATATGAGCCACATCTGGCGCACTGAAGAGGAAACTTTTCAAGCAACACTAAGCATTTAGGACCCTTCTGGCTTACCATCCCTCGAGTCTTGGGCCCTGCTGGGTCGGAAATATCACCGGCGGAGCGACCTCCCAAGTGATGTACACTCTTAAACAGCCCTGAGGAGTCGTGGGAATATTATCCCATATGTGACGAAACACGTGTCGGCTGGATTGCTTGAGAGAATATTAAAAAGACTGGATTTCTCACAAACTCCTACAAGAAACCCTTTTGTTTTTCTGTTGACTTTGTTTAGAATGTACATGTGTCCACACTGACACACCTTTCTACACTATAATTTTGTGGCATGGGTATCTAGTTGTAACTTTGTAGTGTGTTGGTTGTTTCCAACACACAACTGGGGAGTTATAGGGCTTTTTCCCCTTACCCTTTTGCACCTCATCTAGACCTTTCATGTTCTAAACATTTTTGCGTCCAGTGTCAGCTGAGCGCCCTTTCTTTTCCCGGACTCGAAAAACCCTTTTGAGAGCACAGGGATTCAACATTACCACTCTAGAATAATACCAACAAATAATCTATTGTGCTATCTCGAAATGTACGCCCACCACCTTAAACCACATTCCCTTAACACTCCTCTGAGATAAATACACTAAGACTGCACCCTCACAAATGACAACCCCCATAAATAAAGGCCCACTTCAATACTCCTCCCAAAACAATCGGCATGAATACATTCCCCAAAACCTTCAAAATCATTCCACATTGGGCCACCTGGATTGGGGGGGGGGGGGGGTGCAGTTCTCTATACTAGAATCGCCAATCCTCCTGGTATTGCTATTTCTATTGCTATTTCTGGTATGCAAAATTATAATTGAGGTGGTGATACTATCTGGAGATGTTCCAACTAATATGAAGCCTTTAAACAATGAAACTTTCAGCAAATGAATTAACTAGTATGCACAACGGAAAGCAGCGGAAGAGACTTTGATAATGTTTCAAATCATAGAGAACAGGAGAAAGTTTATCGAAAGCAATGTAATCATAACAGTGGAAAAAAGCATTACACGTCAGCCTGACTGTGCTCTACAGAACCTGTGGGGCGAAGATGCACGCAGGAAGGAAACAGGAATAAGTCACAGAGATGGCATCCATCTTATTGAAGATGCGTTTGAGGAGAAAAATGTGACATAACTATAAGACGTTAATAAACACATCCCTATAAGACGTTAATAAACATACTCCTGTGCATTATATAAAATTTGTTTTAACAATAGTTTTAATTCAGCCTGTATAAACACAATCAACCATGAAAAGTTATATTAAATTGCCATTATTAATTTACAAAATATAAACACGAAAAAAAACTCTAACCGAATGTTAGACCTGTCTGGCTTCTTGCGTAGTCCCTCCAATTTATTATTTATTTTGTCCCCCTTTTGCCCTCATACCTTTAATAATTTTTGCCCACTAACTTTTTCTAGGTGTTGGTCAAGGGGATAGGTGTTCTTTTCTCCCTCATAGTTTTTCACCTCAGGCCTAGAGGCCTGTTCTGTCAGGAAAATGCAGTAGTTCACAAAATGGAGGGCCCTAACTGTTTCCAACTGCCACATCTTAGACTGCCCCATAGGATAACCTTAGGCCTTCCAGAACTTTCTGGACCCTACTGGACTCTGTGTGGGTTATCTATAAAAGGGCAGGGGTCAGGGAGCCATTTTGTGTAGTCCAGAGTGTGAGAGGAGAGAGGCAGCAGTGTGAGGAGGAGGACGCGCTAGAAGAAGTTAGTTGGTCTACTGGATTGACAACATCTTTCAGAAGACGTTCCCCCTTGTGCTCCTGACCAAACCCTTTCATTGGTCTGACATTAATCTGGGTCAGTCAAGCAATCAAGAACTTTGGACACTTTCCCGTTTTGGGCCGTGTCCTACATCCACCTTCAAACCGCCCATTGGTTTAGTAATTGGCTCCCCGCCTTCATTCTGAAGTTCCAGCCTACCCGGACTGGAAGAACTGTGCCTGGTGTGTTCTGGCATCTCGTGCTGCTGAGGCGTCTCTACTGGGAGGCGTGAGGGGGCGTTGAGGTGTACAGTCCGCGGAGAGTGGCGCTGCCAGCTGTCAAAGCCCCGCGGTGAAATTGAAGGTGAGGCGGGCAGAACAGCAGCGAGACACTGCTCCTCCGCGCAAGGGCAGAGGCGTGTACTTCCCGGGTGAAGGAGGCGGCGCCGGCCGTGTCACTGATTCCCCCGCGCCTGCGCGGCTGAGGCCTACGTCTGGAAGGAGCGAGGGGCTCCCAAGCGGCAACGCGTCTCCGGTCTCCTCAGCGTTTCCGATTCCGGTGAGGACAGGGGCGAAGGTGCAGCCTACATCCCCAGAGAAGCGGGGAACTTGGGCCATAGCCGGACCAGAGGCAGCTCGTCTGGCGCCTGCCCTCAGACAGCGAGTGAGGGAACGAAGGGCCGCCGTCATCAATCCTTACCACACCAGCACCAAGGTTGAGAGGCTGGCTGGGCGGGGATAGGCGGCCGTTACCGCTGCCGGTGGCATTTACAGCGGAGCCGTGTGTCAGCCCCCACTCCTGGGGACTGGGGCAGGACAGACACACAGACAGTAAGGAGAGTGGGGTTGAGGAGGGAAAGTGCTGAGCCCTCTCTGGGGATATTCATATCACGAATCCTAGTGCCTAGAAAGGTGCCCCGACATTCTGATCGTCGTTACTCCTGAGCTGTGCCCTAGTAGGTGGGGGAAATAGTTACATAACTCCAGCTTCCTTGAGACAGGTCTGAGAAAGACATCTACCAAGCCAGAAACCAGGGGGGCTGAATCTATAGTCAGAAGAGCGCTGACAGTTCCTATCAACTGAGGACCCCCCTTCAGACACTTATAGAGGTAGCTGATGCTTACTGAGAACTTGTGAGTTCCCTACATTTCACTGGGTGTGCATTCACTTTGTATATAAAGGTGCAGATACAGGAGGAAAAGAGTTTAACACTGTAGTAAAGACAAAGCCAGTGGATTTGGCAGGTTAATGTAATGAGATGAATTGTTGTTGTTGATCATTAATGCAAGGTAATACTGCTGAAAGTAATCCTACTGAAATAATTTCACATTACTAAAAGTAAGCATTTCTGAATTCATGACATCTGAATGTTTAGACTGTAATTTCTTTTTCCCCACAGACAGAAAAGTGTTATTAACTTCTCCTGATTAAAGTGGTAATTTCCAATTGTGAATACTGAGAACTAAAACAAAGAGAATATTATTTTTATAAACCAGTACATATTTTCCTAACAAATTGGTGTAGTGTCCTTTTTAAGTGTTATTGGGTGGATTTACTGCTGGGTGGTTTGCAACCTTCACACTTGTGCCTCTAGAATTGCATGTCCTACCCTAGGCCAGGCTACCCTAGGTGACCTGTCATCCCAGGTTCCAACAGATTAGTGTCTAGCGGTGGGATTGGACTGTGGTTGCAGCTACTCAGTAGTAATTGAACGTAATACACTAAGCCTACACCAGGAGTTTTCTCCTAGCGGCCCTCCTAATTTGTCCTTTTGTTTTTCCAAATTTGTTCCTGGTGGTGGGGTGGAGGTGGCTTTAGGTTGCCCTTGCAACTCTAATTTCCTTGTGTGTATAACTTGGTATTGCCTATTGTAAAATGGAGTTTGCATTAGAAAACCTAGATACCTATTCTGTGGCTCAGCTGAAAGATTTCTGCCAGAAAATGGGGGTATTTTTTAAGCATGGTGCCAAGAAGGGGGAACTCCAGACCAGTCTAAGGGCTTGGGTGGAGGCACACAAAGAAGGGAAGGAGGAGGATGAAGGGGCAGACCGGGACACGGTTGTGGAGATAGAGGGATTATTCCACCCTGAGGGGGAAAACCTACTCCCAGGACCAGTGTCCTACTCCAGCAAGGGCAGTAGCGCCTATGGGGGAAGCTTAACTGAAGCCGAGCTTACTGACAGGAGGGAAAAAAGGCAATTGAGATGGGAGTTGGCTAAGCTGGAGCAGGAGAAAGAGGAGCGGAGGATGGTTCATGAGTTCAGGTTGAAAGAGTTGGAACTCCAGGCCCTGCAAAGGGGGCCCTCTCCTGTAATAAATGGTGGCAGCGAATCCAAAGAGACAGCCAGGGAGTCCAGACCCTATTTGCCAAAAGACCTAATTGCTAGCTTTAGTCAGGGAGATGACATAGCCAAATGGTTGGCTGCCTATGAGGTCTCCTTAAGAGCCCATGGGGTGCAGGAGAAGCACTGGGGGGGTGGTTTGTATAGATACATGCCTCCTGCTGGTCGGGACACCTTGCTGGCCCTGGAACCAGAGGAGCAAACCAACTACCCCATCATGAAGCTAGCATTAGTAAGGAAGTTTGGGCTTACCCCAGAAAGGTACAGTCAGAAGTTCAGGGGGAGCCACAAGTTGGGTACCCAGAACTCGGTGGACTTCCTTGACTACGCACGTAAGGCATTGGAGGGCTGGGTCAAGGGCAGTGAGGTGAAGGACTATGAGGGGTTGTATGATCTATTTTTGAAAGAGCACCTCCTCGAGAAATGTTTTCCCGAGCTGCGCCAACACCTGATGGACAGCAAGCTGACCAATCCCCGGAAGCTTGCAGAGGAGGCGGACATCTGGGCAAGTACCCGGGTGTCCTCAAAGGGGACTGGAGGGGATTCCCAAAAGGCCAGACAGGGCGCCCCTCAGAAGAAGGAGGGGGGAGACAAAAAGAGGGAGTTCTCTAAAGGTCCCCAAAACAGTTTCCAAGGGAAGGGAACAGGTTTCACCCCTAAGGCAATCCCGCCCAGAAACCCTAATCCTGGCCAAAGCCAGCAGCCAAGGGTTCTCCACTGTTTTGAGTGTGGTGGTGTTGGACATTATAAGGGAGATGTCAGATGCCCAAAGAGACCACCCCCTCCCACCGGAGGAAAACCACCGGGAGTAGCTAGTGTAGCGCTCGGGGAGGAGTTGCCCTTAGATAAGGGGGGTGAGTGGGCGGGTGTCACCTTAGTGTCCCTGGGAGAACGGGAGATGGTTCCAAAGATCCAGGTGCCCCCAAATACTACAAAGTATGGGCAATGGGTCACCATCAATGGCCAAAGAGGGGAGGCTCTGCGAGATACAGGAGCCAGTATGACTATGGTGAGAAGTCAACTGGTGTCTCCAGAGCAGGTGGTTCCCAATGTACTCCACCCCGCTGCGATGGCTGACGGCAGAATGGGCCACTATCCAGTGGCTGAGGTTCCCTTTGAGTGGGAGGGGGTTGCAGGTTCACTTCGAGTTGCCGTAAGCCCTGCCGTGCCAGTCGATTGTCTGTTGGGGAATGACATGGAGCACAACACTTGGAGAGAGGTGGAATACCGGACGCATTCTGCGATGCTGGGTACACCTGACTGGGCCTGTGTAAGCACACGGTCTGCGACTGCCCGGAGAGGGAGTTCGCCTGGGTTGGAGCCTGGAACAATGGCCCAACCCGCTGCTAAAAAGGGACAGACCCGGAGACAGGAAGAGCCTGCTCCGGCTTCCACACCCCATGTGACAGATCGGCCACCCGCGATGGTGGACCAGGGTCCGTGGAGGGGGAAGTAGACTCTCTGGAGGACTTACCCATCCCTGCTGAGTGGCATGTGGAGGGAGGTCCTACCAGAGGAATTCTGTAAGGGGCAGAGGGAGTGCCCTACCCTTGAGGGACTGAGGCGACAGGCTGAAGCCCAAGCAGCAGGTGATGTTACGGGACACTACCATATTTACTGGGAGGATGGACTCCTCTACAGTGAACCCAAGGTACCCTTGCCTGGTTCATCAAGGGCCTTGGTAGTCCCGCAACAATACCGAGCCTTTCTACTAGAATTGGCTCATGCTATACCCCTAGCAGGACACTTAGGCCAGGACAAGACCTTTGCACGGCTTGTCCTCCACTTTTACTGGCCTCAGATGAAAGTGGCGTCCAACACTTACTGTCGGACATGTGTATCCTGCCAGGCCAGTGGGAAAACAGGGGTGAAGCTGAAGGCTCCCCTGGAACCACTTCCAGTCGTTAGCACACCCTTTGAGAGGGTGGGCATCGACATTGTAGGGCCTTTAGATCCACCAACCACAGCTGGTCACAGGTTTATCCTGGTTCTGGTGGATCATGCCACACGTTATCCAGAGGCCATTCCTCTGAGAACTGTCACTGCACCTGTGGTGGCTAGGGCCCTGATGGGAATCTTTACCCGTGTAGGATTTCCTAAGGAAGTTGTGTCCGACAGGGGGACCAACTTTCTGTCGGCTTACATGCGGGCGATGTGGAAGGAGTGTGGAGTGACTTACCGGTTCACCACTCCTTATCACCCCCAGTCGAATGGACTGGTAGAGAGGTTCAATAAGACCCTGAAGGGCATGATAAGAAGTCTGCCTGAGAGCCTACGGAGGAAATGGGACGTCCTCCTGCCCTGTTTGCTGTTTTCCTACCGAGAAGTGCCGCAGAAGGGAGTGGGCTTCAGCCCTTTTGAACTGTTGTACGGGCACCCTGTGCGTGGACCTCTCAGCCTGGTGAAGGATGGATGGGAAAAGTCTCCCAGAAAGCCTCCTCAAGATGTGGTGAGCTACATGCTGGCCTTCCGGAGCCAAATGGCAAAGTTGTGGAAGCAAGCTTCTGACAACTTGGAGGCCAGCCAGGCAGTAATGAAGGAATGGTACGATCATAATGCTCACCCGGTGGAATTGGAACCTGGCCAGAAAGTGTGGGTGATGGAGCCTGGAGAGCTTAGTGCCCTCCAAGATCGCTGGGCAGGCCCATTTGAGGTGTTGGAAAAGAAGGGTAAGGCCACTTACTTGGTGGATCTTAAGACCCCGCGACAGCCCCTACGGGTGCTGCATGCCAATCGTCTTAAACCCCACCATGAGAGGCCCGAGGTCATGTTGTTGATGGTGACTGATGGGGAAGAGGAAGCGGAAAGCGAACCTCTCCCAGATCTATTCTCGTCTCAAGAGAAGGATGGGTCAGTGGAGGGAGTGATTCTCTCTCCCACTCTAACTCCTGAGCAACGGGAGGACTGCCGCCAGATCCTGGGGCAGTACTCTACGTTGTTCTCCCTTGTCCCGGGAAGGACTCACCTGTGTACCCATGATGTGGACACAGGGGACAGCCCACCAGTGAAGTCGAAGACCTACCGGCTGTCTGACAAGGTGAAGGCTAGCATCCATGGAGAGGTTGCCAAGATGCTAGAGCTGGGAGTTATTGAACCTTCTAACAGCCCTTGGTCCAGTCCGGTGGTGCTCGTGCCAAAAGCCGCGACACCAGGCACCACACCTGAACTGAGGTTCTGTGTGGATTACCGAGGACTGAACTCAGTTACAAAGACTGATGCTCATCCGATCCCTAGGGCGGATGAGTTAATTGACCGGCTAGGAGCTGCCCAATACCTAAGTACCTTTGACCTCACTTCGGGGTACTGGCAGATCTCCTTGACAGATGGAGCAAAGGAAAGGTCAGCCTTCTCCACGCCTGAGGGACACTTCCAGTTTTGCGTGATGCCCTTTGGGCTCAAAAATGCCCCTGCCACATTTCAGCGGCTGGTGAACCAGGTCCTCTCTGGAATGGAGAGTTTCTCTGCTGCTTACCTGGATGACATTGCTGTCTTCAGTAGCAGTTGGGAGGACCAATTGCAGCATTTGCAAGCAGTTCTCCAGGCCCTGAAACAAGCTGGATTGACCATCAAAGACAGCAAATGCCAGATTGGGCAAGGGTCGGTTGTGTACCTTGGACACTTGGTGGGTAGGGGGTCAGTGCAGCCCCTGCAGGCAAAGATTGAGGCAATCATGGCCTGGGAACCCCCCAAGACACAGACTGAGGTCCGAGCTTTTCTGGGCCTCACAGGTTACTACCGTCGCTTTGTGAAGGGGTATGGAACTATTGTAGCGCCCCTCACAGAGCTCACCTCAAAGAAACAACCTCGACGGGTAGTTTGGACGAAGGCTTGTCAGCAAGCCTTTGAAAAGTTGAAGCAGGCAATGTGTGCAGCACCGGTCCTGAGGGCCCCAGACTTCTCCAAGGAGTTCATTGTCCAGACAGATGCATCAGAACATGGCATTGGGGCAGTGTTATCGCAACTAAATGAAGAGGGCCTGGATCAGCCTGTGGTCTTCTTATCCAGGAGACTGCTTCCCCTGGAACAGAAGTGGAGTGCAATTGAGAGGGAAGCTTTTGCGGTGGTGTGGGCTCTGAAGAAGCTGCGGCCATACCCGTTTGGCTCGCACTTCCTGGTTCAGACCGACCACCGACCCCTTCGTTGGCTAATGCAGATGAAGGGGGAGAATCCCAAGCTGTTGAGGTGGTCCATCTCCCTACAGGGAATGGACTTACGGGTGGAACATCGGCCTGGAGTGGACCACGCCAATGCAGACGGTCTCTCCAGGTATTTCCGCCTTAGTGATGAGGACTCCCAAGGGGTTGGGTAGTTCTCCCCACTTTCAGCTGGGGGGACGCGTGTTAGACCTGTCTGGCTTCTTGCGTAGTCCCTCCAATTTATTATTTATTTTGTCCCCCTTTTGCTCTCATACCTTTAATAATTTTTGTCCACTAACTTTTTCTAGGTGTTGGTCAAGGGGATAGGTGTTCTTTTCTACCTCATAGTTTTTCACCTCAGGCCTAGAGGCCTGTTCTGTCAGGAAAATGCAGTAGTTCACAAAATGGAGGGCCCTAACTGTTTCCAACTGCCACATCTTAGACTGCCCCATAGGATAACCTTAGGCCTTCCAGAACTTTCTGGACCCTACTGGACTCTGTGTGGGTTATCTATAAAAGGGCAGGGGTCAGGGAGCCATTTTGTGTAGTCCAGAGTGTGAGAGGAGAGAGGCAGCAGTGTGAGGAGGAGGACGCGCTAGAAGAAGTTAGTTGGTCTACTGGATTGACATCTTTCAGAAGACGTTCCCCCTTGTGCTCCTGACCAAACCCTTTCATTGGTCTGACATTAATCTGGGTCAGTCAAGCAATCAAGAACTTTGGACACTTTCCCGTTTTGGGCCGTGTCCTACATCCACCTTCAAACCCCCCATTGGTTTAGTAGTTGGCTCCCCGCCTTCATTCTGAAGTTCCAGCCTACCCGGACTGGAAGAACTGTGCCTGGTGTGTTCTGGCATCTCGTGCTGCTGAGGCGTCTCTACTGGGAGGCGTGAGGGGGCGTTGAGGTGTACAGTCCGCGCAGAGTGGCGCTGCCAGCTGTCAAAGCCCCGCGGTGAAATTGAAGGTGAGGCGGGCAGAACAGCAGCGAGACACTGCTCCTCCGCGCAAGGGCAGAGGCGTGTACTTCCCGGGTGAAGGAGGCGGCGCCGGCCGTGTCACTGATTCCCCCGCGCCTGCGCGGCTGAGGCCTACGTCTGGAAGGAGCGAGGGGCTCCCAAGCGGCAACGCGTCTCCGGTCTCCTCAGCGTTCCGATTCCGGTGAGGACAGGGGCGAAGGTGCAGCCTACATCCCCAGAGAAGCGGGGAACTTGGGCCATAGCCGGACCAGAGGCAGCTCGTCTGGCGCCTGCCCTCAGACAGCGAGTGAGGGAACGAAGGGCCGCCGTCATCAATCCTTACCACACCAGCACCAAGGTTGAGAGGCTGGCTGGGCGGGGATAGGCGGCCGTTACCGCTGGCATATACAGCGGAGCCGTGTGTCAGCCCCCACTCCTGGGGACTGGGGCAGGACAGACACACAGACAGTAAGGAGAGTGGGGGTGAGGAGGGAAAGTGCTGAGCCCTCTCTGGGGATATTCATATCACGAATCCGAGTGCCTAGAAAGGTGCCCCGACATTCTGATCGTCTTTACTCCTGAGCTGTGCCCTAGTAGGTGGGGGAAATAGTTACATAACTCCAGCTTCCTTGAGACAGGTCTGAGAAAGACATCTACCAAGCCAGAAACCAGGGGGGCTGAATCTATAGTCAGAAGAGCGCTGACAGTTCCTATCAACTGAGGACCCCCCTTCAGACACTTATAGAGGTAGCTGATGCTTACTGAGAACTTGTGAGTTCCCTACATTTCACTGGGTGTGCATTCACTTTGTATATAAAGGTGCAGATACGGGAGGAAATGAGTTTAACACTGTAGTAAAGACAAAGCCAGTGGATTTGGCAGGTTAATGTAATGAGATGAATTGTTGTTGTTGATCATTAATGCAAGGTAATACTGCTGAAAGTAATCCTACTGAAATAATTTCACATTACTAAAAGTAAGCATTTCTGAATTCATGACATCTGAATGTTTAGACTGTAATTTCTTTTTCCCCACAGACAGAAAAGTGTTATTAACTTCTCCTGATTAAAGGGGTAATTTCCAATTGTGAATACTGAGAACTAAAACAAAGAGAATATTATTTTTATAAACCAGTACATATTTTCCTAACAAATTGGTGTAGTGTACTTTTTAAGTGTTATTGCGTGGATTTACTGCTGGGTGGTTTGCAACCTTCACACTTGTGCCTCTAGAATTGCATGTCTTACCCTAGGCCAGGCTACCCTAGGTGACCTGTCATCCCAGGTTCCAACACCGAAGGACACATGTGACGTGTGTTTTCATACATCAAGTCCAATTCACCTTCTGCGATCTTGGGCACATCACTGTCCCTCTATGTCTTGCTTACATGAGCAGTACAAAATAATGCTCTAGCACACTTGCATTTACGGGCGTCTTCACATTAACATTTTGTTTATTTTACGTGGTACATCAATGTATGAGACAAAAATACACTTCTATACTTAAATATCCTCTTCACAATAAAGGCATATAATTCTACTATCAGATGTATTTTTATTTTCAATAATTCATGCATTTGAATAATTTATTTACTTTTTATTATTTAAGTCGCAGAGAGTCAAGTGTTTACTTTTTAACGCAGCACTGCAGTCTCCAGTTTAACTGCAGCTCAGTCAGCCAAATGTGCATTATTGTCATTTGCTTTAAAGGGATTCAAATCCTCGTCAGGTGTGGTAAGCGCTATATAAATACAATTTACAATCTACTTTCACAAAAAAGGTCATCCGTTGTTGCGAACAAAGCAGTGTTCTTTGCTCAATCCTGCATTCCCTAACAATAAGCATTCTAGAAAATTATTTTGGTTGATGATGTGAGTTTGGCTTTTGATATCATTCACCACATAGCCCCTTAAAATGTAAATACCCTCACCCGTCCCCTACAACATTAGGCTAAAAAAAGCCTAAATGCTGCACAGATTAGAACTGCTGAAAGCCAAACTGTGGCAAAGAACTTGAACTCTTAATACAGAGAACAAGGCTTTATTGCAGAGCTGAGCAGGATATCTGCATATCCACAAGACTTAGCAGGAGATACGATTAATTTGAACGTCTGCCTCGGATTGTGGGCAGTGTAACCAAAATTAGAACGGGATGTTTGCATAACCACACTCCACAGCTGTTAAAAAAGCTCTTTTTGCTTAGTACTTTCACTGCTGTGTGGAACTGTTTGCGCCAGGATACCAATGATTTTCACTCAGCGTAGAGGATGGTAAAAGGAGTGCACATATTCGAGTCATGGTTTGTTAACACAAGTTTAACCCGTTTGTTGCTGCGAACGTTCTGCGCCAGTGCTGAACGTTCGAAGAAACGGGTGCAGCCGCGTCGGCCAACGGACGTGCGCAGCACTGGCAAGGTAGTGCTCGCGACGACCGTTGGCCGACTGCAGCACTAAAGGGGTTAAACTGGATATTAGTAAACACACACAATCTTTGGCGGGAAAAAATACCCATTTCAAAATCACACTCACATTGTGGGGAATTGCTAATGGTGTTCTGTCTTACTGTAGATTACTGTATCAACACCATCGTCCTAGTGTTATAGAAGTTGGACAATCTTTTGACTCCTTTTTAGAGCTCTGTTCTTTGAGGATGTATCAGAACTCCACCTTTGCAGTCTCTGGAGCACAGTGCCTAAATACTGGCTACCCTATTGTTGCATCCAAAAGGTTTGCTTTTTTAAGGGGTGTTCCTTCTAGGAATCCTGGGCACAACACACACACACACAAGGGTATACAGCTATTACCAAATCCCACACCAACAAAAAGCCACAAGTACTGGCTTTGCCATCGCTGGTGTCTAGTACACCATCTTTAAACATGGCTTAGGCATTCTTCAGCAAGACTTAAAAATATATGACAATTTAAAGCGTACTAGGTAGTAAGCTGCACGTACTAAGTCATCCAAACTCCCTCCTCTTATTGTTGGAAGTCTCAGTCCCTGCTGTGGAATCATGATTTTGTGGATTCAAAAACTTCACTGACATCATCATGGAACTATTAAGACACGGAGGGACTTGATTTTTAGCATAATTTGGGAACAGTGTGGCAATATGAAATGTTTAGCACGTCACCCAGACATGATTTTTACAGTACAGCTGCACTCAAAGAAAAATGGAGAACTAAAACTCCTTCAGTGCAGAAGTCATAACCACTTGCATGCTAATGACAAGGTGAACTCGTCATGAGACACACTGGATCTGTGCTCATGACAAGGTCAACTCGTCATGTATAATGGGATTCATAAATCTGCAGCACGGGAGGGGAAAACCCCTTAGCAGCCAAGTGGTTACAATGCAAATCTTCAACCCTTAGCATTTAGCTTCATATTTGTACTGCACCAAGTTCATTAACGTTCACAAAGACTCTGATAGGACATCATCGCTAAACTCTCCAGCAATTATGAATACCCACTAAGATCAGGCAATTATGAATACCCACTAAAATCAGGAAAAGGGAACAATGGCTTCTTTAATCTTATAAAAGCCATTCAGTTTCTTGCACCACGTCAAGCATTTGGCTTCTTCTGCAGATCAGGGCTACCTTAACACTAAGAAAATATACAATAAATATATATATATATATATATATATATATATATATATATATATATATATATATTTATAAAGAAAGAAAGAAAAAATACTGCACATACACTAATAAACTGGCTTTAAAACAACACGATAAATAAAAATGCGCTAAATGATTAACATCATGCAGAAGAGAATGTGGAAAGAGTTAAAAATGTCCACTTTCAATCAAACTTGAAAAAGTTTACCGGGAAAACTCTATGATTAAGCTGCTCCAAATACCACCACCAGCACAGGTAAGAGACTTGACTTCCACTCAATGGAGTCTTCATTAGAGGGAGTGCTGTCCAGTGATAGAGTCCCCAGGGATCTCCATTTGTAGGGCATGTTGGTCAACTACATGATGGATAATTGTCTCGCTTAAATGATTTCATGCAGACAGACTCTGCAGAAAGTTTTAGAATAAAGGAGCAGTCGGACCTCTGAGAGAATATCACACCTGGCGCACCAAAGCCATATATGTTGCGTAGGTTCTCCACTCGAGATGAGCTATGTTTAAATTAAGTAACTCTGGCAGGCAGGTACATAGACAAGCAGTACTACAGCTGAATGGAGGCCATTTGATGCACACTCAAGTCACATAAAGTGAACTTGGAAAAACAGCAATCATCCAAGAATTTTCCACAAAGTTATCATGAAACTTAAGAGTTTGCAGAAATGACTACCAATGGGATACGCTAAAAAAACATATAGGTGCCCGCTAACTACAGTCTTAATACCCGTCTGTAATGCTATTATCTCTGCAGCGATTTTCACCAAATTCACCATCTGGTTCTTAAGTAGGATCCTGGATCTTCTTTTACATATAGAAAAAATGAAATAGGTACAAGAATAATCTTTACTAAAACTGAAAGGTTTTTGTATGTTTGGGTTCAGAATAGGATCACAAACAGATTTATAGTGGTTGAAATCTATACTACTAATACCATGGGAGCCTAGAGATAATGTTTTCCTATTGGACTACATTTATGAGCCCTCAGCTCTGTTGCTACACTGATCTTAGTTCTATTGCAGTGTTCTCAGTGAACAGAGGCTCCATAAGGAATGTGACAAATGCATCAAATGCTACTTACTATATATCTGTTCTTGGTCCTAATTTCACAGCTGCCCTTGCTGCTTGAGCCAAGGCTGCTGGCAACACGGAAGAAAATCGCAAAAGCTCAAAAATATTTAGAATACTCAAAAAGCACCACACAAAGGTAACCTAGGATTCCCAATGCAATACAAATTGGAGTTACTGGATGGCAAATAAAAAACTGGTATCAAGCTAAAGTTCAAGTGTCTAGTTAATAGGTGAACACTTGATTGCAGCCTTGAGGGCCACGTGTAGAGGCAGTTTGTAGCTCCAGCTGGATCCAATAGTCATTATTTGGAGCTCAGGAACTGACCTATTGGGTAAAGATCTAACTGACTGCATATTAAACCACTACATATCCTGACCCATAAGGGTCTAGGTGGGATCAAACTGTTGAAGAATTGGGACTACCCAACTCACCAAAGGGACACCACTAGAGACTTATGGTGAAAGGGAGAAACCCTTGTGTACCTCTGTGGCTGAGAAAGTGATACTTTAAACCACTCGGGGATTTAAGCAGCAGGTGAAACTGGTGTAGGCTTACCACTCTCACAATGCTGGAATATCTTCTACAGGGCAACAAAGCACGCATCTTTGAAGCCACATTCACCTCATGTTGCAAGGTTTCTCTAGAAGTTCAGACAGGTACAAGGAAGTCCTGGATACCAGTGCAACGGAAAGCAGGTCTACAGACACAACAAATACGCTGGTAATAGAAAGACCGCAAGAGTCCAATAGGAACAAGCTTTTGGAAAATAAATAATCTGCTTGGATGCATGGTGTCTTTGAGGCATAACCACAAAATATATATATTTTTTAATAGAAACAGCCACCGTGATGGAAATTGTATATCCAAGTAGTTGACCCTTGAAGTTTAAGCACAAAATCTTAAATTTGTGAGCTACCATTACAGGCTGACGATCGAGCCGAAAGAGAATTTACATTTCCTTCAACAAGGAATAGAATTGATTTAACCTCGTCTGAAGACTGTTAGTCTCAATTAAACATTGACCTTGGCGAAGAGAAGCTACATATCCAAGTGCTTCAGGATTTATTTTAAGGTGCAACTATATCAAGAAAGTCTCTATTCAGTTTGTCTAGATAAAGATGGGATGTTAACATTAGTCCATCAAAACGCGTTGACGCAATATCCAAATAAATCGTGAAGGCCACTGGATCAGTAGACACTACAAGAATTTATCTTCCAGCAGATTCCAGGATAAATGAACGTGTGAAATTGAATGAGAAAATGTACAGTCTGGTTTGTGTCTCTCTATTTCTAAGGTATATGTTTTCCTTACTGTGTAAGGATACTGTGAGTGAATCAAGTGCTTTGGATTTATTGTGTTTTTCCTATTTTAACAATTTTATGTATGGAAAATTAAGGAGTGTCTTTTATTGCATTGAAAATACTGTTAATTTTATATAATTAAACCTGTGCCTTTTTCTAATTTTTGCAATACGTTTTCATTTTTACTGGGTTTATTTTGTCCACTTGTAATTCTTGTTGAATGGTGAGGTGAATGTTGTGTTCCTGCCTCTATCCAAGGAAGTAGGTACCAAGAGGAATTCTTTCTTTTTACTAGTCCTGGATAACAGCCAGTTTAAAGTTCAAGTTGGTAGTGGTCAAAAGGCAGTATTATTAAAAGGTTTAGCTTACTTAAATTCTATACATATTGCCCAACTCTGGTTAGAGTTGGGCCCACTTTTCCAGACTTTGTACACAGTTAAGGAATGGGGACACACCTGCGAGTTAGAGGAATATGTATTTCAACATATACTTGTCGATTTCCTGAGTAAGGTGTCTGGCATTTCCCAACATCTCGGGGGGGAGGGGGAAGGCCACAGATGGTCAGAGGATACGTACTGGGGAATAATGGTCAGGTATCCCAATCATATTAAAACAACACATTTCCTTTTCCAAAGTTTTTTTCAAGGATGGAAAAATCCTGGCAAGTCGCTAAACTGTATAGCGACCTACCCTTCAGTGTGAAGAAAGTCTTTGTGCAGGTTACAAAATTCACAAAACACTACAGTTAATAGTACATTCTTTGTTTACTATTAACTGTAGTGTGACCAAGGAAAAACATTTTGGTTTTTTTTAGCAATAATTTGTGAATTTGAATGTTTTTCACTGAAGATGTTTTTATAATTGTGACTAACTGTTTTTAAATGATGCATAACATGATTCCAGTACTGCACTGATATTTTAACAAGACCTTTAATAAATAATTGAAATTTTAAGCTCATGTGTGATAATGTGCCCCTGTTGAATAATTGTTACAAAGAGTTTTGTGAATTTGGTAACCTGCGCAAAGACTTTCTTCACACTGAAGGGTAGGTCGCTATACAGTTTAGCAACTTGCCAGGATTTTTCCATCTTCGAAAAAAACTTTGGAAAAGGAAATTTGTTGTTTTAATATTGTGACCCAATCCTTTTCTAGTAAAAGGGTACCATCCTCCATACTTGGTTATTCAGGTATCCGAAATCATACACAAAGAGATGGACGGCGTGCTAAAACTTTTCAGAAACTCACCTGCAGTCAAGATCTGGCTTGAATCCATCATCGTTCTTTAGGTTATTTCATCATCCCAGTTCAGACCTGGCCATATTCAAATCAGTCTTTATCCTGAGCCTCATGGGAACAGTCCAGTCTTAACTGCCAAGCCAGGTCTTCCCTAGACCGGAAACAAGCATCCTGGGACCGGTTTCTGGGTAAACCCCTCATCAGCCAGGCTAGCTTGAATCCAGTGGCAAAGTGAGAAAGGAATTCACGTCTGGGCATACCCTGCCTACTTAGGGCGAACAAAGCAAACACAAAGATGATGGAAGGATTCCCAATAAGCAGAAATCTATAACTCAGCTGATATGAATGAAGAGCTACTCTAATGAAGCTGCAAAAAGAGTTTTGGTCAGATCTTAGTATTCAAGAAGAGCTTTGCCATAGCAGGATGTAACTGTGATTCCTATGATCCTCCTAGATGCACCATCAGGTTCTGAAACATGACGCTACATGCATATTGTCATATACACAAGGCAACTAAAAAGAGAACCTTGATTCTGTGCTGCAACCACCCTGCCTTTGTTGAAGGCAACATCCCTCAGTACATGGACTTCAAGTCATGTAACACACAACACATGCTTACAACACAACTGCCGTATTGCACTACTTAGCGCACACAAATAAGGTGAAAAGAAGGACCCCCAATTAAGCGTAACCATATGATTTTACACACAGGAGGTCAGTAGATTGCTTTTCCGGCAGTGCAGGTAAAAAGGGCAGAGTCCCCTAACTAGGATCTCCGTTGCCATCCAACATTAGCATCCCCGCCCCCAAAGACGGTGGAGGGGGCAGTCCAATCCTCTACTATTGATTCAGGTACATTTTTGGTGTATTGCCTGGCCAGGAAAGGTCCGTAATCTGTGGGCGAAAATTCTATATCAGGTAGCACCCTCACAGGACTTGTTGAGTTTTGACATGAATTAGGAAAAACAAATGGCAGAACAGAAAAAAAATAAAATCAGATAGGATGGCCCACCTTTCCTTGCCACACGAAGAATTACCCCCACCAGAGGTTGTTCTTGATGAGAAATACCGAGAAGGGCAGTAAACTTAAGCGTGATGAGTAACAGAAGTGTTCATAAAAGGAGGAGACAACAAAAGATAGAGACGTAGCTATTTGGCAGCACGATTTGAATTAACAAAGGGAACTGCTAATTCCATAAAAAAACATACTAATTCTAAAAACAAAGTTAAAACCTAGAACATGAATTTTTAGAGTTCAGTAAATCTGTAACCGCTAAAGCTTACATCCACCAGGCATTAAATATTAAGTCATGAATGCAGAAAAAAAAGATTCACTATAAACAACAGTGACTAGGGGCAATGTAGCTCTTGCTTGTAATTTTCAAACAATTGGTTATCTTAAAAAACCAAGCTCTAGAGGTACTTTTGGTCCTGCATACCAACTACCAATGATAAACAAGCATTTGCAATGCAACAGGTCTCGTGTTTACGAGTGTTCGAGCTATTGGCATTTTAAAGGACAATGTCTTTTATTTATGTGTTGTTTTTCAAACAGATTAAAGGCATTGTCATTTATAATGCGTTAGGAGAAAGCTTGTCAGACCTGCAACAGCAGGTAGGACAAAGCTATTTGAAACAAGCTACATGTCGGCTGCTTCTAAGCGCTGGAACCAACAAGTGTTCATGCTGCTATTAATTGTCCTGTTTCTTCGACCTCTGAAGGATAAAAGGCGGAGGCGGCTTTGACTGAGTTCGAACTCTTAACCTTGACATCACCTCACGCGTCAGCCTAGAGCTCTTATTTCGCTTCTCTAAATAAATGACCAACAACAACAAATTAGCCGATCCATACGTTGAGTGCCACTACATTTGGCAGTATTAACATATAATGCCCTCTCGTGGATTCAGAAGGTCGGAGAGCTGTCGGGACATCGTCAATCCATTTACAACGGTAGGTTCCGGGGATGGCGAGGAAACAGAGCGGGGGCTGTGAGAGCGCAAGGGGTGCCACCGAACACGAGACCGGAGGGCTATAGGGGAAACCTATAAAGCGACAAACAGGTTGCAAGGAGCTCATAGGGAAAGCCCGGGCAGCCGCTGTGAGAGAGTAAAGGTGTGAGGACAGGGCAGAACAAAAGATGGCTATAGGGGGCAAAGACATCTATATGGATTGCTACTGGACTGTTGAGGAACAGGACGAAAGTGGTACAGAGGAAATGGAACAGTGTGAGGGGCACATGATCTAGCATGAACTTATGCCTATGGTGGAACAAACAGGGGGCGCAATAGGAAACTTCCAGTGATCAGACCAACCAATAGGTGAGAAAGAAGGGGGCAGGGCAGAGGAAGAGCGATAAAAAGATGTCCGAGGAAATGGACAGAGCCACAGGCAGGATAACTGGAGATAGAACTGGGCACGATGGATGAAGGGGCAGAATCAAGGTAGTGGTGGGGGGACAAAATAAAATATCACCCCCATAAACCGACCCAGGAAACATTGAAGATCCACAGGCGACCGTGCAGTGTGAAAGGAAAGAGGCCACAGGGCGATGCACCAGTTGAATGAGTCACACCCTAACACGGGGGTGAGGGTTGGGGGGGTATCACGCTTGGGACCTTGAGCGTCACGAACAACGGGGACAAACAAGGCGCTATCGGGGTTCTGGGACCACAGGGCAAGAAGAGAGCGAGACAACCTGAAGCACAAACAAATTAGCGGGGTACTGTGGGGGCGGGGGTAATCACATATGGGAACCCAAGGGAAGGGACAGGGCTTCAGCATACGGAAGGCTACAGGATGACACAGGAGCATGTGAGACACCGCAGGATGTGAAAGAACTATGGACCAAAAACACTAGTGCAAGGAAGTGAGTGAAGCACAGGTGAGGATACTAAGGAAAGGAACACAGCTACAGGTTGATGGTAAAGGTGAAATGCAGGGGCAAGGGATGGGATCACAGGAATGAACATTAAAAAATGCTGATTTGTCAGTTAAGATAGATATTTGATCACGTGGGTGTCCTTCAGCAAATGTGGCTCATTAGCACTTTGCAAAGCCAGGAAGGTTGCACTTACTAGAAGATTCGAGAATGTAAAGTACCACAGAACACGGGTAATGCTGTGACTGAAATAATTTCTAATGAGATCTAAATAACACCCTGCTGCTGCAGCTCCTAACACCACGTCTGCACTAACAGTAACTCTCGTTCCTGCCAATAAATTACTGAAAACAGTGCCTTGAAGAAACGGTTCACAACCTCTTTCCTTCTTTCCTTTAGTTGCTTCCCTGTGAAATGGATGCAAAAAAAAAAGCCCTTGAGTGGTGCGTGCGTGTCTGGGCACAATAATTTAAACCACATGGAGGCCGTGTGGGTAACCGCCACCAATAGGCCATGGGCGGAGCAATGAGCCTGCCTTTGGCCAATTGCGTGCTGTCTTTGTTAAAAAGACGCACGCAAAGGCCAATAGTGTAGGACAAAAGAAAAAGCACACGCATGAGCGTGTGCGATTCTTAGGTTAGTTTTGAAACCCTCTACATGAGGTCTCTCGCTGTGCGAAATGCAAAGATAGGTTATATCCTGGGTTAATCTAGCTGAACATCAAAACACACCAGCTTTTAATACCTTTAATTGAACTAGCTGAAGGTAAAATGCAACAATAGTACAAAGCACTAGTATTCAGAATCCCCCAGACTCCTTCGGACATCAGTGGTAAATTGCAGCTGTGCTCCAGCCACTTCCATTGCACTTGTGTTAGCTCTTTGTTTAATCCTTTAAACATGCACTTCTGTCATGAGTGAGTGTTTTGAGATTTAGGGCCCTATTTACATCTTGGCGGACAAGTTACTCCGTCACAACGGTGACGGATATCCTGTCCGCCAAAATATAAATGCCATTATATCATATGGGATTTATATTTCGGCGGACGGGATATCCGTCACCGTTGTGACGGAGTAAACCATCCGCCAAGATCTAAATCAGGCCCTCAATTTTTTTAAATTAGAGAAAACAATATTGGTTGTAGTACAAGTGAATGTTTCATGTTTGCCTGCTTTGTGGTCTGGCATGACATCGAGCTCAGACTGTAACATCCACAAAAAGAACATTCATAATTTACTTAGCTTGTTGCCAGATGTCTGTTGAGCCACTGAACAGTACAATTCAATCAAGCTTTCAGAATCACACACAAGTAATGTCCACTCAAATTCACTGCATGTAACTTCTCCTCATACATTTTTGTGGATGCTCTGAAAACCCGACTCTTTTTTATATGTATTGGGATACAAGGCCAGCCCTAGTTACCACTACATATTAAAAAAGCTGTTATACCAACAGATCAAACTGCATAATATCACAGGGACATCAGTTACGTGGTATTAAAAACACCAGGTTAAATGTTTTATTCTACAAATAATAAGCCTTTAAAGTTGCTCTCCTGTGAATATAGATTTGAGGCAAGTTATACAAACAAGATCCCCATTACTAGCTTATGTTCTCTGATTTACCTCCACTACATATACCCACCCCACTGGATGATCAGCATCGTTGTAACTCCTGACATGGAGATTGAGACAATTTGTGGTCCCTTCCAGTTCAACAGGTCTATGACTAAAAAGTGATGTATTACAGTAATTTTCAGAGAACATTAAAAATATGATGGTCCTGATTTAAAGTTTGTAGTTAACTGCATATCTTATGATTTCCAGAAGAAGAGATAAATCGGGGTGGGGGGGACTAATTGATGTAATTTTCTCTGCCATACTTTCTCTGGGGCGGATGAAATTCCACTTGTGGATTCTCCTCTAAATTTAGCATTTGATAAAGAAACCAAAAGTTTTCCATTACGAAAGAAGAAAAGGCCTTGAATCTAGTTAATAGGCTTGTTTTTTGAAAGAGGACATTGCTATGGCACCATATTTTAAGGACACATTGTAGGACACGATTCCTTTAATTTGATTGCTGAACTGAAGACAAAGACAGGACAGTACATCAGTGTTCACTACTGGTCAACAGTATTTGATCTATGCCTGTTTTTCATTGAATACACATGTTATGACTACAGGCATGTGTCCCTCCTTGGACACCATCTCAGTAAATGCATTCCAGTGTCCCTACGTGGACACCATACCACCAGTGAGGTCACCAGCTGGTAACTGTCACCACTGACAGTTGACAGCTGATCGCCGAGCTGACTGGAAGTTCTGACGCTCCGACGTATGTAGGAGCCAGTGTTGGTGTATTAAATTAAAGAAGTCTCTTTTACTTAATACTGGTGTATGGAGTTCTTCACAAAGTGGCGACGAGCGCCAACACAGAACCCACGGAATTATAAAGAAAAAAAATTCAATGAACAGCAGTCGGTCGAGGTAATTTAAGGAAAGAACAGTGAGAAACACGACTGTCACTGGAAAGACAAAGTACTTCGGACGCTAAAAGAAAATACTTCATAGGAACCACAGGAAGTCAAACAAGACAAGGTCAGAAAAAGTTAAAAACAAACTGAAAAAGATTACTGGGGGCAAGATATCCTGTAAATTAACGCATGGTGAAAAAAAGAAAACGGTGGAACATTTCTATGCTGAAATCTACCAATAAAGAATGGAGTATTGAAATGAACAGCGGGAGGAATATCTAAATCTTATAACATATACCAGTGTGGAAAAACTTTGTGCTACACTACGAGAAATTAGGAAAACTTAAGGTACACGAACTGTATATCTAAGCTTGCCACCCATTTTCAAGTAAAATTCTCACAATGTAAAATAAAACTGAACGCGACCGTCACTTGCCAACTGACAAACTCAACTGAAGCCATCTGCGGTTGCTAACAGCTGATCTAAGCGTCATCACGTCACCTACATCGACAACGCATGCCGCCATCTTGGGAACTGAAAGAAAACTGAGGTCAGCAGTCCAGTTTGCGTAATCACAACGTTAGCGCCATTTTAAACTTTCATTTACTTAGCGTTAGCGTGAATAATTGACGTATGCCTCAGCTACAAACTTCCAGGATTGACCGCGCTTTGTACATCAAATAAATAAACAGTAAGGCACTATTGGTATCGTGTGTTAATGAATATAAAGTAAGCGGAGCATGAATGACAAATGTTTTAAATGTAAAGGTCACGGAAAAAAACATAACAAGGAAAGTGAATAGCATTTAAAATGTGTACACTGTTTCAGAATTGAAAACACTGGTAAGCTGTCAAGGTTTAAAACACATCCAAACAGTCAAATACGTTTTCAGTCACATTCTGCATTTTAATAACAAAGGGATCTATTATTAGACATTTAAATAAGAATTTTAAATTCTGAAAGTACAATTAACATGGCTTCAGGTTGTGTATGGAACCTTTCTCCACCTGAAACATTTCTAGGTGCTGGGGGTGAACCTGCACTTAAGTGGGAAGAATGGAGGGAGTATTTCCTCAATTACATCTCTACATTAAAAGAAGATGAAGAAGTTAAAGCTGAAAGAAAATACAAAATGCTCATGCATTGCTTAAGAGCAGGAGGAATAAAAGTATACAATGCCGTTAATAAGAAGATTAGGGCAGAAAATGAAGGCGATGTATTTACTAACGCTATAAATGATCTCAACACATACTACAAACCAACAGTTTGCGTTGGAGTAGATAGGTACAAATTCTTCCATAGGAAGCAAGGGAAAGAAGAGTCAATTGATGATTATGTGTCTGCGCTCAAAAATCTTGCAATAAATTGCAGCTTTGGTGCACTCCACGACAAGTTTATAAGGGACCAAATAGTGATGCAGGGTTCAAACTCAAACATCCAAGACAATTTGTGGGCCAAGGGCGAATACCCACTACAAAACATAATAGATATTGCAAGAAAAGCTGAACTCACGGGCTGTTGTGCTAAAGCAGTCCTATTGGAGAATACAGAAAAACAAGCATTTGCAATGTAATAGGTCTCGCATTTGCGAGAGTTTGAGCTATTTCTATTGTAAATGATATTGCCTTTTATTTATGTTTTGGTTTTTGTAACATAAATAAAAGCCATTGTCATTTACAATGCCAATAGGTCAAATTTGCGTAAATGCGAGACCACTTGCATTGCAAATGCTTGGTGTATTCGTTCACTAGGCACATCTGAAAGAACGGTTGACAGCAGGTACATACTTTGTTTGCAGTTGGGCCTGTCTCAGATATTCTTATGTAGTGCCTAACCCATTAGGGGGGCTTTTGTAGGGGTGCAGAAGGATTGAGATCCATAAGAGATTTGCAACTATTTTCAAGAATGCCTTGCTTGTTGGGTTAAGTGCTGTGGGAGATCTAATGTTGCGGTGCTGCTACTGCTAGTCTGTGGCCATGTTTTTGGTGTAGTATTCAACATTTGCTACTCTGGAATTACCATGTGTTCTGCTGAATTTTAATGTTAAATGTATCAAAAAAAACCTTTCTTGCCATCTTTCAGTGAATTAACAAAAGCATTAACAGTTACATTGGATTGGCCTTAGCGCTCCTTTGAAGGGTTTCTTTAGACAAGGCGTAGTTTAGCAGCAAGGTTATTATCTTTAGGGCGAAGAAACCTAGCTTTCAATCCCTCCTTCACAGTGACCAACTTGCTGCGAGATGTATGGCGGGGCAATTTGCACTGCAAATCCACACTCTGATCGGGCATTGAATTTTGACTCCAACATGCTTTCACTACAGTGGAGCCTTTTGGGGGGGATGCACGTGTGGAACCAACATCCTGGCATGTGGGGGACTGTACAATGTAAATGTACTTTGCGTTAATGTAAGTAGGCTACCATTGTCCTCCTTACATCTCAGCCTTGCCCCACGCTTCATCCCATCCTCACACCTCAAACCCAGCACGGTTTTCTCAAAGACGGTTGCAGACAGCCGGCTTAGACCCATCACGAAGCCCCCCTTGAGTCTGCCACAGGAGCTCCGAACTGAGACCCATACCGATATAAATTTATAAGCCCAGTGGCCTCCGGAGAATCGTTCCCCGAGGGCATGACATTGCGTGCCGGCGCTGCCGGGCTCGCCGCCCTCGTCCAGCTGCCCAGAGTTAATCTGGATTTATAAGGCTCTCATGTTACTTCCACGTACAAGTGCTCTCATTGACGTGACGACATTCAACAGAGTCTACTGTGCAAACACCGAGTAGCGAAAAATGTTTGGTATCAGTTCTGCGACCGGGGAACTTCCTATACCAGTTGAGTAAGTGTTACCGCTCCTCTCCCCGCAGATAGGAACGTGTCTCGTTGCCTCCAGACCACCTTCCTTGTTGTGGGATCGGGCCCGGCCGCAGGAATAGCACGTACAGAAGTAGGACGTTTTGGGACAGTGAAACCTTCTTTAAAGACTACCTCGCGCAAAATCACAAAACCGCGCGACTGCAGTTATTTATGTCATTATTTTTGTGAATTTATATATAGCAAAGGCTAGGCCCGGAGCGCTTTACAATAGAGTCAAAACAGTTCAGTAACAAGCAGAAAAAAATCCCCACACCCGTCTGCCATCCCATGGGACCAATCGCTCTCGAAGAACAACAAGAGGTGCTAATGCTACCCGCTATGCATAGCGGAAGTCAGGCAGCCTTCGTTGGGACGTGGGCGGAGCCTACAAAGAAACAGGAAGGAACTGCCGGGAGAACGTCCTGGAAACCTGCACGCTGAATGCTGGCAGCCGAGGGACACGCGTAAAGAGCCTGGTGAGTGGGGAGGGGGTTACGGGGGGGGGGGGGGGTACGCGCGTGTCTGTGTGTGTTCGAGTGTGTCTGTGTGTTCGAGTGTGTCTGTGTGTGCGAGTGTGTCTGTGCGTGTGTCTGTCTGTGTGCGCGTGTGTCTGTTTAAGGGGGTGCGTGTGTGTATGCAGTGTGTGTGTGTGTGTGCCTGTGTGTGAATGCGTGTGGCTGCGTATGTGTGCATGCGTGAGTGGGGCTGTGTGTGTGTGTGTTTGCACACCTCAGGGAATCGGAGGCAGGAGATGGGCACTGCGTGTCCACAGATCCCAATCGACGCGCGTGCCCGACCCCTGTCTCAGATTCCCAGGAGACGGGCAACATAAGTTGTCGAACTGGACGCAATGCTTTGCATTGCTATCTCCAGCTCAACCTAAAAAGAGGGAGACACTATAAAACAAAGTGAATGACCAAAAGTACTACAACAAACAGAGTTGGAACAAAAAAATCCCTAGACCAATATACAAGAAAAATTAAACAAAGAACTGGGGGCACTGTTACAGATGTTTAAGTACAACACACATGGCAAATGACCCAAAATGCCCAGCACGTGAGGTGAAGTGTACCCATTGTGGCATAAAAGGACATTTCATCAAAGCCTGCAACAAAAGGAGACCACAATGTGTGAAGGTTGTAGAGGATGCAGAAGATAATATTCAGAACGCTTCTGACGATGACGCCATTAACATGTTCATATTGAACATTAATGATGATAAAAGCAGCAATGTCAACGAGATAAGCGCAACTAAGACAAAAAAAACATATGCTGCATGAAAATAGGGGGCTTGAGATTAATATTGTTGCAGACTTCGGATCACCATATACGATAGTTAACGAGAGAATCTGGATGGAAAAATGTAAACCAAGCATCGGCAAAAAACCCGAAAAAGAGACATAAATATCAGATCATTCACCGGAGAGCCCACTTGACGTATGTGGCTACAGGAAATTTAACTTTATATTCAAAGGACGAGAGTCTGCAGGCAAACTTTATGTTTTCAAAAGTTGGACCATCGGTACTAGGATGGATGGACCAAGGAAATCTGGGTATCATCCTAGACCCCAGCAAAAATGAACCTGTGTTAAGTTTGTCTGACAACTGTGACTATGAAAAATCTTTATTCAACAAATTTCCAAAAGGTATTTAGTGAGGCTGTAGGAATCCTAAAACGATATCAACACAGAATCAAACTAAAACCAATCACAACCCCGGTTGTACACAAGGCAAGAAACATCCCATTTGCCATAAGGGAGGAAGTAAAGACCCAACTAGACAAGATTTTGACCGAAGGAATAATTGAAAAGGTGGAAGCATCCGAATGGGTCGCATCCCTTGACGTCGCCAAACGACCCAATGGCAAGTTGAGACTCTGAGTTGACCTACGCGACCTAAATCAAAACATAGTGGAACAATATCCACTAGCAAAAATAAATGAGATGCTATCTACCACTAAGGGCATCAAGTGGTTCTCCACAATCGACTTAAAATCAGCCTATTACCAGGTACCTCTGCATCGTGATAGCAAGACACTAACAATGTTCATAACACCATTCGGTTGTTTTAGGTTTACGCTGGTACCTTTCGACTCATTTGGAAAGGACCCTGCACGAAACGCCGGCGGCACGCTAAAAATGCCCGCCATTTACTGAAGAAACCTTGATGGGCCCTACAATACTTCAAAAATTACACATGTAAAAGAGAGAGACACCACTGGGGATATACCATATTACCTTTGACAATATCCTTGCGATGCGGATGATAAATATTGAAAACTGCTATATAATATAGAACAAACCTGAAAGCCATATCGAATACGAGGGGGACTAGGAAACACGTTTTTAAGTGTTCTCTTTTTTGGTGTATCTTTGTTCAAGTGATGCAAGCTCTATCCATTACAGTTCTACCGATTTTAGAGCCCTGAAGAAGTCACGTTGGTGACGAAACGCGTTGGCAGCTAGCAATTTTCTGAATTTCCAATTTTCTTGAATAAAAAGGTTCCCAGCACAACTTTCAAGACTTGGACTTCACCTTTTTGTTGGAAAGTGTTTATGTTATATGTCTGAAAAATACTGTTGCACTATTTGGCAAAAATTATAATTTGTGTATAATTTCCCTTGTGCGGGTCACTGTGCTTTTCTCATTGTATGTGATGTTTTGCATCACTATTTAGGGGGTGTTCACGGGTCACGCCCTCGACCAATACGCACAGGGTTCTGAGCATTTGATAATAGACTAGACATAGTGGAACAGTGTGCAGGTAGAAAATAGCTCTGACCCCAGTCTTGCTGTTTTTTACCTTTCGATTTGGCCTTGGGGCAGAAATGTTTTTTAAAAACTCATGAACAACATCTTTGAAGGAGTTTCAGAAATGTTTCTCTTCCAAGACGACATCGTAATTATGGGCAAATCTAAGGAAGAGCACAACAACAAGGTCGAACAAGTCTTGGAAATTCTGAACAGAAAAGAAATGCAAGTTTGCAAGCAATTCTGTCAGCTATCTTGGCCACCAAATAACCGGCGAAGGAATCAGCCCAGAAAAAGAACTCATACAGGCCATAAAGGACTCACCGGTCAGTACCAGCCAACAAAGATGAACTGAGGTTCTTCTTGGGATTGGTGGAGTTTTACTCCAAGTTCATTAAGAACTTCTCACTTAAAACATACGTTTTAAGGCAGCAACTAAAACTTAAAAATAAATTTGAATGGACAGAAGATTGGGGAAAACCTTTCAGGATATGAAAACAGACATGTGCACAGTTTGACCCCTTCAAGGATTCGACCCTTCTCTACAAAACTTTGTAACCACAGACGCAAGTAATAAGGGGTTGGGAGCAGTACTCACCCAGAAGGACACCATGGGAGCAGAATACACTATAGCTTTTGCCTCACGTTCACTTACACCAACATAGGAAAACTTCTCAGTAACAGAACGTGAGGCACTAGCATGTGTGTGTGCCCTGGTACACTTCAGACAATATGTTTGGGTCAGAATGGTCAATTTGTGCACAGACCACAAACCCTTAACAAAAGTACTCACAACAAAAGGTTTGTACACTGCTTCACCCAGATTAGCCAGGCTATCGGTGCGTTTGTTTGACTTTGTGTACAATGTCCGATACGTCCCAGGCGTGAAAAATGTTGTGGCAGACTTTTTAAGCAGAATGCCTGTCGGGACAACCAGCGATAACGATACCAACTAATTGGATGAGTCTTGTATAGCAAAAGTCCTGGAAAAATCCAGTGGTATCACAAAAGAAGAGTGGCTGTTGGAGCAAGACAAAGACAATATAATGTGTCAAGTAGTACAAATGATGACGGAAGGTTGGACAAGTAAGAGCAAACTGACAGAACCCCTAAGACACTTCTGGGAAGTGAAAGACAAATTGTCACTAGAGAACGGATTCCTATTGAATAGTGGTAGATTTATACCACCAAGAGACATTAGAACAAAGTTACTAAACATATATGCCACGAAGGACACTTGGGCATCGCTAAAACAAAGAGCAGGGTCAAAAACATGTATTGGTGGCCAGGTGTTAGCCTTGATTTAGAGAGAACAGTCCGGGATTGCAAACTGTGCATGGACTCAGATAAAACACAGGTGACATTTAGACCACCACTACACCCCATCCCCTGCCCATCCATGCTGTGGGAGAGAATAGGTATCGGCAGTATGGGACCCATATCTGATGATCTTGAACAATGGTATGTCATAGTTATTATTGATTACTTCACAAAGTGGCCAGAAGTACAAATGAACAACCAACATGAAACATAAAACGTAGTTAAGTTCATGGATGATACCTTTTCACGCGAAGGTCTCCCCAAACAGATAGTGAGTGACAACGGGACTCAATTTACTTCAGAAATGTTCAAGGATTACATACTTAGGCACACTATTGAGCACAAAACGACATCTGTATATCATCCAACAGGTAACGGGCCTTAGAAAGGTTCAACAGAGTCATGAAAGGCATAATCCAACTGGCCAACAGCAACAACCTCAACTTAAAACTGTGTGGGCATACAGAATCACACATTGCGAGACTACAGGACACAGTCCTTTTGAACTTATGCTAGGCAGAACCCCTCTTTCTAGGGACAATGTGGGCTGGATTCAGGCAGTCAGAAGAGTACACTGGTCTTCACAACAGGTCAGAGAAATACTCATGCGTGCCAAGCTCAGGAACAAAAAAATTTAAGACAGCAAGCATGGGTGCAAACGCGTGGAACTCAAGGCGGGAGATGTCGTCAAGGTAAAGAAGAGTGGTCACATTGGGAAGGCTCAAGACAGATATACCACTCCCCTGCCCGTACGTGAAGTGTACTGTAATTCTGCACTCTTGAGCGACGGTAAGGTATGGCATTTCTCTGCCTACAGACATCCTGTGAAGAACCCTGAAGCCACCGTACCTACTGAGTTTAGGGGAGACTCTCCCGAGAGACCTACAAGCAACACGGCAAAACCCTGTTCCTCAGACTAGGAGTCAGACTATGAGTTCCCTGCACCATCTACCATGACAGAAAGAAACATCACGCAGTCCATCTCTGCGCCAGTGAACGTATCACCCAATCAGACTAGCACAGAGAGAGTCAGACGCATGTTGCCACCGACTCCTGTACGCAATACTTCACAACATATCAGTAGGAGCAGAGCAGGAAGGTTGTAGGACCACCTACGAAACTAAAAGACTATATTTGCAAATAGTTTCCAGTGTACATATTGTTTTGTTCTTCTCCTCCCTTTTCCCCACCCCTCTTCTTTCTTCCTCAAGGGGGAAGATGTGTTATGACTACAGCCGTGTGTCCCTCCTTGGACACCTTATCAGTAAATGCATTCCAGTGTCCCTGCGGTGGACACCATACCACCAGGGAGGTCACCAGCTGGTAACTGTCGCCACTGACAGTTGATCGCCGAGCTGACTGGAAGTTCTGACGCTCCGACGTATGTAGGAGCCAGTGTTGGCGTATTTAATTAATTTAGAGAACTCTCTTTTACTTAATACTGGTGTATGGAGTTCTTCACACCACAAGACATAACTAGGCATACAATGAATATAAATCTGAATGATTTACATAATGGTTATCATGAATATCTGGCATGGACCTAGCTCTCGTGGCTAAAGGTTTGACATCCCTTGAATACCAAATCAGGTTTGAGTTTTTCCCCACTGAATGAGTTTTGAGTAGCGGGACCACGTCCTTTCAGGTGGTTGCAGACAGTGTTTTCAGTCCAGGACTTTTGTGTGATAGGCTACTACATTCTAGAAGTGGTAGTCATGATTGCTTCGAATTAATTAATTAGATTAACACATATGAAGACAATGATATGTAGGTGTAAATTCCAGTCAGCGTCCACAATGACCGGGAGTGAATTACTCATCCTAGCTTTGAGACCACACAAATTCCTTTGTCAGTTACAGCAGTGGCCACACATTTCTTATTTGGCTGCTCTGCGAATTAGGTAACAAAAAAAACACTAGAAAGAGATTCACTTAAAACGTGGAGGGCAGCAGAGTAGTCAACCACTAAGCGCCTCCAACCACTATCAAAACTAAACTGTAAATAAAAATTCATTTACACAACTACCACAACTAGGACAAAGTAAATTAAATTAGCAAATACTGAATTGCACAGAAAATTGGGACAATCATATGGGAGACACCTAAATACAGTATTAAATGATCTGTCCATGCTCCGACGTAACAGGGGAAACAAGACCAGTGCAGCTACAATGGCGATCAGAGAGTTAGAGCTGCCCTGGTTCGTAAAAACTGGAGCACGCGAGGAGGTGCGGCGGAAAACTCTTTCCTTTAAACAGTTCATTTGGGATCGGTACTGAGGGGCCTTTCTTACTAACGTAATGCACTCTGTACCAGACTTGTGAAAACAATGAGAAGGAACATTTGAGCAAGCGTGGGAGGTTCTGCATGCCTGATCTTAAACACCACGGGAACGTGTTAGAGGCGAGATGAGACTGGAGGGGATGGGGGATACTAATTCGCTGTAAATGTGGAACGCTCCTGCAAATCCGAGCTCCTGAACCCCCCAAGACTGTGATTCCAGATAAACTATTATCTGCCAAAATTGCGCACACTTCCAAGCTGGCCGATAACCAGCATAGCGAGCTATATAAACAGGGCATTTTTGCATTCCCGTGACGTTCCCTTGGCACGAGGCATACGCGTACTGCACAATTATTGCCTGCAGAGGGCTCTCTACGGTCTCTGAAGTCTCCACGACTGCCTACCTGTCTTCCAGAGGAGGTGGCTGCTTCGGTAGCCGCGCTGCACGACTAAGAGGTCAGGCTCTGCCTGTAAATCTGTGACAGTCTGTGCCAGGGTGCATCTATTTAAAAATAAATCACAAACCTTGTGGTATGCCCCTTTATCAGGACGTGGGGGTAGTTGGAGAGCTGAGACTTCATACAAAAACCTATATCCACGTTTCTCAGCATTTCCTCAGCTGCATGGCATGTGACTAATTTACAAATGGTTCAAGAAGGGTACTTCCAACTGTTGAAATATTCCAGTGTCGGAATACATTTTCCGTTTAACAGAATGGCCAGAATTGTGTCAAAAAGGAAACACGATCAAGTAAAAACTCCCCTTTCACCTCTACCACTGTACCGTTATTTGTTTCGTGCCCTGGTGTGATAAATTACGATGATGATAAACTCTTGGAAAGAGTAAAACATTACTACACCTACACGACGTCAACATTGTGCCCAGTCATGAATGTTAGGCAGCCATGAGCCTACTCTTAAGAAATTCACCTTCCAGCAACTCGTACAGTGAATACAATCTTCACTTATATGGAATAAGTTATGTAAATAAAAAAACGTCCGATTTTCCTTTCAATCTGATCGTTTTAATTCCACAATGACTTACTTTATGAATCACTTAAATGGAAATACCTTGTTTACCATCTATGTATCTAAACAGGCATGCAAGATTTGCACTGTTGTTATTGTTATTAGTACTTGTGAAGCGCTTACTCAGCCTGTGGTATGGCATTGCAGCACCTTTAGGTAGTCTCGCGTACGATTTTCCAAAGTTTCCAATGGAGACATGAGTCTGATTAGGCTCCGAGGTGTTGTGCGGTCAGTGGGGCGAAGGGGTCAGTTTCCTGTTCTCACGACGATTACAAAAAAAAAAAAATATATATATATATATATATATATATATATATATATATATATATATATATATATATATATATATACACACTTGAATATAAAGCTTTAACGTGCCTAGGAGGGAATGGTGTGGCTTTAAAATGGTGAATTGTTTCACCTTACCCATGCAAGTGCATAACTAGGGGTGGAGGAGAGGGCAGAAAACAGGCACAAACACATTTTAGTCAACAAATGGACTACAGTTTTAGTCCCCTCTAATACATCCATAATGCTCAACACAACCCTTCACATCGTAATCAATACATTCCTTTTCATCCATCTATTTGCATCTTGGATTGGCACGTTGCGAGATTACTGTTGCCCTAATGGAGAGATTTGCACTAAATGAACAAATAAATAGAATTCCTGTTTCAGTTGAAGGACAGAGCATGCCACTTTGGGTAACAGTCAAACAACACTGTCTTTAAGTCTGGTGAAGCAGTTTAAGCATTGTTTCAAACGACAGCTAATTCAGTACAGTGTGAGATTTAAGGTCAATTTGCATGGTTTCCCAGCTATTTTGAATGGACTCCAATTTCCCCTCTCTACATAAAGCAATACTTTTTGTCAACATCATCTGCGCTTTGAAGTAACCAAAAGGTGGCATGCTGCATTATTCCGAAAGTCTAAACAAATCATTAACTATTTCTTCACTCAAGACACGCTTAATTCCCTTGGTTATTGCATATTTGGTCGCTGCAGCAGAAATGTATTGCTACAAGATGAAAGATACGCTCTCACAATGAGATGCATGCCGCATATTCGTCAAGTTTTTGATAATGTTGATTTTTGACCTTGAGGCTTGAAAACAGAAGAATTTCAAAGGGAATAAAACAGGCTGTTTTGGTATTACCTGTCACCATTTCGAACTTGTGAGCACACAACACTTTTGACTGTTTATACAAGATTGAAATTCAATCTCAGCTTCATCAGTTGACCAAAATTGTGCAATCTTTGACAAAAAGTGCACGCTCTCTGTGCACTTTATTTCCTCAAATGGGTAAAATGGTTGTGTTCAGAAGTGTTCCAAATACCAGATTAAGTGCTAGATTAAAGTATTTGGCCATTTACATTCATTTAGGCTTCCAGAAAGCTAATTTGAAGGTAACTGAAAAAATGTTCCAGAAAGGCATTCGGAAAGCCTTGCTGACTGCGTTGACAGGTTAAGCAGTCTTCATGAAAGTGATGACAATGCAGTGAGAGCTCTCGCTGCAATCAGGAAATCTGGTTACCTATTACATAGTATTCCACAAAGGCAACATCCGGGGTCAAATACGCTACCTGCCAATCAAAAGGAAACTGAAAAGGCATTTCTTCTAGCATGCTTACACCTCTTTAGCAAGGTAAAGCATAGACTTGATTAAGTTAACAGTATTGCACTACACAAGTCTCTTCATTCACTCATATGGTAAATTCTCCAGAGCATGAATGTCCACCCTGAGAAACACAGATGCCATTAAGCGAGGGAGCTGTCCACCTACCCATCCGCCGTTGTCCAGGATCCAGCGCTGCAAGTGTTGGTCAAGATATTCAGTCATCCATGAGGCAATGGCATCGACCAGCTGGGGTGCCATCTCACGATGGATACTCTCCAGGCTTAGGGCTCCACCAAACTCAAAGAAGGCCACAATGCGACCCCAGTTGACTCCGTCACGGAACAGCTCTTCAGCCACCGTGTTGAAGCGTGCCCGCGCTGTGCCAGAAGGTGTGGGGCATAGCAGCTGCTCAGAAAGGTGGCCAAAGTCACGGCAGTATCGCCGGGAGAACTCATCAGTGGCCCACTGCAGAGTGCGGTGGACCTCAGCAGGTGGTTCCCGTGGTAGGTGGTCCACCATGTTGACAGCTGGTAGAGCAGCAGTGGGCACGACACTTTGACCAGTAGCTACAGAAACATCAGCAGCAGTGTCAGGGTTAGCAGCTTCAGCTGGAAGTCCTGGAGGTGGCCCATTTCCTCCAGATTCCTCTTCGTGAGCACTCCACTCCTGGTACCTCCACTCATACCCCCTTTGTGCAAGTTTGTGGTGGAGATACTTCGCTACGATCTCCCGGTGATCGTACCTTCTTTCCATGGTGATGGAGAACACTCTCTTTTCCAGAAAGATGTGTCCCTTGAAAGAAAAGTATTCCCTAGATGTCCACTATTTTAGGAGGGGCAGTTGCCATTGTGTAAGGTGCGGGATCCAAAGGTCGTGCCTTGCACAATGATTGACCATGCCATACATCCTCGGGTTCCAGTTCAGAAGAAATTTCAGTCCACAGACTCCAGTTCGAACAGAACTTCTGCAACTGTGGTTTCTCGCTTTAAATTTTCAGCATAGCTTTTTGCCAATTTGCCTCTGCGCTACTGCATGACGAAAGTGTACAGCAGCAAGACAAGGCTTTGCCTTCATATAGAAACGGTTCGATGCACTTCTGTTCGCAACAGAAACGCGCAGCAGAGGAATGCAGTCACTGTTCTCGCTGCCTAGAACTGTAAAGTTCATGGCATAAAGGCACATCTGGCAACAGCAGAAGGAACGAGGACTGTGGGCATCCTACGCAGTGAAGGAAAAGAAGACATTCCACAGCCACTCTAATCCCAGTCTCAGCACCAGCGTGGAGGAGGGCACCAGCTGCGGGCTCCACGCATCGACTCCAGGGAGGTCTTAGGACCAGTGAGGAGGACTTCAGTATCAGTATGCCGATCTCAGGACCAGAGAGGAAGAGGAGGCGGGCTCCATGAGTAGAGTCTGAGGACCAGTGACGAGAAAGGAGGACGGCTTCAGTCGCGGGGTCCCAGCCTCAGGACCAGGGAGAGGAGGGACCTAGCGACAGGTTCCACTCACAGCTACTGGGGGCGGGGAGAAGGGGCACCCCGCGCAGGCAGGGGTTGGGATACAGACTGTACCTCAGCCAGAGGCAGGCTTGTGTGTGTTTTGATTGCTTTGGTCCTCCCTCTCTGCCCTATAATCTGCAACAGGGTCTCGCGCTCTCACCGCCTCCCCAGCACGGCGGCAGCCATTCATTGTCATCAGAGCCAAACTTTCCAGCATTGAGGAGCCCGTTCTGATGGCTACGGCTGAGAGCGGGTGGCACGGCTCCGGGGTGCTCTGCGGGAGCGCCCCGCCTCCCGTTAGCCCTCGTCGGCCCGTGTTTGTTTATTTTTGGCGGAATGGCTGAGTGGAACGCTAAGGGTGGCCGCTGCTGGCAGTCAGCAAGGGGAGTGGCCAGGAAGGGGCCGGGCTGGAAGCTTGGAGGGGGTGTGTGTGCTGCTGCATGCGCAGCCTCGACTGCCATGGCGGAGGCAGAGGGTCCTGCAAGTCAAGGGAAGGATAAGTTTAAATCAGTAGCTGCGACCCTTTCAGGCACGCACTACGTAGATGAGCGTAATAACCCTTCTTGCGTGTGTTTTGCCACTTGACCTATTCGTGCACCACATGCCAAAGCGCGCGCCTCTGGCGTACGTCACGGCGTACGTCAAAATGTTTTCGTCACGTGACATCCTACCTCAATTTTTCCTGAACACATAGCTCGTTCTTTCCGCTGAGCACGTTCGAGTTCTCATACGAGGCGGTTTTGTCGTGTCGCGCACGCTCTCTTTTTTTGTGAGGGTTACATTTAGGTTTTTTAAAGCATAGTGTTTGCTTCTTATATCGTGTGTAATTTTAATATGCATTCAAAAATTAGAGGAAAACCTTGCTACTTCCATCTCCTCAGTGGGAATGGTGAAGTTACTATATATATATATATATATATATATATATATATATATATATATATATACTATATATATATATATATATATATATCAGGTAAGTCTTAAAAACTATTACTTAAAGTGTTTTAAAATTATATGCATAACATCATTAACATGATAAAAGCAAATTAACATTTAGTTGAAATAAAAACATTGAGGGAGCTGTGTTAATGCTAACATTTGCTAATGCAGGCCTAGATTGTGTTGCCCTCTGCTGCCATCTTTACTGCAGGTTTGTCTCACACTGAGCACTCACAGTTCATGTACTGATAACTATTCAATTCAATTTTATTTGTATATGATTTGGAACTCGATTGAGATCCACATATAAACAAAGCATAAACGACAACAAAATTACAAAACATAAAATCCTTAAGATACATTCTATATACACAGAAGCTGGAGTGTGAAAATCATATCCGTTAATATAATTCTAAGAAACATTTAAAAAAATTGAAAATTCTGTAACAAAACATTTTATGAGGAGGGTTAAGAATGGCATCGAATAAAGATTAAGGCAGATAAAATGCTTGATTGTAAGCAAATTGGTCTCACCCACTTTCGACGATGCCCCATTAGGGCCGGGCATATGAAAAGGATATGGGTAATATCCTGGATCAAATTATTATTGTTACATAAATTACATTTATCGGAAGAACCATACCATCTAGCTAGTAATTTATTTAAAGGGAGAAGATCTTGCCTCAAGAGGAACCAAAAACGGCGTAAGCCGTGAGGGAGGTTCCAAGAGGCATAGGGTTGTATGTGTTTAAATAAATAAGAATTAACAACCTGCGTAACACCTTTCTTAGAAATGAGGACATCTCTGTCCCTCCTAAAGCTTAACTCCCATGTAGCCAGTCTTAGTGACGACTTTAGCTGATGTGAGGATAGCAAAAAAAGAGTTTGTTCCTCCAATTCTAGTAATGTAACAGCCCTTCTGAAATTCCTTATAAGTAAGGAATATTCTTTCAGGGGACCCAGTAGTTCTTTTTTAATAAGAGATCTTAAAGTGGCCGGTTTGCCCTTGGCTAAGCAAAAGACCCAACGTACTACTCCCGCCAGGACCTGAACCCAACTACTTCGTATGCCCAATTTGAGTCTGAGTGATTCCACTGTACAAGCATTATTGGCCGAAGTTAGATGTCGCAAAAGTCTGCCCTCGATGGTATCTAAAAAAAACATTGCCCCAAGTCAATAAGCTCGATGCCATAGAGCAAAGAGGCTGGAATTTTTGCTCGAAAGGCCTCTAGCAGATGGACAAAATGTCTTTTGCCGGTGGCTTTATAAAGAGCACTCAGACCATTTCCCTGTGTCTTGGCTTTCCAAATGTTGTTATCTACGTGAGCCTTGTCGCTCAAGTTACCACATACTATTTTCCCACAAAAAACGTAAGATTTTACGATTTCCAGTTTCTCACTGCCTATATACCAACTAAAATTTGCAGATTTTGATTTTTTCTTCCCCGTTATACACATTACCTTGCTTTTAGGGATGTTAATCTTCAGATGGTGGGACTCGGCAAATACATGCAATGCATGCAGACGATTATTAAGTCCTTTCGGAGTCAGGTCTAGAAGTAATATATCATCTGCATACATTAAGCATGCAACTGGTTTGTCCCCTAAAGTGGGGGCAATTCCTTCACTTAAGGATAGGTTCTGGGGAAGGTCACAAACATAAAGGGAAAACAATAGTCGAGCTAATAAACAGCCCTGTTTAAGACCATTAGCTGAGGGGATTGCTTGGGATAGGCCTCTCTCTCCACCCAACAATACTCTGCACCAGGTATCAGAGTGGAGGTCCTGAACTAGATTTAGCAGCCGAGCTGGCATACCAAGAGTAAGTAGTTTCTTCCACAGCAAAGGTCGATCAACTTTATCGAAAGCCGTGGAGAAGTCTATAAAGGCTGCATAGACTCTCCCTCCTCTGACCCTGATATATTTATCAGTTATTACTTGCAGAGCTGTTAAGTTATCCATGGTACCATGGTTCTTTCGGAATCCCGTCTGTTCTAGGGGAAGTATATTAGCTTGATCCACCCAATCATTAATTCGTACCAAAAGGCATCTTGCAAAAACTTTGCCAATTGCATCCAACAGGGCAATTTGGTGATAATTTTGGGGAGATAGTCGGTCACCCTTTTTAAAGAGGGGCACCAGGATACTCCCTTTCCACGATGGAAGAATCTTTCCGCTTGAGAAACAAATATTAAACACAGGGCATAACAATCTGCTCCATTTTACGCTGCTTTGTTTTAAAACAGAGATTGGGAGATCATCTGGCCCCATTGCCCCGGAAGAGCGCATTTCCTTAATAGCTAATTCAATATCCTTTTCAGAGAAAGGGACCAAAGGCTGACTATTCTCAATGAAACCTATACGGGGGACCGCTGCTCCATTACTTGCGTAAAGGGATGTAACATAATCCACCCATGTTTGTTCTTCAATGGGGATGGGTAGCGGTCTTGTTCTTGCTCCACAGCCCTCACCTATGAGGGACCAGAACTGTCTCATTTCTCCATTAAAGGCGGCCTCTCTTAGTTTTATCCAAATAATGTCCTCCCCTTCTTTTCGTAATTTTGCTTGTAACCTTCTCCTCCTTCTTTTTAGTAAGGTTACTCTACGCGATCCTTCTGCCGATTTACACAGATATTGGTCCCTTACTAACTTATTTATTTCTATATTAAGTAGACGCAGGGCACTAGAGGGTATTGCAAAACACCTTTTCTTGTTTGGTTTTTTAGCCACCGAAATCACTACCTTCATAAAATCTAGGAAGCACACAATTTTAAAACCGTGCCACATAGCAAGGTCATCAATTGCAACATTAAGAACACTCTCCAACTCTCGTTCAGCTTTTGTGTTCCAATAGCACCTTCCTGATTTTACTCCAAAACGTACCTGGTCGCCATTAAGTGACCATTGGTCGGGTTTCGGGGGGATTATATTCACAGAGGTAAAAAGTATTTTGTGGTCGCTAAAAAGGGTTTCAATAACCCTAAGATCTTTTAATAGGGCAAAGGAAGAATTCTCTACTATCACAAAATCTAATATAGAATCTCCCTGATATGATTTATGAGTAAAATTTGCAGGGGAATCAGAGGGGAGCCTTTCATGCGCTATGATCCCGTCCATAACGGACAGTTCTTTAAGAAGTATCTTCCCTGGCTTGTTTGTTTTAATCTTCTCAGGGAAGAGAGCTTGGGGGATCTGTAATGATTCTTCTTTATATTTATCGCGAAACAGGCTCATACTTAAATTGGAGATTTTACAGTTCAAGTTCCCTACTAGGATTATATTAGGAGGAGGAGATTTCTCCCTAATACTCTGAATATAGACAAAACCCCTTTTTAAAGTTACGTTAAAACTAACTTCGGGGGGAATATACGCATTAATCAAAACTAAAGGTTTAGATACATCAACATTGTCGTAACTAAACAACGTTACAGCCTGAAAAAGGTTACAAGGATCCAAATAGTGAGAGAAATTCCATTTTATCCGGTTGGATAATAGACAGGCAATACCCCCACTAGCATGGCCTCTCCTGGAGGGGACAGCGTAACCCTCCAGAACAAAATAATCCCTTCCTATCTGGAGACAAATCACACTGGCTTTTAGGGACAGGAGTAGTTGAATTTTTTCAGGACAGTTCTTCAACCCAGCACAATTCCAAGATAGTATCGATATATTGTCGCTAAAGATGAGGATTAGGCGGGTACTTAATAGTCAATTTACTCGAGAGAACACCAGGTAACCAGTTCCAACGAAGATTTTCATCTACAACCTTATCCTGGGGGAGGGATGTAGGAGGATTAGGGTAAGATACAAGACGGAGATCTTTTGATATGCAAATTTTCAAATCATTGAAACCGCCAGGTTGTTCTACATTTCCAGAGGCTACGTTCGAGAGAGATAAAGAAGACCCTAAAGGCCTTGAAGACTTAGAAGGTCTAGAAAAGGGGAAATTCCCCCAAAAAGGCATAACGTCAATCCCTCTACTCTGGAAATCTTCCGACCGTTGTAGAATTAGATTTACTACTAATTTAGAATAGAACTTTACCCTCGTTAAATTTCCACCCTCTGTCTTCAGAATCTGTACTAAGTCTATATCTGCAGTTTGTAGCAATTTCAAATTTGCTGATTCCTGAAAATATTTAAGGAGCAATGATCTATTTAAAGTGCAATCAGTATCAAATAAGGGGAAGAAGTCAAGAGTAAGAGTATCAACGCTTTCCTCCTTAGGGATTTCAGGAGGTTTGTGACAAACCACTACTCCTTCCCTTTTAACGGAGTAGGGACTGGCCAAAGGATTAAGAACAGAGGATACAGAGCCAGTAAAAATAATCTAATTTTTTGGGGAAATTGGATTTAACAGATCACCTTTAACCGTATAGAGCCCACCAGAAGAGCAGGGAAATGATGGTAATGGAGCAGTACTCTGTACTACAGGGATCGAGGTGTCCACAGCTCCTTTTGCGTCCTCACTTTCATCTTTTAATATCAACAGGGAGACCTGATGTGTTTCTTGGTTTGAGACCATTTCCAGGTTTTTTCCCCAAAGAATTTTTCTCCGTCTATTTTTTTCAATTCTTCTAATTAGTCTCCTCTTTTTTGTCCCTTTCTTTTTAACTTTCCCTGAATTTTCTTTTTTCCTATCACCTTCTGGTTCTGGAACCTCCTTGTCTCCCTCACTATGCTGTTTATTAAAAATCAGGAGGAGTTCTTTGTCTTCCTTAGGGTCCGTTTTGCGTAGATTCTCTATTGTTGGAGGAAGTTCTATACCTTCCTTTGACACCCTTTCGTGTAAAATCTCTACTACTGGAACAAAATCAACTGCACAGTTTGAAACAGGGGTTCTCAAAGGGAGGACTAATTGTTCCCTATCATGGGAAATATTAGAAAACACAACACAATTGGGTCAGAGCTATTGACTGCCTGCACACTATTCCACTATTTTTGGTCTAGTATCTAGTACTCAGTGGCCTGTGCGTATAGGTCGAGGGCGTGACCCGTAAACACCCCCTAAAGTGTGATGAAAAACATCACATCCAATGATAATAGCAAAAGGACCCGCACAAGGAAAATTATATATACATTATATTTTTTGCTCAATTATGCAATAGTATTTACACATATACAACTTTAACGCTTAATTGCTAGCAATTTTTTGAACTTTCACCATGCTTATCCTTGAATAAAAAGCTCTACTTCATATCTGTCAAGATTTGGACTTCACTTCTTCCTGGAAAGCGTTAAAGTTGTATATGTGTAAATACTATTGCATAATTGAGCAAAAAATATAATGTATATATAATTTTCCTTGTGCGGGTCCTTTTGCTATTATCATTGAAATATTAGAAAACCCCTTCTCTAACTTAGGGACTTTCTGCTCTACAAGGTCTTCTCCAACAGCCTCTAATATTGAGCAGGATTTCTTCTCGTGTCTGTTGTGCAATAAGAACTTCAGTATTTGGGTAACTGTTTCCAATACGCAATCAGACCCCCAACAAATTTCTCTAATAATAACAAAATGGAGGAGAGCAAATGCTCAAGAGAAGATAGGCAGTCTGAAACAGGTTTATCCAACCTAGGCGGAAGCATGGCATCAATACCTGTTATATTAAGATTAGAGTTCGATGAAATATTTAACTGGGAGGTATTCGAGGGAGTACTGCTATAAAGATGGAGAACAGGAGGAGCTGGTGTTACAGGAGTTTTTGTAAAATCCCTACCCTTATCAGTTTCAACCTCAATATATCTCCTACATAGCTCTAAATCCAAATCAGAATAAGCTAGGTCATTATTATACTCTCCTCTAGGTGAAGCAGGACTAGATTCATGGTGTTTAAATGGAGGCTCACTAGTTTTAGGAAGAGAAACATGTTCTATCACCCCCACCTCTTGTAAGATAGCTTCAGGAGGGATTTGTAGGGGGAGAGGGGATTGTTTATCTTTTTCCTTTGATGCGTACAAGGGGGGAGACACACAATTGTCCGAGGAGGCCAAGCCTTCCGTTACTGCAGCAAGAGAAATGGCTCCCTTTTCCATATTATTCTCATGCACCAAACCCTCAGTACTCAATCCCATCAAAGAGAAGGGGGCTTTTGCCATGTCATCGTGAACAGGCTCTACATTTGTAGCTCTATTTTTCCCCCTTTCCCAAAGGTTAAATAACTGACAAGTGCCCTTAAGTTACACAACATGATTAACCTTACTACGGAGGGGATTTGATTTTGTTTTGGTACACGACCTTCCAACCAGTAATTTCCCAGACCTAAGTTTTTTGGCTGTCATTTCAAATGAATCTAGAGAGGGCACTAAGAGTCGCGGGAACAATAATATACACTAAAGCAGTCACAGACCTACAAAAAGACGTTATAACAAATAAAATATTCTTTAAGGAGGGTGGGCACAGCACAGCCTTCTTCAGCCTCTGAGGGCCTCAGAGGGCCCGCCCTTTGCCCGCGCGCGTCCCGCGCGTCCCGCAATGCGCGTTGGGAAATCAAGTAAGTACAAAAAGAGAGGAGAAGGCGGAGCACGCCTGGGAAGAGGCACCAGCTGTGGATGGAAGGGAGAATGCTGGTCCTCGCAGTCCCGGGCGCCCGCTCTGTCTCCTCGCTATCAGGAACTTCCCCAAGCTGTCCCAGCCTCTCGGCGTTCAAATGTCAAATCACTCAGCAGGAGTTTAAAAGTCACCAAGCATGGTAGAGCAAAGACCAAGAATCGGACAACTGCTGCGAGCGGCACCCCACTACCAGTAGCCACGAGTCTTTCTTTGTCCTGTCTGCTACAGCACACTGTGTGCGGCACTCCCTAACCACTAAGCAGCCAAAACCAGCCGGGGGCAGCCAGATGCAGCAGCCGATACGAGATGGAGGCACAGGCGCAGGTAGAGCAGGTCAGTGAGGACGTATAGATGTATGGGAGAGGCTCGAAACTGGGGTCTGATGGCGGCTAATGAGGCAGGCTGGAAGCGGGCAGATTTAATTAGCCTTAGTTAGCCTTAGTTAGACCCTCTGAGCCCCTCTGAGGCTTTACATTCGGGCAGACACAGGTGAGACACAGGTGAGCACAAAGAACACTGCTGCTGCTGACAATCACGGCTGTGAGTCACTGTCACAGCCTGTCCGGCTGAAGTTTGTATGGCGCCCGCCGCAGTTTTGAGAATGCGGGGACCCCCGGGGGGAGGGGGGGGCACAGGACTGGTTGTGGACCGGTTGTGGAAAGCGCCCACAAATGCGAGCGTTGCTGCGGCTCACCTCCAACTTCGTTCACCGCTGCGTTCGCTCTCCCCTTCCGTGATTGCTCCGTGGCCCCCTGCCGCCGGCCGCGCCCTGCTGTTTTCCCGCCGAGCAAGCTCTTCCCTCAGCTGCTTGCTTGCTTGCGGCGGCGGTGATGACGTTCGCAGTTAGGGGCGAAGGGGGAGATAGTGAGTGAGAGAGAGCAGCTGGCGATAGGGTGGTGGGGGCTCGGCTCAGCACTTGCGCCGCTCTGCAACCACAGCACTGCTGCTCCTCGGCTCTCTCGCGATACCTCTGACTCACGGCTCCTCTGTAAAGGTTGACGTTTCAGCCCAATGGTATAATTGACCTCAAACAAGACCCTGTCAAAATAGACAGTTTCCCAAACTCCACTCTGATAACTATGTAAATAATGCTTTGAGGTGCAGTGTCCCTTTACTAGGTCCAGACTGCTGTTTCATTCCTTCAGAGTTCTGAAGCACACTGTTTCATTGTGAGTGAATGTTCCAGAGGCCTCACAAATTGGGACCACAATGATATTTCTCAGGAGAATTTGTCCTTGTATATTAAGTAGTGACATTTGCGCTAACTATTGTAGGATGACCAGAAGTTCAGAACACAAAAACTTGGACCGACATGTACTGGGTCCAGACTGTTGTTTCTTTCCTTCAGAGTTCTGAAGCACACTGTTTCATTGTGAGTGAATGTTCCAGAGGCCTCACAAATTGGGACCACAATGATATTTCGCAGGAGAACTTGTCCTTGTATATTAAGCAGTGATATTTGCGCTAACTATTGTAGGATGACCAGATGTTCAGAACAAAAAAACGCAGACAGCCATCAACATAGATATAGGACTAAATCTTGGCAAAGGTCAGTGCAGTGTCAACATTTAGTCATATTTCTATGTCAATTGCTGTCTTTTTCCCTTGCTCTCCTTCTCTCTCTCTCTCATGAAAATTAAAGACTCCCTCTACATAGCTGCCAAGTTTTCAGATCACTTATGTGTAGCATTTCAATGGTTTCATTGCACTTATGAGTGACATACAACAGCCAAATGTGTGACACTTAGAGTAAGACTTTCTCGAGAGGAGGTCAAAGCAATGATGTACATAAAAGGGAATACATATCAGAAATTACACTATTTTGAGCAATGAGAAGCTCTAAAATTATCTAAAAATTACTGCAAAACCCCAGAAATGGAAGGTTAACTATTGCTCTAAAATGAACATTAAATCGCTTCACCTATTGCTGCAGCCTATGTTATACTGTGTGTAATACAGTTTTAAAACAACATGCATGTTCACAGTGCTTTCAGTCGCGTGCTGAGACCTCATTGCACTAAAATACAGAAGTCACTATCCACTACTGTGCCAACAAGGAGAACATTCAGATATTGCAACAAAGAATTGGCGTTTCATAACATGAATATGAAAGAATGAATTTCCCATTAAATTTGTTTAACTTGCATGTTATAGCATCTTTCATTTAAGGTGTGTGGTTATTTTGTATTTAGTTGTCAAAAGACCAATAAAATGCTTCTAGAACCTGATCACCTCTCCGCATACACCTTCCGCATTTCACTTATTAGCACGCAACTCGAGGGGGATAGTTTTGTTAAGAAAGGGCTTTAGATGACGGCACATCACAGTCTGAGCTAAGATGCGTACAATTGTATGCACTGTTGACCAATAAAATGGTTATAGAATATTTTTCCTTGTTTCTATTTTGTTGTGAGACCCAGGTTGCTTTGGCTGACTGACTTGACTGCCACTGTCCACAAGTACTTTGTGAGTGCATTTGCCAGGTCAGTATTCCCTTGGCAGGAGGTGCACGGGTTGCAACTGTACGCAACAGTTCGAAGGTGTGTCTGAGCTAAGGTCTGTCTTGCCTTTAGGCAATCAAAGCAGTGCCCGAAGGGCTAGTCTGACAGGTCAATGTGGTCAGACCACATCAAAAAGCACAATTTCGTTTGCTGTGTGTCGGAGAAACAACGTATCCATTCCAGCACACTTTGCCAGGTCACCATAGCAACAGGTATCCCTCCAGGTCAGCTGTAAATTGCTTGGGCATGGGGAGCGCCACAGTAGTGAATAACCAGCAAAAGCTGCTTTTCTTTTAATAGAGCACCTCATGATCTCAGCAGTGTTGAGGAGCTCCACAAATGCTTGACTACTGCATTTTAGTGCGGTGATGCGGCCACCAGCATTAAAATGCGTTATTCTAACCCCTGATGCGTGGTACTTGGCATGGCTGCCTCTACCATGCTGGGGTGGTTTACAAGGACAGATTTGTGATCCTGGCCTTGGGAAATGGACTCTTCAGAGGTTGATTGAGCTCCTCATTAAATCCTGGTATACTGCCTGGTTGAGGTCAGGCAGCACAGCAGGAGACTCTTTAAACAATAAACCCTGATCCTGCTGATAGAGCGCGCAGGTCACCCGTCTATATTTTTACCAACGTACTCACCTAGGGCTAATACAAATTAATCGCAATTTCTTAGATCAGGTAACCTGGGCACTGACTATCAGATATTGTACTTCCTAGGTCCTATACCCTTAACTTACACTCCTGGTCACTGGTATCCGTGGACCTATGGGATCACGGAGTTTAGCATAATGGGAACGGTAGCAATACAATAATCTGCACTCATATAAGAACCACAGACTCCAGAAGTTTTGAAAACCTCTATCTAATGTTCATCAAAAGTCATAAGCCAAAGGTTTACAGCAAGCAAGCTATCAATAACCAGAATCATGAAAAGTGTATAACTATGCAAAAGATATATTATGCCAACCATTTAGAATTCTAAAGGGAAGGTAAGAACAAGGAACATACTGAAACGAATTTTATAGAGATCAGATTTGAAACTATAACTTCTAAAGGATGGGAAAAATAAAGGACATGCTATAATCACAGTTTAATCTCTTCAAAAGGGTGGGAAAAAGAGGGAACACAAATTGTAATGACGAAAATGAAGTAACCATGTAGCTATAGGGAAGGTAAGATAATGGAACACGCTAATAATTCAGCATAACCACTTTTAGCTCTTCTAAGGGAGGGTAAAGAAAGGGAACATTTATATTTTCATGAACAATTCTTTATCTTCAATTCTAAAGGATAGGAGAAAAATAGGTCATGCTAAAATAGCAAGAATCACGATTTATGAATTATCCCAAAGGAGGGGGAAGAAATAGGAACATATGCAATTATGACTTTAGCAAGATTCAGGGAGGGTAAGAAAAGGACGCAAAAGTACTGTTTGTTTCCCACGCAGATATATATTTACCTAGAACGGTGTGAAGACCAACCCTGGCCACGGGTCAGTTAAGGACAGAAACCCCGAAAGTTGCAAATGCCAGTAGGCCAGCAAGTGCAGGTCAGAATCAGGACAGGGAAAAACAGATTTGGATCAGAACAGGACCACCGAAAGTTGAGACCAGCACCCGCAGTTCAGTTGCAACGCCTGCGCTACTCCCTCTCTGCAGTTATCAGTCGGAACCCCGATTGGGTTATCGATTTCTCCAGCAAAGTGCTCCGCCAGCACTTCAGGTCCCAGAACCCCGATTGGGTCAGCGAGTCTTCTGACAGAGTGCTCCACAGCACCTCTGTTCTCGATCAGCTATTGAGTGCGTTGGGTCAGTGACAGGTCAGCTATTCGGACAAGTCGGACAATTTCTCTAGCTAAACCTACGCTAGTTATACTATTTTCCAGGTCTGTGTACCACCCCCCAATGTTGCAAGTGTAAGAATCCCCAATTTCGATTGGACAAAGGAGGAGGACAGGTCATCACACCACCTAATATTTTAGAATTTCTCCGTCTCCTATTCAAATTTATGTTCACGCCCATCAATTTCAGGTTCTCATGGCGTCTTCCACTCGCAAAACAATGGATGTTCTATTCAATATAACATTGTATTTGTCCAAAGTTCATTAGGTGAAGTTCCCAGGAGCATCTTCTCAGTCAGTCAGCTCCTTGGCTGGGATTCAAAGGTCATTGCTCTGGAGACTCGCGGATCTCATGCAGGCGCAGTTTCAAGCAAGATGGAGTGCAGTAAGGGATAATAGGCCATGTTTCGAAGTGCAACATAAAATGGAAAAGAAACGGTTTTAGAACACAGAATAAATGAATACACTGTATACCATGAATCTCTATTCTATACCCATTACTTTATAATGAACTATAGCATTAGGATTAAGCAGAACGAACAGCTTAGCAAAAGCAGCAGTGCAAGCTTTTCGCATGTGAGAACACAAAGCAGCCATCTTAGCTCTAGTGCGCAGAAGCAACAGATTCCCTCCAAAGCTGCGAGTACGTCACGTCACATGGGTATGACCGACGCATGCGCAGTAGAAATTCCCACGTAGCAGCAGCCATTTTATTTGCAAGCGTATTAGGATTAGAAAACACATAAGCAAGCTTCACTCGGACACCCGACACCCAATGTAAAGGTGCAAAATTAATAAGACAAACATGTTGGTAAATTCGTTACGAATTGTATATTCCTGTTAAGGTTCTTTTAAACTGAAATATCTTACCACTATTGTTCTGCCCTTTGCACCCTTAGCCCCGTTCCATCGCGGCTCTGTGCCGTTTGTGTGGAGGGCAGGGTCAGCTCCATTGTGCCTCAGCGCTGGCTCACTAATCCCACGGAGGTAGTGTTACAGCTGGGGGCGGGGCATAGGATATAAGTAGAAGCAGGATTGGGCAGCTCCGTTGACTAGCAGAGTGGTGGCAGCTCTCTGTGTGGTTTGCTAAGAGCTCGTGCAGATTGCGAGGGGACCCTCATCTGCATGCTATCGAGGCCGGTCTGAAGTGCTTAATTGCTGAACTCAGCGTGATTTAAAAAAAACGTATTTTACTAGATGCAATTGATGTACGAATTGTATATTCCTGTTAAGGTTCTTTTAAACTGAAATATCTTACCACTATTGTTCTGCCCTTTGCACCCTTAGCCCCGTTCCATCGCGGCTCTGTGCCGTTTGTGTGGAGGGCAGGGTCAGCTCCATTGTGCCTCAGCGCTGGCTCACTAATCCCACGGAGGTAGTGTTACAGCTGGGGGCGGGGCATAGGATATAAAATGGCCACCCGAAAGCGCAGCGGTAGAGCGCAGCGGTAGAGCGCAGCGGGAGCGCCGTCACTGCGCCGAAGCCGCGCCTAAGGGGTGCCAGTCTGCGCCAGTCCGCGCTAGACCCACGCCCAGCGCCCCTTCCCTCGGCCGGGTATCCTGCCAGTCTAGTAAGTTCCTGAAATATTCTTCTTCTGACCTGCTAGGTATAAAAAACACTATGTTCCTGAAAGAGTGCCCACATTTTAACTTAACTGAGTGCTCTAACATGTCACATACAATCTGCCCAAACTGTAATTTTAAAGCAACGGGTTCCTTCATACAGATACCACTGATATCAGGAGCTCCTAGTAACGTGACTACACGCATTAAATGTGCACTGGTGAATGCCAGATCTATGTGTAAACATAGAGAAGATGTGGCTGAATTAATTTCAGCACACAAATTAGATATTCTGTTTATAACAGAGACATGGGCCGATCTGGCTTCTGACCCTGATCTTGTGGCAGCCATCCCGGAGGGCTATTACATCACCAGACAAGACAGACCAACAGGAAAAAAAGGGGGCGGCCTTGCTATTATTTTACGGCTAGAACTAGCACTAAAAACAGGGACATTAGACAATATTCCTGCAGAAACATTGGCCTTTTCTATCACTTTGTCTCCCATTCAAATGTTTAATGGAGTTCTGCTCTATCGTCCACCAGCTGCTAGAACGCCTTTTCTCCAATCTATTAGCACTTTATTAGAACCAGTGGCAGAAGCCTCTGATTATACTATATTAGGAGATTTTAATTTCCATTTAGAAGAAACAGCAGATAAAGACACACTGACCCTTACTGAGGATTTTAAGGCCGTTGGCCTAAACCAGCTAGTCATTACAGCCACGCACAAAGCAGGTCATGTTCTTGATGGCCTATTTACAAATAACCAGGCCATTATTTCCCCCACTGTTGTCCCTATTGTATGGTCAGACCATGCAGTGGTGGTCTTTCACGTCTGTGTTAAAAATTATAAAAATCAATATTCGGCCAAAAAGCAACTTAGAACGTGCAGGGACTGGAAAAACATAGATACAAAGACACTATCTGAGAAATTGGAAAATAACAAACCATCTAGAACACCAGACTCTCAACTGGCAGCAAATAACTATAACCAATGGCTTACAGATACATTTAATCAAGTAGCGCCTTTTAAGAACTTGCGCCCAAATCGCGCAACACCATCAGCCCCTTGGTTCTCTGAAACTTTAAGATTAGAAAGACAGAAATGCCGCAATCTAGAAAGGTGCTGGCGAATCAACTACGACAATAATGATAAAGAGAAATACAAACAAGCATTATCAGTCTACAGGAAGCTGTTAAGACTGGAGAAGAGCAAATATTTTATCGAACAGATAGAAAAAGCCCAGAATTCCAGTAAACAATTATATCAGGTAGTGGCAACATTAACAAATATACCAACAGCAAATACTACAGATGTTACTCAAGAGTTCTGTGATCAGATGGCTGATTTTTTCAGGACCAAGGTCACTGAAATCTTTAATAAATTCAACAATAATATAATGGGGGAACCATCAGAGAGCCACAAGAACGCACAGTTCATATCCTCTTCTCTGAATGAATTCATCCCTCCATCACTTTCAGAAATAAAAGATCTTATCAAAACAACGATGTCAGGTTCCCCTTTGGATCCCTGCCCACCGACCATCATTAAATCAACAATCGAGGTAGTAGCTCCAATTTTGGAGAATATCTGCAGTACTATTTGCGAATCAGGTATTTATCCTCAAAAATGGAAAACTGCCATAATAAAGCCACTGCTAAAGAAACCCACTCTTAACACCCTGGAATTAAAAAGTTATCGCCCTATAGCAGCCCTCCCTTTTCCATCCAAAATACTTGAAAAAGTAATAAATAAACAGCTGGCCAGTTACATTGATCATAACAACCTGCTAGATAACACCCAGTTCGGGTTTAGGAGAGGCCATGGAACGGAGACGACGCTTATAAAGGCTTCCGAAGAGATCAGACAGATCATGGACCAGGGTGGCACGGCAATCCTGATCTTACTCGATCTCTCGGCGGCCTTTGACACGGTCGATCATAACATCTTGATCGACCGTGTCACAGCTATGGGCATATAGGGCAAAGCTGTGGAGCTCCTGGTCTCTTTTCTGTCTAACAGAGAACAGTCGGTAAAGATGGGGAATTTCTATTCACCTACATTTGTGCTGCCATGTGGGGTCCCCCAGGGATCCTCGCTAAGTCCGACACTTTTTAACATCTATGTGTCGGACTTGGCGAGGGTCATTAAAATCCATGGAATGGGAGTGACTTCATATGCCGACGACACTCAGTTGGTGTTGGCAGTGCATAAAAATGGGAGTGAGGTGGCGGGCAACTTTCAGATAGGCATGAGAGCCATTAGTCGCTGGATGGACAATAATTGTCTAAAACTAAACACCGATAAGACCGAAGTAATGGTGTTTGGAGACCTAAGACCAGCTTGGTCCCCGGTCTGGTGGCCACCAGAAATGGGTAATCCACCTACTCCAGTTTCGAAGGTGAGAAACTTGGGAGTGTTGTTTGACAGCAAACTAAGTTTCACTAATCATGCTAATGCAGTGGTCTCCTCCTCCTTTCATACGCTACGAAAAGTGAAAAAGTTATTGCCTTTCCTTCCCCTGTCTGCCGGGAAAACACTTATGTCCTCCTTGGTGTTATCCAAGGTGGACTACTGTAATGGGCTTCTGTTGAATGCCCAAGAACAGGTCTTTAAGAAATTACAAATGGTGCAGAATGCTGCTGCACGAATCCTGACCAAAACTCCTAGGTTTGCGCTCATTTCCCACATTGTCTACCAACTTCATTGGCTTCCAGTGAAAAAAAGAACCACATTTAAGGCATTGTGCATTATTTACAAGGCGTTGAACAATCAAGGACCTGACTTTTTTAGGGAATCACTGCTGGTTTATGTCCCTAAGAGAGCTTTAAGATCTGCCTCATCTGCATCCCTTTGTATTCAACGGGTTAGAACAGTTACATGGGGAGACAGACGCTTCTTGGTAGCTGCCTCGAGGCTCTGGAATACCTTGCCCCATCAAATAAAATGCATCCCATCACTGATGATCTTTAGAAAGCAAGTGAAGACCTGGCTATTCAGTCAATAAATGTAAAGGAGTTGCCTCTTGTCTGCCTCTCTGTCAGTCTAGCGCCGAGACACCATTCGTGGTATTTGTTTGCGCTCTATAAGTTTAAAAAAATAAATAAAAAATAAAATAAATAAACGTTATTCGAGGTTCATGAATACAAGCAAGTCGCTTTATGTGCGAATCCTTGCTCCATCACTGCTATGATGAGAGTAGTGGTGATGAACAGAAGCTTTCACAGCACACTGCTAAATGAATGTGCTTACTTGACCCTCTCTCTAAACGGGGACATGTATGTATTTTTGTAAAAAAGCTTCAGATGTAGAAGATTTTCACAATGTTCAACTTTGGGTGGCAAATAATTTGTACAAATTATTTTTGTTCTGCATGTATCCGTAACTGACGAATTAATGATGTTGCACTTGAAATGATTTGCTTATAATGTTAAGAAGTGTGATAATTAGTGTAGTATAGTTATGCCACAATTATTAAAATGGTTGAAGTTCTCTGGTGTTTTGCTTATTCTTCTTCTGCTCCTTCTCCTTCCCAATCAGTTACCTGCTCCAGGTCTTCTCTCCCCACAGTTTCTGCAGAGCACATTGTGGTGTAATGTGGATAGTATCTTTCCTTAGAGAGCATGTATTGTGAATGAAGCTTTCCATCATGTTTCTAATGTATAATTTTGAAGGACCTCTGTTGAAAAGTTCAGATGTAGGCCTGTAGAAGAACCCTAATATATGAGCTTTTGTTTAAGAAATGTTTCATATTGCATTTTATGTCTGCGGACTACTGTTTCCGAGGAAGTAATGGAAGCGTTAGAATGGGTTAGTACTAATACCAAACCATGTACAGCATTAGACCGAAGCCCAGACCTACACAGTGTTAGGCATCTAATAAATGGGATTGCATGGCTATTGAGAAAGAAAGAAAGCCTTTAAAGAGGTGAAGGGTTCATTTAGACATTGGCTTGAGAGTAAATTGGATCGTCAGGAGAAGAGATGAAAGGAGGATATGATTGACTGTGATGTGTGAAAACATTCCCTGCTATAGTTACCGATAAAGAGGAACAGGATAAAGATAAAAAGAAATAGGATGAGCAAACTGATGAGACTTATTATGATGATGATGAAGTCATAAGTGAGCTTTTGAATTCTAGACCACCTACATATATACGGACAGACCAGCAGACACAACCCATACTACTGCAGGGTTTGACACAGGTGCGGGGTTGACAGTGCCATAGTGCAGACACCCAGTGAAGTGGTACTGAGTGCTGAGTGTACAGACAAAGGTGTCAATGATAGTAGAAGTCTGTTGTATAAAGGCACCTGGCGCTTCACCGCGGTGCGTGGATGCTTCATGCCACAAACATATTGTATAATTTAAATACTGTTCCTAGACCAAGTCTGGAACGTTGTGTGCAAAACTCTGTGGACGTTTTGTCAGTTGACAGAGACCTTCCCACGCATCGGGAGCCCTCGGTCGTGGGTGTCATTATCTAGCAAATAAACCTGAAAAATACATACTTGTTTTGGAGCCCTTCATCTTCCTTCCACATCATGGCGACGACTCGGACTCCCCATGCGCCCGACACCCACTGGCCTGGATTCGCTCCATGTCGTGCTAGATTCACAGGGCCCTTTGATTTTCTGGGAGCGTCACCATTCCGCCTGGTTTCCTGCTGGTTCCTGGATCTCACGCTCGGGACTGATTTTCCGGTCTTCGGCCAAGTGCCTGCCTGACCGCGATGTGACGTCATACTGTGGGAGTGATGGAGCAAGGTCGCAAAACAAAATTTTGTGTACCCCTTTGTGGGCGTGGGAGGGGAAGTGGAGGTTGTCTCAGTGACAGTAAGAGGCTGTGAAGCAGAATATCTCTTTAAACTGGGTTTTATTTTTATGGTACGCCTGGTCCGAAATGTGAGTCTTTCTCGTGCAAACTCCAGGTTGTTCGTGGTGGCGGGGTCTTGGGGTTGAGGGTTCTTCTGTCGGACGTCTGCTGGGTCTGCTTCCGGTACGCCGTCTCCGGACCACCAGGGAAAAGAGGCCAACAGAGGGAAGCCGTTAGTTAATGGCCTGATACCGGCGTACCCAACTTGGGACCGAGTGATAGTGAGGGAACACCCGTGCTTTATACAGAATGAACGTGCTCGTGTTCAGGGAGGTAGGCTGTGAGGAAACGGGAGGGGTAAGGAGAGAGGACGGGTATGGGACCACACACGGGAAAGGCACACACAGGGATGTTTACACTATCTACAAAGGGGCGCTCTTTTTCCCCACCCAGGTAGCCCAACGCCGCCGTACCTGAGAAAGCCACACTCCTCCCTCGGGAGTGTGGCACGGCGGAACACGGGGTCGTTGGCCTCCTGGCTCTCCTCCGCTCTCGTTTCTCTCGTCTTTTTTCGTTTTCTCCTCTCTTCGTCTCCTGCTCCGCTCCTCCGCTTCCGACCTCCGGGGTGATAACACACCTCCCATACAGGACTTCCTGCCCTTTGACCAGTCTGGATTCTCTGACGTCAGAAGGGGGCGGAGTCTCGTCCTGATCGTCACAGGCCCAATTAAAGGCGCTGGGGTCAATTGCACCATCCTGTTCTGACAGGCTGTCCCAATCTGCCCTCGGAGAATCAGTCTGTGGGTAAGGAGGGGAGTTAGGGACAGGGGTCCACCATTTCTTAAGGCCCCGCACCCCGACCCCATTACACACCTCCCCCCCTGGATTCTCCCGATCGGGGAGAATGGGCACCCTGGATAAATAGTCTGCGTTACCATTGTCTATTCCCTTTTTGTGCACTATTCTAAAGGAAAAGGGTTGGAGAAAAAGAAACCATCTAAGGACTCGGGAGTTCTGGGACACATTCTTCTGCATCCATTGCAGGGGTGCATGATCCGAGTATAGCGTGAAGGTTCTCCCCTCCAGGTAGTACCGTAATTTGTCCACCGCCCAGCGAATCGCAAGGCACTCCTTTTCTACAGTCGGGTATGTGCGCTCCCTAGGGTAGAGTTTCCGACTTATGTAGAGGATGGGGTGTTCTAACCCGTCCTCCCCATCTTGAGACAGTACAGCCCCCATCCCAGTATCTGAGGCGTCTGTTGCCAGAGTGAATTGTTTCTCAAAGTTCGGGGGAATCAACACTGGACTGGATGTGATGGCTCTCTTTAGAGTTTCAAACGCTATTCTGGCATTTTCGGGTGGGGGTTTTCCTCGGTTGAGTTTCGTGTTCTTTTTGAGGAGGTCCGTCAAGGGAGTGGCTATTTTGGCAAAGTCTTTAATGAACCTCCTATAATAGCCGATAAGACCTAAAAAGGCACGTAGTTCTCTCGTGGTGGAGGGAAAGGGGGAGTTGGTTATGGCACGTATTTTCTCCTCCTGTGGTGCAATCACCCCCTCCCCCAACATAAACCCCAGGTATTTTACTTTGGGGAAAGCGGCCCTCGATTTTTTTGAGTTAATATGGAGGCCGGCCTTTTGTAAGGCTGTGAGGATTCTGTCTATGTGCTCTAGGTGTTCCTCCCATGTCAGACTGAAGATGACAATGTCATCGAGGTACACCGAACTGTACATGGTGTGGGGTGCTAACACTTGGTTCATCAAATGTTGGAACGTTGCCGGGCTCCATGGAGCCCGAACGGCAACACATTAAACTCAAATAGGCCATCGTCAGTGGCAAAGGCAGTTTTATGTCTGTCGCTTTCACGCAGTGGCACCTGCCAGTACCCTTTTGTCAGGTCCAGGGTCGTGATGTATCTGGCTTCCCCTATCCTTTCTATCAGCTCATCCACTCGGGGTATAGGGAAGGCATCGAAGGAAGATATAGCATTTAAAGCCCGGAAGTCCATACAAAACCGGGTGGACCCATCCGGTTTTGGAACCATCACTATGGGCGAAGCCCAGCTACTTCGTGATGGTCGTATGACTCCCAGTTGAAGCATGTCCCTGACTTCTCTTTTTACATCGTCTCTCCTGGCTGCTGGGATACGATATGCTCTCTGTTTGACCACCTTTCCTTCTTCTGTCTCTATGCAATGTTCTGCTAGGTGGGTGCGACCTGGAGTATCCGAGAACATAGAGGTGAATCTCTGCAACCGTTGTATGAGCTCATTTTGTTCGGTCGCCGTTAACTCGGGGTTAACGGGAAGTTGTCCTAAAGTCGAGTTGTCGTCTCGTACCGGCAACACTAACTGGTTTGTTTTAGGTGGGGGACCTATCCATTTTTTTAATAGATTGATGTGGAAGGTCTGCTGACGGTGGGGATTGACCTGTACTCGGTAAGTCGTCTTGCCTATGGTCTCTGTGATCCTATAAGGCCCCTTCCATTCGCTTCTGAACTTCTGTGTGGAAGAGGGTAGAAGCACCAAGGCCCAGTCACCCTTGTTCAGAATCCTTCACTTCTTACCATTGTCGTAGTATTCTTTCTGTTTGTCCTGGGATTTCTCCAAGTTGGAGTAGGCTAGGTCTCTTAGTTTGCCTAACCTGGATTTTAATTGAGTGGTATACTCCAACAGTGATCTTTGATCCGCCACTTCTTCTCTTTCCCAAGCTTCCTTGGTGATTTCTAGGAGTGATCTGGGCTGTCTCCCATAGAGAAGTTCGAAAGGAGAGAACCCTAGGCTGCTTTGTACTTGCGCCCGCAGAACATAAAGGGCCAGGGGCAACAATTTGTCCCAGTCTTTATTTTCTGCGGTTAACATCTTCTTAAGAGTGGTTTTAAGCGTGCGATTGTATCTCTCGACTAAACCATCCGTCTGTGGGTGGTAGGCCGAGGTACGAATGTGCCGTAGATCTAGCATTTTGCATACTTCTGTCATCATTTTGGAGACAAAGGGAGTCCCCTGATCCGTGAGGCTCTCCCTAGGAAATCCTACCCTGGAAAATAGCTCGATCAGTTTTTCCGCCACGTTCTTTGTGGTCGGGGTACTGAGGGCAAAGGCTTCAGGGAATCTAGTGTTATAGTCAACTATGACTAAGGCGTACGTGTGTCCCCTAGTTGTACGGGGAAGGGGACCTATAAGGTCCATTCCCACTCTCTCAAAGGGGTTGCCTATGATGGGTAAAGGCTGTAGAGGCGCTGCGGGAGGCCTGCTCATATTCTTTTTTTGGCAGACCTCACATTGTTTACAGTAGGTCTCTGCTGTCTTGTATATACCAGGCCAAAAGAATAAACGTACAATACTTTGAAGGGTCTTCTCGGCGCCGCTATGTCCTGCTGTCAGGTGAGAGTGGGCGTAGAACAGTATCTGATCCCTAAAGTCCTTTGGGACGACTAGTTGTGGGGGTTCACCTGCCTTCCCTTCCCTATATAACAGGTCGTTCTCGATCTTGAACTTGGGATACCCTGGGGTTTGTGTCATCTTTTCTCTATGGGCTGCCTCCCAGGCGTTCATAAGGGTTGGGTCATTGGCCTGTGCAAACTTGAATCCCTTATCTAACTCCCATGGTTCCGATGTTAGGTAGGCACCCCGGGGCTGTCCTTCCATCTCTCTCCTGAAGAGGGCAAGAAAATCAGGGTTGTCTATCCCTATTATCAGGTCCTCTGGCAGGGTGTCCACTACTCCCACTTTCACTGCACATGGATCCTTACCTATAGGCCGGAGGGTGATGTGGGCTACGGGGTAGGGTTTTACATCAAATAACTGCGGGTCTAATAGTGAGCTCAAAACATGCTCAGTGTTGCTGGCTATGTGTCTGCTACTCCTGTGAAGATAGAAGACAGACTGGACAGTTAACCACTGTGAAAAATGTCCATCAGTTACGCGATTTTGGGCACCCAGTACATCATTTGGTCTACTCCACAGTAGTTTCACCACCACTCTATCACCATAGATCAATATTGGAGACACAGAGTGATGGATGGATGTCTGGTAGATAAAGTTTTCGTAACTGTGAGCAGTGCACAAAAAATGAGTGTAATAAAAATAATAAGTGTAAGATTGGATGGTGCATACAATTATTACTTTATTCTGGAGTCATGCACCTCCAAAATTAAAAACAATAGTGCAAAAAAGTCAGGTGGTTCAAACAAATACCTTCTGACTGGGCTAACTGGTCGACATGTTTCTGCGGTTACTGGTCAATTGTTATACCATCCGCTTCCTCAGGACCCATAAACTTAATTGCTACTGCTTACTTAGTGATATGTGAAAAAAAGGACATTCTGTGAACATAAAAAAGTGTCACCTGTACACTTCCATTTTTCTCCTGTGAGTGTCCGTTTTTGACACAGCCAGCGAATCCACATGTAATGAAAAACAAACAGTCATAGCACTCACGTTAGTTAAGGCTATACCAACATAATGTGTTCAAATTATTCTAATACTCCATCTGGGTCAGATGACCCTAGTGTGTATCACATTGTCATCGTAATCAATGTCTCACCTTAATTTTTAAGGGAAATGGCCTCACCTCACCTGGCAAGGCTGTCTTGGTTCCCTTGTCGGCTTCCCAGGGGAAGGATCGTGGCATCGCTCTGTTATAATTGGAGGCCATCTCAATGGCTTGTTCGGCTGTTATGCCGGAATGCTGTCTCAGCCACCGTTGGGTGCTGTAGGGTAAGGCCTCCATGAATTGTTCCAGGTATATGCTTGACATGACTTCCTCTTTAGTACGGCTCTCTGGCCTCAACCACTTGTCTGCAGCCATTTTTAGTCTAAGGTACAGAGTCTTAGGATGCTCCCCAGCAACCCCTTTTTCCTTCCTGAACCTGAGTCTATAGGCTTCGGCATCTAGCCCCCAGTGGTCTAGTATCACTGCCTTGATTGTCGGGTAGGGGGTCACTCCCGCATGGTTGGCTACTTGATATGCCGCTTGGGCTTTGCCGGACAGGAGGGGGGCTAAAAAGAAGGGCCACTTTTCTTCCGGCCAACCACAGGCTCTGGCCGCCCTCTCAAAGTTGGTGAGGAAGGCGTCGGGGTCCTCACCAGGGATGTATTTCTGCAACTGAACCCCAGAGGGATTCGGCCCATAATTCCTTCTCTCCATAGGTATAAGCACACCGGGACTCTGCACCACTTTCTGTAGACCCTCCAACTGGGCGACGATGGTGTTTTTGAACATGTCCCGGTCCGCATCTGCGGTCGAGATCTGCTGGCTTACAGCCCACTCCAGCTTCTGTTGCCCCTCAATAAGCTGCTGTATCACCTGCTCCATGGCTGGGTCCGGCAGGGAAGGGGCAGATCCCACTTCTGACACCAATGTGGGCGTGGGAGGGGAAGTGGAGGTTGTCTCAGTGACAGTAAGAGGCTGTGAAGCAGAATATATCTTTAAACTGGGTTTTATTTTTATGGTACGCCTGGTCCGAAATGTGAGTCTTTCTCGTGCAAACTCCAGGTTGTTCGTGGTGGCGGGGTCTTGGGGTTGAGGGTTCTTCTGTCGGACGTCTGCTGGGTCTGCTTCCGGTACGCCGTCTCCAGACCACCAGGGAAAAGAGGCCAACAGAGGGAAGCCGTTAGTTAATGGCCTGATACCGGCGTACCCGACTTGGGACCGAGTGATAGTGAGGGAACACCCGTGCTTTATACAGAATGAACGTGCTCGTGTTCAGGGAGGTAGGCTGTGAGGAAACGGGAGGGGTAAGGAGGGAGGACGGGTATGGGACCACACACTGGAAAGGCACACACAGGGATGTTTACACTATCTACAAAGGGGCGCTCTTTTTCCCCACCCAGATTGCCCAACGCCGCCGTACCTGAGAAAGCCACACTCCTCCCTCGGGAGTGTGGCACGGCGGAACACGGGGTCGTTGGCCTCCTGGCTCTCCTCCGCTCTCGTTTCTCTCGTCTTCTCCGTTTTCTCCTCTCTTCGTCTCCGGCTCCGCTCCTCCGCTTCCGACCTCCGGGGTGATGACACACCTCCCATACAGGACTTCCTGCCCTTTGACCAGTCTGGATTCTCTGACGTCAGAAGGGGGCGGAGTCTCGTCCTGATCGTCACAGGCCCAATTAAAGGTGCCGGGGTCAATTGCACCGTCTTGTTCTGACAGGCTGTCCCAATCTGCCCTCGGAGAATCAATCTGTGGGTAAGGAGGGGAGTTAGGGACAGGGGTCCACCAGTTCTTAAGGCCCCGCACCCCGACCCCGTTACACCCTTGAAAGTCAATGTTCCATAACGTTAACATTTACTAATGGTGTGTTGTGGTGAAATTAATCAACAATAGTATAAGATGCACATACATGAACACGTGGGAAAACTAATTTTGCCTCCATGAAGCAATATAATTAACTAATTAGTATTGTTTTTGTGTTGTGAACTAATGCACAGCTTAATAAATAAATAAACGCAATATGAATGTGCTTATTGTACACGTTATTGTGCTGGAAAGTCATCGAAATGTAAGTATGAAACGCATTTATGTGACTTACTTGCTAGGTAACAACTAATAGGGAAACCTTAGTACGGTGGGAGGTAAACAGAAGGGCCTTAGTTCCATATTTAACATAAATTTGTGTTTGTTTCTATGATAGTTCCAAAAGGGGCCTCTGAGGCCTAGGCCAAACATGGCTGCTCTGATTCACTGGGAGCAAGTGCTGGACTGCGCATGCGTGCCCAAAGAATGCCAGCGAGAGTGAGCTGCCTGTGCTCGGATGGGAAGTTCAAGGCTACCTTGCCCTGGAAGTCAGGATTGTTGCCAAAATATGGACAGTCGAGTGTTCTGAACTTGGGAATATAAGGCAACGTTGCAAGTAAAGGAAATGACCAGGCCAAAGACTGTCATAAACAATAACCCTGTATGATTTTTCTGATTCACCGTGAATATGATGTTGTAATGGTGAGGAGATGCTCACCCATCCCAAAGTTGTCCAATCAGAACCCGAATTGAAGATGTTAGATACTTTTTAGATAGATTAAGTTAGGAAATTAGTGTATAAAACCTCCTGATTTTGCTTAGAAAGGGTCGCTCTTTTGATTTCCTCTCGAAGTGCTGTCGGATTGCAGATCGATTCCTGGATGTAAGAACTTTGATTTATTTTTTGTTTTCTTTGCAGGACTGAAAGGATAAGATGAGGGCGTTAGTTAGGGATGTTAGGAGAGAATGAATTTGGAACTATCTATTCTTTGCTAAACTTTTCACTGACTTTTGAATAAAATGACTATTTTCTGAGCTCTAAATAAAATGATCATTTTGAAATAAAGTTTAAGATTTACTGAATAAAGAATTAATTAATGCCTAAATGTCAGACATACTAAAGTTTTGCTTTTAATAAAATTAGGAAAATGGAATATTAAAGCTGGTCTTGTGATTTTCCTACGCCTGATTTTCTTTCTTGCAGATCCATTGCCACTATGGTGGTGTGTCTGAATAAAATTCATGTTTGTTAAAACCATGGTAAATTGTATAAAACTATAGGTGTAAATAATAACTGATTAAATAGGTTTAGACACTCCGCCAAATGTTACAGTAGTACTCCTTTGTGATTCACCAATCCTTGAGGCCGAGTTAAGTGAACAGAGTAAATGTGCAGTGTTATGGCCCCACTGACGAATGAGTGTGTGTTCAGAGGTTTCAGGGAAAGTAAGTGCTAATTAGAAATGATTTTTGGAGTCCCGCTGTAGCAGTTATATCTTGGTAGCAGAGTAGTGGTTGCTAAGGAAATTAGCTAGGGTTATGTATAAAGTACTGTTAGACCTGTCAGCCCTATGGGTAGGCCCACATAGTTTCCTTTATTTTTTTCCTCCTCATATTTTTAATTTTTGTGTCCACTACAATTTCTGGTGTTGTTACTAGATTTCTGGGTGCCCTATTACTGTTTTTCCACCATGTAGGGGGCACAGGTGTTCTTTTAAAATGGAGGTGATGGAGTTATCATTCACAAAATGGTGGCTGCCAACTGACCAGGAATTTTACCTCAGGGACTGGCCCATAGACTAGTGAAGAGGTTCTGGAACCTTCTGGTCCACTCTGGAACCTTGGGCTCAGGCTATATATAGGGGGAAGAGAAGAGAGAAGTCAGTGGTGACTGAAGGGGTCGAGTGTAGTCCAGGCTGCTGGTTGAGGAGGTTGTTGCGCTGAAGAGGTTGACTGCCCTCTGGGACTGCTGCCTCCACAGTTGATGCTGCCCTTCACCTGTTGACCTGACCTGGTCCTTGTTAAGCCAACTACCCCCCCCCGATCCCACCGGAGAGAGATTCCCCTGACCAAGTCATGTGAGGGAAGTCCGGACAATTAAGGAGGTGGTGAGTGCTGTTGGCTCCGCTGAAAAGGTAGTTTAGGGTAGGTTGTCCCTGAATGCCCTACTGCGGTTTGGAGTGTTGGAGAGATTGAACTTTCCCCTGCATAGTCACTAAGTAATCGGGGTTCTACTCAGGATTACTGGATCCCGCGGTACAGCCACTGCAGACCGAACGGGATATTATCTCAAACCCCCCCCCCCTGTTCTCAGACAGTCTTTTCTACTCACCGTAGCGACTCCCGAGAGACTTCCTGGGAAGCGGACTTCTGAGGGAGGGTCCCGGAGTGTAGCAGCTGCGAGGTTTATCGCTGGGAAGAGTCAGCTGACGCCGCGGACCGGCCTGAGAAGGTAAGCCGGGCCGCGCTGACAGACAGGCTGAGGCAGCGTTGAGAGACGCAGGGCGGAGTCGCTTGGATACCGGGGCTCCCGCCCCTGCGCGTCACTCCCTCGCATCTTCACTGCCGGCTGGAGATACCCAGAGAGACAGTGAGGGGTCAGCGGGTAAAGTGCCGGTGCGGCTGAAAACCCCCCATTGCTTTAATGAGCGCCAGCTGCCTGTAGCGAGGAGAAGAAACCCCCAGGTGAGGCGCTTAGAACAACGCGCTGGAAGTGTGGTGCAGATTTAGCGAATAGGCGGCAAGGAGCAGACATTGGTGTGAGGGAACGAGGTGAAAGAGCCTGCCATCATTGGGGTGGATGTTAACTCGAGTTCACTCTGATAGTGGTGACCCGGCGGAGGTTTAGTCACGTGGGTCATCCTCGTGGGACTGTGACTCCGCTGTTTGACAGAAGTAAAGGAATTAGCTCTAGTGCTTAAACCTAACGGCCCTTGTCAGAATTGTGAATCAGGCCGATTTCCTGCAAGGGGTGAAGTCACTCTATTTACTGTTCATTCAAGTGGTTATCACAGCAAAGTAAATTGAAACGGCTCCCTAGAGCCCTACCAGCACATAAAACTGTAAGATCTTAAATCGAGTAGGAGAGTGAGAAGATCAGTCACCAGATTAGGAACCTGCACATCTATTAAGTGTATTAATTCTTCATAAGGATGTGTTAGGAGACTGATGTAAAGTATTACTTCAAAGCTATTCAAGAATTTATGGAAGGAAGTACTGAAAGATACAGCTAACTACTTAATGTATATCCCACAACCTTAATCTCTTGCCTGGTTATAGAATATACCTGAAGGAGGTGGTAAGCCAAGAGAGACAGAATCAACTGCCCTATATTTAAAGGTTACGCTGGGCATTGTTTACATTGTTGGACATTGGCCCAGTCGTTATTTGCCTTACTGTAAACTGCAGAATTTCCAATGTATAATTAAGGGCTAAGAATTCGCATTGAGCTTCTTTCAACTGAAGGAGGAATGTGTCATTATTGCTAATTATAACTGTGAAGGTGCTAACAAACAAATGCGAAGTTGTTTTATGTATGGAATCTAAACATTGTTAAGAAATCGCAAAGAGAATTTTATAAAACAACCCGTATTTTTCTAAACTGGTGTAGTGTCATTACTTTTGGTGGTGGGGCACTGGAGTTACTGTGAGTGAGAATGTAAGCACAACACGTTGGCCTTTGGAGTTTAGCTGTCCCTGCTCTGTGCCAGGCTACCCTATGTGGACTGGTAATCCCAGGTCTAACATAATTGGTGTTCAGCGGTGGGATAGGAGCTTGTCCTTACATCCACTTAGTGGTAACGCAGTGTGTACCACAGGCCTACACCTGGAGTTTTCTCCAAGCGGACTCCCTAATTAAAATTTTGTTTTTCCAAATTCTTTCCTGGTGGTGGGTGGAGGAAACCCTCACGTGATACCCTTCCTTGAATTCTTCCAAGTGGCTGTTTGATACCCTGTTGGTGAAATGGAATTTGATTTGGAAGAGTTGGAGACCTATACTGCGGCCCAACTCAGGGAATTCTGCCAAAATAAGGGGGTGTTTTTCAAGCGTGGTGCTAAAAAGGGGGAACTCCAGACCAGCTTGAGAGCATGGGTGGCAGCTCATCCAGATGGAAAGATGGAGGAGGAAGAGGGGGATCGGGACACTGTCGTTGGAGTGGATGTACTGTACCAAACCGAAGGGGGGAACCTACTAACAGGTCCTAGGACACTTTCAAGGGAGGGCAGTAGTGTCTCTGTGAGGAGCTTGACCAAAGCCGAATTAGCTGACCGGAGAGAGAAGAGGCAGTTGAAGTGGGAGCTAGCTAGGTTGGAGAAGGAGAGGGAGGAAAAGAGGATGGCTCATGAATTGAGTCTGAAGGAGCTGGACCTCAAAGCCCTGCAAATAGGGACTCCCAGTACTCCTGTTGGTGGCAGCGAATTCAAAGACCTAACCAGGGAACCCAGACCCTATTTGCCCAAGGATATAGTCGCCAGCTACAGCGCAGGGGATGACATTGCAAAGTGGCTGGCTGCCTATGAGGTCTCCTTAAGAGCCCATGGGATATTGGAAAAACACTGGGGGGGTGGCTTGTATAAATACATGCCTCCTGCAGGAAGGGATACACTTTTGGCCCTAGAGCAGGGAGAGCAGACCCACTACCCCACCATGAAAGTGGCGCTGATAAAAAAAGTTTGGGTTGACTCCAGAAAAATACCGACAGAGGTTTAGAAGCAGTCACAAAAACTTACTGCTGGGAGAGTAGTAGGACTCAACACAAGCTTGATAGAAGGGTAAGGGAGTGGCGTCTACTTTACTAACGAAAGAGGAATTCTGAGGTGGGTTAGAGGTAAGAGCTGCCTACTGGTAATACAGAGTTCATGTATATTTGAATAGAGATTTCTGTATGAACGTGTGTAAATGAAATTGCAATACGCGTTCTGGTGAAACTCTGGGATTGTCTCTAAGGAGGTGAAAAAGATCTCTGTATCTGCTTTCCCGGAGAAACGAGTTTGTTATTGCCCGATAGAAGGGTAAGGTAGAGGGCAGTGCTACTTTATCAACGAATCTAAAATTCTGTGGAGGTAAGCGTCGTCTACTCCAGTTACAGAATACTTGTGTGATTGAGTAATTCTATCACTTTATTAGCGAGACAGGCAAATGGTATTGTTTCCTGTGAGTTACTAACTGATTTTGCAAAATATCCTGTAAATACGGCTTCTTGAAAAATCCTGTAAAGGAGGGGTTAGTCCGCGCTGCAGAAGCCGGAGCGCTGGTGACGTCAAAAGTGTCGCGCTGGGATTGGTCCTCGTGACCAAGACAGAGAAAGGGCTGATTGGTGCATCACAGAAAATAGCGAGAGCTATTGGTTAAACATTATAGTGACGTATCGTGTTTTGATTGGTACATTAGTGTAAACCGTGCTGTGATAGGTTGGTGTTACGGAAACAGCAACAGAATAATACGCGATCTTTTGAAAAGTAGGAAAGTTGCTGAAAATGGCTTACTACTATTATGACGAAGACAAAAAGAAACCTTCATGGTTTAAAAAGTTGAAAAACATGTTTGTAAAAGACAAAGACGTAGTTACGAGAGAGGGAAAAGTACTTCCTTCGCCAAAGACGCCTGCTTCTCATATGATGTCAAAATATGGCTACCATACGTGTGTTTGGTTGGAGAATTGGGTACAGTATACCAAGGATGATGGTGTGTTAGCTTTTCCAGAACGAGGATCTTTTGATTTGGCAATTTTGAGAACATTTTGAGAAAATTGAGAGACAGAATGATGAAGCTTGAGCCGAGACCTAGACCTAGACCAACTCAATTTGAGGCACTGGTTGAATGGGAAGACGAGATGCATGAACTGGAAAGCGAGAGGTTAAGCAGATATATCAGACCAAGAGGTAGAGGTCGAGATTTATGGTGAGAAACACATGAGAGTAGAATGCGTAGATGGAGAAATGGTAACATGTTGTGATGGCATGTATCCAGTTAGATTAGTGGAAGAATATGAGGGACGGAAATGCACAGAAAAGAAAAAGAATGTGGAAATAGGGAACCAAAGTTATGGTGAAAGTGAATCAGAGGATGCTGTATTGGAGGAAATATTAAATAGGAGACCGCCACCATATCAAGCAGGTTCTTTATGGACTACCCCGAATGCTTCAATAGCAGATGAGAGAGTTAGCGAAACTCCGAGACAACCATCAAATTTACGAGAATTTCCTGAAAGAGTAGAAACAAGATATATCCCAAGTACACCGATAGGAGAAGCTAGAATTTCAGGTACTCCTATACAAAGTAATGACTCGCATAAAACTGTGCTAAGTGCTGAAAGGCGAAATGATGTACAGCCAGATATTTCTGATTATGAACATTCTGCACATGAACTGATTCAAAACCTTACTAAAACATGGAAGCAGTAACTGTCCCAGTAACGATAGGACCTGTAATACCAGTATTTGAAAATAAAAGAATAAAAGAGCCAAGCTTAACAATCCCATTACAACAGAGTTTGCAGAAGGTAAAAGAGAATATTTATCCTGATTTGTCAGAAATAAAGCGGAATATAAATGTGAATCCACCTGAATTGACTTTTAATCAAGGTTCGTTATGCAGATACCCGACAGGAGCAGAATCTGACTCTGCAACCCCAGAGAGAAGTGTAGATAAAATAGATTTAACACAAACACCAGTAGGACCATCAGATAAAGAGTTGAGTGATTGGATTAAAACTTTAAAATTAAAGGAGCAGGAATCAAAAGTATTGGATGTGGAAAAATTAAAAGTAGACATGGAAGAATTAATCATTGGAACTATTGGAACAGACAGACTAAAAACGTATCAGGATGATGAGCTCATGTTTCTGTGTAAAAGCATAACACGAAAGGCTAAAACGGTGTATGATCAGTTGGAAGAATTGGCAAGTGAATTTGGAATAGAATTTTCAAAAATAAAATCATTGCAGAAAACATATCAAGTAGATTTTGCAAAGAGAGACATTGAGAACATGAATACTGTTCGGAGATTAGCACAAATAAAAGAGTTGATTGTGCTGTTGCGAAAATGGGGAGACGTAAGTAAATGGAGGATTAAGTGGGCAAAGAAGAAAGAAGAAAATAGTGACAAATCCACATTAGCCCTTCCAATCAGGGAAAAAGAGACAGTGACAACTGAGTTTCCCATGAGAGAGATACCTGGAGGAGGATATGTACATGTTCCTTGGAGCAGACAAGATATATTGTCATTTACAAATGATTTTCCTAGGCTGAGAGAGAAACCAGTGGAATGGTATCGACAGGTAGATAAATTTGTAAAAGTGTCAAAAGTTTTATGGATCGATTTGGATGGATTGTTTGACATAGTGGTGCCAGCAGACCTATGGACAGAATGCAAAATATCTGTAGATTGGCCAAGGGAAGAGTATCTCAGAGATAAAGTAACAGGAGCTCCATAACCAGATGTAATGCGAAAGTACGAGCAAGTGATAGTATGGCTGAAAAATAAAATACCTCCAAAGGAAACTGATTGCGTGAAAATAGACAGAACCACACAAGAGCCAAAAGAAACTGTACATTCATTTTATGAAAGATTGTTGTTAGTTTTCAAACAGTATAGTGGTTATGAGGAACTGAATGAAAAGGACATGAGCCATTTTATATATAGATTTGAATATGGTTTGAGACCAGAAATTTCAGACATGATTAGACACAGCATGATAGGATGGCAGTCGAGCTCAGTAGACAAAGTACTGAGACAGGCAAAATATTGCAGTGAAGAAATTGTTGCCAAACAGAAAAAGCTGAAAGAGAAAGCCATGTGGGCACAAGTGAAGGTAGCGGAACAACCAGTAGCGCAAATGTAGAGTAATAATGCAGGGAATCAAGGTCGTTTCAAGGGTAAACCTAAAATAGTAGGGAATATTGATGATTTGAAAAAGAAATTCCCATGTTTTAATTGCGGCAAGTTAGGGCATTGGAAGAAAGAGTGTAAATGTCCGCCAAGAATTTATGGGGAAAATACATCATTGAATCCGCAGGTGCAATTTGAGGTAAATCAACAGCAACCGCAGCAACAGCAGGTAGCAAATCAACAAAGTCAGGTCCCACAACCGCCACTGCCATACAGTGCAAACCAGCAAAGATACAGTGCAGAGACAGGATTCAGCGGAGGTGAGCAGGTAAAAAGACCGCAAAGAGTGAATGCGTGTCCTCAGTATTGGTTACAAGAGGAGGATGGCAGTGAGCCTGATGAAAGTTTCTGGCGGTGCCTGAGAGAGGAAGAAGAGTCTGTACTTGGAGCCACTCTTGAGGTAGATCAGTCAGGTCCATTTGTCAGCGGAAAGGTGAATGATGTAGAAATAACTTTCCTAGTGGACACTGGTGCTACCCGTTCTACTGTTAGATAAGTGGAAGTTCAAAATCTTCCTCTCTCAGGAGAGACTATTCAAGTTGTAGGTGTAGCTAATAGACAGATAAAAACTTCCTTGACAAAACCAGTTGAAATAGAAATTGGAACTTTCAAAGATATGCATCGATTTGTGGTGTGTGATAGTAGTCCTGTTAATTTGTTAGGGAGGGATATATTGTGCAAGATGAACTGTGCCATATATTGTTCACCGGATGGCATAGAATTGCAAACTCCAGATGAAGATAGTTTGTATAAAATGACAATGCTCATGATTGAGGCAGAGCAGGACAAGCTATTTCCCGTTTTTGACAAAGAAAAGATTCCTGTTAAACTGAAAGAAGAAGTATGGGAATTCAATGGAAAAGATATAGGATTGATGAAAGGTGTTCATCCTGTGAAAGTTACAGTAAAAGAAGGTGCGAGTTACCCAAATATACCTCAGTATAAGATGACTACAGAAGTGATTGAAGGAATAACTCCAGTGATTGACAAAATGATTGAGCAGGGAATACTGAGAGAAATAGAAAGCAGTCCTTGTAATTCACCAATTATGGGATTGAAAAAGCCTAACGGAACATTTAGAATTGTGCAGGACCTTAGAAAGGTTAATAAGATTGTTGTCCCATGTTGTCCGATTGTTCCGAATCCAGCAGTGTGATTCTGTACCAAATTCCTCATGATGCAGAATGGTACACTGTGATTGACCTGTGCAATGCGTTCTTTACTGTTCCATTGCATCCAGAAAGCCAACCAATTTTTGCGTTCCGATTCCAAAATCGTATCCTAGCATGGCGTAGAATTCCGCAAGGGTACACTGAGAGTCCATCGATTTTTAATCAACTGCTAAAGAAATCATTAGAAAACTTGAGCATGCCTGGAGAGTCTGTGTTAGTACAATATATTGATGATCTTTTGATTGCATCGAAAACAAAGGATGCGTGTGTAACTAACACCGTAGCATTGTTGAATCATTTGGCAGAAGACGGACATAAAGTGTCTCCATCAAAATTGCAGTTTTGTCAAAATGAAGTACAATATTTAGGTCACAAGATTGCTAAATAAATCAGACAAGTCACAATAGAAAGAATCAGAATGATACAAGGAATGCAGCCGCCTAAAACTCAAAGACAGGTGAGAATGTTCTTGGGAATGGTAGGTTATTGTAGACAGTGGATTAGTGGATTTTCATTGATTGCAAAACTATTACAGAGACTGACAAAAGCAGATATCAGAGACCCCATTGTTCTGACCAAAACAGAGATGGAAGCATTTGAACAGCTGAAATCGAAACTGTGTGAAGCACCAGCTTTAGGAATGCCTGATTATGAGAAAGAATTTGAACTGTACTGCAGTGAGTAAAAAGGATGTGCATTGTCAGTGTTGGTTCAGAGACATGGAAAACTGAGAAAACCAATTGCGTATTTCTCAGCTGTTTTGGACCCTGTTGCAAAAGCTTTGCCAGGTTGTCTGAAAGCAGTAGCAGCTACTAGTGGTAAGTCTGGAGCAAAGTGAAGGAATAGTGATGGGATTTCCTGTGAGGGTGTATATACCTCATTCTGTGGAGATTCTCCTCACTAGAGCCAAAACACAGTATATGACCAACAGCAGAATGACCCAATATGAAAAAATAATTTTGGGAGCTGAGAATGTGACCATTACCAGATGTGTGAATGTTAATTCCTCAACATTGTTGATAGAGCGCGCGAGGTCACCCAGCCAATGATTACGCCGTTTCCGGCTTCAGGGCCCATATACTTTCAATTCACACTATTCATTGACCAGGCGACTTCACGGGCTGCTACCAATTGTGTGTGTGTTCCCTATTGTTATGACTCAGTGTACCCGACTTACCATCCACCGACACGGGTACCTATGACTTCAATGGATCAGGGGCCTAGCTGTAAAAGGAAAGGCAGCAAAATGCAATTTCAAATGACATTCAATATTGTTTAAATGACCACGGACAACTGGAAGTTTTAAAATGTTTATCTAAAGTTCGTTATCATCAAGCATGAGGTACACTAGAATGAGGCAAATCAATAACCAAAATAATGTAAATTACATAGCTATAGAGAAATAACGACAGGGTAACCATTCAAATGTAATATGGAATGCAAATGGGAAAAATACTAAATAATCTCAGAAATGTTTAAGCATGGACAGACTATGCATGGGTTACTATAGGAGGGCCTATAAAGAGTAACACGCTAAACTTAAAGTAAAGGGACCTTTAAACAGTCTAGGTAAGGAGGTTCTAGACCATATCAGAAAATGACAAACAGCAATGCAAAATATAATCTCTAAAAGATTGAGAGACATGGGAACATATCATGAAAATATGCAGATGACTTTCGTTCAATAGTTTGCGGTAAAAGCATGGAAAATCAACATATGCAAAGGTGTCACTTTATTTTAGCAAAAGGTAGAAATATAGAAAGGTGCAAGTTTAAAGAACTTAGAGCAGTATTTACCTAGACTGGTGTGGAAACCAAACCCTGGCCACGGGTCAGTTTAAGGACAGGAAACCCTCAAGGAAGGATACCCCTCAAAGACAGCAGGTGCAAAATGGACACCCCGGACAGGACAGGATACCCTCAGATTAGGAGTCAGGACCGGACCCTCAGGACAGGACAGCAAACCCTCAGGACAGGACCGCTCAGGACAGGACCGCACCCGCAGTTTGGAAGCAACGCCTGCGCTCCACCCTCTCTGCAGCTATCGATCAAGACCCCGATTGGGTCAACGAACTCCCAGCAAAGTGCTTCGCCAGCACTTTAAGGTTCAGTAGAACCTCAGTCTATGGTCAATTTCGGACAGAGTGCTCCGCAGCTCTCTGTATCTTCAGTCACCTATTGAGTACGATGGGTCAGTGACAGGTCAGCTAAACCAGACAAGTCGGACAATTCCCTAGGTAAACCCAGGGTAGATATACTCTTTTGGGACAGTGTACCACCCCCCAATGTTGCAAAGTGTCAGAATCCCTCAATTTGGATTGGTCCTAAAGTAGGATTTGGGTAACACACCAATCAGAACACGCTAATTCGAGCCTATATTAGCATACTTGGGTACCGCCTAGAGAGATTGGGGTTCTCATGAGAACTGTGCAGAAATACGAGTGAAAATTTACATTGTAACACATGAGGAGCAACATTCGCCGTTCTCGTAGCGCAGAGGTGGCTTTCCCAGGCGCATCTTGACTGTGGCTGCCAGCTGGCTGAGTTCCACTGTCCAAAGCGGCCACCTTTCAGTATTCTCTGGTCATGCGCAGAAGAGACCGTCAATATGGCTCCCAATCAGTTTGGACCCCCATTCCCCGCGGTACATGAAAAGTAAGCGAGAACAAATTAATACACAGAAAATAACGTTATGAAATCACATTCACAGGGTTGTATTTTCAACTTATCATTATAACATATACTTATGCAGTCTAAATGTTAGCTACATGGAAACAGGCACAAGAGCAGTGGCACGAGCAGTACCACATGATGGGCACAGCTATGTATTACGCATGCGCATACGTTTTCCCTCCACTTCTGCAGACGCGTCAGGACACGTGAGTGTGGCTGACGCATGCGCAGTAACTAATATACAAGCGGCGGCCATTTTTAAGTACACGGATTAAATGCATTAGAAATACACGTAAGCAAGCTTCATAAACTTTAATATAAATGTTAGTAAGACGTACATTTATTACCTTGTTACACATAAACAAGCTTCTTGAATACAGCAAGGTCGCAAAATATGCGAAGCTTTGCTTCATCAATCCCCTCTTTGATGATATTTACTATCATCACAAATAAATGGAACCAGATGCCAACTTTCTTTCACACTTTATACAATTCTATCTCTTCCAGCAATCGTTCCAATTTCTCTCTTTCAGTTTTGGTAGGGTGAGAAGTCTTCACCTTTTTGTATATCTGATCATTCACTTCTTCCAATTCAATCTCATCCACACTTCGTTTCACCCCTCTGGCATTCACTTCATGCTTTCCGGTGCGCTTGCGGCATTTGCAGCAAACAAATATGAAAAATAGGATGAGACCTATAATCCCAATTGGCATCAATACTTTGAGCAATAAGCCTCTACCTATACTAGCGAACCAATGACCTACATTTGAGAGACCATCTACCAGTCTCTTCCAGGCACTATCAACCTCGAGTGGTCTGAGTTCCTTTGCCAAATTAGTAATATTTTTCACATATCTTTTGATCTGTACACTTTTATCCGGAATATAAGTGCAACAATGTTGCGCCTTCAACATCCGGCAGACTCCGCCCTCTTTTGCTAATAAGGTGTCAAGAGCAAGTCGATTCTGCAAAACCATTGATCTGATCGCAACCATTTCGGTATTGACCAGCAGAAATCCATGAGCTGTCTCAGTAGACAATACATCCACTATAGTAGACAATTTGCAAATTCTGTGAGTGTTCAGAACCACTCCCACTCCAGGTATCAGTGCACTGAAAATACTACCCATTATTTCACCTATGCTTTCTCTTTTACTACGCACTAAGCCATTAGTATTTTCACTGCTTCCAGCGCCTCCATTCACATGGTATATTTTCGGGAAGACAATGCCAAAATAGCAACTTCCATACCAGTGATCCGGCAATTTGAAATAAGCCTTGTCCCCACAAATATAATAAATTCCAGGAAACACAGGCTCTGACCCATTTTTGAAACCCCAACCTCCAATTACCTTGTAATTATGTTCGCATTCACTGGAACCAATGAAAATGTTATTATAATAGCTAGTCTTCTCGCGGTGAAGACATAGCTTGCCTTTCTTTTCAAAATCCAGCAACAGAGCAGGACCCGCCCCACCAGTTGAGGTGCCTTCCATGTTCTCTGCCCACTTTGGCTTTTTCTGACTTTCGTCATTAGCCTTCTTTTGTATTTTAATTCTCCTTTTCTCTGCCATGTTTAGGAACATCTTTTCCTGCTCATGCAAAGAACAAGTCAAGTTATCTCTGTGTGCGTCCGCTATGTCAATGTTACCTATAGTCAGGAAATAATCTCCCATGTATCGTATTGCGTCACTTTTGGTATGTACAGGATTCAAGTTCCCACGTATAGGAAGTTCAGAAAAGATCACGTCATTGTTAGAGTAATAGTACTGTAACGGTCCTCTTTTGTAAAATAAGCTAGCTAAAATGCTACAGGAAATTCCGTATGTCAGTGGCAAGTGATGGTATGTCACGCCTTCAGCCACAGAAGTAGGTAGCTTCATGCAGACATAACAATCTTCAATTTCCATAGTCTCTACATAGTGTATTAACAAGTTTGCGAAAACATTTAAGCGTGTCCTGTTTTTGATTCTATGATAATGTAGTTCCTCATCTGATGCTTCTAAGTCTTGTTTTGTTTGTCTCAGTGCTCTCTCATGTCTAGCTACACTCTGTGTTGTCAGCTCTTCACTGTCAGTATTTACAATTTCAGTAGGGACAATGTTAGTATCTTTACTCACAGCAAAGGGTATAAAGATTGTTAGTCCTATCCAGAGTAATATCAGGACAACTACACTACAGACACATACCTTGCAGCAAGTTTTGCAACAGCTGCGACTAGGTCTACCACTCACGGTTGAATCAGACATTATGGCTCAGAAGAAGTTTCTCGACCCCTCTTTGTGACTTTACACGAGTATCTTACTTTGTGCAAATTCACGGCGGCTCTTCTTCCTCCTCGTCAGAGTACTCAGGGACGGGCTCTCCGTCGCTTACGTCAGTGATGTCGAGATCTTCAAGCTCTTCTAACACAAGTGTCCATTCAGGTGACTTGTACTTTTTGTTTTGTCTCTTTATTCGATCACTCCTTCTTTTGGAAGAGTCTTCTGGTTGTTCTGCTATACGAGCACTTCTCCTTTCTTCTGCACGTTTTTCTTCTACTGTTTTTATTCTCAATCTCAATTTCTTTATGTATTTAGGCTCAAGATGCTTTCTTTTCTTAAGTCTCTTGGTTGGTACTTGGACTTCGTTTCCTTCTCTTGCCCTCTTATTCTCATTGGCTTGTGGCAATTCTGCTTCAGTTTCTTCTTCTTCTATCTGACTAATTCCAGGGCTAGTATCTGTTTCTTCTGCCTGGGTACTAATCTGGCCTTGTTCAGGTATACTGTGTGTTTGGTCTTCAAGTGTCTCTGATTCTACTTCCTGAACACTTTCTCCTAATCCTATCTGATCCTGTTCAAGCTCTTCGATCTCTTGATTTTCTTCTGCTTGAACTATTACACTATGTCTAGTCTGTCCCTTCCCGATATCAGGTGTCAGTGGAGGAGTATCAATCACTTGTTCTGTATTCCTCTCTTGTTCAAGATCCTTCACTTGTTCAGTCTTATTCACTTGTTCTGTATCAATCACGTGCTCTGTCCCTGTCTGACCTTCTCCTTCCTCAGTTTTGATGTGAATCTCAAGATTCTGAGGCTCTTCGCCTATGCCTTGCTTTTCCTTACTAGTCCACTCTCTACCTTCCCAAAGTCTTTCATTTGTTCGAATAGGGTCTTCAGTGAGGTCAATCAATGGAATCCACTCTTCTGGCCATATGCTTGGCAGCTCGTCTTCAGCTACTTCTGGCTCAGCTTCTTGGACCCCTTCAGCAGGCTGGACTCCTGGTAGTTCGTTGTCAACTATTCTTGGGCCAACGTCTGCTGATTCTGCAGCTTGACTGGTACTGGGCTGTACGTTGTCACCTACTTCTGGTCTGGCTCCTGCAGAGTCCTCTGCTGGACGCCCTTCTGCTTCAGGCACTTCGTCTGGTGGTACCTTCTGGGTGTGGCTGGCGTGTATCCAACGCGGAACCCCGGCACACTTGACTGCTGTGGTAGTAACCAGAATCACCTGACGTTTTTCTCCCCACCTTGGCTCCAGGCAGGTTTTCCGAGTATGCTTCTTTATCTTCACCCAGTCCCCCGGGACCAGTTTGTGGAGAGGAGTCGTTGGATTGAGGATGGCGTCTTCTCCGATCTGGCGAGAGATAGAACGCACTTGGTCACCCAATCTCTTGTAGTATTCAAGTACCAAATCATCAGTAATACTCAACAGTTTGCTTCCTGGCACCCATGCTTGTCTCATTATTCTTCCCATAATTATTTCATGGGGACTTAGGCCTGTTTTGCGATCAGGAATACTTCTGAGTCCCATTAGAACCAAGGGCAGGGCCTTCACCCAGTTCAATTTAGTTGCATCACACAGTTTTGCTAGTCTGTTTTTGATAGTTCCATTTATTTGTTCCACCACTCCAGAAGCCTCTGGACGGTAGGCACAGTGTAGCTTTTGTGCAATTCCAAAGGCCTTACAGAGTTCATCGATGACGTCATTATGAAAATGTGAGCCTTGATCTGATTCAATAGTGACTGGCACCCCGAATCTAGGTATCAATTCTTTTAGTAAACACTTAGCTACTGTCTTTGCGTAATTTTTGGGAGTGGGGAAAGCTTCCACCCACTTGGAAAATAAACAGACCATGACAAGGACATATCGTTTCCCTTCACAATGGGGCATGGTGATGAAATCAACCTGTATCCTTACAAAGGGACCCCCGGACCTCCCAATTTTCCCCAGTTCCACTACAGTCTTCTTCCCTGGGTTCATCTTTTGACATGACAGGCACCTCTGGCAGAGGGACTCTGCTACTTTCCTGAACTTCTTACTGTACCAAGTCTGTTGGAACACTAGAATCATGGCGTCCCTACCAATGTGTGATCCTTCATGTATCAACCTCGCCATTGCGCTAAGTAGGTGTCTAGGTAACACAGGCATACCAGTTGGACCTATAATGACACCATCCACACGCCTTGGTCGACACCCATCATCCTTCCACTTCTCTCTTTCTTGCCAAGGTGCCGCCTGCTGCCACTCTTTCACCTCATCCCATGTAGGCACTTCTTCAAACACCTGAAGTTGGCAGCTGGTTCCTGGCCCCCCTCGTTTTGGATTCACGATATACCGATCTCTAGCGCACCATTGGGCCACTCGATCAGCATAATCATTCCCTAGTGATACCTTGTCCATGCTCTTCTTATGAGCAGCACATTTTACCACTGCCAGTTCCTTTGGTAACTGGATTGCCTCTAAAAGGTCTTGAATAACCTTTCCATTTCGAATAGGGGTACCTGATGAAGTCAGGAACTCCCTCTGTAGCCACAATTGGCCAAAGTCATGCACGACTCCATAACAGTACTGACTGTCAGTGTACACTGTTATGCGTATGTTCTTCCCAATTTGGCAAGCTTTTATCATAGCAATCAATTCGGCTACTTGTGCAGACTTGATGTGATATAAATAACCTGCTTCCTCAATTTTCTCGAAGGACACTACTGCATAGGCAGCACTCAGGCCTCCTTGTTCATGCCTTAGACATGAACCATCTACAAATAATTCTTTGTCATGCTCAGGCAAGGGCGTTTCTTTTATGTCTGGGCGTGGCTTGGTGTTGAATTCAGTTAAGTCTATGCAATCGTGTTCATCATCCACCCCCCCTTCCATATCCTTTGGGTCGGGGAGTAAAGTGGCTGGGTTCAGAATACTGCACCTAACAATGTTTACATTTGCAGCACCCACAAGAATCCTCTCATATTTAGTCAGCCGACTAGGGGTGAGATACTGTGTTTTTGTTCTGGTCAACAAAATTACCACTCCATGCGGAACATACACAGTTACCGGATGTCCCATGACAATTGACTCACTCTGTTCTAAACTGGCACAGGTAGCAGCTACTGCTTTCAGACAACCTGGTAATCCAGCAGCCACTGGATCTAAGGTGGCAGATAAATATGCCACAGGCCTTCTTGTTGTGCCATGTTCTTGAGTTAGGACTGACAATGCGCAATTATCGCGAGTGTCACAGAATAGGGCAAACTCCTTGGAATAATCTGGCATTCCCAGTGCAGGAGCAGTACACAGACAATCTCGTAGTTTGGTGAAGGCTGTTAAGCCTTCATCATCCCATTCTACAATCTCCGGTGTTCCTCTCTAAGTCATTTTTATCAAGGGCCTGGCTAGGACTGCAAATCCCAGAATCCACTGCCTGCAGTATCCTATCACACCCAGGAACATTCTAATTTCTTTCTGGGTACGGGGCAACTGCATCTTTTGAATTATTCTCACTCTTTCCGATGTCACTTTTCTGACCCCTTTTTCTATCTGGTGCCCCAGATATTTCACCGATTTTGCACAAAACTGTAACTTGTCAGGGGACACTTTATGTCCCTTTTCACACAGATGATTCAGTAGGGCAATGGTGTCAATCACACAATCCTTATGACTTTTAGACGCCACCAAGAGGTCGTCTATGTATTGCACCAAGACTGAGTTCCCAGGTAAGACCAAAGTTTCCAAACATTTTTTCAAGATCTGATTAAAAATAGAGGGGCTCTCTGTATACCCTTGAGGGACCCGGTTCCAGCAATACACGTGACCATCGAAGGCAAATGAGAAAAGAAATTTGCTATCTGGATGCAAAGGAATGGAAAAGAATGCATGACACAAGTCTATCACTGTGAACCACTCTGCATCCCAGGGAATCTGATACAGAATCACTGCTGGGTTCGGGACAATAGGGCAACAGGGAACTACTATTTTGTTAACTTTTCGCAAATCCTGCACTACTCTGTACTTGCCACTAGGTTTCTTAATGCCCATAATCGGAGAGTTACATGGGCTACTCATCACCTCCTGTATGATGTTTCCTTCTAACAATTTCTTGATTTCCACAGCAACACCAGCTTTCACTTCTGCATTCATCCTGTAGGGTTTAGTATTGGGGTATACCGCATTGTCCTTTATTGCTATCTGTATGGGGTCCACATTTTTCATCAACCCTACATCTTTCCCAGTAAAGTCCCACACCTCCGGCTTCACTGCTTCCTGGAGTTCTTTGGGTAAATCCTGCATGGTCATTCGTTTAATTTCCGAGTCAGGGCGGACTAACATTAATTTATAAATGCCGTCTTCATCTGGGGTCTGAATTTCAACACCCTTTGGTGTGCAAAAGATGGTACAGTTCATTTTGCACAGCAAATCACGTCCCAGTAAGTTTACTGGACTGGTGTCGCAAACTACAAATCTATGCATTTCCTTAAAGTTTCCAATTGAGATCTCCATGGGCTTGGTAACAGGAGTACTAATCAATTGATTAGATACACCCACTACTTGGATGGCTTCTCCCGAGAGGGGTAGGTTTGGAACGTCCACTGTTCTCACAGTAGAACGGGTAGCGCCAGTGTCCAACAGAAAGGTGACATCGTTTCCGTCAACCTTTCCTTCAATGTATGGTCCGGACTGGTCTACCGGCAAGGAGGCGCCAAGTACGCACTCCTCGTCCTCCCCTCTCAGGCCCCGTCAGTACTGGTCATCACAAAGGAAGGTATCATTTAAAAGATACTGCGAAGTTGCTGCATTTCTGTTCTCATTGCTTTCCCAGACTTCTATCTCATCTCCCTCTGCCTGTTTTCCCCTGTATACTTGCTTTGGTGCTCGGGGCACCTGAACTGTTTTTACCTGTGGTTGAGTCTTTCTCGGTCTCTCTTTCTGCGTCTGTGGAGTTAATTCAGGAGTTTTGGAGTTATCTTCGGGCAAGTAAGGACACTCGTTACGCCAATGTCCAATTTCGCCGCACTGATGGCAGGGAAATTTCTTCATAGCCTCCTCCCTGCTCATTTTGGGCCGGGGCTTGCCTCCTCCCCCTCCCCCAGGGCCTTCATTCTTAGCATTTTTGACCATGTTACTCAACTGCTTTTCCTGCTGCTCTGCGAGCTTCACCTGAGCCCACATCACTTTTTCCTTTAGAGCCTTTTTCTTTTCTGCCATCTCGTCCTCGCAGTACTTAGCGTACCGCAGGACCTCATCTACCTTCTTGGAGTGCCAACAGATTTTGTTATCTTTTATCCATTGACAAATCTCAGGTCTTAAACCATTTACAAACCTGTAAATGAAGTGCGTCATGTCCTTCATCTCGATGTTATCTATACCACTGTATGTTTTGAACACCTGTAACAGCCTTTCATAATAGGAGTGCACTGTCTCTTCTCTTTCCTGCGTTGTTCTATCTATCCTGGTCCAATCAGTTTCCTTTGCTGGGACCTTTAGTTTCAGATGCTGAATTACCTGCTCATATTTTCTCATCACTTCTTTCGATGGTTCCCCAGTTTTTTCATCTCTCGGGTATTCCTCGCTAGGCCAGGCTATAGCTATTTTACACTCGGTCCATAGATCGACTGGGACCACAATGTCGAAAAACCCATCCAGGTCTTTCCACAGGCATTTCTGTACCTTTACAAACCTTTCCACTTGCCGGTACCATTCAACTGGCTTCTCCCGCAATTTTGGGAAATCGTTAGTAAAGGACACAATATCCTGTCTGGACCACGGAACGTGCACATACCTCCCACCGGGTACTTCGCGCATGGGGCATAAAGTTTCGGGTTTGTCTACTTCTCTCAGAGGGAACTCAGGGGTAGCTTGTCTGGAACGGGCCTCCTCTTTCTTATGTGCCCACCTCGTTTTCCATTTTTCCACGTCTCCCCATTTTTGCAAAACTGCAAGCAATTCTTTAATCTGCAATTTTCTTCCTGACACATTCAAACTTTCTAAATCTTTGTCGGAAAACTCAGCTCGGTATGGTTTCTGCAAGGGCTTCGATCTTGATATATCTATCCCCATACTAGCTGCAGTGTCGGTCAGTTTTTCATGGAGCACCCTAGTACTCCGGGTAAGACTTTTGCACATAAACAGCAACTCTTCTTCAGAATAGGTATTCAATCTGTCTAACCCCACATTTCCTGCCATTAATTCCTCTATTTCTACTCTCAGTTTGTAGAGGTCTAAAGGCTTCGTTTGCGGAGCCTGTTTTTCTAATTCACGACTCCAATTTTCAATTTCTTCCGGTGTTACCAAAGAGACACTCCTAGTCCCTGTTGCTGATTCTAATTTAATTTCTTTCGTATCAAAAGGACTATGCCTCTTCTGCACTCCCTTTCCGGTCTGTTTGTTTGGTAGATCCAAGAACACAACATCAGACCCACACTCACTGGACTGATCGTCTATTAGTAAGGGCTCTTGCTTCGGCGGGGCCATTATCGGGTTCATAACTGGAGGGTTCAGACCTCCTTGACTATTCCCGTACAACGGAACCACTGGTCCGATTGTTACCGGAATAGTCAAAGCTTCAGGACTGGTATTTAACTGGGAAATTTTCTGAATTATTTCTGACCTCTGTTTAGCTATGGCCTCTTGCTCCCTTTCATCTAACACTCTTCCTAATGTTCGGTCAGGTATCATCTGTGGGGTCAGTTGAGGCATAAAACTCGGGGCAGTAGGATGCGTCTCACTTGGTCCCCCACCATAATTTGGTTTCGGGAACAAAGTTCCCGTGCCAAATGACCTACGCTCTTCCCCATATGGAGGCTGCAAAAAGGGTACCCCTGATCCTACTGGTTTTTCTTCGTTCTCATAAAGAGGTCTGGGGTAAAATGTTCTTTCACGGGAATATTTTTCCTCTGAGCTCTCGGGCATTCTAGGATATATATTGCGTACCTCCGGGGGCTCGGGTTTCTCAAAATAGGGCAATACCTGGCCCCCTCCCCCCCTACATAGGGATCTGTCCTCCTCCTTAATAGATGGACGTTGGACAATTTCTCCTGTACTGGAAGGTCGGGCTCCCTCATTATAAGGGGGCGGACTTCTCGTAAAGATGTCATCTAACAATTCATCGTCTGACTCTCCAAGGGCTCCCCAATGCTTACACTTTTCTGTCCTTTTTTCTCCCCCCGACGGGGTACATGCTGGCATCATAGGAAACAGACCCTCAACAATCATGCTCTGCCTCCACTGTTTCATCCTCTTATCCCTGGTCTCTTGTTTCAGCCTGGGGTACCATTTGGTCAGACCTTTGTCCATTCGCGGTTTCTCTCTTTCAAAAGCCTCAATCTCCCATTCCTCTAATGCCTCATACTGCGTTAGTCTCGGTCTGGGATGCAATTCATTCATGCGGGTTCTCAAATTGAATAAAATTCTACCATTAAAAGTACCGTCTAACGGAAAAGCCAATACTCCGTCATCTTTTGTGTACTTCACCCAATTCTCCAACCACACACAGGTGTACCCTCGGTCAAACATCATGAATGAGGCAGGAGTATTCGGTGGCGGGACAACAACGCCTTCCCTAGATTTAATCGGTTTGTCCGTTTTGAAATAATTCTTTACCCTACTTACAAGGGACATCTTTCTCTTTCCTCCGTACATAATATCGTATCTATTGGCTTTCCACTGATCCCTTTCGAACCCTTGGTTTCTCGGATCGGGTCTAGTCTCTGGACAATACGAGTGCCACATACGATTTCTACGCTTAACTTTGTTTACAAAGTTACCTCCAATCAGAACGCGTCTTGCAATTCCGTGCGACCAATGAGGTGCACGCGTTCAAAATAGTTTCGGCCAATGGGTGCGCGGCTCCTTCGTGAGACAGTCCTCACTCCTCGGCGCTTCACCCCTCCTTTACAATTCCAGCCCCGCTACCCGCCCGCTGTTTCTACCAATCCCAGCGCGGCACGGAGTGACGTCAGAGACGCTTCGCGACTGACTCCCTCCCTTCACAAGGTAACGGAAACTTTCTTTCCTTTAAAGTGCTCAGTGCTTGGTTATTTTACAACAAATACACATTCGCCACAGTGCTCAAGTGTCTAGACAGTATAGCTTTGTTTCGCTGCAAGTAAACTACTTCCATTTACTTTTCACGCGCTGCGGGCAGATCTCTTCCGCCTACCCTTCACTCTAGCATCAGTGAACCTGTTATTCCCCTAAACTCATCCACTTCTTTCCGGGATATGTTCCGAGTCTAAGGTTTCTCAGCGGACCCCTTTGCTTTCACCCAAGCTCCGAGGAACCTGCTACTTTTCCGATGTGACCCTTACTAGGTTACGCCACTATGGGAGTTTTGCCAATGAACCTCGTTACTGACATTTATTCACACATGTATTCAGAAAAACCCTAGTTAGTGCTTCCCGGTTATCCTAACCTGCACCTAACTTTCCTTTAAGCCTGTGACCTCAGGACAATGGATTCTATTCACCACTTGCCCTTTCAATTCCCCGGGGAGTTCGGACAACAAGAAACTAAACGGTTGACAAACGCATGGATTAATACATATAACAATATAAGAACAAGAATAATAACAATACAGCAATTCATGAATTGTTTTTTTTTTTTTTTTTAAAAACCTTAATTTGAGCAAGCAAGAAGGTACAAGGATGGGCCTACAACCACACGGGCCAGCCGCTAAAAAGGAGTAGACACATATCATATATGCCCGCAGAGGTAACCGTCAATCAACAATGCAATACTCCACAATATATACAGGACAAAAACAGGTTTGATATATATGAAAGAACAAACATACAAAAAGGCGAGAGTGTATCACTGAAGGTCAGCCCAAGGGACGCAAGGGGGGGACAGCAACGGAAGTGCCGTAGCAATATTCTAAGCACTAAGGAGTTCGAAGGGGGGGGGGAGGGGGGGGGGGGGGAGGGGCGCAGAGATCAGGAAGAAGAAGGGGGGAGAGCCGGAGATACCAGCTCAGTCCCTATATGAAGATTCCGGGAACGCTAGCCTAAGGAGACAGGGTAATCTCGATGGTGTCCACAAGGGGAGGGGTACAAATGTCGCCACGGTATTCGTTCCATTGACCCCACACCTTCACCCATGCCCTGGGTCTGCCCCTGGCCACATAGACAGTTTTCTCACGGAACATGGACCAATCCATGTTATCCTCCCATTGCGAGAGGGCAGGGGGCCTGGAGGCCCCCCAGAGTTGCGCAATATCTCGCTTCGCAATCATATAGCCCAGGGTGGCCCATCTAGTCTGTGCCACCGAATAGTCCGTGGGCTCCCAAACATTCAAAAGACAGCGACGAGGTTCCGGACGCAAGGATATCCCTGTCACCACAGTCATCAGATCAAGCACAGCCACCCAATAAGCAGCCACCATCGGGCACTCCCAAAGAATATGCAGGAAAGTAGCACGCAAACCACATCCACGCTTACACAGTCCATCGGAGGAAAAGCCCATCACCATCAGTCGCGGTCCCGTCACGTACACCCGATGAAGGATCTTCAATTGGACCAGACGGAGTCGAGCCGGTATAGCCACCTCCTTCGGAGAGGAGAGGGCCGATTGCCAATCCTCATCATCAAGTTCCAACCCATCTCCCATCCACTGTTCCCGAAGTCGGGTCAATAAGTCAGTCCGATTGTTAATCAACTTTTTATAGATCAGGGAGATAGTGCTATCAGGAAGATGTTCGTCAAGGATACGGTCTTCAAGTGGGGAAGAGTCAGGCGGAATCTCACCAGGAGCAAACACCGAAACCAAAGCGTGCCTGATCTGTAAATAACGAAAGAATTCCCGACTACTCAGGCCGTAGTCAGCCTGGAGGGCCTGAAACGGGCGCACAGAACCCTTAGAGTAGACATCCCCCACTTTAGAAATCCCAATCAAGTCCCAACGGTCAAAACCCTTGGAAGACCAAAGACCGCCCAGACGTTCTGAAGCATAAAGCGGCGTCGCCAACGTCAAGCGATCCTCCCAGCCCAGGCTCACATTCGCGGCACGCCACACCGTCAAAGCAGTTAAAGTAGGTCCCACAAGATGGCGCCCAGCGGAGCGAGAATAGAGCACTCTGTTAAAATCACCTCCCGGAAGCTGAAGTTTATCCATCTCAAACGCCGGATTACGACCCGGCGAGAACATAGCGTGATTAATAGCGGACAGATGGGAAGCCCAGTAGTATCTCTTAATATCGGGGAGCGCCATGCCCCCATCGTACCACGGGATGGAAAGTTTCGCGAGAGCAATGCGCGGTCGCCCATCCCAAATAAGTTGCCTCTGAAGGCTCTCAATCTCCCGAAAATAGGTCTTAGGGATAGGATCATAATAATTCTGGAGAGCGTAGAGAAACCGCGGTAGTGACATCATCTTAAACAGGGCCGCCCGACCCAGTGGAGACAGGGGAAGTTTGCGCCAACGGGCAACGTCCAAACGGAGCCTAAGCAACGGGGGAAGGAGATTACGATCAAAACGAAGGGACGGGTCCAAGGTAACAAAAACCCCCAAGTATTTGAAACCATCCCGGACCACCTGAAGAGGAAGTCTACTCGGCAACGGAGGCAAGACACCAGATAAAACGTATACACAGGACTTAGACCAGTTGATGACGAGGCCTGAGTTAGCGCCAAAGGACGCAAGAACGTCAAATAAAACAGATAAAGACTTGCGAGGAGAAGTAAGATACAAGAGGATGTCGTCCGCATAAAGCGAGACGCGGTCTTCGAAATCCGGGGCCCAACGAATACCTTTAAGGGACGGTTCCCAACGGAGCCAGGCCGCCAACGGTTCAAGAGCGATCGCGAACAACAGGGGGGACAAGGGGCAACCCTGACGGGTACCCCTGCCCAAGGAGAAGGGGGCCGACACTCTACCGTTCACTACAACTTGCGCCAGAGGTTCCGCGTACAACAGTCTAACCCAGCTAATAAACTCGCACCCGAATCCAAATTTCTCAAGTGTCGCCCATAAGTAGGGCCACTCCACAGTGTCAAAGGCCATGGAGGCATCCAGGGACGCCAAAATGGCCGGTTCAGTCAAAAGCCCCGCCCTCGCCAGCGCGCCGTGGAGGCGACGTAAATTCAGAGCAGTGTTGCGATGCGGGATAAAGCCAGATTGATCCGGATGGACCAACTCCCCGAGAACCGAAAGGAGACGGGTCGCCAAAAGTTTAGCCAACACCTTAGGTTCAACATTTAATAGGGATATGGGCCTATACGAGGAACAGAGGTCACGCGGTTTACCCTCTTTGGGAATGACGACGATGGTCGCCAGACGCTGATCATAAGGAAGTATGTTCCGCTCACGAGATTCTAGAAACATGGCGCGGAGATACGGCGCCACCTTATCGGGGCGTAACTTGTACAACTCAATAGGCAAACCGTTCGGGCCCAATGCTTTGCCCGAACGGAGCGATCGAACTGCATTGGCAATCTCATCATTCGTAAAAGGGGAGTCCAAAGCAATACGGTCCAAGTCGGTGACACAGGGCAAAGTGATATCACGCAGAAGAAGGCGGGAGTCGGCAACATCCCTCACAGACACGGGAGCATATACCACACGGAAATATTCCGCAAAACGATCAACAATGGCGGTCGGATCAATCACATTCTCACCACTCGCAGACTGAATCACGGGCACCACACGATTAGCTCTTTCTTTCTTGTCCAACCACGCTAGGAGTTTGCCCGCCTTGTCACCCACATCGTACAATCTGCCCTGCTGCTCACGAAACATCACCTTTGCAGCGTCAGTGACCAGAGATTTATATGCAAACTGTTTCAGACCCAGGGCATGGAGTTTCTCAGGCGTGACACCAGATTCCAACTCGTCCTCCAAAGCAGAGATCTCCCCCTCAAGGTCAACCACCTCCCTCCTCCCAGCCCTCTTAGCTTCAGCAATCAAGGAAAGGGCCTGTCCACGAATCACAGTTTTAAAGGCTTCCCACAGGGACACAGCCGAAGAGACCGACCCCTCGTTTTCCAGGAAATATGCATCCATGGACTTGAGCAAGAGGGTACGAGTCTCAGGGGAGGAAAGATACCAAGGGTTAATGGGAGCCACTCGGCCCGCCGCCTCTACTCCAACCTCGAAACGAAGCCAGAGCGGCGAGTGATCAGAAATACCCCTCGGCAAATGTAAAATCTCACGAACCGCCGATGATTGGGCTGCGGGCATCAGGAAATAATCCAGCCGAGACAGACTGCCATGAGCCCCAGAATGGAAGGTGTATTGGAGCTGAGTAGGATGCAACAGTCGCCAGCAGTCCACAAGGCCAAAGGTATCTAAAAACCCACCCAACCACTGCTGAGCCTGCGGGGTATCTCTAGGGGGATGGCGATCGTGAAGGCCGGAAAGCACCGAATTAAAATCACCGGCCAGAAAGAGAGTACTATCAGGGAGATCTAACAAAACTCGGCCCAAGTCAGTAAAAGTAGAGGCCTGCAAACCCGGGGGAACATAAACATTGAAGAGAGATAGGGTGCGGCCCTCATACCTACCCACCAGGACAGTATATCTCCCACGGTCATCATGAATCACCTCATCGATCGCCAGGGGGAGGGAGGTTCGAACAAGAATACCCACACCCCTAGATCCGGAGGTAAACCCCGAGTGCGCCACAAGGCGGTAGCCCCATCTATTCATTGCATAACAAACATTACCAATCAAATGGGTTTCTTGCATGAAAACAATGTCCGGTGACAAACGTCGTATACATTTTAAGACCACACTGCGCTTAATACGATCTCCCAGGCCATTAACGTTCCAGGAAAGAAATTTCAGCCCTCTACCCCCCATCCCAGCCGCCCGAGCCAAGACCCCTCGTCCATGAGCTAGACATCAGAAACAGCAGCAAACACAGGAGCAACTCGCCTTGAAAACAACACACAGAAAAGAAAAAACTTCCCAACCCCCCTCCCCCAAACTGAAGAGAAACACCCCCCACCCTGCACCCCTGCAAAAAGCTAAAGAGCCACCCCAACCTGCAGTGTGCCTGTCGCCCAAAAACCCCTATTCTACACAAAGACCCCGGAGGAGGAAAGGTCTCCGTACCACCCTCCCCCCGACCTCAGCAAGAACAAAAATAACAAACGAAAGACAGAATGATCACAATGTAGAGGGACGCCGGCCAACACTCCTGAGAATGTATTCAAAATAAGACATAAGAGCCGAACAGTTAGATCTCCACACCACCTTCGGCACCACCAGGGTGAGCGGCGGAGTCAGTCTCAGGAGGACGGTCAGGCAATGAGTCCAGCCAGTCATTAACAGCATCTGGCCGATCAAAGAAAAGGGTACGCTCATTGTATTCGACCCGAAGTCTGGTGGGAAAGAGCATGGCGTAACGTAGGCCCCGATCCCGAAGACGTTTCTTGGCACCACGAAACTCCATACGTTGTCTCTGAACCTGTTGGGAAAAGTCCGGGTAAAAGTTCACCGTAGCATTCTCAAAGGCCACCGGGCCCTTCACCCGCGAGGCCTGCAGGATAGCGTCCCGGTCTCTATAATGAAAAAGCTTCGCTACAATGGGTCTCGGCAGGGCACCCGGCTTGACTTTGCCCCCTGGAACACGATGTGCGCGTTCCACCGTGAAAAATTTTGTGAGACCAGAAGGGGCCAGATGGTTCAAGACCAGATCCTCAACCAGGAGATCCACCGAGTGGGGTTCAGGGTTCTCCGGTACACCAACCAGGCGAACATTGCAGCGACGCGCCCTATTTTCAAAGTCCTCCAGGCGACGGGTCATGAAGTCGTTTCCCCGACGGAGATTTCCAATCTCTGTTTGGAGCTCCGAGACGTCATTCGTAAGGCTAGAAGATTTAATATCCAGTGATTGTACCCTCTCATTCGTCTTGCCGAGATCAGCACGAATCAGATTCACCTCAATAGCCACGGTGTCAAGTTTATGGGCCAAGGCCTCGTACTGTAGGCCGATGGATTCCCTCATACCCGAGATGGCGCCCATGATATCCTGTAGGGAGGGCTCCGCCGACTCTTCCAAAACTCGTTCGGACGCTATACTGGAACCAGGCAGGGCAGCTCCGGGGGACCCCTTAGAATGGGTATAACGGTCCATGACATTTGATTGAACTGGAGCTCCGCGCAGAGGTGTTTTCGTCTTGCGCGTCTCTCTGTCCCCTCTGCCCGCCATTTTGAAGATGCGTCACAGGACAAGCCACCAGGTTCGACGGGCCCGACACTCAAAGTACAGGATCAAAAGTACATGAAAAAGGGGGCACAACTCGGGTAGAGGTCGCCAAGCCAGCAAATAGGTCACATGAAAGCCCAACAGCCGATCTGCCTCCAGGTCTCAGTCGCAACACGACATCCACACCCGTGGCCCAAGTCGGAACGGAATCGAAACCGAAACTTAGGAAGGGGGGACCCACAAGGCCAGATCTCCTGCCGTTGTTGTTCAATTGCAGGACGGCTACAGAACCGCACCCCGTCCCGGGCGCACCTCAAGGGCGGAGCCCAAAAGTTCAGAGCACCATATCTCAGGAATACGAGATCCAAATCGATTTCTGAAAAGTGCCAGGGTAGTCAGCCAAACGTCCCTCACACGAATTCTTGCAAGAAATCAGGATTCAGCCAGGATAAAATGCCGGGAGCGGCGAGGGTCCGGAGAGCGCTGTGCTCAAGCGGCCATCTCGGATGCCCGCCAAGCTCCTCCTCTCCTCATGAATTGTTTTTACAAGATATTATTCGTGCGTATTCACAAGAGATTGATCAGGTCTCTTAGAACAGCCGCTCTTTTAGCAGCATTAATGTACTAGCAGCTTCCGACTCAACTAGTCTAACTAATCCTGCCTAACCTTTAGCTAGTCCCTAACCATACCTCTGCTTACCAGAAAACTGATAGAGCGCGCGAGGTCACCCAGCCAATGATTACGCCGTTTCCGGCTTCAGGGCCCATATACTTTCAATTCACACTATTCATTGACCAGGCGACTTCACGGGCTGCTACCAATTGTGTGTGTGTTCCCTATTGTTATGACTCAGTGTACCCGACTTACCATCCACCGACACGGGTACCTATGACTTCAATGGATCAGGGGCCTAGCTGTAAAAGGAAAGGCAGCAAAATGCAATTTCAAATGACATTCAATATTGTTTAAATGACCACGGACAACTGGAAGTTTTAAAATGTTTATCTAAAGTTCGTTATCATCAAGCATGAGGTACACTAGAATGAGGCAAATCAATAACCAAAATAATGTAAATTACATAGCTATAGAGAAATAACGACAGGGTAACCATTCAAATGTAATATGGAATGCAAATGGGAAAAATACTAAATAATCTCAGAAATGTTTAAGCATGGACAGACTATGCATGGGTTACTATAGGAGGGCCTATAAAGAGTAACACGCTAAACTTAAAGTAAAGGGACCTTTAAACAGTCTAGGTAAGGAGGTTCTAGACCATATCAGAAAATGACAAACAGCAATGCAAAATATAATCTCTAAAAGATTGAGAGACATGGGAACATATCATGAAAATATGCAGATGACTTTCGTTCAATAGTTTGCGGTAAAAGCATGGAAAATCAACATATGCAAAGGTGTCACTTTATTTTAGCAAAAGGTAGAAATATAGAAGGGTGCAAGTTTAAAGAACTTAGAGCAGTATTTACCTAGACTGGTGTGGAAACCAAACCCTGGCCACGGGTCAGTTTAAGGACAGGAAACCCTCAAGGAAGGATACCCCTCAAAGACAGCAGGTGCAAAATGGACACCCCAGACAGGACAGGATACCCTCAGATTAGGAGTCAGGACCGGACCCTCAGGACAGGACAGCAAACCCTCAGGACAGGACCGCTCAGGACAGGACCGCACCCGCAGTTTGGAAGCAACGCCTGCGCTCCACCCTCTCTGCAGCTATCGATCAAGACCCCGATTGGGTCAACGAACTCCCAGCAAAGTGCTTCGCCAGCACTTTAAGGTTCAGTAGAACCTCAGTCTATGGTCAATTTCGGACAGAGTGCTCCGCAGCTCTCTGTATCTTCAGTCACCTATTGAGTACGATGGGTCAGTGACAGGTCAGCTAAACCAGACAAGTCGGACAATTCCCTAGGTAAACCCAGGGTAGATATACTCTTTTGGGACAGTGTACCACCCCCCAATGTTGCAAAGTGTCAGAATCCCTCAATTTGGATTGGTCCTAAAGTAGGATTTGGGTAACCCACCAATCAGAACACGCTAATTCGAGCCTATATTAGCATACTTGGGTACCGCCTAGAGAGATTGGGGTTCTCATGAGAACTGTGCAGAAATACGAGTGAAAATCTACATTGTAACACATGAGGAGCAACATTCGCCGTTCTCGTAGCGCAGAGGTGGCTTTCCCAGGCGCATCTTGACTGTGGCTGCCAGCTGGCTGAGTTCCACTGTCCAAAGCGGCCACCTTTCAGTATTCTCTGGTCATGCGCAGAAGAGACCGTCAATATGGCTCCCAATCAGTTTGGACCCCCATTCCCCGCGGTACATGAAAAGTAAGCGAGAACAAATTAATACACAGAAAATAACGTTATGAAATCACATTCACAGGGTTGTATTTTCAACTTATCATTATAACATATACTTATGCAGTCTAAATGTTAGCTACATGGAAACAGGCACAAGAGCAGTGGCACGAGCAGTACCACATGATGGGCACAGCTATGTATTACGCATGCGCATAAGTTTTCCCTCCACTTCTGCAGACGCGTCAGGACACGTGAGTGTGGCTGACGCATGCGCAGTAACTAATATACAAGCAGCGGCCATTTTTAAGTACACGGATTAAATGCATTAGAAATACACGTAAGCAAGCTTCATAAACTTTAATATAAATGTTAGTAAGACGTACATTTATTACCTTGTTACACATAAACGAGGTTCTTGAATACAGCAAGGTCGCAAAATATGCGAAGCTTTGCTTCATCAATGTTACCTGACACCATTGAGGCAGAAGTGAAAGGTGAGCTTGATCACAAATGTTTGGATGTTCTTGAATACTGTACAAAACCCAGACCAGATTTCAGAGATGAACCTTTACCTGAATCAGATTTTGTGATGTTTGTGGATGGATCATGCCTGAGAACGGAGAGTGGTATTTTTTTTTTCTCACAACCAGTTTATTGATGAAGATAAGCATATGAAATAGAGTGGCAGCCCACAATCAGGACCATACCACCAGACATTTTGATACAATCACAGCAGTCAACCGAGTGTCCAAGCAAGGAGATAATGCAATCAAGGATATCAGAAAACAGTTACCCCACCTTCATCTTATTCCGCTATCTACCTACCCAACTCCCTGATCCCACCCTGGAACCCACCCTAACCCTATGCATGTGTGCACTAACTGTATCGACGTAAGTTTGTGACGTGAGTAATGTGTGTGTGGACATGGGCTTTGCCAGCCCGTACGGGGCTAAAGATCTTCTTCTTGCTCCACTGGGGGGTCCAGTGTCAGACCTCTATAGTCCGCCCACCTCTTCCATATCTTAAAGTGTTTGCGGGGGCATCCTCGTGCCTCAAATATAGGTCTCTCCAGGCCCATACAGAAGTCTATACCAGCCTTCCATGCATTCAGGGGGGGGGGCCTCACATTCTTCCATGCTCGGGCCAGGTCTCTTTTAGCTACCACTAGCCCCAGTAGGAGCAGGTGCCGCTTATAGATATTACCACCAACCCCTTCCAGGACGTGCAGTAGACCCAGACGGTGAGTACGGGGGAGGGTCCAGCCCAGCACCTCAGACAGACATCCCCAAACACCCCTCCAGAAGCCAACCAGCCGAGAGCACGACCACATCGTGTGAAGTAACGTACCCACCTCAGCCCCACACCGCAGACACTCTGGGGACCCAATCAGGCCCGCCTTCCACAGACGCTCTCGGGTATAGTATGCTCTATGGAGAATCTTGAACTGTATGAGTCGAAATCGCATTGCGATAGCCGCCCCCCTCGGGGATTCCAAGGCCTCTCGCCAGTCATCCTCGTCCAAGGGGCCGAGATCAGCCTCCCAAGTCGTCTTCAGTGAGAGAAGAGTAGGGGAGCAGTGGGTGACCATTGTTTGGTAAATGCGCGATACTTTTTTGTCCCCAAGATCACCCATGAAGACCTTCGCCTCGATCGGGCTAAATTCAGGGAGTGAGTCAAGGTTGGCAATACTGGGCGTCAGTGCATGTCGGAATTGCAGGTACCGGAAAAATTGAGATTGGGGCATATCAAATTCGGCACTGAGGGTCTGAAAGGATTTGAGCGACGTTCCAGACATCACCTGGCCTAACTGCGAGATACCTATTGCATCCCAGCCATCGAAGCCTGACAGTTTAGAGAGTTCAGGTAGCATACCGTTCCGCCATAAAGGCGTTTCTGCGGTTAGTTTGCCCCACCAGCCCACGCGACGCAAGGCCTGTCGCCATATAGCAAATACGAGTTTAGTAACCCTCGGCAGCGAGCTACGCAGTCGGGGTGAGTATAAGATGGTATGGAGCGAGTTATCGCCCATCAAAGCACGCTCGAGGGCATAGGCCGGATCCCCACCGTCACTGTACCACCATTCGTTCAGAATAAGGAGATGAGCGGCCTGGTAATACGACTGCAGATCCGAGGTGGCCAGACCTCCACAGTAGGTGGACAAAAAACATGTGCGCAGTGCCACCCGGGCAGAACCTCCCGCCCAGAGAAAGCGACCCAGCACTGAGTTAACCTGTTTAAACCACCGAGGTGGGATAGGATACGGATGGTTTTGTAACTGGTAGAGCAGGCGCGGGAGCGCAACCATCTTGAAAATGGCAGAACGGCCAAAGATTGTCAGGGGCATTCGAGACCAAGTTTTGACGTCCGTCTGAACTCGTTCCCAGACGGGCTGCAGGTTATGGTCCCAGGCAGTGTCAGCCGAGTCCGAGAGAAACACCCCAAGGTATTTCAGCCCATTTGTGGCCACTCGTAATCCTGAAGCCCAGGGGTCTGTCACCGGGTCTCCTGATAGCACCCACAGGGTGGACTTGTGGAGGTTGAGATACAAGCCCGAGGCCTCCCCAAACTGGTGCATGATCTCCAAGACACGTGGACCCGAGCGTTGCAAATCCGTAAGGAAAAAGAGGACATCATCCGCGTACAACGCAATCTTATCCGACAGGGTAGCATTCCATACAAAGCCCCGTATCTGTGCATCCCGGCGCACTCTTGCCGCCAGGGGCTCCATGGCCAGTGCAAAAAGATAGGGGGAGAGCGGGCAGCCCTGCCTGGTCCCTCGGCCTATGCGGAATGTCTCTGATACCGCCCCGGCGACCCGCACCGAGGCTGTAACATCGGTGTAGAGGAGCTTTATATAGGACAGGAAGACCGGGCCCAAGTTGAGCCAAGATAGTAATGTAAATAGGTACGACCAGCCAACCGAGTCGAAGGCCTTGTTGATATCGGCCAGCAACAACGCCGCCTGGTCCCCCAAGGCCCCAACAGCGTCGATCGCCGCCTGTGCGCGCCGGATATTGTGTCGCGTTGCCCTGTGGGGCATAAAGCCTGCCTGGTCCGAATGGACTAAATCCGGGAGAGTGGTATTTTAAGTGCTGCTTATGCCGTTTGTACTGTGGCAGAAGTGTTGGAAGTATCTTGTCTGAAAGGAATTCATTCTGCTCAAGTAGCGGAATTGATTGCTTTGATACGAGCATGCGAATTGGGAAAAGAGGTGAAAGTAACTATAGTGACTGATAGTCAATATGGTTACGGAGTTGTTCATGATTACGGACAGCTTTGGTCTAAAAGAGGTTATTTGACCTCTGCAGGAACACCTATTCGGAATGCTGAATTTGTGAAAACTCTAATAGACGTGATCTATTTACCTGAGAAAATAGCTGTGGTAAAATGTTCAGCCCATAAAAAGAGTGAGGATTACATTACCCGTGGAAACAATTATGTGGATGCAATTGCGAAGCATTGTGCGAAAAATCAAATTTCAATCAATCGAGAAAAGCTTAAAGAACATGTTCCGAGTCCTTAAATGCTAACTACTGTAGTTGAGACTTGGCAGGAAGTGAAACAGATACAGGAGGAGGCAGAAGCAGAAGAGAAAGATATTTGGCTAAAAGCAGGATGCAGACAAAGAGAGGAAGATGAAATTTGGGTTTACAAAGATGAAAGACCAGTAATGCCCGATAGCATGATCTCAGATATGGCCCGAATGTACCATGGTCAGGCCCACATTGGTAGAGATGCTAGGATTCGCCTCTTTAGACAGACTTGGTACAATCCCAAGTTCAGGATGATTGCCGAAAGCCTGTGCCAAAGGTGTTTGGTATGTCAACAATTCAATCCAAACAGGAGAACCATTGTAAGTTTGGGGACCATAGGACAGGAGTGTGGTCCATTTACAAGGGTTCAGATGGATTTTGTGGAATTGTCCCCATGCAATAGGCTTAGGTATGTTCTTGTGATAATCTGTTTGTTCTCTCGATGGGTGGAAGCTTTCCCCACGAGAAGAAACGATTGAATAACTGTTGCTAAATTGTTTTTATGTGAGATAATACCACGTTTCGGTTTCTCGGTGACGATGGAGTCAGACCGTGGACCACATTTCCAAAATGAACTTATGCAAATGATCTGTGAAGCTCTGAACATTCGCCAGAAGCTGCATTGTGCTTACAGTCCTGAGGCTTCAGGAGTAGTTGAACAGGTGAATGGAACAATTAAAAACAGAATTGCAAAAATGTGTCTGGCAACAGGACTTAAGTGGCCCGATGCCTTACCGCTTGTATTAATGACATTAAGAAGCATACCAGACAGGAAAACTGAACTAAGTCCGCATGAGATTTTGATGGGCAGGGTGATGAGGCAAGCCTATGTACCTGTTGATAAGTTGTTGACAATTAATGATGACATCATACTGGATTACTGCAAAAATCTGTCTGATGTGGTAACTTCTGTGCTCCACCAGGTGGGAACTGAGTCAAATTCAAAAGAGAAAAATCCAGCTCATGATCTAGTCCCTGGAGACTGGGTTCGAGTGAAAGTGCATCGCAGGAGAAATTGTTTAGTACCTCGGTGGCAGAAACCACGTCAAGTTATCTTGGTCAGTACTACTGCAGTCAAGTGTGCTGGACTGAAAAGGTGGGTGCATGCTAGCCACACCATTCGTGTGCCTGCACCTGAATACCCATACGACGGTGAAAGTACAACTGACTCTGATTCTGAAGCTGAACCAGAAAAAACTCCAGATACTGAAGATCGACAAGAACGTCGACATCTGGAAGTATCGGAAGCCAGTTCTGTGTCTGAAGGTGAAGGTGAAAGGGAGGTTGTGGAGATACCAGATTCAGAAGATCAATCTGAAGATCAAGAATTGGTAAAGACAGACACCAGTAAAGACGCAAAAGAAAGTGAAGACAAAGTTGTTGAAGAGGAGGAAACTGAAGAGCAATCAGAAAACTCTGAAAGCAGGAACAGAAATCCTGAGACTGGGGAAGAGGAAGTAACTCACGATAAGGATGATATTTCAAGTACCAGTTGTGAAGGTGTTCCTAACAGAGTAGCAGAAAAGAAAACTGAATCAGATGAAGATAAAGATATTGTGAAAATTATAATCAATGACACAGCTGAAGATACTGAAAGTGAAACTGATGACTGTGCAGATGAAACTCCATTAAGGAAAAGCCCAAGAAAAAGAGCTTGGAGAACGGAGCATAACACAGTAGAACAAAAGACTAAGAAAGTCTGTAAAGGAGACAATTGGCCTAAAGAAACTGGTGGATTGAGATTTAACCTAGTGAACAAAACAAAAGAGCCAGAAGAGCAAGTGAATGAGATCACTAGCCAGAAAGAAACACTGGGAAAGAAAATAGAGATTATTCAAAGGCCAAAAAGAGTAAGACGACCGAACCAGAGGTATAAATCACCTGAGTGGATGTACATCGTCCTACCACCGATTGTTGAGGTTAATAGCAGTCAAGAAAACCTGTACAACCCAAAGATGATTGGGAAAAGTGAGTAAAGAAGTCAACTTAAGAGAAAAGAGATAGGTGCTCAAAGTATATGATAATAAGTAAAAATTCTGAAGTCCTGTGAGACGAATATTGTAAATGTAGAAGAGGTCGGAGTTGACACAAGGTCGAAGAAAATTTGTTAGTGAATTGAGTGGTGTACAACTTGTAGGTAACACAAGGTCGAAGAAATTGTGTTAGAGAAATATAGCCATCAGCAACCACAAAACAAAATGTTCTATTTTTAGAAAATGGTGTAGATGTTGCTCAATATGCATGGAATTGTTGATAATATTATGGGTAATTTTAGCTATTGTTATTCCTTTTCAAGACAGTTTAACGAAATTAAGACCAAATGTGAGTTTAAATAAGCCAAGTGAGAAAGGAAAAGTTTATGAGACTCATGTGTATAAACCAGAGGTGCATCAAGATAGGTCAATTAGTGACTACACAAAGAATACATTTTCAAAGTTATTACTTGAGTATATTAAAACTATGAATGTTGATGATTATGTTTGTATAAAATTGCCAGCATCTATTATTCCAATGTAGATGAAATTTTTGCGAAATTAAAAATTTATAGTACATTGAACAAAAGGAAACCTGCAAAAGAGATGGGAGAGTATTTCTTAGAATTAGATGAGCTGACACATGAATATGCTTTTAATAATAATTTGACATGTAAGATGAGAATTGAAGAGAAAGCATTTGTAAATATGGTTGAGGAAAGAAGAATTGCTTACAAACGAAATGAGAAAGTAAAACATGCAAATTCCAAATATTGGACATTTGATGATGAGAATCTTGATGATAAAAATGTGAATGTGGCTATAAACATAGATACTCCAATGTTAGGGAAATTTTGTATTAGAAGAGAAAATTCCATGTATGATAATTATTTTGTGGGTGCAAGTTAATGTAAAGACACCTATAGAATTATAGGGGGTTGGGGATTTAAAGGAGGAAATGATCCTGTTTTTCCTGGAATGTATTTCATTTGTGGGCATAGAGCTTACTATAGGTTACCAGATCATTGGTATGGGACTTGTTATGTGGGCTTTGTCTTTCCTAAAATTTTCCATGTAGATAGAGGTACTATTGGAAAGCATGAAATAGGTCAAGTCTTAAGTAGAAAGAGAAGAGAGAGTGTGTTGGAAATAATAGGTGATGTCTTTAGAGCACTGATACCAGCAGTGGGAATTTCGTTTAATGCAAATAGAATAAGAAAATTGTCCACAATAGTTGATCGATTGTCAACAGACACCGCAGGAGGATTCCTGATGGTTAATACTGAAATGGTTGCTATGAGAGCTATGGTAATGCAAAATCGACTTGCCCTTGATATCATTTTAGCAAAAGAGGGAGGAGTCTGCGGAATTTTAAAAGTGCAACATTGTTGTACTTATATTCTGGATAAAAGTCAAAATCTTGAAAAGTATATTATAAATATTACGGATTTACATAAAGAAATTGAACCACTGGAGGTTGACGGTGTTCTTAAAAAGCTAGGTAAAAGTTTTTCAGCAATTAAGCATTGGTTCCAAGAAATAGGTAGTTCAAATATAGGTAAAATACTAATTCCAATAACAATTTTAGTGATAGTGATTTTCCTGATAAGATTATGCTGCATATGTAAAGGTAGGAGAGATTTTAGAAAGGCGATAAAGAAGACAATTCAAGAACGAAATGCAAGGGTAAGAGAAAAGAATGAAATAGAAATGGAAGAAATCAGAGAGAAGATTTTCAAAGAATCAAAGGAGAAAGATACTAGAGTGTAGATGGTACTAATATGAAGAATTCTAAACATGTTCTGCTAAAAATTATCAACATTTTGAGAGATGTTTGGTGCTAAAAATCACCAGATGAGGGAATTGATGGAGCAAGGTGGCAAAACAAAACGTTGTGTACCCCTTGTAAAGTCAATGTTCCATAACGTTAACATTTACTAATGGTGTGTTGTGGTGAAATTAATCAACAATAGTATAAGATGCACATACATGAACACGTGGGAAAACTAATTTTGCCTGCATGAAGCAATATAATTAACTAATTAGTATTGTTTTTGTGTTGTGAACTAATGCACAGCTTAATAAATAAATAAACACAATTTGAATGTGCTGATTGTACACATTATTGTGCTGGAAAGTTGTCGAAATGTAAGTATGAAACGCATTTATGTGGCTTACTTGCTAGGTAACAACTAATAGGGAAACCTTAGTACGGTGGGAGGTAAACAGAAGGGCTTTAGTTCCATATTTAACATAAATTTGTGTTTGTTTCTATGATAGTTCCAAAAGGGGCCTCTGAGGCCTAGGCCAAACATGGCTGCTCTGATTCATTGTGAGAAAGTGCTGGACTGCGCATGCGTGCCCAAAGCCTGCCAGCGAGAGTGAGCTGCCTGTGCTCGGATGGGAAGTTCAAGGCTACCTTGCCCTGGAAGTCAGGATGGTTGCCAAAATATGGACAGTCGAGTGTTCTGAACGTGGGAATGTAAGGCAACGTTGCAAGTAAAGGAAATTACCAGGCCAAAGACTGTCCTAAACAGTAACCCTTTATGATTTTGCTGATTCACCGTGAATATGATGTTGTAATGGTGAGGAGATGCTCACCCATCCCAAAGTTGTCCAATCAGAACCCGAATTGAAGATGTTAGTTACTTTTTAGATAGATTAAGTTAGGAAATGAGTGTATGAAAAACACTGATTTTGCTTTGAAAGGGTCGCTCTTTCGATTTCCTCTCGAAGTGCTGTCGGATTGCAGATCGATTCCTGGATGTAAGAACTCTTTGATTTATTTCTTGTTTTCTTTGCAGGACTGAAATGATAAGATGAGGGCGTTAGTTAGGGATGTTAGGAGAAAATGAATTTGGAACTATCTATTCTTTGCTAAACTTTTCACTGACTTTTGAATAAAATGACTATTTTCTGAGCTCTAAATAAAATTATCATTTTGAAATAAAGTTTAAGATTTACCGAATAAAGAATTAATTAATGCCTAAATGTCAGACATACTAAAGTTTTGCTTTTAATAAAATTAGAAAAATTGAATATTAAAGCTGGTCTTGTGATTTTCCTACGCCTGATTTTCTTTCTAGCAGATCCATTGCCACTATGGTGGTGTGTCTGAATAAAATTCATGTTTGTTAAAACCATGGTAAATTGTATAAAACTATAGGTGTAAATAATAACTGATTAAATATGTTTAGACACTCGGCCAAATGTTACAGTAGTACTCCTTTGTGATTCACCAATCCTTGAGGCCGAGTTAAGTGAACAGAGTAAATGTTTAGTGTTATGGGACCCACTGACAAATGAGTGTGTGTTCAGAGGTTTCAGGGAAATGGTAAGTGCTAATTAGAAATGATTTTTGGAGTCCCGCTGTAGCAGGAGCAGGCTGCACCTCAAGCATCGTGACATCATCACGCTTGAACGTGAGCATCACCTTGTACGTGGCCATTTGATTGGGTACAGACATAGGCCCTGGCTTCACACGCACTGCTGATGGCTGCAAATTAAGGTATGATCTAAGCCTGCCTGCACTCGCGGTGACAGGCACACCTTCCATACTTATTTTGAGTGACTGTTTCTCACTGCTTTTGAAGCTTTCAGTGACAGGCTCATCTTAAAAGTCTTATCGCTTTCAAGCTTGGAGCCCGCACTTTCGGTGACAGGCTCACCTTAAAATTATTTAAATACTTGCAATTTACAGTGACAGACACACCCTTCTCACATCTCTTATGAGTATTCCACCTGTAAGTGTGCATTTCAAGTGACAGGCTCACTAGTGCTCAACTGCTGTGCCTGAAAATTTGAGAACTAGTTAACAGTTTGTGAAATGAACATTTTTATATCAGTATTACTTGCAATTTATAATTTTCACCATATTATAATATTAGTTGTATTTTCTGCTTTGCCTTATGATGACTCCTTTTTTACCCAACATTAGGTGGTGGCAATGGGTCAAAAGTTTTGAAAGTCATCTGGTTGCTATAGACGCTGTCAAGTTTCCTCCTGCTTGCACAGTAGCAATTTTATATGGTTGCCTAGGGTTTGAAGCTCAGCAAGTTTTTGAAAACTTACCTTCCATTGCAACCCCCTCTCAAGGAAGTGTTAGCGATAGTTACAAGGAGGCATTGGCCCGCATGGGAAAACAATACGATCAGGAACCAAGCATAATGTTGCAAATACATAACTTTTTTATGAGGAGACAAAGTGCAGTTGAAAGTGTGTATAAATATATTTCATAATTATGAATTTTGTCATCCACATGCGAGTTGGAGGCTCACACAAACATTTACATTCATGATCAATTTGTCTTTGCTTGCTGTTCTAAGAAGATTCAGGAATGCCTACTTAGCTGCAGAAAACCCTCACTCGTGGAAACAATTGATATTGCGAAGAGCATCGAGCGCTCCATGATCATTTTGAGGGCACTTCTCAATGAACAGTCTGTTAATGCGGTGAAGATTCCATGGAACGAGACTGCAGACTGCGTGAATGTAGTGAATGTACCTAGACCAGTTAAGCAACCTTTGAGGAAAAGTAGCACCAGTTGCTTTAGGTGTGGGTCGAAATCGCCTCTTAGCAATAATCCCACTTTCCTTCCTATTTTAAGAGATGCATGCATTGCAAGAAAATGGGCCAGTTCCAAGGGGCGTGTAGATCTGGAAGAAGAACCACAAGAGTGAACAGCGTTGAGATTGCCGAGGCCGTGAAAGGGTGTGCAGAGCAATTGCATGGTGTGTTGTTGAATAAAGTCAGCCGTAACATACGGAGCAGGTGTTTGGGGGATGGTTAACGCTGCTTTGTTACAGCAAATGGAAGACTCCTTTTTTAAAAACCGTGTGTCTTTACCTCAATCAGCCCCATATCACATTTTACATCTTTAACTGGACCTTCTTTACTTGAGTGACACCATAAGGTTGGCCCCGGTCCTCTTGTGGCTATCAATATGGCAGAGAACTACGGTGGACTTGACACAAATTTTCATAAGAGAATGCTGTAATCTAGATCACTACATAAGGATTGGCTGGCTCAATTATGTAGAAACTGTACTGAAAGCTTTATGATTGGTAAAACTTTTTCAGGACCCTGAATCCTGTAAAGAGATCAAGAAGAAACGGTTAACGGATTTATACTCTCAAAGAGTAGAACACGCCCGTAGGTAAAAAAACGGACCCATAATTCTTCTATTGCATACGACTTGGTCCCACCAATATCAGGAGAACGTTTTCATTATTTAGCTCGTTTAAATAATGTGCACATTATGCGCACATTTTTGGCAGGTAACAATGTAAGACACTTCAAAGTTGCCTTGTATTCCCCATCTTCCAATACGTTGGTTGAGAGGGCAAACAGATTAGTGAAGGAAGGGATACAGGCAGCTCTTGTTGATGCCAAGGTGTGGTCGTATAACATTTCACCTCATTGCTCTACCGGGGTGCCACTTTTTACTCTCTTAAGAGCAAACAAAGTACACACAGATCTATGTCCTGAATGGTTGCAGAACAAACATTGTGTTGAGAGTGCAAGTAGTGAAAATAAAGGTCTTGCGTCTCAGGTGATGCAAAAGCAACAGGCCATGAAGCTGAGGCTGAATGATGGCAAAAGTAAAAAGAATATGGATCTGGGAATAAATGATTGGGTCCTTATCAAAAATCCCAAAAAAGTTTCGTCAAAATTTTCCTCTCAGGGGCATGGTCAAGCCACGAATGGAGTGAGACGTGTGCTCTCAAGTTTCGGCTCCACCATGGCCCTTTTATAGCTCACCCGCCAAGCTGTGAGCTTACTGATAGGCCTGAAGACTAGGATCTAGCTCCTAAGGGTCTATCAGGAATCCCTTAAAGCCCCGGAGACCCGTCGGGGGCTTCCCCAAACCAGATCTGGTGCACAGCAGTAAAGCGACCACACCATCCGAGGTCGCCATCATGGGCCTCGCTGAGGAGCAGCGTGGACGGAGAGGGCGTTTCCCCACCTTCGCCTCTCCGCACTGAGGCCAAACTAATCTGAGCGCCGGCTCTCCCCTGTGTACTCTCCGGGGGCTGACACTGTGACAGGGCTCTACCCAGCGGTGAAGGAGATTGGCTGGCGGCCCGACTGCTGACAACAGGCACGACTGCTGGGACCTGCGCGACTGCCTTGTCGGCGCTGCGACTCGGATGGCGGGGGCCCTTGCTGGTGGAGTTGGTGGCAGCCGCCCTGGAGATCGAGGGACCTGCGCTCCGTTGCTGACATCGCGGAGTGGCTGCAGCGATTGGTGTTCCTAAGGGCGACCCGGAAATGGGCGATTGGGCCGATCCACGTTTACTCTGCACCCAGTCCTGATGAGGGCCTTGGCCTTGCCTCTTCCCTGCTCTCCATATTGGCGCCCTCCACGCTGCCTGCTACCGGCGGCCCGAGCTGCTGTGAGTTCACGCCCGACAACAGCACTCGCTGCGGGGTTCGTGCAGTGGGGTTCGCCCCCTCCTTGTTTGGCCTCCGGTGGGCCCCTCCGGGAACCTAGAGCCTGTCTTTCCTGCCTGCATTGAGGGGTGCTCTCTGCCCGGCACAGATGTGTTCTTGGCTCGGGGTGCGACACCAAGACACTCTGCTCCCCTGCAAAAACCTTTGGTCCCCCGGCTCATAAAAAGTCTACAATCCACCACTGGGCCACAATACTGAAGGGACACCCACCACGGCTACAAGCACTATTGGCCTTGGCCAACAATCCTCCTTGGTTCACTGCCTGCCTAACCGGGACCTGAAACTGCGCCTACACCCACGGATCCCCTACATCTCAGCGCATTGGTCTCTGAGATTGGGGGTTAGGCTGCTGGGCTCGCGCGGCGGGTCTGTGCACTCTCCCTTCTCCCCTCTCCCCTCTCTCCCCTCTCTCCCCTCTCTCCCCTCTCTCCCCTCTCTCCCCTCTCTCCCCTCTCTCCCCTCTCTCCCCTCTCTCCCCTCTCTCCCCTCTCTCCCCTCTCTCTCTCTCCCCTCTCTCCCCTCTCTCCCCTCTCTCCCCTCTCTCCCCTCTCTCCCCTCTCTCCCCTCTCTCCCCTCTCCCCTCTCCCCTCTCCTCTCTCCCCTCTCCCCTCTCCCCTCCCCGCTCTCCCCTCTCCTGCCTGCCCCAGATGCCCTCCCTGTGAGATTCTCTTGGAGCCCTGGGGCCTGACTTCCCTTCTTCTGAGGAGGGACCTGCTGCAGATGGCGTTGCTCCAAGGCCTCCATCAACACAAGCCAGGGGAGCAACATATGACTGGCCTACCACAGTTAAGCACCCTTGCTGCTGGACTGGGGTGCAGCTGCTCAGATTCTGGGCTTTGAAGTGGCTCGATGTTCTAGGGTGAGATACCGGGAACAACTGTGCCTTGGGATCCTATGCGGGCCCCCCTCCATTCTCTCTACCTGCGTGGACATTAATTCATCAAAAGGCCGGGGTGCATAGCTGGTCCGGGGGGATTAATGCACCAGCCTGATGGGCATGGCTGGGGCCCTTCCCTCCTGACACACTACCGTCTTTGTCTTGCCTTCTGCCACCTGATGCTACCCACTGGGGGCCAAGGGACACACTCATAGTCCTGCATTCTTTCCTCTTTGGTTGATCCGACCCTCATAATGATTAGTAGTAACTCGCCAGATGACCCTACCCCCGAGATCGTCTGCCTTGTGCTGGCTCCCCTGCGGCACTACTGTCTTCACATCTCTAAACAATATTAGTACCGCAAATACCAACTCGGGTGTTCCTCTAACCACCTAGACCCTTGATTGCTTGGAATCTCTCTTGCCTGGAAATTGTGCAGTGGGGGGACCACCCATGACCATGCCACCACCAAGCTTGATAAAGACCCTTCACCCACCTTGGGTAAGGACAACCCTGATGCCTCCCTATGGCTGAAATCCAACTCTCTGCCACCGCCCACCTCTTACCTTCCAAGAGCTATGGCTGTTGAGCAATCAACATCAGCTCCGATCACACCGGCCTTCATGACCTCTTTCTTGCAGGAAATCAAGACGGAAATCAAATAATTTAAAGCCTGCCTATGGGCGATCCGCCAGGATGTCACGGAGATTGGGGGCCATGTAGACAACCTTGAGAGCACAATGGATGTGCAAACAGAGGATCATGAGAGTCTGTGGTGCAGGATGGCAGAACTGGAGGATCAACACATCAGCCTCCAGCTAAAGCAGGAGGACTTGGAGAACAGAAGCCGGTGTAACAACATTCGCACCAGGGGGGTCCCGTGTGGAGCGGAGGGACAAGACATTATGGCCTTCACAGCAGACATTTTGCAGACGATTAGGGCTGATGATGTCACCTCTCCTCCAGCTCTCGATAGATCCCACAGAGTCACTGGCCCCTGAGGTCACCGGGACTTCATTTGAGATATCCTCACACCAGTCCACTTCTTTGTGAAGAAGGAAGCCATCATACAGAAGGTGCGCGGAGTCACAGACCTAGTCTACAATTGCTACCCGATCCAGGTCTTTCAAGACATCGCCCCGGTCACTCTCCATAGATGCAAAGACTTCTAACAAGTCACAGACAAACTTCGCGATCTCAAAATCAAATACCAATGGGGCCATCCCTATGAGCTGATCTCTCTTGGGAGGGCAAGCGCCATGTCCTCCTCTAGCTGAGAGACACAAATCAACTTCTGCAAATCCCAACAGAAACCAGAGATGTCGGTCCCTCTTCCCCATGGGCCACTCATAGGGAGGCAGCACAGTAGGAGTGGGCGACTGTGCCCCCCCAAACACAGATCTCAAGTAAAAGAACAGATCTCCTCTCAAGCGAATCAAGACAATATAAAACATCTCCGCACCATGAGTGCCCCTCATTCTGAGGCCTTGAACTGAGTTGTGCCTGGTGTGGCACCAACCCTGCCTCAAGCTTCCTACAAACAGCCTCCTGCATCTGGATCTCTGGGGAACTTAACTTATGCACCGCACTTCAGACAGTACTAACCCACTGTATCTTATATGCCTTAATTGCTGTCTTCTGCCTGGAGGCTTTTACTGAGGTTGCTGTCCCACCTCGCAACCCAGAACACACTAACATGCCTCCTTCAGTTAACACAGGCACCCTGATATCTAGTGTTTTCTGCTGCAACTCTGGAGAGTGGCAGCTGATTGTAGAGACCGATCGCTTGACACCACTACTGCTTCACTACACCTAGTCACTGGCTGATCCATAGCTGGCTTATCTTGCCATTAATCTAGAGCTTGGTGTGCGGTCTGCGGAGACCGACTCACCAACGGTCCCACTTACTACCCCCCAATCACACGTTGTAGGAAGGTGGAATCTGACTACATGGTTGCCCCCACTTTTTTCTGGTGTTTTGTTGGTTTTTGACTTAGTTTGGCTGGGATCCTGCTATTCAGGGCCCCCGCCTAGCTGCTTTCTCTCTAAATTGATAGCAAGTACTTTAGGTACACTCCAGTTTGGTTACTGGGGTACCCTTGTGAGTTCCTAGTATATGGTACACCAGGTACTAAGGGCATAGGTACCCCAGAGGCCTACCAGGGGCTGAAGCATGTAATATGCCACCCCTGGGAAGCTGGCCAAAATGACACCACAGGACTGCTACTGCAGCCTGGGTATGGTAGTGCATGCCCCCTTACTTAGATATAGGTTACCTATATCTACCTTAAATCACTGCACATAGAAACCTATCAGTCACCCCTATGGCAGGCCTTATCAATCCTGAAGGCAGGGTGCTTGGATTTGTGTGAGAGGGTGCCCATGCATGAGCAGAGCCCCTCTGCAGCCTTCAGAACCATTTCTCTGGGGCTGTTCTGTGATGCAGCCAGACCATATACTCTTAAGTGCATTATAACCGTGCGGTAAATGCTAACTTTGGAATGGCTGCACAGAAACATGTCGTGTTTGGTGTCAAACACTTTGTAATTACAATTGGGGGTGGGGTCGCACGCTACTCACACACCAACGGTATCGCCCCTAAGGACTATGGTAAATGTAGTTACGTGTTCCGCGATGCATCTTCTTTCGATTCTCTGCTATCTTCGCCATCCGTGGTCACGTGTTTCGGGGTATCACCCCTCGTCAGCAGGGATAGGCCGTGTTCTGGGGTTGCCGGTGGCTGCCAAATATCTTCCAGGTTTAGTACCACTCGGGCGCGTAGGTGCGGGGTCCCAGGCTCATCAGCCAACTGCTCGAGGGAGCTTTAACATTACAATTGGGGGTGGGGTCGCACACTACTCACAAACCAGCGGTATCGCCCCTAAGGACTATGGTAAATGTAGTTACGTGTTCCGCGATGCATCTTCTTTCGATTCTCTGCTATCTTTGCTGTCTTCGCCATCCCTGGATACGTGTTTCGGGGTATCACCCCTCGTCAGCAGGGATAGGCCGTGTTCTGGGGTTGCCGGTGGCTGCCAAATATCTGCCAGGTTTAGTACCATTCAGGCACGTAGGTGCGGGTCCCAGGCTCGTCAGCCAACTGCTCGAGGGAGCTTTAACATTACAATAGGGGGTGGGGTCGCACACTACTCACACACCAGCGGTATCGCCCCTAAGGACTATGGTAAATGTAGTTACGTGTTCCGCGATGCATCTTCTTTCGATTCTCTGCTATCTTCGCTGTCTAGTGTGCGACCCCACCCCCAATTGTAATGTTAAAGCTCCCTCAAGCAGTTGAGTGGTACTAAACCTGGTAGATATTTGGCAGCCACCAGCAACCCCAGAACACGGCCTATCCCTGCTGACGAGGGGTGATACCCCAAAACACGTGTCCAGGGATGGCAAAGACAGCGAAGATACAGAGAATTGAAAGAAGATGCATCGCGGAACACGTAACTACATTTACCATAGTCCTTAGGGGCGATACCGCTGGTGTGTGAGTAGTGTGCGACCCCACCCCCAATTGTAATGTTAAAGCTCCCTCGAGCAGTTGGGTGATGAGCCTGGTACCCCGCACCTACGCGCCTGAGTGGTACTAAACCTGGCAGGTATTTGGCAGCCACCGGGGATGGCGAAGACAGCGAAGATAGCAGAGAATCGAAAGAAGATGCATCGCGGAACACGTAACTACATTTACCATAGTCCTTAGGGGCGATACCGCTGGTTTGTGAGTAGTGTGCGACCCCACCCCCAATGTAATGTTAAAGCTCCCTCGAGCAGTTGGCTGACGAGCCTGGGACCCCGCACCTACGCGCCTGAGTGGTACTAAACCTGGCAGATATTTGGCAGCCACCGGCAACCCCAGAACACTGCCTATCCCTGCTGACGAGGGGTGATACCCCGAAACACGTGTCCAGGGATGGCGAAGACAGCGAAGATAGCAGAGAATCGAAAGAAGATGCATCGCGGAACACGTAACTACATTTACCTTAGTCCTTAGGGGCGATACCGCTGGTGTGTGAGTAGTGTGCGACCCCACCCCCAATTGAAACACTTTGTAATCCAACCCCCCCCGCCAGTCCTGGTGGCGGGGGTTGAATTCCACCCTTCTAGAGGGAGAGACATGTACACACCGGTATACCCGGTACCAGTTTAAAAGCGCCCTGGCATCACATACTGGATGCTGCAGCCATAGACACGAGTCTGACCTCCTGCTGCTGGACAAAACCCTGGCCCTGGACAATAGGTTTCCTGTCACAGGTAGTAGTAACCACCACCCAGTCAGGCTTTAGTGTATTGGGGCTGTGTGGGTGCACTCTGAGAGTGCTTTGAAGTCTGCACTGGGTGCACATTTGGTGTCCCTGTCCATAGCCCAGTTCAAACCGGTTGCAGGGGCTACCAATACTGAGCATCCGCCGCCTCCAAAACAGTAGGGGTTGCAATACTAACCAAATCCAAACTGGGGAAAGTATCCCCTCGGGTGATACGAGGCACTGAGGGTTGCAACTTACAAATTCAATCTCATTTGGGTGCACAACCCCAACTCTTCTCAATGTCTATGCGCCCAACCAGGCGGAGGATGATTTCCTGGGATCTGCTGAGGAACCATCTGCAATCCAGGGACAGATCAGTGTTACTTGGGGGTGACTTGAATATGGACTGGGATCCAGATATGGACTGCAGCACCAGTACCTACCAGGGTACAGGGGCAATGACGGCTGTCCTTATGAGGCACCTTACAGACTTAGGCCTAGTGGACGCATTGCGATATCAATCCAAGGACGTTTTCACTGCTCCTACTTACAAATTGATTATTGCTTCCCCTCTCACTCTCTGATAAGATCCCTGGAAACAGTCACTAGCTCTGATGTATCCATATCAGATCATGCACATGTAGCGGTGACCTTCAGTGTCCCTGGTAGACGACACAACACCACCGCAGATGGTGTCTCCCACCCCACATATTACGGCACCCAGTGGATCTAGCTGAGATTCGCCGAGATATCCTAGCATTCTGTGACACAAATGTTCACCCACAACTGCCTGAAGCTATGCGCTGCGATGCTTTTAAAGCTACTATTCAGGGAGTTATCTCTTCCATCACTATTGCCCGGTCTCGTGAAACCCGTCTGGTTGAAACTGATCTAGCTAACAACATTGAGACCCTAGAACATTTAGACCACACAAGACCCTCAAAAGAGAACAAGAAGCTCCTCGCCATGTTATGGGGTCAGCTAAGGCTGCACCGCACTAACCGAGCGGAACAGGCACTCATGTAACTTAAACAGAAATTCTTTGCAGGGGAGATAAAGTGGGGGCATCCCTAGCACGCCGCCTTCGGGCTCAAACAACCAAACCTCATATCTCCAAATTTAAATATTCTGTTAATATATGGGCTACGACTGAACAAGACAAAGGACAAGCGTTCTCTACGTTTTACACTGGCACCAGTCTTTCCTCAGTGCATGCCCTTGGTAACCCATTAACCCCCAAAATGAAAAGCTATTAAAAGACCCAATCACCTTAGATGAGCTACGTCAGGCACTAAAACAACTCCAGACAGGCAAAACTCCTAGGCCGGTCTTCCGGTCGCCTTCTACCATGCTTTTCTCCCCCACATCCAAGCCCAACTCCTCCATCTTTTTTACACTTTTTCTGAAACATCAGGGCTCACCAATACGATTTCAGAAGCTGAGGTGGTTCTCATAACCAAACCTGGGAAGGACCTATCTCTCTGTACCGCCTACCGTCCTGTTGCTCTACTTAATATGGATGCTAAGATCTACACTAAGATATTGGTGTACCATCTTGAGCCATACCTTTCGACACTAATAGACCCAGATCAGGTTGGGTTTATCTGACACCCTCAGGGAGCAGACAATATCCGACGCATCACTCACCTTATAGAAAAGGTGCAAAGGCGAGAGATATCCTGGCTTGTCTGGTGTTCCTGGACGCAGAATAAGCCTTTGACCACATCAACTGGCGATTTCTGCGTGCAGTACTACACAAGATAGGGCTAGGACCGGCAATGATCTCAAAACTAATGGCTCCCTACACCTTTCCCACAGTGCAGTTCTGTATCAATGGTCAATTCACACCGCCAATCTTGGTGCACAGGGGCAAAAGACAGGGATGCACACTCTCCCCTCTTCTCTTTGCTCTAGCAGTGGAACCTCTAGCTATTGCTATATGCCAGTTGCCTGACATAACAGGCATCCCATTTGGAGGCCACGACCACAAAGTGTCACTGTTTGCAGATGATCTCATACTCTCACTCACTGCCCCTACCACCTCCATGCCGGGGCTAGCCTCTATCCTTCACTCTTTTGAACTAGCTTCAGGTTTTAAGATTACCATGATCAAATCCCATGCCCTAAATCTTACCCTCTGTGCTCTGGAGATACAGCGGCTTCGTTCTCTCACCCCCTTGCATTGGTCTGGAAACTCAGTCTGATACCTAGACTTCAATTTGACTCCATCACTCTCCTCCTGGACCCAGGCCAATTGGCCGACATGTAGATGAGAAGTCCAGGACAAAATACACTGCTGGAAAAAGCTCCCAATCTTTTGGATGGGCCACCTCTACGCAGTCAAAATTACACTCTTACCCAAAATACTCTACCTGTTTCAAACCTTGCCCACACCCATCCCTCAGGTAGACATTCAAAGTCTTCATCATGATCTAACCTCCTTTATATGGGACACAGGTCACCCCTGTTTTTCAAACAAACTGCTTATGCTGCCCCATGACCACAGCAGTCTCACTTGCCCTAACCTTTTGGAATACTATTGGGCTTCTCACCTTCGATTATATCTCGGAGTAGGTGTTTCACGAGAGTGAAAAACACTGGTTCCACTTGGACCAGGCAGTCACATACAGGCCCCTGTTGGACCGGCCTGGCTCTTCAGAACGGCGCAGCCTCGTAGCACATATATAGCAACCCCATGAAAACAGTACTCGATATCTGGGACAAATTGCGAATCCTAGAGGCCTGACATCCTTTCCCTCCCCCAACACGCCCATTGCCCGTAACCCCATGTTCCCACCGGCCTTACAGCCGCACACATTCAAATCCTGGAGTCAGGGAGAATATTGCATAATCCAAGACCTCTTTGAGGGAGACACTTTTAAAACTTTTGAACAATGCAAACAATCTTTCCATGTTACTGAATCTGACAGATTACAGTACTACCAGCTTCGCCACTGATTGCTTGTCCCCAGATACACCCAAGAATCCACTATACCGCTCACCACTTTTGAGTCTTTGGTCTGAGCCTTTGAGGGCACCCGCGGTCTAATATCCCGTACAAATACAGCATTACAACACTCACAACCCAATCAGCTCCACACCTATTATAAGCAGTGGGCGGCTGACACTGGGGAAGAGGTGGACCTATAAAACTGGACACAACTATGGCGTGACATCCCCAGAATTTACAGGAGCTCCCCCATTGCGAATCAGCATACAAATAAATGACCCGTTGGTATTATAACCCTGCATGACTGCAGAAAATACTCCCTACCCTCTCCCCTCTTTGCTGGAGATTTTGAGAATTGACATCAAAAGATGAAAAATGCGAGGCAAAATTATAAAGTGGATGTGACATATGATGGAATTAAAGAGATGGGCTTGATTACTTTAAGAGCTCGTATTAAAGATCTAATTGAGAAAACTCTGAATTGAAGTGATTTGAAGAAATAGCAAGAAAAGTAGAAGAAAGGGACAGCAAATAAAAAGATGAAAGGAATTGAAGGTAAGGTGAGGAGTGTTGCAAGTGATTCAGAAGTAGAGGCAGGTTTGATTTTGGAGTTTCTGTTGAGAGATATTCATGGAGGGAATTTTGTGTATGTGCCCTGGATATGGGCTGATATGTATGCATTTACGCATAATTTTCAGTAATTGCAAGAGGACTTGGCGAAGTGGTATGATGAGATACACAAGCTGATATTAGTTTCTCCGATATTATGAACAGATTGAAATTTACAATTTGAAATTGTGGTTCCTGGAGATTTGTGGCTAGAATGTAAGGTTGTTATTGGGTGGCCGAAACAAAGAACCAGATAGAATTGGTCCTAATAACGCAGCAGCTACAGAGATAGCAGGCAAATATGAGGCTGTGATTGAGTATTTGAAAAAAACAAGTTCCTAAGAAGGTAATACATTGCCATAAAATTCTAAGAACTATGCAGGAGCCAAAAGATTCATTGCATTCCTATTATGAAAAGCTGATGCACATTCATAAGAAACAAAGTGGAGTCGAAAACCTAGAGAAAGATGGACATAGTGGTTTAATTTCTGCTTTTGGGAAAGGATAAAGGGGCACATGTAGGTAGCCGTTTGCGATTCGCAAACGCCGAAATTCGGCGAATTTTGGCGTTTGCGAATCGCAAACGGCGTTTTGATATGTAGGTGCCACTTAGCAAAATAAGGAATCGCAAAAATTGCGATTCCTTATTTTGTTTATAGCATTTAAGGAATTACAATTGTGCGATTCCTTAAATGCTATGTAGGGGTGCTTTAAAAATTGCGATTTTTGCATAAGGAATCGCAAAATACCACCTACTTCAAGTAGATGGTATTTTGCAAATTCCTTAAAAAATGCATTTTTAAAAAGAATTCAAAGTGACATGTGGCGCACAGACATGCCCTTAGGGCATGTATGTGCGCCACATGTACTTACAGGCACATTCCAGGGGTGCAACAGGTGTCCTTTGGACACCCTGGCACCCTTGGAATTGCGATTCTCAAATGGCTATTTTCTCATAGAAAATCGCAATTTGAGAATGTATCCCTATTCATTCCTATGGGCCTATTAGCCCATAGGAATGAATTGGACACTCATTCCTTAATTGCGATTCGCAATTTGCTAATCGCAATTAAGGAATGTTAGAGATTCGCAAAAAAATTGCGAATTTTTACCTACATTCCATTTTGCTATTCTCAAATAGCGATTCCTTAAAAATCGCTATTTGGGAATCGCAAAATGGAAATTACCTACATATGCCCCATAGACTGGAGATTAATAATCATATTCAACAGAGTGAATTATGTTGGCAGATGAAGGGCATCGATGAGATCTTTATGTTTGCGAAAAATAATAGTGACTATATTGAGGCAAAGCAGAAGAAGATCAAAGAAAAATGTAAGATTGTACAGGCAAGGCAGTTTGAGAAAACTTTCCAGAATCAAATGGGTTCACATGTGAGTTTTGTGCTAATTGGAATGAATTAGGGACAAATGCAAGGTAGCAAAGGTGATGGAATGAATGTAAATGTAGACATAATGAAAAAGAATACAGCTCGTCATTTTTGTGAGAAGATCAGGCAATGAAAAAGGGGGTGTTGACAGAATCCTAACAGAATTCAGGTAAATACAAGACAAATTTCGCAGATACAAAGAAATAACATGACGTTGAGTATGCAGAATTCAGAACACAATTTACAAAATCAGAAAACGTTTCAGGTGCCCATGCCAACAGCTCCAGTAATGCAACAAAACATGAGACATAAGATGCCTTACAATGTAGGGTATCAGCAGAATCCAATGATTCTGAATGATGTGTTGGCAGAAAGTAGTTCACAATGATGGTGTCTGGGGGAAACAACCTTTACAACGCAACTTTTACAACGCACTACCATTACAATGCAGTCATTAGAACGCAACATCCCTTACAACGCATGCCATTACAACGCAACCATTACCACGCATGACACTACAACGCATACAATTACAACTCATGTCATTACAACGCAGTCATTACAACGCATACCATTACAACGCATACCATTACAACGCATATTACCCTTACACTATCCAACACTTACCCTACTGTTACACCCCCTGGAGTTAGAATAGTAATTTTTACCCCTACACTATCCAGCACTTACCCTACTGTTGCACCCCCTGGAGTTAGAATAGTAATTTTTAACCCTACACTATCCAACACTTACCCTACTGTTGCACCCCCCCTGGATTAGAATAGTAATTTTTACCCCTACACTATCCAATACTTACCATACATGCAATGTAATGGTATGCATTGTAATGGTATCCGTTGTAAAGGTAGTATGTGTTGTAATGGAATGCGTTGTAAAGGTAGTTTTAAAAAATTTGTTGTAATGGCATGCGTTGTAATGGAATGCGTTGTAATGGATGTTGCGTTGTAAAAATGCGTTGTAAAAGTATGCATTGTAAAAGTATGCATTGTAACGTCATACATCCGTGTCTGGGGCAGGAGGTGGATGGTATACTTGGAGCAGTCCTTGAGGTAGACCAAAGCGGCCCATATATTGAAGGAGAAGTCAGTGTCTATCCTATCTCATTTTACATTGATACGGGGGGCTACCTGTTCTACAGTTCATTCTGTGGAAGCCCCAAAGCTACCCATCTCAGGAATAGAAGAGCAAGTTGTAAGCATCAGTAATAAAAAAAGAATCAATCAGGTTAAAGCAAATGCAGTTAAAATTGAGCAGATGGAGAATAATCAGCAGTTTATTTCACGTGAGTCCCGAATAATTTACTCAGGAGAGAGTTCCTCTTTAAAAGCAATTGTGTCATTTATTGTACACCGGATGATGTCACAATTGCAACACAAGATGAGGATTCAGTTTTTAAACTCAGTTCAGATGGTTCGAGAGCTGAGCTGTTCCCAGTTTTAACTAAAGAAGGCCTACCTCTAGATTTAAGATGTACTGTGAGAGATGAGGGATTGGATTATACTGGTATAGAGATTAGACTGATTAAAGGAGCAAAGCCAGTTAAAATAAGATGAAAGCCGATACAGTATTACCTGGAACAAGACAGTACAGGCTAACGAAAGAGGCAGAAGAGGGAATGAAGCCAGTGATTGAAAAAATTATTGAACAGGGGATACGTCGAGAAGTGTTTGGTAGTCCTTACAATTCTCTTGTCATGGGAATTAAAAAGCCGAATGGCAAATGGAGAATCATAGAAGATCTACCAAAGATTACCAAAATTGTTGTTCAATGTTGTCCAGTGATACCGAATCCAGCAGTGATTTGGTTTGGAATCCATCAGAAGCAGAATGGTACAAGTCATTGACTTATGCCAAGCGTTCTCTCAATACCTCTTCCTGAGAAGCTGCAACTTCTTTTTGTGTTTCAGTTTATGAATAAAGTTCTTGTGCGGTGTAGTATCTCACAAAGGTGTACTTAAATTTCTTCAATTTAGTCACAAATACTGAAAAAAGGTTTAGTGAGTTTAAAATTGCCATGCAATTCAGTCTTGGTACATTACATTGATGACCTCCAGGTCACATCCAAGTCAAAAGAGGATTGTAAAGTTAATACAATTGCTTTATTGAACCATCTAGCTGAAGATGGGCATACATTTCCCCAACTAAAATGCAGTATTGTAAAAAAGAAGTCATCTTTCTTGAACACCATATTAAGAAGGGTGTGAGAAATTGAGTCAGCCAACCACCCAGAGACAAGGTTCAGGTGTTTCTTGGAATTATTGGATACTGTCATCAGTGGATTCAAAACTTTTTCTTTATTGCAAAGCCTTTAGTACAGTTGACATGCGGCGATGTCCAAGATCCAGTATCATTTGATGATGAATGCATTAATACACAAGTCATGAGATTCGATTTCTAGAAGAACATTGCTTATGGGAACCTGTAGGATCTTGCTTTAGTGAGCTGGGGACAGATTTCGGTAAGGCTGCTAAGTGGCTAGGTAATATCGGTAGTGGTGTTCTTCAGTCAGTTCTAACTCCTAAAATAATCATAATGATTTTTTAAATTGTCCTGTTTCTTTTTTTTTTAATTGCTGAGTGTATGATTGGCAGATATAAAAAACTAGACCTAAAGTTGAGGAAGAGGAAAAGAGTAGTGCATTTGGAAATGGAGGGTTTTAGATTAAAGATAATGGAGAACAATGTTTGTCTACCTTAGAAGTCAAAGACTTTTACAAATTGATGTCTGATTAATAACGTTTATTAATCGGTTTTTAGTGATTATTAAAAAATAATCTAATTAGGAGTTTGTAGAAGCTTTTTACAATGTGCAATTTTGCTTAACCAATAACTTGTACAAATTAATGATTTTTATGATGCATATAGTTGTAACCAATGAATTAATGATGTTGCACTTGAAACAATTTGATTATAATGTTTAGAAGTGTGATTAATATTGTATAATATTTATGCCACATTTTCGTGTGAGACAGCTCTTTATTAAAAATGGATGCAGTTCTTATGTTACTGAAATGGGCTGAGGAGTGAGAGGATCGTATATCATTGTACGCTGATGATATACTGTTATATCAGGCGTCACCCAGTGCCACCCTAAATAGAGCAATGCATATCTTATGGCTTTTGAGGAGTGCTCTGGCTATAGTATAAATTGGTCCAAGTGGGTCATCTATGGCCTGTGTGGCAAACCGCCCACACTGCCGCGGGGTATAAATATCAGTGAAGCCAAATTAGATTTTAGGTACCTGGGAATCCATGTTTCGAAGGATCGCACACTCTTCCACAAATAAAATCTTCTACCCCCCTTACAAAGACTAAGATTTGATGTTAAACATTGGGAATCTCTTCCGTTGTCCCCATTGGGGCGGGCGGCATTGTTCAAAATGATGGCTCTACAGCGTTTCTTATATGTACTACAAAACTCGCCTTGCCAGGTTGGAGCACACTATTTTAGATCCATAGAAAGTGCCCAGGGACTGCTCCTGTGGGGTGGGAAGCCACCCAGGATGTCCATTAAAAAACTCACTTGTGGGTGATATGATGGAGGGATTGCGCTCCCTGATATTAAGCAATACTACTACTGGGCTTCACAACTAACTGCAATTAACCAATGCACTTATAGACCCCCTGGGGATCCAGGATAGCAAATGGACAGGTGGCTACTTCCGGGGGGGGGGGGGGGGGGGGGAAATTTCACAAGGGTGTTATATACCGAACCCACGAAATTGAAGCTGACTGGCCCCACAATGCATGCGGTACAGGTCTGGCGGGCGGCTACGAAAATCTTGGCTTGGGAAGGGAAAATAACAAGCGCCACCCCTCTCTGGGATGCAGAGGCTTTTGGTAACCTCAGGAAGACCAAGGGTTTTGACCAATGGGATCTAATCGGCATCTCTAGGGTTGGAGATCTTTGGAAAGCAGGAGATGGGGGTCACCTTTTCCCAACTGCAGAAGGAATACTACTTGGGTAGGGAAGGAAATTAAAACAACCCACGGTGACTGCATCGTGATTAATTTCGAGGATCCATGTATGGTAGAATATATATGTTCTTGGGATCTGCATGGAGGAATAGAAGGGATTGAGACTAAAGGTCTCTCCTTCTTCTATCCCCCCATTTGGCGTCCTGGTTCCGACCATGATGCCTATGAGGGCAATTGGCGCAGAGTAGGCAGACGAAACTGGGGGGTGACTGGGGGGGCTGGAGTGGTAAACATGGTTACAACAGGCTGCGAGCCCTTAGAGAACCTTGGAGAGGCATTCAGACATCCAATAGATACAAATGTTTGGATATGGTTGACTGACTGGGCCCGGTCCCCGAGGGCAAGGTCATAGAACAATCAGTACTCCCTAAATTTCCTTGCCCTTTAGCTAATGAAAAACCCAGCCTACACTCAGAACACAACGCCTCCCTCGAGCTGACTAGGGTTGATAGTCTACTACACAGTACACCCCTTGGTGAGACCTCAAGGGTTGAAGTGGCAAGTTTGACTCCCTCATCAAACCCAGCTAGTGCTTCAAATCATATTACACGAGACACAGGACTATCACGATGTGCTCAAAAGGTTAAGTTGGAGTTATTATCCTGGAACATAGCGGGCCTTTCAAATAAGCTTAGGGACCCAATCTTTGTGGAACTACTGGACAAGTATGGAGTGATCTGCCTGCAGGAATGTTGGGAGAAGACTGAGTCACACATAATGGGGTTCCGTACACACTTTCTTGCTGCTCAACCTAACGTCAAAGGGAGGTGCTCCGGGGGGCTCTGTACCAGCATATCCAATAAAAGTACTATAACTAGCAATTGTTTACCCACGGGGGAGCCCAATATTATCAACTTCTCACGCTAAGGTCAGGTGAAAACCATCCTATTCTCCTGATCAATTTTTACAATAACATCCCAAAGGAGGCCCTACAAAGGGTCCTAGAGAAACTAAATGATGCTATCCGCAGTGGATTGGGATCTGATCAGAAAGAACATCTTATCATCTTGACGGGGGATTTTAATTGCCACCTATGTCCGTATAGTGATACGGAGATATGTGGTATGGTGAACCTCAGGGGTGACCCTTGCACACATTTCGAGCATTCTCTACTCGGAAACCTTTTAAATAATTTCTTATTTGATTGGGACCTGGGCTTTGCAAACGAACTTTGTGTTCCTCCTATTAATTTTGAACCTACCTTTTGCGGGCGGGGGTCCCGTACAATCATTGATTTCACATTGGTCTCTAGTAATTACCACCGCAGTGTGCTCTCATTCACTCTAGAGCACATTGCGCTTAGCGACCATTATCCAATTGGTTCTAGTTACGTAATAGGGCAGAGAGACAGTAAAGTAACCAATGTAGCGGAAAATATCTATTTACATAGGATTTCTCTGGCCAGAACAAATGGATATGTAATCAAATGGTGCAAAGTAAACCCAAATAGTTTTTTAGAGAATTTGGTAATGGAACAGACAAATGAATTTCTGATCTGTTTAGAAGAGAACCCTAACCCTATCAAGGTCACTGCAGCATTTCAAAGGATTCAAGCCCACATTAGCAATAAACTAACAGGATCAGCACGAAAGGGGGGCCAGACTAGAGCAGAGGGATGGTTCAATTATGAGTGTTCCAAAGCTCACTGCCATTTGATCCGGACCCTAAAAAAAGCCCCGAGAAACCAGCTGGACATTAGAACAGCCAGGGCCTCCTACAAGGATGCCCTAAAAAAACGGAGGATGGAATTGAAGCAGTCTGCATGGGAAGCTCTAACAAAGGCGAGTGTATTAAAAGATACTACTGCATTTTGGAATGCAGTTAACGCTCCTTTTTTTGTGGAGAGAAATGCTGATCAGATAGAGATCGTCATTGAGGAAACCCTTTGGGTTAACTATTTTACTGAGTTATACAAACAAGAGACTTGCATCGGATTAACAACATTAGTGAGGGAAGATATGATTCCCACAGGATCTGATGCTCCAGACTTATTCCCCCTCAACGTAGTTTTCTCTTTGGACGAAGTTGAAACATCATTGGCAGAGAGTTCCAACAGCAAAGCCCCGGGACCAGAAGGTATCCCAATTGACATCTATAAGGATAACGTCGCCCTATGGGCACCACTCCTGACCAATGTTTTAGGTTTAAAGCATTTTATTGCAGAGTTATATAGGAGGAAAACAATACATACAACATAAATTCGTCGTCAAAAAGATGCTATTCAGAGTCTCTACATCATGAGCGCCATCAGAATTGCAGACATTACACTCAGAACATGTTGTGGAGCCACATGCTAGGCGTAGGAGCAATGACGACTGACCCCAAAACCAACCCCCCCTCAACGTAACTGCCCCTCCCTGCCCTCCCCCCGAACCCCCCTTACTCCTTCCTCCCCCCCCCCTCGGGGTTGCGCCGAGCTAATGTCATGTGCCCTTGTCAACATTTCAGTGAAACCGCCTCCTTTCTTCACAGATATCATCCAGGGCGACTAAGCCTGCGGAGTGGTTAGGGATGTCAATCGCATGAGCCTGAGGTACCGGGGACAGGTAATTTCCTTGAATTCCGACTGCAATAAGGTGAGAAAGGGGTGCCACAATTCTTCAAACTTATCCACCTCTCCCGCCACTGTGAGGGATAGTTTCTCCATACCTAGAACGTGCCATAACCTGTGTAGCCAGCCGGTAGTGTTGGGAATGGTGGTGGTGCGCCAATATATGAGTATGTTCTGTATCGCTGAGCCTAATGCAATTGCTATCTGCCTACCCTTCCTGGACCTCAGAGGATACATCAACCCGTTGGGTAACCCTAATAGGATATAGGCTGGGAAGCGAGGCAGTTCAATGTCAAAACATTGGTCAACTTCATCTAAGACCTCTTTCCAGTAGGGATCCAGCAACGGACAGTCCCATAAGATGTGTGTGAGCGTGCCAGTCTGTCCACACTCGCGCCAACAGGTATCTGGGAGGCCATGATTCATGTCATGCAATCGTTGAGGCGTGTAGTACCAGTATGTAGTTATTTTAGTGAAAGTCTCAGTGAGCCCAGTGTGGTAAGCCGAGTGGCGTGCGCGGTAAGATATGTCGTCCCACTCTTTGTGGCTCAATTCCCTCCCCAGTTCCCGCTCCCAGCGCTCCCTCCCGGGGTTATGGATGTGGAAGGTGGGGGGCTGCAAAAGCTTGTACAGGTCCGAAACGAGCTTGGCATCCGAGGAGCGAGTCGCTAGCCACATCTCGTAGGGTGTAAGTTTCCGGTCTGCCAACTCCCTCACCTGCGGCTGCAGCGCCCAGTGGCGAACCTGTAAATATCGCATACGTTCAGTCTCAGGCAGGTGGTAATCCCGTCTGAGGTCCTGGAACGACACAATCCCCTCCGAACCATACATGTGAAACAAAGCGCAGCACCTGGCATCCCGCCAGAGAGCGAACGCGCCAGGCTCCATCCCAGGCTGGAAGTCCGGGTTCCCGATCAACGGCGTAAGCGGCGACGGGAAGGTGGTAAGTTCCCGCGTAGCGTTCACTGCATCCCACACTCTGAGCGGGATCTGGGTGACCAGAGACGCGTAAAGGTTGCGAGGCCGATGAGCCCTGCGCATGAAGGGTATCTCCTGTAAAGTCCTACCCGCCACCGCCTGGTCCTGAAACAGCCAGTGTCTGTCAGATTCCCATTTGCTCCACTCCACGAAGAACCGAAGTTGCGCCGCGTGAAAGTACTTTTGGAGATCTGGAATGCCAAGGCCGCCGGATTCCGGAGCCAGAGTAGACAAGGCTCTCCTAAGCCTGGGTTTGCGACCCTGCCAGACAAAGCGGGCGATGTCCGCTTGTGCCTGACGGATCCAACCTTTCGGTGGCTGAAGCGGTAGTGCCCGAAACAAGTACAGGACCTGCGGCAGGAGAGTCATCTTCACTGCGGCAATCCCTCCCAGCAACGACAACGTGCCCTTGTTCCAGCGGGTCAATTCCTCCTTCAGCTTACTGCCCAATGCCGTGTAGTTTGCCGTCACCATAGCGGGCAGGGAGGGCGCCAGCAAGACACCCAAGTACGGGATCAGATCTTTAGACCAACTCATGGGGAAGCGCCTCTGTAATTCCAGTCTCATTGCAACGGACAGCGAGAGGTCTAGGGCAGACGATTTCCTCATATTCATTTTGAAGCCCGCTACCGCGGTGAAGGCGTCCATCTCGGCGATGCAAGCCGGGAGTGCCTTCCCCGGGTCTTCAAGCATGAAGATCACGTCATCCGCGTACAGGCTAATGGTGTGGACGTGGCCTCCCATCCGGACGCAAGTCACCCTCGGGTCCTGTCTGATCCTCTGTGCAAACGGCTCCATGTAAAGAGCAAAAAGAAGCGGGGACAGTGGGCATCCCTGCCTGGTTCCCCGTTCAATCGCAAAGCGGTCGGAGCTGCACCCATTTACCCGCACCACCGCTGCCGGGTGTTTGTAACAGTTAAATACGAGTGTGCGGAATTTCTCCCCTATACCCACTTTGCAAAGCACTCTTTCAAGGTAAGACCAACGCACTCGGTCGAACGCCTTTTCCGCGTCGACTGACAATAGCATGCGTTCCCCAGGGATGCGGGAGGCCTTCTCCAGGACGTGCACCACTCTCTTAGTGTTGTCCACCGTTTGCCGACCGGGGACAAACCCTGCTTGATCCGGGTCCACAAGTCCCGGCAGATATTGCGCCAGACGAGTCGCCAGGATCCCCGTGTAGAGCTTGAGATCCACGTTCAACAACGAGATTGGCCGGTAGGAGCCGCACTCGGTCTTATCTTTCCCTGGCTTGGGAATAACCGAAACCGTCGCCCAGAGCAAATCCGGAGGAATGGCTCCCGGTTCCGCGAAGGAGTTAAAGAGTCGCGTTAACAGAGGGACCAGGTCCTGACAGAACGTCTTGTAGAAAAGTGGGGAATAACCGTCAGGGCCCAGAGCCTTCCCATGCTTAAGGCGGGAGATAGCCGCAATCACCTCCTCCGGGCGAATGTCTCGCTCCAGGTACTCCGCCTGCTCCGGGGTGAGAGCAGGGAGCTCGACCGATTCCAGGTAATCTGCCTCAGCTAACACCGAGGGGGGCTCGCCTGTGTATAAGTCGGCATAGTAACGGCGGAATCCCTCCGCGATCTGAGGGTCCTCCGTAGCCTTCGCCCCGCCTGGAGTCGATAACTCCGCAATCCGCATACGCTGATGTTTCATACGGAGTTTGTTTGCCAGGAGGCGGCCGCACCTATCGCCGCCAGTGTAATATGCATGCTTCAGGCGCAGCGCCGCATATTCCGCTCTGTCCATATCTAGCGCGGAGAGCAATTTCCGGGTTGCCTTAAGCTGCCTCCAAACTCTGGGGGGCCCTGTTCTCTGGTGCATCTGCTCCAGCTCCCTCACCTGGGTCGTAAGCTCATCCCGTTTCTGCTGTCGTTCTCTATTCTCCGCAGACGAGACGGCGATGAATTCCCCGCGGAGCACCGCCTTCAAGGCAGCCCACTGTGTCGCCCGGGATGTGTCCTCATTATCATTATGGGACCGGTATGCAGAAATCGCGTCGCGTATCTGCTTTACCACCGCTGGCTTATGCAACAGGGTGTCTCTGAGGCGCCAAACTCCCCGAGAGGGCGATACGGGCGGCAGTTGAAAGGAACCCGACACCGGGGCATGATCCGACAACGAGAGAACCCCTATGTCGGAAGCCGTCGCCAGCGCAGCCATCGGCCCCGTAACTAGGATGTGATCCAGTCTCGCGTATGTCGTATGCGCATGGGAATAATAAGAATAGGCTCGGGTAGTGGGGTGCAGGCGTCTCCATAAATCATGCATATCAAGATCACCTAGGCGGGAGTGACTCAGTTGCGAGAACTCCCCGGTATGTGGGCGTTGTTGCGTGGATCTGTCCAGGAGCGAATCAAAGACCATGTTCAAGTCCCCCCCGATGAGTATGTGTCTGTCCGGCGTAGTCGCTATGTGTTCGAGGGCTGAGTGTAGGAATAGGTCCTGGCGGTCATTCGGGCTATAGACGGAACCCACAGTGAACAAAAAAAAAAACAGCTTGACCCTATAAGCTAGGAGCCTCCCCTTCTGCTCCGCAACCTTGTGCAGGACCTCCCCCCTAAACCTTCTAGAGACTAGGATAGCAACCCCCGCCGTCTTAGTGGGCCCTGAGGAGAAAAATTGTACTGGGAACTTCGGTGATCTCATTCTAAGGCAGTCCCGGGCCAAGAGGTGAGTCTCCTGTAAAAGACATATGTCCGCCTGGGCGTTCTCAAGGAGGGATAATATCGCCCTACGCTTAACCGGGTTGTTCAGTCCCTTCACATTGAGGGTGACTATCTTAAGGGCCATGAATAGTCGTCACAAGAACAGCGAGCAATAAGGCTATGTCGGCAATGATCGTCGTGAGGATCAACGGCATAAGGCCGAGCAAATGCAGTAGCCCGATAGCACCGGATCCGGAACCCAATGCGTGCAATGCGAGGCTAAAGGAGGAATAGCAGTTAAACATGACAGCCCAGCACAAATCCCAAAGTCCCCTCCAAGCAACCCCCAACCAAACCAACACCCAGCCACTCCACCCCAAACTTCTGGACCCGTGGCTCCCCCAAACCCCTCCCTCCAATCCCAACAATCTCCCCCCCTCACCCCACCCGGTACCCCAACGTCCCCACCTCCCCAACTTCCCTTGAACGAAGGTCATTGTCCCAGTCCGGTCCCTATTGGACAAGTCTGTGGTAAGGTATTCGAGTGGACGTCCAGCCACCTCCTGCACTCCCCCGCCGCCCCCTCCCTCCCGGAACCCCCGCACCTGCTATGAAGATGAGGCCATCAAGATCTCCCCCCGGAGTGTGCTCAGGCCGTTAGGGCCACACCACCAGACGACGTGTCTCTGGAAACCACCAATATTGCGTCGTCCCTTTCAGCTCTGACCGTGGGTGAGTCCGGTCGCGCAGGTAAAGCAGTGGGCCGGCGCCGTCGGACAGTCTGCCACCCATCTCTGGTGACGCGTCGATGGGAGGGTGTAGGAGTGTCGGCTTCTGTTGCTGTGATCCCCAGCACCTCGCAAGTGTCCTGAAGGGACCGGAGTTGATGCAAGGTGCCGTTCCAGCGAAAGATGAGCCGAAAGGGATGGCCCCAGGAGTACTGTGTGCCGTGTTCTCTCAAGAAGTCTGTGGCTATCTTGAAGGACTTGCGCTTTTGAAGGGTGATCGTGGATAAGTCCTGAAACAGCGCCACTGGATGATTCCGGAAACTTAGCGGTTGCCGGCGTCGAGCCTCGCGCAGGATTCGTTCCTTCAAGGGGAAATCCGGCAGGAAGGCTAAGATATCTGGGGCTGGTGCAGAGGCTCGTCGCTGTGGCCCCACTCTGTGTGCTCTGTCTATCCTCATCGGGAAGTCTTCAGGCTCCCCTAAAATGTCGCGAAACATACCGCCCAGGTACGCAGCCACGTCTTCCCCTTCTTCTCCAGAAGGAACGCCCCGAATTCTAATGTTGTTGCGCCTGGACCTATTCTCGAGATCTTCTGCGTAGGCCTGGAGGTCAATTTGCTGGTCTCTGAGCCGTAGAACTTCCTGCTGCAGGTGCGTTATCTCATCATCACGGGTTTGGCCAGATTCTTCCATAACGGTCACTCGCTCCCCAAGGGAATCGACCTCTCGCTGCACCTCACGGACTTCCCCCGCCACCTCCGGCTTCAGCGCCTGGAAGTCCTCCCTAAGGGTGCTGAACAACGACTCTAGAAATGATCGGGTCACCGGGGGTTCCCCTCCTTCGGCCCCTCGAGAGCTGGACGGAGGGCTCGGGGCGGGCTGGTTCCTATCCTGTCTGGGGGCGACCCTGTTCAACATATCAGGCAAGGTGCGGTCACCTTTCTTACCCCCTCGGTTGCTCGACATCGCAGCAACAGGCGTGGACCGCGACACAAAGGGCACCGATAAGGTTCTGGGCAGCGTGGGCCGAGATGCACGCGTCAGCACTCCTCGCTGCGGCACTCCGTGAACTGCGCACAGCTGTGGGTCTTCTTCCACGTCGCCACCCCGAGGTGGGTGCCGTCGTCCGCCCCGAACGCGGGATATCACCTCCGGCCCACCATGAGGAAGAGAGCGTCTATGGACAAAGGTAAGTAGGCCACGCTGTCTTTCCACCCCTGTAAGAGCTGTAGGAGTGGAGTCTGCTTGGAAGGGCCCGGATGGCCTCTCTCCGCACCGCGACAGAAGTGGCACAGGTCTATGTCTCTCGCGGCCGATGCCCCTTACCGCAGTTCTTGAGCCGCACAATGTTCCCCCCAGGCCTATAGCCCGTCACCTGGAGTGTCCACGCCGGGGAGAGCCACGGCCCGGCTCCGGTGCGAGGCGTGATGAAGGAGGGAGGGCCCCGTCGCAATCAAGGCCCTTGGGCCGAGCGTCGCCTTCGCTCCATAGGCCTACCGAGGTCCACTGAAGAAGGGGATGGTGGTGTTGTCCCCACAGCCCGCCCGGGCAGCACAGGGAGTCGTGGCGTGCTCTTTGTTCGTTGCGCCGACCCTCCAGACAGATTGAGGCGCACTGGAGGGCTCCAGAAGCCCAGGCTCCGGGGTAGGCCTCACCGTCCCCCGAATCCCCGGGGTCGCGTAGTTGGGGCTTCCCGGGTTCGGCGCGGTGTGTTTCGGCCGGTGATTCGCCGGCCCGCCATGGTGTGCTCCTCCGCCGCCTCCCGATCGGCTCGCTCTGGGGTGCGCTTCCCCTGCGGTTGTCCCGGTGGCTTCGCTGGGGCTTCCGGGTGCACCGCCGGCTGGCTCCGCAGGGCGGCCCGCCGGGGCTCCCGGCTCGGCGACAGGCCTCACTTCCGGGGATCGCTCGGCTCGGCTCCGCTGCACCCTGGAGGGCACCGGGATTCTCCAAGTCGCGTCGCTGCGCTCCTGTTCGCGCTGGGCACCGTTTTCCGCCTGATCTGGGGGAGATCAGCGGTAATTGGCGGTGCGTGGGCTCCGGGGCTTCGGGAGCTCACGAGGGATGCGTCCTCTTAGCTCGTCATCTTGGCCACGCCCCCCCGCTCGCCATCTTGGCCACGCCCCCCCTGACCAATGTTTTAAACAGCTGTAATACCACAGGCTTCCCAACCACTTGGCAGGAAGCTATTGTTGTCCCTATATTCAAGAAGGGGGATAGAAATGATCCCAAATGCTATAGGCCTATCTCTCTTCTTGATTCACTAATGAAGGTTGCGGGCAGAATTCTTTTACACCGTCTTCAACTATGGGCTGAGGAAAATGCAGTTTTTTCAAAATTCCAGTACGGCTTTAGGTCAGGCCTCGGTACTGTCGAACAAGGCCTAAATTTGGCCATAGTAATAGGTAAATACTCGGCAGCAAAGAGGGGCAATTTATTTATGACCTTTGTAGATCTCAGCTCGGCCTTCGATTGCTTGAACCACGACATCTTGTGGGCTACCCTGGCAGACCTTGGTATTGATCCTAACATTCTTAATTTTTTAAAAGAGCTCTATAGAGGAGTAGGGGCGAAGGTCCGCTTTGGAAAATTGGGAGAATGTACATCTAAATTCCCGATCGAGTAAGGGGTGCGTCAGGGATGTATCATAGCCCCTTTTCTCTTTAATTTATATATAAATAGGGTGGCAGACCATTTATCAAAACTAAAGGCGGACTACCCACAAATAGATGGTGAAAGTGTCCCTATCCTCCTGTATGCCGCCGATGCGGTCATCATGGCCCGAACACAAATTGGCCTTCAAAAGGCCATAACCAGTTTCGCGACCTACATGGGCGATAGGGGTCTTAAGATCAATATTGGAAAGACTTTTACTATGTGTTCTGCTAAAAGGGTTAATACCACCTGTAACAGGCAAATCCAAGATAGGCTTATCTGATACTTTTTCCTATTTAGGAATTGTTTTTAATAAAAAGGGTACATGGAGAACTGCAATTACTACAAGAAATCTAGCCTTTTCACTGGCTTTAGGTGCTTTTCAGCAATTCGCAAATAAGTTGGGGGATAGGCCAGTGCGCATTTTGATTGACATATACAAAGCGAAATGCGTTTCGACTGTCACATATGGAGCTGGCATCTGGGGAGTTGCAGATTGCCATGAAATCCAAACAAAAGAAAATGGTTTTCTATGCTATCTGCTTGCTGTTCCTCGCTCCACCTCCACCTATGTCTGCCATAAAGAATTAGCGCTGTCCTTTATTTCTGATTTAATTAAAATTAGTCCTATGCTACTGTGGCATAAGATTTGGACAACAGTAGAAACTGTTTTTAACAGGGCGATTGTTGCTGACTGTACCAAACTTGAAGGCTCCCACAGGATAAAATGGTTGTCTTATGTTCGGGAATTTTCTAGAAGCATTGGGCACCCTGAATTTTATGATTCCCCCGAGACACTGTCCTTAATCCCCAGACGGGCATTGAAAGAACTTTGTTTGGCCCATCTGGAAAATCAACGTTGGTACCTCGAGAGCAAGAAGACCTCTGTTATTCACCATCATTTTCTGCTGCAAAATATTGGGCTTCCACTTTACCTTTCACCTGACCAGACTAGCTATAGCAGAATGCTTTTAGCACGTCTGAGAATTGGAAGTTTCTTCAGGATGATTACTTTTCCTGTCCAAAATGACTGGTCGTCACAGTTATCAATTTGTCCGTGTGACGATCATTCTACTCAATCAACTATTCATTTTGTTTTATTTTGCAAATTCTATGAGTGGGGGCGGAAAAGATATTTGCTACCTCTTCTTAAAGTTTGGAACTTAAGACAAAGCAGACCTGCGTTATTCAAATTAATGACCCTAGATGATGAAATGACTATTATTGCTGTGTCCAGTTACCTGAAATATGTTATTAGATGCAGATTGACTATGGTATGATTGCATTTTTTATTAGTTGTTGATCTATTTTTGCATTTTGGTGTAAAGGGAGCTTTGCGATCTGGTATTCATGAATCATGTATAGTTTACAGCTTCCCTCAAATTAATTGTCATTATATTTTTACTGTATGTAATCTCTCTACCTGCTTTTATGATTTTAACGAAAAATCGAATAAAGCTATCTTTGATTTGATTTACTACTTGGCCAGCACTGAATATTTTAGATACATAAAATTAAACATGAATTACAGACGACAATAGTCGCGGGAGAGACGATACCTGAATACTCCCCACTAGAAGATAGAATCTTAGCTGGACAAATCCAAGAAAAAGCCATTACGTTAACTTATAAGAAGCTAATTAATAACATGTCTGATCCTCTTCTCTGCCTCTGGTCCAAATGGGAACACGATGTGGCGGGGTTGGAAAACGAAAAGTGGCTTCAGGCACTTGCGTCCACTAGGGAGGTAGCTATCTCATCTAGGTTGAGACTGATACAATTGAAAGTGCTCCACAGGATCTATCTTGCAGGATCGGCAATGGTGAAGTTGGGCTACAGAATGGAACCGGGATGTACAAGAAAGTGTGGTCAGGAGAGAACCTTTAGCCATACACTCTGGAAATGTACATATGTACAGGTGTACTGGTCCAAGATTACGAAATGTATGACAGAAGTGATGGGCTGTGAGATTAACTATAATATAGAGCTGTGCCTTCTGAATATATGAGAGAACATGGGTGACTCTTGGTATGGCAATTGCAAAGTGTAACATCACAAGATTGTGGGGGAAGCAGGGTCCACCGGCCCTCACAGAATGGAAAAACGGCCTGGACTGGTGTATGTTAACAGAGATAACGGTGTATGAATCGAGAGGGTGCCCTAATAAGTGGTTGCAGATCTGGGAGAAGTGGAATAATTACAGGAGAGAAATTTGCAAGCCCCCGAGGCAGAGATATGGGGATATCCCATTGTAGACAAGCGAGTCAACTTGATAAAATGTATTATCTGAAGATGCAGTCAAGCTGCGTGTTTTTTTAGAAAAGTCAGCAATGTGTACACTCTTGATTGCTACTGTTTGCATGATGTATAAGATGTGTGAACCGGTCATCAATAAAAAGAAATAAAAAAAAATAATGGATGCAGTTCTCTTGTGTTTTGCTCATTTTGCCCCTACTCATTCTCCCTCCCAGTCAGTGACCCGCTGCATATCTTCTCTCACTACAGTTTCTGCGAAGCACAGTGTGCTGTGACGTAGATACCAACTTAACTTAGAGAGCAGGTATTATGAATGAAGCTGTGTAGAAAAATATGGTAACCAAGTATAAAGCAAAAAGTGGGTCCACTGCAATCTTATTTAAGGGGAAGTAAACTGCAAATGCAAAATAAGGGAGGTGCTTCTAGGAAAGAGGGCTGGTTACCATCCACAACCCTACAATGCCCTCCAAAAGAAGAACAAGACATATAAATATACAAATACGAGAACTTAAATGTTTAAAAGATAGTCATGTAAACATTAATATTGTATTATTAGTCCACTTTAATCCAAGTTTTCAGTTCAGGCCCACATGGTACAGTCCTAATCTTCACATTAGGCTTGTAGTAAATATAACTCTCAGTTGTATTCCAAAGAGAAAACAGTCCAATACAATTGTTCCAAATGAAGAGCAGTTGATATGATCAGCTTAAAGACAATCAGCCAACACGTGTTTCGTAGATGGGTCAATAACACCTCAACTTCTTCAGGGCTGGTACTGTAGTATGGTTTAGGGCCTACTTTTGCGTGCATGTTATTTTAACATGGCTTATTAGAAGTTTAAACGCCATTTTAATTTGGATTTTTACTCCCAATTCTCAAGTTTGGCAAAATTCCTGAACTTGGTTCTGTCTCATTCGAACTTGAACTCTGCGTTCTATGAAGCTTGTCCCAGTTATTGTGCGTTCCCCGAACAAGGGAGGGTGCAGTATGGTTTAGGGCCTACTTTTGCGTGCATGTTATGTTAGCATGGCTTATTAGTAGTTTAAACGCCATTTTACCTTTTGCTGCTTTTGCACACGACACTGCATAGCTGTTTTTGTACGTTAGTCTTCACGAATATCTACACATGAGAAAAGGTTTGTTTTTTGACATCTCTAGACATACATCGTGCCCCTAGCCTGCACAGTGAGTGCTGAGACGTCAAGGTTATCATAAAATGTGAGCATGTTTATCGGCATGTCCGTGTAACACATTTTAGACACAACATTTTGGCAGCTGCGAGCCAAGTAAGATTCTGGCGCCTTTATCATAGCACACTTACCATGATTTCACACACTTGGAAGATTCCAGGGATGCAGAGAGCCTTGCTGATCCAGATGTAATTTACTCTTACTGAGCGGAAAGGTAATGGGGTCCCCCAAAACAAGCCCAAGAGACCTTCTTTAGTTTATAATACATAGTTCCTATAGGGAGGAGGTTAAAACTAGGCGCTATATAACCTGTTTGCACTATCATTGTAATATGATTCCTCCTTTTGTATTTTATGGAATTATAACCATGCTGACCATATTATTCTTAATCATATGTCTGCTTATGTTGACTAAAATACTGTGCATGAGATCACATCGTTAAAATAAATATTTTAACCTTACTGTGTCTCTTTTTTACTCCTGTTGTGGACTGGTATGAGAGTATAACAAAAGAGTGTTCTCATTTCCAACCATTACTGAGATGGTCCTAAGTCGCATGTTCTAGGTTGTCTAATCATTGATTACTTTGCTATAGGACGAAGAGCTAATGGGACACAGATGCTAGTTCGTTTGGGGTTTTCTAGGTACTGAGGTGAGTTTCTGGTACACCACAATTCCCTAATGTCCTAGGTCTCTGTGCACAGTTTTGTGTATGAGCAGAAATCCTTGCAATAGTACAAAGGTGTGTGGGAATCCATCCACATAATCAATATCAGGTCAATTAAGCACTATAATGCTAGGGTCCAGTAGAGATCAAAATCACCAGAATCAGTAAATTTTCCAAGAAAGAATGTGCCTTCTAGGAGAGTACTCCTCGTGTTCAAGGAGCGTGAACCTGATATTGATTATGTGGATGGATTCCCACACACCTTTGTACCAGCCCTGAAGAAGTCGCTGTGTTATTGACCCATTGACAAAATGAGAGTTTTGTTTAGCAAACCTTCCGTTCCCATTTGCAAGGGAAAGAAAATGCTTCCTCAAGGCACACCTGCCTATGACATGGCACTCAACAACGGTTTACACGCTTGAGCATGGAATAAAGATTGAAATGGACTCACTTCTGATGGCAAGAATATGCAATTTCCCTTGAAGGTTACCTTTAAAGTGAGAAAGCTTGAGAATTTGAGATGAGTGAAGTATGACATTAGACTCCAACACTGACCTGCCCAGTTTGAAGCATTGAATGCATCGGAGCATGTTGCACATGAGACAGAACGTAAAAAGATGAAGACTCATATTAAACATACAATCAGAAATTGGTTGGATGCAAAATGATATTCGAGACAGCAGACATTGCGTGAAAGTATGATTGAAAGTGTAGGCATTTATTACATGACTTATTGAATTCCAGACAACCTCCGTATAATGTTGGATTAAGAGCTGGTGCGACTGAGAATGCAACTGCATCCATTCAGTTGAGTGCTCTGGAAGGGGGAATACCTTTTGTTACACCAGAAACATCCACAGATGCATCCAGCACAACTACTGTTACTAATGTTACAGTCCTTGAATCTCAGCTTCACTCTGGAGATACAATGTCCAAAGAAATCGACATATTGACATCAAAGATGACATTTGAAGATTTATTTTTCTTTATTAGCAAAATATAATACACATATAGACCCACTGGATACATCATGACCACAGCCCTACTGATACATGTTGTTCATAACAGCACAATGAGCATCAGATAAAACAGTTTACATTTGAACCATTATCGTTGCAAGTAGCATGATAAGTTGCATAAAAGCAAGAATCCCGCCAACTGCGGAAATCTGGTATACACTTCTTGTTGTCTTATTAACAGTGGTTCGACTTTAGCACCATGTGCCACACCAACCCATCAGGTACCCTAGGCCTGTTACTCCCTGCACATCCACAAAGCTCATTCCGCCACCATTCCACTTACATCTGGCGGTTACAGTACCTCTGTTCATTCTCCCTCTGCCTCTCCTATCACCTTACCCACTAGATATGTCTGATATGGGCCCCAATAATTCTTAGGATGACTTCGAGGGGGGAGCGTCTGGCAAACAGTAGTCCGACGGTCACTAGCTTTCTCTCTGCTTCGTCCTCTCCCTTGTCGTAACCCAGAAGAGCTAGTATTGGATCCTTCTCTAGTGAGGTGCCAATAATGACTCCCATCTCTTGGAATACCGCTCCCCAAAACTCTTCAACGCCAGTGCAATTTCATGCATACAATCAGTCACACACTCTCAACATGAATCGTGCAGCCCATATCTGAAGAGCCTCTCTGGTGTGTAATAAAATTGGTTGACAATTTTTTATTATCTATTCTGTCCATTCAACTATACTGTTTTGGTCACAGAACAACAGTATCTCTAGCTCTTGTCGTCTATGGTCCTGCCTTGACCCTCTGCCACTCCAGCCGAGCCATTGTCATGCCTGGTCTACGTGCTTCCTGTGCTAGGGCGTAAACGTTCGTTGCCAGTTTAGTAGGAGTATCTGACTTTATCAGGGAATACAATGCTGACATGACTGAGGGCTCCTGCATGTCATACCCTAAGAGATATCGTAATGTATGCCTGACTCTAAAGTGCTGAAAACGGTTGAGGGGTGTCTCTGTTTCCGCTCCATTCTGAAAAGCATCCTATGCCTTCACTTCGCCCCCTTGGGATAGATCTCCCATTGTGATTATCCTCAAGTTTTGCAAGGTCTTCTCTACGTTTTTCTCCTGACCCAACGGGAACCAGGAGCACCACTCTACCAAGATATGCGCGGAATATAGCAGGGAGCTGGACTGGAGCTCTAGTAAATGATGCCAGGCATGAACCATGGCATTCAGAGAATTGAATATGCCATGGCATGGCATCGTGCTGGGTTACGGAATAGCGTCTGGGGAAATGTATGAGGATTTGCAGCGTCTCTTTCAATATATAAATGTGGCAAGTCGCGTAGGCTGTGGAACCAGTGATATGCTGTGGTGCGCTGCTCTGTCATATGACTCTAAGTCCAGTGCATTTAGAACACCCTTATCATATGGCAATGTGAGGACCTCCCACCGAACCGTAGGCTGTTTTCCCACCCAGGCCATCCAGGGCATTAGGGATCACAATGTGACAATCAGCGATCACGGCAGGAGCACTGGGATAGTTTGAAACAAGGTATACAATTCTGGGGAGCACCACCTTCTTCATGATCACTATTTGTCACATAAACGACAGTGGGAGCTTGATCCAGCGTTCAACATCTTCTTCTAGTTTTTGTATCACTTTGCCAAAATTGTCCTTTAGGACTTGCATTGGATCTGTGTGGCTCTGTATCCCCAGATACCGGATGGACTCAGTCGTCTAATGCAGGGGATATTGCAGCGTTATTGGAGTAATGGCTGGGGAGAGTGGGAAGATTATGGACCTGTCCCAATTGGCTATGAGGCCGAGAGCCCCCCAAATCTCACACATTCTCTTAGTATGGGTGAGAGATTCCTCTCTGGGCTAAGGACATAACTTGTAATATGCATATGTTGAAACTATGAGTTTGTATCCGGGGAAGCACAGGCCCCTATGCCCGTGGTACTCTTGGAAGGCATACACCAGCAGCTCTGCAACGAGAGCATACAGCAAGGGCAACATGAGACACCCTTTTCTGGTGCCCCTGGTAATCTTGAGGACAGTACTTCTGGATCTATACTCTGCATAGCACCAAACAATGTGCAGAGTTTATATGCTATCTGAAATGAAGTATAATGGTAGTCACGAGGTAGATCCAAGTAGAGATGTATTAAGTAGTTACAGGATCATTTATGTTGATTACAGGATCAATTCAAGATGGTACAAAGTTAATCCAAGCTAGTATATGGCCCCACCAGGAGCTGATCTTCATAGCTCAACCCACTCATTCCAACTGCCACTCCTCCAGTCCCAGGCATACCAACATTCCACGCTGTCATCATGCACTCCAAGGTTCCATACACACAGACACATGCAAACTAGCTAAGCTGATGTAAATGTAGTCACAACACTATCCTGCAGCCTTGCACAAATGTAACCTGTTCCAGACGCACCACCCCCGGGCAACAGGAGGGCCAGCTTATTTGCCAATACCTTGGGATATAGTTTAGTATAGACATTTAATAAAGATAAATGCCTGTACAAGGAGCAATTATCTGGACTTTTGTCAAGTTTTAAGCTAGTAACAATCATGGCCTCTCGATATTGAGGGGGAAATCAAAGCAGTTGTTACTATTTTTCTCGTAATGTTTAACCATATGTGATATAAGTAGGTCCTGGGAGGCCTTATAGAAGGCCTACCTTTGCCTATGCCAGCCTGCAAACTTGCACATGCAGTGCGTATTTCTACGGGGTGCAGGGGCGTCATCAGATGTTCTCTATGTTCTACTGTAAGCCACGTCATAGCTATGTGCTCTAGGTAATCATTAATGGCAGCTTAATCTGATGTAAGGGGCGGACAATACAATTCAGCATAATATCTTCGAAACCTGTCTGCAGTGTGGTCTGTATCATACAGCAGTCACACGTCTTCATCTTGAATGCCTATTATTGCCTCTTTCTCCCTCAGGGTTGCCAAAAGAGGTCCCCGGGAGCTCCCCCTCCCCATACGTCCTTGCAGTAGCATATTTGCCCATAAGCGTGACCTCACTGTTGGCCGTTTCATGATAATCTTGACAAAAGTTTTATTGGGGGGAACACAAGGCCTCTCAAAGAAAATAAGCACACATAACGGGCTGAAGCAGGGGTGCCTTCTGGCCCCTTTACTCTTTTCTATTTACATCAATGATCTGCCGAGTAGTGTAGGACAGAGTAAAGGGGACCCTCCTCAAGTAGGTAACCTAAAACGGAGTTATCTGTTATAAGCAGATGATGCAATAATAATGGACTTAACACCAATTGGTTTGCAAAGACGACTGACAGAGCTAGTTAGGTATACAGAAGAGTATTTTTTTTTTAAATAAATATTTTAAAGAGTAAAGTTATGATTTTTAGTTATCAAGGTTGTAAGGTTAGAAACAATTTGAATTGGTTTCTGGGAAAGGAAAAACTGGAAGTAGTAACCTTTTATCCGTATTTAGGAAAAATATTTACTAACAGGTGTTCAGCCAACAGACACATGGATCATTGCAAAGGTAAAGCGATTTCACAAGCCTCTGCAATTAATCGCCTGTACATGCAATGTGGGAAAAGACATTTTACCGACTTTGAATTATGCTAGCGAAACAATAGATGCGCATGAGTGGGCCAAATTTGAGAAAGTGGAAGGAAAGATCTGGCGCCAAATATGTAATCTGAACTGTCAATCAATCAATCACTCAGCGAATTTGTATAGTGCGCTACTCACCCGCTAGGGTCTCAAGGCGCTGGAGGGGAGGGGGAGTTGCTACTGCTCGAACAGCCTGGCCTTGAGTTGTTTCCTGAAGGAGAGATGGTCCTGGGTCCGCCGTAGGTGGGTGGGGAGGGAGTTCCATGTCTTGGCCGCCAGGTAGAAGAAGGATTTTCCTCCGGCGGTTGTTCTCCGAATTCGTGGGACGGTGGCGAGGGCGAGGCTGGCGGAACGGAGCTGGCAGGTGGGTGTGTAGAATGTCAGGCGGCTGTTGAGGTATTTGGGGCCCATGTCGTGGAGAGCCTTGTGTGCGTGGGTGAGGAATCTGAACGTGATCCTCTTGCTGACGGGGAGCCAGTGCAGGTCTCTCAGATGAGCAGAGATGTGGCTGTGACGGGGGATGTCCAGGACGAGTCGTGCAGAAGCGTTCTGTATTCGTTGGAGTATTTTCTGGAGTTTGGCTGTGGTGCCAGCATAGAGGGTGTTCCCATAGTCCAGTCGGCTGGTGATGACGGCCTGAGTGACCGTCTTCCTGGTTTCGGTGGGGATCCACCGGAAGATCTTTCGGAGCATGCGCAGGGTGTTGAAACAGGATGACGAGACGGCGTTGACTTGCTTGGTCATCGAGAGGGAGGAGTCCAGGATGAAGCGTGCATGGTCCGTTGGCTTGGGGGTGGTGCCCAGGGCAGGGGGCCACCAGGAGTCATCCCAGGCAGAGGGGGATGGTCCCAGGATGAGGACTTCCGTCTTGTCTGAGTTCAGTTTCAGACGGCTGAGCTTCATCCATTCCGCGACGTCTTTCATTCCTTCCTGGAGGCTGGCTCTGGCGGTGGTGGGGTCGTTAGTGAGGGAGAGGATCAGCTGGGTGTCGTCAGCGTAGGAGATGATGTTTAGATTGTGTTGGCGTGCGATGGCTGCGAGGGGGCTCATGTAAACGTTGAAGAGGGTGGGGCTGAGCGAGGAACCTTGCGGAACGCCGCAGATGACTTCGGTGGCCGCGGATCGGAATGGGGGAGGCGGACTCTCTGGGTTCTTCTGGTGAGGAACGAGATGATCCACTCCAGGGCCATTCCTTGGATTCTGGTGTTGCTGAGGCGCTGTATTAGGGTGCGGTGGCATACGGTATCGAAAGCTGCTGAGAGGTCCAGGAGGATGAGCGCAGCTGTTTCCCCGTTGTCAAGCAGGGACCTGATGTCGTCGGTGGCTGCGATGAGGGCGGTCTCGGTGCTGTGGTTTGCTCGGAAACCTGACTGTGAGGGGTCAAGGGATCCGTTTGTCTCGGGGAAGGCGGAGAGTTGTTTGTTGACGGTCTTCTCGATGACTTTGGCAGGAAAAGGGAGGAGCGAGATGGGGGGGAAGTTCTTGAGGTCCGTGGGGTCCGCGGTGGGATTCTTCAGGAGGGCGTTGAGCAACTGTGCAGCGCCGATCGCAGCGCTTAGACTCGAATTTGGTCTTCTTTCTACATATGTGCTATCAATGGCTGCCTGTTTAAGGTGGTGTAATGCTCTGATAAACGGTTCCGACAATTTACTAAGGGCAGCGTTGCACAGGGAAATATTTGTAAACATGTTGGGAAAAAGTGCTATTTTTAGAAATTATTTAAAAGCATTAAGCATGTTTGGTTTAGATATGGACGGGGCAGCGGTTTTATGTAAAACAGCCTTAAAGAAGATAATTAATTAAGCAATATTTGTGGTTTCTCGTGAAAGAGATTTGAAATTGTGCTCATTGAATAGAAGTATGGATTGTATTGTTGGGAGCACCATTGTTAAAAATCCCCAACCTTATGTCCTATGGAACCTGAAACACAGAGAACGTAGGGTGATTCTGTTATTAAGATTGAATTTATTACCTCTAAGAATTGTAACAGGTTCCTGGGAGAGTATTCCCAAAAATGAAAGATATTGTCAGCTATGTAATTGTGGTATACAAGATCTGAATCATGTTTTGTTTGTGTGCCCTGCACTCCATTCAATACGACGTAGATATTTAAGGATTGGTTTTCTAAAGTATGATATTTCCACAGCAGAACAAGCCCGTAACTGCCTTCTGTCCCCCACCCATCCGAACTGATGTGTTTTATAAATTTTTTGCTTTTTCAAAGAATTTTTTAATATTTATTAAAATCGTAAAATGTTACGGTGATTTGAGTGTCTATAGTACTTTTATGTTAGACCATTTACCCTGCTGCTAGGGGAGGTTGGGAAATAATCTCCCAAAAAGTTGCACAGAGCACTTGCACTTTTTTCGGACGTGTTAGTCGTCTTTTTAAGTTCTTATGTGCACCTTATGAGATACTTTTGCTGCTAGTTATTCATTGGTAAAGAGTGTTCCGTAGAGGATGCTTAGAGCATTAGCACTTTATAAAAACTTTTTGCTGCTAGTATTAATTGGGATAATTTCTCCAAAGAAGACGCACAGAGCCCTTTAAGCTCAGGTTTTTATGCTTACAACCAAACATGTGTATCTTTTTAAATATTGTGAGTTGTTTGATATTTATTTTTGGATTACAACCGTATATTAATTCTTCTGTGTACCTCACTTAATCAGGTTTTCCCGATAAACCATAGCGTGCTGCAATTGAAAGAAGCCTGTATATGTTGAAAGACCATCTGCATTGAAATGAAGTTGACCACCGTAGAGTATAGCTTAGTGAACAGAAAAACTGTTCTCTTTTAATTGAATGTTTTTAGCATAGAATTAGCCTAAACAATTTGTATAAATTGGTAATAACTCATATATGGTAACTTAACTACCTAATGCTTATGGTTTTTTTTTATGAAATGCGAATTTGTAATTTTATTTGAATTTTTTGGTGTATGGAATTGTGTTTTAATCATGTATTTTATGTGGAATTCTTCGGAATTCTAAATCATAATAAATATTGAAATTGAAAAAAAAATGATAATCTTCCATTTTAGCCTTGATGTCCCCCAATATACGGGCATCCCCAGAACTCTGGTGCCTCGATTCCATGTCAGCTATCTCCCTTTCTAGATGCATCATTCTGCTCCTCAGTGATCTAAGGACTCCCGCATATTTAGAGATTGTGATACCTCTAATGTAAACTTTAAAAGTCTCCCACAGTGTGGCGAAACTATTGACTGACTCCATGTTGTTGATAAAAAAAACTCCTCTGTTGCTTGTGCTGATTTGGTCCTAAAACCAGAGTCTAGCAGGCAATAAGGAGGAAATTGCCAGGTGAATGAAGCGGCCCTCTGGCCATGGAGTTCCAACTCCAGTATCACAGGTGAAAGGTCAGAGTAGGTGCATGGAAGCAACCCACAATCGGTAGTGAGGGACACTAGTAGTGCGTGCACCCCATGCCATCAGGGCACGCCATTGGGGCAGTGATACCTCCAAATGCCCACCAACTCTGTGTGTTCCGCCATTTTCATAATTGCCTAAGCAGTCACAGTGGGGCGGCGGAGTGGACCCTCTGATCAGTCCTGTTGTGTGCTAGGCACACAGTTGAAATCTCCCCCCCCCCACTCCCCCCAGATTTGTGATAAATCACCCCACTGAAGCAGGCGAGCACATAGGGAGCAGTAGAACTGTGGGTCATCATGATTGAGGCCGTATATCCCTACCAGTAGAGCCTACAGGTCACTACAAACCTTTACATATGTCAGAGGGGGAGTCCTCTGTGGTGCAACTGGAACAGTCTTACCTACTTCCTGTGCTCTGGAGCAGAGTGGAGGAGCATCACCTTAAGTCCCCAACAGCTGCGGTCCGGCAATGGACCACAATGATAGGTATAGTACCAGTCTCTGGAGTACATCCTGACCACCGCCGGTGCGGGACCACTGCCATAGGAGTCCTTCATCTCTGTTTTCGTTAACTTCCAGCGCATCCCAGGTTCCAAGTGTTTATTTTACTGTCCCTCCATGTCACACGTGTCCTTGTCGTATCCAGAGGTGGCAAGTGGAGATCTTTGTCTGCTCCCATCTCCCTCCTTCTGTTTGATGAAGTGGAGTACTGCCTTCAGGTCTGTAAAAAAAGTGCACTTTCCCCTCCGACATAGTACACAGTTTGGCAGGGTATAACATGCTGTATTTTAGCTGGAGTTTGCGAAGATTCCTCTTAGCCGGAATGAATAGCTGTCGTGCCTCTTGGATCTGTTGCGTAAATCCCGGGTATAGGTACAGTTCAGTGCCTTCATACTGCAGGATCTTCAGGTCTCATGCTTTGCGCAGCGTCCCAATCCCTATTTTAAAAGTCTTGCGATGATGGGGCGGGGACTCACCCCCTGATCCAGTCTGGGTGCCAAAGAGCGGTTGGCAATCCTTATGTTATTTCTCCTAGATCGTGCTTCCAAATCTTTAGCCTTCGCTTGTAGGGAGTGGAGTATTTTGTCCATCTTCTTATGTGCCGTTGATTCTGCCGTTATCACGTCTTCAGCATTAGGCACTCTCCTCTCCACGGTATCCAGCCTCTCTGTAATTTTGTCCACCCTCTCCGTCATTCTATCCATTCTTAACAAGAAGGCATCTATTTTCCCATCTATTTTTATCAGGCTGCATTGCATAGCTGCGAGTAGTATCTTCTTCAGTTCAGTATCCATGGAGGGTTCATTGGTCTCCAATCCCGATTCTGTGACATTCATGTCCGCCCCTCGCAACTTGGGAGTCTTGCGCAATTTAAAGTGGAGCTTGGGCTGGGTTTTGTTCATCTTGCCCACATTGTGTCCCGGCTATCTGGTATCCACGTTATGAGCAATGCAACTCTCCGCAGTCACCCCTGAGTGTTGCTGGAGAAGCAGGTTTCAATGGAATCCACCAAGACTTTGCTTCAGGTTAGTTTATGACAGCAACGCTTTTCTAAGCACAGCCACATTGGCGGGTGTGGTACTGTTAAGGAGCCACGGGCCACTGGCCCACTAATTCACCACAGTCGCCAGTCAGCCAGTCATTCCTCTCTGTCTATACAAGGCCACCCTTTCTATTTGGTATCTTCAAGCATGGAGCAGAGCAATTGAACAATGTTTATAGAGATATGATGACCAGTGCAGTGCACCACAGTCGCCCCTGATTGTTGTTATTGAAGATGGTATCAGCGGGATACACTAAGGTTTCAGCTTCAGTCTTGTTTATGGCAGCAGCATTTCCTTGAGTTAAAGAACATTGGGGAGTGGTGCTATTAAGGAGCCACAGGCCTCTGGCACACTGATTCACCATCCTCACCAGACAGCCAGCCACTCCTCTCTGCCCATGCAAGGCTGCCCTCTTCTGTTCCTTGATCTGATGGGCCGGTGGAATCACCCTCAAATGCACATGATGCACTCGCCATGAGCCCTCTCCGCTATGCCAACTTCAATGGCTCGTCAGCAGCTGCGCCTCCATTTGCAGAAGTTATATAATCGGGGAATGTGTGGGAGGCACTGCCATCACAACACTCCCTGAACCATTCAAGCCACTCTGCCGCCCCAAAGCTGCTTGTCCAGAGCTCCCAGGGTCCCGCTGAAATTCTCACTTCAGCCTGTTCTGAGGTGGGCGCCGCGAGCCACGCAGCACCCGTGCTCCTCTGCCTCAGTGCCCCGTAGTCTGCCTCGGTGCCTCTGTCTCACGCTGGGGTGGTCGCGTTCACCTACCATGCTGCTGTCTCTGGTGGCCCGGTCCCTGCCCTCGGTTTGCGGCAACAGGGTCCGCCTCACCGCTCACAGCGGCTTAATCTTGTATGCAGCGTGCTGCGATGACTGCGCCACAATTCCCGGATCGTACTGCGGCCTCTCTTTAGATTCGACGAGCGTTGCCAGGTCTTTCTTTTGCCTCAGTAGGCCAGTCCCCAGCCCTACCGTGTGTATGGCAGCCCACTCGTTCCTATTTAGTGCATTGGCTGCCAGGATTGTTACGGATGGTTGGCTGGGCTGTCGGAGCTGAACTAAGTCACGGCCATCTTGGAGCCAGACAAGCTGCACCCCCATTTGAAGACATTTTGAGGAACACGATTGACAAAGAGAAACAGAATACATATGGTTAGGCTGAGATGAGATATTTAAATAAGGAATCAGCTAGACAGGCCCAAGAAGCTCATGAGAAATTGAAAAGATTGACTGAAGAGTAAGGAATTTACATAAATAAGAGGAATGGCAAAGGGTGATGAAGAAATAAAGGAGATGAGATTGCCAAGTTTAAGTGTACATTAAAGAATCACTGAATGGCATCAGAGAATGGGGGAAGTTGAAGAAATTCATGGATCAATGGACCAAGAAAGAAGGAGACGCAGCGAACAAGAAGTAGACAGCAAGGGAAGGTGAAGAAGACTTCAGTGTAAGTGAGCCTGAAACAAGTGTGATTACTGAATTCCCTTTGAGAGAAGTACAATTAACATTGTCTTATAGTCTATCCAGCAAGGCTTTTGTTGTGTTTTTCATAAGCAAGAGTTTTTGTCACCATATTTATCATATTTCAAAGCCAGAAGAACTTACTTTTTCAAAAAATTCAGGGAATCATATGACTTATTCTAAATATTTAAAGATTGTACAAATTAATTTGGAAGATAGCAAACCTAAAGGGGGCATGCATGTAGATTTGGTGAAGAAGAGCAAGAGTTTGTAAGTGAGCATAATGAGAGGTGAGTGAAAATGTTGAAAGATTTGAAAAGCATAAGTGAGATTAGAGAAAAAATTGGAGGTGAAGAGTAATTTTGGAAATTCAAATGTGCACCCGAAATTAAGAATGGAGGATGAAAGGAGAGAACAATTGTGTATGAGGGTGGATGATCTAAGATGAACTAGATCAACTGAGTGTGTTGAGGAGAGTGAGTGTGAGAATGGTATGTTGTTAATGGTGGGTTTTTGATTGGTGAAGAACCAATATTTAGATGAATTTATTATGTAACAGCTGTGCTGTTTTCAGTGTTTTTTTTATTGTTTTCCTGTTGATTTCTCTGCGTTTTTCAAACCTTTTGCAATTAGTGCTTATCAGTGTTTATTCAACTGACTAACCCCCAAAATAGACAATTATTTTTCAAGTGTTTACTAAACATGTTTTTTGCAGTGATTGTTATAAAGTACATATTTAATTCAAATGAGAAGTAATGTAGGGTATGTAGTGTCTTCTCATGGGCAGTGTGTCCACTGGACTTATGTTAGACTGTTATAAGCATAAGTCTGTGCATTGCACTCTCACTCAAACTCACATCTCATTACCCCTTCTTAAATCTCATTATCTCTCATATTCTCTCTGTCGAGACTCTGTCTGGTTTTCAGGACTATTAAAGGATTAAAAAGTAAGAATACTATATTTAAGTGTTTTAATAAATACACTCCACAACACAGTTAGGGTAATTCACAGACTCCTTACTGAATATTGTGACATTGCAGGGGATGGGAGGTGGTAAATCCTGCCAACAGCATGGTACCTTGTGAAAAGTTTAAAATGTGAATTACACCAGATTAATTTATAGCCATTCATTCTAAGACACCTGAAACTTAATGCTTTAAGCATGCTCACCAGTGATTTTATGCACTCTTTGCCTGACTACATTGAGGTGGTGCTTCTGTTGTGTGGACATTCATAGTTGCCAAATATCCTCATGGCAAATGTCTGAATTTAAGTCAGTCCTGACCTTTTACCAGGCATCACATTGCATTTTGGGACTTGACATTTTGCTATTAACATTGTATCTATGGCTCAAAAGCCTCAGCAGTAAAGTGCAGTTGGATAAAAGCCAGGATTAGCTGAAGGTATCAAACTTACAATGTGACTCCTTGCAGCTATGCATTTTGTTGATATTTGGAATTTCTTGTGTCATGTTTTCATCATGATCCCATTTGCGTGGCGACGGCATTATTTTCCCAGGTACCTGTAACTATGCTTTGCACTGAATGTATAACATCTGACGTGTTCGGCAGGCGACCTGCTATCAATTCTGACTGATTAAAAAAGTGAGTTGATGTATCAAAGTGTTTTACCCATTCTGTGGGTAAATGTGATTGTACATATTGGCCACAATTGTTATTAGCCATGTATTTCACAAGTTGGTGAAAGAAATACACATTTGCAAAAGATCAGATATTATTTCAATATTTCCAGATTCTCTACAGTTTATAAAATAATTGGATCCAACTTAAATATGGTCTTAAACCCTGCCCCCTTACTCCAAGCACCCAAAACTGGAGCAACAAAGTGCCATTCCTAAACAAAATAATTCAAGCAAATGAATCTTAGACCAGTCTTTCCTGCTACTTCCTTGTATAATGAAGTAACTTTGTGTTGGCCCCTTCAGAAAGAAAACAAGCATTTACAATGCAATGGTTTCGCCTTTGGAAAAGTTTGAGCTATTGGCATTGTATATGACAAAATTTTTATTTATGTGTTGGTTTTGAAAATAGCTAAATAAATGGCATTGTTATTTACATTGCCATTAGCTTAATCTCTTGCAAATGTGAGACTTATTGTACCCTACGGACGAGCTCTGCAGACAGCAATTACAACCACACACACACCTAGAGCCACACACACCCAGAGCCACACAGACACACACCCAAACACACACCCAGAGCCACATACACACACACCCAGAGCCACACACCCACCCACCCAGAGCCAGACATACACACCTAGAGCCACACACACACACACACACCCGCACACCCAGCTGTAAAACAGCACATGGCAAGTATGAAGAGAGTGATACCGACAGGAAATGAATTGTCAAAGTGTGATACGATCTTGGTGCATAAAATTATGCACACATATTATACAATAAAGAGGCTGTACTACTTCTGTCTATAATGCCCTAAAATGTCTGTCAACAACAAACAAGACTTGCCATCCACTGTGGAGAGGCCTGAAATTGAAGCACTATTGAAACTAGTATTTGCAAAGCCAATAGGGCTGCCTCTTCGTTGAGGGAAGTGTTTGGTAATATTTTGGCGAATGCATGTGTGACCTCAAGCGGTCTTTAAAATAAAGTACCAGAGCAAAACAACATCTTGGGCTACAACAATATGGAAATAGGAAATCTGGGAGCAGGACCCTTCACTGATCAGCCTGCATTAGCATAGTTATGCTACACTCTAATAGAAGAGCGATATGGATCGAGTAAAAAGATGAAATCGGCATTTTAAGTGGTGAACTTAAAAAGGCATACATAGCAAAATATTGCATGGTAGATACTTTTGACAGAGGCGCAGTATTTTTTATTATATCGTTAAAATAAAAAAAGATTGTGTAAACATGTCTCTACTTTGTGAACAACAATAAATGTAGCAACTCTAACAAGGGGTTGTCGTGGGGGGAGGGAATCTATGCAATTGCAAGTAATTAGATCACTTTTTGATCTGACATTTCAGCTTACCACGGTTTATGAAAGATAGCTTAGTGTAGGGCAGAATGAGCGTGATGCACAGCTCTGACTTCCAGGGTTGGATAAGGTTCTGAAAGCTTCAGTTTCATAAACTTTTATTCGATTGCCACATGTTATTGCAACCATAAAAAGTACAAATAAAAACATTAAAATTATGCATTGTTAAAAAGAAGTTTTTAGGAGCAAATCTATCATATTGTAAACAAAATGTAACAATAAAAATGAAAATTACTCGTAGTTGCGTCGATATTTGATGCAGGCTTTTAAAAAATTAGCTACATACTTTGCTGTAAAACTGGAGTTCAGACATTGCAAAGATAGGTATGCTGGGCGACAGGTTCTTAGGCCTATTAATCTTAACAAAGGCAAAATCCAAACCTTCCTGGGAAAAGAATAACATTTACAGAAAAAAAGAATGTGTATAGTTGATTGGGGAGAAACATTGTCACAGGGAATGATGATAGGGGACCAGTTTTGTACATTTGGAAAGGTTACAAGCCGGAAAAAAGAATTAAAACGAAACCTTGTAAGAAGATACTTTTCAAAATTGTTCAAAAGGAAGGTCAGATATGGTTGAATGCCCACGTGGGTCTGTACAGCGATGATTTGAGAGTTTGTGGGTTTTACCAGTTCCACCGAGCATCGAAGATCTCTTAAATGCGACAGACATAGCTTTTTGAGTTCTTTCCTCGATATGTCGGTCATGCTCGGGGGGTCGTTGAAAAAGTTAGTACGGACCATGTCCCGGCTAAAGTTCCTTATGTATACTAGCCAGGGTATATTTTCCCAATTGTCAAGAGCTATACAATCCAAGATTAAGGAGCGTGTTAAATGGCACTCCTCTTTGGTCCATATACGGTGCCACAGTAGCATAGGTTGGCATCGAATGGTGTCCGTGATATAATCCATGCCTAGTTCAGCTAACGAGGCATAGGTTGGGGCACTGCGTGGTAGGGCCAATAAGTATTTAGCAAAGTCATTCTCGATCATTTGGAGTGGACTTATCGGGCCGTAGCCCCAAACCCCTGCGCCATACGTTGCCACACTGGGGCACTTAGCGTAATATATGGTAAGTAATTCCGGGGGAGCCGGTTTCCCCAGTTTCCTTGAAAAGGATGTTAGGGCTGCAGTGGCTCTTAAAAAGAGCAGTTTTTTACTTGCCACTGCCTGTCGCCAACTCAAGGAATCGTCCACCAGGATGCCCAGATAGGGATAGACGCGAGTTCTTTCAAGCTTGATCTTGTCAACAAAGATGGGTTTAGGTCTTTTTATTTTGGGGCCAAGGTGCATTACGAATGTCTTTTTTATATTAACCTTAAGGCCGAGAGAGTCCATATGAGAGCAGTTCTTGTTGAGCTGTACTTGAAGTTGGGTCAACGTCCTGGCGAAGATGACAGAGTCGTCCGCGTATAACAATGTTGGTATGGGACGATGTTTAATTTGCGGAAGGTCCTGGCTCCCTTCTAGCATGGCTGCCTCGAGTCCATTGGTGTACAAGTTGAACAGGAAGGGAGCCAGTACACAGCCCTGTCTAACTCCTTTTGTTATTTGAAAGGGGGAGGTGAGTTCTCTGCTGATCCCGTACCTTACTCTTGCTGTGGCGTCTGAATAAAGTTCGCGCAAGAATGCTAAAAGAGCAGGATCAACGCCCATTTCCCCGAGCAAAGACCAGAGTTTCGCATGCTGTACACAGTCGAACGCTGCACTGAGGTCGACGTATACGAGAAATAGATGACCCTTTTTTGCGTTCACGTATTTCCGATCAGGAGAGCGAGGTTCAAGGCCTGTTCTACGGTCCAAAGACCCACCTGGAACCCGTATTGAAGGTCAGTTAAGATGGAATTTGTTGCTGCCCACTCCTGGAGACGTTCCAACAGCAAGCGTCCCGCTACCTTACCCAGGGAGTCCAGGAGGGAGATGGGTCTGTAGCAGACCGGATCATTCCGGTCGCCCTTTTTAAAAATAGGTAGAAGGATGGATGAGGACCAAGAGTCAATGAGACCCGAAGTTGTTACCGCAGTCAGAACCTGGATAAGGAGTGGGGACCAGAGCTCGATGTTATGTGTGAAGATATCCACCGGCACCCCATCTGGGCCGGGGGCCTTACCTGGTTTTGACATTTTTAGGGCCCTAACCACCTCCCCGTGCTCAAAACGGATATTTAATGGGAAAATATTTGGGGCCGCTGCTAAAACAGTGGTAGAGCTTCCCTCTGTCGGATTTATTTGCGGACCACCAAAGATTCTCGAAAAGTGGGCGACCCATTCTTCTGCAGTTACTGCAACGTCGAGATGACGACGAGTTTGACAAGAAGGGGGATTTTACAACTCGCCAAAAGTGTCCACTATCCCTAGATCGACAGCTGTCATGAAGTTGTAACCATAAATTTGCTTTAATGTCTTTAGTTCGTTTTGATCTTTCGGCCTTATAAAGTTTTCTTAATTCTGCTATCACCTGGGGGTTTCTCGGGGTAGTCTGTAGAGCTGCCTTGAGATTAGAAAGTGCTTTCCGGCACCCAGGGTTGAACCAGCCCTCGGCCGATGGTTTTCGTGCAATGGAGCGAGTTAATTCCTCTTTTATGATTCCCAAAATCCTGTCAAAGCTGGCCAGCACTGTTTGGGGCGATGAGCCGGGATCTAGACAGTTGTTGACAGAAAGGATGGCTTTTTTGAGGACTTTCTCTGTTACAACGTCAGAATCTATTTTTGCCCATTTCACTGAGAACCCATTCAGTTTGTCCATTTTTAACGACTCTTGTGTTAACAGGCTTCTGACATTTAAGTGTAGTGATACAGATTTTAATTGAATTAGAATTCTGTTAGGGAAATGGTCACTACAACAGTCTGACCCTGTGGAAAAGTTTGTCAATTGGCCCCTTAGATTCTGAGAACAGAGGATAAAATCAATTGTGCTTGACAAACCCCTACCATGAAATGTTGGGGAGAAGTCAACTTGTGGGTGGACTAACTGATTTGCATAGTCCAGCTCTAGCGTAAAGAGGCTCTCGTTCATGGAATTTCCGTTAGAACTATGTGCAAAATGGGCCAGAGGACAGTCGGTCTCATCGGACAGTCCGCAGATCCCATTTCTATGATTAGAGCATAGAGGGATGTTAAAATCGCCTCCCCAGATGATGTAGGCAGGGAGAGACGATGGCTTGTTCAGCTGTGACCTTAAAAAGATGGTGACTTCATTTATTATCTGCGCACACTCGGAAGGTAAGAGATTGTTATATAGGTTTACCAGGAGGTAGGTGCATCTATTTTCGGCATGGATACTTAGGATTTGATAGCAAACCTCTTCTTTTAAGCTGGTAATTTTTGTAAGGGGGAGAGTGTTTGTGACATAGACTACTAGACCACCCTTAGGTCTTCCGAAAAAACCCTGTGTTGCTGGTATAAAGAAGGTTTTATAACCCGCCAAATGGACGGGGACGGTTAGCCAAGTCTCCTGGAGACATAGGATGTGGTTCTCATTAATCATATCCACCCACGATTGCAAGTTGATCTTGGAACGTAGACCAGCAATGTTCCAAAATAGGACGGATAGAATCGTCACGTTAGATGGAAGGGAGGCACATGCTTGGCTGTGTGGAGTAGCTATGATTGAGTTATTAGTCATAGTTGTTTGAAGGGGGCTAATCCGAATCTCGGTTGGGGAGGGAGGTTTAGATTCCCTCGATCACTGGAGACATTTGGCCGAGGAAAGATTCAAAACCGTCCCCGGCGTGTCCTGTGAGGACACAGAGAAGTGGAGAGGATAAGGAGGGATGGCCACAAGTTGGTGGCGATGGTGACAGGTTGGTATTTGTCGATAAAATCACCGAAACTCTCTTTGGAGTTGGTGGAGAGCTAAATGTCCTCTGGAGCTGGTTATTGCGGTGTGAAATGGCTGACGGTCAATCGACCGTTTCTAGACAGTCATATCTGTTTCTAGTTGGAAATCCTTGCCATCCCACCGAAGGGGCCTGTTTACTATTGGGATGCCAAGGTCGGGGTTGCCAGTCTCTGCTGCTATTTCTCTCAGTAAACCGAGGAGCCTCGTAATCCCAAGGCCTCTCTAGGGGATACTACCAATTTGGAGCCATTGAGTATTGGTTACTATATTTCGGAGGGTAAAAAAAGGAAAGATGATAAGCATCAATCCCCCCGCTCTTGGCTAGAGCTGGCCATGAGGAGATATGGTCGACAGTGGCCGAATCTTCACAGTTAACTACAATACAATCTCCCTGTATACTTTTGGGTTCCAGGCCTATCCACGATACTCTACGCACAGTAGAGATTCTACTAGTATGTGCGGATTGAGTTGGCCTATGGATGTTGAGCCATTGTAGAACTTTATTTTGAAGGGACCAGGATGGTTCCTTTGTACTTTCCGGAAGCTCCGGGACCCCCGTAAGAATGACGGTAAAGGGGAACGCTTCACGTGGAAGATGGATCGGGCGCCTAGACTTAATCCCCCTTTTCCCGTCACCTGGTGCATTTAACGTGGGGTACCGGGGTGTTAAGGGTGGGATTGGTCTCTGGGTTAGTGGCTGAAAGGGACCCTTGTCAGGAGTAGGCTGAGTTGGGACAGATTGCAGGGGTGCTAACTGGGTGGAAATAATACTCGAGGTCTTATCTACGGTCCCACTTCCAGAAGTTGGGGGGACCGGGGTGAGTGGATTCTTGACGTTTGGTTGAATAGTTTGAGGTATTGTCGTCTTTAGAGGTTTGGGCTCACTGGCTTTTTGGCCACCTTTAGCGCTAGAACTTGTGGGAGTCCCCTTACTATCCCCTATATTCTTATTCAATTGACCCACACTGTGGTGGCTAGGTGGTTTTTGGGTCAGTTTTGCGAGTTGTTTTTCGATAGCTATTATACTACGTTCTAGGGGTTGGAGATGGTGCTTTAGGATTTCCCTGAAACCTGCCAAAAGCTGGGTATTTGTACTGCATAGGCTGCAGGGCTCCCCCGCGTTTGCTGTGGTTGGAATAGTTAAATTTGCAGGAGGATCTGTACGGTTAAAAGATTGTATGGTCGGGTCGTTTAGAACACCCTGTGCTATTTGGGGGTCAGATCTTTCTTTGGTAATTGTGATAGCTTTCGGGTTTCTGGAATTATCTTTTTTCTTATCTTTTTTCTGCTTGGGGACCGCTCCCTCCTTCACCCCCATATGCTAAGAGCATGTGTCTGGGTCTTGAGACTGTAGTAACTGAAGGTCTGGTGTATTTTCTAGATTACCTAAGGAGTCTAAGTCTAGTGTTAGATTCGAGACAGAAAGATCGATAGATTTCGGAATTGAATGAATTTCTACTAGAACATTTGGTTGTGATTGCGATGATTGAATTAGTACTGGTATATCTAAGGGAGATTTGGGCGGGGATTGGGCCAAGGCTAAGGGGCCCAGTGACGACCTTCTGGCTGTTGCGAGATCTTGTGACACCCTTCGCTCTAGAAGGGATATACTTTGATTGATGACTTCGTTAGTTCTCGTAATGAAACGGTCAATAGGGCCGGTGGGCAAAGCGTTAGTCATGGCCGTCTTGCTTCTAGTCTCCCGGGTCATGATGATTAGACCTGGGACTCTACTTGATAGGTTACGTTTAATCTAGTGACTATAGCGAGCGGTGACTAGACAGGAATACCTGGATCGTTGGGTCGAGTAAAGCCTGGTGAAAGAACCACGGGAAATGGCCCAGCCCAGCCTGGAACAGTCTAGAACTGGCTAAAACGGGCCCGCCCTTGGCCCGGGCTTCGCCCGGCGTCCCGCGAGGCGGTGCAGGTGTCACTTTTATGCGCCTCCTGGCGCTGGGTAGTGACGCTTCAATGGTGGTGACGCTGGATGCTGGAGACCTCGAGGGCTGCCGGGAGTTGTAGGCAGCCCCTCGCCACGCTCCGCTCGGCGGCCCTGCTCTAGATCGTAAGTGAGCAGCTGGGCAGCGGGAGACAGGCGGGAGGGTCTCGACAGCTTGGTGAGGTTCTTTGGGCAGATTTAGTCAGGAAACAGCTGGAGTTAGGCACAGGCAAGAACAACGAAGCCCCGCTTGCCAGCGCAGGTGTCACTTTTATGCGCCTCCTGGCACTGGGTAGTGACGCTTCAATGGTGGTGACGCTGGACGCTGGAGACCTCGAGGGCTGCCGGGAGTTGTAGGCAGCCCCTCGCCACGCTCCGCTCGGCGGCCCTGCTCTAGATCGTAAGTGAGCAGCTGGGCAGCGGGAGACAGGCGGGAGGGTCTCGACAGCCGGGTGAGGTTCTTTGGGCAGATTTAGTCAGGAAACAGCTGGAGTTAGGCACAGGCAAGAACAACGAAGCCCCGCTTGCCAGCGCAGGTGTCACTTTTATGCGCCTCCTGGCGCTGGGTAGTGACGCTTCAATGGTGGTGACGCTGGATGCTGGAGACCTCGAGGGCTGCCGGGAGTTGTAGGCAGCCCCTCGCCACGCTCCGCTCGGCGGCCCTGCTCTAGATCGTAAGTGAGCAGCTGGGCAGCGGGAGACAGGCGGGAGGGTCTCGACAGCCGGGTGAGGTTCTTTGGGCAGATTTAGTCAGGAAACAGCTGGAGTTAGGCACAGGAAAGAACAACTGAAAGCATCTTAGTCAGGGATGTGCGAGCAAGGCCCACACCCAGGGCGCCTACTAGGTCATGGAGCTGCCTGCGTGAGGCTCTTGCGTGCAGAAGACACAGTTTAACTCTCCCTCAGACCCCCCCCGCCCCATCTCCTTCTCAACCCTTGCTGCACATAAAGACAAATCCTACCCACCCCTCACCGACAACTTGGCACCAGCTTGAAGCATCTGCACTGTGGGTGAATCGGGTGAGGTGGTGAGAGGCAGAGATGCTTATGTTCAGAGGTCAGTCACTGCAGAGATAACCAGCCACGGACTGACCTGGGAACACAAAAGGGCTCCCTCGTGCCCCATTTCACCCACGATCAGCAGTGAGGACGCCAAACTGATTCTGCCCAGGGCGCTCCCAGAGCAAAGGTCAGCGCTGATCTTAGCCATGAATTACCAGGACTGATGTCGTAACTGAGCGCTTGTAAAGGAACGGGTTAGGTTCCAGCACCTTTGGAGACTCGTGAATACCAGCGCTCTCTCTTGGTACAGGTTCACGAGGCAGTGCACCTGTGTCGAAAAAGCCAACAGAAAGGTCCTACCCAAGCAGGAACGACTTCTTTGCTACACCCTGGCCTTGAGGGGAGTTTCACACTATGGGAGAAGGGCAAGTGGGAAACATCATGCTCTGAAGCACTTCAGGGGAGAAGCAGGTTTTTGCAACTCACTGAACTTCATGTTATTTACATTTGTCCAGGGCCGGACTGGCCTTTAATTACACCGGGCATTCCCTCCCTCCCTCCTCCCTCCCCCCCCCCCTTGGGTTCGACCATGTGAAGGCTTTGAAGAGCAGGGCCGCTACTGGTCTATCTGGCACTTTCACAAGCTCCTGTGGGTTAACTGCAGCAGGCACCGAGGCTTGAAGCGAGAGCGGTGGAGAGAGGGAGACGAGAGTAAAGAGAAGGGAAGAGATTGAATGAATGTTTGGAAAGATAAATATCGAGCGAGGATGGTTTTTAGTGTGTTTCCCAGGGCTTTTTGTGGTTCCTCAGTCAAGCCCTGCACTTATCCACCTAACACACACGGCTGCCTAAGAAACTGCTCGAGGAACATTTTAATAAGTCGGAAAGTTTTTCCAGGGCCAGAAGCCAAGAAGACCTGGAGCAGAACAGCCTTCCCCGCTTCTTAGAAGAGATCTCCCCCCCATCCCCCGGTCCCAGAGGGAGGGCATCCGAACAGACAGACACACAGGGGACAGACAGACATTGATCGGTACTCACAGATCTCCATCCTCTGGAAAAGCGAGCGCTTGCAGTTGCATGTGCAGGAGACATTGGGCTGAATGGCAGCGGCTGTGCTGTTCAGACCCATCAAGTTATACATTTACAAAGCAGGCACGGCGAGAAGTGGGGGGCTCGAGGCGCGGCGGAGGGGTCTCCGGAGCCCGGCAGCAGCCCATCAAGAGGGCGCCAGCCCCCTACATCACCGTGGGGCCGGATCCAGCCCAGGAACCCGGCGGTCTCTCCGTCCAGTGTGGTGTAAAGTGCCGGCGCCGCCTCTGACTCGCCGTGTGCCCCTTGGCCGCCCTAGGTTCACTGTGCCCCCAAGTCCAGGGGGGGGCAATGCGAAGGCTGCCCTTGACTCAATGCTCCCCCAGTCCTGGGGGGACAATGGCTCAGGCCGCCCTTGACTGCGCCCCGCAGACCGGGGGGGGGGGACAATAGGTTGGGGGCAACCCCGGGTACAAGCATACCCCCCCTCTGCCTCTGGGACTGAGGGAGCCCCGGCGAAAGCCGCCCAGATCTACCCCTTTGAGCTGGGGCGCAGGGGGTAGCCTCGGCCGTCGCTGCTCTGCGTCCCTGTCCCGGCTCAGCCCGTCTCCGGCTCCTGCTTCCCCCTCATTCAAGTTCCTCCAGCCTGTCAATCTCAGAGCTCTTCCGGCTCTTAAAGGGGCCGCTGCCGCCCTTCAGAGAAGTAAACTTCTGCCTGGATCCGGGGGGCGGGGGAACGCAGTAAGTCTGGGGGTCGGGCTGTCTCCTCTCTACCCCTTTGTTAAACTTTCAAGTTTAGGCAAAGAAGTCACTCAGTTCCCACACTCCCTGCTCCCCGGAGGATTTTCATGTAGCAGACACATTCCAATGACCGAGGGTGACTTTTCATGCAGAATGAGCTCCTTTTGAGCTGCAACATAAACAAGCATTTACAAGTGGGACACGGACAGCGGGAGGGGGGCGGGAACGGGCACAAGGACAGGGGGAGGAGGGGGGCGGGAAGGCAAGAAAAACAAAGCACTCACCTGTACTTCCTCCGGCGGCCGTGGTCGGCATGGAATGACAAAAACAACCCCATTAAAAAAAAACGAAACTCCGCCCACCGCCGCGATGACGACATCGCAGAGGCGGAGATCAAAAAAATCTCGGGAACGCCCACGAATCTGGTCCGACCATGACGGACAGATCTCTGTTCCAATGGCTAGCCTCCATTTATGGAGCTAGCCAATGGAACAGAGGGCGGGACTAAGCCCTACACTGTAGGGACATAAGATTTCTCCTGGGCGGAGCTAGGAGCTCCGATGCCAGGCGAAACCTAAAAATTAAAGTGTTTCAATTTCTCTCACTTTCCTTTCTTTGAATGGCATTTTTGTTTGTGATTGTGCAGCTGTTTATCAGTGTTATTATGCTTACACTGATGAGGGCTATTTCCCATTTGGTGGGGATTTATCAGTCATAGGTTTATACCTAAAACAAGGTAGCCTAATTATGTGTGTTGTAAGACTGTTTATTTTGGCCTCGTAATAGGTGGGAAGTTGTTACCTTGCTTTGGTATTCCAAAGGGTTTACTATGTAAATAATATGAATGATTATGTTGGTTTGAAAAGAGTATAGAGTGGATTTGGACAAATTGTGTTAGATTTGTTGGCTGCTATGATTTAGTCTATTGGAGTGGGTATGAATGAGGTGAAGATTAGAAGATTATCCACGCTTGTAATTCACTTTGCTTCTAGTACTGCCAGAGCATTAACCCAGATAAATAATAAGTTAATTGTAATAGAAGCCATGATTATGCAGAACCACCTTGCACTAGACATCCTTCTTGAGAAGGAAGGCAGAGTCTTTCGGGTTTTGAGTGTAAAAGAGTTCTGTACCTTATTTGTGGATAACAGTAAGCGTATGAACACGTATGTTAATAACATTACTGACATTTCTCAGGAAGGCAACGTTTTTGGAGAGTATGGCTTGTGGGAGTCAGTGGGTTCCTGGTTTGGTGCGATTGGAAAGGGTGTTTAGAAAGAATGGGAATTGAATTGTTGGTTTGATGGGAGGCATGATGCATGTAATATTATCTCCTGTAATTATTGTGTTAATTTTTCTAATTGTTATTTTTTTTGTTTAAATTCTTTTAACTGATCATTCCTAAAATGGGTCTAAATTGTCAGTGCAAGTAGAAGGAGTTAACCATTTCTAGCAGGAAGTGAAAGAAAACAGAATTGTAAAATATCAGAGAGTGGGTCTATGATCGACTTAAGATGTTGGAAGAATCGCGACGCAAGAGATAGAAAGTCATGTATACTGTATTATAAATAGTTTGGGTATTATTGATGATGGAATCAGGGTAGAAAATGAGGGAGCTTTCGTACTATTAGAATAAAATATACATTAATATGTGTCGCTCTGCACAATTATTCACATGTGCATACTGGCATGGGGCTATTACAATTAAGCAGCAAGCAAAAGAGTGTTGTACAGAGTTCCCCAGTGGGAGCCAGTGATATAGCTCAGTCGATTGTCTCTCTCAGTTAAGGTGGCGGGACAAGTGCATGGTGTAGACCCTTTTTCAGAATTTTAGGATACCTCACACAAGTCACCGACAGGCCAACACCTGTTGTCCCAATCGGTGGCCGTCCAGCGTCATCATTGGTATCCTGCTCCTACGGCAGGCTGGCGGTGCAATGCCCGTCGGGCAGCCCGAAGGGCCGCACTTTGATGGAGATCTTTTATTCCGAGCCAGCGGGTGTATGTGTGTGAGGGACCTAAGGAGTGCAATAGTGAGCAAGGGGGTGTGTGTGTAGAATTAAAAGAAGTCAGTCGAGTCCATTAAGAGTAACTTTAATGATCAGGCTCGCTGCTTTGTTAAAATTAAGGGGTATTAAGGAGTGATAGACAATGAGACCAATCCTTATTCAACCCTTCATGTGAAAATGGTCGACATGTTTCTTGCCGTAAGGGCAATTCATCAGGACCTTAGTGCTCATATAATTGCTGGGTGTCTGCTAGATTGCGAAGACCCCCATATACGACCTGAATGGTATCGTACTGGAATGGTTCCAGGCGGGAAACCTGCTGGAAACCGCTAATGTGGATCCGGGTGCCTCACAAGCTGTCCATGTGGGGCCAACAGCGGGTGAGAGGTTCCTCAAGCGTCGCTGAAGGCGGGCATCTATGCACCTACCCGTCCCACGGTCGCAAGTAGCAAGGACAGCCGGCTATTACAATTAAAACAAAATCATTATGATGTGTTGAAGTATGTTTTTCTGCCATAGGCTAACAGGACATCAGTTAAGTCTGGAGGCCATCTTGTTGAAAATGGATGCTGTATCATGTTATTCATTTTGTGATTATATTTCTCACCAGACACCACATGTAACATGATGTGAATTGTTTATTTCTGAATTACATTGTTTGGGAAGAGCTCAGGAGGGTGAACCCTGTTGCTACAATATCCAAGGTCTTTTGTGTCTGCACACTGTATTGCATCCTTTCACAATGACTCACTGTTGTTTATTTTTTTTTAATTTATTTTACAGAGTTTCATATAGCGCAAACTTGACCCGAAGGTATTGGGTATCAGAGTGCTTCACATAGCACCAGTTGCATTACATGAGGACATTCATTTTTGTTAGGCACGGGGAGATTAAGTAATTTGACCAGAATCCCAGGAAGTTCAGCATCATTGCCGAGACTCGAACCCGGTTCCCCAGATTCGAGGTCGACCACCCTAGCCGTTAGGCCAATCCCTCTCCCCTCATGTAACTAGTTTGTTCTAAGACCTCCGGGCGATATTAGGCCAGAAGGAACAAATCAATGTTCGTATACTGAGTTAGTGCTAAGGTGACAAGGAAATGTGACAATTTAAAGTGTGAAAATATGCTTTGTTGGAGCAATGATCACAGCCGTGACTTGGTATAATGTGTATGCAAGAAAACTGTATTTAAACCCTTGAAGTTGGGGGTAAGCCAGATACCTTTCCTGGGCCTCTAGGGATGCTGTCCAACTTCTTACTGATGTTGCTGTACACTTGAGAGTTGGCATTTATGTTAGCATTTGATGGCCTTCAGGGCAAATGTTTTATGTAATTCAACGAGATTACTGATGCCTCCAAAATGTACTATTTTCTGTATTGTACCTTTATATTTTGTAATAAACCGTCATGATTTTCAAATTTCCAATATCAAAGCCCCAGTCCTTTCTTATTGATTGTAATTTGAAATGCTGTTTTGAATCTTATCTCTAGAGGCACACTGCCTCATAGATTTTCAGGTTAACACAGTCTCCAAACCACCCAGTGTTTGGGCTCGCCACACTAGTATACCCAACTTTTCTTCTTATCGATTACTGTCAAAAGCAGAGAAGGTCCTCATTCAATGACAGCTCACAGGGATCTCTGTGAGCTGATTTAAAGTATTAAGACTTTTGAGATATTGTATTACCATCTCACCTAGCCAGGACCACTGAGCCAGTGCTGTCAGTGATCACTTTTGGCTGTGGGTCATAATTTAGTTCGGCCTCCAGTCTTAAAAAGTCCAAACTACCTGGAGACAACTGTGAAGATTGAGCCTTTTGCTAGCATATGCTTTTATTTTCTTTGGCAGCATTGTCATAGACCTGAATTTCTTGATTGATTTTGGGGCCAGGATCCTTTACAAAGTGTGAAATGGTTGTTCAGATTTTCCTTCCAACCATACGTTAAGCAGTAAATCCATCAGTTTTACTGTAAGGAGTGTCTCTGTAGTCACAGAGAGTTTGGCATAGAACTTTAAAGACGGAGCTGTTGGTGGCTTTAACGACTTGGAGTACTTTGTTGAGGGCAGCCATAAACGCATAGCTATCCCACTGGCTTGTGCCCTGAAGGGTATGAATTTCTATGTTTAAAGCCCAGTTTAGTAGGAAACTCTTTGAGTTCCTTTCCAGATAAATATCCTTAGTCTGATTGAACTACTGCGGAGAAACCGAATGTGGAGGAGAACGTGTTACGGCTGGGGTGGTACAGAGGTGCTGGGTACAGCCATGACTTCTGTGAGCTAATGGATCATATGTACAAAGTGTATTTCACATTAAATTGCTTGTCTATGTTGGCGCATATATATGCATAAGCAGATCTTGCTTCTTGATTGTAATTTTGGCAACAGAACAATTAGTGACACTTAAGTGGTGGGCCCTTTTACCAGTTTATTGGTGCTTTTTCTATAAAGATTTGGAGTTCTTCTTCAACCTGCTTTTGTCAGCTGAAAGGAATGTCATAAAAGTGCTGGGCAACTGACTTGACAATCACTTATTCCACCTATTAAGCGCTGGACTCGCAGTGCAATCCATCTCAATGCATTCACATTGGAGTTTGGATTAAGAGCTGCTAATGGTCGCACGCGATCTGATCTCCTGGGTGCGCCCACATTCAACAGAGTTGGCCAATGCACACGGATTGACTATATTCTGCTGGATAGGGGCCTCTGGAGTTATGTTAATGATATGGTTATCACCAATACCACAGAGAGCGACCATAACCCTCTCTCCTTATCCTTAAAAAATCCTTGGCACACTGAAGTACTGCCAGTCTCTCTTGGCCGCCCACAGGGGATTACTGTCGCTACTTGTGGCAGGCGTCTAAAGTGGAGCAAGTTTATGTGTAACATCGACAAACTATCCACAATAGACGAAGTGGTTAAGGGTATGCAAGCTGAAATTGGCTCTATTGATTTAACTATAGCAGCAGACAAGGTCACCGCTGTTTTCGAAGCTGCCGTAAAAACTATTGGAGACCTTTTTTGGGTACAACTGCCATTAGGGAAACAGAAACCCAAACCTAAAGGCAAACATGATTGGTATTCGGCAACATGCAGGAAGGCCAAATCACGCCTAATAGAGGCAGTTAAAGGGAAGTCTCTCCCACTAATTCAAACTGCCAGAAGAGACCATAAAAAAGCTTTACTGGTAGCTAAAAGGGAGTGGGAGGATAACTACTGGCTAACCCTTAAGGAAGCCAGTATGAAAAAAGATTCTAAATCCTTCTGGGACACCATAAGGGTGCGAAACAGACCGGATAGTGACCTCGTAACCTGTAACATCCCGGGCCAGGTATGGGAGGCTCATTTCTCCAAACTGTATTCTTGCCACAACGACATGAATGGCAGAGGGTCAGTCCATTCCTCTCTCCACACTGACTATATTTTTTCCCCTAGCGATCCTGACTTCACACTGAAGGAAGTAGAATATGCTATTAAATCCATCATCCCACAAAAAGCTCCAGGGCCAGATGGCATCCCCGGGGACCTTCTGAAATCCGATGGTGTTAATTGGGGTAAATTAATCCACTTCCTCCTTCTTGCCATCTGTAGGGGTGCCCCCATTCCCGTGTCTTGGAAGGGGGCAGAGGTGGTTCCCATCCACAAGAAAGGCCCTAGGGATGATCCGTCCAATTATAGGCCGATTAGCTTACTGGATGTAAGCCAAAAAGTTGTCGGTAAAGTCATTCTACTCAGGATACTTAACTGGGTGGATGAATACAAAATACTTACCGATCTTCAGGCCGGTTTTAGAGTAGGCACTGGAACGATAGAGCAGGCCTTTAGGCTCATGATGATTTACTGGAAGGTGGTAGTGATAGGCAAGGGCAGTCTTTATCTCGCATTTATCGATTTAAAGACTGCCTTTGACCTTGTCCCCAGGGATTCGCTATGGAAGGTTCTGGCTAACATGGGGCTCCCGCAGTACCTACTAACCCTACTAGTCAGGCTCCATCAAGACAGCTTTGCCCAAATTAGGTGGGGTTCTGGAGGGGAGAAAACGGGCCGTGTCCCGGTCGAGAGAGGGGTCCGCCAGGGATGTGTTCTGGCTCCCACCCTTTTCTCTTTGTACATTAATGGGGTGGTGGAGCACCTACTCAAATCTCCATCTGATGAACCATCCCTGGGGGGGGTACGCATACCGACCCTCCTCTTTGCGGACGACACGCTCCTTATCTCCAAAACCCCAATGGGACTACAGAAACTCTTGGATAATTTCCAATCCTTTTGTACTGACCGAGGCTTGGTTATAAACACCAATAAAACAAAATACCTCGTTCTTAATCCCCCTAAGCAGAAAGTGCGCCCCCCTATTTTAAACACAGAACCCCTGGAAAGGGTAAAAGAATTTGATTATTTAGGGATACGCATCTCAGACAAAATGGATTGGATTCCCCATCTAGATAAGATGCTGCTGAATCACAAAAGGATCACAGGTGCCCTATTAAGGGAGCAGCGTTCCAGTTCGCTCAAACCAATAGGAACAGTCCTAGAGATCTATGCTGCCAAGGGTGTCAGCTCTGCGCTTTATGGAGCTGAACTTTGGGGCTTCGCATCTTCTCAAGCTCTACAAAAATCTGAGAACAAATTCTGTAGGCAAATAATGTCCCTCCCCCAAAGTACCCCACTTCTGCCCTTATTTATGGATCTTGGCTGTACCCAGCTCGGCGAAATTGCGAAATTTCGCCCTCTTCTATTATGGGCCCGTATTTGGCGGGTAGAGGAACTCAGTGCCTATGCCAGATGTTTGGAAGAAATAATGGAGTCACCACACTGGGCCAGAGTCAAATGGCTAACCGATATGAAAACTTTATTGTCAAACTTGGGCCTACTGGATTCCTGGTCTAGCAGAACCTCCCCTCCAAAACAAGTACTTAAAAACCTTTATCGGGATTGGACTCGCTCCCAAAGGCACTCTAGCTCATCTATTGGCAGGCTCACAGAGGACTTTTTGATGTTTAAAGATTGTCCCAGGCGAGAACCCTATCTAGACATAATCGGGAAACCGTTTGCCCGGTCTTTGTATTTTAAATTTAGAACGGGTACTCTCCCACTGAACACTTTTACCAAAACATGGAAAACCTGCACAGACAATACTGATTTGTGTCCATCATGTTTAGCCCACCCAGAGACATTAGCCCACTTCTTATTTGTCTGCAAGGAATATGTTAATCCAAGAAGGGCGTGGCTGAAGAACTTGTGTCGGCAACTGGGAACTAGGAGCCATGATGAGGCAATCAGGATACTTGTTTCGGACAGTTATGTACCCTATGCCTGTGCCCTAGCAAAATTTTTATTTTGGGCTTGGGCTATTCGAGCCAGAAAGCTTAAATATTCTGTTTAATTTTTTCTTAAACTATATCTATTCTAGCAAATGTTATTAACTGGATATGTGCTACTAATTTTTATTACTAAATTATCAATTCTTTTTAAACTGCTTTTATGATAATGACATTTTATCGAAATAAAGCTTTTTGACTTTGACTTGACAGTCAGTCTCATCAATGTGAAGTTGAATGTGGCAATATTTTGATTTGCCAGTGCCTTGAAACAGGAAAGGGCTTTCCAACAGTAAGGGTCTTATTTAGATCTCAGCGTATGGACTATGCCGTCGCATTTATAACGGCTATCCCATCTGCTGTATTACGATCTCCATAGGATAAAATGTGATTGTAATATGGCGAACCGGATGTCCGTCATGTTTGTCGCCCTCTGCCAATATTGAAATCAGGACCTGAGGTGTTTCTCAGCAGAAACCTTGTCAAATATTTGACACAGGACTTTCAGGAGCTCTAATTTGATTTAAACGCAAAACACAGGGCCTGCTGTTACCTCAACACAACATAAATGTCTATCTTAAGGGCATGTATGTCATGCATGATTGGATGACAGAATATGCCCAGATATGTGGGGATGTCTTTGAGCCATGTGCTTTGATTTGTATATCTCTGTTTTGATGATGTATCCTGCATGACAGTTTTGCAAAATTGGTGTCAGTCAACACATTGCTGGTAGCACCAGTGTCCACTAGAAAGGGAATGGAAGGTCCTGCTCTATTTAAGTTTAATATATGCTCTGATATTTCCTTGTAGTCTTCAATCAAAATGATGCACCAGATGAAGGAAGACATTGGCTTTGAGAGATTGTTGAGAGTTCATTGGCATCAGCTCAGAAGATGATGAAGATCTGGGTCACTTCTCTCCCTCTCTTTCGAGGGCCAGTGGCAAAGATTGATTTCCCAGGAGATGAGGAGGTGGTTATAGCGCTGTCCAGGCCGTTTATTCTTGTTTTGCATCCACTGCGACTTTTGCGCACCATCGGAAACTGTCCACTTTTTCCAAAACTGTGACGCGCTCTGGGGTTGCCGGGCAGGCCTAAGTATGTGGGAAGCGAAAACCACAGTGGAACTTTGTGCATTTGACTTTGCTTTCAGAAAGATGCATGCTTTCATGCAATGTAGTGATTCCTGTACTTCAGTTTTGATTCTGTGTTGCCTCATGATTTCAGCTTGGTATTCAACCATGTAGAAGATTCTGGCAATTGAAGGACAATTGTCTATTTTCTGTAGTTTTTGCAATAGTTTCTGTCCCAAAGCATAAGATTCACAGCTTTCAGGGATTTGTGACCTGAGAGCTTCTTTCTTTGCTGTTGCACTTATTGTAGTGACAAAGTTATACGTGAGCCATGAACGTAGTAACGAAAGAGTCAGTTGTCTTATTTGGTTTCTGTATCATTGATTGAACCCGATATAGTTCATAATCACCTAGGGCCTTATTATCAAGAAAGGGCAATACATTATCGCCACTTTTATCGGCTTCTATGGGAATTCACAAGGGCATATTATCAATCCCATTATCGCCGCTTTAGCGGCAGTTTCCAGTCGATAAAAGCGTCGATAATGTTTCGCCCTTTCTAGAATATATGGCCCCTACTGATTTACAATAGGTGGCTAGAGCAAACGGCACCACACTAAACACCACAATATAATTAATCAGTTAAAGACCAAAACTTGTAAGAGAAACAGGTGCACAGGCAAAGGTGATCAGCCACCATGTGCCTCTTGTAGGGTAATATCCTTTTTACCCAGCACTCCAAAGGAAAGAATCATCAGTCATCAATTTAAGTATTCATATGATATAAATCAGTTGTCCATGTTTAAATGTAACAAAATAAAAGATTCCATTGTATGGTTATAGTTCACTTCTTTATTGTTCACCTTCTTATAAAATGATTTACTTTTTATTAAGCAAGGGTGGGCAGTGCTGTACTGTCATGGGGTTCACCTTTGCTTATCTGGCACTCTTTTCCGTGAAGGCTGGGAGCGTAACCTTTTTTCCGTTAATTGTAAAATGTTATGCTGACAGTGAGAGCTAAATCTTTTTTCAGCCAGACCAACGACATTCCAAGAATAGTTTCATGATCCATTTGCACACGATGTCCCACCAAGGTTTTTTGCTGTTCATGCATCATGTAACAAGAGTTAAAGCTTTCTCCAGCCAGACCGAAACAGGATGCTCTATTGCCACTGACTGCATCACTAGTAAAAGCCTCATTTGAGGGATTGTTTCCAGTTCTGGAGGCCACATGCTCAGGAGCAGACAGTCTGGTGGCTGTCCAGTGACAGATTACCAGTAAAATGAATGTTTGAAATTGTAAGTGTCATTACCAGGCACTCAAAACTTTATACATGTTTTTACATGAGACACAATACATTGAAGTATTGTTTAGAAGAATACCTAATGAATTAGGAGGTCAGCGGGGTAGCATGGATTGTCAGCACCTGGGGCAAGGCAAGTATTGCGCCCCCTAACCCGTTGACCGTTAGCCCGTTGTGATCTGTAGTTCTTTTTTTAAATATAAAAATACTTCTATTTATTACACAACACTCACTAACACATTGGTATATCCCTTGCTGGAGATATCAGCACAATACACAAGAATACTTCATATGCAATCAGGTAAGTAGCATAAAATACAATGGTTTAAGAAAGGGGAATACGAACTCTGCAAAGGAGAACAGGACATGGATCAGAAGACCCAAAGGAGCTAGGGACACAAGGAACCGCCCAAGGAAAGTACCCAGGAACCCTACGGAAGCAGTGGTAACACAGCCTCGTGCCCAATGGAAGTCAATGGAGTAGTCACCATTGCAGTTTTAAAGATGAAGGACCCTTCCCAGAGGACCCCAAAGAATTCCCTAGGAGGACGGAAGGTTGGAGAGCCACCCCACCCGTAGACGCCCAGTTAACCAGGTTACCTGTACCAGGGAAGCCAGGTGCATAGGTGTGAAGAGGCGTCGGAAACCTCCATAGACTACGAAGGATAACTTAGAAGAAAATGCCTCTGGAGAAGTCCAGGAATGAGTCCAGTGGAATCCAAAGCTGGATTCTGCAAGTGAAGAACCTGCAAGCAAAGAGCACAGAGTACATGCCATTTGGAAATGACCAGGAGACACCAAGACACAATGGCCATCGATGTCAGGAGGTTCAGACAAGTCGGCGGTGACCTTGTCATTGAAGCTCAATTCAAACAAAGCAGAGGTGGTACTTTTTGGCTCTGACCCATCTTTCTGGTCCCCGAGCTGTGGCCAGCAGATCTGGGCTGCCTACCTAAACCAGTTGACAAAGCCAAAAATCTGGGTGTCATCATAGATAATAAGTTTTCTTTTGCCACCCAGATCAAGGGACCGACATCTTCCACATTTTTCATCCTTAGGAAGATCACAAGGATCTTAGCTTTTATTCCCCCAGATTCTCAAAAAAGGGTTATATCAATCTTGGTAATGGCCAGGCTAGATTATTGTAATGGTTTATACTTGAATCTTCAGTAACAACACCTACAAAATTTGCAGGTGCTGCTAAACACAGCAGTTAGAGTTCTCTCGCGTACTCCTAAATGTGCCTCAGTGAGAAAGGTTATTCAAAAGCTGCACTGGTTGCTAGTGAAAGACAGGATACAATTGAAGGTCCTTTGTATTGCCAATAAACCGCTACACAATCAGGGACCTTCTTACTTGGCCCAGAAGTACAGATGGTATATTTCCAATAGACTACCGAGATTAGCTAACTCTAAAATGTTGGTTGTTCCAAGGTTCAAGAAAATGAACTGGGGCGGAAGAAGATTTTTCACAGGAACAGTTGCAATCTGGAATGAACTTCCTTTAGGGATTCATTCAGCCCCTAGTTTGCAGACATTTAGAAGGATGTTGAAAACATGATTCTTTAGCAATTTAGATCATTGTTAGGGCATACATTTCCACTAAGCGGAGATCAGTAAACTAGCGCCAGGACAACTAATGGTAACAGTGCGCTTTATAATTCCTATTAACATTAAGAGCTGTGAGGACCAGGCGATGCTGAGGAAGATCAGAAGCCATGCACGAGCTGTCCCATGTCGGATGGCGGTGACTAGGTTGTCGGTGTCCTGTGGCAATACCAACAAGCCTTGGTAGCCACCACTGGCATGGAAGATGAAGAAGAAGCAACTTTGGGACCAGCAAGGTCCAAGGGGGACTCTCCAACAGCAAGAGAGTCAGAGCAGTCTTAAGAGGACCTCGAGCAGCTCACCAGAGATGAAGGCCCAGGGTACAGAGGATGCGGTGAGGATACTGATCTTGGAAGGAAAAGATGCCGGGGGCTGGAGCTTCTTGTAGCCCGAAGATCTCTGGAATGCAGAGCCAACAAACCTTGGCAACGGCAAGTCGAAGCGATGCACCGATGTTCGGTGCCAGCAGGTTCTGACAAGGGATACTGGCCTAAAAAATGCAGAGAGGACAGGTCAGGCCTCAAGGGAGTTGCAGGACCACCACCTGTGTTGCTGAGCCCCAGGAAGTCTGTAATTCAACGGGAGCAGCTGACCGGTCAGCTTCATTGCGGTGCCTGCAGATGCAGGGGAGTGACTCCTTCACTCCAAAGGAGATTTCTCCAGGTGTCCTTGATGCCCACAGGTCTGTTGAAGACCTGGCAGAAGCATAGAGACAGACAACAAAGAAGACTTGAAGAACAGCAAGACCAGGAGCAGCAGGAGCCTTCCTTGGCCTAGTCTCGGTTCCAGTGGAAGTCCAACTGTCCAGACGGTCGAATTACAACGTAGTTTCAGGCTTGAGTCCTGTCCCACGACGTATCTAAGGAACCACCCACAGGTAAGCCCTTAAGGAAAGGGTTGGACCAACTTGGGGGTCCCTCCTTTGTTCAGTTTCATGCCAGAGTGGGAGCCAATGGCTCCCTGAACTGGTTCAAACTGGAGTATGCAAGGAGGGCAACAAATGTGCCCTTCAAAGCAGTCTGGTGGTACTGGCTAGCACCCTCACCCGGTAGTGTAATTCCTATATTCCCAATAGTCTCTGCGCATTGGAATAATATACACTATAGTTTTGACATAGGACTGAGGTCAGTATGTCTCTATCGAGTATATTAAACCTAATTGTGTGTGCCGACTAACTCAGAGGTCACTAGAAACTTTCTCGAATACACAAGAAGGGATTAGTTCCTGACAACCTCATAAACATGACAGCTTTGTTTCCCTAGGACTGGAACAAATATCTTCAGAGTCGTGGAAACAATAGATAACTATTTTACTCAGTCAATCGTGCATGCTTCGTTTCTACAGAGTTGCAGAGAAATAGTGAGACAGGCGTTTTCAAAAAAAGGATTTATTGAACAGTCTTCTTTCTCATGTAAGAGAGGTGAACTGCTACAATTGTTAGACAGAATGCAAAATATAATGCGTACAGCAAGAATAGTATTATAAAATAATACTGTAATATCATTGTCTGTTGCTATGACATGTAAAAATACATACATAAATAACATAGGCTAAAATGCTCAACTTGTGCTTTTAAAATACGCCTACCCCAATGTACCTAACCTAGGTCTAGTATCAGGGAAGAAGTAAGTGTTGCTTAGCATAAGTTTAAGTTCTGCCAAGAATTGCCAAAGGTTTCTCTAGGTTCTAATCAGCTCCATACCTTTAGAATGAAAGAGGTTGGTATCTCTGTCTCAGGACTCGATTCCCCAACACCCCGCAAGGGGAGTCAGAAACACTGGAGCTAGATTCTCGGCAGGAGGATGTCAGCTTCTTTGTCAGTGCGTCAGCTGGAGAGTCGGCTTCCTTCGGCACTTGCTGTAGCGAGCTGAGTTGGGCAAGTAGGTAGTCGAACTGCACCGAACCACACCGTGCTTTGCCATAGCAAGTGAAGGTATATTTATACCTTGAAGGTGTTTAGGAATGCCAACTTTGACGTAAAGTCGGGCTTATGAACGTCATGGATGAACCCCTACGGAATAGTAGTTCATGCATAATAATGAGTTTCTTGGAGAAATTAATATCCAGGCTAGGGGAAGTCCCTTACAGCTTAAGAGTCTGGTTTTCCAAGAAATCGTTGTGACGTAGATGAACAGATGGAAGTAGCCATGCCTGTATTTGGGTAGCATGGGCTATGCCTAAATAAAGGTTTGAATTCTATGTCTATATAAGGGCAACATGAATTATACCTATATAAGGGCATGAATCGGGAAAATTCATTCGGAATCTAAAACGACATACAACATCCACACCACTTTCTTATGTACGACATTACTAAAATCCTAAACATGTTTAACATATCTAAAACATATCTACACATGAAGTGTGAATAACCCACCCGAAATACATATAAATGCATTTGAACTGGTTGTACACATAAAAGATGCATTGGTGCTGTACGCATTTAAGCAATGTTTTTTTCTAAGCATATATGTTGACATTTGGATGCTAAATTAATGAATCATGAAAATATACATTTATGAAATGGCTCGTAAATACAGAAGAAAAAATGCCGAAACCATTTCATGTCAGATTACATAAACTGTTTGAATGTGGACAAGGTCAAATATTGTCCCTGGAAGTATTCAAAGAATTCTTGTTCTCGATGAATAATTCTACTTTAAGAACATTACTTGTGCCAAAAATGAAAAATACAAATTTGGAAAAAAATAATAATCATAGGAAAAGTTCTTTGTTTTTTAAAAATGAAGGTCAAATTCAAAGTCTCTCAGAACACTGTATGCTCAAAAGTCAGTGTTAGTGCTTGGAGAAAACATCAAATCTTCTAAGTAAAAAAGTTGTCTATCATTGTAGATGACAATTGGATTACCTAGTTTAGAAGATTAACCGCACAGAGATGTGAAGCATCACCTTCAGCATTGGTCGCATTAGCAATGTTCAAATTGGATGGTACCTGTGTGCATGATGTTTCCTCTCGTACCTCACCATCAGCATTTTGCGTTTGTGAGATCTCAATGAATGCCGTCATCAGAATTGGTAGCCGCTGGGGACAACACTGCGCATGGGCCGTTACCGGGTCTCGCAAAGTATCAACATGCATTGGCATGACTGATGGGAGTGTTAGACAGATGTCTAGCATGCATTTTTCACCGCATAACAGGCAGCGTACAACAGGTAAGATGCAATCTTGCCAGATTGGTCTGAATGACAGAAACCATGTGGTATTTAATTCTCTTAAAAGAGTCAATCCCAAAATTTGGACAATGCGCTCACGACACTTCATCTCCAACAGGGCTCTCTTTATGGTGCTTGGAGTGGCGCTGGTGATTTGGCTTGCCATATCATAGCAGGAGGAGCAAAAATAGTATCCCGCACCGAGTCCCAAAATGAGAGGCAATCTGCCAAACACAGAGTGCATGAAGTTTGGAAATATTCATAGGACTGCTTCAAAAGGTGCTAACAGTCCAGAAAATACAGTCTTGAATACATGTGCAAAACCGCTCGTATCAGACATGTTTAAGATACGACTTAACATTTCTGAGAAATGTATAGGGCAGTTTGTAGTTAAGAGGGCATGTATCTCGGCAGATGTCCTTGCGACTTACAGATCATAGGTTTCTTTGGCCGAGGTCAGTGGCACAGTTTTTTGCAAAAGAATGGCTTTCATTCTGCTTAGAGTATCAATTCGTATAGAAGAGATGTTCAGTGAAGGCCATAACGGCGACTCCCTGTCTATCTTGGTTTTAGGAAACAATACTTGCATACAGCAAGTGACCCTGGCTGACACAGTTACTAGATATGGTATGCCTGGCAACATGCCACAGCAGCTGTGATCATTCAACATGAGGTAACTTCCATTTGAAAGTTGTCCAGAAATTGGATCAATCACCGCAGCTGGTGAACCTTGTAGGCGCACATTTCTCTAGAAAGTTTGCTGCCAGGCTTTTGCTTTCACTTGATAATTCATATCCTAGAAAAAGGATGTTTAAATTGGCAATTCTAGATTTTTTTTAATTGAATTTGTAACTCTCAGAGGTGAATCCAAGTATAATTGTATTCACCCTATTCAAGTGCCTATCCAAGTCATCATCTGTCAGATAGATGTTGTCCACATATGGTAATGCGTCATCATCATAAGTTTGTAGTAACTCTGTTACCCTTGCTGAGAATAACCCAGGACTGTTCTTGAATCCCTGTGGGAAAAGACAGAAGTGACGCTGTGTACCCATAATTGAGAAAGCGGTCAAATACCTACTTTCTGGTGCAATATTTTGACAGAAGAAACCATTAGAAATATCTAATGTGGTTTTACATTTTTTACGCACAATGTTATTCATTAATGCTGTACTGTATGCATTTTGCAATGCAAATGTTTTACAACAAGAGTTTAGATATCTGTAATCCAATACTAGACGATATGTATTGTCTGGTTTGGAGACAAGAAACAAAGGATTGTTAATTGACGAGGTGCATGTTTCAATCACCCCTTGGTATTCAAGTTGATCTAATATATCCCTGACCTGTTTTTTAGCTTCTTGTGTAACTGGGTACTGCCTTTGTGCAGTGGGTTGATTTTCTTTGAACTGGATTTTATGGTGAGGCGAATCCTCATCCCATCCTACATGATTTTTGTATAATGCTGGGGCTTGGGCGACTGACCATTTCCTGACATATGTATACTTTAAATGAATTGGAATATAATTCGAGAAGGCTGACATAATGATGTCCTCGCCATATGGGCACTCCCTAACAAATTGTGGTGGACAGTCTTGTTCAGCTAGAAGAATGTCATAACCCTTAGAAAGTCGCTCCCAAAAGAGTGCTCTCACTTTTCTTGGTATGTCTCCCTCCATCCGGAGTGTTATTTCATATAACCTATTTGGAGAACTAACCCTGGTATCTGCAGTTTCAACTTGAATGAACTCATTCAAGTCCACTGTCTCCAGATGATCCTTCAATTTCTGGCGAGCTATGGTGACTTCCGCTGCGCTGTCCATCATTGTCTGAGCCTCTTCTCCGTTCTTGAGTTGTGTCCTCAAGATCCTCGGCATGTCTGATTTTTAGACCTGCTACCTTCTTTTTGGTAAATTTTGGTAAATGAGGTTTCTTGTTTTTCTGAGCGTGTTGATCGTCTTTGGACATCACGCGTTCTTCTTTGTTTTCTGACCGTCCTCTTCTTTTGGATTTCTGTAACAAAGTCTGAAAGGTACAAGAGGAACGTGTATCAGTATCTTGATATCTATCAGGTTTTCTCAAATTATCCCTATTCCTGAGGTTATATCTCCTTTCGGAGGACCCTTTTGAGGATACCTACCTCTGGAATGAGTACGTTTCTCTTTAGAAGTTTGTTTGCTATTTTCCCACTTCTTTTTAGAAGAGGTAGGAGTGTTTTCAGTAAAGACCTTTTCAGGACTTTCAGACAGATGGGGTTTCACTGGTTTCCCACCCAGACTGTCTCTGCCTAATTCCTCATAGGATTTTTCAATTATACTGGCCAGTTCTTGTGGTTACTCAGTTACAACAAAGTCCCTTAATTTTTGGCGGATCATTTTGCTGCTTCTCCTTTAATATTTGCTAATATTATTTCTGAGACCTGTTTGAAATGTTTTAGTAGTTTCATACCCAAATTTAGAGCAGGCTCTGCCCCGTATTCATTTTGAATTTGTTTCAGGACATCAGGTATTACCGCCATAGATAGAACACCATGTTTTTTAGTGTGGATAGCAGCGAAGACTGTACCCCAAGTGTTGCAGTCCTCCAGATGTGGTGCGATCCCCATTGGTAAGCGGATTGTTAAAATCCTGTGTTTCTCATGAGGGGTAGTATTAGTAAATACCGCTTTGATTTTAATTTTTTGAGCTATCCAGAATAGAATTTGTTCCCTTTTTGCAGGTAACTTACCAATGACTGAATTTAAAGTCTGTGGTGTTATTTTTAGTGTATTCCCCTGTTGAGGGGTATGTTGTGGAATCATTATTGCCGGCTGGACTGTAAGAGTCCGCATGACATATTGAACCAATTGTCTATAGATTTTGATTAACTCCTTGAGTTGAGCTAGTATTGCCACATCTGTCATGTCATTAATGTTAGGATGTGGTGTATAGTGAGCTAAAACCGGCCATGTTGCTCTTGGTCTACCTAGTGGACCGAGCCTAGTAATGTGATTTAAATGTTTTAGGGCGCCTTTAAACCAGAGCTCATGCTCCTGGTATTTGAGTGGAATTTCAATATCTCGAAAGGAAGATATTCCCCTGGTAGTTCATCTTCTTTGTAGAAATGAAACACATGTGTTACTGGATTTGCTTTAGGGAAGACTATCCATGAATAGAATACCTCTGTCTGGTGATATTCATGTGCCTCTATCACAAAAACTGCCCTACCACCTCTCGATGATAGGCCATGTTTTTTACATTTTATAGTGATGGCTTTCCTTAAATTTAGAGGGATTGCTTTAGTATCCCTGTCAGTTTCTTGGAAACCTGTTATGTTAAAAGCTGCTGGATCAGCCGCAGCTCCACCGTTCTCGGTGTTGCTGTCGCTATCCGGCATTTTGTTGACTGAAAGTTTGCAGAGCAAGTTTCAAGGAAACAAAGATAAGGTGCACAATATTTTGGAACACTGTATCCTTCAACGTTGAACAAACCAAAAAGCTAATACATAGGATTTTTCGTCCTACTCAGCTATGGCGGGTATTATCCCTTTACCCACTCCAGACGTCTATTGGAGTATTTACAGGAAACGGGGGTTTCTGAGAAAAGCACGGCTGAGTTACTTTAGTATCTAGCGTTAAATTAGTGCCTTACCAAACCGTTGGACGCCATGTAGTGTAGTTCCTATTGTAGTGTATTTCCTATATTTCCAATAGGCTCTGCGCATTGGAATAATAAATACTGTAGATTAGGCGTAGGATTGAGGTCGACTAGGTCTCTAGCGAATCTATTAGACTTAATTGTGTATGCCAGCTAGCTTAGAGGTCACTAGAAACTTTCTCGAAATCACAAGAAGGGATTAGTTTCTGAGAACCGCATAAACATGACAACTTTGTTTCCCAAGAATAAGAAATCAATCACTAGAGTCGCGGAAACAATATATAGCTATTTTACTCAGTCAATCGTGCATGCTTCGTTTCACCAGAGGTGCTGAGAAAATAGAGAGACGGGCGTTTTCAATAAAACGTATTTATTGAACAGTCTTCTTTCTCAAGCATAAGAAATGTACTGCTACAATCGTAATACTGGTTATAAAGTACAAGGCATATAATACGATAAGTATTATAAAGTAGTACTGTAAAAGCATGATATGGTTTCTAAGCCATAAATTGCCTAAAACATATAAAATACATACAATGATAAAATTATGACTAAAAGTACTCAACTGGTGCTTCTAAAATACGCCTACCCCGGTGTACCTAACCTAAGTCTAGTACAAGGGAAGTAGTAAGTGAGGAGTAGCTTAAGTTTAGTATTTTTCTGCCAAGAGTCTGTCCAAGAATTCTCTACGGGTCTAATCAGCTCCGTACCTTGGTTTAGAATGAATCTCTCTCAGGACTCGATTTCCCAGCAACCTGCAAGGGTAGCCTGGAAACACTGGAGCTGGATTTCTCGGCAGGAGAAAAGACAGCGTCTCTCAGTGCGTCTGCTGGAGGGTCGGCTCATTCAGCACTTGCGGCTGCAGGGCGTCAGGCAAGTAGTTAGTCGATCTGCTCCAAACCACCGTGTGGTTTGTCTGGGCAAATCTAGGCATATTTATACTTTGAAGGCGCCGAGTTTGACGTGTGATTGGACTTAATAACGTCATCAAAGACTCAGTTCTTCGAAAAGTCCATGATTTCCTAGATAAATTAGTATTGAGGCAAGGGAAAGTCCCTAGCTACTGAAGGCGGGTTTCTCTAAGAAATCGTTGTTGATTCTTGGAATTTAGTGGAAGTAGCCATGCCATATTTGGGCTGCATAGGCTCAGTCTAAATATGGTAATGATTTTTATGCCTATATAAGGATTAAACAATCTATACCTATATAAGGGCACGAATCGGGAAAAATTACACTAGAGTCCTAGATTCATTTACAACACTATATTTTCAATAGGCTCTGCGCATTGAAATAATGTACACTATAGTTTTGACATAGGACTGAGGTCAGTATGTCTCTATCGAGTATATTAAACTTAATTGTGTGTGCTGACTAACTCAGAGGTCACTAGAAACTTTCTCGAATACACAAGAAGGGATTAGTTCCTGACAACCTCATAAACATGACAGCTTTGTTTCCCTAGGACTGGAACAAATATCTTCAGAGTCGTGGAAACAATAGATAACTATTTTACTCAGTCAATTGTGCATGCTTCCTTTCTACAGAGTTGCAGAGAAATAGTAAGACGGGCGTTTTCAATAAAAGAATTTATTGAACAGTCTTCTTTCTCATGCAAGAGAGGTAAACTGCTACAATCGTTAGACAGAATGCAAAGTATAATGCATACAGCAAGAATAGTATTATAAAATAATATTGTAATAGCATTGTCTGTTGCTATGACATGTAAAAATACATACATAAATAACATAGGCTAAAATGCTCAACTGGTGCTTCTAAAATACGCCTACCCCAATGTGCCCAACCTAGGTCTAGTATCAGGGAAGAAGTAAGTGCTGCTTAGCATAAGTTTTAGTTCTGCCAAGAATTGCCAAAGGTTTCTCTAGGTTCTAATCAGCTCCATACCTTTAGAATGAAAGAGGTTGGTATCTCTGCTCGGGACTCGATTCCCCAACACCCCGCAAGGGGAGTCAGAAACACTGGAGCTGGATTCTCGGCAGGAGGATGTCAGCTTATTTGTCAGTGCGTCAGCTGGTGAGTCGGCTTCCTTCGGCACTTGCTGTTGCGAGCGGCGTCGGGCAAGTAGGTAGTCGAACTGCACCGAACCACACCATGCTTTGCCATAGCAGGTGAAGGTATATTTATACCTTGAAGGTGTTTAGGAATGCCAGCTTTGATGTAAAGTCAGGCATATGAACATCATGGATGAACCCCTAAGGAATAGTTGTTCATGCATAATAATGAATTTCCCGGAGAAATCAACATCCAGGCTAGGGGAAGTCCCTTACAGCTTAAGAGTCGGGTTTTCCAAGAAATTTTGTGACGTAGATGAACGGATGGAAGTAGCCATGCCTGTATTTGGGTAGCATGGGCTATTCCTAAATAAGGGCTTGATTTCTATGCCTATATAAGGGCAATGCAAATTATACCTAGATAAGGGCATGAATCTGGAAAATTCAATCAGAATCTAAAACGACATACAACAACCCAAGTGCAATACACTAAGTCAATCAATCAATCAATCAATCAATCAATCAGGGATTTGTGAAGTGCACTACTCACCCATGAAGGTCTCAAGGCGCTGGAGGGGGAATTCCGGCAGCTCAGGCTCATCCGAAGAGCCAGGTCTTGAGGCTCTTCCTCAATGCTCGCAGTGTGGGGGTTTATCTGATGCTGAGGGGGAATTTGTTCCAGGACCTTGGCTGCGATGTAGGAGAAGGATCTTCCTCCCATTCTGGCTCTGTGGATGCGTGGAATTTCGGCCAGGTTAAAGGTCAGCGGAGCGGAGCTTCTTCTTGGGGGCGTAGAAGATTCTTTCATTGAGGTATTGGGGTCTGGTGTTGTGGAGGGCATTGTAGGCGTGTGTGAGCAGCTTGAAAGTGACTCTCTTTTTTATGGGGAGCCAGTGGAGGTCTCATAGGTGCTGGGTGATGTGGTCTTGTCGTGGGATGCTGAGGATGAGTCTGGCTGCGGCATTCTGGACAGTCTAGAGTTTGAGGACTAGAGATTTGTTGATTCCGGCGTTGAGGGCCTTCCCATAGTCAAGTCTGCTGGTTATGAGTGCATGGGCAACGGTCTTTCTGGACTATGGGGGGATCCATTTGAAGGTCTTGCGGAGTATGCAGAAGGTGTTGAAGCACGGGGATGATACAGCGTTGATCTGTCAGTTCATGGTGAGGGAGGAGTCGAGTATGATACAGAGGTTGTGGGCGTGATCCGTGGGTGTGGGATGGTTGCCAAGGGCGGAGGGCCACTAGGTGTCATCCCACGAGGAGGGTGTGGATCCAAGGATGAGGGCTTCCGTTTTCTCAGAGTTGGGCTTCAGGTAGCTGCTGCTCATCCAGGATGTGACGTCCTTCATTCCTTCCTTGAAACTGTGTCTGGTGATGTTGGGTTCCTTTGTGAGGGAGAGGATGAGCTGAGTGTCATTGGCGTAGGATACTAAGCTGAGTCCTTGTTTTCTGACGATGGTTGCGAGTGGGGCCATGTAGATGTTGAAGAGCATGGGGCTGAGGGAGGATCCTTGCAGTACTCCGCATCTGCCGTCTGTGGGTTCGGAGAGGAAAGGCGGAAGTCTGATTCTTTGAGTTTGGCCATCGAGGAAGGAGCAGATCCTGTCTTGAGCAGTTACCTGTATGCTGGCGTCGTGGAGTCTGGCGGCTAGTGTGCAGTGGGAGTGTCAAATGCTGCTGCGAGGTCTAGTAGAATGAGTAGGGGTTAGGGGAGGGAGAGCAGCTGGGAGGTGGGAGCTGGAACACGCAGGGGGGGGATGGGCTGCAGGGGCAGCAGCGGCGAGGAAGGGAGAAAAATGGTAAACAGGGCAAAACAGTGAAAAAGAGGCACAAAAAGGAGACAAAAAGGCACAATAAAGGCACAAAGGGACAAAGAGGCACAAAAAAGGCACAAAGAGACAGAGATGCCCAAAGAGAAAAAAGCACAAGAAAGGCGCAAACGAGGCACAAACAGACAAAGGCAAAAAACTACAGAATGCTGGAAGAACGGACCAGCAGAAGTGCAAGGCTCTCCCAATGGACCACCAGGGATGAAGCGCAGGCAAGAGCCTGGGGGTGGAGGAGGGCCTTGAACACCTACCTGGAACCAGAGTGGTGCTGGGGGCAGCGGTGCAACAACGGAGCTGCACGCGGGGAGAGCAGCTTCCCTGACCAGGATGTCCGAGGTCTTGCTCACCCTGTCACGCAGCGGCCACCATTAAGTAGGAGTAGGGGGCAGGAGAGGAGCTGGGAGGCGGTAGCAGACATACGCATGGGGGTAGAGGCATTGGGGGGCAGCAGTGGCAGGGAAGGGAGTGAAATGGTCAACAGGGCAAAACCGTGAAAAAGAGGCACAAAAAGAGACACAAAGGGGCGCAAAAAAGGCACAAGGAGACAGAGAGGCATAAAAATGTCACAAAGAGAAAAAAAGCACAAGAAAGGCACAAACGAGGCACAGACAGACAAAGGCAAAAACTACAGAAGGCTGGCAGAGCAGACCAGCAGAAGAGCAAGGCTATCCCACTGGACCACCAAAGAGGAGGCACAGGCAGGAGCCTGCGCGTGAAGGAAGCCCTCAAACACCAACCTGGAACCAGAGAGGTGCAGGGGGCAGCAGCGCAATTACAGAGCTGCCAGCGGGGAGAGCAGAGCGCGCCAATGCATAGCAAAGCTACGTTTCACTAACAGTATAGCTAAGAGCGCAATCTTGGTCTCCACTTTCTTTTTTTTATTGCGTCTAAAGATACCCAGGGCGCAGGCTTCCCACGTGTGGAGCATTGTGAGGCCGGTGACTGTTTGCAGTGTAGTGTGTACTGTCGTCCACAGGGTTTGCAAGCCAGGGCAGGACCAAAACATGTGCATGAGAGGGGCGTCCGGGGTTTTACATAGGGGGCATTCAAAGTGGGAGGTCGGGTAAAAGCGTTTAAGCCGTGCTGGTGTGAGGTAGGCGCGGTGCAATACGTTGAACTGGACATTCTTGAATCGCTGGTTGCGGTACACTTTTTTGTGATGTTCTAGGGCCGTCCCCTACTCCCTGTCATGGAGACTACGTCCAAAATCCTCCTCCCAGCGGAGTCGCAATCTCGATAGTGACACTTGTGTGAGTTCAATGATGGATTTGTATATCCATGTGATATGGTGTCTACCCGCTCCCATACGAAGCAGCGCATGTGCCACCGGGTAAGTGGTAGGTTCACCATCCCTGAGGTCCCAGGTCCGCCCACAATCCGCCACTAGTTGCCGATGCAGCAGGAATTGACCGGGCGGGAGCCCTCTCTCCTCGGTCAGGGCCGTGAACGAGGCTAGCTGACCGTCGGTAAACAGGGCCTCCATTTCTGTGAGTTGATGCTCCGTCCAGACCCGAAGGTCCCTCGCAGTGTAAAACTCCTATCCCTTCGGGAGCCCCACTAGAGGTAACAAGGGGGAATACACCAGCGACCCCTTGGACATGCGATGGATCCGCATCGCGCAGGTCCTAGCCACTTTTACCAACAGTGGATGCGTTGGGTCGGGCTTAGTTCCTGGGAGTAGCATTCGGGTTAGTTCTGGGACTGCCAGCTGCCCGCCTTGGGTCATCGCTTCTCCCAGGTTACTAGGCTTCAAATGAGGGGGCGCCCATCCCACCCCCGTCGCGAGGTAGCTGCAGAGTCGAGGGGGCCACTCGACAGCAGCCCGCCCCCAAATCAGGGATACCAGCATTGAGTTCAACTCCTGAAAGAAGGACCGGGGGGGGGGGACCAGGGGGACATTTGCGAAGTAATAGAGGAGTCGAGGCACCATGATCATTTTCGATAATGCGACCCTGCCTATGGGAGCCAGGGGCAAAGTTCTCCAGAAACCGATTTGGCCTTTAAGGCCCCGGAGGGCACAGTAATGATTACCCTCCAAGAGGTCCCGGGGCTCGTGGTAGAGTCTGATTCCCAAATATCTCGGGGGATCCCTCGTCCATGCCAATGAGGCATCTCCCAGGCGGATTTCCCTGTGTGGAGTATTCGGGTGCAGGGGGTAGAGAGAGGATTTCTCCCAATTCACTTGTAGTCCCGTCGCCCTCTCAAAATCCGAGAGCGTGGTCCAGATGGTGGTAAGGTCCGCGGCAAAGTCCCTGATGTAAATGAGGAGGTCATCCGCATAGAGGGAGATGCAGTGCATGCTCCCCCACAACGGAATGCCCCAGCGTTGGCCCGCCTCCCGCAGTCATGCCGTCAGCGGCTTCATTGCAAGGGCAAAAATGACGGGGGAAAGGGGGCATCCCTGGCGTGTACTGCGCTGGATCGGAATGGGAGGGGAGACCGAATGACCTATCTGTACCCTTGTAGTGATGTCGGTGTATAACAGCTGAGTGTATGCGAGGTAGTGGGGTCCCGCGTCCGCCTTTTGCAGCACCTCGAAAAGATATTGCCACGCCAGGGTGTCGAACGCCTTCTCAAGGTCCAGGACGAGGTACGCCGCCCTTGGTAACCTACCCCGCTCCCCATCCTGGACCAGGAACAGGCGGCGGAGATTCTGGGAGGTATTCCTCCCGGGGATGAACCCGCTCTGATCCGGATGGATCAGCCGGGGGAGACTATATCCGCTTGCGCATAGACCAACTCCCCCGCAGCGCCCCGGATGCCAGTGATCAGTTGTGTTTGCGTGTCCTGGCAGATGAGCCACGCCAGCAGTGTGCCGGCCCGGTCCCCTTCGCTGTGGGCTCTAGTGGTGTAGGTGCAAAAATTATAGTGCCGCAGATCCGCACACACCTCCTCGTATTTGGTTTTGGCCTCTGCTATTTGTGTGGGGGAGAACGCTCGCTGATCTGCCTCTTTAGATAACTGCGCTACTTGCTGTTCTGTAGTGTGCACTGCCCTCTCCAAGGTCTGCTTCACTCCTGTGATCTATCGGATACATGCGCCCCTTAAGACTACTATAAATGCATCCCATTCCAGGGATTTAGTCGCCGCAGTGCCCCTGTTTTCTTCGAAGTAATGGCGGATGGTGTCTGCTTGTTCATTCTTGAACACCGGTTCCTGAAGGCAGTCTTTGGGGAGACCCCTTGTGGGGATCGGTGGTGAGGGTGGGCCCCATTCGAGGGACACTGTGTGCGCGTCGTGGTCCGAGACCACCCTGCCCAGGTAGTCTGAGTGGGTGATGCGTGGCAGAAGAGATTGCGTACATAAAAAGCGGTCTAAGCGAATGCGCAGATTGTGTGGTATCGAGTGGAAGGAATACATTTTGGCGGCTGGGTTGAGGTGGCGCCATGCATCTGTGAGGGGCCAATGGGCCGCCCAGGCCCGAAAATCAGCTGTGTGCACGTGGGCTGGTGAGTGTTTGGGGGGGTGGGACCGATCTTATGCTAGGTCCATGGAGCAATTGTAATCCCCTCCCAGTATCCATGGGGAATGTATGAAGCCTGCTAGGGTACTCGTCAGCGTCCCCCAGTATGGTGTGTGGTCCGTATTTGGGGCGTAGATGCTGCCTACGAGGATAGGTTGCCCATCCAATAACCCCTCCAGCAGTGCATACCGGCCCTCGGGATCTACTTTTCTGCCCAGTTCTCTGAAAGGTACTCCGGGACGAATCCAGATTAGTGCCCTCTTGCGAATGCTGAGTACGTCGTACCGCAAAAAAGGCCTCTCCATTTCCTCTGTAGCCTACCCATTTCCTCCCTCGTGAGATGTGTTTCTTGTAGGGATATTATCTGCGCCTGTTGCCGCTTAATGTACGCATATATCGCATAGCGCTTTTTGGCCGTGTGCATCCCCCGCACATTTAGAGTTAAAACCTGATGTCTGTATGTGCCATGGTGGGTTCAATACCGCCTCCGGATGGCCCTCGGTCTTTGTCCAAGTGGGGTCTCCCATCCCGTGTTGTTGGGTGTCGTGCATGAGGCTATGCGAAGTGGTATGTATATGCCCCTGCGCTACATGTGGGGAGTAACAAGAGTTCATAGGGTGGGTGAACTGGGGTCAGGAAACTATCCCAATACAGGGGACCTACCGACTGGAGCGATACGTCCAAACTAGCCCTCCTGGTAAAGGAGAGCGTCTACGAACAGTTAATAACCATGGGGGTGGTGGTGCGTGAATGCGAGGAGGTTCACGGACGGGGGGCGCGGGATTAATGTGCGTCATCTGATCCCTGCGAAGTGTGGAACCTTGGGGTGTGCAGGCCCGGAGTGGGCCTTGGGGGTGCAGTGGAGGTCCCTGGCCTACCCGAATTTAGGGCCTCCTGCGTATGGGTGCTACCAGGGGTTAGGAGCAATGCTACTCTGGCATACTGCAACGTGTGTCTCTACGCGCTCTTCAGTTTATGAGATCTGCCGTCTGTGGCGTAACTCTTGGCATAGTGATCGAGTCCCCTTTGGACGATGATCTGTCGCTGTCGTCCTCCCCCGCGGAGGAGAACAGCCGTGGGGCCCCATCCACGTCGTCCGAGCGCGGCTAGGTCTGTAGTGATGAGACTGCTCGGAGGACTTCCCAGAGTTCTTGCATGATGAGTTCCAAATACGGTGAGTTTGATGCGGGCCTGCGCGTCATGGTGTCTCTGCCCACGTTCAGGTCCGGACCCGGGGAGTCGCGGACAGTGCATATCCGCCCAGTCTCGAGCCTCCTCTGCACAAGTGAAAAACAAGGTTGAATCCTTGTAGATGACTCTAAGTCTTGCGGGGAATAACAGGGAGTATTGAATGTCATTCGCTCTCAACCTTCGTTTCACCTCCAGGAATAACGACCTTTGCTGCTGGACCGCCCGGGCATAATCCGGAAAGACCATCACCAGTTTGTCTTCCACACGGAGTGGGCCGGATCGTCTCACGGCTCTGAGTACTGCATCCCGGTCCTTGAAGTGGAGGAATTTTGCTAGCATCGGGCGGGGTGGGGCTCCTGGTCGGGGCTTGCGCGCGGGAACTCGATGGGCGCGCTCGATGGAGAAGAACGCCGACCGGTCGGTCTCCGGGGTGAAGGTTTTCACCCACTCCTCCATGTGGCTTACCGGTTCTTGTCCCTCGATACCTTCCGGCAGGCCTAGGACCCGTATATTACAGCGTCGTGACCGCTCCTCCAAATCAGTCATGCGTTCCTCCATCGTGGACAGGCGGGTCAGGACAGCACTGATTGTCTTTTGTTGGTCCTTCACCAGGGGCTGCAGGTCCGCTATGACCTTTCCCCCTTCGCTGACCTTGTCCTCCAACTTCCGATGGTCATCCTTCACGAGGCTGACGTACGTCGCGAGAGTGCCCAGTCTTTCTTCCATGGTCACTCTGGAGTGCTCAATGGCAGCCAGAACGCGGTCCAGCTTGTCCGATATCGACTGTTCCGGGTCGCTGTCCCTGTCTTGGGGTGCGGCATATCCTCAGGCGCCGTCTCTGGCACCACAGTAGGTTGCGTGTGTCGGGGCTTCCCCACTGGGCTCTCTGGATGGCAGGGGGGGCGTTGGTTCGGTGCTACTGGGAACGGCGGACGTCGTTGTTGGTATCTGGGTCCTCCGGGTTGGGGTCCGAGTAAACTCCACCCCCTGCCTGGGTAGCCGATGGAGGTGCGCGGTATATCTGCTGTGTCCAGGAGGGTCACTCCCTCGGCTGTGGTCCGGGGTGGGTGCCAAGTGGGTGTCGTGTCAATGATCCAGTCCAGTCCCTGTGGCGGGGGGTGTCACCCTCCCCCCTATGTTTGGCAGCCCCGGGGGGGTTTCCCCTGTTTTTTTTTTGTTTTTTTTTGTAAAACAATTTTTATTGCAGAGTTCAATGCAAGGTATACAACATACGTGCAAGAAATTTGTGCGGGACCTTAAATACCTTTGTTATGTCCAGTCATTACGTACACAGCCTTATAACCCGCATCCCGGAGGCCGGGCGGCAATTAATCATTAAGAATACATTCCCAATTTCCTGGTACAGACGTTCTCAGCGGTCCACCGCCCTCCGCTTTTAACTTTTCCAAACCTTCTGTTCCTCATCGTCCAGCAGTGGGCTGATGAGCCCTCTGTTGTAACTGGGTTAGTACTTCTTCTCCCCCCTCCCTGCCCCCCTGGTGTCTGTGCCTATATTCGGTGGTCGCATACTCAGTTGTGTTGGTAGTCTCGGGATTTGATGTCAATTATTGGGTGTGTGTGTCCGGTGTTAGCGCTGGGACTAGAACCGCTTCCCCCGGGGACCCTGGGTCTACTATTTCCTCCTCTTCTTCACTCTCTACTGCACTGTCCCTAAGAGCCTGGACTAGGATCTCCCATGCTAGCGCCGCTTCCTGAGCTTTCTCATCTGCCTTACGCCTGGCCAGCTGGTACCTAAGCGTGCTCTCCGCTGCAGCCCATTTCAGAAATTCGTTCATCCATCTCTGGCGTGTCGGTGCTGTCTTTGATTTCCAACCCTTGGTGAGCTCCCTCTTTGCAATAAGTAGGCCCATGTCAATAAATTTACTTGACAGTTTGGTTTTGCGTGTGTGTGGAAACCAGTGTAAAAGTGCGACCGCGCTGTCATATTGCAAGTCTCTATCTGTTACCCCGTTCAGGGTGTCCCCCACCTCTCTCCAGTAGTCTTGTAACTGTGGACAGCCTCTTAGCATGTGTAATAAGTCAGCACCTAGTAGTGCACATCTGGGGCATGCTGCGTCCTCTGCGCCAAAGTATTGTGCTATTTTATTCGGAGTGAGGTAGGCCCTATGGAGGATGTAAAGATGTATTAATTGGAAACAGGCGTTTCTGGTGCTTTTCCTAGCTCTCTGAACCAATTGGGACCATGTTGCATCTGGGATTTCTTTCTGTAGGTCAGTCTCCCATTGTGTTTTGAGGCGCGTTAGTGGTGGCATATTTTCCGCTTGCAGTCTGGAGTAAAGACACGTAACCGCCTTGAACGTCCCTGCTGCCATCATCACGTATTGGCACGCCGGTGACGTTTTGGGTTCAACCAGTCCCTCCCCCCAATGTGCCTGAATAGTCCGCACTACCGCCGCGTGCAGTAAATAGTCTCCTCGTGGGAGATCGTATTGCTACTGCAGATTCTGGTATGACGTCAGCACTCCGTCGGTATAAAGGTCTCCCACCATCTGCAGATCAGCCTCTTCCCAAAATTGGAGGTTCGACCAGTCTCCTCCATGTGGGAGCGCTGTTATCATACCTATTGGGATCTCAGTCGCATACGGGTGACCAGGACCAGCACGCTTTTGCATGCGGTTCCAGCATAGCCTCAGCGTTCTTTCTTCTTGGGTCAGCCCTCTGAGTACTAGTTTCTGCTGCAGAGCTATATACGCCAACACATGGCGGGGGGTACCCACGTCTCTCTCTTGCTCCGGCCCCCGATATACCCTCGCCACCTCCTGCATGAAGAATTGCAGTTGTGCGGCCAGGTAATAAAGCTCAAAGTCAGGGACCGCCAACCCCCCCTCATTCTTCGGGCGATTTAGAGTCGCCAATGCTATTCTCCGCCTGCTTGCTCCCCATAGGAAGGACACTATGCTAGACTTCAGGCGTTTGAACATTCCTCCCGGTATCCATACAGGGAGGGTCCTAAAAAAGTATAACAATCGTGGCAGGGCGATCATTTTAAGTAGGGATACTCGTCCCGTCATGGATAGGGGGAGGGTAGCCCAGAAGGACATGTTGCCCTGCAACGCTCGGGTACATCGACCAATATTTCCGTCCAATAGGTCTGCGGGTTCGTGGTATATGTAAACCCCGAGATAGTGCAGACAGTTAGGTTCCCAGCGTAGGTTGAGGTTGGTCGATGGACACTTCTCCGCCTTCCTGAGCGGAAAGAGGCAAGTTTTCGCCCAGTTCACTTTTAGGCCTGAGACTCCTCCGAATCTCGCCAGTAGGTCCTCCGCACCCGTCACCGCCTCTTCGGCATTATCTAAGAATAACAGAAGATCGTCTGCGTACAGCGATATATAGTGGTGGGTCCCTCCAGCCACTAATCCGTAGTAAGAATCACCTCTTCTAGCCAGCGTCGCCAATGGCTCCATCGCAAGAGCAAATAATAGGGGAGAAAGTGCACACCCCTGTCTTGTTCCCCTGTTCACCTCATATCGATCCGATATTAAAGCTCCCACTCTCACCTAGCGCCTGCCGAGGCATAAAGCACCTTGGTCCACTGTATATAACCCTCTCCCAGACCAAAACACTGCATCACTTTATAGAGGTAGTCCCATTCCAGGCTATCGAAAGCCTTTTCTATGTCGACCGACAGTACCATAGGGGCTCTTGCGGTCGGCGGAGGGTCTGCTATTAGCCTAAGCAGCCTGCGAATGTTGTGGGATGTGTTTCTAGTAGGGATGAAGCCCGATTGGTCTCTATGAATCAGACCCTGCATATGGGCTATCAGTCTTGTGGCTAGGATTGTGCTTAAAATTTTATAGTCCGTCGTCAGCATTGACAACGGGCGATACGAAGCTGGATCTGAGCTATCTCTGCGCGGTTTTAGCAAGGGGATCATAATCGCCTCGCGCATCGAGTGGGGCAACTCGCTCTTCTCTTTGGCTTCATTATATACTATTCGTAGCCTTGGGGCTAGTAAATCCACATACTTCCCGTAAAGCTCGATAGGCAGCCCATCCATTCCTGGTGTTTTATTGCGCGCCATTCTCTTTATGGCCCCTCTGATTTCCGTGAGGTCGATCGGGCCTCCGATGGCTTTAGCGTGTTCCTTTTCTAGTTGAGGCAGCCGGATCTCCGTTAACAAGGCTTCTATCGCCTCGATCCGAGTCTCCAAGCTCTTCCTATACAGCCTGTCGTAATAGTCTCTAAAGCACCTCAATATGTCCGGTTGGGTGTTGTACACTTCCCCGCCCAATCCTTTCAGGGACAGTATCGGGGTATTGCCCCTATTGGGGTTGGCCAGCCAGGCTAGGAGTGCCCCTGTCTTATCCCCCTCAGCAAGAGCCTTAGTCAAATAAGATTTATAATCAAAGCTGCGTAGGCGCTCTACCTCAACTGCCATCGCCTCCCGCGCTGCACATACCCTATCTTGCAGTTCGGGGTGGTTGGGTCGCGATTTCTCTGCGTCTCTCAATGTCCGTTCAGCCTTGTCTAAGTCGTCCACTAACGTCCGTCGTGCCCCCGCAAATTTCCCTATACAGTGTCCCCTTACCACTACCTTGAATGCATCCCATTCAGCGGCTCTTGAGGAGGTAGTCTCCTCGTTCTCTGCAAAGTATTGTGTGATTCTGACTTCTAAGGCTGCGCTGAACGGTGGGTCATCCAGCGTGTCTGGCCGGACCCGCCACGTCGGGATCGGCGTAATCCCGTTCATCCAGGCTAGTGTGAGTAGTAAGGGGTTGTGATCTGAGATCGTGCGTGCCAGATATTCTGTTCGGGCGACCATCGGTAAGACTTGCTGGGAGCATAGGAATGCATCAATACGGACGTGGAGGTCATGCATGCTGGAGTAGAAGGAATAGTCCCTCTCTGCAGGGTGTTGTACTCGCCATACATCAGTCAGGTCCCACTTCTCCTGCCAGTTCGATCTGTGTTTCGCCAATCTATGTACTGGGGAAGCATGCAGCGGTGGGTGCGATCTATCTAAAGTGGTGTCTTCAATAGAGTTGAAGTCTCCCCCCATCAGTACCGGTCCTGCGAAATAAGTAGCTAATAGCCTGGATAGTTTAGTGAAATATGCTGCTTGCTCAGCGTTCGGTGCATAAATGCCGCAGAGTGCGATATCGCGGCCCCTGAGCAAGCCTTCGACTGCTACAAATCGCCCCTCTGTATCTACTGTGTGCCTAGTGACTTGGAAGGGGACCCCGACCCGAATCCAAATTAGTACTCCCCTGGCAAACGCTGAATACGTGGTGTAGAATAGGTGACCCCTCCACCTCCTTTGTAATGCAGCCCCTTCTTTTTTAGTTAGATGAGTTTCCTGCAGAAAGGCAATGTGAACCCCTCTGCGGACAAGGTAAGAATGAACTCTGTGTCTCTTTGTCATTGAGTTCAGACCCCGCACATTCCAGGACACACATTTTAATGATCCCACACTATCCATTATCCCGAAGTGGTCGGTTTCGAGCCATGTCCAACAGTGGCCAGACACCAGGTATGACACCCTCCCCACCCGTCCCCAACATTTCTGCCCCCCCCTCCCTCTGCGCTCTGTCCCCTCCCAGCGCAGCCCTTCCCCTCCCTCCCCAGTCCCTGCCCTGAGTAACCCCAACTTCTCTAGGCGCCCTCCCCCCAGAACAGGACCTAACTGCAAAGGAGTTACCCCCATCCAAACAAGTGAGCGATGTGCTCTCAAAACTTCCTACTCCGCAGTCTGTACTGCGGCGGCCTTACGGGCCTCTGGGCGTGTGAACTAGCTTCCGCTATGGCAGTCGCCTCCCTGTTCCCCCGCCCCTCAATATGCATCCAGACTCACGTTAGTCCAGTCTCACTGCTGCCTGCTCAATCGGTCGCATACGCCATACCAGCCAGATTGTTGCAGTCAATCCCCCCCTGTTTCCGTTTCAGTTGCCAAAGATTTCTTCCGCGGTTTGAGGCGTTACTGTCGGACCCCTTGTGCTGTCCACTTCCGATAGTTCAGTTTCCGAGCCCGTTCTTACGTCTTCCGAGATCGGTTCCCTCTCCAGCGGCGTCGATACCACGCCCGAGACCTCCTTCACCGCTTGCAGTGCCGCATTCCGCTCCTCTTCTGTTTGAGATTCCGTCGTTTTTTTCCGGTGTTGTCCACGTTTCCGGAGCCGCTTGGATCGTCGCACCGAGCTCTGTCGGAATTCTTCCTCAGTCCCGAAGCGGGTCCCATCCGTTCCAGCCTTGTAAGTGTCCCACCAGGACCATGCATCCGCCGATGATGTAAAGAACAGAGCTTTCCCATCTATTGAAATTCGGAGCCTAGCCGGGAATAAAAGCGAGTATTGCAGCCCTTCCGTACGTAGTTCTTTTTTAATGGACAGGAACGAGGCTCGTAGTTTTTGAGTTTCAAAGGTGTAATCCGGGAACAACGTGACTTTACTGTTATCGACCTGGAATGGTCCCGCTTCCCTTGCTCGCTGAAGGAGCCAGTCTCTGTCTCTGTAGTGGAGCAATTTGATCACCACCGGTCGCGGGGGTAGACCCGGTTTCGGGAGCCTGGCAGGTACACGGTGTGCTCGTTCTAAGGTGAAGAAGGGGGACAGCCCCTTCGGGGCCACCACTGTTCGCAGCCAGTTATCTAAGTAACCCATTATGTCCGTCCCTTCTTTTTTCTCCGTAAGGCCCACCAGGCATACATTGTTCCAACGGCTGCGATTTTCCGCGTCCTCTGCTCTTCTCTCCAGTGCTCGGATGCGGTCCAGGGCATCCGTGAGCTTTTCTTCCAATGCTTTTTGTCCCGGCACAATGTCTTTTAGAGTGATCTCTGCTTCCTTGACCCTATCGGCTAGTTTCCCATGGTCAGCCCTCAGGAGCCCCAGGCCCGTCGACACCTGAGCAATGTCCTGCTGCAGAGCGTCCCTCGTGGCTGCGATAGCTTCTAGGATTTTGTCTTGCATCATTTGCAGCTCTGAATGGGGCTGTTGCACGTCTTCTGAGGCCTCCGTGGCCGGGCCACCATCCCCCTTTGGCCCTCGCGGTTTCCCCATGCCACCTCCGGAGTATCAGCCGGCCCAGCCTGGGCAGGTCGAGACAGGTAGTCCACTCAGCAGGTGGTCGGTTCGTGGTCTCCAGTAGGAGCAGGCACCGTCCAGGTAGCAGCGTCCCGTGTTCTGCGTGGTCGGGGTCCCCCTGTCGGCAGTGGTTGTCGTGCCTCAGGGGCCCAGGCGCCGTGAGTGTGCGTACCCCCCTCAGTAGATCGGGAGGGGTATCCGTGGCCCCTCTCTCAGCGATGAAGCTCTGCTATGGGCCAGTCCCCGTTGTCGCCCGGGCCTGGCCTCCGAGCAGCTACCCGGGGTATTGCTCCTTTAGATCACCTCTCTCTGTGGGCGGTTGGGCCATCGGTGCCGCACAGGGCCTCTGGACTGTCATACACTCCCCCTGGCGGGAGCAGACCCCTTTGCTGGGGAGTTGGGTCGTCGCTCTGGGAAGGGAGCAGTCGGTCCCCGTTGCTGCCTACCGCCTAGGCTTCACACCGGTCCGGTATAGGGGAGCCAGCCAGTCGTTACCTCCCCCTTGTTTGGAGGCCCCGCGGCCCTTGTCCGGGTGTAGAGCTTCCGAGGATGGTGAGGCTCACACTCGCCAGCGCACCTCCCCTCTGGAGTACCCCTCCGTCGGTCAATGCCGGGCCGAGCGCTCCCCCGGGCCGATGCAGGGCTCCGTTCCCCGCATCAGGAGCCCCCAGGAGTAGTACACGTGAGTGTGCCCGCAGGGTAGCTGGGCCCAGCACCAGGACATAGGGCTCCTCTTGCAGCCGAGCTGTGTCTTACAGAGGCTGGCCGGGTTCCCCACCAGCCCTCTCCAGGTCGAGGTAGTCGGCTCCCTGAGTAGGCCCCGTGCACCTCCCTCTGCCGCTCTCTCCCCTCCGGGACTCCCAGCTGCCTTCCAGCGCCGCCGTCCCTGTACCACGGCAGCCCCCCGGTGAAGTCCCGCCGGTTACCTGGGCTCGCCGGGTCACTTGCTGTTCGCTCGAAGCTCCGCTCTCACTGCACCCCCAGGCGCCGACGCGCCAACACCAGAGGGGCCGTAGGCCCACAAGCCGGGGCGTAAATTTCCGGGTCCTACGGGACCGGGGTCTCTTCCGGGCGTCCTGGCTCTGCACACGCTCCTTCAGGGCCCGCCGCCGTCGGGGCGCTTCTCGGGGGTAATCGTTAACTCACTGGTCGGCAGGCTTCACTCAGTGGCGCTCCGGGTCTCTGCTGGCGATAGTTTGCAGTCTGCAGCCGCCTCACGTCGCCATTTTGCGCTTCGTCTTCCCGGGCACTTCGCAGCTCGCAGTGCTGGTTGTGACCGGTCTGCCGGCCAGCCTCCCGACCGGAGCAGGCACAGATGGGAAACGTGGAATCGACCCGAATTTCACGGGATTCCACGTCTGGTTCCGGATATATTTCGGATAAGCGGGCCGAGGGTCGGGAGCCTCACTAGGCTGCGTCCGCTCTCATCGGCTGCTAGCCACGCCCCCGGGGGTTTCCCCTGTTGCTGATGACCGACGCGGCGTCTCCCACACTACCTGCACTCTGTGGGGCTGAGCCGGTGGACACACTTCGCCCTGCCTTCTCCCCTTGCCTGAGGGCGTTGGTGTTTGGTGGGATACCACACGCAAGGTGTCTCCTGGCTGCTGGCTATCAATGGCGGAGGTATACCGCCATCTTAGGGTCAGGCACTGGGCCGTGGCGGCAGGGATTGCCCCCACTCCTCTCTACGGCCGCCTCACATCCAATGTCCCTGCTGCCCCTGCTCCAGGGAGGGTGTCAGCCGTCGTTCTGTCCGTGGCGCCGAGGGGAGCTGCAGTCTCGCTCCGCCTGCTCAGCGCCGCTCGGACCGGCACTTGTCCGCTGCTGTACCCTGTGTGAGGGGACCCGCCGTGTGACAATCGCCGCGGCCGTCCCCTCAGCGTCTGGGTGTGCTGCGACTTGTCTGCCCTCGTGCTCCGACTCCGGGCACGGGGGTCGCTTTGTCAGTCCGCCGCTTGGGTAGGCGGGTCACCCGCCGTTCTCCGGGGGATCAGGCGACACTGCTGGCCGCCGCCATTTTGTCCCTTGTCACCGGGTGACTCGTCGGGCCCGTTTCGCCCCGATGGCGGTGCGGCTTCCGTGGCCCCTGTACAGTGCAGGGTGCCCCACGGCTTCCGGTTGCGGAGGCAGTGCCTGTTTCCAGGGATGGACGCTGGAATCGGTACAAGGGTCCCTGTCTGTCGCGGAGCCTCAGCAAGGCACGGCCACCATCGTTGCCTGCTTGGCCACGCCCCCATTTACTTTGGAGTTATATGACCGTTTTTAAAAGATTTGTCAGAAATGTAAGTTTATAATAACATTTGATAAAATGTAATGAATGAATGATTATGTAACGGTTTTTATTGACCAAAAACATAAGTAAATAAAGAAATGAATAAGACATTTCTCCTCATTATGCCTCTTGCCCAAAAGTGACGCACATCCAACGCAAAATCATAGTAAATCTGGGCCTTGGTTTGGATGCCTCTAGACTCGCCTGATATCGCATATGCCCTGCACAGAACCTTGCCCTATTTCACCTTGTTTATTACATTTCTGCCCTCACTTTCAAAATCCTGGAGACGTTCCTGATTAACGCCTCCTTCTGTTAGCTCATCCAGATTTTTCCTTCTAGTTCCTGGTACTATTATTTCAAGAAGTCACATGCTGTTTCATGTGATTTTTTTAAAAATGCATATGCTATTGCTTATGATTACTTTTTGTTGATGTTTTCAAGAACACAAACACTATTATTACATGTGAGATCGCCTGAGGGTTTTGCAGCCAAAGAGTAGCAATATTTGCAGATATATTCAAAAGAAAAGAGTGGGCTTTGTTTTTAAGCTGGTTATGTTTTTTACAAACTCAGATGTTGTGTAATACATTTCTGCTATTTTTCTAATGGGTTAAAAGGAACGCATCTTTGCTCGATCAGAAACACTGCAGTTGATGGAGTTTAGTATACTGTTAGTTGGGACATCACAATGTAGACATGGGCCAAGATCAGCTGAAGGTTTGTGCCACATTACTTTTTTAGCACTAAAGTTGACCCTTGTGCAGTATTAAACTTGTTTGTGTAAGCGTCAGCCCGCTGTTAATTTATTCAAAAGGGTCATGTGCGTGGTAGAACAGTACAAACAACCTTGGCTTTTGCCACGAAGCCAGATAAGCTAAAGCAGCTTGGCCTAGCTATGTTTCGAAACATTACATCAAACTAAACTAGGCTAAACCCATGAGGTAAGTGGCATATTGCGTGAAGCACTTACGTGTCACTTACGCAAAAATCACAAATCACTCATTTTACAGGGCTTAAATTTGGGCCTATGTCTGAGGATCAGAAATTGTGTAAAAGGATGAACCTAGAGTACAAATCCAATGCTTGAGACCACTGATTTGCCTTTGTGCCACAGCGCAAGGTTGAGCGTCAAGCAAAAGAGGATTTTGTTTATGTCTGTGCTGCAGATGCCATCACTGATTAGTGCTGCTTTGTAAATCTGGCACAGTGTATGAGTGTATGCAGTTTTTCACTCAGCACTTTCATGATAGAAGGATATGGTCAATTTAGGCCACAGTACACTTTTTTTGTGGGAATAAACCAGGTCTCTTCCCAGGATGTATTTTGTATTGTACTGTAGTTGCATGTAAAAAGCGCTTTATACCCCTGACAAGGAACTGAGGGGCATATTACCGAGGAATGCGTTGGAAAACGCACAACGCACATTCCCGTATCGCCGGCTATCGCCAGATTTCATTGCCTTTTTAGCGCGCAATTATCAATGCGCATCAGGCAGGCGAATAGAAATCCGGCGATAGTCGGCGATATGGCACATTAGCGCATGAAAACAAACGTTGTTTTCATGCGCTAATGTGGGCCTTGATAATATGGGGGGGGGTGGATTCAGCTTTATAATCCACACCCCCATGTTGTCAATGCCTAACGCCTGGTCAGAGCAGGCGTTGGGAGACCTGCGATAAATGAGTTTATCGCATGTCTTTTCCTCCCATCGCCTTCCTTGGTAATAGGGTGTTCCCACCTCCAACCACATTTATCATGTGGTTGGACGTGGGAACGCCCACTTTGCATGTCATTAACGATGTTTATCGCCGACATGCAAAGTGGGCTTGGGGCAGGCTTTAAAATGCCCTTGTGAATAGGGCTCTAGCAGTATCGCCGCTTTCACGGCACAATTCGCTGAGAAAGCGGCGATACTTGCCCTTGATAATATGCCCCTGAATCCTCACTCTCCTCAAAGCTCATTTTAGTTTTCTCCACAACCGATCTATTTTTTTTTCTCATTGAGCATGCTTAGTAGCCAGGAGTGTTGTAATTCGCCTTCTGACTGAATGACCTTTGAGTAACATAATGAGTATATGGAGTTTGCATACTGTGCTCAGTCATAAGTTATGAATGTCTGATTCATAAACCATGTATATCTGATTTAGGTTTGTAACAGTCATGTTGCCATGGCAGTAAATATAGTTTATATACACTGCCCAGTGGATGACATAGCAGTTCAATATCCAATTTTAATTCCAATTTTTTAACAACTTCATTTAAACTTACACTGGGGAGAAGACGAACACTTATTGCTGTCTCAGCATTACAATGTAGAAAGTAGACGCTTGACAGCATATAGGACAACGAAATCCTCCATTTTGTTCCTAGATCGGTCTATGTCTCACTTAGCTTCCCCAAACACCCATGTCCATGAGCAATTCTTCATCTTTACACTGTCCAAAGCGACACGTCAGTCAGACGTCCTTTCCGGGGAGGGACCAACTCACGTCATTTGAATCAGGTGTAGCTGATGAATTCTTGTCACTGATACATCCCTTTTTATGTAAGTCTTAAAGGGCATTACCATTTTGTTCAGCTTTCGCCATTGTGCCATTGTATCCGTGAAAGTGGCAATTGGCTTGTGCATGTCATACAGTTTCCAAATCTTAGACCACCATCAATCAAGAGTGGGAAAGTCTGCAATATTCCATTTCCCAGCAATGGTCAGGTTGGCTCCCAACAAAAGCTGGGTGATGACTTTCCTATTGGTGGTGATCGAGAGTAAAGACATTCCTCATTTGTAAGACCCATAGGGCTGTTACAGGGTGCATCTATAATTCAATAATTGTAATGTATTTAATTTTAAAAGCAGAAAAATAAATACTCAAAATGGTGCTTCTTTTGAGAGACTTTTCATGCTGAGCAGATAGACTGCACGGAGAGTTAAACCATACAGGATGAGATTGAATCAAATACAGGCATAAGCTAACATATATTTGTACTATAACACTAGTAAGTGTAGTCTTTTGTCATACATGGCTGCTTAATCCGTGTATGAGTGCATCTCCAAGAGTTAAATAAACGTGGAAATATACAATTTTACAGCACCATTTATTTCCAAAACACAAAATAAATATGGATAAATACAGATGCAAATGTTAAAAAAGTAAATATGTATAAATCCAGATGGAATTGTTGAAAATCGATGCATGAGAGGATTTCCGCCAATAAGGCCCTCACACGGTTGCACTCTCGCCCAGTGATTAATTTGAGCCAGTGATTGCAGGTGGAGCCCACCAGCACTCATTTTTGGGGACCATCACTTACTTTTCATGATCAGACATTGACTCAGAGCAATGGAGAGAAAAACACATATGGACGAAAAGGGGGGGCAGACAAAGAAAAACAGAGACAAAAAGAGGAAGTAGGGATGAAAAGAGCATGCAAGAGTGAAATAAAAGGTCGGGAGTGGATGGTTGGGGAAGAAAGAGGCATGAAGTGGAAACCATACTACAGGGCCTTGATATTTGGTAATCTCGACATTGGTCAGAGCTAGCTTCAGCTTCTGAGAAAAATCTATTGGCACCACTGCACCAGCACTTATTATATTTCAAATTAAGCACTGCTACCATCTAATTTTCACAAAGGAGCCCCGCTCGCCACAACCTGGCCATTCTCATCCAAGCCTACATAGATCACCTTCAGATGCATCAGAGTTAAGTACCATTGTGGAATAATCTTATATGCACCTACTTTACAGTGGGTGCAAATGGAGCACTTACCTGTCCTCTGCCAAATTAAAATCCATGTACTTTCAGATATGCCATGTTCGAGGTCCTATGACCATTTCATAGTATATGGTCATTGCTGTAGGGGAGGTTTTTAGCCAATACCGATATAAACAAGAGACAACTCTTGTTGTTACCACTTTTTATATATCTTCTATTTTTTTAACTTGTGTTTATTGAGTAGTTTGCAAACAATGCCGTCATCTCGACGGTGCATGACAGGAGCTTGTTACTATAACAATAGTGGTTTAGCAATGTACAGGATGTATACCTTTCATAACAAAGGGATGCATGAGTAGCGCAGGCAAGCGCATGCACACAGTTACAGAAAGAAGAAGGAAGATAGGTCGGGGGTGAACAACATAGGGGCACACAGCCAATGCACAAAGGCGTATTATCCCTCACCACACACATTGTTAGAAATGGGGGTTTCTAGTTGGCATGGGTTTGAACATTTGTACAAGTAGGGACTCTTCTTCCTAGTAAGGGTAAGGGAGTTGCACTCCTAAAAAAATCCCTGCTAACCCCCTTGGTAGCTTGGCTCTAGCAGTCAGGCTCATCTCAGAAGCACTGTGTAAGGCATTTGCACATGACCAGCAGTAATACAGTGAAAACACTACAAAGGGACACCACACCAGTTTAGAAAGAACGATAAAAATTAAACATACAGTGCTTAAAAATAAATACTTTGCAAGAAATACCCCAGAAACACAGTTCGTAAGAGCCGGTAGCTTCGTCCGGGGCTACCTCGATGCTGAAAACAACGGAGCCTAATAGTTCCAGCCGACTGTGTCGGTACGGGCCAGCGAAAGTGTAGACAGACTCAGTAACAGTACCTTTCTTGTGGCGGCTGACATGTTGGTGTGAACCAGACATGGCAACCTTTACGGTTCTGTTGTAAAATGGAATGAGGCGGTGCTCGATGCTCTGCTGGTAGGTTGGTGTGCAAGCAACAAAGCCGGTCAGCGGGAGCTGGCGTTGGTTGGCCCAGACTGCAGTGTGGGACGAGGCGGTGTATCTTGAAACTTACAAGCTGTGCCCCCCAGCCACGATGCGGTCACGGGTGTCAGAGTCAGCAGCAGCGATGGAGTCAGTGAGACCAGGATGGCGAATTGAAGCGAGGCGGTGCGGAGTGCGGTGCCCGCAGGTCACGTGCAAGCAGCGGCTCGGTGGCAGCGGTGGTGGTCGTTGGTTGTAAGGCACCTGTCAGTTGTAAGGCACAGTTTTGATAGTGCTACACAGCAGTGATTGCCGTGCCAGATGAAGTCGCCAAGCAGGCTCTCATGTGTAGTAAAAATGGATTTCTGCAAGTAAATTGGAACGTTAACAAAATGATAAAGCAAGCACGCCAGCATGACCATCCTGAACAGAGTAATACACCCTGCCACCGACAGTGGCAAAGACTTCCAGAATAAAATTTTGTCTGCGAAAGGAGGACACCACCCCGCATATATTTCCATCCACTATGGAATGGAAAATACTTAGGCTGTGGGTTTTTAGGTTTAAACCTATAATAACTGATAAAACCCCACTGAAAGAAAAATAGCCCTCACCGGTGATAACATATAAACACTGAAAAAACACCTGCACAACCACAAACTAAATGCCATTCAAAGAAAGGAAAAAGAAAGTGAAAGTCATTTTGTTCTTACTGAAGGGGTCAATAAAATGTAACTTTGTTATACAAGCTAGCAGTAAGAAAGACTGGCTAACATTATTCTGCTTGAGTTTTGTTCTTTAGGGATGCCACTAAAATATTGGTTCTTCTTCCTTTTACTTTTTTCAGTTTTATGGCCTTTGGTCTAAAGATGCAGGGTTTCATTTCACGTTTTAGGTTTAGTTTAATTATTTAATAAACTGTAGAGAATCAGGACATATCAAACTCACATTTGATATTTTGGCTGCATTTGATTCTTTCACTGATAGGTAAAATGGCTAGTTTCATAAAAATCTTTCCTAATATGTGTCATCACATTTGCCCAAAGAGAATGGGTAAAAACCCTTAATACATCAGACCATAGTTTCTAGTGGGTCAGTATTGATAGTAGGTGAATTGCCAACACCTCAGGCTTTAAACATTAAATGCAAGGTATATTGACAAGTATATATATCACCAAGCATCTGGGATAGTGGTGAAAACGTGACACCAGACATTTGGAAAACATGGAACGCAGTGTCACTTGTTATGCTCTGCAAAAAAGGTTCTTTCCAAGTTCAACAAAGATTGAAGTGATATTTTTTGTATTTGTAGTGATTCAGCTACGTATATAAAAAATTTGTGTGATGACCTGTCAAAATTGATACCTGAGCTGAAGTGATTCCTTGTAGGAGATCCTTGCCACTTGTTAGATGGTATGCTGAAAGCATCTTTACAATCTTCAGAGTTAATGAGGGATAATATTGAATTTTTATTCCATTCTGATGCACTGTTTTCTTATGCCCAGGAACTAAAACACAAATATTTATCATTTTGTGCTTTGTTACATCAAAGAAAGAGTCATTCCAACTGTGCTCCTTAGCTGACTGTTCGAAGCCCAAGGGGCTATAAATGCTGAGAGGGCCTTTTCACAGAAGTTTACATGGGAAGGAAAGCGCGAGCGCACATGACTAAAGACTCACTGAAAAAGTATTGTATGGTGTACTACAATGAGATTAATTTGCAAAATTCGCTTTGGACCTCATAAACACTATAAGTACACTGTCTATATACCATGCTCTTTCAGTGCAGGAAGCAAGCAATGATAAACGCAAAACGTTCCATAAACACCGGAAAAACACTTATTCTGTTGTTTTTAGTGGTGTGAAAATGTGTAACCACTGATAACAACTGTTTTTTAAGATATTGAAAACACTGACAAAACCCCACCAGAATTTACCAAAAATAGAAACTGAAAACAGGACAGCCTAAAAATACTTTTATATAGCGCAGCTATCACTCCAAGGAGCATCTTGGCGCTTTGCTGCCAACCTAGGTGGAACATGTTGGCTAACTGATGTCGTCTTGTACACTTTATACTAGGGCTTTACAGGCGGTGTCTGTAAGGGAGAAAACCCAGGTCTTCAGGGCTTTCCTGAAGGGCCTTTCTGTTGAAATTTGCCGAAGCAGTGGTGGCAGTTTGTTCCACGCCCTGGAACCAATGACAGCCAAGGATTTCCCATCCTTATAGGTGAGCCTAAATTTAGGGGTCACTAGTAGGTTTTGATTGGAGGACCTTAGGCTACGCGCGGGTAGATAGCGTCTGAAGCCATTCGACAAATACCTGGGCCCCTGTAAGTGAAAGGCTCTAAAAGTGATAACCAGGATTTTGAATAAAATACGCTTATGTATTGGTAACCAATGGAGGGCATTGAGTGCAGCCGAAGCAGATGACTTCCTAGGCCAGCCAAGGACCAGGCGGGCGGTTGCGTGCTGGACCATCTGCAGTCTGTGGAGCACGGATTTATTTGCTCCTGCGTACAGGCTATTGCAGTAGTCCAGTCTAGATATTATGAGTGCAACCGCTACAGTTTTTCTTGCTGGGAGGGGGAGGAGGTCAAAAAACTTTCTGAGGGTTCTGATGATGTGAAAACAGGTGCCGGCCACGACCACTGCTTGTTGCTTAAATGACAGAGCGTCATCGGACTTAATGCTTAAGTTACGGGCAGAGGAGATGGTGTTTGGGGGAGCTTCGGCATCTTCAGGCCACCACTGTTTGGGCGAGAACAAATTTTGAGGACCGAAAGGCAAGATTTCGGTTTTCCCCGAATTACATTTGAGGTGGTTGCACTTCATCCACTCGAAAGTAGCAGTGAGGCAGTTTTTGAGGTTTTCTTCAGCTCCAGGCAGCTCTCTGTCCAGCACCAGGATGAGCTGTGTATCATCAGCGTATGATATTGTGCTGATCTGATAGGAGGAAATAAGCTCAATCAGGGGAACCATGTATAGATTGAAAAGTACAGGGCTCAGACTGGAGCCCTGAGGGACCCCTGCGCTGATATATTTTTCCTCAGAGCTGAATTCCCCTAGTACAGTGACTTGACGTCTTTGGCCAAGAAAATTTTTGAACCATGTCAGCACTACCTCTCTTATCCCTGAGTTAAATAGACGGTCAATCAGGATAGTGTGCGAGACCGTGTCGAAGGCCGCCGACAGATCAAGATCGATCAGGACGGCCTTCTTCCCTTGGTCCATGGCCGTTCGCAGGGTCTCTGCCGTGAATAGAAGGGCGGATTCGGTTGAGTGTTTGGCCCTGAAGCCAGATTGGTTGGCATGCAGGATGTTATTTCCTTCCAGAAATTTTGTGAGTTGTTTGTTGACAAATGCTTCAGTCAGTTTAAAAAACAGAGGAAGCAGCAAAATGGAACGTAGGTTGGAGAGGATTGTCGGATCTGGCAGGGGTTTCTTTTGGAGGGGCTTGACGGCTGCTAGTTTCCATTAACTAGGGATTTCAGCCGAGGAGAGTGAGGAATTGATAATGCTGTTGAAGATGGGGTTCACCTCGTTAACCAAGGCTTGTAGGAACGAAGGGGGGCAGGGGTCGAAAGGAGACACGGATTTACTCGATAGAATGGCCTGATGAGACTCCTCTAAGGAGATGAGGTCAAATGCGTTAAAGCAGGCCATTTTGGTGTTTTCCTTGATTGACTCCCTAGCGCTGCTGCGTTGTGTTAGATCCGGATACCGAGGTAGCAGATCATGTCTGGTTGCCACTGCACCAATTCCTCACCCAATCAAAGTGTATGATCTGCTGCCCTAACCAACAGGGGGAAGAAGCCAGACTTGCCCCAGTGGATGGGCAGGCCCGAGACCATAGCAAAGGAGGTGAGCAGGTGCTCAATCGAAGCTAAGGGCTCTAAGATATATTGCACAAATAGAAGCAGGTCATCAGTGTAAAGCGAGCCAGCATGTTTGCCGTCTCCTAGCGATATCCACCATTCTCTTCCCTTGTGCTCTCAGTGTATGCACTAGGGGCTCTATAGCCAGTGAGTAAGGAGGGCAGACCTGGCTGGTGCTGTAATCAGCACGGTTATGCTTGGAGATATACCTGTCTGTTTTGGCGTGGGCCGGTGGTGAAGTATGTAGGAGCTTGATAAGCCCAAGTGTTATATTCCCGAGTTAGGCGCATATAACAAAGCAGAATATTTCTAAATATTGTCCTATTTTTTCAGCAGTAACCTTTTGCACATATTTGTGTGTGCGACAATGTTGGATTTCTTTCCCTGAAACAAAACTTTTTTACACATCTAGCTTCGCACAACATTATCACAATGCTGTGAACATCATGTACAAGGTTTCTTTTCGCACTATGAACAAATGTTATTTCTAACTTCATCCACAGGGCTTTCTACATATCCATAACATCCCTAATCTGTTATCCATCTACCACCCACCACCCTTCCCAATTCTCCCCCTACAACAATATTGCTTGTTTTGCACATAATCTTCATGCAAATTTTGCACATATTTTGCGTATTTGCACAAATGGGTAATTATTTATTGTATAAATATAACCGGTACTTGAATTTTTATAATATATATATGATAAGAATGCTGGTTTTTATTTCGCAATTAATTATTTATTTATTTATTGGCGAGATTTGCACATGGGGAGATATATTGCACTATATATTATATTGTAGCACAGTATAATTGCATTTTAAAGTTAGGATGTTAATGGGTGAGAATTAATGGATACAATGTGGTCCAAGTATATTTATTGAAATCTGAGTACAATACGAAAAGTTAACATTGTGAAGTCGATGTTATGCAGGATCAGGCTGAAGTCTGTTGTTTATCTCTACAGGCCCAGTGGTCAGGTGATACCAGTATACACGTTGAAATAGATACAGATTGGCTGACCATGTCATGTGATCAAGGGCTTCATGGCCCGAAACGCGTCATGGCGGACGGAGAGATGCACTTGTTTAAATAAATAGAGCAAATCAACCTGACTGGGTCCGTTTCGTTCTTTTTGCGGCAAGCATTGAAGAAGACGAAGTTCCTGTAACATCCCTAATCTATATACACATCGCAAGGCTGATTTCTATTATAAAATATGAGCATCCCGATAAATTAGCAGAGGAGGCACTCCGGCTGACACCAGAGGTCCGTGCATGCTGAGAATTCACCATGCAGCAGTCTGTCATCTTGTGAGGAGTGACCAGTTCGTGACCAAGATCAGGTCCATATTTTCTCCCACCAGGTAATGGGGTTGGATCTTCCCTTGGGGGATTCTTGGCTCTACACCTACACACACTCTAGGTACACTTAGAGTGAGGTTCGCATAGTAGGAGTACTTTCGATTACTGTCTTGATTTATATGCCAGCATATATACATTGTTTTAGCACCATGGTGGAACTATGGCTACTATTCACGCTTTTGGTGCTTGTAATCACTTTTATCTGCTTCTGTCTATTAATCATTGCAGCACATGTATTCTATACAAGAATAACGTTGGTTCAATAAATATATCGAAAACATCCCACTGTGTATTCTTTGTATACTTCTATGAGAATAAGTAAGCCTGAGTGACTGAGCAAAAGGTTCTGGACTGTTTCCACTATCCCTGAGGAGTCAGAGTTGTCAGGTTCAGTGGTTTTAAAAACAATTCGCTCCCTGGTAGGTTAGGGGGGCTTACAGTGGCACTTTGAGCTAGCTGATCCTATCCTGCTGGGGTGTTCAGCATCAGTCTTGGCATCAAGCCCCTAATTTATGTTGTCCAAGTAATGCGCAGATCCTACAGATTTGTAGGAACTGCACAACATGGCGCCGCCAACGTTGGTTGGGATCTTATTTAACGGTCAATCTGAGTAGTTCAGTCGTGCTTTCTCAGAGACCCCACTCACATTTAAACCGGAGATGTCCGAAGTGGGAAGGGAGGCAAATCCACCGCAGCTGAGTAGGTATACCCTCTGTATTGGCTGTAGGTTATTCAAGCTCGGAGGATTAGAAGTTCTCACATTGTGCATACTACATCTCTATAAAAAAATTTAACTAAATACAACTCTGATCTTTCCGTGACTTCAGCTAGGCGCAGAAAGGCATTTAAACACTTAGCCTTTTGAGTTTAGATCAATTGGCGCACAAGCCTATTTAGTTCAATCGTCAAAACTCAAGGTTCTTTGGAGAGGACAATTCAAGATCTTTAATGTTCCTTCTGAAGCCCAGGATTTTTTTTAAATCAATCAAAAACTAAAGATGTATTTAGAATCTACATTAACTCCTTTTTCTCTTTTTTTCCTCTATCTTACCTCTCCTCTTTTTTTCTCTCTTTTTCCTCTGCGGGGGCCGAGCGGGTGGATCGAGGTGGTGGTTGAGGGGGGTGCGATTCTGACAGGCTAGGATGCAATCCCATGGCATCCTTCAGATAGGGAATCCATGTGGCATGTTGCAAGGCGGACTCTCGCCACGTGGATGGGTTGGGTAGGCTGGGTGGGGCTTTGGTTGGGGTAGCAGAAAAAAACGAGTGGATCCAAGATATTTTTTGTTATTCTTTTCTGTTTTCGATATTTAAGCTCATATGTCTTTAGTGTGATGAAAATTGTTATTTCTATAACAAACGGATAGTATCAAAATTATTTCGTGCAATGAAAATGGATTGTTGAACTCAAGAAAAACAAGCACAATGCTGAATTGGCTGATTTCCTTTTCTCCCCAGGTTTTGTCCTGCAGGAAACTCATTTTAAGTCAAATACACCTAAATTGGTTTTTCCTAAGGGGTATAATCAAGCTTATTTTGCTTCGGCAAATGTGTCTGTTCGTGGGTGGCTATTATATTTTCTACTAACTGCAACTGAAAAGTACTAAAAATTAGTCGAGACACTCAAGGCCGATGGATTTATTTAAAAATCAACCTTAGAGGTGTAGTGTTCGATCTCTTGAATTATTATGGTCCTATATTCGATGACACTTCGGCTTTGCTTCTGATTTATGACTTATTTGTTCTTTCTGAGGGTTCAATTATTGGGGGGGGGATTTCAATTTTATGCAGGATATCCAATTAGATACTTCAAATCCAGCTAAGAAGCAAGTAAAACCTAAATCTACTAAATTGACTAACAGGCTGAAACAAGATTTTGTCTTACTGGATCCTTGGCGTAAAAGTCATCCAAGGCAGTCACACTATACTTGTTATTCTTCTAGGTATAAGACAGTCTCCCGCTTAGATTTTTTCCTGATTGACAAATTGCTATCCAGAGGAGAGTCTGATATTATTTCCGACTCCTTTTCCGATCATTCAGCTCTTTCCATTAGAATTCAGATCAATGAAACACAGTCTAAAAATAACAAGTGCTGGTATTTTGATAAATCCCTCCTGGAAGAGGTGGATTGGATTGCTGTAATGCAGCCTTTTATCAAGCATTTCTTTGAGGTCCCTGAGAGTTTTGCTCTGGTGATTTCTGTATGGGAGGCTTTTAAATTTGTCGTAATAGGTCAGGCAATGGCATATACATCTTTGACAAATAAACTATGATCCCAAGAGATACTGTTATTACAGTTAGCGGTTGAAAAAGCTATCGCTAGCTTAAGGACGGCTAGATCTGAATCTCAAAATATGATTTCCCTTCAAGACTCAGCAGCAGCTAAAGACAAGTTGAGACATTTTTTTAATCTACAGGCAATTAAGGGTAGTAAGGCTTATAAGCAAAAACTATAAAAGGAGAGTCAACATATAGGACAAAAATCCAAAACAGCCAAAATACAGTCACTCAAATCTGAGATCCGGATACAGGTACAGTTGTAGATTCACAGGATAAAATTGCTAGGACTTTTCTTCAACATTTTAAAACTATGGGGCATATTCTCAAGGAACTATCGCTGAGTTAACTGCACTTTACCACAGCCAAAGTGGCGATAAATGTACCTTGCCATTCACAAGCTGGTGCTAACAGCCCACATCACCAGTTTACCTGCGATAGCAGCTGCAAAAAACATCGCCACAGATGACCTCGGCAACTATCGATAATGAGATGCAGAAGAGGAGTTCCCGTGCAAAAATGCCGCAACAACACCCCTCCGCAACATTCACAATGTCCAGCCAGATCTGCGATAAGATCACAAAACAGGCGATAAGGCACGTTAGCAGCAGGAAATTAACACCTGCTCTGACCTGGTGTAAAGCCAGACGACAGCCTGCAACACAAAAGGGAGCCCAGGCCGGAGCCACACCTGAAGAACAACAGATGCCATGGAGCCACTGATCATGCAGCCCGGACACCCATGAGGGCCAAAACCCACTGCCACTACCCCCAGGACCCCCCACCCGCCCCCGGACCACCACTGAGGCAGTGCAGACAATGACAGTAGACCTTCAGAAAACGCACCAACCCCATAAAGCCAACACCTGAGAATGCCATTGCCCACTACAGGCTCAAAAGGACAACCATCCTCCGTATCCTGACCACCAGGCTGACGGTGCCAACACAGCGTACAACCAACATCCCGCCTTAGACAAAGCTGCTGGCTGTGCTGCACCTGTTGGCCTCTGGTACCCTCCAACGAACAACCGCCTGAGTCGGAGGAGTCCCACAGCCAGCCCTCACAACGGTCATGGATGACACCATCAGCTTGGTACCACATTATCTATACTTCCCCCACACTGTGCAGGAACACAAGGAGACCAAGCAAGGCTTCTACGCCACAGATGGCAACCCGCATGTGTCATGGGGCAATTGACTGCACACATGTCCTACTTGTGCCCCTGGCAACACTGCACACAATAACCGCAAGAGAAAGCACATGCATTCCACCAATGTCCAGGCAATAGCGGACCGCTGGGGAATCTCCACCAACGTTGACGCCAACCACGCAGGCAGTGTGCATGATCCCTACATCTTCCGACAGTTCATCACCAACCAGCTCTACCAGGATGGCACCCACGGAAAATGCAAATACCAAATGACCACAACACACACCTCAACTCCACAATCATGCAACTCACATCTCTGGGGATGCACATGTCACAAGGTCACATACAACATGCCAAACAACATGCACACCCACCAGACACGACAGCACAACTTACTGTGGGAACCTGGGCCAGCCATGCACAGAAGCCATCAATAACATGGCACCTCAGCCACACAATTGCTGAAAGTGGGATGAGGTGGAGCACAGGCATGTACGAAGGAGGCAAGTGACCTATGAATAAGAATGTACACAATGCCAAGTGTGGCATGGATGTGCTGAACAGACTGAAGTATGCAGACCACACACATATCCATGTCGACATGTGCCGCTGTTGGTGGACAGTGGACGCAACCATGTCACCCCAGCCAGTGGGGAAGATAGCGGAAATGTAGCTTGTTACATCTCTCCCGTAAGCGTGAGCGGAGTGGTCTGGCCCGGCGTACATCAGGCCAGCGTAGGGGTGGGAATAAAATGCACGTTACTCTGGGCATGGTCCTGTTACGGAATGCCCAGGGTCTCTGCCAGGGCGGCACCTCTCCCCCGCCACGAAGCCGATGTCATGAGCGGTGTTGCCTGTGATCCTGTGCGCCTGCTGCACCAAGGCCGCTGGTCCCCGAACCCGTCTTGCCCACCCCTGCGTACCCAGGCCTCAATGCCCACCTGCTGACACCGACGTGTGTCGAAGAGGGCCCACTACGTGCCGTGCAAGCTCCAAGCCTGAGGCACGCGACCCTGGTAACCTGCTGCGACCATCACGGCCTCCGCGAGCAAGGCCAGCAGTACTCCTTTCTCATTGACGTACTCTACCAGCTGACACAGCGGACTAGTAGGTCAAACATTTGGAACTGAATTTGGATTACACTATGGCAGTGAACAATATTTAAGGCAGAGTTTATGTCACTGTACTCGCTTCGATGTGGTGCCACCAAGTCTGTGTATAGCATCACAACCACACGTGTCTGTGGGCCCACGCGGTACTACCCTCAGGCCACACAGCACTCTGTTAGGACACACAACTGGAACTGAGCCATGATTTTTCAATGGCAGAGTACATATCATTGCACGCAAGGAGAGGTGTAAGAGGATGATGCGTTGCAGTCAGGATGAAAAAGGATCATCGTTACGGAGGAGATCGAACACTACTGACAACTGCCCTGGTGTCACTGACTCTGTGCATCTCGAGCCAACGACACGTGGCTGTGGGCCCCTGCTGACCGCTGCCTCTGGCCTACACTGCGGTCGAGTAGGTCACAGATTTGGGACTGAGTCTTGATTAAGCAATGGCGGAGTCCATATCATTGTACCGGCATCATTGCAGACTGCATCCCCTCTCAGCCCTGGTGCAACTAAGTCTGTTCCCTGGCACTCATGGACACTCTCTGATTGAACTTTGATGGCATCCAAGTCTATGGACTAGGGGGTTGTCTTCATCCTCATGTAGCTATAATAATAATAAATAATAAAAACATTTATTAAGCGCCTGAATACACTAAGACAGTGCGTCTCCGCGCTAAGATGTGGTCCAACACACAGAGCCAACAGCAGGCCACGAAGAGGAGAGGAACTCAGAGAAGAAGAAGCTATTCATCCGGAAATAAATAAGTCTTCAGTTTCTGCCGGAACCTGGATTCCGACGGCTCCATACGCAGTTCGACAGGAAGGTCATTCCATAGTTTGCTAGCCAGGAATCTAAAAGATCGACCTCCCATCCGCGTTTTATATATGCGAGGAGTCGTGAACTGCATGCTGCCCATAGATCTCAAAAGTCGCCTAGGGCGATGGATGGTTAGCAGCTTTTGAAGATAAGCCGGACCCCTGCCATGTGCAATACGATGACTAAAACATAGGGTCTTAAACCTGATGCGTTCCCTCAAAGGGAGCCAGTGCAGGCGCTGGAGCGCCCGTTTACCTGAAGACCTTCTCGGTAGCACGAGCCTGGCCGCGGCATTTTGAATGCATTGTAACTGGGTCAATCCCCTTTTACTGAGGCCACAAAGCAGGACGTTCCCATAATCAAGATGGGACGTAACCAGAGCGTGGACCAGAGTTTTCCTATCTTTCATAGGTAAGAGATCCAAGATCTTCCGCAGGATTTTCAAGATGCCGTAGCATCTCCCTGCTATCTTACCTATGTGTTGGGCGTAAGTAAGCTTGGAATGCAAAATAACACCCAAGTTCTTCACTGTGTCAGAGGGGATCGGAGTAGGACCCAGATCAGTAGGCCACCAAGCTGATGACCAGATTGAAGGTGAAGGGCCAATCACAAGCAGTTCCGTCTTATTGCCATTAAGGCGTAGACAGTTATACTTCATCCAACTTGCTAATGCGGCATGACACTCCGTGAACTTACCGGCCGTCTCAACTGGGTTGTGAGATAGAGTGACCACCAGTTGCGTATCATCTGCATATGATACGATATCCACCCCGTACGATTCCACCAGCCTGGCCAGAGGTTCCATGTAGAGATTAAACAATACAGGACTTAAGATGGAACCCTGCAGGACACCTTGGTTGAGGATTCGGGGAGTGGATTTGAAGGGGGGACAGTGGTTTTGGAATTGTCGGTCCGCTAGGAAGGAGGCCATCCATTCATATGCCGGGCCGGCCACTCCAATTTCCCTCAGACGAGCTAGCAGTCTCGGGTGCGACACGGTATCAAATGCCGCACTTAAGTCCAGCAATATCAAGGCGGCCGTCTGACCTTCATCCGCTTTCTGACAAAGCAGTTCTGTGGAAAACAGGAGGGCAGATTCAGTCGAATACCTCGCCCTGAAACCAGACTGGGAAGGATGTAAGAGCTGATTATCTTCCACATAATTAACCAACTGATTGGTCACCAGTTTTTCCACCACTTTGGCACAGAAAGGCAGAAGAGAAATGGGCCTAAGGTTATCCAGGTTAGAGATGCTCAAAGCGGACTTCTTTTTGATTGGTACAACCTGAGCAAGTTTCCATTCCGCTGGTACTAGATTTTCTTGAAAAGAAAGAGACGCCAGATTACCTATATAGCTTGTTAGGAGATGTACATGATTCTTAAGGATCCTCGGTGGTGCCACATCCAGAGGGGAACCTGACTGAATGGTCAAGATTAACTTAGTCAGTTCCTCCTGTGGGGGGACCATAAACTCACTAAGTCCTGAGTTACTATCCGATCCAATGACAATATCCCTGGCCGATGTTATATCAGGAGTTCCCTGCAGAAAAGACACATAGATCCTCTCCACCTTATGTACAAAATGATCAGCTATGGATTCGCATATTTCTATAGAGATATGGTCTTTGGTCTCCGTCCTAGTGAGAACCGTAAGCTCCTTGTATATAGAGAAAAGCTCCTTTAAGGAGTTATCAGCGGATTCTATCCTCTCTTTGAAGAATAACCCTTTCGCCTTATTGATACTCCTATGGTACTCCTTCAGACTACTCATGTATAGCTCTTTTGAGCTAACGTCATAGTCTTTGCACCACAGCCGTTCAAGTCTTTTACATTTGGCTTTTTCGGCACATAGATCCTCGTTATACCAGGGGGAGGACTTCGTCCTGCGATCTGGAGCTTTATGGGTCCAAGGGGCTACCTCGTCTAAGGCTTTTGACACCCAATCCTCGTAATACTTCCATGCTTCCTTAAGAGTTTAGCTGATACCGAATTGGTGGTGGAAACGAGGCTATAGCATTCCACTCCTCCATTTGCTGCTTCCAGACAGCTGCTTCGGAGAAGCGTGGCTCAGTGGTTAGAGGCGGCAGACCCGGAAGCTGAGATCGACCGTGGACCAGGGTTCGATTCCCCGCCTCGGCGGGTCTCGGGCTCAAAATTCCACGGACTCGACAATTCTCGCTCCGGTGCCTACTCGAATCACGGGGTCACACTCTGCAACTCTGGGCAATAGCTTGCTTAATCTCCACTACGGCCCCTCGCGGCGGGATGCCTGGCTTTCACCTTGTTGACACCCTGCCGGGGTTTCTCACAGGGGAATACCAGGACGGGTTCCCTAAGCAAGCGCCAGGATGCCCTTTGGGTGACAGGTTTGCGCTATATAAGTACACCTACATTTACATTTACATTTACAGCTACTGCCCTCTACATCAGGCCCTAGAGGACACCTTCCACTGTCTCCCGCAACTCTCAGCCAGTTTCCTCTTGGACATCGTCAAGGACCCGATCAGTCCGCGTGGCCCTACCTCAGTGGACCGCAAGTCACCGTCCCATGGCGGTGTGCCAGTGCCGGCCGCTGTGCATCCGGAGCCACTAACTCTGTGCAGCTTCAGTTTGGGACCCTGTCTGATTGAATGTTGGATGGCCTCTGAGACGATGGCCTTGGGGTCATCAACGCCATGTGTCTGTGGCCCTGCGCTGCCCACTGCCTCGGGCTTCAACTGCGGTCCACCAGGGCTCACACATCAAATCGAGACATGACCGGCCCGGATGGCGCATCACGACAGGAGGCACACACCACCATCGCCAGGACCAACTCCAACCGCCATCTGCCATAGTTGAAACAGTGGTACTGGCAGACTAACAGAGTTGCTCAAACCTGTTGTGGATGCCATCATCTGCCTGATACCCTGCTCAGCACTCCAGGTGCCCCTAACTCAGTGCACCACGAGTCATCGTCCATTTCTGTTTAGGTTATGTGCTGTGGTGAGCCACGCAGCAATGTCACCTCAGGCAGTGTGGGAGACTTGGGACGATGAGGAGTAAGACGATGCAGGTGTGACCCCCCCACTGCAGCTACATCAGGAATATCCCAAAGGGACCCAATCTTAGACATTGTGTTCATATGAGCGCCCTCAGTTCTAGTGCCCCAAACTCAGTGCACTGCAACTCACAGACACTTCTGTGTGCTCATTGGGTGACCTCTGTACTTCCTCCGGCTACCACCATAATGCACCGCTGTTGTCTTTGTAATGCTGGTGTTTACGGTTTCCGTCTTAATAGTGTTCACTGTTGTATTTGTTGCCAGCACAATCCACTCCGTGAGGGCTGGCTTACACTCATCCCAAACTCATCCAGCACAGGCGTTACTGTATATGTGACCCTGCCAATCAAGGGGCCGGGTGCACGTGCCCGTAGCCAGTTCCACAAACTATCTGCATGTGTCCGTGTGGTTATGATGTGTGCATGAGGGCAACGGGCCTTACAACATTACATTGTGCTGTGTACAGCGGACGCAGCCATGTCCTCGCAGGCAGCGTGTTAGTGCTTGGACATGTAGCTTTGTCGCCCGCCACTCAATGCGTAAGGGGAGTGTACTGGGGTCCAGCGTGGGTGTGTGAATGGTAATTCCGGGGCTCTTGGCATGGTTCAGGACAGGAAATGTGCAAATGCATGTGTCTTTGTCGCAGTGTGGGTCTCCTTCGTGGGATGCAGGTTTGCCCTGATGGGACTTAGACACCCTGTATGTAATGTAGTTCGGCTTTCATGAGCTCTGACCCCACCCGCACCTGTTCGGTCACCTCCTTTTGGCATTCTGACACCTGGCAGTGGAATGCGATGTGTACCTCGGTGGCGTGTTGGGAGCCAGCCATGCTGCGGGTGCTTCCTGCTGTGTGGTCTGTGCAGGGGCTGGGTTCTCCTCTATGTAGCTTAGTGGCCCTGGTGGTGGGTTGCCTGGGATGTCCATGAGCTGTTGTAGGGCGTCGGTGTCGAAGGTGTGGTGGTCCTCTCCAGCATCACAGATGGGTTGTCTGGTCTGCTGGAGGTGTTGTTTGACCCTCTGCAATGTGAAGGGGAGATGCATGTTGACATTGTGTTGACATGTATGTTGCCGTTTTGTTCTTGTTGACATGCAGACTATATGACAATGTACATTGTAACTGTTTGGGCGGTGCTGGCAATTTGATGCAGGACAGTGGACTTTTGGACTACGTGACGGATGTGAGGTTGTATACGTACATATGAATCTAACAGTTTCCTGCTCTGTTCGATGTGTTTGGCCTGTTTCTGCGCTTGAGCGGACCCAGTTGTATCCCCTGTTCTGCATTGTCTGTGTTGCACTTTGTACAACATTGTCGGGGAATGTGCTGTGATTCCAATGTGTGTGCTGCAGTGTGCCACGGAGATCAGGGACATGATCCAGGGTCATTCTGGGTGTGCAGTGTGCTACACATCGGTGTGCATGTGTGTCATTGTGCCCATCCCCCCATCCCCCCAGTCCCTGGTCGTTGCTCACCATGTTGATGTTGTGTCGGGTCTTCTCGAGCTGTGTCCGTGATCCCACCTCCTTGCACCGTCTCCACCCTGATGACTGTGGCCTCTATTTGCTTTAGCTCCTCCTGTGGCGCAGGACTCCCACCTCCTGTCGCCGTTGCTGCCTTCCTGTTGGCAGCGGGTTTGTGTTTGGTGTGGCTTTTCACATCATGCCAGCACCTCTTGCCCTCCTCGACACTCCGACTGCATTCACATTAGTCTCATCGTGGGTCAGTTGATCGCAGTGTACTGTCACCTCCGTGACGCTGACCTGGCTACCTTTGCTGCAGACTGCACCCTGTCTTCCTCTTCCTCTTCTCCTTGCCCTTCCCCGACCCCAAGGTTCCTTGCTGGTGGTCTGTGGGGCTTGTGGGTTTGGTGTTCGCCTCTGCACTGGGTTCGGGTGCATCCATGGTGCTACGCAGTTTGAATTGTTTTTGGTGTGTTCTTTTTGTTGCTTTTATAGTTCATTTTCCCAGCTGACGCTGATTGGGATTTGCAGGCCTGTCGCCGGTTTTCGTTGCTTTTTGTATTGCTGTTGGCCTCTTCGCAACTTTTTTTGTGTTGTAGTTTCGCATTTTTGCAGCGTTGCGTTGTTTTTATCGCGAACATTTGACACGTTGTCGTGGGCCTATCGCATTGTCATTCATTCAATAAACTTTATTTCGGTTAGTTTTAACCATCAAAGTACATGAAATATACATTTTCACTTTTCCACAGTTCATTTGAAATATAGGAATTAAAATAGATCATATGCAATCAGAGGGGAGAAGACAATTTGTTAAAACAATAAAAATTTAAATAATTTTAAAAATGTGTTGTTTTAAAAAAAAAAAAGATTAAGATAACATTTGTCGATCCAATATAGTTCTCACATCTCAGCAAATAAAAACATAAGGTGCCATATTATTTAAGTAATTTCCTTCGAATAGACCACATAGAAAACAGAAACTTGGTTATAGCAGACACTATCAGAGGATTCGTGTCAGACTTCAGAATCCTAAAAAAGACTTGGTAGTCCCTTATGCCCAGATTATTACATAATTGTATTATCCACTTTCTTCGTATGTGTGAATAGGCTGAACAGAAAAGAGTGACATGCAGAATGGTTTTGTTTTCAGTTCTACAGCCAGGGCAAAAATGTACAGAGCCTCGCGTCCACCTATCTGTCATAGTGAAGAGAGGCAGCGTTCCAAACCTAAACTGTAAGTACAGCTTCTTCGCTAAAGTTGGTTGGATTACGTCTATTTCTTGTTCCAAGCTGTATATGGACTTATGGCTCAGGAAGGCACCGGTCAAGCTCATTGATGGTACTGAGCAAATGGTCCTCCCGAGACTATAGTCCTTCACAGCACCGGACAGTGTTTTCTTGGAAATAGTTAAGGATGTGACCTCAGGGTTTAGCCACAGGTTTTCGTATCCAATTTGAGCAAGAGACTGTCTAACAAAACGTAGCCATGGAATTCTACCTGCTCCTGGGGAGGCTAAGACCACCTTTAATTCCCTTTTATAGCTTTCCAGCTCGGGGGTGCTCCACAGCCTCCTCCAATAAAGAAGGGGGCGTGAGGCAATAGCTTCAGCTATGGGCCTAATATTCAGGTCTAGCCTAGGTGGTACTAGAGGGGTACTTCTAGGCAAGGTTAAGATTTGCCTAATAAAGTTGTTTTCAGTAATGGTTAGGTTGGTAGAAGGAACGTGTCCCCAAAGTTCCGCCCCATAAAGGGAAGAAGATCTTGCTTGAACTTTGAAGATTTCCAGTGGGGCACTTATAGTTTTGTGCACGCAATTTTTTTGAACTTTTAAAATTCCCCCGGTTGTCTGTACAAGTTTTAGGTTTGCCTTAGCCATTTGTGCTCCCCATCCCATTTTGTCAGTTAGAGTCAACCCTAGATAATCAAAAGTTGGGACTCTTTCTAAAGGTCTACCTTCCATCATGGGATGGGGACAGTTAATAGTATTGGCATTAAATACCATGTACTTAGTTTTATCGATGTTAACTACCAGATTTCTATGTTTGCAGAATTTGATGAACTGATTTAAAACCCTCTGCATGCCCATGGGGGATTTTGAGAGGAGCAGAGTATCATCTGCAAACATTAATGCAGGAAACCTCATCGAGGCTAGTTTTGGGGAGTCAATATCTTTGATTGATTGTAGGTCTTCTATGAGCCCATTAAGAAAAAGGGAGAAGAGGGTAGGGGCAAGGACACCACCCTGCCTAACTCCTTTCTCAACCGGGTAGGGCCCTGTTAGCTGACCGTACTTCCCAAAGCGCACTCTAGCATAGGTGCCATCGTGTAGATGTTTGAATTGGTGGCACAAATAGGGTGGCACCCCTATTGATAATAATATTGCCCAGAGTTGGTTACTATCCACCATATCGAAAGCTGACTTTAGGTCCACAAACGTTAAATATAAACTTCCCCGGTCCAGAACAACGTGCTTCGAATAAAGAACTTGGAGCCGGAAAAGTTGATCAATGGTAGACGTTTTAGCCCTAAAGCCTGCCTGAAGGGGAGTCGGTATATTGTTATCGTTTACCCAGTCCTGCAGGCGTTGTAGGAGTAATCTCGCGTAGATTTTCTGGCTGACATCGATAAGGCTGATTGGCCTGTAATTTGATGGTTCTAACGGGGAACCCTTCTTAAAGATGGGAATTATCTCCGCCCCCAACCATGTAGCAGGAAGTGGTAGGCCCTGCAAAATTGCATTGTAAAGTAATAAAAGATAGGGGGCCCAGGCTACTGGTTCTTCTTTAAAGAGGTCACCTGGGATCCTATCTAACCCAGGGGCTTTGTTCGATTGCAAAGAGTGCACTGCAATAAGAACCTCATCCAAAGTAAAAAGCGGTGTGGGGCAATTAGGGTCCATAACCTTCAAAACAGTAGGGACTAAACTATTTGATGTTAGGGGGATGGAATAGCGCTCTTTAAAATGTAGAGACCATGATTCTTCGGATATATTTGGGTCAATTGAGGTCCTACCTTCTGGTTTCCCTGTGTGGACTAGATTCCAGAAGGACCATGTATCTTTGGCCTCAAGTGCAAGTCTGATGGCGTGCCATCGTTCTTCTTCCCACTCTTTTTTTGCATTAAAAATCATTAATTTATAGGCACGCCTGGCTTCAGTCACGGCGGCCGGGGAACCTTGTTTCAGTGCCGTGAGTAGCCCCTGCTTCATTTCTTTACATCCCCCGTTAAACCAAGGGTGTTTAATAACAAAAGGCTTGGATTTAATAGGGGTTGTTTTATAAAAGAAGTTCGCCAATAAGATAATTAGTTCCTCATGCAACCCTGGCAGAGACCTTTGTATGCTGTTACCAAATGAATGGGTCGAAATTAAATTTGCCCTTTCTAGGAGGGGGATTATGCTCATGTATAATTTACCCAAATCTTCAGTGGATTTCTTCAAGTTAGCCCATCTGATTCTCCTCCCCCCTTGAATTATTCTGAGGTCATTATTTTCGTAGGTTTCATTGGCCTCAGTTGTTAAGTCAAAATTAATCTCGGTTGACAGGGGGTTGTGGTCGCTTTCCGTGCGACTTGAGATTTGGAAGTTGAGAATCCTAGGCCATAGGGGTATACTGACCATGAAGTAATCAATTACAGAGGAGTGACCCCTTCCACTGTAGATTGGTTGCCCTGGGCAGTCCCCCTTAAAACGCCCATTGCATGCTCTAATCGAAAAAGAATAGGTTATGGAGGTTAACTGAAGTACCATGGATGAACATTGTTTAACCGGATACATATTTGGGTGGGGGATTGACCATATTTCATCCTCATCTGTTGAGGTATGGTGGACTCCAATAAGTGGTTCATAATGACAATTGAAGTCACCACCAATCATCAACTCAACATCTCCCGGGAGGGAGTGCAAAAGAGAGGACAAATAGTCTAGAGTTTTGGAGGTGCCCCCCTGTCCTACTGGCCTCGAGTAGATGTTAATAAGTGCCAGTTTAGGTGTTTTAGTGTGTGACAATATAATACAGGTTATATCAGGGGTATTGGTATCTATTCTTTTTGCAGAAAACCCAAGATGAGCACCTATCCAAATACATAATCCCCCCGATGGTCTACCTCTAGGACCTTTCAAAGCTGGCTCCATAAACGTGAGGTAACCCAGTCTATGTATGGGGTTAAGAGCCCATGTTTCCTGGAATATGCATATCCCGTGGAGGTCTACAAAAGCACACCAATCAGGATTATCCTGGTTGGCGGCGAGACCTGCTATGTTCCAGGTTCGAATTTTTAGGGTTGAGTTTTGATCATGAATTCTAAATGACTGGTTACCGCAGTTAACCAAGTTATTTAAGCCTTCAAGGGCATTCGTAGGCCTTTTTTGTACTATGTTGGATGGTACAGAGATAGGAACTTTAATGTGGGTTATTGATAAGGTTAATACTGATCCACTTGGTGATGAATCCCTATCCAGGGAGAGATCATCACTGGAGAATACCAAGTTGGTATGGTCTTCAGCAACCATCAGCTCCAAACTCTGTGGTTCTGAAAATCTGGACCCTGTTGTTGTTCGGATATCGAGGTCCAATACCCGTGTCACAAAATATCAACGTACCATGACGAATTTGGTGTCAGCGAACCGATAATGATTAGGACATCATTCCCATACATTTGCGTCAGAATCGAGGGTCGCCAACACCCCCAAATCGTAGTTTCCGTCCCAACCCCTTAGACTCCATTTTGTGAACCGCATCCATCTTACGTCTTGCCCTCATGATAAGTCAATTAAAGGTCGAGCTTGATCTAAAAGGACACGTCCTCCGTCCCTGACTTCCCCCTGACCTGTCCCAACTGACTCCATTGCCTTTAGCCAAACCTGTTTGGGCAACCCCTCGCCCAGTGGCCAAATGCGATAGCATCGATGCATAGCATTCCTCAAACCATTCACTACATACAAACCATGCTTTCTACAAACACACACCTGTCCTGTTCCCTGTTTATGGCCAGTTTTATGACTAGGAGGTGCCTTCCTTTATTGGGGTTTCATCGATATCTGATGGGAGTTCCGGGCTTAGCTGGGTAATCTATCACGAATTGGACGTCTAAAATACGGGCTTGCCTACATGACTTCGCTCTTTTGTATTATTGTAGAAATATGTGTATAGCCATATCATAAACTCAAGAATTCTTGCTTGCAGCTATTATTTTTGTATATAAGGAGAAGGCTGGTTCTGTAAAAACGAACAGTCTCCTGAGAACACATGACCCGTGTTTGTCGTGCTTCTAGGACACCTGTTACTTGGTAGCTATCAATAAAACTTGATCTCTGACTCGACTAGAAGACTCCGTGTTTCTGTGGTCCGGAACAAGGAGAACTCAGAGGTCTTCGGGTGTTATCCCCTGGCACCAAACGGGTTCCTAAAAACCCGTTACCTCAGTTGGCGCCCAACTCGGGGCGGTATCAAGCGGCGACGGTCCAAGCCAGATGTTCGTGAGGAGCTTCGTGTGAAAATTCCGGAGGACGGCCAGCCACTTCAGCGACCCCTGTATGTCGACGTGGTTCCGAAGGTCTTTGCTGCGAGGTTCCCCGCGTCCCGACGGCTACGAAGGACTGCTGCCCTGACTATCGCCTTGTTTTGGACCCAGTGATCCTTGGTAGAGCGAAACGATAGACGAGTCTTCTAGCGGCGTCACCGATCTTCAAATACTTCAGTTAAGTATAAGTGGAGCGTCTCCCAGCCCTTAGTTTGTCCTTAGTTTTTGGTATCCTTGAGATACGCCTTGATTTGGTACTTGCAAGCCCCAAAGCCGAAGGACTTGTGTTTTCACGAGAAATATCGTAATAGATAATCCTTTGAAGTTTGAAGCTAGACTAGTGAGCAAAGATGCCTGGTTTTAGCAGACTTGGAAACTTGTTTTGTCTTGGTTGTAGTAAGGACTCCCGATTAGAGGATCCCTGTCCGGTTCCTCCGATTGGAACTCCGACATACGAGCTCTACGTAAAGCACGGCGTAGGTCCTATCACATATAATGAAGTGTGGATAAAATACACCCGCAAGGATGGCGTTTTAAAATGGCCCCAATATGGTAGTTTCGACTCAGAAATATTAGATAACCTAGAGGTCAAATTATTTAAGAGAAAAGCCCGGCCGGCGATGTTTGACTCTTTTCGCTTATGGCGCAAAGAAGCCAAACAGAAGGAAATAAAGTTAGCAAAAAGGAATAAAAGAGGTATGTCAATGGTGCAAGCTGCCGTTGCATACAGGGATAACGAGGAAGAGCAAGAAAGCAAACAAATACTTCGGAGCAAGAAACTAGCAGTAGATAAATGCTACCCGATGTTACCAAATAAGGGACAAGGTCAAGAGGAAAGATCCGAGAGAGATCCATTAATGTCCCACTTATTAAGCTCACCTCCACCGTATGCGTTAGACGCTACTACAACGCCAAAGCGTTTTTCTATACCACGCCCCGGCGCACGAAACACAACTCTTGCACACACGCCAGCTACTCTTCAGCTGGTTCCTACTTCTCCGGCGCAGCCTTCTCAAGGGCCGCCATCTTTGCCACCTACTCCATCTACTTCTACCACTTTGCCTACAGCTCCAACTGTTCCCTATGATACTACGTCTGTCACTGTTTCAACTTCCTCTACTATTGCCTCTACTTCTTCTTTGCCTCAGCTTGTTTTTTCCGATGCACTTGCTCCTCCGCAAGCTTCTCCTTCTATTAGACAAAGAGTGACAGGTACCGTCACTGGTCTGCTTTCACCTTTCTTCGGGTCGCCTAAAACGACCCCTAAAACAGAAGATAGACAGTTACGTAGTCAACTGCCTGATTACGAGCAAAGAAAAGTGCTAGATGAACTAGCCCGTAAATGGATTACGGATACTGTTAGATATGATGTTCAGTCTGTTATGGAAGTCTTCCGTCAATGGAATGCACCCACTCAGAGATACGTATTCGAAGAAATGTGTGTATATTTGGGCGAAGATTTGGAGACAAATGATCCGACATACACAATGAACGAACTATGGCGTACACGCTTTAAGTTCCACGAAGGTATGATTATAGGCAGAGATGTTGAGAAAGCGATAGAGTTATTACTCTCTTATAGGAGTAAGGGAAACGTCTCTAGATCATTGTACGAAGACGACGTATCAGGTAGGAAAAGAGCGAGACAGTACCCCATGAGAGAGGTTCCCCGGGTTTGGAGGGAAGGCGATGCGAATGTAGTACCGCCAATTCTGCCTCATTTCCAGCGTGTATGGGTACATGTCCCCTGGAAACGATCCGAAGTCTTAGCACTCAAGCAGACATTGCCTGATCCTCGTAAAAACCCGACTGGGTATTATAAGGAGTTATCGCAAACTGCGAGCTCATGTATAATGAATTTAGCGGACATAGACATGCTGTTTGGGAACGTTGTTCCACATCCTCTATGGAGCAAAATACGTCATACGAACCATGACCAAGAACTAGGTGACTCATGGGCGAACATTGCCGCTATCGATGCTAGACAAATTGGTGGTTCTAAACCTGAGCTGTTAATAGCTGAACTTCCCGGTCGAATTATCGCGTACATGAAAACGATAATGCCCGAGGTACGCGTAAACTGGGACAAGCTATCTGCGTGCAAGCAGAAGAAAGATGAGAATGTGTCTGACTTTTTCACAAGATTTGAGGAGACTTTCACCGATCATAGTGGTCAGGATATGGCTACCGAGGGTGGCCAAAGATTGTTTGTAGACAAGTTCGTACATAATTTAATCCCTGAACTATGTAATAAACTAAAAGATTCAGAGAGTGCTTGGGCTGTCTCTACGTCAGCTCAAATTTTAGCTACAGCCCAGTACTATGAAAATAGGCGCAAAGACGAGCTAGATAAAGTCGACAAAAAGACGAAAGATTTAAAAACTAAAGTTCTTCTCCAGCAAGCTTATCCGCCTCGTACGGCTAGTCAGCCCAATTATCAACCACAACAGCAGTATTCGAGAAACGCGCAAGGAAACGAGTTTTCCCACCAGCGTATTGCTTACGGCCCGAATCAATGTGCATATTGCAAGGAAGAGGGTCACTTTAAAAGTAATTGTCCGGCTCTTGCGCGACGTTTAAGCGGTGCTTCAGGTGTAAGGGGAAGAGGTGTTCAACATGCCCCTAGAGGTAGGGACCGTGGAAATTTCACGCAGAATACAACTTCTTTTCCGCCTCAGAATTCGATGAACAGCTTTGACCAACAGAATAATGCGTCGACCAGGTCAGCTCGGTACTATGCTGACGACTGTTACACCGAACATGAATATGAGGGTAACGATTGCTAGGACAGCCATGGACAAAGAGAGGGAGTCGTTTCAGTTCCAGTAGATCAGAATGGACCTTATGTCGAGGTGATCGCCTCAGGAGTGTCAGAGCCATTTCTGCTGGATACTGGTGCTACGAAAAGTTCTATCATGCACTCAAAACTTCCTGGCGCACCTTTGTCCGGCGAAATGAATGTTTCAGTAGGTTTCTCTGGCGCCCCTGTTAGAAATCCGATCTCCAGTCCTGTATCTCTTTCTATTGGCCCATGCGAATTAGAGGCGCCCCTCATTCTTACCACAGGTTGCGGTGAAAATTTGTTAGGTTTGGATTTACTAAAAAGGTTATATGCGACTTTGTACTGTTCACCATTGGGAGTACAACTTACTTTAGGTAAGAAAGTCATTTCTCCAATGTATGTGTCAAAAGAAAATATTGCAACTGAATTGTCGAGTCTTCCTGATGTACTCTGGGCTAATGGTTCTAATGATGTAGGGCGTTTGGAGATAGCACCGTATGTCATAACGTTGAAAGCCAACGTTAGGTTACCACGTATTCCCCAATACAAAATATCCAGCGAATGTGAAAAGGCGTTATTGACGATTGTTTATGACCTAATTGATAAAGACGTCATCGAAGAAACAACAGGAAATGTTTGTAACAGTCCAGTTTTACCGGTCTTAAAACGTACCGATCCTTCACAGCCCCCTGTGTATAGGTTCGTGATCGACCTCAGAGAAGTGAACAAGATAGTTATCCCACAGTTTCCAGTTGTCCCCGATATTACTGCCTTATTGACAATGGTTCCAGCTTCAGCAAATTGGTTCTCGGTGATCGACCTGAAGAACGCTTTCTTCAGCATCCCGATTGCTGAGGAGAGTAGAGATATTTTCGGATTTAATTTAGGAGGACGAAGCTTCCGCTTCAAGTGCGCTCCTCAAGGCTACTGCGAAAGCCCATCAATATTCAGTCAGGCCCTGAAAACACAACTAGACACGATTGTTCTACCGAATGGTTCAACTTTGATTCAGTACGTAGACGATCTACTGATCGCTGCAGACACTGAAGAGATTTGCAAGAAAGCTACGTTATCATTATTGCATCACTTATGTGATATGAAGCACAAAGTCTCTCTCTCCAAACTACAATTTTGCCGACAAGAAGTAACCTACTTAGGTCACATCTTGTCGAAGGAGGGAAGGAGACTGACACCAGAAAGAATACAGGCAATTGCAGAACTGAGTGCCCCAAGAACACAGAGAGAGGTTCGAGCCTTCTTGGGCATTACATCGTACTGTAGACAATGGATACCGAATTTTTCACTACTAGCTAAACCCTTGCTGGCACTACTCTGCAAAGACACGCCAAATCCTATGCCTTGGTCTGAAGATTGCCAGACGAGTTTCCACGAGTTGCGCGATGCATTATGTTTGGCTCCTGTGTTGGGAAACCCCAACTACAGTAAGCCTTTTACATTATATGTCCATGAGAAGGAAGGTTGTGCATTATCAGTTTTAACACAACATTTTGGGGACAGACAGCGCCCATGCGCGTATTTTTCGGTAACTCTAGACCTTGTGGCTAAAGCCCTACTAAGTTGTCTGAGGGCTACCGCCGCAGCAGCTGTCTGCATCCGACAATCCGCTGGATTAGTCATGAATAATACTCTGATCGTCATGGTTTCGCATGCAGTAGACATTTTACTAAACAGGACGAAGACACAACACCTTACTAGCGCTCGACTATCCAGTTACGAACTTACGCTGCTAGCAAGTCACATCCACATAAAGAGGTGTGATACACTGAACCCCGCAACGTTATTACAATTCCGACAGGAACAGACGAGATTGATAGGCATGACTGCTGTTTTAGGACAGAAGAAGAGACAAAAGGGAGAGTAGACTTACAGGACACTCCCCTTCCTGAATGCAACAATACTTTATGGGTTGATGGTTCATGTTTCAAGCTGCCGAATGGTGATACGACTGCAGCATATGCCGTAACGACATTACACACCATTATAGAGACTGCACGAATTTCCCATAATTCTGCACAAGCTGCAGAGCTAATTGCGCTTACCAGAGCATGTGTGTTAGCGAAAGGAAAGCGAGTGAATGTGTACACTGACAGCCAATACGCCTTTGGTGTGGCTCACAGTTTTGGGAGATTGTGGCATGAACGTGGGTTTCTTACGTCACATGGTGCAAAGATACAACATGGTCAGCTAGTTAATGAGCTCCTCCAGTCACTGACCTTGCAACTACAAGTTGCCATTATAAAATGTAGTGCACACAAAAAGATTCAGGATGATGTTGGCCGCGGGAATGCATTTGCAGACGAGGTTGCGAAAGAGAGTGCAAGGAACACAATGAGTCGGATGTATGTTGTAGGTTCCGCTAGATGGATTACTGATGTAGGAATGTGTGAGGACACCATTGAGAGCGTGAAATCTATACAAGCCGAGGCAACTGAGAAAGAGGTGAATGAATGGAGAGAAAGTAAGGGTAGGTTAGATGCGAATGGTTGTTGGGTCGAATTGTCAGAACACCAGCGATGGTTATTGCCTAACGCCTAACGCCTATGTACTTGCAGTAGTAACAATGGCTCACGGATTTGCGCACATCAGTTCGAGAGGAATCTGTAAAGTATTGGCCCAGTATGGCAAAATAGCAATATCCCGAAATATGCAGAGAATGTGGTCAGAAACTGTATGGTGTGTTTGAAGTACAATCCCGGTAGGGGAACCCCAACTCCAGCTGGTCATTTTGCGCCTCCAACGTATCCGTTCGAGGTTTTGCAGCTCAATTTCATTCACATGGAGAGATGCAACAATCTGAAGTATGTGCTCGTTGTTGTTTGCGCTTTCTCCAGGTGGGTGGAAGCGTACCCCCTTAAGGACAATACAGCCTTGTCAACTGCCAAAGCCCTTGTCAAAGAGTTCTTCCCGAGATTTGGCATGCCTAGAATCGTCTGGAGTGATAATGGAAGTGAATTCGTAGGACGCGTGATGAAGAGAGTGTGTGAGTGTTTGGGCATCCAACAAAAATTCCACTCTGCGAATCACCCCCAATCAGCTGGATTAGTAGAGTGCTACAATGGCACTTTGAAGCTCAAATTAGCCAAAATCCAAGCCAGCACAGGTCTTAAATGGCCTGACGCCTTGCCTCTAGCACTCTTGTCAACGAGAATGACAGTCCATTCCAGATTAGGACTTAGCCCCCATGAGATAGTGTTTGGCCGCCCAGCCAACGTCTGGGGCGTGCCAAGACCAAAGAAACTTAGCGAAATAGAGCACCCCGTACTGCTTGATTATTTGTGCGAATTGACAACTAAATTGCGTGTTTTACACCAACAGGTTCACAGTTCCTCTCCGCCAGCCTCTGACGATCCAGGTCACTCCATCGCACCCGCCTCGTGGGTCTTGGTGCGGAATTTTCAGCGCACAAACAACGGACAGCCGAGGTGGACCGGACCTTACCTGGTACTTCTTTCCACGAGATCAGCGGTTCGGGTGGAAGGCAAAAAGAACTGGGTGCACGGGACCCACTGTAAACGGGTCCCTCTGCCCCTTCCATACGACCGGTGGGTCAACGAAGGAATTGCCGACTCTGAGACAGAATCCATACCTCGTTTCATCCCTTTCAGCGATGCACGTCTAAAAGAAACTGGTACCGAAAAGGAGAGTGATCATATTTTACAAGGATTTGTGCCACAGTCTATGCAGTTGGACACTACCGAACCTGAGACATTGTTTGAAGACACTTCTGTACCTGGGAAAAGACGGTACAACTTGAGATCTAACCCCAGAGACTAATAAAAGAGCAAACTAATGTGATTTCTTTTCCCCTAAGAACTATTTTTTGATTTTTTTCAGCTCTCTCGTCCCAGGGAACTAGCTCATTTTTGATTTTCGAACCGCCATCCGGTTCTGCTGCTAGGGTCGCGGTTGAAGTCTGGGGAGTGCAACTGGGGACGTTTAGGTCAACGGTTCTGGTTGGTCCAAGGGAGTTACCCCAGACTGAACAGAGCGCACTCCCTGGGAGAACCAACCTACCACCGCGGGCAGCAACTAGAGGATGGAGTTTCCTAGGGTAAAGAGACCTACCAGACTCCCAAACTTTGAAAGACAATTATGCACTGTACTGGCCAAAAGAAAATTTTTGATAACATGTATTTTAATGTTGTGTAGCATAACGATGTTTTTGACTGGTTATACTCTATTCGTATTCCAAGTTACTTTTTCAAATGACACCCGGCCACAGCCTCCTCCTACTATCTCTCCACACTACTTTCACCCTCTACCTGAACACGAATCTGCCAGAAGACTCGAATTTGTAAATAACTCATTCATTCAACTCCTACACCAACACCAGTCCATCATGAACACATCGAACTGTTGGATATGTGGACTCATGCCACACACAACGGATAATGTTATGTTATGTTATTTATTCTTTTGTATAGCGCAACGGTTACTCAAAAAGAGTGTCCCGGCGCTTTTAGGAAAGGGCAACAGATTTCAGAATAACACAACACAGCTAAAAGAGGTTAAAAGATAAACAAAGAAAAAAACGAAACTGCTGGCAGACCTATTGGGAAAACAGCCAGGTTTTGAGACCTCTTCTAAAATCAAGGAGAGTAGACGCCCCCCGCAAAGGGAGCGGTAGTGCATTCCACATCTGTGGGGCCAACAGACTGAAAGAGCGGCCCCCAAGGCGAGCCTTCTTCACACGCGGGACAGCCGCCAAAAGTAGAGATTCTGACCTCAGCGAGCGAGTCGGATGGTAAAAGGTCAGTCTCTTTTGGAGATGTTTAGCTCCCACAGCGTGGAGCGCTTTGTAGGCCAAGGTCAGAGCCTTAAAGGCAATCCGTTTGCGGATGGGTAGCCAGTGTAACGTCACCAACAACCCAGAGGCGCTAGCACGTCTACTTAGGCCAAAGATGGCCCTGGCCGCCGCGTTCTGTACAACTTGAAGCCTTTGTAGCAGATACTCTGGCAGGCCCAGGTAAAGAATGTTGGCATAATCCAACCTGGAGCCAATCAGAGCCTGCACCGTCAGCCTCCTGTGCTCCTCGGACAAGAGAGGCAAGAACTTCCGCAGCATTTTTAACAGGCCAAAGCAAGTGCCGGTTACCCCCAAGATCTGGGCTTTCATCGTCAGCCCCTTGTCCATCTTAACCCCCAAGTTTTTAGCCATGGGAGAAGAGCCGGACGGAGGGAACATGTCGATAGGCCACCAGGCCTGCCAGCTCGGCTCCGTATCGCACCCGAAGAAGAGTACCTCCGATTTATCGGAATTGCACTTGAGGCTGTTCAGTTGGAACCATGCGAACACAGCCCCAAGGCAATTCTGGATACTCTCCCCGTCAAAGTCAGCCCCTCTCTCGCAAGAGAAGAGGAGCTGGGTGTCGTCGGCATACGACACGATCCGGGCACCAAATGACTCCGCCACCGCCGCCAAAGGGGACATAAAGATGTTAAAAAGGGTATCCCATACTTCATCCTGCCATTCAGCTATTATGGTTCTCTGTGGGCTTTCCAGACCATGTTCCTATTCGCCCTAGAACCATACCCGACACGTTCTACTGAAAGTGATTCCAGTAACAAGGCACTAATAGCAGGGATAAGAAATATGAGTAGAGAGTTCGACACCTATCTTACGATTCCCAAAGATGAACTCACTCCGTACACTCGTTGGAACGTAACTAAATATGGGGTTTACCTGAGTAAGAGCCAGACAGCAAAGAAATCCCGCCCAGTTTGGATAGTACCCAATCGAGGTCACTTATGTTTACAAGGTATCGGCAGGGATCCCAAAGCACAATTAGGAAAGAGTATGTGCACGGAAACCTATGTGTTCGCTTCTCGAACTTCCCCCATACTCTTAGCAGCCAAAGGCACGTATTTCGTCTGCCATGACCAAGCTTACACCTGGTTGCCCCCGGACTTCTCAGGTACATGCTTTATCGCATTTCTGCTGCCTCCCACCTACACGGCCAGAGCAGATTACCATCGGACAAGGACAGCTAGAGGTGTCGTGAGTAAAGACGAAACCGCGGGTCAGGAATTTGCTGACTTCGCAAAGGGTTTTCTGCCATTTTGGGGGCCTATGGTGAACAGCAGGAATATTCGCCAGTTATCGAGGATAGTTGAATCCGCCGTGAGTACAACGGCCGGAGCTCTTGGCAACTTGACGACCGAACTTCAGTCGGATCGACTTATGACGCTTCAGAACCGAGTTGCCCTAGATATCATACTCGCCGATCGTGGTGGTGTGTGTAGAGTGATCCAATCCAGTTGCTGCATTTTCATCCCTGATAACGCACCGACAGTGTACCAGGCCATATCTAAGTTACACGAGATATCTGGTTCCCTTCACGTAGAAAAAGGGGACTGGTCCTTATTAGGGTGGTTCTGGGGACTGATCGCCACCTGGGGATGGAAAACACTGATCTTCATTGGGATGATCTTAGCACTTCTGTTTATGTTCTGCCTATGTGTACAGTGCGCTCCGGCACTATGTAGCCTCTGTGCTACCTCATGTGTACGGAAGCCTGTGTCAAGGGACGAACTGAGCAACAGAATGATGTTACAGCAGCATCTCCACGAATTCCTTCATACGGATTTGGACTCAGATTAACATGAATTATTGCCTTACATAAGGGCAAAAGGAGGGTCTGTGGTTCTGAAAATCTGGACCCTGTTGTTGTTCCGATATCGAGGTCCAATACCCGTGTCACAAAATATCAACGTACCATGACGAATTTGGTGTCAGCGAACCGATAATGATTAGGACATCATTCCCATACATTTGCGTCAGAATCGAGGGTCGCCAACACCCCCAAATCGTAGTTTCCGTCCCAACCCCTTAGACTCCATTTTGTGAACGGCATCCATCTTACGTCTTGCCCTCATGATAAGTCAATTAAAGGTCGAGCTTGATCTAAAAGGACACGTCCTCCGTCCCTGACTTCCCCCTGACCTGTCCCTACTGACTCCATTGCCTTTAGCCAAACCTGTTTGGGCAACCCCTCGCCCAGTGGCCAAATGCGATAGCATCGATGCATAGCATTCCTCAAACCATTCACTACATACAAACCATGCTTTCTACAAACACACACCTGTCCTGTTCCCTGTTTATGGCCAGTTTTATGACTAGGAGGTGCCTTCCTTTATTGGGGTTTCATCGATATCTGATGGGAGTTCCGGGCTTAGCTGGGTAATCTATTACGAATTGGACGTCTAAAATACGGGCTTGCCTACATGACTTCGCTCTTTTGTATTATTGTAGAAATATGTGTATAGCCATATCATAAACTCAAGAATTCTTGCTTGCAGCTATTATTTTTGTATATAAGGAGAAGGCTGGTTCTGTAAAAACGAACAGTCTCCTGAGAACACATGACCCGTGTTTGTCGTGCTTCTAGGACACCTGTTACTTGGTAGCTATCAATAAAACTTGATCTCTGGCTCGACTAGAAGACTCCGTGTTTCTGTGGTCCGGAACAAGGAGAACTAAGAGGTCTTCAGGTGTTATCCCCTGGCACCAAACGGGTTCCTAAAAACCCGTTACCTCAACTCCTTCTGGCATCTAATGGTAGCTGGGCAAAATCTTGTCCAGATCCCTTTCCCGCAGAACCCCCGATACTAAGAAATGTGCTATTCTGTACTGGCGTTTGGGACTCAGAGCGTCAGTCGCAATCCCCCAGGCCTGAAAGGGCATCAAATCTATTTAAGAGCATGATGTCCCCTAAAGGGCATGTGTTTGGCAAATCGTCCTGTGGGAATAAGACTCTTGTTGTTGGGTACCGGGGTTCATAGAAATGGGACAGTGGCAATGTAAGAATTCCAGGCAACAAAATATTTTGGGGCCAATTGCAAATAAATTCAACGCACCTCCAGTCTCTAAAATTAATGATAACACAGTCCCCCACCATGGTTTTAGTGCTCTTGCCAATCCAATTCACTCTCCCGACAAACAGAATTTCTGCTGTAATATTTGTTGGGAGTGGTCGTTTCTGGATGAGCCAGAAGGTGCACTTATTTTTAAGTTCTGCATAAGTCTCCCTTTTTCCCTGTGCCAGAACAGGGACCCCGCCAGAACCACCACATAGGACGCCGATTGTGGTGAAAGATCGATGTTGGGCAGGGGATCGATGTTCTGGACCAAGGGGGGTTTTTGAAGTCTTGGTACTGTGCTGTCGGCAGCTATTTGATGGGATTTGTCCCTTGTAGCAGTATTTGCACCTGGTGGGAAGCTAGGAGCTATGGCATCAACAGTGATTAAAGCAGGAGATCTTTGGGTAGGGACAGTACAACTTTTTGATGCTACAGCAGCGTTGGGGGCAGTTGGCCTTAGACCTGGGGTTTTTGTCTGCCTATGAGTGGAGTCATTAGCCCTCGGACCCACTTGCTTCTACAGTGATGCGACTGAGAGTTCAAGGCAGACTAATCTATTCTCAATTGAGTCCAGTTGTGTGCTAATTGGGGTACAAATTTTTTTTAAAGTACTTTCCAATTTCTTCCATAACAATGGGCCCATATCAGGTTGGTCTTCTCCCCCCAGAACGATTTTTGGACGCTGTGCTCTTCTATGGCAATCGTTGGTGGATGGGGTGGACTGGGTGGAAGTCTGGCTGCTGGGACTTCATTAGGCACGTCCGTTTTACCAGTTTTGGCTTTTTTGCCTCCTAGAGTAGTTTGAACACCAGTGCGCTTCCTTTTAGCAGCCGCTCCCGCATCTCACTGGGGAATACATGATTTTGCATTGGAGGCTGAGCGAGTTTTAATATTAGGGGAGAGTATGGCCTTAGCAGCATTATGGACAACCATCCCAACAGGGGAGTTTGGACTAATATCATGGGAGACAACTAGCTGTGATAGGTCACTTCGCTCTACAACTCCCGAGGGAGGCAGTGTATCCTGAGAGTTAGATAGATGGCAGATTGGTGATCTTGCCCTCGCCAGGCTTCCCAGTGAAGATCTTTTATCAAATGGGGTTTCCAAGGAAAGTCTCTGTTCAGTGTGTTCGATATCCTTGGCCAAAGCTGACGATACCCTGACTAGGAAGTTATCCAGGGTACCTAATAGTGAACCCCCGGTTGATTTTCTGGAATTTGGGGCTTCAGATGGTACAGTTGTCATGATTGCTTTTAGGGGGCCTGTCACTTATACTCCTTAGTGAGAAGGGCCAGATACAGTACAACAGGGAAAATGAAAACTGACCTTTGTTCGCAGTTGCAGGTGAAAGAGGGCTGGCCCGTCCCGTCCTTTTCCGGTCTTGAACGGGCTTAAACAGGCCCGCCCGCGATGTGGGTCTGGCCGCTGATTAAATGCGCCTTCTGGCACTCTCAGGACGTGTGCAGAGCGCGCCGCCGCTGAGCCTGCCAGGTAATGTAGTCCCGGGGCAGCGGCGCGAAGCTTAGCGTCCTGTGACTCCTGGCGGTGGCGGCGTGGAGACCTGGGCTTTGTCGTGACTCCTGGTGGTGGCGGCGTGGAGTCCTTGGCACTCGCTGTGTAGGTAAGGTTCCCCTTATCGCATTGTACTTCCGTGTTGTGAACACTGAGTTAACACGGAGTTGTGTTCCCGCGATAGACTGTAATGTTGGAAGTTGCGTTAATTTAAGTTTGCGATGGTTATCACACGTTCTTGAGAATATCCCCCTATGTATGAGGAGATGCAGGAAATTACTCCAGCTTCACTTACACAATATTTTGAATCTTTACAATTGCCTTCTATCTCAAAGAGTATGAGTGATACCCTCAATATAACTATCTCACAAATTGAAGTTAGTAATGTATTGAAATCCATAGTTAATGCAAAAGCTCCAGGTAATGATGGTATCCCTGTTGACGTTTTTAAGACCTTCGAGCCCTTGCTTTTTCCCCTCCTTACTAAGTTTTATAATCTGAAAAAAACGGTGAGCCTAAATCTAAATACTTCAAAGAATCGGTGGTGGTTTGTTTTCTTAAGAAAGATAAAGATCCTAGTGTTACTGGCTCATATTGACCTATAAGACTATTGAACGTAGATTATCAAATATTCATAAAAATCTGGGCATCAAGGTTGGCTCCGTTTGCACAACAGGTGATCCATCAGGATCAGACAGGATTTATACCTTAGAGATCTATGGCCTCTAATAAATACTTTCTGACGCAAGCAATCGATTACCTGTCAGTCACCAAGGTCAAGGCAGCCAAAGGTTCTAGTAAAACGAGAATAAAAGAGGTGGACAGCGGGCAACCCTGTCTAGTGCCACGCCGAATCTTAACTATCGATGTAATTGACAATGGCTGCGGCTCTTTCCAAAATGTTGCCAATATTTGCACTACAATCTTGATTCTATTGTTAGCACTTTATCTTCATCGCACTAGCACTTTATCCATATATTTATGAATTGATTGCTATATTGGACAAGAGTTGTTCTATGTAACTGTGTAGTTTTTTTTCTTCTTTTTTTTCTGTATCAATTGTAATGCTGGAAATCCACTCAATAAAAAAAGGTTATGTTTAGTTTCAGTTAAAGCATGCTCAATAGAAGAGACTAAGGGCCTGATTCAGATGCGGTTAGGAAAGCATTCCCACCTACGGCCCTATTAGGATGCGGTTAGGAAGGCCTCCTAACAGCATTTGCTCATTTTCAAATCGGATCGGGAATGTGGCTACCCGACCAAGAGCCATATTACAATGCGGTTAGGCACATAGGCTCCCATAGAAGTCAATGGGAGTCCAACCAAATCGTATCTGGAAGCATCTGGATGCATCATACTCGGCCGGTCGGACTCTCTCAATCCGAGTGGGTTGGAAACCATTTCCAAACCGATTTAATTAGGAAGATTTCCAAACCGCATCAGAATCGGGCCCTTACTAGTAATCCAGTCATAAATATGACTATGGTAAATATTCCTGCTATCATAGGAACTCTGCAACTTTTCAGTTAACTTGATACCATAGTTTCTCTAATATCAGATCGAAAAGAAAAAGAAAATCAAACATCTATTCCTTGATTCTACTGTGCAATTGACAAAACTTTCAGTCCGTCTCAGTGTAAGAATGTTAGTGCAATTGATTTCAGGACATGAAACCTACCATCTACTGCAGGATACTTTAAAGGGATAGACATCCTATGGCTCTACTGGAATCTGTATACCTAATATATTCAGTGAATACTAAGGATACAAAACATAACGCTAATGGACCTGTATGTCTGGACGTGTTACTTGAATTCAGTCAATGAAAAACAGCAATTAATCTTTGTTATGGTAGCACTATTCATTTGTATTTTTGAAAACTTGATGAATATTAGTCTCATAAGCTGTCAGATCGGCTTGCTTTTAGCAAAGTAGATCCAGTCAGAAGCCACGTACCTTTTGAGAGAGCACTCTGCCTTTTTGTTCTTCTGAATTCCGGCTGCTGAATGCTAGTTTGTTCGATTGGCTCTGGTTCCTCTATGATCATTTCTGGGATACTTTCTTCTGACACAACAGCTCTCAGTCTCTCATCACTTTTTTGTCCACTTCTCTCTCCTCTACTTTCTTTTGGCCAAAGTGCTTGCACCTCCTCCTGCTTGAGGTATACACCCTCAGTTTCAGCTGCTTGGCTCACTGCAATTCCTCTTGGCTCATTCATCACAGGTTGTGCCCTTGTCTGGACTTGACTTTGAGACTTGTGTGTAATCATCTTCTCCCTCTGGATGTTTGGTCTGCACTTGAGTTTGACTCTGCAAATCAGTACTTGTTGTCACCATTTCTTCACAAGCTTGTCTCACTATCTTTGTGAGGGAAGCATGATTCCAGTTTGACAGAATCCTACACTTCATAGCAGTGTTCGTCATCAGGATCACCTCACCAACGTGGCTTCAAACATGACTTTCCTAGCTTGTATCTTCACTGGGACCCAATCTCCAGGACGTACATTGTGGCATTGTTCCTGCAATGGTAGCGGAGTCACTAAGTCAACCTCGTGAGAGACAGAACACACCATATCAGCCAGTCCCTTGCAGTAGTCAAGAATCATATCATCCATTATATTCAGAACTACAGCTGCAGGCACCAAGGGGAGTCTTAGTGATCTCCCCATGAGTATTTCATGAGGAGAGTCTGGTCATCTGGAGTGCTTTGGATATTTTCAGAATGAAGGCAAGGACATCGTACCATTTCAAAGCAGACATGAACGCCTTAGCTAATTGAGATTTTAGAGTCCCATTGACCTGCTCCACCACTCCAGAAACTTCAGTCCTGTTGTGATGTATTCTTATAGGTTCTGTATCGATCCCCCTATTCCTGACCCTGTTCTGGTTAACAAGTTAACTAGCAGCCATCCCATGATGCAGAAACCGTTATCTGATGAAGCCACACCACGGCACAGGAACGTGTTATCTGATTAGGTCATAACGCTTGCCATCTAATTAGACAAGCAATATTCCTCCAGCCCCTGATAAGGCATACGGAGTTCTCAAAACAAATCAAACCTATGACAACCTGGGAAAAACCCTGCGGCCATTGTTTTGATTTCACCGAGAACTTCAGCAAAAGAATGTGCTAACGACCAGCTCGTATGACATCCTTATTGACGTATCTATGTCCATCCTTACGTCAATCTCGGCACCTTACAGGTATAAATATTACCGGTATTGCCTTAAGCAAACACACGCGGTGGTGACGAGATCGGAGCAGCCAGACTTGCCGAAGCCCAGAGCAGAGCAGACCCCGCTGGCGCAGCCCCGCCTTCCTGACGCGCTGAGAACGAGACGCTGCTTTCTCCTGCCGAGAAATCCAGCTCCGGCGCTTCCGGGTAGCCCTCGCAGGCAGCCTGGAATATCGAGACCAGAGACGAGAGATACCATCCCTCATTCATCCTAGATTCCAGGTACAGAACTGAATAACCCCTTGCAGAGAATTCTTGAGTCAGTCACTTGGCAAAACAAACTTAACTTAAACTGCTACTTTCTATTCCCGCCCACGTATTAGGCTTAGGTCAGGTACACTGGGGTAGGCGTAGGTAGAAACACCAGTTGAGTACGATTAGTCAAATATATATGTGTATGTATCTATTTTATCAATTTTAAACCACCTTATGGCTTAGAAACCATATAAATGTTTTTACAGTATTATTTTATACTTCTGCTTTTATTGTATGCACTTTACTTAACCATAAGTATTGCGATAATATCGATCCATTTCTCTTGTATGAGAAAAGAGACTGATCAATAAATACCATCTTTTATTGAACACGCCCGTCTCTTCCTTTTCTCTACAATCTGGTGAGACTAAGAATGCACGTACTGACTGAGTAAAATAAGTTGTCTTTTGTTTTCACACGACTCTAGAGATACACTCTTGATTAGGGGAGAGCAAAGTTGTCATGTTCTATGGTTGTCAGAAACTAAATCCCTTCTTGTCTATCCAGGGAGGTTCAACTCCTCCTTGCCTATTCAAGAAAGTTTCTAGTGAACTCTGAGCTAGCTGGCAAACCCAAAACTTTAAGTCTAATATCGACTATCGACAATAGAAGACCTAGTTAACGTCTGGTCTAGGCCTATACTATTGAAGGTATTATTCCAATGCGCAGAGCCTATTGGGATAATAGGAACTACACTACATGGCGCCCAAACGTTTGGAAAGGCGATAAAACTAACGCAAGACATTAGAGTAACTCAGTCGTGCTTTTTCACTCAGACCCCTTTTTTCCCATAATACTCCAAAGACGTCTGGAGTGGGTGAAAGGTCATATCCGCCAAACCTCGCAGGAGGAAACTCCTATGTATGGTTCTTGGTTTAGTCAACGTTGAAGGATACACTGTTCCAAAATATTGTGCATCTAATCTTTGTTTCCATAAGAAACCTGATCTGCAAACAAACAAAATAACCTTCCTGACAGTAGAATGTCAGACACTGAAGAAGAAAGAGAGATAGCTAGATTAGCAGCTGAACTCGTAGCAGCTGATAATACTATGCAAGAAGCAGACCCGGATTTAATACTCATCCCGGTCAACATAAGGAAATCTATAACTTTAAAACTTATAGAAAATGGACTGACACCTAGAGGTGGCACAGTCATATTCGTAATAGAGGCACACGAATATCGGCAGACAGAGGTATTCTATTCATGGATAAACTTTCCAGCAGCAAACGCTGTAACAAAGCACTTCCACCATTACAAAACAGAGGAACCTCCTGAAGAATACACTCCTTTCGAGGAGGTGGAAGTACCACTTAAATTTCAAGAGCACCTGCTCTTGTTTAATGGCGCCCTAAAACACAACAATCACATCACCAGGCTCGGTCCATTAGGTAGACCAGGAGCAACGTGGCCGGTCCTAGCCGGATACACACCACATCCAGACATCGAAAGAATGTCTGCAGCAGATCTTTTAATACAACTAAAACAATTAATAAAAGTACATAGACAATTAGTCCAATATGTAATGCGGACTTCAACAATCCAACCAGCAATTAAAATTCCACAGCTGACCCCTCATCAGGGGAACACAAATAAAATTACACCACAGAACATACAGTCCTGCCTAGGTAAGGTACCAGCTAAAAGGGAACAAATACCATTCTGGTTAGCACAAAAAATCACCCAAATATAGGCGGTGTTTCCAGACACCACTCCTGTGGATAAACACAGGATTCTGACTATCTGTCTTCCAATGGGAATCGCACCACACGTGGAGGACTGTGACACTTGGGGTAGAGTCTTTGCTTCCATCTACACAAAAACGCATGGTGTTCCATCCATCTCGGTAATACCAGATGTGCTAAAACAAATTCAAGATGAATACGGTCCAGAACCCGCTTTAACTCTTGGTATGAAATTACTGAAAGACTTCAAGCAGGTCTCGGCTATATTACTAGCCAATATAAAGGGAGAAGCAGCAAACGTGGCGATCCGCCAAAGGTTAAAAGAAACAGATATAGCAGACCAACTAGCTGAAATTGCCAGAATTATAGAAAAATCCTATGAGGAACTAGGTAGAGATAGTTTAGGTGGAATACCAGTAAAACCCCAACTGATTGAAAGTCCTGAAAAAATATTTATTAAAAATAATCTAAACAGCCAAAAGAAGAACTGGGATGGAAACAAACAATCCAATCCAAAAGAAAAGAGATTCCAGTCCAGAGGAAGGTCTCCTCGGCGGAGAGAAAGATCTCCGGACCAAGGACCCAAGTCTCCCCAAAGTGAGCCCTCTGGGAAAAAATACAACCTTAGAAATAGGGATAATATAAAGAAACCGGATAGATATCAAGATTTTGATACACGTCCCTCTCAATCTTTTCAGACTTCCTCGCAGAAATCGGAAAGAAGAGGACGATCGGAACCCAGGGAAGGGCACGTCAAGTCCAAAGACAAGGAACCTGCTCATCCAAATAATAAATTACAATTTCCAAAAAAGAAGGTAGCCAGTATTAAAGTAGTTAACGATGCCGAGAATACTGAGGACACAACTGAAAAACGGAGAATGGGCTCAGACAATGCTAGACAGCGCAGCAGAAGTGAGCATAGCTCGCAAAGTCCTTATGAATCATCTGGAGACAGTGGACACGAATGAATACCTTCAAGTGGAAACTGCAGACACCAGAGTTAGCAAACCTCACAAAATATATGAAATAACATTACGTATAAGGGGGATAAGACTAGAAAAATAAGGGGACTATTTTGGGATAATCTCTCCAAGGGCTATGACATCCTTCTAGCTGAAAAAGACTGGCCACCAGAGTTTGTCAGGGACTGCCCTCATGGCGAAGAAATAATTATGCCTGCCTTCTCAAATCATATCCCAATTCATAAAAAATACACACTTGCTAGAAAGTGGGCAGTAGCTCAAGCTCCTGCTTTATATAAAAATCACGTAGGATGGGATGAGGATTCTCCTCCTCACAAAATCCAGTTAAAAACACAACCTACTGCACAAAGACAGTACCCAATTAAGCAAGAAGCTAAAAAACAGGTAAAAGAAATCCTAGACCAATTAGAATACCAGGGGGTGATTGAAACTTGCACCTCACAAATGAACAACCCTTTGTTTCCTGTCTCCAAACCAGACAATTCATATCGTCTAGTTTTGGATTACAGACACCTTAACTCATGTTGCAAAACTTTTGCAGTGCAAAACTCGCATAGTGCAGCGCTAATGAATAACATAGTGCGCAAAAAATACAAAACAACATTAGACATCTCTAATGGATTCTTTTGTCAAAATATAGCACCAGAGAGCAGATATTTGTCCGCGTTCTCAATAAATGGCGCTCAAAAACAATTCTGTCGGTTACCCCAAGGGTTCAAGAACAGCCCAGGATTATTCTCAGCGAGAGTAACAGAATTACTACAAACATATGATGACGAAGCATTATCTTATGTCGACGACATATACCTAACAGATGATGACTTGGATACTCACTTGAAGAGAGTGAACACCATAATACTTGGGTTCGCATCAGAGGGTTACAAATTCAACTTTAAAAAATCTAGAATTGCCCATCTAACAGTCCTGTTCTTAGGATATGAATTATCAAGTGAAGGCAAAAGCCTGGCTGACAATTTCCTAGAGAAATGTGCCGTACTCCAAGCACCTAGAACACTAAAAAACCTACAGTCAATTCTAGGCTTCCTAAATTTCGGAAGAACATACATTGCAAATTACGCAGAAAGGGTCAAACCCCTTTATGATCTAATAAAACCAGATTTTAAAAAAACCAATTGGACTCAAAAACACACAGAAATTCTGAGATCCTTACAAACAGACATGTTAATTAAAACAAAATTAGAAACACGTGATAACACACACAATCTTGTGATTTGAGTCATCCCAGGAAGATGCGGATTCACATACCTGACCTCTAACGAGGGAGAAAAGGTACCAATTGCATTCAAATCACACTTGTACACAGAAGCTGAAAAGAAATTCAGCATTAAAGAAAACATTGTTCATGCAGTTCAGACCGCAATAGCTAGAGAAAAAGATAAAGCTGACGGTAGACGTATCACAGTCAGAACAGCAGAATCAGCCTTTGAGGCATTAACAACACCGTGTAATTTACCAACAACAGCATTGAATCCGGAATGGATACAATGGGTGAATTCAATTACAACGGACAAAGTAAAATACTACTTTGATCCAGAATTAAAAGAATTGAAAAATCTAGAATATGAAAGAACATTCCCTCTGCCAATCGACATTCTGCCCTTACGACAGTACGCTTGTGTAATCTATACAGACGGACATGCTCAACCCTCCGTTTGGGGAGAACAAGCATACAACCCCACATGTGAGATTACAAAAGAAGTGTGGCGCGGAGGTAAACTAAGACCTCTATTAACAAAAACACACTCAGTAGAAACTAATTCAGAACAACAGACTGAAATAATAGCATTGAAAATGGCGCTAGATAATGCAGATCGCGAATTCCCGACACTTATAGGGTCCGATTCATATTACTGCGTCAAATCATATAACAACAATTTGCAGACATGGATTCAAAATGGTTACAAAGATGACACAGGTGCAACAATAAAGCAAAAACTGCTTTGGGAACAAATAGTTCTGTTACAAAAAGAACTACCAAAGACTCACGTGATACATACACTGAGTCATCAACGTGATGGCGTTCACGTTGCAGGGAATTCATTGGCTGAGACAGCCACAGCGGTAGCAACTAAATCGGCTTCCGTAGCTAGAAAAAAGCGTACAGTGAAGTACATTGACGGTGAAACAGTGCTGGCGGTGAAAACGTCATCAAAAGGCGACTGCTCAGCGCTACCGATAAACTATCCACTCAATTATACATACATAATCGATGCAAACTCCGTCCCTTTTGCTCGAATCCCTGGAGTGGGGGATAGAGTAATTCCAAACAAGGACAGGAGAACGTTGTTAATAGCAGACGCACATATGGGCGAGGGTCTCAGACACCTCAAACTAAAAGATTCTTTGGAAGAATTACAATCAGTGTACTGGTGGCCAGGCATGAGCCTGCAGCATCACATTTTTGTAAAAAAATGCCCGGACTGCAACAGAGATCGCAGTGGCGAAAGAAACGGTATACTACCGTGGCGTTTCACTCCAGAAAGGATCAACATTAAAAAGCAAAGCGTCCAATTAACATATACAGGCTAGTTTCCACTTATAATGTAGATCCCCAGCACTCGGCTGACGTCTGGACTGTTATAAAAGATTTGCGAGTCTTTATCGGCACATACGCAATTGGCATGCTGCATTCTGACCAGGGTCCTGCTTTTAGCTCTCGAGCTTATAAGGAGGCCATGACCAGCATGGGCATTGCATTGCGGTACTCTTGTCCATTTCATCCCGAGGGAAACGGAATCGTAGAAAGAAAAAACCGTGACATAAAGCAATCTATAACAGCAAAGGTATTAGGTTCGGGAGCTGGGTGGGTCAAACATCTAATAAGTGTCCAACGTAGTCTAAACAACCTGCCAAGAAATTCTCTGAAGGGATTCAGTCCGTACGAATTATTGTTTGGAACTAGGATGTTAGTCTTAGATCTTGACAGTCAGACTTCAGTGGTGAAGGAAAAATGCTTTGATATCAAAGATCGTTTGGCTATTTTGCAGGACTTAAACAAAACAAGAAAAGACCAGAGCAACATAAAGTTGAAACAGCAGCCAACAACCACTGAAGAACCACCACCTGTTCCAGCAAGACCTGTCTGGATTCCAAAAGTCGGGGATCTAGTCAGAGAAAAGATCGCGGTAAAGAAGGAATTTGGGCCTTCTTACAGAAAAGCAGTTCCTGTCTTGTCTATCAACGGGACAAGATCAGTTGTACTACCGCCGCTTGCTGGTAAAAAGGAGAACCGAGTTGTATCCATCGACCTGGTAAAACCACAATCATGTGGCCGATAACAAACAGTAGGCCAAGTGGACTCCCGATAAGTAGCAGAACACCAAGGTTTGCTACAAATACAGAGGTCCAAACTAAGAGGCTAATCACATTCGAAACGCCTACAGAACAACAACAAGGACTATGCAACAATGCATTAGAACTCAGATCTCTAAAAACCCAAATAAAAACATTTAGTAGAGACACACCAACCTACAATGAAGTAACAAATTAATATGCTGAAGCTGCAAGAAACAGTAATCCTGAAGCAATTGGAACAATTGACAGAACTGCATCCGGCTACTTCATAAACTTCGATGATTCCTCTGAAGACCTAAGTGAATCAAAGGCACAGCCATCAACAAAAACATTTAAAAATAAAGCTAAGGAACTTTTGAAACACCTGAAAGAAACCTATCTGATTTCTCCATGGATTGAATTTTGGGTGGGCTTTGGTGCATTTATCCTCATACTTTGGCTCATCATGGTACTAACTTTGGGACGCTTCATTGAGGGAAAATATGCTAAAATGGACACAGCAAGTCAGAAAATCAACTTGATACTCAAGCCACACACATCTTCACACGTCGAGAAAAGAGAACTTTCTTCAGTCAACTTCACAGCCAATCCTATACCGGGTGGGGTAGCATGGGACAATACTGACTACGAAATTTATGGTCCGGTTGAAATCCTGAAATATCCACACCAAATCAAGATCTCGTTAAGTGACTTTGTAAAACCAAGCTCATTTGCTGATGATTGGGACTTTGAAAACATAAATAATATGATGTCTGACTTACTGATGTCTGCTAAATTTACCAAACATGATTATTTGCAGGGTTCGACAAATTATGATAGTATGTACTGTTACAACCACTATGGTAACCATTTTTTACATAAATCGGCACAACCTAGAAATGTTTTAAATTATAATCAATGGGAACATTGTGCAACCCCTCCAAAAGGAAGCTCAAGAACCTTTTACGACAAATATTCATACTTTTCAGGGTTCAACACAAGTAATGCTGAAACATTTTATTTCAAATGGTCAATTAAGACAGGGACAAAGATCATGCTAACAAACACGAAATTGATATATTCAGACTCATTTTTTGAACAAATGAATACTTTTGGTTTTGATTATTGGGACAAAAATGTTGAAGTAAAAAGTGTTTGGGGTACAAAAGAATGGCAAGTACAAGGTATAGAATCATTGTTTAGAGCCTGCATGATCCCAGAACAAATTATATTTTTAAATGACACTGTTCAACAAACCACCTGTCTTGGCTTAGCCAAAATCAAAGACTTAAATAAACCGTCTATTCCAAAGCCAACAATGGACAGCAATAGCTCTACAGATGAAGAGATAGACGTAAACTATGTATTAAACCAAAACAGAACACATCCTGATTGGAAACAATGGTTGATCTGGCCCACAGATACTAATAACTGTCAAGATAGATTCATGAACAAAACACAGGGGTTCACATTGACCAGGCCAGACCCTAGATATTCCCAAAGACAACACCCAGGGATAATAACCACCTACAGTGTGGGCAAATTATGCCTTCAATGGCTACAAACTTCCACACTGACAGAAATTAAGCAACACCTAACTTTACTTACTGATGGTGCTGACTTGCGTGATTTCATTATGGGACCGCGCAAACAGCGTCAAAAACGCTTCATAGCAGCCTCTGTATATGCAGCTTACAACGAGGCCTGGAAGGTAACTCAAATTGAGACAGCAGAAAGTATACGGGAAATTGACCGTATTAATTTGGAAAAATCACTTTCTGTAGTGGACAATGGGTTAATCACTCTGTCCTCCAGAATTTTTTCTTTGGACAGCATTGTGTCTTCAGCAATCGACATATTATCGCAAGACTTACTGTTGTTACAACACGGTCAGTCTCAATTGCGTTCTATTGTACAGCTTGGCTGGACGTTACAAAATCTGCGTTCAGGCTATGTGCCTTGGCGTTTAATCAACACAACGTCACTATTCAATATCTTTAACCTTACTGATAAACAAATCAGTATGGCACAGAAGGGTGCTGATTATACAATCCTGAGCATTGAGAAACTCGAGAGATTACCAGTGACAATGTCAGAACGACCTGTCAGTGAATGGATAATACATGGGATAATTAATATTCCAATATCAACCTTCAGGTTTCAATACTGCCAAAAATATATACAGGCTGGCATGTACGAAAAATTGGGAAAAGGGTACATTAAGTCAACATGGAATTTGCCCTATTCGCATGCATGTGTCAGTAATAAAGGACAGAAAGTGTTTCTTAGTGGCAATAATTGTGCGATGTCACTAAGCGGTACACTTCTGTGTAATGGAATTAGTTTGCAAGGAGCCTGTGAAGGGAACTCAAATAACCTTTCATGTCACCAGCTAGGCACACCTGCAACAGAGATAGAACCATTTTTTCAAAGACTCTATAATGGGAGTTACATTCTAATTGTGGACCGCAGATGCTGTAGTCTTATGCCCGGGACTCCTTATCTCGTAACTACGACTGCGAAGGTCAAGTGCTGTGGACGCTTATTGTTCCCCAGCTCCTTTCCAGACAGGGAGGCAAGGGCATGGCCCAACTTGAAAATTACTTCTATTCGAATAGACACTTTAAGCAGAATGAAAACAGTGCTTCTTCAGACGCCAACCAGGCTCACGTCATCAAAAGAAACGTATGATCTCCTAGTCGCAAGGACGACTGCAGAGATTCACTCATTGTTATCAACTAATTCCCCCATACATTTCGCAGAAATCCTGAATGAAATCTTAAATATTTCTGATACCAGTGAAGTCTCAAAAGTATTTAAGACAGTATTTTCAATGGCATTAACACCATTCAAAGCCATACTGGGTATTTTTCCAGATTTCGTCCATTCGATTTTTGGCGGACTTCCCCTCATTTTGGGACTAATTGCAGGAATCCTATTCTTAGTCCTTATATTTCGTTATGGCAAACCGTGTCACAGACAAAACACCTGCGACAAGGGAAGAAACAATCCGAGCCATTGGATACCGGGACCGGATATCAAAAATCCTGGGACTATCCCGGCTTAGAGACCTGAACATGACTTGGTTTCTTTCATTTCGACCTATGTGGCATCGATGTGTTTTACCTGTATTAAGGTGCTTGCTGTGCGGAGAAGAATGCGTGTTGGACACCTGTCTGACGCTACAATCGGATGCGCCTATGGATGTAGAAACATTGTTGGGTCCGATAACGGCTCATGCTTTGTGCTGCCCTCAACGGCTGCCAATCCTGATGACGGCATTCGTGGAGACTTCACCGCCACGATTAAGGGATAGTGAAGTTCAAGATGAAAGCAGCATCGATCAGGTACGACCTTCTGTCAGCAATACTAATCAAAACGTCAGTGGAGACAATCATGCGCACGAATGCATGGTTACACCTTTTTCCGAGTTAGTGGAACTCTCCCAGGAAGCTGTTGACAGCTTTTTCGACAGTCTAAATGATATGATGTTCTCACCAGAGCAGAAATAGAGACTTTTGAGCAAGCTAGCACACGGCGTTCCCAACACCCTGAATTTGGCCTTCAACTTTAATGATAAAATTACATGAACAATTTCCCCTCCAGTTCACGGACAGCAATTTTTTTGCAGCAGCCCCAAAAATATTTTTATTACTTTTTCGGGACACTTATCATCTGCTTAAAGTAGGAACTATTCTTAGAGAACTAAAATTTCTATTTTTTAGAAACTTTATAGACATTAGCTGCCCGCTGGTATATTCATAATTATTTTTATTCTGTGATGGAATGGTCTCGAACTTTTTCTTCTGTATTAAGAGCCATTTTCATGTGTAATTCTCATATTCGATTAATAATAATGTATACATATGCGTGATTATTTTAGCATTATTCTACAGCTTGAGTGCATATAGTACATGTGACTATTTTTTTCCGTATATTACATAATTCGAAATGCATTATATGTATTTTGGGGTGGTAAGGTATACACGATACTCTACAGTATGTTTTACTATGCCTAGATTCGTAAACATGGCCATAGTTAGCGTGGAGTGGGTGTGATGTATTCTTATAGGTTCTGTATCGATCCCCCTATTCCTGACCCTGTTCTGGTTAACAAGTTAACTAGCAGCCATCCCATGATGCAGAAACCGTTATCTGATTAAGCCACACCACGGCACAGGAACGTGTTATCTGATTAGGTCATAACGCTTGCCATCTAATTAGACAAGCAATATTCCTCCAGCCCCTGATAAGGCATACGGAGTTCTCAAAACAAATCAAACCTATGACAACCTGGGAAAAACCCTGCGGCCATTGTTTTGATTTCACCGAGAACTTCAGCAAAAGAATGCGCTAACGACCAGCTCGTATGACATCCTTATTGACGTATCTATGTCCATCCTTACGTCAATCTCGGCACCTTACAGGTATAAATATTACCGGTATTGCCTTATGCAAACACACGCGGTGGTGACGAGATCGGAGCAGCCAGACTTGCCGAAGCCCAGAGCAGAGCAGACCCCGCTGGCGCAGCCCCGCCTTCCTGACGCGCTGAGAACGAGACGCTGCTTTCTCCTGCCGAGAAATCCAGCTCCGGCGCTTCCGGGTAGCCCTCGCAGGCAGCCTGGAATATCGAGACCAGAGACGAGAGATACCATCCCTCATTCATCCTAGATTCCAGGTACAGAACTGAATAACCCCTTGCAGAGAATTCTTGAGTCAGTCACTTGGCAAAACAAACTTAACTTAAACTGCTACTTTCTATTCCCGCCCACGTATTAGGCTTAGGTCAGGTACACTGGGGTAGGCGTAGGTAGAAACAACAGTTGAGTACGATTAGTCAAATATATATGTGTATGTATCTATTTTATCAATTTTAAACCACCTTATGGCTTAGAAACCATATAAATGTTTTTACAGTATTATTTTATACTTCTGCTTTTATTGTATGCACTTTACTTAACCATAAGTATTGCGATAATATCGATCCATTTCTCTTGTATGAGAAAAGAGACTGATCAATAAATACCATCTTTTATTGAACACGCCCGTCTCTTCCTTTTCTCTACAATCTGGTGAGACTAAGAATGCACGTACTGACTGAGTAAAATAAGTTGTCTTTTGTTTTCACACGACTCTAGAGATACACTCTTGATTAGGGGAGAGCAAAGTTGTCATGTTCTATGGTTGTCAGAAACTAAGGGGCATATTATCAAGGGCAAGTATTGCCGCTTTCTCAGCGAATTGTGCCGAGAAAGCGGCGATACTGCTAGAGCCCTATTCACAAGGGCATTTTAAAGCCTGCCCCAAGCCCACTTTGCATGTCGGCGATAAACATCGTTAATGACATGCAAAGTGGGCGTTTCCACGTCCAACCACATGATAAATGTGGTTGGAGGTGGGAACACCCTATTACCAAGGAAGGCGATGGGAGGAAAAGACATGCGATAAACTCATTTATCGCAGGTCTCCCAACGCCTGCTCTGACCAGGCGTTAGGCATTGATAACATGGGGGTGTGGATTATAAAGCTGAATCCACCCCCCCATATTATCAAGGCCCACATTAGCGCATGAAAACAACGTTTGTTTTCATGCGCTAATGTGCCATATCGCCGACTATCGCCGGATTTCTATTCGCCTGCCTGATGCGCATTGATAATTGCGCGCTAAAAAGGCAATGAAATCTGGCGATAGCCGGCGATACGGGAATGTGCGTTGTGCGTTTTCCAACGCACTCCTCGGTAATATGCGCCTAAATCCCTTCTTGTCTATCCAGGGAGGTTCAACTCCTCCTTGCCTATTCGAGAAAGTTTCTAGTGAACTCTGAGCTAGCTGGCAAACCCAAAACTTTAAGTCTAATATCGACAATAGAAGACCTAGTTAACGTCTGGTCTAGGCCTATACTATTGAAGGTATTATTCCAATGCGCAGAGCCTATTGGGATAATAGGAACTATACTACACTGTGACTACAGTGAAATCTTTGCTCCACCTTTAGTGCCACACTCAACAGCTTCATGAGCTCATTCTTAAAATGCATTCTGCGATGTAACTCCACAAAAAACAGTTGGTCGAAGCAAGGGACCAATTCTCTCAGTATTAGTTTGTGCACCGTGAGACTGCCACACCTCCAGATTGCATATGCTTCAACCCAACAGGAAAAAAGATAGAGTACCATCAAGACGTAGTTCATTGTAGATAGGCATTTCTACAAAATCCAACTGCATCTGGTTGAAGGGATCACCTGATCTTCCCAGGTGACTCATGGTCCCAACTGTTCTCCTGCCCTCTTTCAACTGCTGGCAAGTAATGCACCTGTGACACAACCTATGTTCAGTGACATGGAAATGGGGATTATGCCAGCAGGTCTTGAAGAGATGGATCATAGCACCTCTCTATATATGGTTGGGGTCATGGAGGTGCCTGACCATGTGTGAAAGCATAGCATCAGTTAAAAATAGTCTTCCATTTGTTGAAACCCAAACCTCAACCTGGTTCTTTATGCACCTTATTTCAGATTCACATTGGTCTTCCTGATTGAATCCACAAGATTCAAGAGTGCAGTACCTTGCCGTTTCATCTGTGTAGTGTTTTTTAGCAGTCACAGCATCCCTTCCTCTCCTGTGTGCTGCACATTTTACTACAGCTACATCTCTAGGCAGTTTCAGTGCTTTAAGCAGGTCTATGACATATTTCTCATTGCTTATGGGGGGACCAGAGAAGATCAAGAAAGAAGCCCATCTGTGACCACAGCTATCCAAACTTATAGACCACACCAAAACTATATTGACTTTCATTGTAAATGGTGATAATCAGGCTGTTAGAAATGTAACATGCTCTGGTAAGAGCTATCAGTTCAGCCATCTGTGTGGATGTTACAGTACACAAACATGAGGCTTCCATAACACCTTCTAAGATGCACACATCATAAGCTGCTTTTAGAATTCCTTGTCCATCTCTTAAACAAAACCGTTCAAACACAAAGTAAAATAAGGTTCGTCCAAGGGGAAATATTGAATGTCAGGTCTTGGCTTGGTACACAATTCAGTAACATATAGACAGTCATCGTCATCTGAATCATTCTCTGGATATGGCAAAAGTGTAGCAGGATTCAATACACTGTACCATTTTAGAGACACATTTTCTGCAGCCAGAATCACTTGTTCTTATTTACTAAATCTGCTATTTGTCATGTGCTGAGCTTGAGTATGTGTCAACAAGATCTCAACTGAATGGGTAACTATTACATTAAGTGAGAAGCTCATAACAATGCCCTCGCACTGTGGATACTGGCACCCACTGCAGCTACTGCCTTGAGGCATCCAAGAAGTACAGCAGTCATTGAATCAAGTGTAGCAGAGAAGCACACCACTTGCTGTTTTGCTTCCTTATGCCTCTGAGTCAGCACAAGCAATGCACCCCCTTCACGAGCATGACAGTATAATACTTTTTTTTTCATACTCAGGCATTCCTAGGGCTAGTGCACAGCATAATTGCTCTCTGAGCTCCAGGAAGACACTCACACATTTCTTGTCCCAGGATAGCGGATCAGATACATCACTGTGTGTAAGTCTCTGTAGGGACTTTGCCACTAAGGAAAAGTTGGAAATCCGACAACAAAAGTAGCCCACCGTTCCCAAAAACTTCCTGTTTTCCATCTGTGTCAAAGAGGGGTTTATCTTCAGAATTATAGTGATATATTTTGGAATACTTTTCTAGCTCCTTTCTCAATGGTATGTCCCATATACAGAACCTCCCCCTGACAGCATCCCAATTTTGGAGGGGACACCTTGGGGCATATTGCCAAAAACGTGTGATAATTCCCGCAAAATTAGCTTAACGCAACTCTTCACATCACAGTCTATCGCAGGAAAATAACGCCATGTTAACGTGGTATTCTCAACACAGCTGTACCATGCGATAGTCTCACGATAACACGTCAAATGATCTTGTTAAAATCAACGCGACGCTGTAAAAACGCGAAACACGGAAACAAAAATAGTAGCGATGTCCCAAATCACGATGCAAAAATCAGCGATAACAAGCGACTGGCCTGCAATTCCCATGCGTCATGCGGGAAAATGCACCAGAAAATCAGAGAAAAAAAGGGAGAAAAAAAAGAAACCGCTTAGCACCATGGATGCACCTGGACCGAGTGCAGAGGCCAACGTTAACCCCACAAGCCCCACAGACCACCAGCAAGGAACTCGGGTCGGGAAGGTCAAGGAGAAGAGGAAGAAGAAGACGGGATTCAGTCCGTAGGAAATTCGGATATTCGTCACGGAGGAGATAGAACTCTAACAACAACTGTTCGTCACCTCCACTGTGTCATTGGCAACACAAACGGAAACATGCCAGTCCATCGTGAACAATGTGAATGCAGTCGGAGTGTCAAGGAGGTCAATGGAGGAGGTCAAGAGGCGCTGGAATGATGTGAAAAGCCAAACCATGCACAAACCCGCTGCCAAAAGGAAGGCAGCCACAGTGACTGGAGGTGGGAGTCCTGCACCACAGGAGGAGCTGGAGGAAATGGTGGCCACAGTCATCAGTGGGGAGATGGTAAAAGGAGTTGGGAGTCCAGACACAGCTCTATATCACCTGACACAACATCAACAGGGTGAGTAACTACCAGGGATCCAGACACAGCTCTATATCAACTGACACAGCATCAACATGGTGAGTAATGACCAGGGACTGGTGGGACGGGGGAGATGGGCACAATGGCACACATGCATAATCATGTGTAGCACACTGCACACCCACAATGACCCTGGATCATGTCCCTGATCCACGTGGCACACTGCAGCACACATACAAACATCAAGTAGGCCCCCGTCCCCCATGTGCCCAAAGGGGTCCCACCCCACACATCACCAATATCACAACCAACACATGCCAACGTGCAAAACAAATCAAAGATGCGTATTTGTGAGCCACACTGACAATGCAAGTGACACTACATGACGAACAGCATGGCTGCAGTACAATCATCATGACACCTTGCACGCCACGATATTGAGGTGGCTGAGTGTGGACCACATCCGGAAAGGAGCAGGTCACACTCTGACAAATCTACGTGCACAAACAACCCCTGACATCAACAATACATCTGCAGACAAACAATGCAAAAGAGAACAAAAACCGTCCAAGAGCACAAATGACCCAAGTTGCCAACATCTCAGCACCGTGAAAGCACAAAAATCAAAGGCACACTGCCTCAAAGGGATAAGGGACAGCAAAATCACTGCTACAAGGGTCAATCTCCCACAATGTAGCACACACACATAGCAATAACAGCACATCCACATTGACGACAAGGTGGTACAAAGTGCAACACTCACACTGCAGAACAGAGGACACAACTGGGTCCGATTGTGCATTGGAACTGGCCAATCACACCTGACATAGCAGGAAACTGAGATGAAAATGTACGTGTACAACCTCACATCCGTGATGTAGTCCAAATGTCCACTGTCCCGCATCACATAGTCTGCTCCTCCCAAACAGTCACAATGCACATTGGCATGCAGTCTGTATGTAAACGTGAACACTGCGTCAACATACATGTCAACACAATGTCAAAATGCATCCCCCCTTCAGATTGCAGAGGGACAAACAACACCTCCAGCAGAGCAGACCAGACAACTCATCTGTGATACTGAAGAGGACCTCCACACCTGTTACACCGATGCCCTACAACATTTCATGGACATCTTAGGCAATCCACCTCCAGGAGCAGGGCAGCCCAGCTGAATCAAGGAGACCCCACCCCTTGCACAGACCACACAGCTGGAAGCACCCACCACCACGGCTGGCTCCCAGCACCCCACCGAAGCACACATCGCATTGCCTAAAGCTCACTGTTCCTTGCATTGTTACCGAGCATATCTTGCTGCTATTTTTAAACTGTATTTTGCATTTATTGTGCTTTTAAATATTCGTTTTAGCATTGGAGATCGGCGATTTTATTTGAGTGTGTTAATAGAATTGGGTAAACGGGGAATTAAACTTTTTTACTGTTTAAATTGAATTGAGAAATGAGGAATTCAACGTACTAAACTGGGCATTTTTGGCTGCTTTTCGTACCCCTTCTACCTCCTCTCTCACTTGGGGCTCCCACTTCCTGGTTGTGCCAAACTAGAGATGACAAATTGCTGCGTGCTCTAGTGCTTCCAGAGGGCTGGGGCTTAAAGATGCGCGCTGCACGAGCGCGCAGCGGACGCGCCAAAGGCGCGCCTAAGGCAAGCCCATCTGCGCGCGTCCGCGTCCCGGAAACGCCAGGTGCCAGTAATTATGCCGGTGATCAGGCTGAAACCAAGGCAGGAACATTGAGGTATGATGGTTCTGAGCTATTATCCTTAAACTCTTATAGTTGTCGGGTAAGCAGGAGATGGGAGGTTGCGGTTGATAATAAGCATACCTGTGATAAGTGCAGACTCGAATTCCCTCGGCTCCCCCTACCTTCTTAAGTGAGACGATGGGTAGAACTGAGCTACAGACTGTTAAGGCTGTTCTTATTAATGCCCGCTCCATCCCTAAGCATCATCAGGATATTTTTGATCTGTTGATTGAGGAGTCTCTGGACCTGCTCTTCGTTACTGAAACATGGTTTATCCCCTCCTCTAACCCAGCTGTGGAAATGGCTATCCCTAAAGGGTATAAGATTTTCAGAGCCGACCGCAAAGTTGGGCGGGTGGGGGAGTTGCCTTGATTGTGAGGGAAGAGTGGGACTGCCAATGCAGTGAATTGACTGATTCCTCTGATATCGAAGCCCTTGACTTCTGCATAAAAATGTCCCCTCACTACTGCTTGGGTGGAATACTATTATATCGTCCCCCTGGGCCTGCCGGTTCCTTCCCTAAACTGTTTGCCGACTCAACCATGTCTAGGGCCTTGCGATATTCGCATTTTCTTCTCCTCGGTGACTGTAACATTCACATTGATAACAGCAATGGGAGCGACACACATGATTTTTAACTTTGATACAATCATCTTCACTTCAGCAATATGTGACTGCCCGACTCATTGCGGTGGTCACACGCTTGATGTTATTCATTCCAGTTTGCCTCTGGTGGTCTCGCCCTCCCTTACCAGTCACCTGGTCTGGACATTACCTGATTCCTTTTTCCTGGCAGATTTCCAAAGGTCACCCCTCCCTTAGGCCTTCTAAAATAGAGCCAGCGGCCTTCTGTTTAGCTTTAGCAGAATGTCCGCTGTCGCTGCCTGATGATCTTGGTCTTGCTCTTGCCCATTTTAAACAGTTGGATTGAGAAGGTAGTGAGCAATAGATCCTCACAAGTCAAACCTAGACACCATAATGCCCCACTGTCTAAACCCTGGTTCTCGCCCCAGCTTAAAACTTTGAAGCAAGATTGTAATAAGCTGGAAAGAACATGGAGACAAGATTAAGACTCCGGGGCCAAGACCTCATTGAAATTGGCCCAAAGGCTTATTATGCGGCCATTAGATTGGCAAAGCGGACTTATTACACTGGCAGAATTGCTCAGTCTAGTAATAATGTCAAAGAGTTGTTTAGCATTGTAAAAAGTTTCACTTCTCCCGTAGCAATGAATGTGGCCCACACCCCTTCTCTTGATTGGTGCGAAGAACTTTCCACCTTTTTTATTAATAAGGTCAGGACACTGCAATCACATTTTCAAAATTTTAATAGCCAGATCCCTCAGCTATCCCCCGACTATCTGACTGGCTCTACTTTCTGTGTCACCTTTTCTGCATTTGAACCTGTTTCCCTGCCAGACTTCCTTGCTGCTTTATCCTGTCTTAAATCAGGCTCTCCGCATGACCCATGTTCGGCGAAACTTATGACCATTGCTGTGGTTGTTGTTAATCCCTTTGTAAACCAGCTGATTAATACCTCACTTTCTCTTGCTTTTGTGCCTACTGATTGGAACTAGGCGTTGCTTGTTCCTCTTATTTAAAAAAATCACTCTCGGGGCGTGGCCAAGATGGCGACGGAGTGAGACGTGCTGCACAGTCCCTCCGGCGCCGACATCAGCTTTGCATTGTAATAGCCCCCGGAGCAGTGAGCAATCGGCACCCTCCCTGCCTGCTGTGAGTCCCGAGGCTGAGGGGCACGGCCCGGTGGCGGAGTTTTGCCTCCTGGAAGCGCTGTGGAGGTGGTGTCCTGCCCCGTGCACTGCGGCGTGGTGAGGCCTTGCGATCCCCGGCCTCGAGTGAGTGGAGCGGCCGGATATCGAGCGCTGCGGCGCGGGAGGCGGACAACAGCGAAGGGCCGTGTGCCGGAGTGGCCCCAGAGAGGCCGCCGCTTTGATCATCTTTCCTGGCGGCTGCCGCGGAGTGCTTCCCGGCGCATAGGGCGCTGCTGGGCAGCCGCTTCGGAGCTCGGCCGGGGGGAGCCGGTAGAGGCGGCCTGCTGGGGAGGTCTGGGCCCGCTGCCGCGCCGCCCCTCCCCCCTTCTTGACAAGTAGCCTGATCTGGCGGCTGGAGTTGCCTTGCTGTGGGGAGCCCTCAAAGCTTTGAAGACCTGCCGGGGGCACCCGGTGGTGCTGCCTCGCTGCCCTTCCCCCTTCTGTTGGTGGACCACGCTACTGCGGTGAACCGCCATTGGGGACCTCGGGCCTGGGGTCAACCTGCATCCCTGAGGCCCACTGAGGGACTGCGCTGCCTGCTGGGGTGCCCGGATTGGAGCGATTCTGAGGGGCAAGGTCCGGAGGAGTGCCGCCGACGGCGGCTGGATCATGGACCCCGCTTGCGGGTATCTGTGGCGAGAGGTGGGTCCGAATCCCTGGCGGGTCCGATCGGGGGGGGGGGAGCTCTCCTCGGGTGGTCGCATCCTGGGTGGCGCGCTCCCCTGGCTCTCCCGCAGGGCTGTGACTAAGCAAGTGCCGGGAGGAGGCCTGGCAGCACGCACGGCTCGGTGGACTCGCTTAGACACCCGGGTGGTGTGGATGGTGACGGGCGTCCCATGCCGAGTGAGGTGCGCGCTACGTACCGGACATTTGCTGGGCGCTTCGGGATAGCGGCTGTTACCGCAGGGAAGTCGATCCCTGGGCTGGAGCTGGTGGCCTGTACGCCCGGCGGGGCTTGGAGTTGCCCAGGAATTACCCGGGTGGCAAGGCGTAGACGGTGGCAGAGTCTCCCCCGACCCGCTTCTGATACCAGCTAGCGCTGCTGTGAGGAAAGACTGCCTGAATTCATTGAACTATTGTGCGATTTTAAAACGGACACTTTTTAAAAATCATGTACTTCGATTGTATTTAATTGTTATTTACTTACACGCACTAAGCCTTCCAGGGAGTCTGTGCTCAATTGACAGCCTGCACGCCTCGTTCCGACTCGGTGACTAGCACCGTAGAGCGGAGGGCAGACAGGCAAGAGCCAGACACACTTCCGCCTCACGCGGTTAGCGCACTAGCTTCCCCAAGTGCGAGAGCCATAAAGACAGGAAGGAGCAGCGGGCGCTTGCGGTAAGGCGTAGACGGTGGCAGAGTCTCCCCCGACCCGCTTCTGATACCAGCTAGCGCTGCTGTGGGGATAGACTGCCTGAATTCATTGAACTATTGTGCGATTTTAAAAGGGACACTTTTTAAAAATCATGTACTTCGATTGCATTTAATTGTTATTTACTTACACGCACTAAGCCTTCCAGGGAGTCTGTGCTCAATTGACAGCCTGTACGCCTCGTTCCGACTCGGTGACTAGCACCGTAGAGCGGAGGGCGGACAGGCAAGAGCCAGACACACTTCCGCCTCACGCGGTTAGCGCACTAGCTTCCCCAAGTGCGAGTGCCATAAAGCCCTCCCACCTCACTGAGCGCGCAGCGGTCGCGCGCAGGGGGACGTCTAAGGGATCACCTAAGAGGAGCCAAAGAGTAGCCCGTCTGCGCCCGTCCGCGCCAGGACGGGGCTAGGGGCTATGGGCTCTGCTCCTCGGGGATCCTCTACTACCATGCAGGCGTCCAGATTAAGGTACTCTAGTAATTTTTTTAAACAGCTATGTATTGCCCCTCTAAAAGGCTGCGACAGAGACTCTTGGCCTTGTCCTGAGGGTTCGTTTTCCTGTATAAATTGTCAGTTTCAAGCATCCCATATCCTACCAACTATTAGGGAAAGGCAAGAGAAATCTCTGTCAGAATGTGGCTTGAAAAGCTTTTTATTGAATGTGCGTTCTTTGCCTAAGCACCAGTTGGAAGTTTGGGACCTTGTATTTTCATTACAGCCGGATATATGTTTTTTAACTGAGTCCTGGATGAAACTCCACACTGTCCCCGCTATTATGCTAGGGGTTCCTTTAGGCTATAAGTTTTTAAACTTTGACTGCCCTAATAAAATCGGGGGTGGATTAGCCATTTTATATAAGGAGGATCTGAAGGTCACTATACTGGAGCAAATCCGTTGTTCTTCAATGGAAATTATGATATTCAAAATAGGCTCTGTTGCTAAAACTTTTTGGAAAGGAGCCCTGGTATATCGCCCTCCAGAACCTATGTCAGGCTTTACCCTATCCCTTATGGAAGTATTAGCGCCGTATTTTAAAGCAAAAGAAAATTTCATTCTTTTGGGTGATTTTAATATTCATGTTGATATCCCTTCGCACCCAGAAACCATAACATTATTAGCCGACCTTTCTACCCTAGGCCTAGAAATGCAGAACAAGGGCCCCACACATATAGGAGGTCACACATTGGACATACTCTTTTCTAACTGTCCTAATATTCAATGCCATCATGCTACTCAAATAAGTTGGTCTGACCACTATTTAGTGGAATTCTCCTTATTGGGTATACATAAACCCTCCCATAAGCCAGCTCTATCGCCTATTTGGCGACAACAGTGGCATAAAATAACAGTAGAAGAGCTGCAGATGGTATGGAAGAGACCTACCTACACCGAGACAGACAGTGCGGACTCAGCTCTTTCCAAATTTAATGACTCCCTCATAAAGGCAGTCGACATATTAGCACCGGTAAAGCTGCATAAACAACATCCCACCTCTAAGCAAGAAATATGGTACACCGAAGCACTTAGAGTAGAGAAACAGGGATGTAGAAAGATTGAGAAGAAATGGAGAAAAACCCGTACTGAGGAGAACAAGAAGGCACATCAAGAGGCCCAATCGAACTACTATAAAAATATTAGGCTGGCACGAAAGAATAGTCTTATCCAGCAACTTGATGAGGCAGGCAATTCCTCTAAGGAACTCTATAAAATACTACGGACCTTTGTAAAACCGACGGCCTGTGAAAGTTTGGGCGAGTTTACCCAGCCTCTCTGTGATAACATCTCTCTGTTTTTTGAGAATAAAATACATTTGATCTATGATAAAATCACGAAAGCCTCCAGTCATATGAACAGTACTCCTGCTCCATTCAAATCATCCATACCTGGGGGCCATTCATTTACTACCTTTCCATCAATTAATGATGCTGATTTCTTCAATCTTATCAGTCATATAAAATCTGGGACTCCAGATGATCTTTTACCCGCAAAAATGATTGCTCCCTTGAGTACCTTGATTGGACCCGAGATCAAATTTGTACTAAACCTTTCTCTCAAGGAAGGGCGGGTACCTATGGAGTGGAAGAAAGCGGTGGTGAACCCTATTCGTAAGAACACGGCACACCCATGGACAGATCTTTCCAACCTCCGACCCATCTCCCTTCTACCATTCTTCAGCTAGATGGCCGAGAAACATGTGAACACCTGTCTGTCAAATTACATCGAGGCAGCGGGGGGTCTGGACTCATCTCAGTCGGGGTTTAGACCCAATCACAGCACCGAATATGCCCTTCTCTCAGTGACCGATACAATCCGGATGGCACTAGATGGAGGGGGCTCGATGATTCTGGTGTTGTTAGATTTGTCCGCTGTCTTCGACACGATGTCACATGAGAATCTTCTCGGCCGTTTGCGGGAGGTGGGTATAGGGGGTGTGGCGCTGTCCTGGGTGGAGAGTTTTCTCACAGGCCGCTCACAAGGTGTCAGATTGGGCTCCCTTCAATCCATCTCTAGGGAGCTCACCAAGGGGGTGCCACAAGGCTCATGTCTAAGCCCTACACTATTTAATGTGTATGTGGCCCCCTTGGCTGACATTGTGAGAGAATATGGGTTCACCCCGGTGTCCTATGCTGACGACACCCAGCTTCTGTTCCCTTTCCAGTCCCTCACCCCAGCAATAATAAAATCTTTTGCAGATGGTATGAGGTCGGTTTGTAACTGGATGGCTGCAAATTGCCTCCAGTGTAATGTGGGCAAAACAGAGGTGATGTTGTTTGGAGAGGTTCCACTTTTGTGGTCCTCTGAATGGTGGCCTTTAGATCTTGGGCCAATGCCGAGTCCAAAACAAACCATAAAAAATCTTGGCGTGCGTCTGGATCAGGCACTGGTGCTTAAAGAACATGCTAATCAAGTCGCTGGTTTGTCTTTCCATACCATCGGACTTCTGCGACGCATTTTCCCATTCTTGCCTGACCACCATCGGAAGACTTTGGTCCAAACCCTGGTGGTCAGTAGACTGGACTATTGCAACGGTTTGTTCTTCTCGGCTAATGAGGAGCAATTAAATCGTTTGCAAGTGGTCCAGAATACTGCAGCAAGACTGGTGCTTAACACCCTGCCCAGGACCCGCTTTTGGACAGCCTTCACTGGCTGCCTGTTCGGCAGCGGGTTAAATACAAAATCTGCTGTACCATACATAAATGTCTCTTCGGGTCAGGTCCAAAGTATTTAATGGATAAGTTCACTCCCTATAGTCCTGGACGTTCCCTACGATCAAGCAATCAGCAGTTGCTTCAGGTTCCCAGGATTAGGAGGGCAAGACAGGGAGGACGCGCCCTCTCCTACAAAGGTCCCATCCTTTGGAATTCACTTCCACTCGCTTTAAAGATTAATTCCAACTTTCAATCCTTTAAGACGTTCCTTAAAACTTATCTATATACGACCTCCTAACCTGCTGGTAGTTAAATTTCTTCAGTCATTAGTCTAACATCTCTTCAAACGCACAAGCGCGGAGATACCCCTTTGGGGGTCGAATCCTGCGCTATATAAGAAAATAAATAAATAAATAAATAAACTACTGGCGATACCCGGCCTGCCACATGGGATGGTCTATGCTGCACTAATACCGGCCCTTTCTTTGCTGCAGAAGCGACGGTATTTACAAGAAGACCCGCGACGCACCGTGCCGGCGCTCCAGGGCCGTCTTTCGCCGTTGGAGGGTGGGAGGACCAGCGGCGCCGCAATGTCCACATCACAGCGTTAAGGAAAGCCCGGTAAGGATGCAACTCAGAGGGGGACCCAGCAGCCGGCGTCTCCTGGACCCAGCGTATCACCTAAGCCAACGGACGATGAGGCTCCCGCAACTTTGGCCTTTATGATGGAACTTTTCGCTTCCATTAAAGAGGACATCTCTGAACTCCGCTCTCAGCTGGCTTCGGACCTTCGCGAGGTGAGGAGAGATGTGGATGGCATCGGAGAGCGGGTAGCTACTCTGGAGGATCATGACCTGAGCGTAGAGAACGATGTGCACCAACTGCAGCAAGATGTGATCCGACTCACGGAACAGAACCTGGACCTCCAGGCACACGCGGAGGACTTGGAGAACCGTTCCCGCCGGAACAACATCCGCGCTGTGCCATGGGACGGGGAAGCTGGTGATCTAAGGGAATATGTAGGAGCACTCTTCTTGCAGATCCTAAATGACGAGGACATGAGCGAAATCAGGATGGACAGGGTCCACAGGGTCGGCCTGCCTAGACGCAGAGGGGGCCCTAACCCCGATATTTTGGTTTGCGTCCACGACTTCCAACTGAAGGAGCGCATCGTCCGGAAGGCACGGGAGACCCCATCTTTGTAATTCCGAGACCACTGCCCCCAGTTATTCCAGGACTTGGCGGCTTCGACACTTCAGAAGAGACGCGAGTTTCGCCCTGTAACCACCTTTTTACGGGAACACAATGTATCCTACTCCTGGGGCCACCCCTTTCGCCTCATCTTCAGGTGGCAGAACAGATTGGTAAAGGTCCGGTCTCTTCAGGCGGCGAGGGACATCCTGGGCCTTGACGATGCAGCCCCCTCCCCGGGTGACGGGGGCTTCCCATCGAGGCGGAGACGGCGGTCGCCGTCCTGGCAGAGAGTGGGGCGGGAGACGGAACTGAGGAGGCCTGATCGTACGACCAGCTTGCAGGAGCGGGGGGCAGCGGTTGCATCTGTCGCATCTGTAACGGTGCCATCAACACAGGATAGCTCCGGGGCAGCTTGAGCCTTGCAGCGGAGCTTCCACGGCGCCGGAGGGGCCCTTCTCCATCAGGTACTGTGGGTAATTTTGTACTTTTAGGAAGACACCCCGGTCCGGCCCTCGGAGGGCACACCTCCTGGTGCCCTTTCCCCCGTCCCTTGGGGGCGACTACAAATGTCAACACATGGGGACTGTTATGTTCGCCATTACTGTTTGTTTTATTTCTTTCCATTGCTTACAATTTGATGGGGATCCTTGCAGTTTTTTGGGTGGGGTGGGGTCCGGGAGGGTATGTTGAGGGAGTGGGGAGGAGGGGACATGGGGAAGGTGGTGGGGCTGCATTAGGGGGTGGTGGTGACCGGAATGCGTGGTTTGCTGAGACTGTTGCTTCTGAATTTGTGCTATGTATGCGTTCTGTTAGCTTGGACCTCGGCCGTGGTGTTAGCTATGCTCCTAGTTCTGATGGAGCCGCTCTGGTGCTGCTGTTGGCAAAGTCTCCGGTGAGGCCTGGGGATCGGATCTGGAGGTTGTTCAGGTGGGGGAGGTGGCGCACCAGCAGGAAGGGATGTGGGGATGGGGAGCAGGGGGGGGTCCGGTCATGGGAGGTGGGAGGAACGCTGGGGCCCATTGACAAGGTGGGGGAAGCGAAAGTGGAATCAATGTGTTGCAATGCCACTTAGTATTGGTACTTGGATGTGAAAGGTCTGAACTCCCCGCAAAAGCGCCAGAAAATTTGGAAATACCTGAATGATCATCAACTGGATGTGGTGGGCCTCCAGGAGACTCATTTTGCGCGCAAGGATGAGCTTCGCCTCCGGCACAGACATTTCCCCCTCATTTACAGGTCCTCTGCCTCCACGAAACACAGGGGGGTGGCCCTTTTGTTCCGTGCCTCCCTTCACTTTCAGCCTATAGGGGTGAGTTGCGATAAGGAAGGCCGCTGGTTGATGGTCAAGGGGATGCTGCACGGTAGGCTGTCCACTATTGTGGTGGTGTATGTCCCCAATGCGGGACAAAATAGCTTTCTCCAGGATCTGCTACATAGAGTTGGGAACTTTGTTGAGGGGCACTTGTTTCTTCTGGGAGACTTTAATTTGGTTTGGAACAGGGACATGGATAGCTCCCGTACTCAGAGATCTGATGCCGGTCTGTTCTCTACTGAAACGCAGCAGCTTGTGGGTGAATTGGGCTTGATTGATGGCTGGCGTTCTCTGCACCCCCAGTCCCGGGATTACACCTTCTTCTCTCATGCCCACCATTCCTATTCCTGCCTAGATCACATTTTCGTGAGCCAAGCCCTCAGGGGAGATGTCCGCGACTCCAGCATTTTTCCACTCTCTGTGTCTGATCATAGCTTGCTAGTCCTCGGGTTAAACTGGTCGGCGAAAGGTGACGGCCTACGCAAATGGTACTTCCCAGCCACGCTAGTCCGAGATGACACATCATTTAGGGAGCTGCGGAAGGCCAGTCGGGACTTCCTGACCCTCAATCCCGTTTCGGATACGTCCGTATTCACTACCTGGGACGCATGCAAAGCTTCACTGCGGGGCACCTGCCTAGCTCTCAACGCTAACCTTAACAAACTGAGGAGGAGGGAGCGGGAAGGGTTGGAGGCGGAGCTCGCAACTTTGGAACAGGCGCACAAATTGAACCCGTCTAGACTGACCCTTTGCCCGCTGACAGCGGTCAGGGGAAAACTGAAGGCCCACTACAATAACCGAGCAGAGTTCACCCTGCTGAGGCTACGGCACCTCTCGTACTCTCAGGGGAACAAAGTGGGAAGGCACTTGGCCCGCCAACGTCGGGACAAGAGAGAGAGGGATTACATCGGGGGTATCCGGGATTCGACAGGGGACCTGCAACACCGGGATGAGGATAAGGCGGCCCTTTTTGGCCGCTTTTATGCCACTCTTTACGCGGGGGAGACCCTCGATCATGAGGCTCAGAAGAGATATCTGGCAGATCTTCCCATACCCCAGGTTTCTAAGGAACGGAATGATCTCTTGGCTGCCCCATCTCCAGAACAGAAGTGCTGGATGCTTCAAAGCCCTGAAACTCCATAAAGCACCGGGACCAGATGGCTATACCGCCCTTTTCTATCAGACGTTCGCGACAGAGGTGTGTGACTATTTGGTCTCCCTCTTTAATGAAATGGCAGAGACTGGGAGAACTTCGGGATCTATGGTGGAAGCGGTGATCTCCGTTATTCCTAAATCAGGGAAAGACCCGTCCAAATGCTCCTCATATCGCCCGATAGCCCTCCTCAATATTGATGCTAAGTTATACTCTTTTATCATTGCACGTAGGCTCCAGGACTTAATGCCGGTCCTCATTCATCCGGACCAGTCTGGCTTCATCAAGGGCCGGCAGACCCAAGATAATATGAGGCGAGTGATCCACCTGATAGAAAAGGCCAATAGGTTTCGCATACCAGCAGTGCTGATGGGCCTTGACGCGGAAAAGGCCTTCGACCGCGTGGACTTGGTATTTCTGTTCCACACCCTAGTCGCCTTTGGCTTTTCAGATAAGTTTATAACAATGATACGGGCAAACTATAGTGATCCCCGCTCTAGAGTGACGGTTAATGGACACCTATCCGCCTTTTTCTCACACTCCCGCGGTACCAGACAGGGCTGTCCCCTCTCCCCCCTGCTCTTCGCGCTGAGCATTGAGCCGTTGGCGCTGGCAGTGAGGGAGCACGAGGAGATCCGGGGTCTCCCCTTTACCGGTGAGCAGCACAATATCTCCCTGTTTGCGGATGACGTTTTGTTATCCATTGGGGATCCGGCTCACTCACTCCCGCACGTCCAAGCAGTCCTATCTTGCTTTGAGGGGGTGGCCGGTTTCAAAGTCAACTTTGATAAATCATATATCCTCAATCTCACACTTCCTCCTGCTGAGGTGGAACGTGTGCGGCTACTAACACCTCTGTCTTGGGCGACCGCCTCTATCTTATACCTGGGAGTTCGGCCGACGCCTTCCATAGGGAAACTGTTCTCCGCGAACTACCACCCGTTGCTGGCATCAGTGCGGGCAGACTTGGATCATTGGTAACCTAAGTATATCTCGTGGCTGGGTAGAATCCATGCTCTAAAGATGGTCCTCCTCCCCAAATTTGTATACCTCTTCCAAGCTCTTCCTATTCCGATAAACGTGGATTTCTTCCGGCGCCTTAAGACCTTGATGCTGCGCTTCATCTGGCAGGGGGGGCGAGCGCGGTTTTCCTTCACTACTCTACGACGGCCGCGGAAGGAGGTGGGGGGGTGGGCTTCCCTGATATGCACCTGTACTATAAAGCTGCGCAGCTACGGGTTCTGGTGGAATGGTCCCAGCAACTCTCGGAAAAACACTGGCTACACATGACAGGAGTGTCGCAGGGAGGTCCGTTTGGGACCTGGCTTGGAAACCTAAGGTAGATAGGCCCAAGAACACCTACATCAGTACACCCACTGGCACTATCCTGAAAGTCTGGGACACAGTCTCTAGTGATGATCGCTGGACTACGTTTCCATCCCCCTTTACACCGATACACTTCAACCCGGCCTTCCCGCCGGCGATGCAGGAAGGCCCCTTTCAACTGTGGAGGGAGGGGGGCTGTTGGGCCCTTACACACTTATTCCACGGATCCGCGCCGCTCACTTTTGCCAACTGTATGAGGGACTATGGGGTCCCGGCCTCTGAGCGGTTTCACCACATCCAGCTCCTCCACTGGGCTACCTCATCTGGGGTTGGCGACGCAGCCACAAGACCTCCATCCCCATTTGAGGCCTTCATCCTGCGAACCAACACCATGAAAGGTGCTATTTCCTTCCTTTATAATCTGCTGCTTACCACTGCTGTGGCACCCCATCCCCGTTATATGGGGCACTGGGAGGAACTTCTCGGGAGGGACTTTACAGATGAGGAGTGGTCGGGCCTCTGGCGAGACATTACAGCGCACAACCACTCAGTAGATTTGCGGGAGGCCCACCTTAAGACCCTTATGGATTGGTACTTGTACCCGTCCAAGTTACATCGCATATTTCCGGCCTCCTCGGACCGATGTTGGAGGGGCTGTGTTCTGTTAGGAGACTTCCGCCACATCTGGTGGGATTGCCCGGTCATCCGCCCATACTGGGAAGAGATTTTGTGCCATATCAAAGAAATTCTCGGCTACCCGATAGCTGACTCCATGGCCCAAGTCCTGCTAGGTCTCCGGGACCCAGTTCTCGAACATCAAACCAGAGCTGACAAACAGATCTTGTGGCTCTGTCTTGGAGCGGCTAAACTCACCCTGGCAGCAGCCTGGAAGAAACCAGACGCCCCGGCAATATCCCTATGGCACGCGAGGCTGTGGAGTCTACTGAGCGTGGAACGAGTGGCGGACATCTTTCTAGGCAACTTCAAAAATTTCCTGTTTCGATGGGGTCCCTTGGTCCGCTTTCTCTCACGGGGCTTACCATCTGCAGTCTGCCCATCCTCAGTACGCGCGCTCCACCTCTTTCAGATATAACCGAGGTCATATGAATGTAGGAATGAATGCATATGGTTGTCACCACCACCTGGGGGGTGGGTAGGGTGGGGTAATGTGGTTACGTTAATTGTTGCGACGCCCACAGGGCACTTGGAGGCCTCGACAATCTTCTGCACTGAATCACTCGCCTTGGTTCCACTACCCCTTCTTCGCAGGGCTTCTACCCCTCCAGGATTCTGGAGGGTGATTGACTTTGAGTACCCGTCTTACTGCCCTCAGGGACTGATCCTTCGAACTGCACTGTGGTAACTCTCTATAACGCCTTGCCTATGCTTTATGCCTCTTCAAATACCCCCTGGGTGGGAAGCACTGAGGGACTGTCGCTTGTTTTATTTTCTCTGTTTTTCTCCACAAAATACAAAATAAAAATTTTACCCCAAAAAAAAAAAAAGCACTCTCGATCCCCATCTTCCCTCCAGTTATCGCCCTATTTCTCTGCTCCCCACAATTGCAAAAGTTTGTGAAAAAATGTTTAATAAGCAGCTCACATTTTTCATTGAACAGCATGGCCTTCTCCACCCTGCACAATCTGGTTTCAGGGCTACTTATAGTACTGAGTCTGCCCTCGTGGAAGTAACAGTGGCAATTCATGAGACTTTGGATGCTTGGGGCAGGGCCGTTTTGGTCTTGTTAGACCTCTCTGCCGCTTTCGATACTGTCCCCCATTCACTTCTCCTCGCCCGTCTACATAAGCTTGGCACTATCGGCACTGCTTGGGAGTGGTCGAAATCCTTCCTGGAAAAAAACTCAACAGGTTTGTATTCCCCCTTTTGTGTCATCATCTCAAGATGTGCTGACAGGAGTACCTCAGGGGTCTATCCTTAGTCCCTTGTTATTTAATCTTTACATGACTCCTCTTATTCACCTGGCTGAGGATCTTGGTGCCAAAGTAGTTGCCTATGCAGACGATACGCAACTCCTGTTCACTTGGAAGAAGCATGAGGCTGACACATCTCATGTCAAGGCTTGCCTGTCTGTGGTTTTCAGCTGGCTTGAGTCGGCTCAGTTAAAATGTAACGCAGACAAAACTGAGATTCTCTTTTTAGGGGAGTTCCCCCCTCTGTTTTGGCATTACTGCTGGCCAACCGAGTCCCCCTGTCCTTCCCCTTCTGGCCATCCTGTGAAAAATCTTGGCATCTGGTTTGATGAGAAATTAAGTTTTAGTAACCAGATTTGCAAACTTACTGGCATTTGCTTTGGTATTTTAAAACTCCTCCGTAGATTTTTGCCGCTACTGCCTCTCGCGCTAATGAAACTGTCATTCGGGCTTTGGTCACCTCTCGCATAGATTATGCGAATGCACTCTATGCCGGTTTGCCATGTTACCTTCTGGACAGACTTCAGGTTGTTAAGAATGCCGCCGCTCGTCTCCTACTGGACCTTCCTTAGCACTCCAGTGTTAGGCATCACTTATGTAACCTACACTGGTTGCCAGGATAATGTTTAAGGCTATTACCATTGCTCATGCCGCACTTTATGAGTATGGCCCAGCCTATTTTAGGAAACGTTTTCAGTTTTACACCCCTGGCAGGTGTCTACGCTCCTCGAATATGCTTCTTGCGTCTATCCCTAGGTTTCGTCTAAAACGTAAAGGCGGCAGTTCTCTGTTGCATCTTGCAGCCACTTACTTGAACTCCCTTCCCCTTGACCTACGCAATTTGAAGAATCCCGCTCAGTTTAAAAAAAAGCGAAAAACCTTCCTGTTCAACTAGACTGTCCCTCCTGTACTCTGCTTTGGTTTCCCTGTTTCTTTGGCTTTGCGCCGGGACACTCTATTGAGTAGCTGCACGCGTTATAAATCTGTTAAAATTAATTAAATTAAAATTAAATTAATTCCAAGGCCAGGTGTCAGACTGCCAGAAGGAGGAGGCCGAACGGGTGGGGTTCGTCCTCATGGAACCTGAACTAGATCACATACGTGTTCAAGTCCCATCAGGGACCACTTACACTCCCCAACGGAGACCCACACTGCGGCAGAGACACATGCATTTGCACATTTCCAGTACTGAATCACGCCCAGAGCCCCAGGATAATCATTCACACCACCATGCTGGACTTGCGTATGCCGGCCCAGTCCACTCCTCTTACGTACTGATTGGGGGACAGCAAAGCTACATGTCCAAGGTCTCACCTGCTGCCTGTGCGGACATGTTTGCGTCCGCTGTACACAGCACAATGTAATGTTGTAGGGCCCAGGGCCCACATGCACACATTATGACCACACAGACACACTCAGATAGTTTGTGGAACTCGCTACGGGCATGTGCGCCCGGCACCTTTATTGCCAGGGTCACATGTACAGTGACGCCTGTGCTGGATGTGTGTGGGGTGAGTGTAAGCCAGCCCTCATGGATTGGTTGGGGCTGGCAACAACTTGAACAGTGATCAAAATTAAAGCGGAAACAGAAAACACCAGCATAACAGAAACAACTGTAAAGCATCATGGTGGTAGCCGGAGCAAGTACAGAGGTCACCCAATATGCAATCAGAAGGGGCCGTGAGTTGCTGTGCACTAAGGTTGGGGCACCAGAGCTGAGTGTGCTCATGTGAACAAATTGTCTAGCATTGTGTCCTTTCGGGATGTTCCTGCTGCAGCTGCAGTGGGGTGTGTTACACCTGCATCATCTTCCTCATCATCGTTCCAGGTCTTCCACACTGCCTGAGGTGACATTGCTGCGTGAGCTGTCCACAACACAGAACTCAATCAGAAATAACCCATGAGTTGTGGTGCACTGAGTTAGTGGCACCTGAAGAGCTGAGCAGGGTATCAAGCTGATGATGGCACCCACGACAGGTGTGAGCAACTCTGATAGTCTGGCAGTAAGACACTTCAGATTATGGCACCTGTTGTTTGGAGTTGGTCCTGGCAGGGTTGGCGTAGGCATCCTGCGGTGATGCGACGTTCGGACAGGTCAGGACTTGATTTGATGAGTGAGCCCAGGTGGACCACAGTTGAGGCCGGAGGCAGCGGACAGCGCAGGGCCACAGACACATGGCGTTGATGACCCCCAAGTCCATCAACCCAGAGGCCATCCAATATTCTATCAGACAGGGTCCATGACTTGAGCTGCACAGAGTTAGTGGCCCCTTCACACTGCGGCCGGCACAGGCACACCGCCACGGGACGGTGACATGTGGTGCACAGTGGTAAGGCCACGCGAGCTGAGTGGGTCCTCGTCGATGTCCAAGGTGAATGTAGCAGAGGGTTGCAGGGGACAGTGGAAGGTGTCCTCCAGGGCATGATGCAGAGGGCAGAAACCAGCAGGAAGTGGCAAATGGAGGAGTGGAATGCTACAGCCTCATTTTTACCACCAAGTCAGTATCACTGACATGATGATGAAGACAACCCCCAGTCCATAGACTCAGTCACCACCAAAGTTCAACTAGAAAGGGTCCATGAATGTCGGGGCACAGATTTAGTGGCACCGGAGCTGAAAGGGGATGCAGTCTGCGTTGAGGCCTGTACAATGATATAAACTCTGCCATAAATAAATCAAAACTCAGTTCCAAATGTGTGACCTACTCTACCGCAGTGTAGGTCAGAGGCAGCAGTCAGCAGGGGCCCACAGCCACATGTCGTTGGCTTGCGATGCACAAAGTTAGTGACACCAGAGCAGTTGTTGGCAGTGTTCGATGATCCTCTTTTCCTCCAGACTCAAACGCGTCTTCCTCTTACACCTCTCCTTGGTGCAATGATATGAATTCTGCCATTGAGAAATCAAGACTCAGTTCCAAATGTGTGACCTACTCGACCGCAGTGTGGGCCGAAGGCAGTAGTCAGCGAGGGACCACAGACAAGTTTGGTTGGAATGCTATACACAGACTTGGTGGCACCACATTGAAGGGAGTACAGTGATATAAAACGTTCCATGAATATATGAACTCGGCCATCAGGATATCAAGACTCAGTTCCAAATGTGTGACCTACTTGACCGTGGTGTAGGCCGGAGGCAGTGGTGGAGTACGTCAACGAGAAAGGAGTACTGCAGGCCAGTGTCGCGGAGGCCGTGATGGTCAGAGGAGGCTGCCAAGGTTGCGGTCCTCAGGCTTGGAGCTTGCACCAGCACATGGTGGGCCCTCTTGGAGACACGCCGGTGTCGGTAGGTGAGCAGTGAGGCCTGGGTGGGCCAAGACAGTTTTGGGGACCAGGGCTCGGAGTGGAGTAGGCACACAGGTTCGCAGGAAACACCGCTTACGGTGACGGCGTCAGCCTCATGGCGGGGTGAGAGGCGCCGCCCTGGCAGACACGTTGGGCATTCCAGAAGAGAACCATGCCAGAGCTACGTGCTTTTTATTCACATCCCTACACTAGCCTGGCGTACGCCGGGCCAGCCCACTCCACTAAAGCTTATGGGGGGGGGGACGTAACAAGCTACATTTCCGCGATCTTCCCCACTGGATGGGGTGACATGGTTGCGTCCACTGCACTCCAAACAGCAGCAGTGTATCACGACATGGATATGTCTGTGGTCTGCGTACTGCAGTCTGTACAGCACATCCACGCCACACTTTGCATTGTGTAGTCTCATTCATGGGTCACTTGACTCCTTCGCACATGACTGGTTCCCACCTCTCCCTACATTCTGCTATTGTGTGGCTGGGGTGCCATGCCGTTGTTGGCTCATGTACATGACTAGCCCAGGTTACCACAGTGCTGTCGTGTCTGGTGGGTGGGCATGTTGTGTGTGAGTTTGTAGCATGTGCATTCCCAGAGTTGTGAGTAGCATGATTGTGGAGTTGGGGTGTGTGGTGTGTTCATTTGGTACTTAGCAACGAGCATAGCATTTCCATAGGTGCCATCCGGGAAGCGCAGGTAGTAGAGGGTGGGTTAGGTTAATTAGCCTTTCATGATGAGGTTTTGTCCATACTGTTTTCTTTTTAGTTAGATTATAATTCGCGCTTCAGTCTGATTGTTTATACAGCTCTTTTTGATTAATTACAGTGCCCCTGAGGAAGAATTTAGAAGAGTTCGAAATGCATTGGGCTTTTACTGTGCTGTGTCGAAGGAATGTTTAAAGCACGTATTATTGTTTAAGCACATTTGGCGACATATGATATCTGAAAATGCAGAATAAACATTCTAGCACCATCTGGCTGTCTCCGGAGTGACTTGATAAACTGGGATTATTTGGATTACTATACTGGTTCACTATGGATTAAGATTGATTATTGGAAGAAACATGGTTCATGCTGAGAATAGTTTCCTCATTGCCGCTGTGCAGCAGCAAGGGCACGAATGTTGCCCCTTTGGAAGTATCACAACATATTATTATACACAGTAATATATAATCGGTCTGGTAAGAAACATCAAGCCACATAGAGACAAAATATCTTAGATTCATCGAGCGCATTGGTGTGTTAAAGCAAAACTTGTATATATTGGGGGCGTGGCTAGCGGCTGAACATGGCGGCTGCCTAGAGGACCAGCTCCGATCACGAAGCGGCCTCTCCGACCATCCGCACAATGATCCGTGACTGAATCCGACCTCAGGCGGAGGTATCAAAGGCCCGGGGCCGGGCGCTACAGGCGGCAGCAAACCGGAGGACAATCGGGTGCCGGGGAGCCGCGTTTCGATCGAGTGGCGGTGAGCCCGGAGCGCAGGCCTGACTCCCGGGACCCCAGTGGACAACGCAGCCGGCCGGAAGTGGGTTCTGCCCGGCGGCAGTGGACCGGAAGTGACCGGGGCTGGAGGGGACCTCTGTGGCGGACCCGACGAACCACACTGTCGGCGCCGGCTGTGGAGGCGCGCCGCGCCGAGGACTCTGTGCTACTAGGGAGGCTGAGGTAGCGGACGGACAATAGGGGGCTGAGGCGCCTTACGGTGCCGCCTGGCAAGGATCACTGCGGAATCCTCCGAATCGGCCGCCGGGGAGAACGAGACCAGCGGGGGCTGCTGAACACCTGCGGAACTTGCCCCCCCTCCCCTCCCCGCCTCTCACACTCAGTGCGCTACGAGGCGACGCTGGTCGACCAGTTTGCGTCGCTTGGGCGCGAAAATTGGAACTGTGCCTGGCCACCCCATTGGTGTGTCGGGGGCCCGCTGCGGAACCTGGGGCCCAAGGATTGGAGACGCTGACGGCGTCGTTTGATGGTGGGACCCTGATCTATGCACGGCGAAGACCCTGTGACACACACACGGTGCGCGGCGGTCAGTAGGGGCACCGCACCTGCCAGAACCAGTATACTGCGGCCGAGTCGCCGCTGCTGACCGGGACGTGGTCCCTGCCCACATCAGGCTGAGTGCCCCGACTGCAGTGGGGACAGACTAGTGCCCGGGGTTTGCCTCTTCCTATCCGACTCATCCATCCATCAATATGGCAGGCAAAGGCGCCAAGGGCGGCACGACCCAGACTCGCATAGAACGTTACACCAGTGACAAACATGCCTCCCCTCTGGCGGACGGGCGACTTCCTTCCACGAGGTCGTCGGACAATGCGGGGCCAAAAAAGGCAACCCTGGATGACGTGATGCGAGCGCTCACGCAGGTACAGACTACGGTGGGTTCCATCTCCACTGAAATTACCCTCATTCGGGCGGACCTCCACAAAATGGCCGAAAAAGTGGGGTCTCTGGAACTGGTCACAAAATCCCTGGTGGAGGATGTCTCGGAGCTCCAGACGGCGATGGAGGCGGTCACGGCTGAGAATAAAAGGCTGAAGGAGAAGTTGGATGACCAGGAAGGGCGCTCCAGGCGGAACAACGTCCGAATTCTTGGGGTTCCGGAGTCGGAAGGAGTTAGAGCGACGGACCTCTTTGTAGAGGAGCTCATCAAAACGCAGCTCAAACCAAAGGGACTATCGACGTTTTTCTCGATCGAAAGGGCGCACAGAGTGCCAGGTGGCCAGCCTAAGCCGGGGGCCTCCCCTAGACCGATCTTGGCGAGGCTCTTCAACTTCCGAGATAGGGACGCCATCTTACAGGCGGCGCGGGTGTCTCCACCCGTTAAGATTCAGACCTCCACCGTGGCATTCTTCCCGGACTACACAGCGGAGGTGGCAAGGCGGAGGAAGACGTTTGTGGATATCAAAAAAGAGCTCAGTAGAAGGGAGATCCAATACTCCATGATATTCCCGGCTAGGCTGCGTGTGGTAGCAGAAAACAGGACGTGGTTCTTTGATAATCCAGAAGTTGCCCGGGACTGGTTGGACGGCTGGCGCCCAGCCTCCCAGCCCCGACATCGGGGACGAGGTGCCAAGGACAAACATCTGGTGGATCATGGCGATGTTCGTGAAGACGACCTGGAGACCGGTCGAGGCTCACCACTCAGAGACATTACTGATGCTGAACTGGAGGTCGACTCTTAGTGACCCGGCAGATTCAAGACTCACCTCATACTAAGGCTGTTGCCTGGGCTGCCATGGCCCCTGGGCTGAGGGCCTCTGCGGAGGGTAAGAGGGGTCGCTGACTTTGGAGTATTCCTCACCCCCAACGAGCAAGTAACTTTATACCTTTTCATGGGTGGGTTTAAGCACTCTGCTAAATTGGGGCGGCGGGCAGTTCTAAGTCCGTGTGGCAGGGAAGCAGGGAGGGGGGGGAGTTATGGGTAGGGGAGGTTTGTTCCGAATTGTTGGTTTATATTGTTTGACTCTGCTGAGTACACTGACAATCATTTTAGTCGTACTGTGCCTGGATGCGCACGCCGACCGGCCTGGTAATGCCTCGCTGCCACTGGGCCAGCCACTGCTTACACATGCGAGACACCCTGGGGTTGGGTACACTCCGGATGCGACGCTGTCGAGCCCTAAGGGTCAGGGATTCCCATCTGCAACTTCACGATGGCAGGACTGTCACACTCCAATGACGTGATCGATGATCCCGGAGCGGGACCTGTGCCACCGCTGCAGATCATGTCATGGAATGTCAGGGGTCTGGGGGATAAGGTGAAGAGGGGGCTGGTTCTTCAACACATTCGACAGCTCCGCTGTGACCTGATCCTCCTCCAAGAGACACATCTGGTGGGTGACGCGAACAAGGCTCTAGATAGACGGGGATACCGTATGGTCGCACACTCGGACTTCACTACGGGGTCTCGTGGGACTGGCATTTTACTTAAAAAAACATCTCGATTTATTCTGCAGACTACTAAGGTTGATTGTTACGGTCGCTTTGCAGCAGCCAGTGGGAGGGAGTCTCCGTCAATGTGGTATCGGTGTATGTTCCGCCGGCGTTGCATGCGGCGGTGCTTCCGGATCTGGGAAAATTCCTCCTGGAACTCCCCGACGGAGACTTAGTGGTGGGGGGTGATTTCAACGCGCTGGCCCATGGTTCACATGATAGATTCCCGACACGGACACAGGCACCTGGCCTATCCAGGTTTAGTGAGTTTGTTGAGGCACAGGGACTAGTAGACATATGGCGACACTTACACCCCGAAGACCGGCAATACTCTTATTACTCTGCCACACACGACTGTCTATCCTGTATCGACTACTTCCTTACACTGGCAGGCGGCCGACTTACGGTACAGGATGTGCGGATACGACCCCGGGGTATATCAGACCACTCCCCCTTGACTATGTCCATGTCCTGTGCAGCGATATCCCGTAGGAGAGTGTACCCTGTCTACCCCGGCTATCTCAAGATTTCCCACGTCCGTAGAGACCTGAAGAAAGCCACCAAGCTCTATTTCGCGGAAAACTCGGGCTCAGTGCCCTCCCCCACGACCTTATGGGAAGCATACAAAACAGTGTTTCGGGGTCAAGCAATTGCAGCGATAACGCGACACAAACGCGAGCAAAAATCCGAACTGCTAGCTCTGGAGCTTCAACTGGAGTGAGCTAACGAGGCCCATATGGCGCACCCGTCGGACGATACACGTCACTCACTCCACCTCAGTCAACGACTACATGACGATCTCCTCAGGGGACGGACAGTAGAAAACATTACATCGACCGCGCAAAGAATCTATGATGTGGGAGACAAAGCCAGCAAGCTGCTGGCTTGGCTTGATAAAAAAAGTGTGGGTAGCAGACATATTCTACAATTGCAGGATCCGGAGGGGTCGTATCATACTCGCCCCTCCGAAATTGTTGAGATCCTGGCCGACCACTATCAGTCGGTCTACACCCCACTCGCAGTGGTTACCGCTGAGGCGGCGACGGCAACGCTGCGGACCGTGCCGGTCACCACTTTAACGCCAGAGGCGGTGGCTGAACTAGAGGCAGACCTGTCCGAGGACGAGCTCGAAACGGCGATTAATGCACTATGCACGGGTAAGGCACTTGGCCCTAATGGCATTCCAGCTGAGTGGTTCCAAGCGGCATCGAGCACCTTGTGCTCACCGCTGATGGCCATGTTTGAGGAGTGCCGGGAAGCGGGGATTCTGCCCCGGGATCAGCGGATAGCGACCATAGTAACTATCCTGAAACCGGGTAAATCGCCCACGGACTGCGCGTCCTATCGCCCAATCTCACTGCTCAATGTGGAAGCCAAAATACTGGCGAAGTTACTCGCAACCAGGCTGACCCCGCACTTGCACGATCTGATCCATCCGGATCAGTCGGGTTTCATGCCGCACAGAAGCACGGCACTCAATCTCCGGCGTGTGCATGGGGTGCTGGCGCGAGCCCACTTGCTGTCGGAACCGGCGGCCATTCTCTCGTTGGATGCCAGAATGGCCTTTGACATGGTGGAATGGCAGTACTTATTCGCGGTTCTGGCTCGTATGGGCTTTGGCCCCAAATTTATCTCATGGATCAGACTGCTGTACACAGAGCCGGTGGCGCACGTGGCGGCCAACGGCCACATCTCGCGAGAGATCCCCTTGGCCAGAGGGACGCGTCAGGGGTGCCCGCTGTCCCCCTTACTGTTCGCCCTGGTGTTGGAGCCGTTGGCTACAGTCATTAGGACTACTCCACTACTGAAAGGGCTGACGTGGGGTGGCGCTTGGGAGGACAGGATATCCCTGTATGCCGACGATATGCTGGTTTATCTGTCACAACCAGAAATGGGCATTCCTCATTTATTGGCGATTTGTGATGCGCACGGCCTGCACTCCGGATACCTGATCAACTGGACGAAGTCAGTGGTTTATATACTGAAAGGCCCGGCACCGCTCCTCCCTAGTAACTGCCCGCTGGTTGTAGCCCATACCTCATTTAAGTACTTGGGCATCCAGGTCACTGGTGACGCTAATGCGTTCCACGACCTCAACTTAACGCCACCCCTTAACCGTCTACGAGCGGATGTACGACACTGGAAGACCTTGCCCCTCACACTGCTGGGGCGCGCGGCGCTGTTCAAAATGATGGCGCTGCCGCGCTTCCTGTATGTAATGGAAAACACCCCAGTCCTGATCCCGCCATCATATTTCCGTAAAGTGACAGCTTTGGTGACCGAATTGCTATGGGGCGAACGTCCGCCCAGAATAGCACACGTCAAACTCAACCGTGGGTGGTACGATGGGGGTATTGCCTTACCGAATGTGGAGCTCTACTACTGGGCGTCACAGCTCAAAGTTATTAATTCTTGGATACATGCCCCTCAGGATGACCCGGCGTACTTCTCAGACAGAACACAACTGGGAACACACAGCTTACTGGCCCCGCTTTACACACCTAGCCTCGTGAAGACACTACTTGGTCCGACTAAGCACACAGTCGTCATATGGCACAGGGCACTGGCACGGCTTAAGTGGAAGGGCGTCATAACCAAACTCACTCCACTGTGGGACACTAAACAACTTGGTTGCCTCAGGTCAAGTAAGGGCTTTACCCAATGGGACACTATTGGCACCTCGACGGTGGGAGACCTTTGGACTTCTACTGGCATGATCCCTTTCCAACACCTGCAACAACAGTATGCACTGAGCCCTACTGAAACTTACAGATATATACAAATACGTCATGCACTTATGGCGGTCATTGAGCCGGGATCTATAGTCCCGGAGTCCTCGCCTCTGGAGGACAGACTTCTCACAGACTACATGCTAACACGCGCAACATCACTCACATACCGTAAGTTATTGAACAATTTACCCGATCCCCTGCAGCGACTGAAGGAGAGGTGGGAATCTGAATTAGGCTCCCTGGATGAGACTGACTGGAATACCGCCCTAGCGTCGCCACGAGAGGCGGGTGTATCAGCCCGGTTCAGGTTGATACAGCTTAAAGTACTGCATAGGGTCTACTACACCAGGACCGCACTGCACAAAATGCACAGGGCGGAGACCCCGTTTTGCCTTAGAGGGTGTGGGGAGGAAGGTACCTTGCTACACACGCTCTGGGACTGTCCGAATATCTCGCCCTACTGGCAGCAGGTCATGCGCACCATTTCCCAGGCCCTTGACACATCACTAACCCCAGACCCTCGTTTGTGTCTTCTGCACATATGGGAGGGGACGGATCTGACACGTCGGAAACAGCAATGGGTCACGATCGGAACTATGGTGGCCAAACGCGACATCGCGCAAAGGTGGGGAGTAGCCGAAACACCTACGTTGGCTTTGTGGTGTAGGACTATGGACAGGCTGATGATGCTTGAACGTGCTGTGTACAAAATGAGGGCTAACCCACGCAAATGGAATGCACTTTGGATGGCGTGGAATAAATATAGAGGGGACCTGTGCGAACCACTATCAGAGGATGAGGGCGACAGCTCGGACGATGACGAAGAGCTGGAGGGTTAGGCCTGTGGGAGGAGGGCGGTTGGCCAGTGGGAATAAGGGGCTTTTGAGTATTAGTTCCGTTAGAGCATTCCTGGGGCGGGGGTGGGTTTGCATCGTAGGTAACTGGGCATAGGATACGACATTGGGGATGATTAATCTGACAATCTATGTCTATCCTTCTCAGCAGGAGTCTAATGTTTGAGTTGTGTACTTTCTATGGTTTAAGAAAAAAAGATATATAAGACAATGTACTACTTGCTGAAGTATTTTGACTGCCTGATGTCACACTCCAAACGTTTGCTGCCGGACCGGAAGGTTGTCGGCTGAATAGCTGTGTTATATTACGTCACTGTGACTGCTTATAAGTTAATTCTTTTTGCAATGCTATCAAAATGTTGTGGATCTGGCAACTATCAATAAAGTCTTACCAAAAAAAAAACAAAAAAAAAAAAAAAACTTGTATATATTTTATATTCTCTGTTTCCAATACTAGATTTCTTTTATAATGGAGAATCTAAAGAAACTATGGGCCAGATGTAGGTATCCAAATACCGGTTGGTAACGGCCGAAAATACAGATTTTCAGCCGTTACCGACCGGTATTTGGATACTGAGATGTAGGGCATGAAAAAATACAGATTCGGTAATTTTACCGAATCGGTAATTTTACCGAATCGGTACATTTACCGATTCGGTAAAATTACCGAATCTGTATTTTGAAATGTAGGTAGCACTGTAAACAGTGCTACAGGGCTTTAAGGATTCGTTATTTACCACCAACTATTAGTTGGTGGTAAATAACGAATTACTATGTAAATGCAAATATGTGCATTTACACCTGTGCCATGTGGCACACATACATGCCCTAAGGGCATGTATGTGTGCCACATGGCACACAAGCACTAATCAGGGGTGTAACAGGGTGTCAAAGTGCCACCCTGCCACCCTTGACTATTTCACAATTTTACCGAACAGAAACAGAAACAACTGTAAAGCATCATGGTGGTAGCCGGAGCAAGTACAGAGGTCACCCAATATGCAATCAGAAGGGGCCGTGAGTTGCTGTGCACTAAGGTTGGGGCACCAGAGCTGAGTGTGCTCATGTGAACAAATTGTCTAGCATTGTGTCCTTTCGGGATGTTCCTGCTGCAGCTGCAGTGGAGTGTGTTACACCTGCATCATCTTCCTCATCATCGTTCCAGGTCTTCCACACTGCCTGAGGTGACATTGCTGCGTGAGCTGTCCACAACACAGAACTCAATCAGAAATAACCCATGAGTTGTGGTGCACTGAGTTAGTGGCACCTGAAGAGCTGAGCAGGGTATCAAGCTGATGATGGCACCCACGACAGGTGTGAGCAACTCTGATAGTCTGGCAGTAAGACACTTCAGATTATGGCACCTGTTGTTTGGAGTTGGTCCTGGCAGGGTTGGCGTAGGCATCCTGCGGTGATGCGACGTTCGGACAGGTCAGGACTTGATTTGATGAGTGAGCCCAGGTGGACCACAGTTGAGGCCGGAGGCAGCGGACAGCGCAGGGCCACAGACACATGGCGTTGATGACCCCCAAGTCCATCAACCCAGAGGCCATCCAATATTCTATCAGACAGGGTCCATGTCTTGAGCTGCACAGAGTTAGTGGCCCCTTCACACTGCGGCCGGCACAGGCACACCGCCACGGGACGGTGACTTGTGGTGCACAGTGGTAAGGCCACGCGAGCTGAGTGGGTCCTCGTCGATGTCCAAGGTGAATGTAGCAGAGGGTTGCAGGGGACAGTGGAAGGTGTCCTCCAGGGCATGATGCAGAGGGCAGAAACCAGCAGGAAGTGGCAAATGGAGGAGTGGAATGCTACAGCCTCATTTTTACCACCAAGTCAGTATCACTGACATGATGATGAAGACAACCCCCAGTCCATAGACTCAGTCACCACCAAAGTTCAACTAGAAAGGGTCCATGAATGTCGGGGCACAGATTTAGTGGCACCGGAGCTGAAAGGGGATGCAGTCTGCGTTGAGGCCTGTACAATGATATAAACTCTGCCATAAATAAATCAAAACTCAGTTCCAAATGTGTGACCTACTCTACCGCAGTGTAGGTCAGAGGCAGCGGTCAGCAGGGGCCCACAGCCAAATGTCGTTGGCTTGCGATGCACAAAGTTAGTGACACCAGAGCAGTTGTTGGCAGTGTTCGATGATCCTCTTTTCCTCCAGACTCAAACGCGTCTTCCTCTTACACCTCTCCTTGGTGCAATGATATGAATTCTGCCATTGAGAAATCAAGACTCAGTTCCAAATGTGTGACCTACTCGACCGCAGTGTGGGCCGAAGGCAGTAGTCAGCGAGGGACCACAGACAAGTTTGGTTGGAATGCTATACACAGACTTGGGGGCACCACATTGAAGGGAGTACAGTGATATAAAACGTTCCATGAATATATGAACTCGGCCATCAGGATATCAAGACTCAGTTCCAAATGTGTGACCTACTTGACCGTGGTGTAGGCCGGAGGCAGTGGTGGAGTACGTCAACGAGAAAGGAGTACTGCAGGCCAGTGTCGCGGAGGCCGTGATGGTCAGAGGAGGCTGCCAAGGTTGCGGTCCTCAGGCTTGGAGCTCGCACCAGCACATGGTGGGTCCTCTTGGAGACACGCCGGTGTCGGTAGGTGAGCAGTGAGGCCTGGGTGGGCCAAGACAGTTTTGGGGACCAGGGCTCGGAGTGGAGTAGGCACACAGGTTCGCAGGAAACACCGCTTACGGTGACGGCGTCAGCCTCATGGCGGGGTGAGAGGCGCCGCCCTGGCAGACACGTTGGGCATTCCAGAAGAGAACCATGCCAGAGCTACGTGCTTTTTATTCACATCCCTACACTAGCCTGGCGTACGCCGGGCCAGCCCACTCCACTAAAGCTTATGGGGGGGGGGCGTAACAAGCTACATTTCCGCGATCTTCCCCACTGGATGGGGTGACATGGTTGCGTCCACTGCACTCCAAACAGCAGCAGTGTATCACGACATGGATATGTCTGTGGTCTGCGTACTGCAGTCTGTACAGCACATCCACGCCACACTTTGCATTGTGTAGTCTCATTCATGGGTCACTTGACTCCTTCGCACATGACTGGTTCCCACCTCTCCCCACATTCTGCTATTGTGTGGCTGGGGTGCCATGCCGTTGTTGGCTCATGTACATGACTAGCCCAGGTTACCACAGTGCTGTCGTGTCTGGTGGGTGGGCATGTTGTGTGTGAGTTTGTAGAATGTGCATTCCCAGAGTTGTGAGTAGCATGATTGTGGAGTTGGGGTGTGTGGTGTGTTCATTTGGTACTTAGCAACGAGCATAGCATTTCCATAGGTGCCATCCGGGAAGCGCAGGTAGTAGAGGGTGGGTTAGGTTAATTAGTCTTTCATGATGAGGTTTTGTCCATACTGTTTTATTTTTAGTTAGATTATAATTCGCGCTTCAGTCTGATTGTTTATACAGCTCTTTTTGATTAATTACAGTGCCCCTGAGGAAGAATTTAGAAGAGTTCGAAATGCATTGGGCTTTTACTGTGCTGTCTCGAAGGAATGTTTAAAGCACGTATTATTGTTTAAGCACATTTGGCGACATATGATATCTGAAAATGCAGAATAAACATTCTAGCACCATCTGGCTGTCTCCGGAGTGACTTGATAAACTGGGATTATTTGGATTACTATACTGGTTCACTATGGATTAAGATTGATTATTGGAAGAAACATGGTTCATGCTGAGAAAAGTTTCCTCATTGCCGCTGTGCAGCAGCAGGGGCACGAATGTTGCCCCTTTGGAAGTATCACAACATATTATTATACACAGTAATATATAATCGGTCTGGTAAGAAACATCAAGCCACATAGAGACAAAATATCTTAGATTCATCGAGCGCATTGGTGTGTTAAAGCAAAACTTGTATATATTTTACATTCTCTGTTTCCAATACTAGATTTCTTTTATAATGGAGAATCTAAAGAAACTATGGGCCAGATGTAGGTATCCAAATACCGGTTGGTAACGGCCGAAAATACAGATTTTCAGCCGTTACCGACCGGTATTTGGATACTGAGATGTAGGGCATGAAAAAATACAGATTCGGTAATTTTACCGAATCGGTACATTTACCGATTCGGTAAAATTACCGAATCTGTATTTTGAAATGTAGGTAGCACTGTAAACAGTGCTACAGGGCTTTAAGGATTCGTTATTTACCACCAACTATTAGTTGGTGGTAAATAACGAATTACTATGTAAATGCAAATATGTGCATTTACACCGGTGCCATGTGGCACACATACACTAATCAGGGGTGTAACAGGGTGTCAAAGTGCCACCCTGCCACCCTTGACTATTTCACAATTTTACCGAATCGGTATTTACCGATTCGGTAATTGCCATTCATTCCTATGGGCCTCCAGGCCCATAGGAACGAATGGCAATTACCGAATCGGTAAATACCGATTCGATAATTACCGAATCTTAACGATTCGGTAACAAATACCGAATAATTACCTACATATGTTTTACCGATTCTAAAATACAGAATCGGTAAAAGTCTGTATTTTAGAATTGGTAAAACCTTTTTACCTACATCTAGCCCAATATTATCTTCCCAAGTAAGTGAATGAGGCAATATAGAAGCAGAAAAATCCTCAGTCATTAACTTTTCAGAAATCGCTTGATAATAAGCTACAGTAATCATACATTTTTTTATATGCATCATTGATTATAGACTACAATAATAACCCATTTGGAAAAATGGAACAGAGGAAAACTGAATAGTAATAGAAAACAAAAGGCAGAATAATAGCAACAGAGAAAAGTATAGAGACAATTAAGTAGGCAAATAATAAACTTGAATAGCTATATCTATTGTTAGTCTCTAATTGTACATAAATGGTTATATATGACCATACATGTTGTGGTCCCTCATTATTTTTGTTGACTACACACACCAAACAGAAAATCCAAATCACATACCTATCAAATTGTTAGTGGTTGTATTCCAAATAGGCAGGAATGTCAGGCTAGGTCAAATAAGAATTCCGGCCCGGTCGTCACCCTCCTTTTCCAAGGACCAAAATAAATTAAATGGCTGTTGTGCCTAGAGAAATTTATTTAATTATTTAAACTTGCATATTCTTCATTGGCCTTGCATTCATATTTTCCATTTGACGATCATTTTGCTTTCGATTTGGGTTCAATTTACATTCTCATTTCCAGTTGTCCACCTATTAAAAATACGACAAACAGTAGTCTTCTTCAATGCATTTATGTTTATCCTTGCAATATGATCAACCATCGTTCCTCCACCTTTGCTTTGCAAACCGAAATTCCCTGCCTATGCCATCTGACCACCACCTTGGTAATCAACTCCCTGCAATCTTGCACCACCACCAGGAACAGGGTAATACCATGAATCCGCCATGTTCAAATTGTTCTGACATACTCTCTGTGCTAGTGTAGTCAGTAGCAACATGAACTTCTCCTTAATCTTCTTCTGTTTCGATTCTTGTCACTACAATATTTTGCATATCATAAAATCTCATCCAAAGACTATGATTGACAACAAATCACATTCTGCTGTATATGAGAGCTAATTTCTTGACACAAATCAAGACGAACTGATAACAACCAACTCAGATTTTACATTTCTGGATCTTCAACATCACCCTGCTGTCTGAAAATGTGCATAAAACTCTCATAATAAGCATGCACCAACTCTATGGACTCCTGAGTAGTTCTGGTTATTTTGAGCCAATCAACCTCTTTCTGTGAGGCATTCATTTTCAAATGAGCAATCATCTGATCAAAGAAATAGTTCTACTGGAGAGCAGTATTGGCTCAGGATGGCCGCTTTGGTGTTGGTTGTTCAATATTTGCAAGTAGCACTCCACCCCAAATGCTTCTATTGCTCAGAAAAAAACAAAAAACATGAACCGAAAACAATATACATAGGGGAGTGCTCAATAAGGCCAAGAATTTTACTGAAAGTTCAATTCATCAAGACATTCTTGCCCATCATTCTGTAAATCCAATACGAGGCAGGAGCCATAATGTAGTAGGCAAACCAATTGTATTCTTCAAACATCACAATTCAGTTCAGCCAAAGCATTTTGTCTAGTTAGGGACTTCATCAGGGTTATATAGTCTTGTTTCTTTCTACTGGACAATAGGGAACCAGAAATTTGAAGCAGTCAAATGATATATAACTCCCTATTGGGTCCTGCAAAGTTAAGCAGGTAAACACGCCACAGCACTAACACTAAACTCCAGAGCAGGTCTGGTTATTTTGAGCCAATCAACCTCTTTCTGCATTATCTTCATTTTCAAATGAGCAATCATCTGATCAAATTTGTCCATTACATAAGAGAGAAGGCACATCCCTTCTAGCATCTCAATGAGGTTCAGCATTTGGCCAAGTGTTAGCCAGCTTGCATTCTGCCCACAAATCCTTGGGGACCACAACATCAAAGGAAGTATTCAAGTACTCCCAAACCACTTTTGAAATCTTCGCAATTCTGTCCACTGTAGTGTAGTACTGGGTGGGATTATCTTGCAACTTTGGGAACTGATTTGTGACTATAAAAAAATCACAGCAGCTCCAGTGAATGTGAACATAGTGACCTCCATGCACCTCTCTAAACTGGTATTCGGGCCTCCCTGTCGATTATACTAACTTCACCTTCAGTCCCACATGTATACCTTCTCATTTTCAGTTTCCTTCCTTTCTTGACCATCGGTCTTTCTAATATATTAAACTAACTGCCTAACATGTATTTTCAAACACGGTGCTCTCATATTCTTTAGTGTTTCCTAAGGCATGAACATTCTATTACTTTTATTCAGATTGGCTCCAAACACTGTAACCAACCCTTCCAATTCTTCATTAGTTTCACAGTACACTTTGTAGCTTTCCTACTCAAAACCTAAGCTCTGCATCATCATACTTATCTATAAAATTGTACTCGCGATTTCCCTTTGCAAGCTATCCAAGTTCTGAATTTATCCTTAAAACATCCAATTCTCTATGAGGGGCCTTTTTTTCCTGAATTTGGTACTTTGAATCTACATCAGTATTAGCAATGGACACATTTATAAGGGGTACCCCTCCTGTACAAGTTTGTGCCCCGAAATCTAGTGGAGTACAAGTTCTGAATTTATCCTTAAAACATCCAATTCTCTATGAGGGGCCTCTTTTTCCTGAATTTGTTACTTTGAATCTACATCAGTATTAGCAATGGACACATTTATAGGGGGTACCCCTCCTGTACAGGTTTGTGCCCCGAAATCTAGTGGAGTACCAGTATTGGATGTATTAGGGGTAGTGGGAACAACACATTCACCAGGGGTAGTAATGTTACCAGTGGTTCTAGAGGTTCTTGTTGATGGATCTGGAGTGACAAGATGGAAACCTTTCTCTGGGGAACTCTGGTCAACATGCGCAATCGCACCCATGTTTGTTCCTCCTCCTGCAGCTTCCAAATAAGGTTGCTGTTCCTGGCAGCTTGGTGAACAATGTTATGTGGAGGTGGTTGGGATCTTAGCAAGTCATCCATAAATGCATTATTTGTATCGCTGTCACTCTTGTCTACCCTCTTTTCATCTCCAACTCCCTCTTGTGATTTCTTTCTTTCAGTTTCTTTCTTTGCTATCATAGGATACATCTCTATGTCCTCGCGAGTGAAAAGAAGCGCTCTACAAATGTACCGCTTGATTGATTGTTTGAATCACATTCTCTCTCCACTCCTGCTGCTCCACATCCTACCTTTCCTCCATCCAACTATGGACCTTATTTCTTACTTGGTTATTACATTTCTCCCTCTCCTTCATGTGTAGCACAATCCCATGCATTTAAAGCTTCATATTGAGCAGACCTTGGCAGTGGCTTAATTCGTACAACACTCACCTTACTTTCTCGGTTTCTCTCACATTGAATGTGCCATGATGGGGAAACTGCAAACACCCTTCAGTTTTTCTGATAAAATACCAATGTTTGAAGTAGAAACAAGGGTGTAAACTAACCTTAGTAGTCATGGAGTATGTGTGTGTGCCCTCTGTAGGAGCCTCATCACCTCGCAACCTCACAAACAGGTATTTTCACATAATTTGTCAACACAATTCTTATTTTCTTAAATCATTTTGTCTTTTTTTCTTTTCGTAGTGCACAACAGACTTTGTAAACTCCAAATTGTAACAACCAGCAGTTCCCAACAAATCCCAATGCAATACTCAATGACCGAAACATCCAATCCTAGTGCTTCACTAAAGAACTGACCAAATGCGGCGTGTCACCCAATGAAGTAATGACCAGTTCTAGGTGAAACAGAAGCCTATCAAACATTTCCAGCACAGCACCTATTGATGTCACTCACAGCATTGAGTGCCAAGCTGTGAGCACCACACAGTGGATCTCACTTCACTTTGATGATCAGCTGTGCATAAGATAAAATATCAAAATAAATCAATAATTCTTGTCTGTTTACCTAAGGAAATATAGAATTGGTAATCACTCTAGGGGAATAGGGAATACCATCATCCTGGTACTACAAACCCCAAAAGTAAGTTCTCTGACAGCGGAAACCCACTCTTACTAGTGCTGTCTACTCCTATGCACAAAGAATCAGCCAACACCAAACTCAGTTAATACAATATCACAATAGAAGTTTAATAAGTCTCAATCTTGGTTTGACCAATGGTGCCTCACTATCCAACACCTCAACCTTAACAGACAAGTCCAAATCCTCTTATTATATTGCTACATTTATCCTGGGATCTTGGATTATGACGAATCCGATGACCAAACTTTAACTCTTAGGAATAAGCGCATTAATCTCCATAAGCATAAGCAATAAACGTGTAAAAGCACTCCAACTCTCAACTCTCACAAAGAGCCGTCTGTGACCCACTTAGACACACAAAACATGACAAATCATCAAAAACCGCTAAAACTACAACTATCGCCAATGGACAATCAAATCACAATAATTCTACTGATACTCACATTCCTAGGATACTGCAACCGCTTTAAGGAAGATTAAAATGCACTCAAATAATCCGAATGGAACCATGGAAATTTGCGAACAGCAAATGTTTGACTCTCAGGGCCAATTTTAAATCCTCCTGGTCTCAGTGGGAACCATCCTCCACTGCCAATTTTGTTAGCGATTTTCTCCATGCAAATTTGTGGCCCATAAAGTTACTAATTAATAGAATGTGATGGGATCCAGGACCCTATTTAAGGTTGCGCTAGCCTCGGGATGGGGCGCCCGGGCCCAGGAGTATGAGGAATTGACCCCATACACGCCTCGTCTCTGGGCATAAATAATTCGTTCATCTTGCGTCAGGCACTGGTCTACTTGGGAGGTAGTTTTTAGAAATGTGTAGAGCCCTGTGCAGAGGTGTCAAAGTCAAATCCCTTAAAACTGCATACCTCGGGCCCAGAGGGTCTGATTTAATTGAGCTTTCAGTAATTTTGCTCCTGATGTTGAGCCCTAGCCACCTGGATTAGGGGCTTCCTGACCTCAGAAAGGACACATTCTATGGGGCGCTGGTTTCACTGGCTCCCTGTGCCATCTTTCTCCTTTGTCTGGCTTCTGGTGCATCTCTCCTCTTGCTAGAGCACAAAAGGCCAGGTTCCCCCCCAATTGGTCCCCAGAGGGTGTAAGGAGGGCAGTGTTCTTGGCCATGGAGAGACCCATGTAGTCAGCTGCAGACGGAGCCCTTAGTTTATCAGGGCATCAGGGGCTTGCCCATCAAGTTGACCATGGAGTTGCCACCATCCAAGATCTTGCTCGCTGTTAGACCTGGCATCATTGGCATGAGTCTCTCCTCCGTTTTTTTTCTGTTTGCCTCCTCTGGTTACGATGTTTTTGCTGGTATATGCTTTGGGCACTGTGCCACTGCTGATCAGTGCCACAGTGCAAGTGCTCCCTATGTGAAATTGCTGTATTGATTGACTTCCATGTTTGGCTTATTTGGTTTACTATCAGTCCCTAGTAGAGTGCACCAGGAGTGCCAGGGCTTGTAAATACGAATGCTGCTAGTGGGCTTGCAGCACATGTTGTGCCACCCACAAGAGCGGCCTAGTAAAAGTATGTCTGAAGGTCTGCCATTGCCAGACCACGTGCAGTCTGACTGTCACGAGGACTGCGCAAGTACACCTACTTGCCAGTCCCTAAACCTTCCCTTAACTTCATGTTAGTCACCCCTATGGTAGGCCCACGGGCAGGGTGCATTGTAAGCATAAGGTAGGACAAGCCTGACAAGGTTGGCATGTCCTAATAGTGAATTACATCCATAGTCGTTTTTCACTATTGTGAGGTAGCCTGCTCTCCATCAGTTAGAATGGGCTGCCAGGATTATTAATGCTATAATCCTAGCGGGCTCGGGGAGCATGGTGCAATGTCGAGTTTGGTATCCCTGAACTCAGGGTTTAATAACGCATCCGTTTGTGTGGATGGTTTTTGGACTCTGTGTTTGAAAATAGCACTTTTAGAAAGTAGCTATTTTCTTGTCTAACTGTCTACCGGTCTCTGCTGGTTCTGGTGTGCGTGTGACAGGAGCTGGGTGGCTCCAGAGAGTCTGAATGAGTCAGTATGGGATGAGTGGGGCATTTGTATTGAGAGTAGGGGAGAGTAGCTCTTGATAGCCTGCCCTGCCTGATACAATGTTGGCTCCGCCCCCCTGCCAGGCGACTGATGACTCTGTGCTTGCCTGGGACTTTCCTGGCCCGCCTCCTGCCGGGCAGCTGATGGCCCTGCCCCTGCCAGTGACAATGCTGGCTCCGCTCCTGCTGAGCGGCTGAGGACTCTGCCCTGCCCAGTGAATAGGCCAGGTGCTCTGGCCTGGCAACACCCACAACAAACCTAGGATGGGGGGAAATTCCCCTGCATGGACAAAGGGATCAAAGCCAAAAAGGGGTATAAGAGAAGGACCCCTGAACCAAGAAATCAGATCACTTCTGACAAGGAAACCTGTACCAAGGACAAGAAGCCTGCTGATCTAAGGACTGCCTACCCCTTCTGCCAGAGTGCTGTTTGTTGGGGGAATCCTGCATTGCTTCTTTATTTTTGCCAAGGAACCAGGAGAGAGGAACTGTGTGTGTACTCTCAATCTTTGCTAAGAAAATCTCCAAGGGCTGGAAGAGTGCCAGTCTCCTGTTGAAGTCACAGGGCTAAAGGACTTCATCTGCTTAAAGTGCTATTTGCTGGAACTTGTGAATCCAGCACCTCTGAAAGAATCCAGCAATCTCGACGCCGACGGACGCCGCCGAATCCAGCTCGACATCGTGAGTAACGGCTCCAGTGTCCCGCTTCCTCGACGCCGGCCGCCGGGCCCGATCGACGCCAGCAGCAACGCCAGTGAGTAGTGAGTTCGGCTCCAGCTCCAAGTGACCCCGTGTCTGCACCGCCGCTGATCGCATCGACTTCGAGCCCTCTCGACGCCGTGAGCGCTGCTCACTCTTGCAACATCGACATCGACGACGCCGTATCCTGCTTCATCCCGTGAGCGCTGCTCCCGCCTGACTTCGGTCGACGCCGCTGCAGATCGCCCCGACTCCGAGGCCCGATCGACGCCGAAGACGCGACGCCGGACATCTCGACGCCGCTGATCATCGAGTGCTTCACTTTTCCAAGGTACTGTGTTGTTGGGGTCTGTGCGACTCCGGGCTCGACGTAGCGCTCCTCGCGGTCGACGCCGAACCTTTGGATTAACTTTGCCTCGACGTCGTGTGACTCCCGTGTGGGTTACATTGTTGCCAAGAACTTTGATTTAGAGAAGAAGAGTTGCTTTTGATACTAAAGACTTTTGTGCTAAGAAGAAACCGTGCTTGAACTATTATTTTTCCTTCCAAGAGTATTTATTAAGATTGTGGTATATTTTTGTCGTTATTTGGTCTTGTGCTAAGCCTTATATAAAAATACTTATTTTTATAGTACTACTGTGTCGTGTCCATTTGTAGTGTATTCACTTTATTACTGTATGTGGTCATAAATGCTTAACGCACTGCCTCTGAGATAAGCCTGTCTGCTTTGCCAAGCTACCAAGGGGGTGAGCAGGGGTTATCTAAGTGTGTGATCTCCTTGCCCTGACTAGAAAAGGTGTGTCCCTATTTGTCAGAAGTGTATACCTCTGCCAACTAGAGACAGCCGCTTCTAACACTCGCGGTCTCTCCCTTGCGCATGTGTTTTTAAATGTAGGTGAAATGTACTAGATTCCATGCGCAACTGTCTAGTCCAAGGATGTGACATCATCCTTCCACCCCTGTCCCCACTGCATGGAGAGCATTCTGGAACAATCCAAAGTGGCGCAGTCAACTTACCTATGTGCAGAGCTGCTCTGAAAGCCTCAGTTCCACTCCTAGCTGATATAAATGCAAGGGACTTTCCCTTCAAATCTTCAAAGAGGAGACCCTCCACTGTGGCTTAAATGTCTGACTTCCTCCTTACTTCAGTGGGCCTTGGCTGTCCCAACCTAGTTGCAGTGTGACAGCTTATTGCCGGATGCAGATTTTCTTCCCCACTTCTTTCTTCTCTAGCACTCCTTTCATGTGGCGAGTCCTTTGTTCTATCAAGACAAAGAAGGGGGGACCAGGGAGCTAATTAATGGTCCAGTGTCCATGCTCCCCAGGGATACATTACATCAAAAACAGGACACTGTTCCAAAGGCCCGGTCCACAAAGTGACCCATAGGCCTTGTGATAGGGAAAGATAAGGAGAGCAAGAGTCCTAAGTGCAGCGGACCCAACAAAAAAGGGAAGGACAGGTCTTGCCTCTTGTTGCCCTCACACACCCCAAGGGGTTTCATGCTTCATCATCGGGCTTTGCTCCTCGTTGGGCCGGCGCTGCAATTCCCAATGGGTCCCCTGAAGGGTCGCTTTTTCTGAGATCTTTTGAGGCATGCCGGATTGTGCATGAGGCTGTGTGGGGATAGGGTAGGTCCTATGTTAAGGGTAACAAAATTGCGTGCGTAGTGGATAAAAAACTGACAAGGGGTAACCTCTTAAAGGTTATAATGGTGTAACATCCCTCTTGACAGAATAAAGAGCTCTATATTAGAGTATCATCTCAAGTGACATACTATGCCTAGGTATCATAAAAACGGTCAACATGTTTCACGCCTCTGTTGCCGCTAGGGTCGTTGGCGTTTCTTTAGGACCAGGATATAAGAACAATAGTGAAGTGCACGTGAATGGTGAAATAAAAATTTATACCCAAAGTACAGGTCAGGCTGGGCCATTGTGCTGCTCCTGACCAGACCTAGGACAAGAAAAGAGAAGAGAAAAGAATACAATGGAAGTGCATTAGCCTTGCTTAATACAACTAAGTGTGCCACTGCTGTGTGCATCACGTACCAATGTCAAAACAAGAATAAATAAAGAACGAGACCGGTTGGAGATTAGTCGTTCCCTTATTGAACACAAAACATGCAGGGAAGCCCAGGAAAACATCTATACATATCGTGGTATGACACATCACAAGGGGAACCATCTTGCCAAACGGATGAAATACACCTGTATTCATGATGTCCAGCCACAAATGAATAAATCACCATTCACGTGCACTTCACTATTGTTCTTATATCCTGGTCCTGAAGAAACACCATGCTGTTGACTGTTTTTATGATACCTAGGCATAGTATGCCACTTGAGATGATACTCGATTAAGAGTTTTTTATTCTTTCAAGAGGGATATGACACCATTATACCTTTAGGAGGTTACCCCTTGTCAGTTTTTTATCCACTATGCATGCAATTTTGTTAGACAACAAGAGGCAAGACCTGTCCTTCCCTTGTTTATTGGGTCAGCTTCACTTAGGACTCTTTCTCTCCTTATCTTTCCTTATCACAAGGCCTATGGATCACTTTCTGGACCTGGCCTTTGGAACAGTGTCCTGTTTTTGATGTAATGTATCCCTGGAGAGCATGGACACTGGACCATTAATTAGCTCCCTGGTCCCCCCTTCTTTGTTTTGATCGAGTAATGGCACAGCAGTTTAGCCGAGGTACCTTCAGTCTTTTCTATCCCTTCTGGTTTCTGGACCTCTGTTTCTGTGTGGCTGCGGACGCGCTCTGAGCACCTCCCACTTCGTCTCTTGGCTTCCGGTGGTAGTTTCGGTGTCGCCGGTGTTGCGGCGATGAGGTAACTGCATCCGTCCTTATTCTACTGCTTTGAGCGGGCAGTAGAGAAAATAGGAGATTTGCGACCTGAGGCCCGCGACTCGAGACCTGAAGATTAAACCGCAACCAAATCAGTGAACGCGCTGCAGTGGACCGCGAGTCTAGTGGGCAGCGCGGGAGGCGGGGGCTCCATCCCTTTTTGTTTTTGGAGCCAGCCCGCAGTGGACTGCAGGGACTGCGCAGGTTTAGAGTCCCCCTAGCCAAAGGCGGCAGAAAATTGGCGCCAGCAAGCACCGGGCATTTCCATCAAGGAGGCTGTCAGTGGCGAGGAAATATAAAAAGCCACTGTACGACAAAGGTGGTGATTCTCAAACAAGCTGTGGACCAAGCCCAGAGACAGTTTGGTGCCTGGAGAAACGAGTTTTTAAAGGTGAAGTGGGGAGGAAAGCGCAGGCCCACAGAACAGAGGTAAGTAAAGAGGTAAATTCCTCTCCCCCTATTAAATAGTATGAAGTGTATTTGATATAGGAGATTGTAACACTCCTAGGATCTGTGGGAATCCAAAAGAAAGCGAAGGAGAAAAACCGTGGGTAATTTTGGTTACTCTGGGGGATCAAAAAAGAAATGGCCCTGGGGAAAAATAAACCATGCAAAGCCGGGAAGAATTCCAAGAAATTAGGAAATAGAAGCCAAGGGGCGGAAGATCTATTGGAATTATCTAAAGACTTGAGTAATGTAATAAATATGATGGCAACACCTACTGGAAGTAAAACTCCTGCGATGGGGTATACCCCGCCCTCAGGGACAATCCAACAGAAAGCGCTGTTGACCTCTAAGACAGCAAGTGTAAAAGGCGGAGCGGCAGTCTTAAAATCCATTAAAGACTTTTTGGGCAAGCACTTTAAAGTGAAAGAGACACCTGAAAGGGAGATGATTGAGGTGGAGCCTCTAAAAATCACAGAGGACCAAGTAATAAACGTGGAAATCCTGAACCAGACGAACTTTGACATCGTTGAGATCCCAACAGAACCACGCCTGTCCTCCTCCCCTAGGTTATTTCAGTCTTTAATTATTCAGGACATTGAAGTCGAGGAAGAAGAAATTCAGAGTGAAATACAGTGTGAAAAACAGAGTAAACCTGAGTAGGAGGAAAACTCGGTCGATCTTAGCCCTAATGTGAAAGAAAGACTGCTAAATGTCAACACTGTTCATACGGATATATCAGGCCTGCATAGTCTGGAGGTGATGGGCTCTTCGAGTTTATCAATGCTAGAGGTTATGTTGATGCTCCAGAAAACTTTGCAGGGCATACTAGAGGTGTCAGTTTTAAATAATGAAATCTTAAAGACACAAAGTAACCAGTTTAAGAACATAATTGGGGAACTGATGCAGATTAAAGGTCAAATGTCTTCCTTAGTAAGACCGGTAGTGAATAATGCAGATGAGGTGGAAGAAGAGACAAGGGTGAACAGACCCAAAGAGGACGATCCAACAGTATATATTTCCCGTTGCCCTATGATTATAAAAAAAGTATGGCGAAAGGTGTTTTCCGAAGAGGAGGAAGGGGAAAAGGGCCCCATGCACAAGCCAGGTAGCAAAACAACAGGAAAAGGGGAAGGAGGTAAACCCCGAACCAAGGCCCAAAGACAAGGTAGGGTTGCTAGAAACAAGAAAGCTAACCTTTGTAGACATAGGAGCAAGTTCCCATAGAATTGAAGATCAAAGTAGAAGGGAATCAGGGAATAACAAGGTAAAGAGTGTGAAATCCCCCTTGAGGAAGTACCCAGGAGGAAAGGAGGAGGGTGCATCTGAATGGGGGACAGAGACATCTATAGGGGCAGGGCCAAGTAACCTAACCACGGGGAAAGACTGCAGGAGTAGGAATAGGTATAGAGTAGAGGTCAATATGGACAGAAGGGATGAAAGGATGGATGATAGTCTAAATAGTCTATAGACAACAGAACTGTGGACACTTGGCTAATTGTAGAACCTATCGGACAGGGAAAGGGGGGGAAAGAGCTAAGAAATTAAAGCCTCTAAATCGCTCACAGCTCCTCTTGTCATTTGCAAAATGTCCCAGCTTAAAATATGTTAGTACAGATGATTTAAAAGAAGTGGGATTTTTGAGTAATACCAAAGGGGAAGAAATAACAAAGGTCCTTCTCCATTCAGCACTAATAAAAGTCGCAATGGAAAAAGCTGAAGCTGAAATGCTAAGGGAAGGAATTAGATTACGAAAGAGAGAGGATGTGATAATGGATATTCAAGGGAAACAGTTCCTCAGAAATCATGCATGACTGGGAGACCGGCAAATAAAAATGATCACTGCGGGACGGGGTAATAAGGAAGCCCTGGAAATCACCATAATCCCTAAAAAGCTAAGCTGGGGGGAGGAAGATGTCCTGGTTGGAAATAGGTATAGAGAACTAGCTTATATAGACTGTGAGGAAGAGGGGATCATGAGTAACATTGACTAGGAACGTGGGTCGTCGTGCAGCCTAACCTTCCTGTCTTGGAATGTCAATGGGTACAAAAGAATAGGGACTCAGGAAGGCTTTAAAAATATCCTGGGGAAAACCGATATTCTATGCTTACAGGAGACCTGGCTGTGCGACGTAACCCCAGTCACAGACGGTTTTTACTCACCATGTAAAACCTGCAAGAAAGAACCAAGTAGGTAGGGTATCAGGTGGACAGATGAAGTTGGTCTCAATAAGGATAGTGAGTGATATACGTCCTCTTGATTTGAAGTGTAACTGGGCATTAGGTAGCAGAGTGCTGACACCAAATAACAGGGTAGGTGAGGGAGGCCTATGCATTATTAATGTTTATATACAGAAAGGGGGAAAAACTAGTATAAAGCGGAGTTGGAACACCTATAGAAAGAATTAGAGGATCTATAGGAACCCTACCCAAGAGATGTACTCCTAATATTGGGTGATTTTAATCATAGACTAAATCCCCAAAAAACTGACGCCTGGCTTAGCGATTTGATAAGAGCGTACAATATAGAGTTTGCAATGTTTCCCAGTAGCGACATTTCAAAACAAGATGTAGAGCTCGGCCAGCTGCTGGGAGGAATGGGGTTGGTCTGTGTAAATGGCAGGAAAGAAACGGATCGGCCAACAAAGCGCACCTTTAAAATAGGACAGCAAATGTGCCATATAGACTATATTTTTGCGCAGGCATGGTGTTTCCACTTAATACAACATTTTGAAATACTTACAGTAGAGGGCAGCGATCATTTCCCGCTACGGATGGAACTGCAGGTAAACGGGGTCCCGCCGAGAGAGAAAGTGCTACAAGTAGATATTGAATACCCAAAGCGTCTTACAACCCGGATCAGTGAGGAATATATAAAGAAATTGAGTGCATTCCAGATAATAGTTGATTTAGAAAATCTACCATCAGAGGAGGATCCATCCTGGTATGAGGATATAATAAAGTAACTTGCAGAATGTCTGAGGATAAAAATCAAACAGGGAAACCAGGGTTCAGTAAGTAAAACTAAGTTAAATTCGAATAAACCATGGTTTGACGAAGAGTGCCGGAAAGTAAAGGCCACTATTAGGCAACTCAAAAGATGCCTTAGACGTAGTTACAACAATGTAGCATCAGCAGAACTTAAGAAACGGAGGATAAATTATAAGGCGATTATTAGAGAAAAAAAAAGATCCTTTAAAGAAAAATGCTGGATGAACTTACTCGAGGCAATAGAAGAAAAAAATGTCAAGGGCTTCTGGAAAATGATACAGGAATGTACGGGGAAAGGGCCGGGGACTATGCAGTGCTCAGTCCCAGAGGATAAGTGGGTAACCTATCTGGAGGAAATTTATGGCAAATGGCCAAGGAGGGGGGAATTACCATCATCCAGCTGGCCAGGAGTCAGGGAAGAAGTAAAAGGGCAGTTCTCCCCAGACCATATTAAAACCATAATAGCAGGATTAAATTTAACGCGTGCGGCTGGCCCAGATAACCTACCGGCAGTCATTATAAAAACTAACCCAGAGTGGTGGGCAAAATTCCTCTCAAAGTTGTTTCTGGGAATCTTAGATACAGGAATTATGCCAGGTAGCTGGAAAGGGGCTATTATAAGACCGATACATAAAAAAGGGCGATGTAAACTCCCCCAAAAATTATCGCCTAATAAATCTCCTGGATATTGGAGAGAAAGTATTGTCCAAAGTAATCCTAGGGCTACTGAAAACTTGGGCAGAAGATAATTTGATAGTTCCCCCTGAACAGGGGGGGATTTAAAGAAGGGCACTCAACGGTTGACCACTGCTTCGCTCTCTGGGCGGTCGCGCGGAAATCGATAGAGCAGAGGGGTAACCTATTTTGCTGCTTTGTGGACTTCCGCGCGGCATTTGACCTCGTGAGCAGGGAGCAGGTGTGGTCAACCCTGGTAGGCTACAAAATATATGATGATCTGCTAGCCCTCATACAGGCCTTACATTCAGAAAATTGGGCCCAGGTAATCCTAGATGAGGAGGGAGGATTGTCTGGGAGGATCCAGATGGGAAATGGCTTGAGGCAGGGGTGCGTACTAGCCCCCTTGCTTTTCTCTCTGTTTATAGCCGATCTACCACTGAAACTAGGAGAGGCCAGAGGGGCTAGCCCAAAATTAGGAGGTAACCACATATCTTGCCTGCTATATGCGGATGACCTGGTGATTATGGACCAAACAGAGATAGGTCTCCAGAGGAAATGAAACATATTTAATGAATACTGCTTAAATAAAAAACTAGTAGTGAACATGAAGAAGACCAAAATATTATGTTTTGGTAGAAGCAAGACTAGGTTCCCTTGGTATCTAGGTACAGTTCTATTAGAGAGGGTGACAGAGTATAGATACCAGGGAATATGGTTCAAGAGCAATCTGAAATGGTATACCCATCTGGAAGCTTTAAAAATGAGGGTGGGGGCGTGGCTAGCAGCCGGGAATGGCGGACGCGTGAAGCGTGAGCTCCCTGAGACAGCACGGCCTTAAGTGAAATCCGTCATATTTATCCTTCAAATCCCCCACCAGAAGGAGCGGTAACCGGGTCCGGTAAGATAGAGGCATCTTCCGGTCCTGCCCCGGCGCCTGTACGAGGCCGACTTCTGAATTTATCTGCCCCGGAGTTTCTAGGCCTGCGGCTGGAGTGAGACCCCGACCTTGAGTGCCTCCCCGACCCCGGCGGAAGTGAGGGCTGGTCGGATCGGATCGGAGGTGTCTCCCGCCCCCCCCCCCCGCCTGGAGCGCCGAGAGGGGTGACCCGGCGCCACACTACAGATCCTGCACTACTGCTGGCGGGCGGAACAGCGAAAAGACCCGCCAACACCTGGAGACGTCACCGGAGAGTCTCGGTGAATGCAGGCACGGAAAAGCAAACGGACGGTGAGCCCTGCGGCAGCGGGGACCCCCCGAGGGAGGTGAGATCTGCAAGGGGGCAGTACAGTGACGGACCGGGCTGCGCCCCTTCGCCGTCTGTTGACCCATACTCGGCCGCACGTGGAGCCGGACACCGGGGCTACCGGCGGGTCCCCCAGGGGTCCCGCTTGGAGCGGAGACGACAGAGTACACATTGGAGTGGCCGGGTGAGAAGGCGGCAATAGCGGGAGCAGTGGTGGGCCAGCCAGGACAGACACAAATGCTTCCCAGACGGGGGTAGCCTCGCTGAGATAACGACATGCAGCGCAGCGAACACTGAACAGCGCCAACTACGAGCGGCGGGGCGCACACGTGAGGGACTAAGACCACCGGTGCACAGAGCAAAGCTGTGGCCAACCACCGAAACCAGCACCGCCTAAGCGCGCCTTGTCACGGAGTGACACAACACAGCGCCTAGATACACCAAGAGCGCTCTGTTTGGTTGGCGAGGGAGCGACGGCCCACGAGACTAACGCAGCATACCACAACCCACGGCGACTACCAGACTAAAGAGGGCCAGAAGACCCTGTGAGCAGACCGCGCAGCTTTCTTCTCGACCTGTGGCCGACCAGCCCTCCAAGGGCCCGCGAAAAACTAGAGGACTGCATTAGTGGTCATATTAAACCCCCGAACCGTGTCATTTCCCCGAAAGCTGCGAATCATGGCGGGCAGGGGCTCCAGGAGTGGCTCCACGCAAGCTAAACTGGACAAATTTGCTTATGGCTCGCAGGGACAATCGTTAGGAACTGGAAGAACTTCAACAGGCGCCACTCCAGAAGTAGAAGGTACCAAGAAAGTCACGCTGGAAGACATCATGAAAACCCTCTCCGAAGTGCGGACTACAGTGGGCTCTATCTCCTCCGAGGTCACTCTACTACGAGCCGACTTCCAGAAGATGACAGAAAGAGTATCACAGGTAGAAGTGGTCACGAAATCTCTTGTGGAGGACACTTCGGAGTTACAAATAGCTATGGAACGAATGGACAAGTTCACTCGACAACTGCAGGACAGGCTGGATGACCAGGAAGGGCGTTCCCGGAGAAATAATGTACGCATCCTTGGTCTTCCGGAGACGGAGGGGAAGAGAGCAATGGACCTCTACATAGAGGACCTCATCAAAACCAAACTCCAACCTAAAGGGCTGTCACACTTTTTCTCCGTGGAGAGGGCGCACAGGGTGCCGGGTGGCGAACCCAAACCAGGTGCAGCACCAAGGCCGGTGCTGGAACGTTTGTTCAACTTTAGAGACAGGGATGCGATTTTACAGGCGGCGAGAGTCTCACCACCAGTCAAACTCCACAACTCCACCTTGGCATTTTTCCCTGACTACACAGCGGAGGTAGCCAGACGCCGGAAATCGTTTACAGAGGTGAAAAGGGCATTGCGGGACAGAGAGCTGCAGTACTCAATGCTGTTCCCTGCAAAATTGCGAGTGGTGGCCAACGGGAAGACGTGGTTCTTCGACAAGCCGGAAGTGGCACAAGACTGGCTTGACGTTGACGGCTGGAGACAGGTGGGCCAACCTCGACGGCCGCACAGAGATCGTCCTAACCAACGGAACGGCGACCAAGCAGGAAGGCCGACCGAACATCTGAAACAGCGGGAGACCTCAGCGAGGGCGGAATCCGAAACGGAGCCGACTCCAATTGACTCTGGCCAGCCGGGACCCATCTGAGATTTGACCTTTGGAGGGAGGGGCAGGATATGTGAAAAGGACCTGGGCCTGGTGCTGCGAAGTAAGGTGGGCAGAGCCGGTGCCTGTAGGGGATTCACCAACCCCACAAGCAAGTAAGATAGTTTGGGAAGGGAAAGAGCACTCTGCACAGTTGGGGGAACGGGCAGGGGTTTGTCCGTGGCGCAGGGGAGCAGGGAGGGGGGATGGGAGGGGAGTTACACGGTTACTGTTCTTGTTAGTAGTCATCAAACACACCACAGGGTACTCGAACGCACACAACACTATGAGTTTCTCTAGCTCTGCCACGAAACGCTGCACGTACAGTGAACCCCCACGGGGACAGGTGAGCCTGGCGACTGTCAATGGCGTGCTGCGCTGCATGGGTGCTCTGGGCACTGTGCTGCCTCTACACCTTACCATTGGGAAATACATATACACCAGGACCAGCCCTGTGGTACACAGGGTACCATTCAGACGATCCCATGGCCAGACACTTACATACTACGCCCACTGAAGGGGCGGGCGGGACCCTTGAGGTGCCCCCCCTGCGAATACTTACGTGGAACGTCAGGGGATTAGGAGATAAAATAAAGCGGGGATTAGTGTTACAGGCACTTAAACGTCATGGCCCTGATCTGATTCTACTGCAGGAATCACACCTCACGGGACCAGCATGCAAGGCACATGACAGGCGTGGATATGTCATGGCGGCGCATGCGGCATTCACATCTGGCTCCCGAGGGGTGGGGATACTTATGAAAAAGACGTCACCTTTCATAGTGGCACGCCACAAGACGGACGATCAGGGTCGTTTTGCGGCAGTACATGGGCAGTGGGAGGGAAGACCCCTCAACGTAGTGTCTGTTTACATCCCCCCGGCACTCCACTCTGGGGCTTTGCCTGCACTGGGCGGCTTCCTTTTGGACCTTCCAGAAGGTGACACAATCATAGGAGGGGATTTTAATGCGATTATGGACCCAACACTAGACACCTTTCCCACCAGAGACCGCCGTAGAGGGACTCCACTTCTCCCGGGATTCCTAGAGGCAATGGGCATTACAGACATTTGGCGTCACCTACACCCCACAGAGGCACAGTACACGTACTACTCTGCAGTTCATAATAGCTTAACACGCATTGATTACTTTCTGTTTCTTGGGGCAGGAATGGGAAAGGTGGACAAAATTGGCATCCTGCCCAGAGGGATCTCCGACCACTCACCGATGTCCCTGTCACTCACCACAAACGAAAAGAGACGTACGAGAATCTACCCAATATACCCGAACTACCTCACAATCCCGAAGATCAGGAAAGAACTCCAGTTAGTGACCACACGCTACTTTGAGGAGAATACAGGCTCAGTGTCCTCCCCCTCGGTACTTTGGGAAGCTTATAAAGCGGTCCTGAGAGGGGGGGGCCATGGCAGCGATAACGGGGCATAAGAGAGAGTGTAGGAGGGTCCTTACAGAGATCGAGCTGGCACTACACGCCGCAAACGCTGCTCACATGGCTGACCCCTCCCCAGAAACAGCGCACACACTACATTTGAGACAACAGCAACACCGGTCCCATCTTACGGTGACAGTCCAAAATCACATCGCAGACACAGCCAACAGAGTATACGACGTGGGAGACAAGGCTGGGAAAATGCTGGCATGGCTAGATAAGAGGGGGAGGGGGAGTGGTAAAGGTATTCAGCAACTCTACTCACACGACGACCTAATACAGACACACCCGGAAGACATAGTATGTACCTTGGCGGACCACTTCCGAGAAATATACACCCCTGAGCGAGAGGTTACTGCCCAAGAGGCAGCACTCGCACTTACACACATTGACATCCCCAGGCTCGCACCAGAGGCAATACGGGACCTAGAATTAGACCCGACGGAAGACTAAATTCAACTGGCAATTCAGGCACTGCACTCCGGTAAAGCGATGGGTCCTAATGGAATACCTTTGGAATGGTATAAATCGCGGGCTGACACACTAAGTAAGCCTTTGCGAAAAATGTACATGGAAAGTCTGGAGAAGGCAATCCTACCACTGGACCAACGCACAGCCACGATAGTGGCTATACCGAAGCCGGGCAAACCTCCGTCTCGGCGCTCGTCGTACCGCCCCATTTCACTGATCAACGCAGAGGCCAAGATACTAGCGAAACTGCTGGCCACTCGCCTGATACAACACCTACAATCGCTGATACACCCTGACCAATCAGGCTTCATGCCTCATAGAAGTACGTCTCTAAATCTCAGACGACTCCATGGGGTGATAGCACGGGCGCACCTTATCCCCGAGAGAGCGGTTATTCTTTCTCTAGATGCCAAAATGGCATTTGATCTAGTGGAATGGGAGTATTTGTTTGCGGTGCTGGGACGGATGGACTTTGGGCCGAAATTCATAGCCTGGGTGAGATTACTGTACACACAGCCGGTGGCGCAGGTCGTGGCAAATGGCCACATCTCACAGACATTCCCATTGGGCAGAGGGACTAGGCAGGGTTGCCCGCTGTCGCCCCTACTCTTCGCCCTGGTGATAGAGCCGCTGGCAATCCTGCTCAGAACTACACCATTGATCAAGGGAATCACGTGGGAGGATGGGTGGGAAGACAGGGTGTCCCTTTATGCGGATGACATGCTGATCTATATGGTAGAGCCCGAAAGCGGCATCCCAGCATTACTAGATTTATGTGACACGCATGGTAAAGCATCGGGATACACTCTGAACTGGACTAAATCGGTGGTATATACACTACATGGTCCAGACCCAGTGCTGCCGGAGAACTGCCCCTTACCGCTAACTAGGGATTCCTTTAAGTACCTGGGCATTGTCATTTCGAGGATTGCAACAAACTTTTTCAACAAAAATTTGCAGCCACCCATGGACCGCCTTCGGGCGGATGTTAAACATTGGGCGGCCTTGCCGTTGACTCTCCTAGGACGCGCTGCACTTTACAAAATGATGGCACTTCCCAGGTTCCTCTATGTGCTGGAGAATACTCCTTATCTCGTGGAACCGAGATACTTCAAGCAGATTGCGGCGTTGGTTTCAAACCTGCTTTGGAACAACGGCCCGGCGTGAATAGCGTATGACAAACTGACAAGGAGCTGGTACGAAGGAGGCGTAGCCTTGCCCAACATACAGCTGTACTACTGGGCGGCGCATCTAAAAACAATCAACCAGTGGATACATGCCCCAAGGACCGACCCAGCGTACAAAGCTGATTGGGCTCAATTAGGTGCGGATGGCATGCTTGCAGTACTCTATAACAAGCCACAGGTACGGAAACTATGGGGCCCAACACACCACACTGCGACCATATGGCACATTGCACAAAAGCGATTGGGTTGGCAAGGTAGACTCACCAAACTGACACCGCTCTGGGACATAAAAGCCTTGGGGGCTCTACGCTCCTGCAAGGGATTCTCGCAGTGGGACCGTATTGGAATATCCACAATAGGAGACCTCTGGGACAAAGGTACGGTGATCGGGTTTCCGCAATTACAACAACAGTACGACCTGGGCCCGACTGAGACATTCCGATACGTACAGATAAGGCATGCATTGCTTGGAGCGATCCCAGCGGGAACGGACCTACCAGAATCCTCGCCACTAGAGGACAGACTCCTAACTGAATTCATGCCGCAAAGCGCCACGTCACTCACATATAAAAAATTGATAAACAATCTGAGGGACCCAACAGAAAGACTGAGAGATAGATGGGTGGGAGATGTAAGAGAGGTTACTGAATCGGAGTGGAATGAGGCGATGGCGTCCCCACGAGAGGTCGGAATCTCAGCAAAATTCAGATTGGTACAGCTGAAAATCTTACACCGTATTTATTACACTAGGACACTACTTCACAGAATACATCGAGCGTCACATCCCTACTGTCTACGGGGATGCGGGGAGGAGGGGACGCTATACCACACAATCTGGGAATGCCCACAAATACGAGAATTCTGGAGACAGGTTATGCGCACCATCTGGCAAACACTTAGGGTCTCAATTTTACCTGAACCCCGAAAATGCTTATTGAACATCTGGGACCCTAATGACCTGAATAGGCATGGACAGATATGGGCTACCCTGGCCATGATGGTGGCAAAGCGAGATATTGCGCAGAAATGGGGAGCGCCAGATACGCCTACAGCATATAGGTGGGGTAACAACATGGACAAGCTGATGATTACCGAAAGAGCAGTGTACGTAATGAGGGCTTGCCCCCGCAAGTGGAATAAGGTCTGGACGGCATGGAACACTTATAGAGGGGACCTCTGTGAACCTCTACCGGAAGAAGAAGACCTAGAGTCTGAGGGGGAGGAGGAATAGAGGGCGGGGGAGAGGTTGGTACTGGCCCTAGTAGACATCATGCGGCTCTGCAGCTGATTTACTGAGACGTGGCGCAAGAACTGAGGGATTACTGTAGACATATGTAAGTGTTGCAAAATACCTAAGGTGGATGACTCTTAATGTTTTAATGGTTACTATTGTTCTATTGATGATTGTTGTGGTGCTCATGATAGTAGGGGGGGGTCCTTGTGATTAAAAAGTAATGGTAATAATGCTGTTAGAAGGTCAACAGACTTAACACACTCAAGCAATGATAGCATAATTTTCTTGTCAGACACTGGGAACTTTTATGGTATATTCAGGAAAGATTGTTGGTTGATGGCCTAGTGCCCTGAAGGGGACCTTGTAATTGTACTGTAAGCTGACAACTTCAATAAAAAGTGTTTAAAAAAAAAAAAAATGAGGGCAACGGCTACTGTGAAGGGTCTAAAAAGATTCAACAGCGTCTATGGCGAAATGTCAGATGGGCCGTTAATAAAGGCCTACTTAGCAATGGTCCCTGAGCAATTTCTTTATGGGGCAGAGGTACTTACTCTAAGTGGGACAAAATGTTGGAATACAGAGGAGGGAAATATCCTGAAAACCCTGTTTTCGTTGCCAAAATCATCAATGGTACAAGCAGCTAGAGTAGAGGTGGAACTCACCTCTTGGGCAGTAACTGGCAGTATGGCCCTAATACGCTTTTGGCAGCGCCTAGGGTCAGGTGAGATTTATAAAATCTCCCAGTGGTGTAGAGGTGAAATTACCATTAGTGAGCTGTCCTGGGCAAAATAATCAAGAGCCTCTTTAAGAGAAGTGTATGGATTGCTGGGTCTAAAGTTATGCCCACAGTTAGGACATGTAATAATAGGTAAAAAAGATCTAAGGTCCCTGGGAGCCGATAGGTCCCGTATAGGTGACTGTGAGTATCTCTTTAGGAAAACATCGATGGCCCATATGACCCAGATGTGGGAATCAGAAGTACAACAGTATCCCTATTTAGACAGGTTACTGAACTACCATCTAAGACGTGAGGTATTAAAAGTGAGAATGGGAATAAACCAGTGTTACATAAATAACAGGGTTACAAACTCCATGATAAATAGTGATGGTAAATGTACTTGTATGTTAGGTACTTCCTGTGATATCGTGCATATTTTATTAGACTGTAGGTCGGTTTTAGATATACGAAAAGAGATTTTATGTCCGATATTCAAAAAATATAGAATTAGGAATAGGATACAAGCTGCTAATTTGCTAGCGGAAATGACAACGTTAGATGTAGCCTGTGATTTGGGGAAATTTATGAGCAAACTTAGGGTGTTTCTCCAGTTGATATAGGAAAAGGTGCAAACTACATAGAAGGGGGTCCAAGGGCTTATTTACCGACTCATACTAGACACATGCCCCTAACTAACTCATTCAACACAAAAATGTATCTAGGAGTCTCACAAGTGAAATCAGATCACACACGGCTGTTGACGTGACGACTAAAGACTAAGAAGAGGGGTGGTAGCTATGTTAACTCATGACCCCACGTGATGAAAGGACATCTTGCTAACGTGAAGTGCACACTCAGGGTGAACATTTTCCCATCAGTTGTCTAACTGTACCGCCCTATTTACATCATTTGGGTTCTCCTTACCCAGGAGTCAATGCATTCACAGTCACATAAGATGAGAAAAGTGACTGTGAGAGTAAGAAGACCCACCGTTTTAATCTGGTGAGTGGAAACAGTGTAATAAGACAACAGAAAAAAAGCAGTGCAAAGAAGTGTTTAAGTGAGAATATAAAATTAAGTGAGACTGAGTAGAAAGAATCTTGTTTTAATATTTTCTCTCAGCTCCCTAAATCTAAAAGAATGTGAATTAACAGATTTAACAAAATATCTGCTCAGCAAGTGGTCAACATGTTTCAGCATATACGAATTTGCCTATGCATTCATCAGGACCTAGTTAGTGCTACTGCTGGGAATTCTCATGAAGAAAATGATGTTTCCGCATGCATGCGTGTTCCTTGCTGAGATTGCTGACGAGGAAACGGTACCCTCTGCCACTTCTGTGAGGTTTTTATCCTTTATCTAACTGTGCTTACTTTTTATCATTTTCTCCAGTAGCCCAACAAGGTGCGGGCGTCTTACGCGCACAGCCATTGGAGCGAGATTCGCTCAATTGGGAGGTAAGAATCCCTCGAGCAATGGGCACTTTCTTGTGTAATGTGGTGGGGTATATCTCATTTGGTTTCAGTGAGTGAAGGGGGTCGTTCATTTATTCATTTGTGGCTGGGCATCGTTTTATGAATACAGGTGTATTTCATCCGTTTGGCAAGATGGTTCCCCTTGTGACGTGTCATACCACGATATGTATAGATGCTTTCCTGGGCTTCCCTGCATGTTTTGTGTTCAATAAGGGAACAACTCATCTCCTACCGGTGTTGTTCTTTATTTATTCTTGTTTTGACATTGGTACGTGATGCACACGGCAGTGGCACACTAAGTTGTATTAAGCAAGGCTAATGCACTGCCATTGTATTCTTTTCTCTTCTCTTTTCTTGTCCTAGGTTCTGGTCAGGAGCAGCACAATGGCCCACCCTGACCTGTGCTTTGGGTATATATTTTTATTTCACCATTCATGTGCACTTCACTATTGTTCTTATATCCTGGTCCTGAAGTAACACCAACGACCCTAGGGGCAACAGAGGCGTGAAACATGTTGACAACTGCAGAAAGCTTCACTCGAACAACATGCCAACATACACATTTTACAACAAGAATTAGAAAATTTGAAAGCGAAATATCAGGCGAATCTTGATAAGATCATCAAAGAAAAATGGGATTCAAGTAAACTTAGCAACTTCTCATATGGGGAAAAATGTGGCCGCCTTCTTGCATGGAAGGCTAGGTCTGATAGAGCAAGAAATCAAATCAACGGCCTTAAAGTGCAAAGCTCTGGTGATGTCTCTTATGCTAATGAGGTAATATCGGAAGAGGCAAGAAGATACATGCAGACCCTATATTCTGAAACCAAGGATAAATCTAATCTGGTTGTAGATGGATGGTTGGAGGGGGTCAGACTTCCGCAGTGTCAGGAGGACGATTTTGACTTTGTAAGATCTGAGATAAAAGAGGGGGAAGTCCAAAGTCAGATGAAGAAGATGGCAAAAGGAAAAGCTGCAGGCCCGGATGGACTCCCTGTGGAGGTATATCAAATTGGTGCGGAGATAATTGTCCCAGTTCTCACTTCTTTGTTTAATAAAATATATCTGGCTGGTGAACCTATTCCAAAGACCTGGTTGGAGGCCTCAGTTGCTTTAATCCTGAAGCCGAATAAGGACCCCCTGACTATTGAATCATATAGGCCGATCTCCCTGCTGAACACTGACTACAAAATTTTTGCAGGAGTTTTAGCGGCGAGGCTGGCCAAAGTGATTAAAACCATTGTACATGAGGATCAGAGGGGTTTCATGCCAGGTAGGCAGATTAACGAGCTGACTTTTCAGGCCATCACAGCAATAGACTATGCTACTGATAAGAAACTTCCGTTGACTATTGTAGCAATAGATGCTGCAAAGGCATTCGATCAGGTAAATTGGGATTATCTCTGGGATGTACTGTCCGCATTCGGCTTACCTATTAACTTCATCACCTCTATAAAAGCATTGTACCTGAACCCAAAGGCAAGGATTTTTGTAAATGGGACGCTCACAGATTGGGTTCAAATATCAAGGGGTACTAGGCAGGGGTGCCCCCTTTCCCCCCTATTGTTCAATTTATATATCGAGCCATTAGTGAATAAATTAAGGGCAGATCATTTAATAAAACCCTTTTCCATAACCGATCTGGATCTAAAATTCGCCCTATATGCAGATGACCTTTTAATGTTCACTTCCAATCCTGAGGTAGCAATACCTATACTTTTTGAACATGCAGAAGCTTTTGGAAAGACCTCTGGATATAGAATAAATAAGGATAAAACGGAAATCATGCAATGGAATCAGGAGGTAGTGTTGCCTGAAGCAAAATTAAGGATGAGGTACCTTGGGATCCAGTTAGTCCAGGACATTACTCAGATATCGAAAGTTAATCTGGACAAGGTGTATAAGGAAATCTGTGGACAATTACAGCGTTGGTCCGGGCTCCCATTAAACATCTTCGGGAGGGTTAATCTTATAAAGATGATTATACTACCAAAGGTAACTTTCCTGTTTAACGCAATACCCTTATCTTTTGACACAAAGGCGGTGGGTAAATTACAAGGAAAAATAGGTTCATTTATCTGGAACTCCAAAATGCCCAGAATTTCTGCTAAAAAAATAAGAAGACAGTTAAAAATGGGAGGTCTGGCGCTACCTGACATCTTGCATTATGCCCATTCCTTCCACTTTAAAAATTTCAGAGTCATGGCAGGTAAGGCAGATACATCTTTTTTGGGACGTTTGTTTCAGGCAATACTGCATGGTATCCCCCAAGGCCACGAATACTTCTTATTCAAGTTTGGAGACCCCAGATTTTATAAAAAGGTCAGGCTAAAGGTTTTAGTCACGGCTCTGAAGAATTGGGTTTTCTTCAGGAAAAAATTACAAATTCCATACTATGCCTCTCAGGCCCCAATTTGGGACTCTCCAGGGACCCCAGAATGTCTTAGAGACCAACTGTCAACCCCTCTCAAATTAGCAGGGTTAATGCAGTGGAGAGATTTACAAAATGATCAACAGCTGTTGGGGTGGGATTCCCTCTTTATGTTGACGGGAGGAACCCTTACAAGATTTAAATATTACCAGCTTTCAAGCTGGTGGTCTACGGAAATTTGGGATTGTACATCTAACCCGAAATTTGATTTTGTAAATAGAAAGGGGCGTTGGGATAAAGAGCTTGCTTTTTGGTATGAGACATTAATGGAAAAAGAGGGAGTTACTGATGTGGAGCTTCAGAATCTCTGGGGAAATGTTGTGGGGCTGGATAGTAACAAACTGCTAGACTTGTGGGGGGATTCTTTTAGTCTGGTGAACGGAATAGTAAAATCAGCTCCTCTCAAACGAAACCATCTGTTCACATTGTACAGGGTGTATTTCTCCCCAAAAAGACTGTCAAGGATCACAAACCTACAATATAGCTGCCCAAGGTGTAAATCTTTAGAGGCAGATGATTTGCATATGTTTGTAGAATGTCCTAGCCTTAACCTGTTCTGGAAAAAAATGGAGGGTTTTTTGATGGATGTGCTAGGAACACGGATTGTGGTCTCACCGGTAATGATTCTGTTCGGTATGGAGACGGACTACCATCTCGCGAATCAGCAGACTAAATTTATTTTCTATGTGATGTTATTGGCAAGACGAGAAATATGTAAAGTATGGAAATCTGAAGATGCTCCCACTTTCTCTGATTGTTTAAGGTATATTATATATATTAGTGAGTCTGATATAGCATGTGATAATTCCTCAGAGTCTAAGATCTGGGAGCTCCTTGTGGCATGGCGGAACAGATGAGAGTATTCCGATGATTTCACCTGGGTACTGTCGGTGCTTAGTCCTCAACCAATCCGAGGGCCGCCAAGTCACAGAGGTTGAGGTGGATAAAGCAAACAGTAAACACTAGAGGGGAGTATCTCTTTCCGGCCTTCTCTGGCATCGAATTCTGTGGTCGTAACATTGCGATGCCAGGGGGGGGGAGAGGATCTCCGTCTAGAGCACCCAAATAATTGGTATATGAGGAATTTTAAGCAAAAAAAAAATATATATATATTTTTATTTCACCATTCATGTGCACTTCACTATTGTTCTTATATCCTGGTCCTGAAGTAACACCAACGACCCTAGGGGCAACAGAGGCGTGAAACATGTTGACAGTTTTTACGATACCTATGCATAGCATGCCACTTGAGATGATACTCTAATTTAGAGTTTTTTATTCTGTCAAGAGGGATGTGACACTATTATAACCTTTAGGAGGTTACCCCTTGTCAGTTTTATATCCACTGTGCACGCAATTTTGTTACCCTTAACATAGGACCTACCCTCACCCCACACAGCCTCATGCACCATCCGGCATGCCTCAAAAGATCTCCGAAAAAGCGACCCTCCGGGGGACCCGTTGGGAATTGCAGGGCCGGCCCAACGAGGAGCAAAGCCCGATGATGAAGCATGACACCCCTTGGGGTGTGTGAGGGCAACAAGAGGCAAGACCTGTCCTTCTCTTGTTTGTTGGGTCCGCTTCACTTAGTACTCTTTCTCTCCTTATCTTTCCCTATCACAAGGCCTATGGTTCACTTTGTGGACCCGGCCTTTGGAACAGTGTCCTGTTTTTGATGTAATGTATCCCTGGGGAGCATGGACACTGGACGATTAATTAGCTCCCTGGTCCCCCCTTCTTTCTTTTGATAGAGTAATGGCACTGCAGTTTAGCCGAGGGACCTTCAGTATTTTCTATCCCTTCTGGTTTCTTTTCCTTTTTCTGTACGAGACCTGTATTTATGTCATGGATCGGAGCCTTTAAGGTATACACACCAGGGACACCTTTTTCGTCTTCAGTGTTCCTTTGGTGATTGCCCTCTTTCCTTTTTCAGATACACATCCCCTTTCCACCCTTTCTCTTTTCACAGTTTCTTTTTTCAACACGAACAAGTAATTTCATTGTTACAGATAATTGTGGGTTACATGCACAATTGTTTGAGTGCCATTTCCAGTAATACTGGCTTAGACCCAAAAGTCATTACAGCCTTACCTGCGTGGAAGAGGATCGAGGCACAAGAGGAGCACATTGCCAGCAGACCAACAACCGGGGAATACAGACACCGCTTCCATCAGGCGCGTCCGCCGCCCCGGGACTCCATATCCCAGCAGCCTTTGCGGCGTCGCGTTCCCTGACGCGGAATACGCGCCAGGAGGGGCTAGATAAACAGCAAGCCCTCGGTGGAGCGGGGGGACCCAAAAGTCATTACAGCCTTACCTGCGTGGAAGAGGATCGAGGCACAAGAGGAGCACATTGCCAGCAGACCAACAACCGGGGAATACAGACACCGCTTCCATCAGGCGCGTCCGCCGCCCCGGGACTCCATATCCCGGCAGCCTTTGCGGCGGCGCGTTCCCTGACGCGGAATACGCGCCAGGAGGGGCTAGATAAACAGCAAGCCCTCAGCCTCGCGGGACGCGAGCGGGACGCCCGGGGCTAAGCCCGGGCAAAGGGCGGGCCCTCTGTGGCCTGAGGAGCCTGGGCCATAACCCCTGCCTGATTTTCCTCAGCCTAAAATAACCATTTTCCACAGAAACTGTAAGTTGGAGACTTATTTAACACAAGTTTCACAAGATATAGGGTCGCTAGAGGGTATGCATTGTTAAGCCCTAAGTACACGCCCTTATTACATCACTATTATTTATTAGGTTATTTTGTGATTAACATAGGCGTGCCATGAACTGCCGGGAAACTAGAAGTATGGCCGTAGCAGGAGCAAAAAAACTAACCGGGACTCTGGACGATTTTATTGTCCGCACTCATGCAATAATTGATGAGGGAATAATATTAATGGACAGGAGTGTATCCCAGGACCTAGCTGCGGCCAAGAGATCCTCGTTGGGCCTCATTGCTCAGGCACATACGCCCAAAACTGACTCCCGCCCTAATACTCACGCCTTAGTTCATTACACTGGGGTTACCGGGGAACTTGATGTTTCCATCTCACAACAGGACTTGGAAGCTACCCCTAATCTTAACCTTTTGACAGAGAGTGGATCACACAGAAATGAGCCAGATAATTCTCCTGCGGCAACTACCATAAATCAAAGGGGTTTGAAAGAAGGGGCAATCCCTAAACAAAAGGTTAATAAATCCACCACCCTTAAAGGGAAAAAAGCTCAAACTGCCCAAAATCAACACGCTATCACTGTAGACCCGGCATTTGTTAATAATAACCTGCCAGTCTGCACAAATGATACAGGGGGGGTGCACCCTACAAAAATTGGCTTACCTTTTAGTCTTCCAGATGATACCATTATTGACAACAGTCTGGAGGAAATTCTGGAGCTTAGTGGGGAAGTCACTAATCTAGCAATACTGAACCAAGATGGGAATGGATCAAGTACGGCTAATAATAATATCTTTAATACGCTAAAAACCCTACTTGAACCCATAGAGGCTAGATTACGTTGCTTGGAGACCATCTTGAAGAATATCCATAAGGATATAAGTGCCCCAAGCTTTACCATGAATGCCAAGACACCTCACGCTGTGAATACAGCTAATAAGTCATCTTTGGCTGGTAAAAGTGTGACTGTGCCCAATATTAATCCCCCTAAGAACCCTAGCAATATTCAAAACCGGGGAGGTACTAAAGCAAAGACCCCTGTTTCAAAACAACCTGAGAATACAACTAATACTAAACCAACCCCTCAAGTTACATCAAATGATCCCACTCCATCAATCTCAAATCTTGACCAGGCCCCAAGACCTAAAGTTGCGGCTCGCAGAAACATCCATCTTCCGCCAGACGCTTGTCCCTACGTAGTGATTCTTACTGGAGTCACTGAAATCTCACCATCGGAAGTAGAATCCCACCAGGCCCTCAAAAATAAGGTGTGTCACTGGCTCTCTAAAAACCATCCCCTACCACCGAACATTCCTAGTAATATCTTAATGGTAGAGAGAACCCCATGGGTGGGAGGAAATAGAAAAAATCTACAAGGAGACTGTGTTGTGGTCACTTTTGAGAATACTCAGGTCGTAGAATATATATGTAGTGGAGCACCTAGATATCAAGCTAGCACTGTTACGGCTAGGCCCCTCTCTTATTTCTACATACCGGGGATTCAAGCAGATAAAAGATGGAGTTGGCTAAGGGGTCCACAGGATCAAAAATCTAGACAGAGGTTTACCCCCCCATGGGAAGTGCAACCCTATGGATGGGAGGAGGGTGAAGATGTAGGATGGAACTTAGTTAGGAGAAGAAGAGGTAGACCGCGCCAAGGAGGTTGTGTCGTAGGGCCCCAAAATAGTCACCCATATCATTATCATCAGATTGCAAATGGGCAAGATAACTATTATAATTTCCCAATTGCTAACCGTTATGACTGTTTGTCAACTACGGATTGGGTTGACTGACAAACACAGGGTTTACTAAGGGGACAGCGGCGCCATACCTCCTCCACTCTTCTGCTAAAAGAGGATAGTATCGTGGACTTGCAGAAGTCAAACCTAACTCTATCTCCTGATAAGGGTCCTGTAGTCATTGAGGACAGGGGAGCGCATAACTCGCATAATTCCAATAAGCCAATTTGTAAAATCCTCACCTGGAATGTAGCAGGTATTACCGCTAAGGCTTCAGATTCTATCTGGCAGGGGGTTGTTAAACAACACGATATACTGGCTTTTCAAGAAACATGGGATACATCAACCTGTTTCTCATTGGATGGCTTTTATAGTTTTTCCACCCCAGCAGTATCGGGTGTGAGAGGGAGAGCCAAGGGTGGCCTACTCACACTGTTCTCATTGAATCTGGCTGGGACTTTTAAAAAAAATAGAACCTGCTCCTATGAACACGTTAATAATTGAGTGGGCTATTTCGGACCATCAATCCTTTTTACTTATTAATTTTTATAATTCTAGGGATGGCTCTTTTGTGAATGAGCATCTGACTGCCCTGTCAGACTTTTTGTCAGTCTATAGACACAATTGCACTTCCGTCCCAGAGATGGTTATCCTGGGTGATTTTAATATTCACCCCTGTGAGGGGGATTGTTATAATGATAGATACGGAGGATCACCGGTTGAAGGGATTCCTCATTTTGAACATACTAAGGAGGGTGAGGGGCTTGAGAGCCTTCTTGCCAACTCAAATTTATTCGAATTAGGCCATGGCAAAAATGAGATTAGAGCGCCCACATTCATCGGGAGAGATGCAAATACCATCATTGACTACATCTTTGTATCATCGGGGGTGTTAGTAAAGGCACGGGAATACAGGGTTGTGACCACTACCTTTAGCGACCACAATCCTGTCCTACTGACTATGGATTTAGAGTGTTTCCGGAATGGGAGGGAGATAGGTGTGGCAGCCCCAAGAGATCTCTCATCTAAGGAGCAGGGTAGGAGGATAAAGTGGGAGAAGATTGTTCCCGAAAACTTCTTCCAAACATTAGCGCAGGAAACAGAGGCAAAGATGGCAGTCTGCTTAGATCCCACTTCCTTAGGGCCTGATGTTGTGGCCGCCTATGTTGAGATATGTTCAAGGCTTGGAGTCCAGGAATGGCCCGCAAGGCAATAAGAACATACACAAATGGTTCGATAAGGAATGCTCGAAAAAACACAGCGCCTTACTGAAAGCACTCAAACAGAGACCTAGAGATAGGACTCTAGTGGCAACCCTGCGAAAGGAATACAAATCCGCACTTTCCAAACGTAAGACGCAAATCAAGGAGGAAGCTTGGGACAGTTTATTATCCGTAGATGTAATGAGAGACAGTAAAAAAATTTGGGCCATCGTTAATCAGTCTTTCTTCACCGAGGATGGGAAATCAGACATGGATTGTGTGATTGAAGACGAAAGATGGCTTAACCATTTTAAACAAATCTATGAAACCGAGGTTCCAATCCCCCCAGCTAGTGCCCCTTCGCGAAATATCATGATCATGGATTTTAACACTTCTGAGGTGGAAAGGGCGATTAAAGACACAAGTAAACATAAGGCCCCTGGACCTGACGGGGTACCTGCCGATCTTTACATTCAGTATCCGCAATTTTGGTCCAAAATACTGACCAACGTCTTTAATGCGATACCTTCGGCAGGCTTCCCGTCCTCCTGGTCCACCTCCATAATTGTCCCGATTTTTAAGAAGGGGAACAGGGGGGACCCTGCTTGCTACAGGCCAATCTCCTTGTTGGACTCTGCTGTTAAAATCTTGGGCAGAGTCATTTTACAAAGACTCGGGGATTGGCTTGAGGGAAGTGGGGTTCTCTCTGACCTTCAGTATGGTTTTAGAGCACACAGGGGGACCATGAACCAATGTTTAAACCTTCACCTCATTATTAGTAAATACACTGTGGTGAAGGAGGGGCTTTTATATTTAGGATTTATGGACTTATCCTCCGCTTTTGATTTGGTTAATCGCTCTAAACTTTGGCTTATTTTGCGGGATTTGGGTTTGGACACTACCTTGGTGAATTTTTTACATGATCTCCATCAGAATTTGTTCGCTTCTGTTAGGGTAACAAGGGAAGGTAGGTGTACTGAAAAATTTTGATCAGGGAGAGGGGTCAGACAAGGCTGTATTCTGGCCCCTCTTCTATTTACACTCTACATTAATTCCCTTGGTAAATCACTAAATTTAGCCACCTTGGACGTCCCGCGTATGGGAGGGTCACCCATTCCGGTCCTCCTGTACGCGGACGACGCCGTCCTACTAGCACGTACAGGCACGGGCTTACAAAGACTGCTAGACCATTTTGGATCTTTTATGGAAGCTTTGGATTTAAAGATCAACATATCAAAATCCCATGTTATGTTAACTGTCTCACGCAGGAAAAGCATGAAGATTAAAACTTTTGGATGCAACGAAACACCAATCTCTAGGGTACCTTTCTTTTGCTATTTAGGCGTCACTTTTGACGAAAGAGGATCCTGGGGACCTCAGCTAAAACTGAAGGGCAACGGAGTTGCAAGATCTACTATAGGCCTTATGAACTTTTCTAAAAGACTAGGTTCGAGACCCATGGAGGCCATGATCCGCATCTATAAATCCAAATGCCTAGCAATCGCATCCTATGGGGCGGATATTTGGGGCTATGTTTCATCTCCAGGCATCCAAATTATAGAAAATAATTTTATACGAGCTTTGTTGTCACTCCCAAAGTCATCTCCTACATACTCAATTCATAGTGAAGTGGGTTTGGGACATATTACCGACCTTCTAAAAATGTCCCCCCTGCTATGCTGGGTCAAAACCTGGACAAATGAGGAGATCACGTTGAACCACCTCATACTCAAAGACTGTATGGCCTTAGATAAAGCGGACAGTATTCCCTGGCTTGCGTATGTTAGAGCGGCATGCGTGAAGCTGGGGCGTCCGGATATGTACTCTTTACCACAGGGCCTCAAGAAAGAGGATGTAGGGTGGGTCAAGTTGCATCTCCGGAATCTGTTGGAGTTAGAATGGGAGGAGGTTGAACTTAATAAACCAATGGTGAGAACAATATATCAACTATCTATCTCCCCAGTCATGGAACCCTATCTAAAATACGTGACTAAACCATACCATCGTTTTCTCCTATTGAGATTTAGGTTCAACCTCATTCATTTAGTGCTTGGTACCCATATAAAGTGGGGGACCTTAGAAAACACCCCACCTTGTACATGTGACAGCTTTTCAATACAGGATACGCTTCACTTTGTGATGTTTTGCGCACACTATCTGGCGCCTCGAAAATTTTTTTTATATCCAATCCTGAAGGAACTCACTTTTGTCCAGGTGAGGCCTGCACTTTTACACTTGCAAATGCTTAACTCTGTGCAGGTCACATATGGTGTAGCCAGTTTTTTGGTAGCGGCAGCTCGATTAAATTAAACAAGAGTCACCCAGACAAATACACAACTAGGTTGATATTTTGTCAACTTCGTTCTGGGGAACTGCACCAAGATTAGTGGGATACAGAGGTGCCTGTTTTTCTTGGACCTTATTTTGTATAGTATCTATTTTTTGTATCAAAACCTTTTAAATTGTTTTAGGAACGAACTTAGGAACTGCAATCAGGTGTACATTCGTTTAATTGTAAATTTTTTTATGTATGGATATTTTACAATGAATTGTGTATTGCTTTTATGGTTTTAACTAACCGAATAAAGATATTTGACTGACTGACTGACTTAGACCCCTTTTTTATTGATATTGAGACAATGTGGTCTACAGGGGGGCCTTCCTTGCAAACAGAACACACTTTACCGGCCTTGACTGGTATAGATCCTTTGGGTATCTTATGTTATCCTTCAGTATGTCAGCATATTTACTCTGTAGCCAGGGCACCCATGCGCACGGGACTTCCCGTCCCATCTTTGCGCATGCGTGCTGCGGATGTTTCTGCACGCATGCGTGTTCCTTGCTGAGATTCAGGTCCGCCCCGGAAGAAAGTAGGACCTAAACATCTATGAGCTCCACTATTTTAAGCCCCCGCTCACGCCGCCCCTATTGCATGTTTGACTAACTGGCTGCGAGACGCGGTAGGTGTTATGTTGCAGGCACCTGTTATAACAGTGAGTATCCTTTGGATTATGGTGACGAGGAAACGGTACCCTCTGCCACTTCTGTGAGGTTTTTATCCTTTATCTAACTGTGCTTACTTTTAATCATTTTTTCCAGTAGCCCAACAAGGTGCGGGCGTCTTACGCTCACAGCCATTGGAGCGAGATTCGCTCAATTGGGAGGTAAGAATCCCTCGGCCGATGGGCACTTTCTTGTGTAATGTGGTGGGGTATATCTCATTTGGTTTCAGTGAGTGAAGGGCGTCGTTCATTTATTCATTTGTGGCTGGGCATCATTTTATGAATACGGGTGTATTTCATCCGTTTGGCAAGATGGTTCGCCTTGTGATGTGTTATACCACGATATGTATAGATGCTTTCCTGGGCTTCCCAGCATGTGTTGTGTTCAATAAGGGAACGACTCATCTCCTACCGGTGTTGTTCTTTATTTATTCTTGTTTTGACATTGGTACGTGATGCACATGGCAGTGGCACACTAAGTTGTATAAAGCAAGGCTAATGCACTTCCATTGTATTCTTTTCTCTTCTCTTGTCCTAGGTTCTGGTCAGGAGCAGTACAATGGCCGACCATGACCAGTACTTTGGGTATATATTTTTATTTCACCATTCATGTGCACTTCACTAATGTTCTTATATCCTGTTCCTGAAGTAACACCAACGACCCTAGGGGCAACAGAGGCATGAAACATGTTGACCGTTTTTACAATACCTATGCATAGTATGCCACTTGAGATGATACTCTAATTTAGAGTTTTTTATTCTGTCAAGAGGGATGTGACACTATTATAACCTTTAGGAGGTTACCCCTTGGCAGTTTTTTATCCACTATGCACGCAATTTTGTTACCTTTAACATAGGACCTACCCTCACCGCACACAGCCTCATGCACCATCCGGCATGCCTCAAAAGATCTCCGAAAAAGCGACCCTTCGGGGGACCCGTTGGGAATTGCAGCGCCGGCCCAACGAGGAGCAAAGCCCGATGATGAAGCATGACACCCTTGGGGTGTGTGAGGGCAACAAGAGGAAAGACCTGTCTTTCCCTTGTTTGTTGGGTACGCTTCACTTAGGACTCTTTCTCTCCTTATCTTTCCCTATCACAAGGCCTATGGGTCACTTTGTGGACCTGGCCTTCTGTTTTTGATGTAATGGTAGTCCTTTGTTCCCTTTGTGCTTGCTTGTGTTTGGCCCAAAACAGATTTTATATCGAGGCTGCGCCAAAAAAGTGACGCAACACCATTGCTAAATCTTAGTAAATCTGGGCCTAAATCAGTACAAACAAAAGTGTAAAAAGGTGGAAAGGAGACAGTTGGGGTTTGGAAATGTGCAAATGAAAGCAAGGAAGTAAAACAAACATGACAATGAAATGTGTCCTTTAACTGCAATATGCGCTATTGCTACATACCTTGGGCTGTGGAGTTGGTTAAACCTACTAGCTGGTCAAGGTGTTCCACCTTATCAAATGTAAAAAGATTTCCGTTTTTGAAGCTGAATTAAACGGCATCCCTTGAGTAGAGATGTCTTGGTTAGTCTATTCATATAGACAGTGTACTTTATTACTATTATTTCACTCAGACCTCATTTCTTCGAAATGAAGCCTTTCATCGATGACTAAATATCACACTGTCATCGCAATGCCTCAATTCCTGCTAGTCATTTCATCCTTTTAGCTCTGAGAGTCCCAAAGCTTATACCATGAAATGAGTTGTTCTTATCACTGTCTTGGCATACAGCTGTCCAAGAAGATATATATTTATACTTGCATTAGGTCAGGTACCAGATTGTCGAGTTGTGGCCAAAATTGTTCTTCTCCTGATTGGCATATAGTTCTTGCATAAAGTACAAAGTGGATCAGCATTTTCCTTCCTGCACATAAACAATCATTCCCCACAATGCAGGCCCCCTTACACTATGGTGCAAAGGTATCTGCGTTGGCGCTAGGCAGCACAGAGTGCACCAGCGCAGGGAGGGAGCAGAAGTGGTCCATACCTTTGTAAATATGCAGCATTTCTGCTCTTCCTTTCGTGCAGCGCAGCACAAGTTCCCTCTCTGCACTGCATTGTGGGAATTGATAGTAAATGTGCCCCTTACTGCATAGAATAAAGCTGCAATACAGTCTCTTTTCTGTATCGCAGAGTAACCCAATGCATCCTCTGAGATGCATGTGCTATTAGATTGTGGAAGACTTTTTATTTTCACCAAAATGATGTTCAAGCCGTCTTATTGACATGGTGCCAAGGCACTGGCCTCACATCTCAGCTTCAAACTTTCTCCTGTGTCCTAGAAGAGTTGTTTTGATTTGGTGTGGATTGAATTCTACAATTGGAAGCGAACAATGGCTTTGGCCTCACCTTCTGCTTCACTGTACACCTCCATATGTGGTTTCCACCTGAAACTGGTTACGCTCAGTTATTTGACAGTTCTTCATTTCTTTATCGGATGTCCTCTTAGGAGCTTGGTTTCATTAGGTGTTTGTTTTGCCTTGGGCCCCATACCATGATTTTGGTGGATTGATTTTCAGCGTGTTCGTTTTGTAGTAATATTCTATATCTCTCAGTTGGGCTTGGAGGTTTTTTTTGTGTCCGGTCTAATATAGTTCATCTGCATAAAGAATGAGTTCTAGTTTTATTCCTCTGCAGTTCAGCACTGCCTTGCAACTTATGGAGGACTGCTAGAGGTTCTTAGGTGAGCCTCAACATCACTTCTTGATTACTAAGGTGAATAGTCTAAATTCAGGAAGTTGGCCAGATCAAGAGGCAGTGGTTGAGAGGAGAGGAGAGATGAAGCTTGACGCTCTTAAGGACCCTCCTCAGCTTAAAACCATTTGCAGGGGGACTGAACTCTTAGCTGGCACATAGCAGAAGGAAAGAAATAAGGGGCTCATTTACAAGCCCTGTGGCACAGGGCAGCACAGCAAGTGACCTTGGTGTGCTACCCTACGGCACAGGGAAAGGGCAGAAATGTGCAGTATCTGCAAGATACTGCACATTGTTGTCCTCTCCCCCAGCGCTGGTGCACAATGCGCTGCCTAGGGCTGACACAGGCACTCTTGCACCATGGTGCAAGGATGCCTGCGTCACAGACAGGATTGTTTCTGTGCAGGAAGGGACACCTTCCTGCACAAATAGAATTCATGGCAGTTTTTTCCTCTTTCACACAGAGGAAGAGGAAATAAATTATGAGAAATCCCGACATTTCTTCTCATTGCACCTACCCTTGGGAGGTGTGAAATTTGGACACATTTCCAGGTTTACAGTTTCTTGTAAATCTGGGAATGTGTCAAATGCGAGGCGAGTTACGTGGGAACACCCACCTTACACCCATGGCACGCCTCCCCATCTCAATGTCAGACAACGCAAAGACTTGTTCTGAGTTGCCTCACTCCATGGGGAACATTTGGAAGGAGCTAGTGCTGTCTCTGCTTCATTCTGTTTGGCTATTATAAAAAACAAGGGAAAACCCAAAAGGAATAACACTAGGGTCCTTGGGCAGTAGTCTATTTCACAGAACAGAGGACCCTAGTAAATTAGGATCATGTAAATGATAGACATACACTGAATAGTATGTATGTCCTTTGTCCAGCCGGACAGGAATTTATTAATTTGAATATTTCATACTGGTTCATATAGTAAACATTTATACACAAGTGGGCACAACCTGTGACCCACAGAAAACAAGACAAAACGAGTGCAAACAAATTATGTAGGGGCGCACAAGGCGGTCTGTACTAGTCTTCAGTTTTACAGACTTGGATTCGTTTTAGCAAACCATTGTAAAAGACGTCTTGTGACTTTATAGAAAACATATGGTGCTTTTTGGTCGACGACGTTTCGATGCAATTGGAAATGCAAGCATCATCATCAGGACAAAAAATATCATATCATGTTTGTCTTGAGAACATTTTCATAGTAACACAGCCTCTGCGTGGAGACCACGCGTATATCCAGATGGTGGTGGAAGGTAACGGTCTATTATTCTGCTCGTTTGTACACTGAAGCAGTTTTTAACCGGCCATTCTGGACGGCGCGGCGCCTTTAGTGAAGTGGATGATTATTTCGTGTTGCGAATTTCGGGGCCGCTAGCACGGCAGCTCGATGCTCCGGCGTGCAATTTTTCAATGTTGTCTTGCTCGATGGCGAGACGGATGGGGTTCTGGTGGTCACCGCCAGAACACCATCCGTCTCGCCATCGAGCAAGACAACATTGAAAAATTGCACGCCGGAGCATCGAGCTGCCGTGCTATCGGCCCCGGAATTCGCAACACAAAATAATCATCCACTTCACTAAAGGCGCCGCGCCGTCCAGAATGACCGGTTAAAAACTGCTTCAGGGTACAAACTAGCAGAATAATAGACCGTTACCTTCCACCACCATCTGGATATACGTGTGGTCTCCACGCAGAGGCTGTGTTACTATGAAAATGTTCTCAAGACAAACATGATATGATATTTTTTGTCCTGATGATGATGCTTGCATTTCCAATTGCATCGAAACGTCGTCGACCAAAAAGCACCATATGTTTTCTATAAAGTCACAAAACATCTTTTACAATGGTTTGCTAAAACGAATCCAAGTCTGTAAAACTGAAGACTAGTACAGACCGCCTTGTGCGCCCCTACATAATTTGTTTGCACTCGTTTTGTCTTGTTTTCTGTGGGTCACAGGTTGTGCCCACTTGTGTATAAATGTTTACTATATGAACCAGTATGAAATATTCAAATTAATAAATTCCTGTCTGGCTGGACAAAGGACATGCATACTATTCAGTGTATGTCTATCATTTACATGATCCTAATTTACTAGGGTCCTCATTTTGTTTGGCGCCATATTTACAAAGTGACGCTAGAGGTCTTTAGCATCACTTTTACCACTCCTGTACCTATTTTTCACAGTGCCCGATCAGGATGTGGCAGATAGCAATAATGATACGCAAGGTGGGCCTGTCCCCTTAAAAAGCCACACAAAACTGATGCTGCTGTATTTACAACGATTTGGGAAAATTACACTGCTTTGGCAAAAGACATGCAGAGTGCCAATAGCAACAAAAAGTTACCACTATGGCAAACCAGGTGTAAAAATGATGCATGTCCATTGGTATAAAAGCAGCACATACCCAGTTCACTCTGGCAAGCCGAACAGCATTATGGACCTATTTCTACTGCAGCTCGGAGCACCAAGAAGACCACCACCACCATCATCACATCCACCACCACCACGGAGGCAGTGCAGGAGAAGGAAGCGGATATACCTGCAGCGGTTTACCATCACTGACCTCAGGGAGGAGGATGTCATTGCCCATTATAGGCTCAGGAGGGGTCCATTGTCGGCCTCCTGCACCAGATTGCACCAAGGCTGTAGCAACATCTCAGGGGTGCACCAACATCTCTCGGCAGGCCAGACTAATGGCTGTTCTACACATGCTGGAACTTTCCAATCCACCACAGCCAGAGCGGCAAGGGAATCCCAGCCATCCTTCTCAGCATTCATCCCCTCCGCCCTGGAGGCCTTCATACACCTCCCACCCCAGTACCTCATCTACCCCAACACAGCAAAGAAACAACAGAAAAACAAGCAAGGCTGTTATGCCATTTTTCCACATGTTGGGAGGAATGGACTGCAAACATGTGCAACCTGTGCCTTCAGTGGCTACATCACACCTGTACCGCAATAGAAAGCATACACATTCCATGAATATGCAGGCAATCGTGGACCATCTGGTCCTCTTCATCGATGACCTTGCAAAGTACCCGGGCAGTGCTCATGATTCCTTCATCTTTCGTCATTCCACCATCAATGAGCGCTTTCAGGATGTTACATATGGGAATGGCTTACTGGTTGGGAAGTACTTCTGAAGCACATGACAGAACACATGACAGTCAAATATGTTGGAAAACGTTGCTATATTAGTGATGGTGCTGAATGAGACAGTGCGTACGTAGTAGGTGTAGGCCTATATACCTGCACCACACTACATGTCATATGTGCAACACAATCCTACAAGTCACACATGTTGAGTCCACCTACGCCACATGTACAAGAGATCGGCGCTGCTGGAGCATCACTGTTCATGATGCTCCAGCAGGTCTCCAATGCATATCAATGAGGCAATACAAAGTCAGCCTGCGTGCCCTTGCACGGCCTCATAGATTTGCAGTAAGGCAAGGCAGAGGAAAGTTGAGCATTGATTCACCCTGCGTTAAGGATGTGTTCCATGGGCCTCGCGGTGGTTTTTCCCTTGCAACACCAATGAAGATCTCACACATGTCGACACATCCAATGTTCAGGGACCCTGGGACTGTCTTCAAATAGTGTGCCTCCCAAGGGGAGATGAAATGGGGATACATAATCATATGTCTGTTTATCATGTCCAATTACTATGTATCCTGCATTCCGCTGGACACATAGAATGAGGACATTGCATAGATTGTTTGCTTTTGGTGCAGGAATGTGCCCCTTAAAGCATTAAGTTATTTGAGGCTATAATGCTTACACACGTGCACCATGGTGCAAAGTGAGGGTGTTGGTGCTAGCCACTAGTAGGTGATGGTGCGCATGCGGACGATTCGTAGATGTGCTGTCTGTTAGGTATATGGCTCATTCCAGCCCTTCACTTTGGATGCAGGACAGCGCAACCAGATGACATCCGGTGCTGCCCTGTGTCAACAACAGCTAAATGAGGCCATGTGTGTGCATTCAGTTGTTTGAAAGAGCCTCACTAATGCAACACTATGTGAAATGCTGAATTGGGCGTGGGTTTTATAGAATATTTTATTCGAATCCGCCCTGTACTTTTGTGGTTTTCAGTCTGGATAAAAGAAGATCTCTAACTGAACAGAAAGATCCTAAGGGATTGCTTGAGCTTAGATTATTCTGTACTTATATCTTGGCTGCAGTATATAAAAACCACTTTGGGAGAAATGGGTAAACCACAAAAGTTTTCGATCCTGAGTTGATCTCTAAAGAAGATATAGCCTGAGCTAAGGGGTCCTTTTTGGCACTCAAGCAAGAAGAAAGGGCTAGAGTCTCAGTGTCTAAAAACATATGTGCCGATTGTGCATTGGTGAAACTTTCAAGTAATAAGGAACTATATTTAATACCAGATATGCCGGTCCAGAATAGAACACTTATCCTATTTCAGTTTAGATTTGTTTGCGCAATTATTAGCAGGATGGCAAAAGCTTCTTATCCTCCGATTTGTTAATGTGATAGGATTACTGCACAAAACACTTTACATATTATATTTTCCGTCCCTAAGTGGGTGAGATTATCATATAAGTTTATATAACCTCTTTTTTTGCCTCTGAACTTTAAACAAGCAAGGCCAGCTTCATTGTATTTGCAGTTTTTAGAGTATCTAAAAACTGCTGCTCTTTGTCATGTTTTTTTATCAGGGATGTTTCATGCTGATTCTTGTATGTGATTGTTTTAACTTTTTATGAAATATTTTTAAAGTTGTTTTGGTTCTGTTTGATTGTACTTTTGTGATCTGACACTTTTGTGATTTGCGTATCAAATCGAAAAAATATATTTTTGAAATGTGAAATGTTGTGTCCAAACACTATGTTGAAGTAAGCCATTCCCTTCCTTTAGTCAGTGTGTCCACAGGTAAATACCATGGTCATGAGGCATGTGATGTATCCCAGACCCGTGAAACTGAGAACTGTTATCATAACCTTGGAAGACCATGTATACCATGCTACATTGCATTGCTCATCATATACACATCCCATCCTATGTGCACACAATTTTGCAGTGCACAAATCACTCTTTCAGTCCTCCAAGCCCCCAGACTGTGCAGCAAGGTACAGCCTCATGCACAAACTAAATCTCACATGACAGCCAACACCACAGTCATTTTGGGAATAATGTGCCTTTCTTGGAGCAATGCTGTACATTTTCAGCCAGTGCAGGAACCAAATCCTGGACACAGAATCATGTAGAAAATATGTCCTACACTGTCCCCATGCAATGTGGCAGTGTAGTGTGTTTAGTGTACTTGTTTGTTGTTGTGCCTCCCAGCCCGGCTCTCCACCCCGCTCCCGCCTCCCAGCTGCTCCTCCCTCGCTCCACCCCCCTCCACTATCCACATATGACAGACGCATTTGCGTGCAGCGTTCACGCGCCCTATGCGCGCCGAAGGTGCGCCACAGGTAAGCCCGTCTACGCCCGTCCGCGCCTGGACCGCGCCCAGTGCCAGACCCTCTGCCCCCTGCAAAATCCATTAAAAAACTTGTTTGATAAATTCCCTACCTCTCATTTGAAATAACTGAATTGAACTCCCGTAAGGAAATGACAATACTATATGCAACTTAAAAAGGAATTTCTATCAACCTATAGCTGCTGCTTAAATTGTTTTCTCTTAATTTTTATGTTTTGTCGAACTACATGCAATTACAAGTTCCATAAGCAAGAAACGATATAACTATATATATCTTCACCTTTAGATATTGTGTGGCTGCTCCAGGAAGAAGGCGCTGGCCGCCGAAACGCGCGTAGAGATCGAATTTTCATGCCACCTGCTTTAATTAAGTTTTTTAATGAGATCGAATTTTCATGCCACCTGCTTTAATTAAGTTTTTTAATGTCTAGAAAATGTTAATTTATGTCTGTCAATTGTACCCTATGGAATTTTTACATTTGTATTGTTATTTTAATGTGATATTATAAGTTCTCATTTTTAACTTATGTTAATTAATTAATAAAAACATGTTTTTTAAGCAGCTTTAGTCTATTGCTATATATCTCTTGATCCTGTGGAAAACTATTGTGCTCAATTGCCTAGGGTGTTACTTTTCAAATATCTCTGTTTCCCTGACCTAGGAATTACGATTTCATTTTTTCAGGGGGTCCTTGTTACATATACAATTCCCTGCAAAATCCACCCCACCAGCCTAACGTACGACGCCGCAACCCTCTCTGCACTCAACACCGGCCGTCTCCCCGACTGCCACCAAGCCGCCCCAGGACGCACCCATGGACCCTTCACCTGCCAATCCTGCAAGTTCGACTGCTCCAAGACCCACACTATATCCACAAACGCCAAACAGAGCTCCGACAACAACCACCTGAAGTGCATCCTGCTCAACACCCGTTCGATCCACAGACATGCCATTGAACTATGGAACCTACTAGACAACACCACGCCGGACATCGCCTTTCTTACAGAAACTTGGATGAACGCCTCATCAGCGCCCGACATCGCCATAGCCATCCCGGACAGTTACAAGATCATCCGAAAGGACCGCATCAACCAGACAGGAGGAGGCATCGCCATCGTCCACAAGAAAACCATCCGCATCACGACCAGCTCCGACGACACCCTCACAGCCGCCTAACACCTCCACTTCCAGATACACACCGACCCCAAAACTACACTTAGAGGCACCCTCATCTACAGACCACCAGGACCCCGCACACATTTCTGCGAAGACATCACTGACTTCATCAGCCCACACGCCCTCCCCTCCGAGGACTACATTCTCCTAGGGGACCTCAACTTCCACCTGGAAAAGAACGACAGCAATACCATCACCCTTGTGGACAACCTCTCCAATCTCGGACTCAAACAACTGGTGAATACCCCCACCCACTACGCCGGACACACACTCGACCCGATCTTCTCCTCCAGCAAGCACGTCTCCTTCAATCACGCCACAGGACTCCACTGGACGGACCACAGCTGCGTACACTTCAACTTCAGAAAGACCACGATCCACCACCACCCACAACAAATCCCCCGCAGAAACTGGAACAAACTTACCACCGACCAGCTTACCACATCGCTAAACCAAAACCCTCTCGCCATATCATCGGACCCAAATCAAGCAGCAATCAATCTCGCACAATGGATCACCCACTGCGCTGATGAATTAGCTCCCCTGAAAAAGCAACACAACAAGCCAAATAGCAAAAAAGCCTCTTGGTTCAATGACGACCTCAAGAACTCCAAAAACAACTGCCGCACCCTCGAGAAAGCCTGGCGAAGAAACCCACCCACAGACAACATGACCGCCCTTAAGGAGGCCACCCGCAAACACCACTAGCTGATCAGATCCACCAAGAAATCAGTATTCAAGGAGCGACTCGACAACAACGCCCACAACAGCAAGGAACTCTTCAGCATAGTCAAAGAGCTTACCAATCCTAGTGCCGACACCAACGACATCACTCCCTCTCAAGGCCTCTGCGACTCTCTAGCCTCGTTCTTCCACAGTAAAATCGCTAACATACATAACAGCTTCGGCGACCAGCCCACCCCCCATACCACCGAACTGAAGCCCCCCACCACCACCCTGGACGCCTGGAACCCGATCAGCACCGAAGACACCATCCGCTTGATGAACTCCATTCACTCCGGATCACCAACCGACCCATGCCCCCACCACATCTTCAACAAGGCCGACTCAATCATCGCACCCCACCTCCGGAACATCATCAACTGCTCCCTCAACACCGCTACCTTCCCGGAAAGCTGGAAACATGCCAAACTCAATGCCCTCCTGAAGAAACCTACAGCAGACCCCACTGAACTTAAGAACTACCGCCCCATCTCGCTCCTCCCTTTCCCTGCCAAAGTCATAGAGAAGGCCGTCAACAATCAGCTCGCCGCCTTCCTCGAGTCTAACGGCTCCCTCGACCCCTCACAGTCCGGTTTCCGAGCCAAACACAGCACCGAGACCGCCCTCATCGCAGCCACAGACGACATCCGATCACTACTCGACAATGGGGAAACAGCTGCCCTCATCCTCCTGGACCTCTCCGCAGCGTTTGACACGGTCTGTCATAGCACCCTTGTACAACGCCTCAACAACATCGGAATACAAGGAAAAGCATTGGATTGGATCATATCGTTCCTCGCCGGCAGAACCCAGAGAGTCCGCCTCCCCCCTTTCAGATCAGAGGCCACCGAAGTAATCTGCGGCGTTCCCCAAGGCTCTTCGCTCAGCCCCACTCTATTCAACGTCTACATGAGCCCCCTTGCATCCATCGCACGCCAACACAACCTCAACATCATCTCCTACGCCGACGACACACAGCTAATCCTCTCCCTCACCAAAGACCCAAACACCGCCAAAACCAACCTACACGAAGGGATGAAAGACGTAGCCGAATGGATGAAGAACAGCCGCTTAAAACTAAATTCAGACAAGACGGAAGTCCTCATCCTAGGATCATCACCCACCGCTTGGGACGACTCATGGTGGCCACCAGCCCTAGGCAACGCGCCTAAACCAACGGACCATGCTCGCAACCTGGGATTCATTCTAGACTCCTCCCTCTCGATGACCAGACAAGTCAACGCCATCTCATCATCATGCTTTAACATCCTACGCATGCTCAAAAAGATCTTCCGATGGATCCCTACCGAAACAAGAAAGACGGTCACTCAAGCACTTGTCACAAGCCGACTGGACTACGGAAACACCCTTTACGCTGGAACCACAGCCAAATTACAGAAAAAAACTCCAACGCATTCAGAACGCCTCCGCCAGACTCATCCTAGACATACCCCGCCACGACCACATTTCCGATCACCTGAGACACCTTCATTGGCTCCCCGTCAACAAGAGAATAACGTTCCGTCTTCTCACCCACGCACACAAAGCCCTCTACGACCTAGGACCCAAATACCTCAACACGCGCCTTACCTTTTACACCCCCACCCGCCAACTACGATCGTCCAATCAAGCCCTCGCCACGATTCCACGTATCCGTAAAACCACCATGGGAGGAAGATCTTTCTCCTACCTGGCGGCCAAAACCTGGAACTCCCTCCCCACCCAGCTCCGCCTTACACAGAACCACCTCTCCTTCAGAAAACAACTCAAAACTTGGCTATTTGATAAGTAACAACCCCCCCCCCCCTCAAGCGCCTTGAGACCCTCCGGGTGAGTAGTGCGCTATACAAATCTTGACTTGACTTGACTTGTTGCACTGTACAGCACAAGACTCCCACATAACCTAAACCCCTTATGTTATGTCAACATAGTTCAGACACTGCACTGACATGTGTACACTGTCATGATCCACATTGATATCCACTAACTCCCCTGCCCATTTAGGTACATATTGAACAACATTGACTCTCACTGCCAAATATATGTGACTGATGTACGCAACATTAACAGCTTCATCTACAGGTTGTAACATCAGACAGTTATCAGTTCAAAAATTGCAATAGCAGTCAATAACAGACACAATAGATGAGTGTTAGAGATTTGTCTACTCAATGGCTAATTGAATCTCCTTACTGGTGAAACATCATCGCCTTCATGGCCCTGGCGCTCACGCAAGTATGATAAATAATAAGTGAATCACAGAGGACAGCACACCTGTATGTGTAGCACTGTATCAGTCATATCCAATTCCGACTTGTGTGTATGCCACACAATGTCATAGCACTTCTCTTACAGCAGTCAAAGTGTAGGAGCGAACCCCAGAGTAGGTACAATCCTGCCCTAAGCAGGACCCTGTCCATAGTACAGTGTACATTTGGCATACTGAAATCCTGCTTCAGAAGTCTAGCTATGTCTGGGGGCCGATTGCTCTACTTGCCACCAGCGGTATGCAAAATTATACTTTTTTGCTGTATATTGCGCAATATTTGTGTGTGGACAAATGTACCATGGGCTGATGCCAATGTGGAGCAGAAACTACCAGACAATGAGGATAAGGAAAATGAGAAGCCACATCAAATTGTTCCATCAATAGCAGCAACACGGTGGAGGGACCATATCATTCAGCATTTTTTCACTGATGCAGGAGTGACTTACATGAGGTCACAAAACGATGACTACTTGGAACTGTATACATTTATATGTATATATATATTAGCACTATCATTGTGTATGCTGTTTGATTTCATAGTTAGAGTAAACATCAAAACGTTCACATCACACCTGCTACTAATTGCCACACAGAAAATGTATGTAGCTATAGTGTGCATGCCAACTAACTCTAGCAAATAGACCTCTATTCCCAACCACAATTAACATGGTATGGTAAAGTAGATAGTGTGCTATGACTGTGTGCCTCTCTCATACAGCTAGCCATTTGTAGGGCCTCTTACTTATGGACGATAGTAAAGTAAACTCATAGTATGATGACTCTAGGTACACATACTATGTGAATCACTTCAAAGTCTGCATTTGCTATATCAAAAACTGTATCCACATGAGAAATCCATTAGGAGATTTCATATCACACGTACAAATGTTACATACTATACTTTACAGTGCAACAGTGTCTACATAGTGACGGAACTGGAAAAGCATTTTAGCTCTAGAACCTCTAGTCGATGGTACTTTTTTCCAGTATGAGAGGGTGGAGGGGAGAGAAATTCATTAACAATGTCAGCCAATTCGATTCCAGTGCTTTAGGCCCATAATAATCACGGACTACCAAATAAGGTTAGTTGATTTATTACAAAGCCAAAAACAACTGGACATACAGACACCTCAAAACGAGGGTGTAGAATTACATTGGAACCAATATAAAGCCACATCTACGAACAAGATTGAGGCAGTGCAACATACACAAGACAAATAATTCAAGAATTAGGATGCAAAAGATCAGGAAACAGGAATCCAAATTCCCCTGCATTGAGGGTGTATGAAGATAAAGCATTAAGCTATACCTACACTAGCACTACCATGAGATCCCTAATTAAACATTCTTCAGGGCAGGATAGATTAAGGTGTCAGTGTGTGGACTCTTCCTCAGAAGTCTCTTCAACTCAGTTGGGTCAAGTAGTATAAAGCTACTTTGACAGTGCTCAATCTAATATGACCTCTCTCGAAAATGCAGAGGAGAAGTGGGCTTTTTCCCTACTTACAATACTCCAAATATCACAGGTCATGCCATTAGTTCAGGCCACATTCTCATAGGGAGATTACCCATTTGCGGCGGCCAATGTTGGGGACCCCAGAGATCTTGGTTTCTTCTGCGGATTAAAACTTCAGTTTTCCCCCCCGTTTAATTTCAACCTGTTGGTATGCATCCAGCTAGCTATCTTTTGCAGCCATACCTGGGGAGAGGACACATTAAATGCCTCCTTGGAGGACAGGGAGAAGATTAACTGGGTATCCTCAGCATACGAGAATATGGTTAACCCAGCCTCTTCAGCTATTGTGGCCAGGGGACTAACATAAATATTGAAAAGTAATGGGCATAGGATAGAACCCTGTGGACCATGCATACCTTTATAGGACGTCTCCGTCTGATGATACTGAAGACCATGCATACTCCATAGGATGTCTCCTTCTGGTGATACTGGAGAGCATGCATACCTCTATAGGATATCTCCTACTAGTACATACCTCTATATAATATCTCCTACCAGTGATACTGCACAGCATGCATACCTCCACAGGATGTCTCCTACTGATCATACTGCAGACCATGCATACCTTTATAGGATGTCTCCGTCTGATGATACTAAAGACCATGCATACTCTATAGGATGTCTCCTTCTGGTGATACTGCAGAGCATTCATACCTCTATAGGATATCTCCTACAAGTGATACTGTAGAGCATGCATACCTCCACAGGATGTCTCCTACTGGTGATACTGCAGACCATGCATACCTTTATAAGATGTCTCCTTCTGGTGATACTGCAGACCATGCATACCTTTATAGGATATCTCCTTCTGGTGATACTGCAGACCATGCACACTGTAAAGCATGCATATCTCCACAGGATGTCTCCTACTGATGGTACTGCAGACCATGCATACCTTTATAGGATGTCTCCTTCCGTTGATACTGCAGACCATGCATACTCCATAGGATGTCTCCTTCTGGTGATACTGGAGAGCATGCATACCTCTATAGGATATCTCCTACCAGTGATACTGTACAGCATGCATTCCTCCACAGGATGTCTCCTACTGATGATACTGCAGACCATGCATACCTTTACAGGATGTCTCCTTCTGGTGATACTGCAGACCATGCATACCTTTATAGGATGTCTCCTTCTGGTGATACTGCAGACCATGCATACCTGTACAGGTGTCTCCTTCTGGTGATACTGCAGACCATGCATACCTGTATAGGGTGTCTCCTTCTGGTGATACTGCAGACCATGCATACCTTTATAGGATGTCTCCTTCTGGTGATACTGCAGACCATGCATACCTGTATAGGGTCTCTCCTTCTGGTGATACTGCAGACCATGCATAGCCCATAGGATGTCTCCTTCTTTGATACTGCAGACCAAGCATACCTCTATAGGATGTCTCCTACCGGTGATACTGTAGAGCATGCATACCTCAATAGGATGTCTCCTTCTGGTGATACTGGAGAGCATGCATAGCTCCATAGAATATCTCCATCTGGTGATACTGGAGAGCATGCATACCTCCACAGGAAGTCTCCTTCTGGTGATACTGCAGACCATGCATACCGCCTTAGGATATCTCCAACTGGTGATACTGGAGAGCATCATTTTTTTAAATCAATCAAGGGAGATAGAAGTGGAGATCCATTTGGCTTCCAGGCGATAGTCTAGTTATCATAGGAGAATGGATTACTTGACCTGTATTATTACCAGGATCTAGGGTTTTTAGCGGTCTTAAAAAACCCTCATTCACATAGATGGTACCCATGCGATATATCTTGATTTTCCGCTTGTTTGCCTATGTGAAAAGCAACATCATTGGGACTTTTTTATTTGCTTTCCTCCTCCAGGAGGTAGACCTACTGGTAATTGCAGTAGTGATCAGAGATAGTGGGTGTGTGATGAAAGTGAATTTAAAATTACCTCTGTCTCTCAACGTGTTTTATTCTCTAGGAGATGGGCAAGGATAAAATCTAAGGGCGGTGTGGGAGGTCGACATGTTTCAGCCCCATCGGTGCCCATGCGGGTCGGTGGGCTTTTTTCAGGACCAGTGTAGAGCATGTTACCAAGTTGATGGTGTGTGGAGGTAAGCTTTTGCACTTACCTTTCTTCTCAGATGTTATGGGTCTATAGTACCTATAACTTCGAATTCAGTAGTTGTGCTTCCTCTGGGGTCTCACGGAGGTCTCATTTACTCGAGGAGTAAAGGTCGCGACTTGTGCTTGCTCTGTCGCAGGTGATCCATTCTCCTACGCTAACTAGATACTGGAGAGCATGCAAACCTCCACAGGATGACTCCTACTGGTGATACCTCAGACCATGAATACCTCCTTAGGATGTTACCTACTGGTGATACTGTAGAGCATGGATACTTTTATAGGATATCTCCTACCAGTGATACTGGAGACCATGCATAACTCTTTGGCATATCCCCTTCTGGTGATACTGCACATCGTGCATACTCCATAGTATACCTCTTACTGTTGATACAGTAGGTCACTCATACCTCTATGCGATATCTCCTTCTGCTGATACTGCAGGCCATGCATACCCCCACCAGTCCGCAGTAAATCATTCCCACTCTGCCAGTAAGATGTCGAATGCACAGCAATAACACCCATTCGCTAATAGTAGCACGGGCGCTTAAAAGACACAAAACCACCTCCTACAAATGTCCCCAATAGTACGGATGTTATCTGAAGCTTTTTTTTTTTTTTAAAAGAGTGTGCCGAATACGTTGTTCTGTTTACATAAAATGTCGAGCTCTTTTGTTTTGGAATAGCGCGCTTGCAGCGACTATTCCATTTACACACTAGAACATTTTGTCTAACAATTTTCCTAAAGGCCAATGTAGCATGCATAAGTGCATCCTCCTACCGTAAGTTGGAGCACTGCAGCCCTGTAATTTGAATGGATTTACATGATCTTTGACTAAGAGAAGGCAATGAGAATTATCCATGTAAACAACACGTTTTTGTTATTTTTAAACCTCACCAGGTCTTTCAGAGGCACCTTGGTTTGAAAAACCAATGATTGAGCGCCGCCTACTGGTTGATATTTGGTAATTGCATTACATTTACGAACTGAAGTTTCATGTAAATAGCTCACCACAAGGGTAAAGTTGTCTTTTAACTTGCACATTAATCAACCATTGATAAAGCAAATAGATTGACGTTATGCCATGAATGTTCAAAAACACGCACACATTTGACACAGTTTGGCATATTCAATCACCTACTACAGACGTCAATGGACGGACACACAGGAGAAAACGCCTCCAGACGCACACCGCGCCTCCACCCCAAGGACAAATGTATCATGTTATGTTGATTGCTTGAATGAGTGTGCGGCATGTGGGGTTGCTAAAGCCTCTAGGCGTGACAGAAGAGTAGAAAGGAACCAACCACAGGAAAGGAAGGAGAATTAATTAGGAACTTTGAAAAGGGAACACTCTTCTACGGGTAGCTGTGCGCTTTACAAATACAGGATTATTATTATTTATTATTATGGTAGTATTAGAGGCGCAACTAGAGCCACATTTCGGGGGGGGGGCTGAATCTGTAAGCAACATGCAGAGTGGAGCTGCAGGGGCTTCTAGAAGGGATGAAACAACAGCAAGGCCTCATTAACATGCAAATGGTCTTTTAAAGACCTGTGAAGAGCTGGTGCGGCTGTGTGTGTGTGCCCAGGATCATCCCGGGCTGCCACACAAGACGGGGGGGGGGGGGGGGGGGGGGCTGAAGCCCTTTGATTCCAATGGGTGTTGCACACCTGGTAGTATACCGTGTCTGGTTGGCGATATAAGTAGGGGGCAGGTGGTTTCAATCAAGGGATTCTAAGATTGGAAGAGAAAGTGCCCAGATGTAAAGTTAGGGAACATGGCACACTGCCAGAGAGATGTCAAGAGAGCGCACTACCCAATGTAGATAAGCCAACAAATGGTGAAGCACAGACAGCATGCATATCGATAAACAGAAGCCCCAAACTACACAGAATGATTGAGGCGGCTGCAGGCAAACACAGTTAAGTACAGGGCAGTCTCTAACAATGAACTTTTGAACAACCACCACGTAGGGTCTACCTCCAGCCGTGGTCCGTGCACTGGGGCCAGGTTGGGGGGGGGGGGATTTTCGAGGGACGATGCAGAGGGAAAATGAAAGAAATAATGATTTTTCCTTCGGCATTGTCCCTCGAAATCCCCCGCATCCCCCCCCCCACGCCCAAGTGGCCCCGCCGCTGTTACCTGCACGGACCACAGCGTTTACCTCGTGCGGAAATGACGCATCCCACAATATCGTGTACCATCATGTATCTACATTAGGGCCGATTATAGTCCTTGAAATGCAGCATTTTATAAGTCATCTCTCACAGCCTCAGGGCTCATGAATTCTTCACAATCCTAGGATATAAAAGATAAATCACCCCCTGCCGTACATTATAATGATATTGTAAGTCACAGAGGAGTTTCATAACTATATAGAGGAATGAGACCAAAGGCAGAGTTCCTTCATAAGGTTATGGAACTCTGAGGTGACTTTTACTTTCTGTATCATGTACGGCAGGAGGTACTTTATCCCAAATAATACATGGTCACACTCACACCTTTCCCACAAACCACTTAAAACCTAGGGGTAGTGCTTTTTCATATGAGGGAGCGAGCATGTTGGCAAACATGAATAAAAATAAAACCTCTAGTGCAAAATCAAAAAACCAGTTGCAAACACATTAGAAACAGTTCAATACAAGTCAGTTTAACATTTTAAAAAGCAGTAGTAGCTCGGAATGTGTTGAAACATGCAGAAAGCTTCTAGCTTTTCTCTATCTAATGAGAGCAAAAAATAAACATCTCTCAGCTTGTCACAGTAAGCTATTAAAATAGAGCAGAAGAATGGAAAGCCCGTTTCCATTTTCGGTGCTTTAAACAGCTGCTTCAATTATGCTCCGTGAACCTGACCTGCCTTTCACCTCAGCTGCTGGCTCTCGTAGCCGGCTTTGTGATGTCAGAACTCAACTGCAATAACTTCTAATAGTCATGTTCTGACATCTTTTCTTTATCGGCGATTAGGTGCATCACAAATCACCCATTATAAAAATGAAGACTGCCATTTATACAGGGACTACAGAATCCCATCCATACTAATATTATAAAGAGAGAGCCCAAACCTTTGAGGCGGGTAATCTCAGTAACCACAGCAACAATCACAACACCCAATACAGCGTTGGAAAGGGCAGTTGCAGCAGAAGGACATAGGCTATGCAGACGACCACCATATTTTCTTTTTTTGTTTTTTTTGCAGAGTTTTATATAGTGCGAACTTGACCCGAACTGAATCAGGTATCAGAGCGCTTTACATAGAACCAGTTACGTTACATGAGGTCACACATTCATTTTTGTTAGGCACAGGGAGATTAAGTGATTTGCCCAGAATCACAGGATGTTTGGCGTCATTACCAAGACTCGAACCCAGATCCCCAGGTCCGAGGTCAAGCGCCTTAGCCGTTAGGCCAACTCCTCTATACATTTCAAAGGTAAAATAACCGTGCCAGCAAAGTAGTCCCTTGTGGGCGTGTCTGCGTTGTGCTGTGGGCGTGGGCTGGGGGGCATGACTAACGCTGGGGGTGTGTGGTACGGCCATCACATCGTGGGCTGTGTGCGTGTGCTGGGGGCGTGTCAAATGCTGGGGGCGTGACAAACGCTGGGGGCATGCGTCCGCCCTTCATGCCATGTGAGTCGTACATACAAGTGCCAATTACGTTGCTGCCCAGCATCAAGGGGCACGCTGAGGGCGTGAGAAACACTGGGGGCGTGTGTCCGGCCTTCATGCCATGTGAACACAATTGAGCCGCATTAAGGGGCACGCTGGGGGCATGAGAAACGCTGGGGGCGTGTGCTATGCTCCGCCCTTAATGCCATGTGGGTCGTACATTAATCAGAAGATCGTCTGCTGTGGCCGTGTGCGTGACATACGCGTTCACCTGGAAGCCTGGTAAGTAACGTTACTGCAGCCTCTCCTGCGCGCTGTTACTGAACTCTCTCATTCAACGAAATTACACGCGCCTGCTACCATCAACCAGGCCTCTAGCCGGGCCAAGGCGGCGGATCAGTACACTAATGACACGCGCCTGATAACATCAACCAGGGCTGCATGTGGGGAACACGCAAATGAGCGTGTCTGCGGGGACAATTACTGCAGCCTCTCCTACTCGCCGTCACTCAACTCTCTCATTAAACGGATTTACCCGCGGCTGATAACTTTCTCATTCAACGACATTACACGCGCCTGCTAACATCAACCAGGGCTGCAGCTGGGCCTTCTCCGTCCCTATTCTTATGAAACAAAAAGTGTTGTCTACCGCGAGATTTTAAAATAAATTGCACTTGCCAAATACACACATTCTATTTCATACCCGGACAACATCGGGACGGGCTGCTAGTGTATTATAAAGGGATAGTCTCTGGAGAATACAGGAAGGCGAAAGGGGGCCAAGCAATTCCACTGGCGATTCACCGTGAAAGAAAATACAATTGGCCACTCATTCCCTTCATGCCCTACTGGAGATGAGGTGCACTTCAAGACCAGGTAAGAACATCACAGATCAGCAGTTGCTCACTGTCTAGACATACATGATCTGTGGTATGGTGACAGATGGGATATGCTTGTGCTATCCTAATTTGGCTCACAGATCATTCTGTGACGGAGGTTAATTCAGCAATTTTAATTCACTTTGAGGGGGTGGCAAGCAGTGTGTCTGACTCCAAGGGATGGCTGGAACATAACCCTGGCTTTGATGGAGATCTGTTGGAACAACTGAGCTCTTTGTGGGCCCTAATCAGAATTTAGGGAATTGTTTCGTGTTTGGTGGATGTAGGACATCAAAGCACCAAAAAGAGGTGGAGTCCCTTTGTATATTCTGTTGCCAGTAGAGGCTTGATCTGTAATAGCAGAAAAGTGACTTATCGCCGCACTGATTTAAGAATGTCTGCAACATAACCTAATAACCTCACAAGCGGGGTGTAGAAAATAAGAGTAGGCGCATGGAGAAGTTGTAGAAAGTAAGTTTATTCTTACAAGCCCCAAACTCGTCTTGTACAAGTGCTGGCTGTAGGAGAGTAGGGTCTGCTTCCTATGGTCACCCCTACTTTTTGCTGTGATTCACTGGTTTTTCGACTTTAGTGTGGCTGTGGGCCTGCTAATCAGACCCACAGCCCAGCTGTGCTCTCTCTAAATTCATACCATGTACATAGCTAATTGGGTATTGGGTTACCTTTGTGAGCCCCTGTATAATGTACCATAGGTACCCAGGGCATAGGTGCATCCAAGGCCTACCAGGGGCTGCAGCATAATTATGTCACCCCTGGCTGGCCATCCAAACTGACACCACAGGCTGATCACTCAGCTTGGGCAAGGTGGTGTAATCACCCCTTGCTTAGATATAGTTGTGAACCAGCGTCGGCCCCTACCCCGTTTGAAACGGCATCGTAACGTAGGAAGCCCGGCATCAGAAGTCGACCCTACAGCGTCCCTGGCAACCCAAACTCCACCCCTCTGTCCTCCCTTACAGGAACCAATGGGAACAAGCGGACGACCGGAAACAACCTCCCTTGACCCCGGAAGTCCCTCCCTCTACCCGATGCCGGAACCAGGAAAAGCCGATCCCAAAGAGAGAAGGGCATTCGATGTGGCGGACTCGTGGCAGGAGACAGCGAGCAGAGAACCCGAGAAGCGAACAGAGGAGACGAGGAAGACGGAGCATTCGAGCGGAAGACCGGAGGCGAAGAATAAGACGTCTGGACCGAGGACTGGTGGAGTCCCCAGAAGGTGGCTGGAGAGCGGCCGCAACTCGCGGAAGAGTTGCGGCGGGGCATGTGAGTACCCTGTCTCCATACCTCATTGGAAGGCGTGTGTATAGTCGTAAATAAGAAACACCCCACTTTGGAGTCACTCTGTTACTGTATATAGATATTGTATAGCAGAACTATTTCACACGGGCACTGTTGTATAAAGATTTCCTCCACATACCCTTTACCCCTACACCCCCTCTTCGTATCCCAGTCCCTCCCCATACCTCCCGCACCCCCTGGTGTTGGTAGAAAGACTGGGTCTGTCCAAATCGAGGACTAACTGCCCCTTGTCTTCTCTCATTTGTATATACCTCCGAGGACACCCTCCAGACCGGCCAAGACCAAGTTCCGTCATTGAGGCGACCAACGCGGCAAAGCCCATCCCGAGCAGCCCTTCAACACTCAACCCGACAAGATAACTCCCAGCGACCCTTACTCATCTGCACTATCCTTTGGGTTCAGAGCTATATTTCGAACTACCTCTGTCAATCAATAAACAAAGCTAAACCATAGCACACTATATCCGGCCTCCACACCTGTTATTCCGGTCCGCCCTAAGCCCACGATCACAATAGTATACCTATATCTACCCTTACATATAGACACATATATGCCTATAAGTAACTCCTATGGCAGGCCTTAAAAATCCTGAAGGAAGAGTGCTTGGTTTTATGTGAGAGGGTGCTCTAGCATGAGCTGAGGCCTTCTGCAGCTTTCGGAACTATGTCCTTATAGCTGTTCTATGATATAGCCATAAATATATTCTTAAGTGCATTATAATCCTCGCGGTTAATGCTAACTTTGGTTTGGCTTTATCAAAACATGTCGTGTAAGTGTCAGACACTTTGGACCCCCCCCCCCCCCCCCCCGCCAGTCCTGTCGGCGGGGGTAGCATTCCATCCTTCTAGAGGGAGAAGACATGTAGTTACTGCTTTACCCGGTTAAAGTCAAACAGAGCCTCAGCATCACAAAATGGATGCTGCTGCCAAAGACACGAGTCTGACCTCCTGCTGTTAGATGAAACTCCGGCAGGGGAGGCCTGGACAATAGGTTTCCTGCCTTGGGAGGTGCTAGCATCTCCCCAGACAGGTTTTTAGTGTATTGGGGCAGGGAGGGCTGCAAAATGAGACACTGCCTGGGGCATACAAGGAGCTCCATGCATGGCCCGGTTCAAACCAGTTGCTGGGGCACTCCAGCCCCAGCTCTGGCGCGAAACTGGACAAAGGGAAAGGGGTGTAACCACCCCCTTCCCAGGTTCCACCCATAGGAGGGACCTAGCAGGTAATCCAGCACCTTAGTTTAGTATAAAAATAGGAGCTGTGTCTAGAGACATTAGATTATCCTGGAAAGAAACTCTGAAATGAAACTCTTGGACCTTCGATGTTCCATATCGACTGGAAGACTGAAGACATCTCCCTTGTGGTCAAGGAGTGACCACCCTGTGCAAACAGGCACCAACAGTGACTTGCCGGTTTGCTTTGTCGACGCTCCTGCTGGAACCCAAAGACTCAGCGACTCAGGAACTGGACTACCAGACTTCTCCGACTCCGATCCACATCAAAGCTGAGACCCGTGGCAGACACGAGAGACGTGGGACCGGACACCCTGGACTACCTGCTCTTTGCTAACCGTGCAGCTTCTGAGGTACCCTCGAAGTTGTGCATTGGGGTTTGAGAACCCCCAGACCCGAGCAACGTTTGCACCGAAACTCAGCCCTCCACGAGTGCCTCGTGGGGCCTGCGCCTGCATTTCAGCTCAACACGTCTTCCCGGTTGCTAGCCCGTTGGCTAGTGAGCCCTCTGAAGACTTCCTTGTGAAACTACACTGCTGGCCTGGTTGCTCCGGGCTTGCTCCAGGTTCCCTGCGAAGGAGAAGCTCCCCAGACCTTGCTGGTCTGAACTGAAACCAATCTTCCCATCCTGCGTGGATTGTTTTTGCCAAGGCTTGTTGGGTCAAATCCGGATACGGACACCGCAGTCGTCAAGATTCTTCGTGGGAAAGCTCGAATCCAGCTCCTGGTTGTCGTTGACGCCTCCTGGTCCTCGTGGCTGAAGAGACAAGCCTCACCTCTTCACCTGATTGCATCTCAACATCGCCTGGTTCCTTCCTGGTCACTGGCTAGTGACCCAGACTCTGTCCCCTCTGCTTTCAGGTTCTTCACTACTCTGATCCACCAGGACACTTCTCTCCTGGTCGCCTGTAGCACTTTCTTGCAGCTCTCCATAGGAAACAGCGATGAAACCCAACACGAAAGAACACCTATGCACCCGGCTTCCCTGGGTGAGGTAACTAGAGTACTCCGGTGCTCCCGTGGGTGTTGACTCTCGAAGTGTCCGAGCTTAAAGGGGTTTTACCGTAGTCCCTCCGGAAGTGTCCAAAATCTACTTCTTTGTAACTTTTACGTTCCCATTATAACTTTCTTTTTTTTTTTTATTTGGCATCTCATAATTACAGATACAGACATAAAGAACAACATTTTAATCTTCAAGCATATTTAACAAACACAAAAATAAAATTATAGTATAAAGCAGATATCAGGAATAAAAGTAAAAAGCCACGACATTATTTACATTAGTGGGAAAAATCTAGTTAACCACTCGAATATTATTACTCCAATTCTCAATTGGTTTCCAAATCTTAATGCCCCAGGCTTTCGCCCTTACACCTTTACAGGCGAAAATCGCCTTCTCTTGATTAAACATACCTAAGAGTCGGGATAACCAAATCTGGACATTAGGGGGATCTATATCTTTCCAGCGTGCTGTTAATATTATACGATACACAGCTGTCCCCAAAAAGAGAGCTGTTTCTTCCTCGATGGTATGTGACAGTGTATTATCATAACCCAAGATGTAAAGGGTAGGGGATTCTGCCACTGGATGTCCAAACACTTCCTGCCAAAATCCTGTTATCATATTTTTCAAAACTGCTACTTTTTCACATTCATACAGCATATGAAGCAGGTGTGCCTCAGTTTTTCCACACCTAGGGCATTCTGAAGTAGATCTCTTCCCCCAAGAGAAGAGTTTAGCAGGGGTAAAATATAAATCAGATAGTCTTGTACAACTGTGCTTTCAAATTAGAAGACACTAACAATTTTGTTAGCAATGTTAGTGACATATCAATGTCAACATTAGGGTTGTTTAATTTCCTTGACCAGCCCTGCTCGGTAGAAGCAACATCATCCCGCTGACTGTCAATTAAGATATCATAAATCTTACCAATCCTAGTTAGGGGTCTAAATAAACAATCAAATAAAGGGATATTCTCTAATGTAATATCAGCACTTTTTAGGTCTAGAAACGTACTAATCTGTATATATTTGAATGCACTATTGCTGGGGATAGAGAATTTAAGTTGCAGCTGTTGAAATCTTTGACCGACAGGGAGCAATAAGAAATCACCAAGGGTTAAAACTCCTAAAGTTTCCCATTTCTTAGCAATCACATCATATATTAGTGGCGGTAGTAAGGTGGAGTGCCATAGCGAGGTGTACTTATTATACTTAGGAATACTCAAATGCCTTCACGTTTTCTTCCAAATACCCCAGGCACTCAATATAATCTTAAATTTCACTTTCTTGTAATAGGAAGGTTCAAGTTGTTTTACTAGAAGGCCATTAGCCTTATCTCCGATGGTCAGTTCGAATATGGACGGTATGTAATTCTCCCCTGCTTCACTTTCCAAAGATTTTACACGGAATAATGACAACATCTGCTGGAGCAGAGCTGCCAACATATAAAATCCCAAATTAGGAATTGCTAGCCCCCCTCTTGTAACTGGGAGAGATAGAAAACGGATGGATCTCCTTATCTTCCCATATCCCCATATGAACTTACTCATCTGGGATTCGAGGGCCTTGATGGTTTTATCATCCACCAATAATGGGATCGCCCGGAGCAGGTATAAAACCCGGGGTAGAATATTCATCTTAAGAAAATTGCCTCTTCCAATAATCGAGAGATGTATGCCATCTACCCGTTTAAGATCTGTTTTAATTTTTTGTAGAAGAGTTTCATAATTTATTTTGACGATCTCGTCAATTTTGGGGGTTATACGAACTCCCAAATAGAAAGCACTTTCTACTCTCCTGGAGTCTATAAATTGAGTATTTTGGGTGCAGATGACCAACGTTTTATCCCTATTTAAGGAATAACCCGAGACTTGGCCAAATGTTTGCGTGATCTGTTCAATTTCGATTATTGCCTCCGTGGGGTGTGATGTTACTACCGCCACATCATCGGCGTAGGCTAATATTTTAGTGTCGAAGGGGCCCAGAGTAATTGGTCTAATTGCCTCAGCCTTTAGCAGCTTTAAAATAAGGGGATTAATATAGAGGGCGAAGAGAATCGGAGAGCATGGGCATCCTTGCCTTGTCCCCCGAGATATATCAAAAAGCGATGACTCCTGACCCATTGCCAAAACTCTGGCCTTTGGTGAGAAATACATCGCTTTTATAGACTTCATAAAACAGGGTCCCATATTATTTTGCACTAATACTGCCCACAAGAATGCCCATGAGACCCGGTCAAAGGCCTTCTCGGCGTCCAGGAGGACCATCGACATGCGGCCCCCTGCGACAGCCATGGCATCAAACAGGGCAATGACACGCCTAGTATGATCCGTAGTGCCCTTGCCCGGGATGAAGCCATGCTGCCACGGAGAGACCAGACGCTCGACAGTCCCCCTGAGCCGATTGGCCAAGATCTTCGAATACACCTTCGAGTCTGAATTTATAAGAGAAATAGGGCGATAGGATGATGGCAATTTAGGGGGTTTGTCTTTTTTTGGGAAAACCACAATATTCGTTTCCATCCATGACCTAGGAGGAGTGCCGCTAACTTGGATTCCGATAAATAAGTCGAGAAGTAGAGGGGTTATAATATCACCCAAAATCTTATAGAGCTCAAGTGGAATTTTATCTGGGCCTGCAGCCTTGCCCGGGGCTAGTTCTGCTAGAGCAATCTGTACTTCACTCAAGGTTATATCCCTTTCTAAATCTTGCCTAGTAGCCATATCTACTCCTAATGTGCTTTCAGACTCGGCTGCCCATCTAACCAAGACTTCTTTAATTGCGGTAGAGTTAAAGGAATCCTCGTTTTGATATAGTTTCAGGACTTCTAAAATAGTCTCAGGTGTTGTGTATTCTTGACCTTCTGACTCTCTGCACGTAATTGAGTTGAGGGACTGCTTTTGACGAGTGCTGAGAGCAAGCGGCTTCCCAACCCTCTCTTCTGTTTCGTAAATCATATTACGATGGGATTGATAGGTCTCAGCTGCCCTTTGAGTAAACTTATTATTTATCTCTGCCTTTAAAATCGCCATTTCTCTCAAGGTTGAGCCCCCCTCTCCACCCTGAACAATTATGGCAATATGCTTCTCTTCATATTCTAGCTAGCTCTTGAAGCTGTAATTCGTTTAACCTTGCTCTCTTTCCTCTGCCTAGCTACATAGCTAAGTGTCTCACCCCGTAATGACGCCTTAAAGCAGTCCCACACCGTATTTCTAGATGAACTATAACGATTACAATCCAGAAACCCTTGCGCCCATGCCTTGATATACTCAATATATTCCCTATTGACAAGCAATTTTCTATCGAAGGTCCAACTTGAGCGAGGTCTGGCCATATTATCTACACTAACAGAGAGTACTAAGGGATTGTGATCCGCTATAATCTTTGGTAATTTAGAAATTCCTGCCCGACTAACCAAATTACTAGACATCCAGATATAGTCAAGACGGACATACTTATTGTGAGGATACGAGAAGTACGTGTACCCTGGGTCTTGCGGCTGCTTCAAATCCCATATGTCAGGCAAGCCTAAACTTTCCTTAAGTTGGGAAACAGAGCTATAGACTTTCGGCTTACGGCCAACATATTTATTTTGGGCTTAGTTATGTGCTAGATCTATTTTTGGGAGGGAGATATTAAAGTCTCCACAAAATATAAGTGCTCGAGACCAGGATGCGAGTTCCATCTCGAGTCCTGTAAATATAGAAGGGTCATCTTTGTTAGGGGCATAGATAGAACATATTGTGATTCCAAACTTAAATTCCACAATGACCCACCTGCCCAGAGAGTCAGCAGCTACACGTATGGCCTCCCCCAAAAAAGGCTTAGCAAGAATAGCAACCCCTTTAGTCCTAGAGGTATGAGATGTGCATACCAGCAGATTGAACCCGGGGACCCTCAATATTCCCCTTTCTGCCCAAGGGATATGAGTCTCTTGGAGACGTATTATATCGAATGCATTCTGGCTAGTTATCCCAAACATTTGTTCCCTTTTCGCCCTATCATTAAGGCCAGCCACATTCTAGGAGCAGAGTTTTAGCCTAGCCATATTGTGCTATATATATTTTTTTCCAATCCAAATCTGCTATGAAACCAAATTTAAATCTACATTCTATGTTAACACTATAGTTTATTTTTCTAAATCTGCTTCTACAATCATGATTGCCATTTTTATACTTTTTCTCCCACTTGCAACCCCCACCCCTTAACCCTTCAGCCCCCAACACCCCCCCCACCCTCCCAAAAATGAGGCAATTAGACTCCATTAGAGTCTGTGGTGATGGACGTGCTTTGTCGCACCAACGCTCTCAGATTAACCAATAGACCAAAGTACCTAAGCCGTAAGATGTGAATCATAAACTATAAACCAACAAGAAAAATAATAATCGTGCTCACATTTTTTTTTTTTTTTATAAACCCCCTTCCTTTATTTTTTCCCTTTCCCCCCTCCCCTTCTCCCTTTCCCCAAAGACCCTTTCAATCCATGACTTGAAATAGAAATAGAGGAGGTTTTTTTTCCAAAAGGTTTACACATCTACTTATCCTGACCCAAAAAAACCAGGGGGACGAAATTTTTTGATCTCATGAAAGGCTATCTAAATACTCTTTTGCCTTAACCTCAGAGGTAAAAAACTTTGTCTGATCACCGTTAATTACTTTCAAACGAGCTGGATTATTTAAATACGCCTGGAGCTTCTTATCCTGAAAAGGTTTAATGAGATGGCGCAAGCGCCACCTCCGCTCAACTGTTGCATGACAGAAGTCAGGACGTACAAAATAGGTTATGTGACCACTAGATTTTTTTGCCTCTGGTCTTGCTTTCTCCCACACTGCCTGCCTCAGTATAAAGTTGCCAAAGTATACCAATAGAGCTCTTGGATATGCACCAGGTTTCGGGGCACTTCGCATGGTAAAGGGTACTCGGTGTGCGCGCTGCACCTCTAGGTCCCAGTTCCACGTTGACAATTCTGGTATGGAGTCTTGAAATAGTTTGACCATAAAGGTGCGAGCATCACCCCCCTCCGCTCCTTCAGGAACGCCCAGGACCCGCAGATTATTTCTACGTAGGCGGTTTTCCATGTCTTCTTGCTTCCACATCACATCAGAGAGCTCTGTCTCGTGAGTGTCAATCTGCTCCCGATTTGCGGCAATTTCAGACTCATTACCCAAAACTCTCGTCTCCATCTCAGTAATTCGTTCATTGAAAGAGGTGATTTTCCTTGAGAGTTTGCGAACCACCCCCTTCACCTTCCGCAACTCTGCTTGGGCCTTCCGCCCATCATGAGAAGTCTCTTCTCTATGCGCGGCGATTGCTAGCAACACAGTCTCGATCGCGGGGGCAGACTTATCTAGAGAAGACCTGGATTCCAACTGCTGGGTTGGTCCATGTAAGCTTACTGGAGCCACTGCAGAGAGTATATTACTAGTAGGTGTGTAGTCCCATGCCAACTCAGCAGAGTCACGATGGTTCTTTCTGTGTCTCATTACAGTTTTTTGAACAGTTTTCACCGCCTTAATACTAGTTTCATCATCACTAGAATCACTTAGGAGAGAACCTGTATCTGTTGACCAGACCAGCTCATCCGAGAAGGAATAGAAATCACTTGGATCCTTGTCCTTATCCTTCTCCCTGTCTTTATCCTTATCTGGATCGTCATCACTCAGATTACATGGGCCTTCATGAAATATCGCCTTTTGCTTCAGCTGCACAGCAGGTGTCAAATCCTGATAGTCCAACCGAGCCTCGGCCTGGGCTTCCGGGCCCCTAGATGTAGCTGGGAGTGAAGCTAACTGTGTGCGTTCCAAACTGATATTTTCAGTTCCATTACCTACGTTGACATCTGTATTCAAATTGAGCAAGGGAGATAAGGTAGGCTGTACGAGCTCTGGACCAACCTTCTCAGACCCTTCCAGCAGTACAGTTTGTGCAGTCGATATAATGTTAATGCCCCCGGGGTTACCTACAATGGTTCCTGCAGTTATAGTCAGCAGAGGAGACAACTGTGAGTTTGTATCAGCAGAATTGACAAGGTTAGCATTCACCAATATTGGGACTGTTATCAAAGAGTCAGTCTGCCCATTTGTTCCCGCTGGTGCATCTCTCCTTAAACCATCCAAGCTCTCCATATTAGACCTGCTCACCGTATTATCCCGGGCCCCTACGCCTTCTGCCGGATCTCCACTGATTGTAGCAGTTAGTGTCGTTAGCCGATTCGGATTCTGCAAGCGGCGTCTGGAGCGTGTGTTCGGCTCCCGGCTGACTCTGTACGCCCTGACCCGGAAGAAGCTTCCCCGGGATTTTCCGGAGGAGCTCTACCACCGAGAGAGCATTCTGGCCGCCCTTCCGAGCGGCGTTAGCTTGAGAATTCAACTTGCTGGGCGTCTTCTCCGAGGGTCCCACTAGAACTGGGCTCTTCACTGCGCCTCTCATGGACGCCTCAGTATTCTCTCGAAGAGCGAGCTTCGCCGCTCTCGTCTTTGCAGCGGCAGCATTCTTCGGCGGCATACCCACGGGGCACAAACTCGGCTTCGGCTCGCAATCCTTGGAGATATGCAGGTAAGATAGACAACAGTCCTGATGTCTCTTGGTTAGACGAGAGTAATATTGAATGAGGACCAGCCCGAATGCAGAGGCAAGCGCAAACATTTGGCTCTTCACACGCGCTGTCTGTTCTTTTAACTGGCTCTCCGAGACCATTATGCGAAGGGACAGGGCTTCAACGCGACATAAGCCGGGCAGGATTTATAGATCAAATGTATTCCCTTTTCTCATAGGATAGCCTTTTGGTACCAGTCCGTGTAGCATGCACTACCACATCTTACGGCAGAGTTTCACAACTGAGAGCATTGGACGACCCGCACAGCGGTCTCAAGTGGCCACCATCTTGACTCCTTCCAATTATAACTCACGTGTGTTTAGACACTGCACACGTCTCCCGTGGGCCTCCTACTTCCAATCCCTTGGTTGTTCAGTGTAGGCCCAGCGATTCCCTAGGCTCTAGGCCTATTCACCTTTCCTGAAGTGGTTCTTATACCACTTACTTAGTATATGGTTCGTGAGGCCCCTAGGGCAGAATTGTATTTGTGCAACTTAAAGTATGCTTATTGAGTAACTTGTGCTGTATCTCGATCTCTGACCTCATAAAGAGTTCAGAGGGATTGTGTTAATAATAAATACATATATATTTTATATATACCTTGTGTGGTGTCCTTTCATTTGATATTCAAGGGATTATTATTGGTAAAACAGCTGGCTTCACATGCTCTCTGAAGATTTAGCCTAAGAATGCTTTGTCCATGCTACCACTAGGATAGCTGGTCAATAAGGTTGACCTTACAACCACCATCATAAGGGTCGTTTAGACTGGTGCAGGGTGCCTACTAGAATAGTGGACATCATATACCAGGCTAACTTCTCACACTGGCTCTCAGGTAACTTCCAGTTTAATAACAATAACAGCACTGATGGAATGTGGGGAGACATGTTGTGCCATCACTTAGTTTGGCAACAGGGTGATATAGTTTACAAATTCGCAAAGGACAAGTGAACCTACTCTCATCCTTCCTATTTCGTTTTTCCGAACAAACTTTGGCAATCTCACCACATTTGTATGGATAACATTTAACACCATTTTTATTATCATACCACTCTTTGTAACACTGCTGCGCCAAAGTTGCTATTTTTTTTCTCACTGCATCAGGTGACCATTCAACTTGCTTTGATACAGATATCCAACTAAGATTTTTCCTCAAAATCTGTCTACTCCTTATCAAAATGAAAGGACTTTTGCCAGTGATGGCACTTGGAGTTATTCTGTAAACCCAGATTAAAAATCTCTTCTTCCCAGGTGGGGTTACTGTTCCTCGACATTTAGACACATGCTTGAAGCACTCTGTTGAAGCGCTCAACAAGTCCCTTCCCTCCTGGATTGTAAAGTGAAGTGGTGTTGTGCTCGATGCAATTTCTCTCAAGAAATGTCTTGAAGGACAAGGACGTGAATTGAGTGCCATTGTCGGTTAATATACATTTAGGTAACCCTTCGCTCATGAATAGTATTGTCTAGGAAAGAGATTATGCTTGCGCAATCAACATTCCGCACTATTTTTATTTCCGGCCATTTAGAGAAATGATCCACCAGGACCAATATGTATTTTGTTCCACCATCATGATTTTCTCCTGGTCCAACAATGTCCAATCCAATCCTCTCCCAAGACCTACTGGGATACTATATAGGGCTCAACGGAACTTAACAGGTTTTAAGACTCTTGTCTGAATCATTGCAGGAAACACACTCCCTAACTAAGACTTCAATTTGTTTATCAAGGCCAAGCCACCAATTGTTACATTTAATTATTTGTTTAGTTTTCGACATGCCAAGATGTCCTTCGTAGCAGAATTTGAGTATCCTTTTCCTTAAACTGATTGGGGGAATTACTTAATCTAATCTGAACAGTTTGGCACGGTTTGACTATCTAGGCTGTTTGCTAACACTTTTATCGAAAACTTTCACATCAGTGTTAATCAAAGGTCTGGACTAGCAGCAGAATGAAGGAAATGTCTGCAGGTTTCATAGTGTTAAAAATACACTGACTCTGGCAAACAAGAGGATTAACACTGTATAGGCCTTTGGTGGCCATCAAATGATTTGCATAATATCACTGCATACACTAGTAGTTCTTGTACTTTATTGGACATTAGAACATAAATTGTAATTTTGGCTTCTTCACACTAGCATCTCCAATTCTAGAAACCTGTGATGGTGTAACTTAACCATCTAAATAGCTTCAAGCTCTTCCCTCCTACGTATATCATACTCTGGATGTTTGCTATGTAGGTACTGGTAGAAGTAATGGAAGCGGTATCATTTTTGACTCACACTACAAATTTAGAGTTATTTTTGGTCTTTCAGTTGAGCTATACAAACCTTGGTATGTGGTGCCTATAATCTTAATTCTGTTATTTTTTCAGTGTCAGTTTGGTCTATTGGTATGATATTGATATGTCCTCTGAGTTTCACAATGTACTGTCACCCTAAAGGTGTCCCAGTTCATACCTAGAAAGGTATGATCTGTACTGTGAGAACTCAAAATATTCTGCACTTGCCACAGCGATTTCTTTCCTATTGATTGTGTCTCTGCAGACCTTAGGCTGAACCCTCCATATGGCTAGTGTGCCCACCATGTGTATAAAGTCTGTATCTATAGCTCCACACAGAAGACAATTGCCTGAGCGATCTAGATAAATTTGACACAGGATAAGATATCTCTGCTGTATAAAATTATATTGGATAGGTTTAAAATGTGCATTAATGTTCGCAACTTTAACGTGTTCATGAATTTTCTTCCAGGTCGGGTGGTCAGAGGCTCCCCCAGTATGGGTCTCCCATTTTGCCTGGTTGGGAAGGGGCTCCCCAGGTCGTCATTCCAGAGCGCCCAGTAAAGGTGCGAAATCAAGCATCGACCCTGTGCCATAATTAGCATTTTTTGCAGGACATTGGTACGGGTGGTTCCGCTGGAAAGGACAGCTAAAGTTCATGTGCCACGTTTGAAATTTGCCAGCATTGCAAGCATTGGCCCTTCTCTAAATCAAAGGCAGCTTCCGCCTCTGCCCTTATAAGGAATTGCCCACTGTCATAAAGGTCCCCTATCTGGTGACATCCCCCCTCTTGCCATCTATGAACCGACAGAGTCTGCTATCTGTCTGAATGGTTTCACCACCCATAACGGTATGTCCAGGGCGTAGGTGGCACTCCTCACTATGTTGCATACAGCCCTTCACCTTAAGCTGGTGCCATGTTGCACAATCGGGGGACATCGGGAGGAACCCCAAACCTGAGTATCAAGAGTTCCAGTAAGAGTCTGTCCCCATACGTTCCCCGCAGGAGTAGTTTTTACCAGTTTTCAACATCATCCAGTCCATGAATGGCATGTTGCAGTTGGGATGCCATATAATAAAGCTCAAAGCGGGGTATCCCCAGTCCACCTCCACCCCATGCCGTTTGCAGTGTTTGCAGCCGTACCGGTTTCCATTTCGATCCCCACAAAAGTTCCACCATCAACCCATCCAATGTCTGGAAGTATTGAGTGGGGATTTCATTAAGTGAATTTTGCATTGTACAGAGACACCTTCGAAGGATAATCATCTATACAATTGCAATCTTTCCCATCAGGGATAGAGGCAGGTCCCTCCAGAATCGAATAGAGCCTCGTAGACCCTCCACCACTTTCCCTACATTACAGTTCAAGTATGAGGCGTCTGTGTAAGCTAGTTTAATTTCTAGATACTGTGTCCCTTCAGTCACCCAGGGCAGTTCTACTTAGGCCAGCTTCTTCTTCGGCCCCATCGCTAGTCTTCCAATTGGGACCAATTTAGATTTCTTTAGGTTTATATGGAGCCCTGAGAAGGTCCCAAAGTCTACTAATCTCTGTACGAATGACCACATATAGGACCAATGGACTGAATTGAAAGCCTTCTCTATATCAAGGACTGCCATTATATAATCATCCTCCAAGAGGTACGGGGCATGCCAGATATATGCCAGGCATCGCAGGTTGTGAGTGGTATTCAGTCTTGGTATAAACCCAGCCTGGTCCACATGGATCATGTAGAGCACGTATGGGAGAAGACGCGCCTCCAAGACCCCGATGAGCATTTTCATATCAAGATTCAAAAGAGAGATCTGCCTGTACAAACCGGGCATCTCCGGGTCTCTGTCTGATTTCGGGATCAGAACTACCAGTGCCTCCCTTAAGACAGGTGGGTCCGAATCCTCCAAGCTTCCAAATAAACCTCCATTTGGGATCCACCAATTAGATTGCAAACCTCTGATAGAACTCAGTGGGAAGACCATATGTACATGAACTTTTTGCTGGTTTCAGGGGCTTGATAGCTATCAGCACCTCGTCTCTTGTGATAGGTGGTCCAAGAGCTTCCTCAACCTCTAGGCTAAGCTGTGGCAGGTCGAGAGTAGCCCAAAAAATTCAGGACATTCTCTGGTGGGAAGAATTTCTGCTCCTCGTAAATCTTGGCTAAGTTCTTTGTCAGGACTTCAAGAATTGCCTGTTGCGTGTGTACCAGTTCATTGTCATCTCCCTGGAGTTTCAATTTGGGCGCGAAATGTGATTCTTTTCTGACAAGCAGGGCCAGAAGGGCTCCCATCTTGTCCCCCTCCATCTGCAGATGTTGGCGATAGGCCTTGAATGTGAATTTTTCTACCCTACCCCTGCTCTACAGTAGGGCCCCCCCAGACCCTGATGTCTCGATGATTCATGTGGAGTTTGGTCTCCAATCTACTAAACTCCTGCTCCTGATTTTTTATATCGCTTTCTAGTTGTCTTCATACACTGTAGGTTGTCATAACACAAACTCCCCGAAGGAAAACCTTCATGGCCTCCCATTTCACAGCCCCGCAATTTTCTTCGAAATAACGTGTCAGCATCTCAGTAACTGCTGCCACAAAGAGGGTCCAATAGAGTTTCCACACAATCGCCAGGATGGTATTGCAGGGCGCACCAGCATCCCCCCAAAACTTAGGACAGAGGAATGATCCGAAATATATCTAGGCAGGTACGTTATCCCGTCCACCTCTGTTGTAAGGTCTGACGAGGGAATGAAATAGTCCAGTTGGCTATATATTCCCAGTTAACAGGAAGTGGCACGAGAACGCTCTTTTGCCTGGGTTACAATCCCTTCACACATCCCTCAGTTGCAACCTGTCTGAAATCTTTTAAAGTTTCCGTCATCAGGGACTTAGTATTTGCACGTGGGGGGTTCCCTGTCCAGGGTTTCATCCACTAGGCAGCTCATGTCGCCGGCAACGATGGCAGCTGCGCCCAGACAGGACGCTGTCACTTCCATAAACTCAGGGAAGAATGAGGAGCAGTCATTATTTGGGTCGTATATATTGAGAACACATAGTTCCCTTCCGTCTAGTGTACCATGTAGGACCTCTGGGTCTGTTATGTGATGTAGATGTTTAAAAGGGATCCCTGGTGCCACTCAGATAAGGGTCTCCCGTGCAAAGCCTAAATAGGAGGGGCCATAAAGTTGCCCTCTCCACCACCTCTTTAATACAGGGCAATGAATTCCCCCCGTATATGGGTCACCTGTAGACATGCAATGGCCACCCCATAATGTCTGAAATAGGCCAACACACGTCTGCGTTTATCAAGTTGCGTCATTCCCCTGACGTTCCATGTGATTTTGTTTGTGATGGGGGGGAACCATGGTTCCAAACACCATCGACATCCCCATGCCTGGGACCCTGCCCTGCCCAGTTACAGTCCATAGACCCTCCCCCAGGAACCCCACCACAGTTGTCTTTGTACCATTTGACACGGGAGAAACTTAATTAAATCAAACCATTTCCAAACTAATGCATCTGAAACAATCACAACGTCCCACCTCTCCCCCCGGGCAGGTCTCCCAAACCGGACATCCCCCAAACACAGTGACCCAAGAATTGTGGTTACCGACCCATTCCCATTCCCATCACAAAATTTAATAAAACAAACATCCACATTTCCATGTTAACACTGTAGAATAAGCCAAATGCTATGCTAGTGGTTGGGCAACTGGTGGGGTGTGAGGCCGAGATCTCTGGCCCCACACACCGTGCCCATCCTCAAAGGAGGAACTTCCGAACCGACAAACCTAGCGCGTATAGAAGTGAAGTCTCAGATTAGCACACCCAGTGTATCATCTAAACCTCGGGGGTTACCTTGTTTATCCAATAATACATTTGCTTAATTGCATACTTATCAATCCCCTTCAGGTGTGTCCATACAGCATCTTTTCAGCTTCCCTCTTCTTCAGAGGGGGTTGGGCCCGCCACCTGGTTTTGTGGGGTTTCATCCGGGTCCAGAGTCATTTCCAACACCCTCAACGTCCCATCCGGGCAGACTCGGACTCGACCCGGGCTTCCTCTTACCTTGCTTGGGTCTACGCCGCATCTGTTGTTTCTTTCCTTGATCGTGCCCAGGATCATGGGGTAGTGGTTGTGAGCAATTTAAAACTGTTTGTTTGCACCGTCCGACCTCCCTTGTTCTTCACCATCTTGTACCAACCTCTGGAGATCTATTGCCCAAGGGAGACTACTGTCCAAAATAAGTTTCTGGCCCTTAACTCAAGGCGCCGCTCAGTGTGGATCTGGCAAGGTTTCTCCACGCTCTGAGGGGGCCTCCCCCCAGTCAATCACACTGGGCTCGTTCCCAGAGTGTATCTGTAATTGGTAGGTTAATTCTTCTTAGGCCAGTTTAGAACTTTCCCCATTCATCCCATCTGGCAGAGGAACCTCAAGACAGCCCCACCTTACAGGTCCTCACCCTGGCACCCGGATTCAGTCTACAGGCCGGAGGCGAGAGGCCGCGCCTTGCCTTCTTTGTCATCCAGTGTGGGCAATGTTGAGACCTTCCTCTAGTATCCGTTGGTGGGGTTAAAGCATTCTCCTCCCCTCGCTCAGCCTTCCCGGTCTCCTCCTGCAGCCCAACAGAAATCGTCACACTTCCGGGCTGGACTGCCAGGTCAGATCCCGCTCATTTCTGGGTTCACTACAGAGGATCTCTGCCGCAGCCCGCCTCAGTAATTCTCCGGTGACAGCCATCCCTCCAGCGGTTTCCCCACAGCAGCATCCCAAGCAGGAGTTCCCAGCTCCTCAGGTTGGAGGCCACTCAGGCAAACGTTCGTTGGGTCAACAGCGGGACTCACCGGTAGCCCACTGTTATGCCGGCCTCTTAGCAAACGCTAGATTCTCTGCCTCCTCCGAACATCCAGCATTTCCAGAACTCCATTCAAAAGTTTCAGGCCTCCCTCCCCGCAGCTCTCAAAATGGCACTGCTGCCTGACCAATAGCAAGCCACTCCGGGGCTTGCTGCACTGTCTGGGCCACCATTTGCTGTTTTTTTCAAGTGTGGACACGTCCCTGTCGGTTCCTGATTATTTCCTCTTCCTTCTGGTTGGTGCCACACTCTTAAACCTCAGGATAATGCTGGATGTAGCGTTTGTCGGCAGAAGCGCCGGCGGACGTGTCTACACAGCCTTGATGCTAGGCCACGCCCCCAATGTGAAGTTACTGTATAGTGATGTGTCGGGGGGGCTTGCTAGTCATGTCACCCCAACTGCTCCTGGGAGCCCTCATCAAGGACGTGTGTAGGAGAAATTGTCCAGAGGGGAAAGACCGTCCTCTTCCACCAGTGACGCACAAGGCAGGAGAACACAGTCTCTATAGAGTTCTTCCACCGATTGAATTCCATCAGCAGTCATAGCTGCCAGTTCCGCCTAGGGTGATAATGCATTATCACAGTGTTCCCAGCAGTGCTAGAGCTGTCACATAAGGGACCAACAGCCTTGTGAGGTAAAGGCTGCATGTAAAATAGCAATGTGCAACCAGCAGAAACGTGGGTTTTGGCAGCAATGGATGGTCACAGGGGTGAAATAGTTTGCATCAGTTAGGCTACAAGCCGGTTGTAGTGTGGCAGTGTCAGTTAAATGTAAATTGGCAAGCCATTGCACCACCCACTAAGGCTGGAACCCCAAATGGTATCGCTCAAAGTCAGGCACTGCTAGACGCCCCCAGTCCGTTGACTGATAAAGTGCCATCAGACATTATTCGTTGTTTAACAATATGGACAAATGACCTGCCTAGGGTGCATAATAACCAGTTCTATTACTTGCTGCATAATTTCAATTTCCTTGCCATTACACGAAAGGTAGTGTGAGAACAATGGTGTGCTTTTGGTTTTATATTCTGTCTAGTGTGGTATGATCAAACTTTTCTCTAATTCTCTCTGTGTTCATAAGAGATTGTATGGACACCAGATGGAGTTAATTAGGTCTGCAGAATTGCAATTGGCACAGTGCCTTAGTGTATACTACTCTCAAGACTGCGATGCCTGGGAAGATTTATTGATGGTCATATGCCTAGAGTTAGGTTAGAAATTAAACGCTCTCAACACAATTGGGTGCTGAAAATCATCATGTACTTACTCCCCAGGCACCGCTATACCAGGTTCCTCAATGATTTTCCCAGAGCATGCTCAATATTCACATTAACTGATGGATCTCGGAGGAAACTCTTTCGACCCTTGCTTGGTCTCTGTTCTCTTCCCCACCGACCCATCACATAAAAAGCTTCTGCTGCTTCTCCTATCTTCTGACCATCTCTACAATCTTGCTTATCAGACTCAATCTGTCCATCTGGTCTCGGCTGCTGTAGATGCTCTGCACTGTTTCATGTCAAAGAACTCCATGTTTCTGTCCATGCCCTCAGAGTAACATGGACGGAGTTTTGGGGCAGAATACCACCCACAACTAGTTCTCTGCGATGAGAGTTCAGACACCAATCTCCTATGCAGCTGCCATCTTGCTTGCGAGTCCTTCAGTGGTTTCTTTCTCTTTTTTTTTATAGTTTTGTCACAAGGTCCCCGTTCATAAAAAGAAAAAGGACAGATATGACCGATTCTTGAATTTCTTTTTTCAGATAATATATTTTTATCACAGCCACATAATGATTTATGCCTTAACACATGGTTACCTTCTAGATTTGCTTTATAGTCCACAGCAAGTTTAGGTTGCAGACCCAGCCTTCTACTACCTCTACTTTTGTGCTTATCATTTTAAATTCTGAACAGATACGATGATGGTTTGATCCCTCGTTCTTCACAGTGTCCATCTTACCTGCATCTCAGAGACTTCTTGACATTAAAAAAGTAATACGCTTGAGCACTTAAGGAATTAGGGCCGTAAGGGCCACATGTACAAATCCCTTCTATAATTGCAAAGCCTGCAATTTGCAAAAAACAAGCTTTACAACTGCAAAAGATGATTTTGTGATCTATAAAAATCCTCATACGAGTCGAAACAGTGTTTAACTTGTACAAGCGGTTTTACAAACCATCAAGAATCAAACATACAGGAGGAGCTTCGCGCGCAACCGGGATGGTCGCGTGAGCACAGGGCTCCCGGACCTTCGCCACCTCTGGCACCTATCCTGACTATTATCCTGGTTATGACGACGAATCATTGAAGATGAAGCTCAACTGATATGATAGTTGCTTTCAAAAATTGATTTGGTCCGAGGGAACCGATTTTATGACGATTTGAACTTTCCTGGCCTGCTCCACGGCTCTGCCCCAGGCTCGAGTTGAAGATCCGCCCGGATGGTAATTGAACAACAGCGGCTTCCCTGTTCCTACTTTCGACCCTAGACTTGGCTTTCGGTTTCGCTTTTGGCCCGGACCCTTCTGTACAGCGGACGACCCCGTCGCCCACAGATTGCCTCCCTTCGCGGTCCCACTTCAGGGCCGTGACTGTATATCACCGCTCGGTGTGTGACGTGGAACACACTGTACTTCGGTTGTGCATCTGTGGGGGCTTTGACGTAGCCATTTTTACCAGATCTCGGGGTCCCCTCGGGGGCGCAACTTCCAAAATGGCCGGCAAGCCCGAGGTTGAAAAGCGAAAGACCAAGACTGTTCACCGTGGGGGCTTCATACAATCTAATGTCATGGACCGATATACCCATCCTTAGGGATCCCCAGGTGGAACGGGCAAGCCTCCGGCGGACAAGGGAGATGACCCTGCGGCGGACGAAGACCCGACTCTGCACGATATTATGGGCGCCATTGCGAGTATGCAGACCTCAATCAGTGTGCAGTATGAGGCTCTGGCTCACAAACTGGATACAGTGGCGATCGATGTCAACTTGATCAGGGCGGATTTGGCTAAAACGAACGAAAGAATTACATCCCTGGACTTGAAGACTTCTAGCCTCCCGACGGATGTCTCCGATCTACAAACGGAGGTCCGCGATCTACGGTCCTCTAATGACTCTTTCTCCCGTCGTTTGGAGGATTTTGAAAGTCGTTCTAGGCGGAACAATGTCCGTATTGTGGGTGTCCCTGAGAATTCAGACAATTTAAATGTCAACCTCATCGTCAATCATCGCGCACCCAAGGGCCTGAGTAAATTTTTTGCGGTGGAGCGGGCTCACAGAGTGCCGGGTGGCAAACCTAAGCTGGGCGCAACTCCGCGGCCCATAATCGCCAGAATATTTCATTTTCGTGATCGGGACGCTATCCTGCAGGCATCGTGCTTGGGGGGCCCCACGAAGTTTGAGAATACGACGGTGAGTTTTTACCCCGACTTCACTCAGCTGGTGCAGAAGCAAGGGATGGGGTTCCAGGGAGTAAAGAGACGACTGAGAGACAGGGACATGAAGTACGCAATGCTATTTCCAGCTCGGCTGCGTGTGGAACATGGAGATCGGACTTTCTTCTTTGATCACCCTGAGGCTGCAAGTGACTGGCTCGACACACTCACCAGGCAGCAGGAACACCCTGAACACTCCGGTGGAGCTGAGGGTGGACTGATGGACCAGGAATAGTTATGTGACTTGGTTCGCTGGACTACATATGGATCTTTTGACACGGTTTGCAGATCCTTTAACTTGCTTCAACTGAGGTGGTTCTCCAGGGGAGGCGGAGGGAGTGAGTCTCTTCCTCCTCTGGGGTTTCTTATCGTAGATTAGTTATTTGCTAGGGCGACAGGCACACTGCAAGTTGGGGGGCCTTCGAGTCTACCGTAGGGGTGCAGGGTGGGGGGTTTTGTTTCTAGGGTAGGTTGGGGGGAGGAGGGGGGGGAGTTATTGTTTGACTCACTTCAAGGCACTGTATTGATGGACTCTTGGACTCGGCTGTTGGGACCAATGTGGGGTGGATGCTGCGACTTTGTTCGGGATCGGGGGTAGAGGGCTCAAAATGCTGTGTTGGAATGTTAACGGGTTGGGGGACAAGATAAAACGTGGTGTGGTGTTACAACTCTTGAGACGTCTTTCCCCGGATGTCGTGCTGTTGCAAGAAACACATCTGATAGGCAACACATGCCGGGGCATGAATCGAAGGGGTTACCGTCTCCTGGCACACTCCGGCTTCACCACTGGCTCTATGGGGGTGGGTATCCTGGTCAGGGTCTCCCTCCCACTTGAGGTCGATGCTGTCATTCTCGACGACAGGGGGCGATATGCCGCCATTACTGGGCGATGGGAGGGGAAGGTCATCACTTTGCTCTCCGTTTATGTCCCACCTGGCCTTCAGACCACGACCTTTGCTGACTTGGGGAGGGTGATACTGGGGCTCCCAGAGTGCGTCCTTGTGGTGGGCGGTGACTAACTCTCTGGTCTCCGGAACTGTCGGTCGCTACCCACCTAGGGATCTTGGGAGGTCCCAGTCCTGGCTGGGTGGCTTCCTTGATACTCTTGGACTGATATGCAGCTGCCATCTTGCTTGCGAGTCCTTCAGTGGTTTCTTTCTCTTTTTTTTTATAGTTTTGTCACAAGGTCCCCGTTCATAAAAAGAAAAAGGACAGATATGACCGATTCTTGAATTTCTTTTTTCAGATAATATATTTTTATCACAGCCACATAATGATTTATGCCTTAACACATGGTTACCTTCTAGATTTGCTTTATAGTCCACAGCAAGTTTAGGTTGCAGACCCAGCCTTCTACTACCTCTACTTTTGTGCTTATCATTTTAAATTCTGAACAGATACGATGATGGTTTGATCCCTCGTTCTTCACAGTGTCCATCTTACCTGCATCTCAGAGACTTCTTGACATTAAAAAAGTAATACGCTTGAGCACTTAAGGAATTAGGGCCGTAAGGGCCACATGTACAAATCCCTTCTATAATTGCAAAGCCTGCAATTTGCAAAAAACAAGCTTTACAACTGCAAAAGATGATTTTGTGATCTATAAAAATCCTCATACGAGTCGAAACAGTGTTTAACTTGTACAAGCGGTTTTACAAACCATCAAGAATCAAACATACAGGAGGAGCTTCGCGCGCAACCGGGATGGTCGCGTGAGCACAGGGCTCCTGGACCTTCGCCACCTCCGGCACCTATCCTGACTATTATCCTGGTTATGACGACGAATCATTGAAGATGAAGCTCAACTGATATGATAGTTGCTTTCAAAAATTGATTTGGTCCGAGGGAACCGATTTTATGACGATTTGAACTTTCCTGGCCTGCTCCACGGCTCTGCCCCAGGCTCGAGTTGAAGATCCGCCCGGATGGTAATTGAACAACAGCGGCTTCCCTGTTCCTACTTTCGACCCTGGACTTGGCTTTCGGTTTCGCTTTTGGCCCGGACCCTTCTGTACAGCGGACGACCCCGTCGCCCACAGATTGCCTCCCTTCGCGGTCCCACTTCAGGGCCGTGACTGTATATCACCGCTCGGTGTGTGACGTGGAACACACTGTACTTCGGTTGTGCATCTGTGGGGGCTTTGACGTAGCCATTTTTACCAGATCTCGGGGTCCCCTCGGGGGCGCAACTTCCAAAATGGCCGGCAAGCCCGAGGTTGAAAAGCGAAAGACCAAGACTGTTCACCGTGAAGGCTTCATACAATCTAATGTCATGGACCGATATACCCATCCTTAGGGATCCCCAGGTGGAACGGGCAAGCCTCCGGCGGACAAGGGAGATGATCCTGCGGCGGACGAAGACCCGACTCTGCACGATATTATGGGCGCCATTGCGAGTATGCAGACCTCAATCGGTGTGCAGTATGAGGCTCTGGCTCACAAACTGGATACAGTGGCGATCGATGTCAACTTGATCAGGGCGGATTTGGCTAAAACGAACGAAAGAGTTACATCCCTGGACTTGAAGACTTCTAGCCTCACGACGGATGTCTCCGATCTACAAACGGAGGTCCGCGATCTACGGTCCTCTAATGACTCTTTCTCCCGTCGTTTGGAGGATTTTGAAAGTCGTTCTAGGCGGAACAACGTCCGTATTGTGGGTGTCCCTGAGAATTCAGACAATTTAAATGTCTACCTCATCGTCAATTATCGCGCACCCAAGGGCCTGAGTACATTTTTTGCGGTGGAGCGGGCTCACAGAGTGCCGGGTAGCAAACCTAAGCTGGGCGCAACTCCGCGGCCCATAATCGCCAGAATATTTCATTTTCGTGATCGGGACGCTATCCTGCAGGCATCGCGCTTGGGGGGCCCCACGAAGTTTGAGAATACGACGGTGAGTTTTTACCCCGACTTCACTCAGCTGGTGCAGAAGCAAAGGATGGGGTTCCAGGGAGTAAAGAGACGACTGAGAGACAGGGACATGAAGTACGCAATGCTATTTCCAGCTCGGCTGCGTGTGGAACATGGAGATCGGACTTTCTTCTTTGATCACCCTGAGGCTGCAAGTGACTGGCTCGACACACTCTCCAGGCAGCAGGAACACCCTGAACACTCCGGTGGAGCTGAGGGTGGACTGATGGACCAGGAATAGTTATGTGACTTGGTTCGCTGGACTACATATGGATCTTTTGACACGGTTTGCAGATCCTTTAACTTGCTTCAACTGAGGTGGTTCTCCAGGGGAGGCGGAGGGAGTGAGTCTCTTCCTCCTCTAGGGTTTCTTATCGTAGATTAGTTATTTGCTAGGGCGACAGGCACACTGCAAGTTGGGGGGCCTTCGAGTCTACCGCAGGGGTGCAGGGTGGGGGGTTTTGTTTCTAGGGTAGGTTGGGGGAGGAGGGGGGGGAGTTATTGTTTGACTCACTTCAAGGCACTGTATTGATGGACTCTTGGACTCGGCTGTTGGGACCAATGTGGGGTGGATGCTGCGACTTTGTTCGGGATGGGGGGTAGAGGGCTCAAAATGCTGTGTTGGAATGTTAACGGGTTGGGGGACAAGATAAAACGTGGTGTGGTGTTACAACTCTTGAGACGTCTTTCCCCGGATGTCGTGCTGTTGCAAGAAACACATCTGATAGGCAACACATGCTGGGGCATGAATCGAAGGGGTTACCGTCTCCTGGCACACTCCGGCTTCACCACTGGCTCTAGGGGGGTGGGTATCCTGGTCAGGGTCTCCCTCCCACTTGAGGTCGATGCTGTCATTCTCGACGACAGGGGGCGATATGCCGCCATTACTGGGCGATGGGAGGGGAAGGACATCACTTTGCTCTCCGTTTATGTCCCACCTGGCCTTCAGACCACGACCTTTGCTGACTTGGGGAGGGTGATACTGGGGCTCCCAGAGTGCGTCCTTGTGGTGGGCGGTGACTAACTCTGTGGTCTCCGGAACTGTCGATCGCTACCCACCTAGGGATCTTGGGAGGTCCCAGTCCTGGCTGGGTGGCTTCCTTGATACTCTTGGACTGATAGATTGCTGGAGGCTACTGCACCCTGGACAGTTACAATACACCTTTCATTCTGGTGCACACGGCAGTCTCTCTAGGCTTGACTATATCCTGATGCCCGCAACACAGGCTTCACTTGTCAAGGAGATTAGGCACCTGGCTAGGAGTATTTCAGATCACTCCCCCTTATGGCTCGCAATGGAAACTGGACCGGGAACTGAGGGTCGGGTAGCCCCGATCAACCCTTGGTACCTCCGTGACCCTAAGATCCGCACAGAATTGATTAAATCCCACAACCATTATTTTGTGGAGAATGTGGGGTCTGTGTCATCGTCTGTCTCGCTCTGGGAGGCCTACAAGATGGTTATCCGTGGCCACGCCTTATCGTTAATCAATAATGCCAAGAAACATAAGTGCGAGGCAGTGGTCCGGCTTGAAACTGAGATATCAGATATAGAAAGAAAACTGGAATCTGATGTCACCTAGGACGGGTTACACCTTCTCAGCCTCAAACAAACTGACGATAGAGCGATGGTCACTGATGCCGCCAAGGTGATGAGCAGAGAGCAGCAAGGCCGTTTGTATGATGTGGGTGATAAGGCTGGAAAGTTGATTGCTTGGTTGGACAAGAAGGAGAGGGCTAGTCGTGTGGTTCCTTCGATTGAGAGAGCGGATGGAGTGAGAGTGACTGACCCGGTTGAGATTGTGGAGTGTTTTTCTGAGTATTTCCAAACTGTGTACTCCCCAGTGTCTAACAGACCGGAACAGGATTCGCATCTGCTTCTAAGAGACATTGCTTTGCCCTGCTTGTCGGATCTGGATAGGGACCTGATGGACGCGACACTCTCTGTCGAGGAGGTCGCGACCACGGTCCGCTCCGTGAGATCGGGAAAGGCCACGGGTCCGAATGGACTTCCCATCGAACTTTATAAATTGCGCTCAGATAAAATAGTACCGCACCTTCGCTCAATGATTTTAAAATCGTTAGCTGCAGGTACCCTCCCGTTCGATTAAAAACTTGCGTCTATTGCCGTGATTCACAAGGAAGGGAAGGCGCGGGATCGCTGCGCGTCGTACATGCCCATCTCGCTCTTAAACGCCGAACCTAAGATCCTCGCAAAAGTGCTCGCGAACCGTTTACTCACTGTTGTCTGCAACCTGATCCATCCAGATCAGTCCGGATTTATTCCGCACCGGAACACGGCACTGAACCTTCGTCTGTTACATGGCGTCCTTGCGAGAGCGTCCACGTTGCGTGAATTGGCCATTTTGGCTTCTTTGGACGCCACAGTGGTGTTTGATACGCTGGAATGGCCATACTTCTGGGCTGCCCTCGCCAAGTTTGGTTTTGGGCCTGTTTTCATCAGTTGGGTGAAACTAATATATCAGGACCCCTTGGCTCAGGTGGTTGTTAATGGTCGTGTTTCTGGCTCATTTTCTCTCGGAAGGGGTACTCGTCAGGGGTGCCCGTTGTCTCCGCTTCTTTTTGCCCTTGCTTTGGAACCCTTGGCGGCTTGGCTGAGGTGGGAACCATCTATGAAGGGTATACGCTGGACCCCTGATTTCGAGGACCGAGTGTCACTTTACGCTGACGACATCCTGTTATACCTCACGTCACCTCGGAAGTCGCTAATAGTGCTTTTCGATGTATTGACTTCCTTCGGTAAAAATTCTGGCCTTGTAATCAATTGGTCCAAGTCCTGCGTGTACGTTCTCTCGGGAGACTCTCCTCTCTTGCCGCGTGGGTGCCCAATACGGGTGGTACGCGCGGGTTTCAAATACTTGGGGGTGTTTATCACCTTAGATCCTGTGGTTCGTTATGAACGTAATCTGTTGCCCCCGCTTCAGCGCTTGCGGTCCGATTTCGAGGCATGGCGTAGACTTCCGTTATCCCCGCTCGGGCGAGCGGCGCTCTTCAAGATGATGTCACTGCCCCGATTTTTATATGCCCTACAGAATACTTGCGATACCATCCCGGCCAGCTACTTCCGGGAGATTGAAAGCTTGCAGAGACAACTGATATGGGGTGGGCGGTCCCGTATAGCCCTAGCCAAATTAACACACCCTTGGTATGATGGTGGAATCGCTCTCCCGGATATTAAGCGCTACTACTGGGCCTCCCAACTGGGGGCGATTAATCACGGCACGTACGATCCCGCGTCGAACCCCGCGTTCGCAATGGACAGATGGTTGCTGCCTGGTGGTGACTACAACAGGGCGCTTTATACGAAATCCGCAGGGAGGATGCTCACTGGCCCTACCAGGATAGCGGTGCAAGTATGGCATCGTGCGAATGATGCCATGGGATAGAAGGATCGACTCACACGCGCTACTCCCCTTTATGCCTCTGAGAGGCTGGGCTCCCTATGGAAGACGAAAGGCTTTGATAGGTGGGACGTGATTGGTATATGCAGGGTGAATGATCTTCCACCGCAAGATCGCCGACATCCACAACAGCTTCGGCGCACCACCCAAGCACCCAACCGTCGAACCAACGCCCCCCACCGCCACCCTTCGCACCTGGACCACGGTGACCACCGAAGACACAGCCCGCACGATGAACACCATCCACTCCGGATCACCGACCGACCCCTGCCCACACCACGTCTTCAACAAGGCCGACTCCACCATCGCACCCCAACTCCGGAATATCATCAACACCTCCTTCAACACCGCCACCTTCCCGGAGAGCTGGAAGCACGCCGAGCTCAGCGCCCTCCTGAAGAAACCTACAGCGGACCCCACCGACCTCAAAAACTTCCGCCCCATCTCGCTCCTCCCTTTTCCTGCTAAAGTCTTCGAGAAGATCGTCAACAGACAGCTGACCGCCTTCCTCGAGACGAACGGATCCCTCGACCCCTCGCAGTCCGGCTTCAGAGCCAACCACAGCACCGAGACCGCCCTCATCGCAGCCACCGACGACATCCGGACCCTGCTCGACAAGGGGGAAACAGTGGCCCTCATCCTCCTGGACCTCTCCGCTGCGTTCGACACTGTCTGCCACCGCACCCTGGTCCAGCGCCTCAGCAACATCGGTATCCAAGAGAAGGCACTGGAGTGGATCATCTCGTTCCTCGCCGGAAGAACACAGAGTCCGCCTGCCCCCGTTTCGCTCCGAGGCCACCGAAGTCATCTGCGGCGTCCCGCAAGGATCTTCACTTAGCCCCACCCTCTTCAACATCTACATGAGACCTCTTGCAGCCATCGCACGCCAGCACAACCTCAACATCATCTCTTACGCCGACGACACCCAGCTGATCCTCTCCCTCACCAGAGACCCCGACACCGCCAGACCCTGCCTACACGAAGGGATGAAAGACGTCGCCGAGTGGATGAAGGACAGCCGCCTGAAACTGAACTCGGACAAGACGGAAGTCCTCATCCTGGGATCTTCGCCCTCCGCCTGGGACGACTCCTGGTGGCCCCCAGCCCTGGGCACCGCACCCAAGCCAACCGACCACGCACGCAACCTGGGCTTCATCCTGGACTCCTCCCTCTCAATGACCAGACAAGTCAACGCCGTCTCCTCAACGTGCTTCAACACCCTGCGTATGCTTCGCAAGATCTTCCGCTGGATCCCGACCAAGACCAGGAAGAATGTCACCCAGGCACTCGTCACCAGCCGACTGGACTACGGAAACACCCTCTACGCCGGAACCACAGCGAAGCTACAGAAAAGACTCCAGCGCATCCAGAACGCCTCCGCCCGACTCATCCTGGATGTCCCCCGACGCAGCCACATCTCCAGCCACCTGAGGAACCTGCACTGGCTCCCCGTCGACAAGAGGATCACGTTCCGGCTCCTCACCCACGCACACAAGTCTCTCCACGACCTGGGCCCCAAGAACCTCAACGACCGCCTGACCTTCTACACGCCCACCCGCCAGCTACGGTCCACCAGCCTCGCCCTCGCAGCCGTACCACGCATCCGAAGAGCCACCGCCGGAGGAAGATCCTTCTCTTACCTGGCTGCCAAGACATGGAACTCCCTCCCCATCCACCTTCGGCTGACCCAGGACCATCTCGCCTTCAGGAAACAACTCAAGACCTGGCTGTTCGAGCAGTAGCATACCCCTTCCCCCAAGCGCCTTGAGACCCTCCCGGGTGAGTAGTGCGCTATACAAATGGTATGATTGATTGATTGATTGGACTAAGGATAGGGTCAAAACCTTCGAGGAGTTGAGACTAGAGTAAGACCTGAGTGACAAGGAATTTTTTGAATACGCTCAGATCCGACACGCGCTGGTGGCGGTTTTCCCTCCGGGTACTACTGTTCCGGAGGCGTCTCCGCTTGAGGATCGGGTACTGGATGGGCATGTTCCCGACAGCACGATTTCGCTTATCTATAAAAAGTTGATAAACGATAGGACCGATCTTATGCTACCACTCAGGGAAGCCTGGACTGGCGATGGTTTGGAGTTAGATGACAAAGACTGGCAGTCGGCCATATCTTCGCCGAAAGAGGTTGCAATTCCGGCCCGCCTCCGGTTTGTGCAGCTTAAGATTCTCCACAGGATCTATGTTACCGGTCCACGCTTGGTCAGCATGGGTTATGCTTTGGATGGGATGTGCAGGCGTGATTGTGGCCTCCTGGGCACCTTTCTTCACATACTCTGGGAGTGCCCGGTGGTTGTTCGTTTCTGGAATCGAGTGTATGCAGTAATGGAAGAGGTCACGGGTGTTGCGTTGTTGCCTGAAGCTAGACGATGCTTGTTGAATGTTTGGGAGCCAAATGATTATGATTCGGCACAGACTCAGTGGGTGACCCTTGGCAATATGATTGCTAAGAGGGATATTGCCCAGTTGTGGGGCTCTCAGAGGCCACCCACAGTTCTGGCATGGAAGGAGAATATGGACTGGTGCATGTTCAGGGAGAAGACGATGTATGTGGCACGTGGCATGCCTCGCAAGTGGGGTAAGATTGGGGTCAATGGAACTCCTATCGTGGAGGCAATATTTACACCTCCCTTCACAAACTTGGCGGCAGAGCCTCCCTCCCCGTGACCCAGCATTCCCGCTATTTTGCTGCTCAGTCTGACTCCGGTCTTGCTACACCCCTCAACCCTCCCATCTTGCACTGTCAATGATTGTATTATGATCTTATGCTTTCCTCCCCGCAGGACGCTTCGCCGTTCAATTGATTGTACTGCCTTGATTATTTATTTTTTGTTTTTGTTGTTAAAAGTTTTAATAAAAAGAAATATAAAAAAAAAAGAAAAAAAAAGAATCACACATACAAATAGGAGGGGTGGAAATTGGTCCCCCTTCCTACTTGAGAACCACGATGAAATGTATCAATGCTTAGTAAAAATTACTGCAGTTGCAAAGCATTGATCAGATGCAGCCCCCTAAAGGGGGTGGTTTTTGAATCACAGAGGGGAAGCTGTCCCCTTTGGGGACAGCTTCCATTTGGGCCTCATGTCGGACCACCTCAGAGAAGAAGCAGTGGTTCAGGGCACCACTGTCTGCTCCCCAGGTCGGTTACCAAGCAGGATTTTTTTAATGTTGCATCTTTTTGCTTTAAAGGACACAGGCAACTTAAGAAAAAGGTCTAAACGCAAGGATGGTGGTCTCGTATCCCTAGCAGGGCATAGTCCCTGCAATAGCATACAATCACAGGGGGTCACAAATTGCGCTGCCTACTTGATCTTCAGGGGTCAAGTCGTTTTGCAACCCCCCTACCAATATACTCAGTATAAATGCAGTGCAAAATGTTCACCCATTAGAACCAGTCTATGTGCAACTGCACATTCGGTACTGCGAATGAGTCTTTGTACATTAGGCTCTAATTTTCTTGTGGGAACTTGGATAAGCAGCTCTCATTTCTATGAGTTTCAAGATAATGCAACCATGTCTGATCGACCACACTGCAATCAAACAGAGGGCACTTGAAGGACATTTACGAAAATTGAAATGTGGGGCAAACAAACACTTTTGATGCCAGTGATTGTCCTGCGGGGACTGCTTTTTTTAATAAATGCAATTATTATTTTTATAATGTAGTGTCCTTCGTGTCCTCATTCCCCTCCCGCAACCTTTTCTACGGCATTTCGTCATCTCCAACTGCAGCTCTGTTTAGTTCGACGCATGGTGATGGTAACCGCAGAAACTAAGCGCGAACAAGCAGCATCACCTTGTATTAGCATTATTGCCCCTAAATGCTTCCCAAGCACTGTTCAAGGTCGACAATTCAGGCTTACCTGCAAATCCCAACCATGCCTTAAAAGGCTCCAAGAGGGCAGAATGCAGTGCCATGTTTAAATTAGCCTTAGGAACACATTTCTTCCTTTCTACCAACACTTTGACAGATGCCTACCACACAAAGTGCACTTTAAGACTCAAATATATGGTGAAACTGGGTCTCTTGGTAAAAGAACGTTTTTCTGAGGTTCGTACCGCCTGCCATCTATATTCTTTAGACTGAGTACCCAATTCCAAGACACAGGACAAACGTTTTCCATCCAAAAACTCCTTGAGGTGTTAGTACAATAAAGACTGGAGCATTTCGCAAAGCGACAGTCAAATTACCCATAAGCCAAATTCGACACAGGAATAAAAACATGACAATTCAGAGGTTTCCCTTGGAAATGTAGAAATCTTTATTTTCGTCGTAGAGCAAGGAGACCCAGGCAAATCATTCCGAGGTCGGATTTGCCATTCCTCAAGCCACATAAGTTTTGTGCAGCAGCGCCCGGCACAGTAAACACAGTGGGGTGGGCGGGGCCTAGCGGTGGGGGAAAGCAGACAAACGGCACAATAGGTGTTATTTATTTATAACCTATTATGTCGTCTGTCAACTTCCAACCACTCCCACCCCGCCCACTGAGCTTACCTGTGACGGCCGCCGCTGGTTCCGTGTAAGATGCCACAGAATGTTCTGTTTAAAGACATGTTTGCAGATTCCCACCAAACATAAACCTGCTTCTGTAACGAAATGAAAGCGAAATACTTTTGAATTTACTGCTACTCATACTTTAGATTACACTAATTCAATATGCACCATGAATGCTGAAAAATATCAGTACTTCCAATAGCAATACAAAAAGTAATGTTTCTTAGCTGTTTCTTCATAGGTCAGTCGCAACATCAGGTTGCTTCCGTTTTTTTAATCCAACAATTTTTTTTCACTGATACAGCACTTTGTTTGAATAACATGTTGTACCCCCTTTTATGCTTGACACTTAGAAATCTGTGTAGTGGGTCTTTATCAACTAGTTTTTAATGCCTATTTATTTAAACCGGAAACTGGTACAAGAATGTTCTCCCTGTCCTGCTAACATTCTGTGGCCTAAAAAATGCATGGTTGTTTTAAAAATAAAAAAAAACATATCAAACACAAATTATTCATCTCTTCAAAATACTACATTTGGCTGAGCACAGTGCAAGTCCTTTTTGGTTTGTAGACCATATATGCAGCTTTATCAACAGGATTTATGGTTAGTACCATCTCAGTTAACCACATACAAGTGTGACACAAACAACCATCTCAGTTAACCACATACAAGTGTGACACAAACAACGTTAAGCAACACAAAGCTTCAGCAAAAACCTTAGCTGCCTAGCACACACGATTAACAGTCTTGGTGGAAAAATGTGCGTGTTACATCTGCCTGCAGACAACACCCAAATGAGTAAATATTCTTGTGGATTAACATCAAGGGTGAAACTGGTCTATCCCAAAGTGAATGATCCCCCCACCCCCCGTTAAAGAAAATATACTTAATCACAAGCCTTACCCATTCACCATTTAACTTTTACATTCTGTTCGCCCTCTTGGTCGCCACCAGCAGGTCTGTTTATTCTGAAACATTGCGAACACAACCACATAGTGCTTGTGATTAATTATATTTTCTTTAACTCAGGGGAAAAGATTTGACTTTGGTTTTGAAAAATTCTGTCCCCTTAGTTTCTGAGGGGTTACTCTTATTCACAACCTGTGAAACTAAAAAAGGAAAACTGGTATTCTTAAGGTCAAAGCAATTCTGCTCATTTGCCTGTAAACCACATCAATATTCAATAACCCACAACATGTCCATTTTTCAAGACTAAAGACGCTGGTCAAAAATTAACGGGGTTGACAGATGTGTGTCTGCAATGAAGGCCGCTGGGTCGGGCAAATGAAGATGAACGCCTTATTTTCACTTAAATTGAAGACACAGATTTTTTTAAATTCAGGATTAAACTTGCATGGATGAGTAATATAAGAAAAATCTAATGTTGTTGCCAAGTAACTAAATTATTGGTAAGAGTCACCTAATAAAAAACAAGAGCCATGTGTTTGGTGATTGGTTTCCGTATATGGTTCGTTTGGGGATGGGAATGCAGTGAGTAAAGGCAGGCCAAGTTTAAAGTTACACTCCTTGGTTAAAATCGGACGAATTACCAACAACAGTCTCCGAACGACTTCTCCCCACTTTCACAATGGAATTTATTATGGCCTTTCTCAAAATGTGTGTTTATCATACAAATGTTCCCTCAAACACCTCCTCTCTTCAAACCACATATGAAATGACTCCACCATCCTCCATTTTGCATAGTGTTGCAATCTCCTAAGGGGTCTCTGTAGGGTGCCTGTCAGAGGAGGTAAAAGAGCCTGGTGGACATCCAAGCATGCCGACAGTTTCTGTAGTGGAAGAAGTTGCACCCCGTGTAGCAGCAAGCTGTTCAAAAGGTCATGTCCCCTCAAGGTTTGAAGGCTCTTATTCAGCTTTGAGTGTGTGTTCAGGCTTTTCTTTCTGTATCATACAGCGTCGAACGATGCTGTCAAAGCTTCCTAAATAAAACAAGGCTATGGTCCGAAAAAGACCCATGGTGACAACCTGAAAAAAATTTAAATAAATTTAAACAAAACATTTGCACAATGAGCTGAAGGCAGGTTTTCAACTTCACAAGCAGACTGGCAATGTCCCACATATAAATGCTCAGAGGTAAAAAGACAAAGCATTTAATTCTGTAATTAACACAATTATTGATTTTCTTGTTTCTTATTTGCCCCATATCTACAAAGCCAAATTCTGGCACTGGCAATCTATTTTACAAAGCTTTAAAAACATAACATAGGCATACTATATTTCCCCAGGGACTGGCACCCAAACAATCCACTATTGATTAGTATCTGGTGTGCAGAATCTAAGCGTTCATTCCACCTAAAAAGCTCCAAGTTAAACAAGCAGTGGCAAGGACAGTGCCTTTTGCAGATGCTGTGCAGTATTGACAAATTAAACGAAAACAAGAGAAAAGAAAGAAAGGTGATGATGATGCGACTACATCATGTCAAAGGAACACGCATGCGTCACCACACATGTGCACGTATGGAATGATAGAGAGCAATTTTATTCCCTTTTTACTTTCAAGACCCTTGATGGCAGATGCCACTTGGATCAGTACATTTAAAAAGAAAAAGACTTGCAGAAAAGTACTTTTTGGAATGAGCAGCCTAGCAGAAAATGGAAGTTGTCAGGTCCTCCAAAAAATGTAAACTAAAACATTTTATTTCAAAGACTTCTAGGTGTGGAGAAGCAATGGAGGAGTAAGTGGGGAGGAAGGTATCAACAGAAGCACACAAAAGTGCTTCCTGTAATGTCGAGTGGTCCAGCATCAAAAGGAAACTGTTGAGCCCTCTAAAATAATTAAAAAACCTTTTTTAAATACTGTGAGGTTTAGGGGAGCAATGGAGCGTTGGTGAAAGGGAAGCAAGGGTTAGAGGAGAAAACAGAGAGGGTGGAAGCAGCACACGAGAGCAAACGAACACATTCTAATAGTGCTTAATTAACTAGCAAAAAATGAGGTGCCTGTATATAAGCAGTGGAAGGATACATGTCAGCCACTCCAAAGGATGCTAATGAATCTCAACTCCAGTGGAGGAACAATTATAATAAGTGAAAGGCAAGCCATAAAATAAGCAAACAAATGAGTGACATTAGAACCACAAGCAGTCTTTGCAAACAAGATGAGACCTAACAGTACATGCAGTCAAAGTGAAAATGAAGAAGAAAAAAAAACGTAGGCTGGGTATCATTTGTGGAGATGGAACAGAAGAGACATGATATATTTCACATAAGAAATCCATCTTTCATGTAATTCCTTCATAGTCAAATTAAGCGGGAAAGAGATTAAAAGATTACATTTAGTCCGTGTAGGTTTCAAATAATCAACTAATTTGTTGGGCCGATAAAACAGAATAACTTTACGTGCAGACAAAGTAAACAGCATAAAATAGAAGAGGCATAAGAGTCAACTTCCAGACACAGAGGGCACAAGTTGATTACGTTTGGTAATGCCTTAAAAGTTAGAGACTATCTAGCTGAAGTTCCCTTAGCTTAGAATATTGTCCAGGCATCAGACTGGATCTGGACATGTTTTAACAGTACCTCTGCACGCAAGTAGGTGGGTAGTTCGGCTTCACGTCAGCAGCGCCGGAAATGATGAGCACAGTGCATATAGAGGCGCCACCCTGGCGTGTCGACGTCCGCTACTTTTGCGACTTTCCATGGCAGGAGCACACAGCCACAATGAACAGTGACACTGGTGCGAAATTCTAAAGCCCTTAGAAGGGTAACCCTTACAGTGCAATCAGGATGCAGAGTGGGAAGGATCGGAGGGTCGGTCAGGAATCTGCAGCTAGATAAGAGTCTCTACCAGATAAACAAGTGCCAAAGATTAGTAACTTGTTCGTCTGATACACTACTAGCTGCTTTACCTTAGAATTGATACCCAAGCAATGCCTCTCCCGTGGAGGGTCTGCAAAACCGATGTAATCCTCAAAGTCCTGCCGGACCGGAAAGGCAAAATACCAGTCATGACCTGATTGTACAGGCAGTAGTGCTTGGTAAACGTGTGCAGAAATGGCCACATTGCTGCCCGACATGTTCTAGACAAGGACTCTGTGGGCTGAGTCAGTGATCGCAGCCTTGGCTCTGGTGGAAAGAGCATGCAAGGCCTCAGGGGGTTGCTTCTTGGCCAATGCATGGCAGATCTTTATGCAGGGTACTACCCATCTTGAAATGGTCCTTTTCTTCACCCTCTTCCCTTTCTTGGCCTCTACATACCCTACGAAGAGTTGATTGTCCACACAGAACTCCTTTGTGCTATCGAAGTAGAACAACAATGCTCTTTTTGGGTCTAGACAGTGTAGTCTTTTCTACTCTTATGAAAGGTGAGGCGGATAAAAGAAGGTAGGCAGGGTGATGTTCTGGCCTACATGTAAATGAGCAACAACCTTCGGCAGGAAGGAGGCACATGCCCCAGAATATCAGCTTGTCCGGACCGGATAGAAGGTGGTGTAGAGGGTGGCTTGAGAGTGACTGCAATTCAATGACCCTCCTGGCGATGTAATGGGCACTAGAAAAGCAGTCGTGATGGACAATAACCCAAGAGGACAATTGTGCAGTGGCTGAACGGTGCGCACATTAGAAAAGTCAGGACATGGTTTAAGTATCACTGGGGCATGATAAATAGCCTGGGAGGAAACCTATGTTGCAAACGTTTGTTCATGTCTCCTGTTGTGGCTAGGCTCCTCAAAGGTTGGTCCGGAAATCGCATAAGTGCTGAAATGGCAGATTAGTAGCCTTTAAATATGCCCAGAGCAGAGCCCTGTTTGACCGAGAATAGAGCAAACTGTAGAACCCGAGAAACAAGTGCAGAAAGAGGACTTATGTCCCTGGATGAACATCATTCAACAAATGTATCCCAGCAGCAGGCGTATACCTCCTTGATGGAGGGACGCCTGGCTGACAAAACAACATCATAGACTTTGGGAGGAAGGAGGAATGCTGTCAACAGTTGCTGCTCAATCTCCAGGCATGAAGATGAAGGGTGCATAGGACCCTCCCATGTTGCTGCAACAGAAGAGCCTCTCGAAGAGGCAGCCTGATCAGGGAACTGATGCTCATGTTCAACAGATGGGGATACTAGAATCTCCATGCCCAATCCAGAGCCACAAAAATGACTTCGGCCCGGTCGTTCCTGATCTTATTAAGAACTATGGACAAGAGTGGTATTGGCGAAAGGCGTACAGGAAGCCAGAGTTCCACTCCTGATGAAAAGCGTCCGAGCGCTAGCTGCCTTGGAACTTCCAGCACGCAAAATTGTGGACATTGTACGTTCTCAGTGATGGCGAACAGATCTAGCCATAGCTCTTTCCACTCTAGAAATAGACCTTGCTCACTTCTGGATAGAGCCTCCATTCATGATCTGCTAGGCATCGTCAGCGGAGTTTGTCCGCTCTGGCATTCAGAGGTGTTAAACTACTAGCAAATTGCCCTGATGTACCCGCCATGTCCAGAGACGCCGACGTCTTGACAAATGTCCCACAACGCTCCGCTGTTTGTTGCATACTATTTGTGACCACCAGCACCAGCCGTCCCTTGATCGAAAGCTTTCAATGGCAAGTGGATCGCCAGAAGCTCTAACACGCTGATGTGAAACCCACACTCCCCCGGAGACCATAGTCTTCTGATCTCCACCTCACCCAGAAGCCCAGCGCATCCTAGAAGTGCCACATCTGTCACTACAGTGAGCTCTGGTTGGGGAAGGGAGACGGGTCTGCCACTGAACGAATCACAGCAGATCTTTTGCAGTTCCTTCCAAGACCTGGACCACGTTGGGGAGATTCCCCAGGCGCTGTGCCCACTGGAACTATCAGGTCCCACTGCAGAGCCCACATATGCCAATGGGCATGTGCTACTAGGAGGATGAAGGAGGCCATGAGACTCCACAGTGTCAGTCATTCTCCCTGAAATATAGGACAGAGGCTAAAACATCGCTATCATAGCGCGAATATCCTGGACTCGCCACCAGGGAGGATAGGCCCGATACTGCACTGTGTCCAAAACAGTACAGATGAAAGGGAGAATCTGAGAGAGAGTCAGGTGTGACTTCAGCACGTTGATAGTGAACCTCAGAAAGTGCAGGATGCTTGCTCTAGTCTGGAGGTGGGAGAGGACTGTTTGTGGACAGCCAGCCTTCAACTGCCAATCGTCAAGGTAGGGGAAGACTGGAACCCCTGAGCTCCACAGATGAGCTGCAACCACAGCCATCACCTTGGTGAACACCTGAGGGGTGCTGGTAAGGCGAACGTCTGTGAGCAGGCAGGATGGGGCTATGGAGAAATGAGTCCAGCAAGTGCAACGCTATCATCCAGCCTCCCAGGCCCAGGGCAGACAGGACTTGTCTCCTTTTTCAGTAAGAGATTGAGAAGGCGCAGGTCTAGGATAGGACAAAGGCTTCCATCCTTTTGGGCACTAGAAAGGAGCAGAAATAGCACACCTCCTGATGGCTTTCTTGGCCAAGAGAGCCAGCACTTCTGATGGAGCAAGGAGATATTGTCCTCCATCAGCCGGATATAAGTGGGAGCCATGGGTTGCCGGTGGTCACAAAGGGGATGGAGTAGCCCCTTTGGGCAATCTGTAAAATCCAATGGCCTGATGTTACTGACCTTCAGTGGTGCAGGTCGGGGCATATCCTGCCCCTTACAGGATACCTATGATGGTAAACTAAAGGGATCTGGATGCTTCGGCTGCCCGGGGTTGGACTGGCCAAACCACTGGCTACCTGTCCCACATGGTTTATGGGACCCACGATCTTGGCCAAGAAAAGGCTGTGAAGTCTGTTGGCCATGGTGGCTGGGAAGGTATGGATGCAGTTGGAAGCCCCTTCCGTGGCCTTGAAAGGGACAGAAGGTAGACTTGAGTTGACCAGGGATCATGAAGAAGCCCAAGAACCAGCCCGTAACTTTGCTATCCTTAAAAGTTCTCCAGCTCTTGGTACGCCTTATCTCCCAAAAATTGAGAGCCGTCAAAGAGCAGGTATATATGCAAGGCTTGGACATCCCCTGAAAAGTCAGTGTTTCTCAGCCAGGTGCTGCACCGAAGGGCCACAGAAGATGAAATCGCTCTACTCAGCGAGTCTGTCATGTCCAGTGCACATTGTATGGTGAGCTTTGCGTGTCTCTCCCATCAGCAATAGCTTGAGAGAGTATGGTTCGAGCCTCCTCCTAGTCAACAGGCAGCACTTGAACAACCGATTCCCGGATCGTATGGGAATATCAGCCCAAAAGGCATGCAGTGTTCACAGACTGGAGCGCAAGTCTGGAAGAAAATAACATCCTCTTCTCAAAGTATCTAGCCTCTTGAATTCCCTATTGGGTGGAGTGGTAGGGAACGCACATGGGATAACCCTAGCCTATGAGGTGGAGGCTTGGACCACCAAGCTCTCTGGGGTAGGGTGCTGGGTAAGGAATCTGGGATCCCCAGGAGCACGGTGATGGCAGTGGACATTTTCTAATGCACAGGAGCCACTAAGCAGGGCTTGGACCAGTCCCAGAGTAGGATAGCGGTAAGGGCTTCATTAAAGGGGAGTAAGGGTTCACATTAGGTGACTCCCGGCTGAAGCACCTCTGTCAAGAGGTTGGTCTCTACTGCCACAGAGGGCAACGGAAGGTCTAGGACCTAAGCAGCCCTACACGCACCACCATAGAAAATGAGGCACCCTCCTCTGTAGCCACGGAAGGGAGAAGAGACCAAGCCAGTATCCCATGAGTTGTCTAACCCACTGGTGTCTGCCTTTTCCTCATATCAGTTGCGCTCAGTATTAGTTAGGGGATGCTGACATCCGAAAGGGTCCTACCATACATCTCCCTTTATAGGCCTGTCAAATGAAGTGGGCGCTGGCTCCAACCAGGAGATTATTGTCCAAAATCGGTGTCTGAACTTGCATCGAACGATGCCGGTCTGGATTGGTGGTGGAGTCGGGAATAACGATTTGGATGGAGCCGCTGTGGTGCGTTTGCACATGAGCGGCTGCTGAAGGGTACTCTGTCTTGCAGGCGGTTCCACTCTGGATCCAACACAGGATACATGGGGCTCGGTTGGAGCAGAGGGCGAACCTGTTGGTGAAGTTTCAGTGGCAGCCCTCCCGAGCCTGAAGGCATTCCCAGAGGGGCCAGCCTGTCCAAATATGAGGTGCATGGCCTGACAGAATTTGTTCAACTGGGTGGGCCCTTGCTGTTCGCTCTGCACTTCCCTGACCTTCTCAGTAAGGAATCTGTGGCTAGAAGTCTCGATCAGATACTATTGTATAGAAAAAAAGTAAAAATAAAAATTGGGGAATCAGCCCGATTAATCAAGTAAAACAGGTGCAAAGGCCACAATGCATGTCACATTCCACTTTTAGCACAAAGCTTTAAATTGAGTGTAAAAATGTATGGAACATCTGACAAACTGCATTTACACAATGGTATTTCAATACCATATTTACTGATGAAAGCTATATCATCCCGTGGCCTCGTGTGCCAACATGGCTGACGCATGTTAGCTGAGGTCCCAGCAGTCAGTTTCAAAATCAGGCATCATCCTGCCAGTAACACAGTCATTTGAAGTTACTGCTGTATCGAGTGCTGTGGAGATGGTTGCAGACCAATTGATGCCCAGTTGTGGTGTCGGGAGACTCTTTGGAGGCGAGGAAGCCTAGTCACTATATGGGAGTTGGCCAAGTGGCCCAGAGGTGCGGTCCCTCACATCCGGCTTACATAGGGCCGAGGTCCATGACAAAGGCCTGGGGTTGCGGAGGCCACCCGAAGTGTCACGTGCAATAGCATTATGCCACCCTGGTGCAGCTGAGGAGCAGATCGAGGTCCAACTGTGAGCCCGGGCTGGAGAGCAGCTGCGGCCGGAACAGATGACCCATGAAGCATAGGAGACTGTATCCTGTGGTAGCCACGCACCGTGTGTGCTGTGGGGGCGTAGTGAGTACCTGAGCCGCATCTGCCCCGCCCAAGGCCCTGGGGCACTATTTGACTGTTAAAGGAGGTGGTGGCTGGCCGGCCATGTACAATCGTCCTGGGGGCCTGGTGGGACTATTGACCGCAAGGTGGCCTCCTGAACTGGAGAGGAGGCCTGAAGAGTATGGGCTCTCTAGGTGCCAGTTGCAAGTTGTGGCCTCTCTTGGAGTGGCTAAGGAGCTGACCTATGTTGGATTGGCGGCCAGGGCCCGAAGTCTATGGCAGCCAGACCTGAGGGGGATCGCGGAGCAGAGGAGGTCGGATCTTGAGGCAGCTGCATACAGAGTTGGCGTCGTGGGCACAGTAAGTATCTGGGCCAAGGCTGTCCTGCCCAAGGTGTTCGGGCATTATCCAACTACCAAATGATGTGGCGGCTGCCGAGCCCGCCTGTAGCCATCCCAAGGGCTAGGTGGGATTGGAGACAGTGAAGAGGCCTCCTGGGCCTGAGGGGAGGCCAGAAAAGTCCAGGGCCTCTGTCTCTGCCGTGATCTTCCCTACCTACCTACACTCTCCTTGGAGGTTGGTGCTTGGCTCTGGAGCTTGGTGCCTGGGACTCCATTAGGGAGGCTCAAGTGGAGGTCGGTCTGCAGGTCACGGAGGGGGCCGGGATAGGTCTTGGTGCGACTTGTGGCCCTGGACCAGCCAAATCGACCGTCACCACTCTCTGGGGTCGTGGGCTTGACCAATTGTGCTGGAAGTGGTTGATCTGCACTCAAGCACAGCTATCCCTTCTAGGGAGCCAGTGACTTGTGTGGAAAACCTAGAGGGCCTGCTGGATGGAAGTCACCCACAACATGCTACAATGACAAAGGATAAGCTGTCCATCCCCATGACAAAGCAGGGCACCAAGAATCAGTATACTAACGCTGGGGCTGGGGATTGAGGGGTTACTACGGGTTCTTGTCCTGATGATGCCACATTAGTACCTGCCATTACACAATCTCGTGATATGCTGGATGCAAAGATTGGTGCAGTGAGTTCAGAGGTTGTGGAGATGGTTACCCTGCTGCATCAGGATTTTAAGAAGGTTGTGGATTGCATTAGTGAGGCAAAGACTAGGGCTTTTGACGGTCGAGGATGCAGTGAGTTCCCTCCAACAGACAATTAACAACCTGACAGTGGTGACCAAGGTGCTGGTGGCCCGATTGGAGGATGCCCACCGCAACAACCACCACCTGGTAGGATTCCCAGAGGCATGTGACGGCTCCTCAATGGTAGCATTTCTGGAGCAATGACACAGGTCCTTTATGCCAGACTGATCCCTTTTGACGTGTTTTGTTGTAGAGAGGGCACATAGGGTGCTCATCAGAAAACCTCCCCCAGATGCGCGACTGAGGCCTATCATTACCAAGCTCCTTGATTATTTAGACCGCGACACGACTCAAGCGATGGACAATGTTGGTTGGTCGTTATGTAGGCCATGCAAATAATTGACTTCCCCATGGAAGGTCTTTACCTGGGGGGGTTCTGTGAGCGATGTTATTGGGGATTAAGTATATGGGAATCCAGTGGCCTCTGGTGGGGTATCTCCCGCTACTGATACTTCTAGGTTTCTTGATGTATTCCGGTGGGGGAAGCGAGGGGGTTGGTGGCCTAGTGTTTTAGAGAGTTCTTTGTTGTGGGATAGTTTGGCACAGGCGCAGACACACTCCAGGTCCGAGGGTTCAGATCCCACACATCTGCCTTTTTCATTGTAGATGGCCAGTGAGTTATTAGATAGGTAAGTGGGTTCTTGTTACAGGAGACTCATTTTCTAGGCAAAAAAATTGCTGTGCTTGGAGCACTTCAGATATACTCAGGTGTTCCACTCAGGGTTGCCGGAGGTTCCAGGGGCATGGGCGTTTTGGTCCACCGAAGGATTACCTTTAGGCCCACCAACGTCAGGATGGATACGGGTAGATAAAATCTCTTGTGACAGGAACGCTTCATGGGGACACAGTCACCCTGGGCAGTATTTAAGCCCCCCCAACTAGGGCAGACTTTTATAGACAGTTTTCATGGTCTCTGAGGCGAGTTACCCAGGGATCTGTTCAAGGTGGGAGGGGATTGAAACAATGTTATGACTCCAGAGGTTGATCGCTGGCCTTCCACCGGCGGATTGGTGGGAATCGGAGAGTTCAAATTGAAACTACTGATTGGCTACACTTTTTTTCTCAATAGTGCAAGGGTCCTTTTCCATATTGGGTTATTTTCATTTCTACAGTCAATACTTACACAAAGTTTCAGCAGTAGAGATCTTGCAAAGGGGATTGTCAGATCATTCACCTGTGAACTATCACTACTTATTGGCACACAGCGATCCCCGTTCCATTGGAGGATGCCACCATGGCACCTACAGAACCAGTCGTATTGGTTTACTATTATATCGCTCGTTAACTGAATATATGTCCCTTAATGCGCCCTCGGCCCCCTCTGGAAATGTCCTCTGGGAGGCCCTTAAGCCCACCTTATGCGGGGTGAATATTAGTTTCTGTGCGGGCGAGCATCGTCGCAAGATTCACTAGTCAGTAGAGCTGGAGTCCCAGATACAGGCATTGGATGAGAGGGCTTGTGGTGAGCATGGGGCAGAGGGGTGACGTCAGCTGCTCCTGGCCCAGCAGCAACTGCTTCTGGATGAGGCAAGACTGGAATGGTAGGTGGTACTGATTCCAGGATGCTAGTTTCCAGTCCAGGGAGGACCTGGCCTGGCAGTTCGGGCTGGACTGTTCCCATGCGAACAACGTCAAGACTGATTTTCATATGGCTGGGTCTTAACTGAAAAGGCATAAGGATCAAACAAACGGTGGATTTAGGCCCAAATATCTGTACTGGGGTGAATGTTTGACATTGTCCAGCATTCTGGCCATCATCTGTTCTTTTTGCATTTATCACCATGCGTCGGACGGGTATGTTCAGCTGTGGGTGCCGTTCTTTCCATGACACTGGAGTCAAGCTAGCCTGGCTGATGAGGGGTGATGCGCCAAAACTGGTCCTAGGATGCCTGTTTCCAGTCCAAGGTGGACCTGGCTTTTGCAGTTTGAGCTGAACTGTTCCCATTGGGAACAGGGTCAAGACCTGTATGCATATGGCTGGGACTGAACTGGAAAGGCGTGGGAAGCAAAAACGATGGACTTAGGCCCAGATCTCTGTACTGGGGTGAATGTTTGACATTGTGCAGCTTTCTGTACATCAATTGTTCTTTTTGCATTTGCCACTATTCAAGAGCCATCTGAGGCGCTCCGTAGCTCCCAACAGAGCAGATTCAGTGCTATAGCCAGCCCTGACTCCACACTGACTTGTGGAATATCATGATCTGGTTAACATGCTTTTCCAAGATCTTAGGGAGCAGAGGAAGCACGCGATTAGCCTATAATTAGACCAGCTGATGGTATCCAGACTTTTTTTTTTTAATAGGGACAAGACCATAGCATAGTTCTGTACTTGGGGATCTGACCCTCTTGTAGAGAGGAATTAAGTAGAGTAGTCAAAATCTGTAGTGGTTTTGGGCCAAGTTTACGGACCTTGGCCGTGGAAAGGGGTCTAGGGGAGAGCCTGACGTTTTGGATTGCAATAAAGCATAAAAAAGAGAAACATCCATATGAGTAAACACATCTAGGCATTGTTTAGGGAAATTGGTAGCTGGATTGACAGTGTCAGATTCACTGTGAGAGCTTGATAGAGAGGTGTCAATAGTTTTACCAACCATCGGAGGCTTGCCAATCAAAGCAGTAGAAAGCGCATGATGAAAATTTACCACCTTTTTCCCCCCATAAAAATGGCAGTTCTTCACATTGTGGCTGTGAGAGGAACGTGGAGGAAACTACTTACTTGGGTCAGATAGCTCTAACTACTATAAAAAGTTTTGGAGCTCCAGCTATTTCATCTGAATAGAACGTAGTTCTGCATAGTATATGGTATTCTTTCAGTGCTGATCTTTAAGTTTATCTTCCTTATCATAGAATTTCATCTAGCTCTTTTCCAGATGCTTACACCACTTTTTTCCCCTCACGAGATTATCATTCAACCAAGGGGCGGGAGGATGCAGTCTGGCTGGGGTGGTGCGTTTGGCTGGCATAACAGAGTCAAGAGAGCCCCGAATCTAGGTGTCAATCTTAGGTTGATCGTGATCACCAGACTGCTCTAGACTGGGTAACGTTTCTAGGAGCTGGGAGTTGAAAGTATATCAAGTTTAGACCACTTTCTGGAGAGAGTAAGTTTTCCTGTGGCTAAAACGTTGGTCGAAGTCATAAAGGAGATATGACCAAAGTAAAGAGATCTGGCAATCTGTTTCGAGACCCCTAAAATTTGAGTAAAGGAGGACTAGCAGTTGTCCAGCATTATGTGTAGGGGTAGTGTTAATTAGATGAAGATTCAAGGCTCTAAGGGCCTCTATCAAGGAGGAAGCAAAGCCACAAGGGCTATCCTCCAAGTGTATATTTAGATCACACAACATATTGAAATTGGCACATTTTAGGATATAGGGGAAAAGGATAACCAGTAAGATAGAGCACCAATTACTTGCATAGCCCGGAGGGCAATCAATCATAGCTACTGACAGTAAAATTATGTGAAAGGCAGAGGGCGAAGAACAAGGTTTCACAGTGTGGAATAGGAAGATCTTGTGTCTTATGTTAGTAGTGCTCTTTAAAAAGACAATTGCAATGCCACTTCCTTTCTTATGCGCCTGATCACGTCTAACTTTGTGGTAAGAGGTAATTAGATTGAAGAGCTGCAATGATATCTGTAGAGAAGGCCTTGTTGAGCTGTGTTTCAGCGAGAAACAATGCAACTGGCGCGCTGTCCCTAGGAGAGTTGAAGAGGTGTGGTTGATGCTTAGGCAGGGAATGCCAGTTGGTGTCTTAGAAGGAAAAGTCCCTCCCTGGGGATCTTGAGGGAGAAAACAAACTTTCCATGGAGGTCGAATTAATATTAATGTCAGTGGGGATCAACCAATTGTAGTAGTTGCACGTCATGGACCTCTCTAAGCGGTCTATAGATGAGACATACCTCTGGACAGGCGGGGCAGAGCACCTTGAGCTGGCTGGCAGAAAAGATCACTTTATTAAGATTGAAAGGGGCAGCATATCTGGCCCCTGGTTCAATTTGGGTGCTTTTGGCACATTCGCACAATACCCACTAAGTAGTGACCTGGAGCAGGAAGTCAGGAACTGGAGCGCTAACTGCTCCAAAAATGCAGGCCGACTAAGATTGCACTAAGGAGGTGAGCAGAAACACAAATTGCATCACTCTCAAAATTATAATAAACTCAAGAAATGCTAAAGCAAGACAAAACACCCTCTCCCCCCCAGCATATGCCCAACCTTCAAAATAGGCAGTTTTAATAAAGTATTTTTTAGGGGTAGGAGGTGCCCACTACGGTCCTGTGTAAAGTACTTGACTAAGGGTTCACAACCCCACCCCATCCTGCTTGTTGCAGTAGCACATGGCAGTGGTGTTGCACATGAACACTTGTACTAGCCTCCCCTTGATGGAATGTAGAAAGGCTTTTAATGCCAGCCGTTCGCCTGTAGCTGCAGAAGGTTTATATTGAGTCCAGATTCCACCAGAGACCAGAGTCCTCTGATCGCCACCTCTCCCAGCCAGCCACCTTATCCCTGGAGTGACGTATCTGTCACCACTATGAGATGTGGTTGGGCGAGGGGTCCGCCGCTGATCCAGTTGCGGTTTGTTAACCACCACCGCAGATCTTTTGCAGTTCCCTCTGAGAGCTGGACCATGGTGGAGAGATTTTCCTGATGCAGCTCCCACTGGAACTTCAGGTCCCACTGCAGGGCTCACATATGCGGGGGCTGATTTCACCAGCAGGATGCACGAGGCCATGAGTCCCAGCAGCTTTAGAGTCAGTCTCACTGAAATTCAGGTTAGATGCTGAAACACTGGCATATCCTGGACTTGCGGCTCTGAGGATACACCTGAAACTAGCCTAGTGTTCAGAACAACTCTGAATAAAGGGAGCGGCTGAGAGGGAGTCAGGTGTGACTTTGGTATGTTGATAGTGAACCCTAGCCAATGCAGGAGGTCTGCCGTACTCTGGAGGTTGGAGACGACAGCCTGGGGCGAGCCCGCTTACAACAGCTAGTCATCGAGATAGGGAAACACTGGCACCCCTATTCTCCGCAGATGAGCTGCAACCACCGCCATCACCTTGGTGAACACCAAGGGGAGCTTGTAAGGCCAAAAGGGGGCATGGCAAACAAAGTGCTTGTCGCCCATTGAGAAACGCAAGTAACACCAATGGGCAGCAAGGACGGAAATGTGGAAGTATGCGTCCTGCAAGTCCAATGCTACCATCCAGTCTCCATAGTCCAGGGCAGAACAGCCATTAGCAATTTGAATTTCTTCTCGAGGCATAAATTGAGAGGACGCAGGTCTAGGATTGGACGAAGGCCTCAGTTGTTCTTGGGCATCAGAGAATAGCAACCACGACCTACTTCTGGGGTCGGCACCCGCTCTATGGCTCCTTAGCCAAGCGCAGTCACTTCCTGGCGGAGCTAGGTGAAATAGTCCTCCTTCAGCCTGTCGCAAGTTGGTGGCATGGATGGAGGGGTAGTCACAAAGGAGAGGGAGTTGCCCATTCAAACAATTAGAAGAACCCATCAGTCTGATGTTACAGACCTTCAGCGGGGCAAGGGATGGCACATCCTGCCTCTCACTGGGTCCCCATAAAGGGAAGGGGGCAAACTACAAGGGTTTGGAGTGTGGAAAAGTAAATTTTGCCATGTTATATGTGCCTACGTGTTCCCTATGTTATGTCCTATGTGCATGATCGATATGCATGTATTCCCCTTCTGATCGATTAAAGACGCAATTATAGTTGTGTCCATCTCTAATATGCCAGTTTCCAGTTTTCGTGAATACAACGAATATTAGGCCTATGTAAAGTTATGTTGCCACGTTTCACAGTGTGCACGTTAATTCATTGAAAAGTCCCCGTTTCTAGGCCTCAAAAGGGCCCGGACTCAGATTCAGCTCCTGTTTCCTGAACCCTCTCCGAGGAGCGATACAGCCCCCACCTGTATCCCTGACCCTTCACTTGCTTTCATGTCTCGCAGTGCCCGGCTCGGCCTGGCTCTGCCTCCGAGTCTGCCAAGAGTATGTTATGTTTCTAGTTATCAGTCCAGCCCTCCTTCTCTGCATTCCTAAGCTACTGAATCGCATCAATAGTTTCCGTCATGGTCTAGCCTTTATGTCTCCATGTAAGAGAAATACTGTATTAATATTCATAGAATATTCCTCGCACACGCACGACATATAGAATTATGCATGCACCAGTCTTAATGTCTGTTAGCCTTTACCCTGATAACTTTTGGATTCTATCAACATGTTCTCTAAACACCAGATACTAGATAGGCTTTAGGTACATGTCGCTCTGACACTCCAGACTTTCGTCTCCTCTTCTAGCGCAGAAGTCATAGCCCCCCAGTTCTCCCTAGTAACACGTCATTGCCAGTTTGCGCGCACCACTAGGTTAGAGGTCCCAGCTGCTCAGGTAGCCCCCTCCATGTTTCCGCCCCGTTTATGACATATTCTGTTACGTTTGCATCACATGTCTATGTATACGCCCTGTACACACCTCTTGTTACACCCACTTTATGCCTTATCTTTCGCGACTGCTACAAACCCCGCCTACTGCTACGCCTACTGTATTGACTGTAATGTATTTTGTTTAACTATATATACTAATGTACTGTTATTAAAAGTTGTCCTACCCTGTTCCTGCCCCCAGATGCGCATCTTCCCCAGATCCCGTACAGGCTGTCCTGTTCTTGTCCTTTATGCTTAATTAAAGCCTGTATACTCTAGCTACCTCGAATCTTGACTCTTATTTATTGAGCTATCTGTTTATATTGTATCCAGTCAAAAATAGAACCGGTAATTATTTATTTATTTACCACATAATGGCGCCCGAATAGGGACTTGCCCTTTCCCCACGCGCCGGAGAAGCCACGCAGGCCCCCTGATCCTCTGCAGCCGTGACGGAACCATACCGTGCACGTGCAGATATTTCTGCTTCAAGTATCCCTCAGGCCCACGGAGGAGACGGAGGTTGCGGTCCAGCGTCCAGACGAGGCGGTGGAGGAACGCGGCGAGTCCCGACCAGAGCCCAAGCCGAGAGTCCAAGGTCCGAGGTATCCGGAGGCCCACCTGTAACTGAAGTCCGAAGTTCGTCCGTCCGTCGTCGTAGCAGTCCAGTCCAGTCCGAGGCCTTCCGTTCTTGCTGCCCGGTGAGTACCGTTGCTGGGGTAGTATCTAGACAGGGTCAATTAATTTGTCTCTGGTCCGTGGGTTTGGGTACACAGATCCAACACGAAGTGTCCACTTAGGTGGATGCGGGTCCTGACGTGTCTCTTTATGGGACCGGTAAGTTTCGTACTGTTTCAGCAGTGCATCTAGTAATTCTAGTCAGTTCTGTTCTCGAGAAATTCATGTGTTCTGTTCTCAGTATTTCAGGTAGTATTCTGTCCGAACTGTTATTTTAAATGTTATTTCATGTGTTTTCAATGTCGTGGTATGAGTGATTTGTTTTCTTAAAGTTATTATTGTGTTTATCGTGTATTGTACTGTGTCCAGACTCTAGCCTAGTTATGCCTCTGTTCTCAAAGTTACGTCAGTTAAAAACTAGAAAAGGTCTGCTCGAGGAAGCAGTTCCTGTCCCGCCTAGGGACAGTCCAGGTCATTTTATGTATCATAAACATGGCATAAGTGCCATATTATATCTAGATTTATGGGTCGAGTATACCAAGGAATTAGAAGAGAAATATAGATGGCCCGTATCAGGTACGTGGGATGCCGAGTGCATCATGCGAGGAGAAGAAGCATTATGGAAAAAGAAAGCCAGACAGTCCCAGAAAGACGCCATCGAGTTATGGCGCAAAGAATCTCATAAAAGAACAGAGAAAGAAATCAGAAAGTCAGAATTAAGTAGAGAATCCTCTGAAAGAGCCCAAGAAAGGGAATTGATCGAAGTAGGTGAACGAGTTAAAGCCGAACAGTCAGACAGACAGAGAAATGCCCTTATTAAGGGTATGTATCCTCTTCTTACCGAGGGCTTGCCGAAAGCAACCCCGGAAGCACCATGTAATTTTCCGCCGCCATTAGTTCCGATTAAGCTACGTCACAAACCGACCGCAGCTGATATTTTTCTCTCGTCCTATTTGGACGACACAGTCCCAGAATATGCAAATCCTGTTCCGCCAGCTCCTGTAAATAATGTAATTCCTGTTCCTCCAGCCACCGGGGCACCTGTTACAGCACCTGTTACGGTACCCCCGGTCCAGCCCATAGTACAAGTTCCCGCTACCTCAGTCACTCTGCCAGCACGAAGAGTATCAGTCGATGATTCCAGTTAGGGGCCGCGGGAGGAGGTCCTCCTGGTACCCCGCCGCCACACAAACGTGTAACATTAGTCGAGTTACATGAACGTGCGTTACAGCGTACGCCCAAATATCAGTCCGTTGCAGATATCAGACGAGCTCTTACCGAATGCCGTTATGATCCAGTCCCAGGCGATGATAATATGGTCATATATTCATTGCGTGTAAGACGGGTGACCGAGTATTTGGACACCCTACCGAATATGAAAGAAGATCTAGACAGAATATATCGTTTCATCCGTACAGGAGACGATTCAGAAAGTATTGGCGAAATCATGTCTCTAAGGAAAGCTGAGACCCAGCTCATGCTATTAAAATTTCTAATTAATTGTTTAGTAAGGGAACAAGATTGTCCGACTAAAGATCCGACCGAAATGAAAGTCCTGACAAGGTGGAGTGATAATATAGCCGAGGGTAGACACAAGACACTCAGTAGTATAGAAAGTATGTACAAGAAAATTCGTAAGGAAATAATAAGGTTACACGAAAATCGTAAAGCAGCACAAGTAAGCGAGAAAGAAAACGACTCTTCTACTGAAGAGGTAGATGACGAGAATCCTGCCAGAATAGCGTATGTAGGTAGATCTAGATTTCCAGACCGACATTCACGCCTAGAACACAAGAAAGTCTTTCATCTTCCAGCACCAGAATAAGGTTCGCTAGAACAAGTATTTCAAGCTACCGATCACATTCTGAAATCACGTATCGGTTATAGTGAACTTAGTACCATGCATGAACAAGAACTAGCCCGATCAGCAGTCCGATGGACTACTGATTCTACCACTTTTCCAGACGAAATAGTGGCACAAATGTTCCTGAAACTGCCCCCAGCCGAGCAGCGACTGGTGGGTATGTATATGTTCCAGCACCTCATTACATTATATGAGGGACAACATTCTGATCCAGGTCCGTTACATGATGTTCTGAACGAGTTACTCCAGTATAAATGGAAAGGTTTAGGTACCGATTTAATTAGTGTCATTCTAGAACAGCGCCACAAATATAGAACGTTTCTGAATCCGCATTTTGTTCACGTCTCACCCCCAGAAAGTAAATCATTCTACATAGATAGACAGCATCCGTTACGAGAAGTACATCCAGTTAGGACACCGGATGGTGAAATGCAACGAGTATTTGTTTACACCCCTATTACAAAGATGGAACTCTTAGAGATGAAAAAATTAATTCCCTGTCACGACAAAGACCCAGCAGGGTTCCATCGAGAATTAAAAGACATGCTCCGTATGGGAGAATACACATATCCAGATATTATTAAAATGTTAAAGGTCCTGTTGCCCGCAGGGGTATATGAAAAACTCAAGGAAAAAGAATGGGAGGTGGGAGAGAAAAAGATTGATTGGACAGCTCTAGAAGCTGAAGATAAAATACGAGTACCAGGTACCGGTCTTGGGGAGAAATGTAAAGAATTACCAGAGTTATTGATTCAAGTTTTGCCAAGATTATTAGCCACGAAAAAGGAAGATTGGGATGCAATCTCAGCATGCAAACAAACAGGATGAAGATACTAGTGATTTTTATTCTAGATTCGAAAAATGTTTCATTATCAACAGTGGTCTGAAGACAGGTAGCGAGTCATACCCTCATCTTTTTGTTACTAAACTAGTCGAGAATTCAAGCCCACAAGTTAAAAATCGAGTTTTGAAAGTCGAAAGTACTTGGCAAGCTAGTACCCCGTCACAAATGTTACAGATGCTCCAGTATCACCAGAATAGAATCAGGGAAGAGCAAGAACACGAAAGGAGACGTATGAAAGACACGAAAATGAAAGTACTAGTTGCACAATCTGTTCCACAAGACAGTCAGAAGAGGGGTCCGAATCAAGCCAGTCATCCTGCAGCTCCCGTTAAAGGGACATGCAATTATTGTAAACAGCCAGGTCATTTTATAAACGAGTGTGCAGTTCTGAAACACAACATAGCTACTGGTAAGACTAAAGAAAGACCACGTCCGCCTAGACAAGAACAAGTTTCACAGACTTCTCAGTCGCCACAGAATGCACAACAGACAGTTCCAGCACCGCAGCCTATCGCTGCAACACAGCATGTTACACAGCAGATGTACCAGTATGCCCAGTCAGAGTATCCAGAGTATCAACAGTATTCATGAAACAGCCTAGAGAGGGAGGTAGGCTTGCCTCTCATCGAGATACCTGTAGATCAAGAGGGTCCCTATGTACACAGTCAAGTATTAGGGAAAGACAGAAAGTTTTTGATTGATACAGGGGCAAGTAGGACTACTATCAGTCATGACGAGGTTCCAGGGGCTCCGCTCTCAGGCTCTAGAAATGTTTCCCTTGGATTTTCAGGAAAGCCTATTGTAAACGAGATATCAAAGCCAGTTACTCTAGAAGTTGGTCCATTGTCCCGAACTACTGATTTATTACTTACGAAATCATGTCCAGAAAATTTGTTAGGCATTAAAACATTGAAAGAATTAGGTGCAGTAATTTGCTGTTCCCCAGAAGGAATCCGATTGTTCTTAAGGGACTTTAAAGGTCACTATGTATTACGTGATTTTGATCCAAGATTGTCCAATGTACCGCAGCATTTATGGGCGCAAGGTCCAACTGATGTAGGTTTTATGTAAATCACACCCCATCGTGTGACTCTCAAGCAAGGTATAGTCCTGCCACGGATCAGACAGTACAGATTGCCACCTGAGGCTGTAGCAGCCTTATCCAAAATTATTGACGAGCTCATTGCTCAAGGAGTGGTTGTAGAAACTGACTCCAATGTATGTAATTCTCCTATCATTCCAGTCATGAAACGTACTGATCCAAATGCACCTCCAGTATATCGATTAGTGATTGACCTTCGAGAACTTAATAAATGTATCATACCCCAGTATCCAGTAGTCCCAGATATTTCATCCTTATTAACAGCCATTGATTCTGAAGCTACATTTTTTACTGTAATAGACCTCAAGAATGCATTTTTCAGTGTTCCCATTCATCCAGACAGCCAGTACCTTTTCGGTTTTTGTTTAAATGGAAGGAGCTATAAATTCACACAAGCTCCTCAAGGTTTCACAGAAAGTCCTAGTATTTACAGTCAAGCACTTGAGACAACTAGACAATATTCACATGCCAGCTGACACTGCCCTGCTCCAGTATGTCGATGATCTACTGATCACAGCCCGTTCTGAACGTGACTGCGAGCGAGCGTCACTTACAGTTCTGTATTTCCTAGCCGAGATGGGGCACAAGGTGTCCCCTTCGAAGCTCCAATTCTGTGTCCAGCAAGTGATCTACTTAGGCCACTTACTGTCCAAGTGGGGTAGGCAGTTGACACCAGACCGTATCCAGTTAATAGCGAGTCTTCCACAGCTCAAGACACAAAAGGAGGTACGTGCTTTTATCGGCCTTACTTCTTACTGCAGACAATGGATTCCTCAGTATGCATTTCTAGCAAAGCCACTGATACAGTTAATGACACAGGAGGCAGCCGTATCGACTGTCCTCCCTTGGACCCAGGAACATACACGTAGTTTTAATGAGTTAAAGAAAGCCTTATGCCAAGCACCTGTTCTAGCTACACCGAACTACAGTAAGCCTTTTACACTTTTTGTCACAGAACGTAATGGTACTGCATTATCTGTTCTCACACAAGATCAAGCAGGACAGTACAAGCCTTGTGCTTATTTTTCGAGCACATTGCATCCAGTAGCCCAGGCTCTGCCTGCGTGCCTCAAGTCAGTTGCAGCCACAGCTCTAGCAATCAGACAAAGTGATTCCATAGTATTAGGACACTCCCTGACAGTACAAGTTCCACACTCCGTGGAAGTTCTTTTAAACCGAACACAGACTCAGCACTTGACAATTGCACGTTTAACAGGTTATGAATTGACACTGTTCCAGCCACACATAGAAATCAGACGCTGCAACGTTCTAAATCCTGCTACTCTGTTACCGTCAGTTACTTCAAATCCTGCCACACATGACTGCGTGGAAGTAATTAACACTATGACTAAGCCAAGACAAGACCTGACAGACATTGCATTACCTAATCCCGACCTGACACTTTATGTGGATGGTTCATGTATGAGAACTAGTACAGGAGAACTAGTAGCCGCGTATGCAGTGACCACTGAAACCGAAGTTATAGAAACACACCGTATTGACACCCTGTCTGCTCAAGCAGCAGAGCTAGTTGCTCTGACCCAAGCCTGCATACGTGCCAAGAACCTGAAAGTAAACATATATACAGATTCACGTTACGCATTCGGAGTTGTACACGACTTCGGAGTACTCTGGCAGGAGAGAGGTTTCATGACTTCTCATGGAACCAAGATTCAGCATGGTCTCCTCATTCAAGCTCTGTTAGATGCAATACATTTACCAACAGCTATCGCTATCATGAAGTGCAAAGCACATACGAAAGTCACTGATATTATTTCCCAAGGTAATGATCTAGCAGACCGAACAGCCAAGCTTACAGCTCAGACACCAGACATTCCAGTTAACAAGACACAGACATCCATTCCAGAACAGACTACTTGTATGACAGTTAAGGATCCTACACAAGATGTCATAGACATACAGTTACATGCTACTCCTGATGAAATCAAGAAATGGTCCGAACAAGGAGGGGTCCAGACAGATCAGGGGTGGTTGACGAAGGGAAAAGCCACATGGTTTCTCCCCGACTCTATGGTTCAAGTCATTATTAATACCGCACATAGTCCAGCACATCTAGGAGAAAAAGCTATGTTAGACAGTATACAGAACCTTTGGTTCAACAAGCACTTACGAGCTGCAGCCAAGCAGAAAGTCCGTACTTGTATGATATGTTGTCAATTCAATCCAGGTAAAAGTGTCCCGGTGGAACAAGGTGGATTCCAGCCCCCTGACCACCCTTTTGAAGTCCTCCAGATGGATTATATTCAGATGGAGCGATGCCGAGGTTTCAAATATGTTCTTGTAGTTGTATGCGCTTTGTCCAGGTGGACAGAAGCATATCCAGTTCCAGATTACACAGCAGCGACCACTGCCAAGCAGTTGGTTCGTGAATTCTTCCCCCGTTATGGACTCCCTAGGGTCGTGTATTCTGATAACGGCCAGCCATTCTCATCTGAGCTCATGAAACATGTTTCCCTTTTGTTAGGGTACCAGTGGAAGTTCCATTGTGTGCGCCATCCTGAAGCAGCCGGTCTCGTAGAGAGACATAATCAGACCCTGAAAATCCGTATTGCCAAGATATGTCAAGAGAAAGGTGTAGACTGGCTAGTTGCCCTGCCAGTTGCTCTATTCGTTATGCGCATGGTTGCACACTCCAGATCAGGTCTGTCCCCTTATGAGGTCGTATTCGGCCGCCCCCCAAATATGTGGGGTACACCTAGACCCCGCAGTATTACAGATGTTTCCAGTAATATGTTGACAGATTACCTAGCTTCCTTGATGTCTGCCCTACACTCTTGTCGTTCACAGGTTGCCGCCGCATTTCCAGACAATACTGAAGTGAAACCGCACGAGGTCCTTCCAGGGGATCTGGTACTTATACGGAATTTTGATCGTTCAAGTCCGCTGGAGCCTCGCTGGAAGGAGCCGAGACTAGTCCTTCTGACCACCCGTACGGCCGTGAAGTTGGAGGGCCGCAAGGGTTGGGTCCATCTGTCGCATGTCAAGAAATTCCATGGACTCCGTGATAAAACTTTTGCCAAGAACATTTCCAAGGACTGTTCCATCTCTAAAGACTGACTGAAACCAGACTCTAAATCAGACAGTATTCTCAATCCCGAACTGAAAGTTCCTCTGTTAGAGAAAACTCCGCAGCAGGAGTATAAATTAAAACTCCGGTCTAGTAAAATAAGTCAGCCAGTTTAATTGTCTAAGTCCCTCTCGGGTGAAACGGTTAGACAGGTATCTGACATGTATGAGATAGACCCCCATAGTGAGAGAGTTAGTCAAAACTCTATAAGATGTATCGTTTTTCTAAGTTTTCTATTGTTTCTAAGTTTGATGGTTACCTGCACAAGTTATGCATTACATTTATGTTTTCCAATTTCTCATGTAAATAAGTTTTCTAATGCCACAGTAGAGCACACATTTAGTGATCTGCCTCCTCACGAGCTATCCTATCGTCTTGCTATGAGAAATAATACATTTATAAGAATGTTACACTATTCACACCAGACCAGCAATGCTACTAATTGTTGGGTGTGTGGTCGACTCCCCCCTTTCCAGACACCGAAGGGAGTTCTGCCACTCTTTCCTTATCCGTTTTCACATAATGGTTCGTGTGGAGCATGGTCCATGTTAACGTCATCTTCAAATGATATGTCCCTTCTGAATAGAACATGTTTTCCAGACAAGCAAGGTCTCTCCCACAGAACAGGGTTAGATCTAGAAAATGAAGTATATGATTTAGGTAATTATTCTTCGAATTTTATGGTCCTGAATGTTCAGTCTGATACTACTCCAGACTTACCTGCTATTTCAGTACTACCAGTCAAAGGCGAATTATGTGTCAGAAAGAATGGTTCCGCACATGTAGGACATAGTGATTGTACTACTACTGTCAAGTATAGTGACAGTGGGAAATCTATTTTCAAAGCCTCACGTCATTCTTATTTTGTTTGTGGTCAGACCGCATATGTTCGTCTGCCCCTCGATTGGGATGGAACATGTTACATTGCCTTCCTACTGCCACCAGTTTTCCTAGCCCCATCTGATTATCACAGAAACACGCATCTAGTACACGTCAGACCTAGAAGGGAGATCGAGTCCCCAATTGTCGATCAAACTGAAACTGCTCTAGAACAATATCAAGATTTCAATAAAGGTTTCTTCTTCTTTATAGGACCTGTCCAGAATAGTAAGCTAATACGTAGGTTAACCAGAACCCTTGAAGCAGTAGTGAATGAGACTACTTCTGCTCTAGGTAACTTAACCGAAGAGCAATCTGCTATGAGATTTGTCGTGCTCCAAAATCGTCTCGTTCTTGACGTCATACTGGCCGATAGAGGAGGAGCATGTAGAGTCATCGGATCTAGTTGCTGCATTTTCATTCCTAATAACGCGCCGTCTGTTTATTCAGCTATAACCAGACTTCATAAAATTGCCCATCAGTTACACCAGAATCCAGGCACCTGGACATGGTCCGGTTGGCTCTGGAGTATTATATCTGCCTGGGGATGGAAAGTATTGTCATTCCTAGGTATTGCAGTAATGATCATATTCAGTTGCTGCCTCTGTATACAATGTGGCCCTGCGATTTGCGGCATGTGCGCTACCTCTTGTATTCCTAGTCCTAAGTCCCGTTCCAAGACAATTCGAGACGAGCAAATGATGCTATATGAAATAATAGATGGTATCATGAATATAGATGTTTCCTGATGGAAACGTAGGGCACAAGGAGGGAATGTGGAAAAGTAAATTTTGCCATGTTATATGTGCCTACGTGTTCCCTATGTTATGTCCTATGTGCATGATCGATATGCATGTATTCCCCTTCTGATCGATTAAAGACGCAATTATAGTTGTGTCCATCTCTAATATGCCAGTTTCCAGTTTTCGTGAATACAACGAATATTAGGCCTATGTAAAGTTATGTTGCCACGTTTCACAGTGTGCACGTTAATTCATTGAAAAGTCCCCGTTTCTAGGCCTCAAAAGGGCCCGGACTCCGATTCAGCTCCTGTTTCCTGAACCCTCTCCGAGGAGCGATACAGCCCCCACCTGTATCCCTGACCCTTCACTTGCTTTCATGTCTCGCAGTGCCCGGCTCGGCCTGGCTCTGCCTCCGAGTCTGCCAAGAGTATGTTATGTTTCTAGTTATCAGTCCAGCCCTCCTTCTCTGCATTCCTAAGCTACTGAATCGCATCAATAGTTTCCGTCATGGTCTAGCCTTTATGTCTCCATGTAAGAGAAATACTGTATTAATATTAATAGAATATTCCTCGCACACGCACGACATATAGAATTATGCATGCACCAGTCTTAATGTCTGTTAGCCTTTACCCTGATAACTTTTGGATTCTATCAACATGTTCTCTAAACACCAGATACTAGATAGGCTTTAGGTACATGTCGCTCTGACACTCCAGACTTTCGTCTCCTCTTCTAGCGCAGAAGTCATAGCCCCCCAGTTCTCCCTAGTAACACGTCATTGCCAGTTTGCGCGCACCACTAGGTTAGAGGTCCCAGCTGCTCAGGTAGCCCCCTCCATGTTTCCGCCCCGTTTATGACATATTCTGTTACGTTTGCATCACATGTCTATGTATATGCCCTGTACACACCTCTTGTTACACCCACTTTATGCCTTATCTTTCGCGACTGCTACAAACCCCGCCTACTGCTACGCCTACTGTATTGACTGTAATGTATTTTGTTTAACTATATATACTAATGTACTGTTATTAAAAGTTGTCCTACCCTGTTCCTGCCCCCAGATGCGCATCTTCCCCAGATCCCGTACAGGCTGTCCTGTTCTTGTCCTTTATGCTTAATTAAAGCCTGTATACTCTAGCTACCTCGAATCTTGACTCTTATTTATTGAGCTATCTGTTTATATTGTATCCAGTCAAAAATAGAACCGGTAATTATTTATTTATTTACCACAGGAGGCTGAGGTTGCTGAGGGGGTTGGCGAAGAGGCCTGACCTCTGACTGCCCAACCCGCATGGTCTGTGGGTAACACATCCTTGGCCGCGCAGAGGCTGGGCAGCACGCATGCCATGGTAGCTGGGAGGGTATAGACGCAGCTGAAAGCATCTTCGGAGCCTGCGAAAGGCAGACTGGGGTTGGGGACATAGAAAGGTCCAAGGACCTGGCCATAGCACTGCTGTCCTTGAAGCGCTGAGTCTGCTTTGTCTCCGAAGAGACGGGAGCCATCAAAGGGCATGTCTATAAGCAATGGTTGGACATTCACCTGAAAAGGCAGTTGTTCTCATCCAGGCCTGTCGATGTAAAGTCACAGTCGAAGAAACCAATCTTCCCAGCAAGATGGTGGTATCCAGTCCACATATGATCGTGAACCATGAGCAGCACCTGCACAACAGAATCCCATAGAGCATTGGAGTAATGGCCCAAAAGGCACGCAGTGTTCACAAACCGCAGGGACAGGCTGCTGGGAAAAAAATCTTCTTGCCTAAGGTGTCCAGCCTTTTTGATTCCCTTACCAGTGGCAGTAGCGAATGGGCCAGAATTTACACAGGAAGGGAAGGTTTGGACAGCCAAGCTCTCCAGGGTAGGGAGTTGTCTGAGGAAATTGGGGTCTCCTGGGATCGGGCAGTGGCGGTGGGCAATCTTACTGTTCACAGGCGCCCCTGAGCTGGGATGGGCCAAGTCCCAAGCAGGACGTCTCTAATGGCTTCATTAAATGGGAGAAGCGGTTCTGAGGGAGTTACTCCCAGCAGAAGCACTGAGGGTATGCTAAGGTCCAGGGCATTGGCTGCCCTACTCACCACCATTACCAACACGCTCCCTCCTCCATACCCACGAGAGGGGGTGGGGTGGAATAGAAAGCATGCCAGTACCAGAAGTGTCCAGTCCACTGGCCTCAACCAAGCCTTCACAGCAGTCCACGTTGGTATCTAACAGCTGATATTCTGCAAGGTCCAGAGACCCCTCCAACTCTTTTGAGTCCTAGCCCATAGAAATAGGGAAGGCATGGCTCCAGTCCGTCTCGTATGAATTCCCTCTGGCTCCGTGTAGTGGATCAGAATGGGGACTGCGCTGTTGGATAGCACATCAGCATTGGAACCGGCACCGGGGAAGGATCAGGACCGGTGCCGATCCAGACCCATCTGTGGATCCAAGGGGCCCGAATGGTGCAGATTCAACGATGTGAAACCAGTAGGCCCCCTCCGAAACCTGCTGTGCCCTAAGGCGTCACAGCGGGAACGGGCCCCTCAAATGTGAGGCTCATGGCCTCATAAAACTTCTGAAGTTGAATGGGGCTCGCTCCGTCTAACAGAAACTTAGAGAGACGCAGAGTAGGTGTAGCCCCAACCGCAGAGCTTGGCCTTGAATGGTGACGCACTCGTATCCTCTTTAGATTGCGAAATGGGGCAAAGTTGAAGACAACCCTATGATCAAGACCATGGCACGCCGGGCAGCAAGGAGATTTTAGGACTGCTCCCACAGGCCTTGAGGATGCATGAAGTGGCAATCAGAGCAGGTCTTCAAGTTGTGGCTGTGCTCAAGACACCAGAGGCAAACAAGACGCGGGTCAGTCACAGACATCTGTCAATGACAGGTGCCACAGGGCTTGAAGCTTGCCGTCCTTGTGGAAAGCCTTGCCACATCAGGAGAAGAACTTTAAATAAAAGCTTCAACAACACTTTGAAAAAGCACAGTCAAAAGTGACTGATGGGGTTGCTCTCTCTGGATCTGCGCTGACTGACGTCAGCGCGCTAATGTAGCGCCTATAAAGGCAGAGCTGATTGACGGCACCTACCGGCGTGCAGGCGTCTGGATGCCTGGGAATAATTCTAAGGTACGGAATTTGAGGCTAGAAGTCTCCATCACATTCTTTTTATTAGGCACAGGCATTTTAAGTGCAGTTTTGAAATTATGTCGGTTGTTAGGAAAAGGTGTCCAAGCAGAACGAGGTCAATCTTTACATACAAGATTTACTGTGTTTGAAACTCAGTGGTATACAGTTGTCACACATAGATGTAATTATGACAGTCATTAGCAGAGCAGTTGGGCATGTATTCACTTTAGGTCATAATAACGAATCTACAAAACATTGGCATGTACTGAGAGTTACTATAAAAAGTTTATTCTTCAAAAATCAAATCTTTCAGATCGGCCATGAGAAAGTGCAAAGTAAGGAATCTCTCTCTCTCTCATTCTGAGACAGGAACTCTGACATTAGTCTTTAGACAGGATATAACAAATGGATACAACAAATGGCAGGCAAAGAAATGTATTGTAGGAAGCTGGCTCAGTATATGGTGTACACCCATTAGAGATACACCCTGTACTACAGGCTAGGCAACCCTTAGTGATAGTGTAAGAAGTCCCTGATAACCAAAGCTCTTGAGGGGCAGCTATAGAGAACAGCAAAGATATATCCAGGCGAGTGTAAAGCAGGTGCATTTACCACACAAGTCAGTCAGTGAAGATTACACAAGAATTTGATTTGATTTTAAATGTATAAAGCGCAACGAATGCCCGGGGGCGTCTTGGCGCTAGCAACTAAAAGGTCGGGTCAGGATGCGAGCGGGCGTGTTGGAGGTCTGCTCGGAATAGCCAGGTCTTTAGAGATTTCCTGAAAGAGGTAAGATTCTGGCTGTTTTTAGTTGAAAGAGGTAGGTTATTCCAGAGTTTAGCCGCTCTTACCAGAAAACTCCTGCCTCCCCAAAGTACCTGCTTAAACCTAGGTACTTGGAGCAGTTTCAGTTGTGCCGATCTGAGGTACATATTACATTATTCTGGAGGTCAGGTAAGAGGGACCTCTGCCGTGGAGTGCCTTAAACGTAATGCAGAGTGCCTTGAATACTATTCTTTTCTGTACCGGCAGCCAGTGAAGTGCTGCTAGCCGCTGGGCCACTGATTCGTGCCTGGGAATGTTCAGGATCAATCTAGCTGCCACATTCTGCAGGCGTTGAAGCGTACTCAGATGTTGATTTTGGATCCCAAGGTAAAGAGCATTACCATAATCCAACCTTGAGATTGCCAGGGTAGTTACCACTGTTTTCAGGGCTTCAGGGGGATGAACAACACTAGTGTTAAAAAATACTGTTGTATTTATTACACAAACAATTTGGTATATCTCAAATCCAGAGATATGCATACACAATAAAAATATCAGTAAAACAAGTAAACACATTAAAGCACATGGGCCCCTATTTGGGGTGGGTGGGGGGGCGGCGGACAAACCATATACTAAGTTTGTGAAATGCGAAAGGCGTACCTATACAAGACTACCACCCAAGGATCTTTAGGCCAGGTGAAGCACAGAACCACCAAGGGTAAGAAACTACGGGTCCTCAGGTGTTCGGGTGCAGAGGTGTCCAGAGAAAAGCATTGGGAAGTCGGGATTAGGCTTTTCAGGATTCAGGATCCTTCCCAGAGAACTCCTGAGAAAACCCATTAGATCCAGGGAGGATGGAGAGCACCCCCATCCGTGGATACCCAGAAAAAGCAGAAAACCCACAACAGGGAGACCGGATGCATACGTGTGAAGTGATGTCGGAACCGCCCGTTGAAATCATTGGGGGATCTTCGGAAGTCCAGCTGCAACTGTGATCTGTGGAACAGGTCAGTTGAACCCAGGTGTGGATTACGGATGAGAAGCACCTGAGGAGAGAGGAGACCGAGTCAAACCACCTGGAGTTTTCCAGGAGCACAATGCCTAACCTTCGAGGGTACTTTACGGTAGGATGGAAATTTGGATATGCGGCTGTGGAGACCAGGTGACTATGCAGGAACACAGGAACCATCCAACGAGCTGCCCCACGATGGTTGACGAATTGCAAGAGTTAGTGGCCAGCAGGACCAACAACAATCCTTGGCAACTGCAGCAATCATGCTGTAGGAAGAAATGCTTAGTTGTAGACCAGCAAGGTCTGAGAGACTCACCCTCCACTGTTAAGTCAGGGCCAACCCTCAGCAAGTAGGTAAGGTTACCCAGGAGGGACCCTCTGGCGGCAGGCACAGGGAGTATGAGGGAGGCCTCAGCAACACAGTGAAGATGTAGGCCCACGTTGGACGAGATTCAAGGAGGACGTCACTTTGCAGCAGGGTGATGTTTGAAGCTGGGGCTTATTGCAGTTCTAAGATCTTTGGACTGGAGAGTCAACAAGCCTTGGCAATGGCAGATAGACACGCTGCACAGGGGTCTGGTTCCAGCAGCTCAACGATGGATTGCAGCCTTCCAAATTGTACATAAGACAGGCCTGGCCTCGGGAGAACTACCAAACCCCCACTTGTGTTGTCGAGCCTTGAAGAGTCTGTGGGACAGTAGGATCCACAGACCGGTCGTTGATGTTGAGGTTCCTGCGGCTGCACGGAAGCCACAGATACTGCAGGATGGTTGCAGAGCACATAGACTAAGTTGCAGTAGGAGCCTTTTGTACCAGGAGCAGTCTTATCTTTAGTTCAACACAGCCAACAGCAGAGTACAGTATCCAGGAGCAGAAAAGTCTTTTGGGAGGATACTGAAGACAAGTCTTGCAGCGGAATCCTTCTTCAGACGAACATAGGGTTCTAGATTCCAGTATATGATATCATGCAACTAACACGGATATCGTTGTAGTTACATGATTCAAATTTATTTTATACCAAGCACGACCAGGTTCGGTGAAACCATTATGTAGCTGGACAGAGTTTGCTAGAGTCCACTACATACCTTAAAATGGCTTACCCGCACTTACAAATCCCAGAGAATGGTTTTGTAGGGGAGTGTCTGCTCATGTAGGGACACCCTCACACTTTGAACAATGCACTCTGCTCGTAGGCGGATGGGCCTACCTTAGTAGTGACCTATAGGTTATAAGCGCAGTGACCAGGATATAAGTAAACCTTATATCTGAAGTGAAAGTTGCATGTACCCTTTTATGCAGGCTGCAATGGAAGACCTGCAGACACAGTTTGCATGGGCTTCCATGGGTGGAATAATACATGCTGCAGCCCGTGGGAGACCCCTGGTGTACCAATGCGACGGGTACCTTAGTACCATATACTGGGCATCTACACGGTTACACCAGTATGCCAATTGTAGGGTGTAGCACCACTTACCAGTCAATTTAGGGGAGAGAGCACAGATAGTGGGGTCCTTGATTGCAGGATCAGAGTGCACTACATTAAAAACACACCAACACCAGGCAAAACGTGGGGTCAACCATGTAAGAAAAATCTACTTTTCTACATGTATTGCAAGTATAATAATCTGTTGCAAATTACATTATTCATACTTTTTTGTACAAAAATCTATAAGCATCAAAACAGTGTATATGGACAAAGCGAGACTACTAGAATAGAACTAAGCATCTGCATCACTCTGATGCTTTACTTTCCCTCCATCATTTACTCACAATCAGCTGTTGACTAGGGAGTCAGCTTAGTGATTCCTGACCCCCACCCACAATACATCGTGCTAATTTTGTACAGGGAAGATCCACAAGCACTTCGGGTCCTCGGAAGGTTTTGTGTTCGGCTCCCATTTGGATGGAGCAAGATAAAATAAGCAGTCTATTCCCAAATTCTTCAATCCTGCACATAGGGATAATCAAGATGTGGCTCAAGGACTGGATCATGAGCTGTTGTCCGCTAATAATCGAAACAACAGTTTATGTTTTAGCATAAAATAGTGGCAGCATTCCCAGCCAAAGTATAACCTTCTTTGCCCAAATAAATCAGTGGGAAAAAAGTTCAGGACCAGGTAGAAAACACAGCGATAAAAATAAATAATACTGCAGAATATTTTACATATCAACAAATGAATGGCTCTAAACTCCAACGAGCTAATTAAAATGGAAATTTCAAACTTGAAAAGGTTATAGGGAATTGATTTTACATGAAGGCCCTTGAAAATGAAAGAAGAGCATTTAATAATTACATTGGTTGGAGAGTTGCAACTGCATGAGCTGAAGTGCACTCTAGAATGTGCAGACAAATGTTTTACTGGATAAGAAGGAGGAAGAGATTATCTCCATGAGGACCTACTCTCCCCACAGTATAAAACCTGTCCAAACAGATGCCTATAAAACCTGCACTAAACAGACGTTTGTGTATGCCAAAGTGATTCAGATCATGAATAATGGTCTTCAATGCCTCTTCAATCAGTAACTCAGTGGGGAATTTTTTTTTTCTAGATGCATAAATAGGCTGGCACAAACTGATGAAAAACCACCTTAAGACAAAAAACTCCTAATGTTAGTGGCGGCTTGCAATAGAAACAAGTTACTTACCTTATGAAATTCTCCTTCCGGGCTGCAGACTATTCCGGAAGAGCTTTGGCGCCATGCAGTCCCAGCTGCAATTCTACCTCCACACATGCCAACCCCGGAGTACATCAGGTGAAAAAAAGTGTGCTGATATCAGTACCAGATACCTTTTCCGTGACCCACCAAAGGGCACAGCAAGAAATACAGAGCAACAACACCTACAAAGCACACATAGGGGTCTATTCACAAAGGTAAACTTTCACGAGTAAAACACATGAAAATGTATTCTTATACTTTGCAGTACATTTTTGCTATTAACTACTTTTTTTATTAAATATTTAATTTATATATATTTAATGTAAATTATTATTTTTAATTAAAAAAAACACATCTGACAGACTGGAGATGGAGTAGGACGCCATTCGCCAGATTTCAGTGGGCCCTACAGCACTTTAAAGCGAGACACAGCGGCCCCATCTGTATTTGGGTGGGCCCTAAAGCACTTAGAGAGACACAGTGCCCCCATCTGTGTGGGGAGAAATGAGTGGCTCCAACAAGGGAGGAGGTTGGCTTTGGTGATCGAGGTGCTCCAAGCTAAAAGCTGCCTGGGAGAGACTTGGCAGGAATTTCGCCCCAAACCCGCAAGCCAGAGACCAGCCGCCATCTTGCGAAGAGGGCCGTGATACACTGCTAGCAGCACCGGTGGCACTGTGTGGGGGCCACAGTGGCCAATGACAATCACCCCTCCTCCCCAGTTGGAGGTGAGCATGGTGGGGGCTCCGATCTGCGAGGTGACCCCCCCCCCCCCGCCCACAGGAGAGATCGAGCGCTTCTGCCCCCAAGTCCGGGCCCGATGGACTGTGGCTGCAAGAAACGCGTTGCAGCTGTTGCTCAAGCACGGCCCTTGCGGTGCAGCTGGATGCACTTTGGGTGGCACTGACCTCTGTATAGACAGTGGAAACCCCATCCCAGCAAGGCAGGCACCCCTCTTTAACCCCTTCGACGCTCATGACGAGCTGGGCTCGTCATGAGGTAGCCTCCTCGCACGCTCATGACGAGCCCAGCTCGTCATGAATAAAGGGAATATACAATTCTCAGCACAGGAGGGGAATACCATAAGCATTCATGTGGTTAACAAACTGACATCTCCATAAGGCTGGGAGGCCCGCGCAGCACTCCGGAGGTCTTAGCCACCATTTTGAGCATAAAGCACTCTCCTGAGAAGCACCTACAAGAGGGGTGATGCGGGCCCTGCTGGGACACTGTGATTCACCTGGGCTCTGTGGGCCACCACACTCTGCCCTAAAAGCACCTGACTGCAGGCGAAGAGCACAGGGGTCCCGTCCTGCCTTGCCCTGGGTGGGCTGCCATGTGCAAGAATTCCAGCCTAGCCCTCCGCTCCAGAAAGGGATGTTGTGAGGCCAGAGAGTGAAACATTATAGCTCTGTCACAAGGGTGACTGATATCCCATTGGCAGAAATATAAATCCCATTATATCCTATAGGATTTATATTTAGGCAAAGGGGATATTTATCACTGCTGTGACAGAGTAACCCATCCGTCAAGATTTAAATGAGGCCCCAAGACTGTCCAGCAAGCGGATAGCACCCCTTCCTACTGCAGCAGCAAACACCCCTGCCCTCATCGGAGTGCTGAAGGGGGCTGTCCACTATCTTGGATGTGCCAGGAGTCACTGGCGATGACAGGGTAGCAACTCCCATAGAGTAAGCTGTGATCATGGACCTGTGGGGGCCCTGCTCTGCGCCCTGGCGGGGCGCCTGGGGGTAGTTGCGTGCAACGATTGCTAGACTCTGCCAGAAGGCATTCATTTTGATAGCGATTCACCCGCATTCATGCGGCTGAAGTCTCTTGATCACGGACTACCATTCCTCTATGCACTCTGTGGCTTGGGTACTCGTCGCCCCTCGCTGGTGCATCCATCCGTTCGACAACTCCTGCGAGAAAATAGTGGTAGTCCACACATTCCTAGATTCGAGGAATCTGCTGCCTTGGGAGCCCTCCTTGCCCTGCTATGCCCAGAGGCAGGGCATCCAGGTACACATCTGTTGTCTCCCTCTGGGCCAAAACCCCAAGAGAGGATAGGAGTAACAAGTATGAATCCTCCTCGCAGCTTCCGGGGACCCTTACAGCTCTTCCCATCACACAAGACTACATGGAAAAATATCATAGCGACATACAGATTGAAATTGGCTCCCTCAAATCGGACTTTAAGAGCTGTATCCAGAAGCTTCGTACTGACACCACTCCAATATGTGTGAGAGTGGACGTTCCGGAACACACAATGAAATCTCGTGCGGATCAGGAATTGCTCTGGCGATAGAGTCATGCCAAAAGAGCAACAAATCTAATTCCGGCAAGGAGGACTTTGAGAACTGCAGTTGCCGTAACATTCACATTCGAAGGGTCTCTGAGGTGTCTAGGGGGAGGCCATCCAGACCTTTACCAGGGACCTGCTGCGAGCCATTAAAGGGGGCCGGAGAACCCGCTACTCACCCTGGACAGGGGAAGTCATGTTGCAGCCCGGATGTTCAGATGGAGCCCCTGACATTCTCACTAGGGTCCATTTATTCCTGGACAAGGAGGCCATCCTGAAGGCTGTGAGAGGAGAGTCTGACATAGTCTTCGACGGCCACACTGTACAGATCTTCAAGACATCTAACATATAATACTCAAAAGGAGAAGGGATTTCAAGCCCGAGAAACTGTGTGACCTGGGTATTTAAATATCCATGGGACAACCCATTCGGACTCCTCTTCCAATGGTGAGCAGGCAATGGATTATAAGATCGCTGACTGTAGCTAAACGCTTGTTGGCTCTGCTTATTGAATCTCCAAGTCGGGAACCTCGCACCCACCACTCCGACCACCCACTCCCACTTCATCCCACCCCTCCTGAAAGGCCAGACGGGTGGCACCTTGCCTTGCAGACGGTCCAGGGCCACAGGCCAGATCACCGTTCAAAAACAAAAGCCTTTTATGCGGCAAAAGATATTAATTTGCATCTGCAAAATATGAAGCAAGAGCGCTCACAGGTCTCCAACTGATGCTCCTTGCCGAACTCCTCCTAGTGAAATTATCACTGCAAACACGGGTTATATCCGGTTAACCTGATGCCGTTTATTTTTTCAGGGTCCACAGACATGAAGTCGGACACTCCTGAACATTCGTCGCTGTCTCAGAAATATTGCCCCTATTAGCCTCAGTCATATATTTTCACACATGGTTTGGTTGTTGCATTGTAATCCCAGTCGCCACTTCCCCCACGTTTACTGGGCCTTGCTCCAATGAGGGTGACTCCTCTATAGGAAAGGACGAGTCTTCTTACCCGTCTTGTGTTCGAGAAGTCCACTGTGTTGGTCCCTGTTGGCCTGCTCGTTTCACCCAGGTTTAGTCCCCTTTTTCTCCACCTTGCTACTAGATGCGAGTCCTGTGCGATTTGGGGAAGGGGGGCAGATTCCCAGTCTTATATTAGAGCAGGCATATAGGGCCCTGCCCCGTCTTCTAGTAACACCACACAAACCAAATAGATCATGGGGTCCTTGAACAACAATAAACTTCTATCCCTAAATGCCAAAGAGCTTTATTCCCCAGTAAGAGGAGGAAAGTCTGGAGCTATATTCTTCAGCAGGATCCTGATATTTTCTTACAAGAAATCCACCTGCTTAGGGAAGACAGACATTGCATGGCCTACCCTCGCTATCCCTGCCAACACTGAGAAAACACAGATTCCAGACCTGCGGAGTCGCTATTTTAAAAAAGATTTCTATTCCAAGTCACTGAAAACGTCTCAGGACCCAGGCAGGCGGTTCCTAAACGGTTGAAAGGGAGAGATCAACCCTGACTCTACTCAACTTATATGCCCGAATCAAGCACAAGATCCGTTTCTACGTGGGATACTTAACAGCCAGCTAGGATCTACTGGAATAGTGAGCAGGGACTTTAATTTAGTTTGAGATTCCGTCTTAGACAGAACTACAGCACACTTTCAGGTCACTGGGGCCATGTCTGGACAGCTTCGAGAGGAGTTCAAGGACACTGGCTTGGTTGATGCATGGCACTATCTACATCTGGATACATGGGATTATTCTTTATATTCACAAGCACATCAGTCTTACTCACACATGGACTATAGATTCCTCACACACTCCCTCTTAAGGGACCTTTCTATCAGCACAGATCTCCAACATCTCGGTATCAGACCAGGCCTGTATGGAACATGTATTTTTACCCTAACTTAAGCAGTACATGGTTAACTCTTTAAATATTTTATGCGTACTACAGTCGTCACACTGACAATGTCAGCCCGTGATAAAACGCTTATCCCTAAGCCAACTATTTGCGCCTTAATCGGCCAATCGCTTGACTTAATACAGATTCCAAAATCTATATCAAATTGCTGGCTGATTGCCTGGAGACACTCCTGCCAGACATGATTGACCTTGCCAAGGCCAGTTTTATTAAACAACCACAGGGCACTGATAACATCAGGCATCTCGCCTAGCTGGTTGAGAAGGTTCTGGCTTATAACATCCCAGCCTGACTTTTCTCGCTTGATGCGGAGAAGGCATTTGACAGAGCCAATTGTGCCTTCTTCCGAACCATTTTTCTTAAGATTGGTCTGGGTCCCACAATAAGCAAAATCATGGCCCCATATGTCGTGCCCATAGCTGCTATCAGAGTGAATGGACAGATCACCCGCTCCTTCGCCCTTCCTCCGCTCATATCTGGCGACCCGGACCTGCAAAGTCGTTGAGATGGGGATAGACTGGCAATCGAGGCAAGCCTCATCCCTTCCCTTCCGAAACACCCTAATCTGGACTTTACACCAGCCCTTCCTCCTGGGTATTTCCCAGACTGGAAAAAGGGTGAATATAGTACCCTATATGACCTATTCCAAGGGTCGATTATCAAGCCCTTTGAGCAATGTAAACTTGATTTTGCTGTCCTGTCACTATCAATACTTCTAGTGTTGCCAATAGGCCTTATTACCTTTCCCCTCCCCCCCAATGTAGCAGGTGCCACCCGCTCTCTTACCCGGTTTGAAACCCTAGTGCGCGTCTTCTAGGGATTCAAGGGACTTATTTCCAAGACTTATAGCGTACTACAAAACTCCTGCCTTCTCCCACAACACCCATACCAAACTAAATGGGAGCTAGATAGTACCTTGGGCATATTCCCATAAACAATGGGAGATCCTTTGGTGCAAAACTCCTAAGACCCACAGGAGCATATCTCAATAAGATTCGGCATATAAATTAATGCTACAATGGTACTATACTCCTGAACGCTTAAACACCATGTTCTCTGCAACTTCTGCTACTTGTTGGAGGTGTGACCTGCAGGTTTTGGACTTCCAGAACATCTGGTGGTCGTGTCCATTTCGCACTATATTCTGGAAAGAAATCCTGGGACATATCAAGAATACACAGGAGTCACATCAGAGGCAGCGACATACGCGGACTGGTATCTTATCCACCACATGACTGGGGCAGCGAAGCAACTCATAGCCCTGGCCTGGAAAACCACATCTGCCCCCTCAGCAGAGACCTGGTTTACTCTCCAATGGCACATTATGGCTATGAAACAGTTGTCGCACAAGTGGGCATTTACTGAATGGGAATTCACTTGCCTCTGGCTATATGTCACACACGGAACAGCTATGCTTTTAGCCTCCTAGGCTCCTGGCCCTCCACCTGTTTGACTAAAGGTTCCCTATGCTAACAATGTGAAACAATAGCCATTGCTGGACAGTTACACGGACTGGGACCTCCACTCACCCCACTTGAGTGGTGCCCACTCCTAACCGCCCCACTGCAGATTTTTCCTTGAGTGCTTACCGACGTCACATAGCTGGAGAACTCTCCCCCACCCACATCTAGTTCTTTGTTTCCATCTTTTTTTGTGTGTGTCCGTTGGCCCTTTGCCCTCTTGTGTGAGCACTGTTCGGCAGTGCCCGCTAGACCCTTTGGTGGAGCTCCCTCGCAGGTGCTGAGCACAGACTTTACAGGTGGAATTAACATTCTAGCAGACCAACCCACATACCTAAAGCCGGATTAAAGTGGACACGGGGCCCCCCTTTGGTTCCTGAACTGCCTACTGCCTAGTGTGCCATGGCCCTTTCCCAGATTAAATCACAAAGCCTCCGTAGCTGCTCATTGCTTGATTTGCTGCATTCACGCCCTGGGCGGATACTGATGCCATTATACTGCACATATATGTCTTAAGCTGGTTTATGAACTGACACAAAGATCAAACCTTTTACTGCTTTGTTTTGTATTGTACTGTTTGTTGAAAACCTAATAAACCGATTCTGGACAACAACAAAAAATCCCACCTAAAGTTAAACGTTCTATTTATTATGTATTATAATTACAAAATTATGTATAGAATTATTAATATTTATTAATAAAAATGTAAGTTAGATTTATTTTTAAATGACATTTTTTCAATAAAAGTTCCCAAAAATATTTTCTATTATACATAATTTTTGTAACATTAGATTCATTTTTTTTTTTTTTTAAGTCCATATAAAATAATGTATTTTAACATCATTCCTTTAGGGTTCTATTTTAAGTCCCAGCCTTTTCTTTGGAACAGTGCTGCAGTACTAGTGGTTAACATGCATGGTCCTGGACTAGTTCCAGGTATGAGCTGGAGTAAATTTACTACTGGTTTCGGTACATTTTGGATGTAATAAATTTTGAAGTGCAGTACTCAGTTTTTGTCTGTCCTTCCATAGCCCCCGTAGCATCACTAAACCCCTCCTTACTACACCCAAACCCCTCCCATTTAGTGGTAGCTAACATATTTTCAGGTAATCACCCTGGTCCCTCCCACATTTACTACCAAGTAGTAAGTTTACATGTATGAAGATCTATCTCAGGATGCTTGTTTCCGGTTCAGGGAAGACCTGGCTTGGCAGTTTGGGCTGGACTGTTCCCATGAGGCACAGGGTCAAGACTGATTTGCATATAGCTGGGTCTGAACTGGGGTGGCGAAGTGAGCTAAAGCACGATGATGGCTTCAACCCAGATCTGTGACTGGGGGGGTGAGTGTCTGAAAAGTTTCAGCACTCTGTCCTTCATCTACTTGTGTTTGCTTTGAAGATCTATCTCCCCATGGTAAAGATAGGAAAGGTGGGGATTTACACTTGCAGGTCTGTAAAGTGAATGCTATAGTAAGTAGTACTACTTTAGTACCAATTTCCAAACTACAAAATACAGTTTGTGAATCAGTAACACTGTGTGCATACCTTGGAATCTGATTAAACACAGCACTAACTAGCTGTTAGACCCTGAAATTCCAGTCTCACCTGTTTTAACTCCAGAGTGCTGTCTGATCGCAAGGAAGACACTGATGCTGAGCGCACACAGTCTAGACATCCAATGGTCCTGAGAGCAGGACAGTTTCCTCGAGGAAGAGGACTTCTCCTTCCGATAGAATTTATGTTTTTTATGGGAAGATCTGATGGGTGACTCACTTCTAAGAAGAGAAAAACAATGTCACCTCCACACCGACCTTAGCCAATATTCACTTTTCCTCCTGGTTACTGATGGTTTTTGGGTGCACAGAGAAACAAGAGTATTAGGCTGTGCCATTATGCTTCAGTCTCCAAGCAGCACAAGCAGATGTTATGGGGATTCGAAGGAGATATCATCTTCTTGCAGCACCAACGACAAGGTTTATAGTCTGAAGCTTTTGCAAAAATGTTGTTAAAATACTTATGAATTTCAGGGAAACACCACTATCGCTCAAGACCTGCGTTGATGAGATGCAGGAAAACAGGAACTGATATCAGAGAACTAGTTGGGACATAATTTACTCATGTAACGAAGAGGACTTACAAGTAGGGCCACACAGCACCACCTGGCAGTGATAGAGCAACCTTGCTTGGGAAAAACTTTTCATGACTAGACTGAAGCCTGTAATGACTGGAAGTCCTATCCAATAGAAAAATGTATACTGATACTGTTGGGGAAAAAATAATTGATTAGACCATAAACTGTCTAAATTGGCACTACTTTTCCTAATCCACTTTTTATAAAGCGCACAGCAACTCCATAGGGGTTTCCCAGTGCTAGCGTCAGAGAGGGTACGCCAGAGGAAGTAGCTCAGAACAGCCAGATTTTCAGCTCTTTGAAAAATCGAGAGTAAGGGACATTGTCTGAACTGTTCTAGGAGTGAGTTCCACAACTTGGGACCCGAAGATGCTAAAGAGCGGCCTTCCATCTTTGACCGTTTAATTGTTGGGCTCACATAAGGAACAAAGAGAGCAAGCCGGTTGATACACTTTCACAAAGTCATGTAGGTATTGTAGGCTAACCCCTGTTCTTGCTCTGTGCATTATAGCACAAGGTTTTGAACCTAATTCACTTCTCTATTGAGAGTCAGTGCAACTCCCTCAGCAGACCCACCACTTAGGTCCGCTTCGGAAGCCTGTAAAGCATCCTTGCCGCGGAGTTTTGCACAACCAGCAACCGTCCAATGGAGGCTTTGTCTGCCCCCATATAGTGTGTTGCCATCATCCAATTTTGCCTTCATAAGTGCCTACACAACAGTACATTGCGCCGAAAATGGGAGAAAACTAATTATCTTTCTCAACCATTTAAAAAAGGAACAAGCATTTACAATGCAATGGTTTCGCCTTTGGAAAAGTTAGAGCTATTGGCATTGTAAATGACAAAATTTGTATTTATGTGTTGGTTTTGAAAACAGATAAATAAATGGCATTGTCATTTACATTGCCATTAGCTTAATCTCTGCAGTCCCTCTGCACTCCCTAGCACTCTGCACTCCCTAGCACTCTGCACTCCCTAGCACTCTGCACTCCCTAGCACTCCCCAGTCACTCTGCACTCCCTAGCACTCCCCAGTCACTCTGCACTCCCTAGCACTCCCCAGTCACTCTGCACTCCCTAGCACTCCCTAGTACTCTGCACTCCTTAGCACTCTGCACTCCCTAGCACTCCCTAGTACTCTGCACTCCCCAGTCACTCTGCACTCCCTTGCACTCCCCAGTCACTCTGCACTCCCCAGTCACTCTGCACTCCCCAGTCACTCTGCACTCCCCAGTCACTCTGCACTCCCCAGTCACTCTGCACTCCCCAGTCACTCTGCACTCCCCAGTCACTCTGCACTCCCCAGTCACTCTGCACTCCCCAGTCACTCTGCACTCCCCACTCTGCACTCCCTACTCTGCACTCCCTACTCTGCACTCCCTACTCTGCACTCCCTACTCTGCACTCCCTACCTCTGCACTCCCTACCTCTGCACTCCCTACCTCTGCACTCCCTACCTCTGCACTCCCTACCTCTGCACTCCCTACCTCTGCACTCCCTACCTCTGCACTCACTTTGCACTCTGCACTCACTTTGCACTCTGCACTCACTTTGCACTCTGCACTCACACTCTGCACTCACTAGTCTGCACACTCACTACTGTGCACTCACTACTGTGCACTCACTACTGTGCACTCACTACTCTGCACACTCACTACTCTGCACTCACTACTCTGCACTCACTACTCTGCACTCACTACTCTGCACTCACTACTCTGCACTCACTACTCTGCACTCACTACTCTGCACTCACTACTCTGCACTCACTACTCTGCACTCTACACACTCACTCTGCACTCTGCACAAAGATCCGTTACAATTAAAATAAAACGATGTGTAAAAAATTATATGAAGTAATCTTCCTCGAGTTTTTCTAGCACCCGATTCTCTCCCTTCCTTCCCCCTTCTAGCTCCCCACCTCACCTTCTGCCCACACTTTTTCAGATTATGCTGTGAATGGGTGCAAGTATTTATTTTACTTAATGCAGTTTTATATAGCGTAAACTTTTCTAGCACCCGATTCTCTCCCTTTCTTCCCCCTTCTAGCTCCCCACCTCACCTTCTGCCCACACTTTTTCAGATTATGCTGTGAATGGGGGATGGCGGGCAAAAAGAGATGGGGTGAAGGAGGGACGAGGGGGTCGTAGGGAGGGGGGTGGGGCACCAAGGACGGATGGTGGACGTGGTATACAAGGACGAGGGAGGGATAGAGTTATTGGGTGTAGGTATAGGGAGGGTCGTAGGAAGTGGGTACGAAGGGAAGGGGCCGGAATGGAAGGGGGGAGACGAGGGAGGAGATGAAGAGAAGAAACGGCAGGAGAGCTGAAGGAAGGGGGCCGGACAAGCTGGCTGCAGAGGGAAGAATGGCTGAGTGAAACCGGGTAGTGGAGAGAAGGAGGGACGAAGTGAAGGAGATGTGAGAAGGATAGGATGAGAGGGTTGGAAGGGAGCCTGGCTGAGGCTCGGCAGGGGCTGGAGCGGAGTGAAACCGGGTAGTGGAGAGAAGGAGGGACGAAGTGAAGGAGATGTGAGAAGGATAGGATGAGAGGGTTGGAAGGGAGCCTGGCTGAGGCTCGGCAGGGGCTGAAGCTGAATAACAGACAGGATGCAGCGGGGGTCTGTGTGGGGTGATGGAGGGGTAGGTGAGGCGAAGGGTCGTGAACTGATGGTGGGAAGAAGGGGCACCAGAGGAGAAGACGGACTCAGGAGAGACAGGCAGGGAGGAGGAAATGAAGGGGAGGTGGACTGAGAGATTGGGGTAACTGGAAGGCGTCTTGGAATGAAGGTTTCGCAAGTATAGAGCCGAGACAAGAGTGAAGGGATGGGTGAAAGGGGCTTAGGGGGTCGTGGTAGATGACACTCGGGAGGGGTGGTGTTCGAGGTGATGTAGAAATGACCACACATCATTGATAGGCTGGTGCAGACGAAAGAAGCATATCTATGTGTGCGCAAAATGCAGACATAGAAAACCTGTCGGACATGTCATCATGGACATCCACAAAAGCGGTGAGCAGGGTTGTACTATGCACACGAGTACACATTGTGATTATTTTGCTGTTTTATATAGCGCAAACTCGACCCGAAAGTATCAGTATCAGCTTATAATCGTTTCAATAATGCACAAAACTGAGGCTTTCTTTAAAATACTTCAGTGATGAAAAAAAAAGAGGCTTTCTTTAAAATACTTCAGGGATGTAAAAAACGAGGCTTTCTTGAAAGTACTTTGAGTTCGTCCTTAAATGCTTTACCAATATTTTACTTTCCCCCAACTATGCAGTTCTGGATTAAGGGCGCCCCGAGGGGGTACAGTACAGCTCTTGCTGCCTTGGAAGGAATGCCCAGTACCTGTTGATGCGCGGTACACGCGGGGTGGGCTCTGGATGCTGGTCTTGTCGAGCCGGTCCGGCTTGGGGCAGACGTTCTCTCTGGCAGGCAGATTCCCCCAGAGGCGGCAGCGGCACGGGGCGGCCTGTACTTAAGTACAGTGCGGCTCTTGGGTGCGGTGCGGCCTCGGGGACAGGTGCGGGGCCAACGCGTACACTTCAGGCGTACGACGCAAACCTCTACCAATGCAGGCTCGCAGGATCAGAGGTGCTGTGCTTTAATGCGGGCAGGTTGGTGCGAGGCGTACGGCCACAAAGACAAGGCGGTACGTCTCGCAGGGGGGGTCAAGATCCAAGACAGGCGCGAGGCGTACGGCCACAAAGGCAAGGCGGTACGTCTCTCAGGGGGGCTGAAAATCAAAGGCTGGTGCGAGGCGTACGCTTCTGGCGTATGACGCGTATTTCAGTCGGGGCGAGTCTGAGTGGGGAACTGCTTCTTCTGGGGATAACCCGGTGCCGGGGAGAGGGTACGCTGTGGCGTATGCGGCGTCTCCACAGGCAAAGGGCGAATCTCTCGAGCTTCTCCCCCCAGTGGGGATACAGCAGGCAAATCAGGGCGTCCTTCAGGAGGGCGAGGCGGGTGTGGGCAGCCCAGCTTGGCAGTGTGAAATTGGCTCGTGGTCAGAGCGGGTCACACGGGGCGTGCAGGCACAGGACAGGACAGCCGCGCAGCAGTCCCTGCAAAGGACACTTCCGAAATGGCGAAAACAAAGCTTTACAAAAAAAAAAGAAAAAACACACGCCACAGCCGCATGATGTGAGAAAAGGGGCAGGATGAGAAAAACATCGCAGGAACGCCCACGAATCGCCTCGAACCATGACAGACAGATCTCACTTCCAATGGCTAGCCTCCATTTATGGAGCTAGCCAATGGAAGTGAGAGGCGTGACAAAGGCACCATACTCTTCTCAAAAGTTTTCGCCTTGCGCGAAAGTCTGCTGCGCAGCTTTCGGCGAGGCGAAACCTAAAAACATCTTGAGAGAAGCCCAAACGAATGATGGACTGTTACTGAAAGAGGACTGAAAAGAGAGCGGATCATTTTTCATATTTTGAGAGCTCAATTTAATAAATGACGGCTCATCTAAGACGAGCTCTTCCAGTTTCCATATTTCGTAGTACCCCGGTACATTCCCAGATACGAGGTCGTTTTTACTTAAAGGACATTTCTGGCACCTTAAATTAATGTGTACTGTCACCTATGGTGCTGGAGGCATTTAATATGAACATTCACTGGCAGAATAAATGTTTTAGTAATTCTTTCTGTGCAAAGCAGACAAGATGGACGATACAGGCCTTGTAAGGTTCAGTAATGGAGAGCCTCTACTAACAGTCGATGTACACTTTGACATAAAATACTTAGAGGATGCTGAAACAAATGAGATTCGAAATTCAATTAACCAATCTCTTGAAAGTTATGTGGAAACACACATCAAGAAAAGACAAGTAAGAGAACGATAGCATCAGCTTATCAGAGAGTGCAGGTGCAAATGAAGTTAAACCAAGGGGGCTCAAACCTGCTGGAGCCCCTCTGTGATGGAGGTGACTGGTGACATCCCACATGTCAGCGACGACAGCATGTATCCATCTGGACCAACAGAACTATTAAAGTTTCCTTGCTGTTGAAAAAGTAACCATAGCGTTACAGGATGCTGCGAAAATTATGCCGAAACAAATGGTTCAAGCATTCTTAACCCCACAACCTTAGTAGGTGGGAGCAAAAATTAAATGTTCTAAAAGCATTAAAATGTGGATGTTTATTAGCAGAAATATTCAAATGAGCTCCGGGAGCAATAATAAGCTACAGTGCAACAAACAAATACAATTTTAATGGCAAAAGTGCATTCTGATATCACCAAACTTCTTTTTATACATGCAAAAATAGTTCTAATGAACCAAGCAGAGAAATAGCACTACAAAACCAATACAATGCTAAACATTGTGCATACACGTCCCGAAGATGGAAGGTGCTTTCTAAAGAGCATCCACAAGCCCCCAGGGTACTGAACACTTCAATTAGATCATCAAACATTACTACACAGAAAAAACACAAATCCAAGACTAAGCAGAAGAAGTGGCTAGCAGATAACATTGTAACCCACAGGCATACGCATCTATTGCCCTTGTTCAAACCCAGGTTGTTCTTTCAACGTACAGTGAGAAAGCGGACAGGTTACTAGGATTATAGGTTTACTTTCTAATTTGGCCACATTCAGCTATATGAAGCACTCTCGTATGAAGTGTTATGCTCGGTTGGCATCACAAGGCTTGATGTCAATGATTTTCACTGACTTCTGTGAGATTCAAACATCTGCACTTGGTATTTACAAGGGAGGGCTTGGGAAAAAGACATTCTTCCTAGACATAAGGGCTTGGAAAACAAAGGCTTCCTTTTAAATTGTTAAAACAAAGGAGGGTAACTTGAAAATAGTACATTTCAATTAACAATGTTTTGGAGGATACCCAAGCTGTAGAGCTCGGAGCAGTAATTGAGAGTTATTTCAGGATCTGCATCTGTTTTGAGTTTGTCAGTGTCCATTCCGGGGTGTATTTTTGTTCTGAACCACAGCCAAAGATGACTTTTTAATAGTTTTCTGTTTTTCAGCACTGTCTCACCTGTATATGGCTTCTTCCGCCCAAATTGTAATGATTTTGCAACAGTTTACAAGTTATAACTTTGGCTCACGTCCACTATTTACGTAGTTATTTTAGAAACAGATGTAGAGTCACAATGAAATAAGTGTCAGAAGGAATAGGTTACTTACCCTGAAAGCATCTGTTTGTGTCATGCAGTGCTGTAGATTCACATGTTAGCATACTCCTGCCATCTAATATTGTGTCCAGATGTGTGCAAGTTGTTTTTCTTCGAACAAGTCTTTCAAGTCATTCGGTAGATTGAATCCTACTCTTGGTGATAATATGCCTGGGCATCAACTTCGTGGTTAGATTGTTCTTCCACAGGCAGGTGAGAATGGAGTGTACAATAAGTGTAAGTAAAGAGATGTCCATGTGCATAAGAAGTAGACTGAATTGGCCAAAAGTGTCCGGGGAGGGGGTGGGTGTCTGTAAATCTACAGCACTAAATGCCACAAACAGATGCTTATAGGTTAAGTAACCTACTCCGTTCGAGGCCTGTGTGGCTGTAGATACACATCCTTTGCATAGACTATAAAGCAGTCCTCCTCAGAAGCGGTGGCTAACTTGTGGGTGTTGAAGTTGTTTGAAATAGTGTACACAGCACTGCCGTCCTACATTAGCTTGTTGGCGTGGTAAAACATCCACACAATGTTTTCATGAAAGTGTGTGGTGTAGACCATGTACCTGCTTTGCATGTGTCAGCCACAAGAATGTTTCCCAGGAAGGCCATGGATGCTCCTCTTTGTTATGAATGCACTTAACTATCCATTTGGTAATACCCGATTCAGATATAGGGTTTCCTTTATAAGTTGCTGAAAAAGCAATAAATAGTTGTTTAGTTTTCCAAAAAGTTTTTGTTCTATCAACAACATTAGTGCTATTTTGACATCTACTGCACGTAGAGTTCTTTCTGCAACCAAGTCTGGTTGAGGGAAGAAAACCTATAACTCAATCAATTGATTAAGATGAAAGTGAGATAACTTTTGGGAGAAAGTTAGGGTTTGTATGAAGGTCTCTGTGGAGCTGGAAGAAATGCTGTGGAGCAATAAGGTTAATGCTCAAAGCTCACTACTGTGTCTACATGAGGTAATGGCAAATAAAAAATACCACCTTCCAGGATAGAAATTGAAGGGGGCAGTTATGCATGGGCTCAAAAGGAGGTCCCATGAGGCGTGTAAAACAAAGCTAAGGTTCCATGTAGGAGCAGGTGGAACCCTTGCTGGAATTTCTTTTTTCAGCCCTTCCTTGAAGGCTTTATTGACAAGTATTTTTTAATAGAGATATGTGTTGCCTATTAAGTAGATAGGCAGTGATTGAAGCGAGATGTAACCTTATGGAGGTGATTGCTAGAACAGAGACTTGTAGATTAAGCAGGTAACATACGATTTTCTGAGTTGAGGCATTTACCAAATCAATGTTTTAAATGACAATAGTAAATAAGAAAACAAGTTATTTACCTGTAACTTTAGTTCTCCAGTATTGGAAGCTTTCATAGATTCACATGCCTGAATCATTCTCCGTCGTCGAGACGGGAGTCTCCGGTATATAAAAAAGCAGTGCTTAGTAGTAAAGCAAACTCAAAAGAGGCCTAGGCCCATTTCCCTTTTGCAACCCATAGCCTTTGTTATGTAAAAAAGGCCCAACTTTTCCCTGAACCAATCAGAGCTCCTCACCCTCTAGAACCCTCCTGAGAGAACCTTCTGCCCCTCACATTTTTCGCGCACTTGTGCATAAACCACACTCTTTGTGCTAAATCCGAGGTGAGCCTCTCAGGGGAGGAGGGTGGGTGCATGTGAATCTATGAAAGCTTCCAATACTGGAGAACTAAAGTTACAGGTAAGTAACTTGTTTTCTTACTCCAGTATTGGAACTTTCATAGATTCACATGCCTGAATCAGAATAGCAAGCAGTGAAAAAACAAAGCACATTTCTCAGATACATTTCATAATCATGCAATACAATTTGAAAATGAAGCATAACCTCATATATGTATATACGTATAGAAAATGTGACTTTGCAAACAAGAGAAATTACGGATTGAGGGATGTAGAAAAGGCTCACCGTTACTGGATGATATTCCGCAGTACCGCCTCTGCCACCGCCGCATCCGATTCTGCAGCTGCCTCCAAGCAGTAGTGCCTGGTGAAGGTGTGCGTAGATGCCCAGGTCGCTGCTATGCAGATATCCTGAATTGGCACTCCTCCAAACAATGCAGTGGATGTGGCCACCGCCCTCGTGGAATGGGCGCGAACTCGTGCATTCAAAGGCTTTCCAGCAGCTTGATGACAGTAGACAATCGCACTGGAAATCCATCTGGCAATTCCCCTCTTTCACAGCGGGAAACCTCTCCTGGGTGCGCTGAAAGCGACGAATAACTGAGAAGACTTGCGAAACGCCTTAGTCTCTTTCAAGTAAAATTTCATACATCTCTGAACGTCCAGTGAATGCAATACTCGTTCCGCTGCTGTTGACGGATGAGGAAAGAAACGTTTCAACACCAACTGTTCGTTCAAATGAAAATCAGTTGGCACCTTCGGAATGAACTTCGGGTTTGTCCTGAGAATCATTCTATCCTCCTGACACTAAGAAAGGCTCCTGAATCGTGAGCGCTTGTAGTTCACCTACTCTTCTCGCTGAAGTCAATGCAATGAGAAGAGCCACCTTCCAGGACAAGAACTTCAGGTCTGCCCTATGTATCGGTTCAAACGGTGGCTTCATCAATTGAGAGAGTACAATATTCAGATTCCATAGTGGTGGTGGAGGCTCCACTGGAGGAAAGACCCTGAATATCCCTTTCATAAATTGCTTGATAATCCTTGATGACCATAAGGATGGGCCTGACGATGACCTCCTGTAGCGGGATAATGCAGCCAAATGCACCTGGATGGACGCGTGTGCTAATCCTGACTTTGCCAATAGCAGAATGTAAGGTATAATTTGATGAGGAGCAGCAGTAAGAAGGTGAACGTTATGCCTCTTACGCCACAGACAAAACCTCTTCCATTTCATCTTGTAGGTTTTGTTGGTACTCTCCGCTCTGGCCTTGGACAGGATCTCTCTACATTTGTGTGAGATGTTCAGATGGCTAAACTCACAGTGTTCAGGAGAAAGGCTGCTAATCGCAAGAATTTCGGGTCCGGATGGAGCACCTGCCCCTTGGACATTGTCAGAAGCGATGGAATCGGACGCAACCGAATTGGACGGTCCTCCGACAGCAGCAGCAGTTCCGTGAACCAGTGTTGTCTAGGCCACCACTGGGCTACCAGGATCAGTCTGCACGGCTCTTTCTTGATCTTCACCAGTACGCGGGGGAGAAGAGGAATTGGAGGAAAACCGTAGGCAAAGATGCCGGACCATGCCATGGAAAACGCATTCCCCCAAGATCCCTTCTGGGGAAGCCAGCTTGCGAAGTACTGGCATTTTCTGTTTTCCCTTGTCGCGAAGAGGTCCACTATCGGTGTTCCCCATCTTCGAAAGACACTGTCCAGGATCACCTGGTCTAGCTCCCATTTGTGGCAGGACGATTTGAGCCTGCTGAGAGTATCCGCCTTGACGTTTTGATCCCCCGGGAGGTGTTCTGCTGCCAATGATATGCCTTGCTGAAGAGCCCATTCCCATATCTCCTGGGCTTCTTGAGACAGGGAGAGAGATCTCGTTCCCCCTTGCTTGTTCACATAATGCATCGCCGTAGTGTTGTCTGTTCTTACCAACACCGGCGAACCTCTTATCCTTGGTAGAAAAGCCAGTAATGCCAAGCGGATCGCTCTGAGCTCCAGCAGATTTATGTGTAATTGCTGCTCGTGCACCTTCCAACGACCGCTGACTTGAAGGTCCTGAAGGAAAGCTCCCCATCCTTCTAAGGACGCATCCGTCGTTACCACTAGCGGAGCCGCTCTTGCCAGAAACGTCAGTCCTTGAGACACATTTCCTTTTTGTGTCCACCACTTTGCTGCCTTAACCATCACTGGTGTCACCCATATTGTGTCTTCGAAGGATCCCTCCGCTTGACGCCATTGGAGATCGATCTGCTCTTGCCATGGTCTCATCCTTAGCCAGCAGCAAGGTACCAGGGGAATACAAGATGACATCGTGCCCAGCAAGGATTTGTACCTGCGGACTGAAAGAGACTTTCTTTTTACAAAGTCTTGGAAGAGGGACACAATCCTCAATTGCCTTTCTTCGGAGGGAAACGCTTTGTTGCATTCCGTGTCCAATATTGCCCCCAGAAATGTGATCACTTTTGCTGGGTGGAGGTTTGACTTTCCCTCGTGGAGAGTCAATCCTAGATTGGCGAACAAGTCTATGCAGGCCTGTGTTGACGCTCTGGCCTGTACCTTTGATGGTGCTTTGACTAACCAGTCGTCGAGGTAAGGAAATATTTGATGTTTTTGCTTCCTCAACAACAGGCTACAGGACATACTTAAAGCCACGGTTAATTGGATGTAAAAAAACTCCCTAAAAATTAACCCGGACAAGACGGAAGTGTTGCCCATTTCCATCACGGGCAACCCCTGGAACGAGAAATTCTGGCCTGTAGAGCTGGGTGTACCACCGAAACCAGCGGTTGCAGTTAAAAGTCTGGGTCTGTACATGGATGGAAAACTTTCCATGGAAAAACAGGTCACGACTGTAGTAGGCACCTGTATTGGCTTAATGCGGCAATTGAGAAAAATATCGGCACTGCTATCGTTTTCCACCCTGAAACATGTGGTTTCAGCTATAATCTTGGCTAGGCTGGATTATGGAAACTCTCTGTACATAGGGCTACCCCAGCGGCTGCTGGATAAGCTACAGGGGGTTATGAACGACGCAGCCAGGCTGATTTACAAGAAACCCAGGATGACCCACTCGTCCCCTCTGATGCAGGAGCTTCATTGGCTCCCAATTCGGCAGAGAGTAGCATTCAAAGGACTGTGTATAGTGCATAAGGCGCTGTACGGGAATGCACCAAAATACTTGAAGTCCCGAATATCCCTCTATACGCCGAGTAGGACTTTACGTTCATCAGATGCTACTCTCCTATCCCAACCCCGGTTTAAATTGGCTACGGTGGGGGGACGTGCTTTTTCTAAAACACTCCCAGCTCTGTGGAACAAACTGCCCCCTGATCTAAGGAAGGAACGCAATTTGTTAACCTTCAGAAAAAAGTTAAAAACTGTTTTGTTTAAACAAGCATGGAGCAGCCACTAGGTGCACTGCCAAGATCAAGTAATATGCTGAGCCCCACTAGGTAATTTGGACAATCAGCGCTTAGAGACCCCGGTGGTTATAACGCGCTATACAAATTAAATAAATAAATAAATAAATAAACAGCCGCCACTGGCGCCAGGCATTTCGTGAAAACTCTCGGCTCCGACTTCAAGCCGAATGGCAGTACCCTGAATTGGTAATGTCTTCCGGCTACTAAGAACCTAAGGTACTGTCTGTGTGCAGGATGGATCGGCACGTGGAAATACGCGTCTTGAAGGTCCAATGTGGTCATATGATCTCCTGGGTTTAATAACGAAAGGATGTCCTGCAGAGACACCATCCTGAAAGATTGTTTCTTGAGATAGGTGTTTAAGGATCTGAGATCCAGAATGGGGCGCCACTGGAGCTTGTTTTTTTTTACAAGAAAAAACCGGGAGTAAAACCCCTTGTTTTCCTGGGCTTTCGGTACCGGTTCTATTGCTCCCTTTCGGAGCATTGTCCGAATCTCCTGCCGGAGTTGATGCAGATGGTTGGCTCTCTGGTGCATCGGTGGCGTACAAGGGGGCGTTTGAAGAAATTCTAGGGTATGACCAAACTGAATTATTTTGAGGACCCATTGGTCCGTTGTTATTTTCTGCCAATTGTGAAGATAGTGAGCAATCTTTCCACCCAGGGGAGCATCTGACAGAGCCGGAAGATGGAGGTTGTCATTGTCGACGGGTGTTGTCCTTTCCCCGGCCACCTCGTCCTCTTGGAGTTGATTTTGTATATCCTCCTGATTGACGCTGGCTGTACTGTTGACGGTAAGGCTGCGATGAGGACGGATAAGAAGAATATCTCCCCTGTTGATATCCTCCTCTATACGAGGACTGCCCTATACCCCTGGAGCCACGAAAAGGGGCTTTTCTGTACTGCAGTGTCCCCAGAGCCTTTGCCGTATCCGTATCCTTCTTGATACTCTGCAGAGTATCATCAATATGCTTCCCAAATAACTTCTCCATTGAACGCGATGTCTAAAATCTTGTTTTGCACCTCCGGTCTGAACGCTGTTGCTCGCATCCATCCTTGCCTGCGCTGGACCGCCGCTCCTCCCAAGGATCTAAACGCCGTGGTCGCTATATCCATAACGCAGTCTATGACTTAGGCCGAAGTCTTCTCTCCTTCCATGAGAATCTTCTTTGCCTCCTGCTTCTCTGGTTCCAGCACCTGGTTAATGTATGGAGAAAGGTCACACCACTTCTGCCTGTCATACCTTCCCAGGATAGCGAGGGCATTAGCTGCTCTCAATAGCAGAGCCGACATTAAGGAAAATCTTTTTCCCGCATTATCCAACCTTCTGCCCTCCTTGTCCAGAGGAGTTGCAATCGGAGCAGATGGGTTCCTGGATTTCTGTTGTGCCGCCTGAGTAATAACAGAATCCGGTTTGGGATGACCCAAAAGGCAACCTGGAGCATCCAGAGGTGCCCTATACTTTTTAGCTAGTCTGGCCAGAACCGGCGTTACCGTAGCTGGCGTCTCCATGACCTTTAATCCTTCCTTCCAAATATGAGACACTATAGGCAGGGATCGTACAGATTTCTGATACGAGTCCTTGAAGTCGTATAAAAAACATTCCGTCTTCTCTTCTGTCATGGTCAGTGCAAATCTCTTAGTGGCTCTTTCCATCAAATTATGAAATCCACCAATGTCCTCCGGTGGAGAATCTACTGGTCTCGGCGTAGGAGTTGAAGGTGAGGGGGTGATATAGTCATGCCATTCTGCACTTGTGTCCGCAATTTCCTCATCCTCATGATCGTCATCCGAGGTATCGTGATTGGACATCGGCGGTGGAGACCTAGCAGTAGGCTCCGGCAAAATCTCTCTCCTACTTACGGGTGTCCCTGGCACCGACCGTGGACGTGGAATAACCTCTGGGGTTTGTTGAGCGACTGGAGTCGCTGGGTATCTCCTCCTATAATCCTCTAACATGCCCTGGAGGTCCCTCAACAAAGAGGATGGCACACTTGTCATCTCCTCGCGTTGTTGTTGGCGATATTGGTGCTGTTCCTGGGGTTGTTCCTGATAACCCCCATATTCTTCCTCAGAATCCTCCTCCTGGTACTTGACCTGCAATTGCGAAGGACTACTCGCAATTCCATACTCGTCATCTTCCTCCTCCGAATCTTCCTCTTCCAGCAGGTGAGATGGGAGCAATGGAGAGACCTTGCTCAGAGATGTAACCTCTGGTGTTATAGGTTTTGTCCAAGGCACCAACCTTTTTTCTGGCGTTTTTTCCCTAGTCGACGAGATTCCCATCGCCGTCGACCACGTCATAGTCATCGACGCCACCGTCGACGTCGTAGTCACCGTCGACGATGTCCTCGTCGACGTCGTCGACGCTGCCGTTGTCGACAGTGCCCTCGTCGACGCTGCCGTTGTCGGCGCCGCCGTCGTCGACGCCGCCGTTGACACGGTCGTCGACGCTCTCGTCGACGGTATATTGCCGTCGACGGTGAAATCGTCGACGCTGTTTTCTCACCAGCTTTAACACCATCTTTCTTTGTCGACGACTGAGGTGTTTTTGTCGACGTCGATGATCCTTTTTTCGTCGGCAGTCCCGTCGACGGTGTTGAAACATTACCTTTCTCCTCAGAAGGCGTAGACGAAGACCGTTTGATGGTAATCTTGATTTTCTGAGGTGAATGTGGTGGATCTGAGGCGGATTTAACTGATTTCACCTCTCCAGCAGAACCCTTCTTCCCCTTAGCTGTAACTGAAGGGGATTTTGAGGGACTGCGCCCTGAAGACCCTGGAGTGGTCTTTTTTGGGGCCTTCCCAGGTCTTTCTCCTGAGGAATGTGTCTGAGGAGATCTACTTCTCTTCTGAGATCTCTTAGACGCCACAGATTCCTCTTCACTCTCACTTGAGAGGATCTCCTTCCTGGCTTTAACCTTCTGAAGCCAGATCAGCAGCCTTCCCTCACGATCTCTCAAGGTTTTATTAGAAAAGGTACGACATACCGTACAATCTGCTGCCTTATGGTCTGGATAGAGGCAGTAGATGCAGTTCTTGTGAGGGTCATCAGTATAAAGCCTCTTTTTAGAGCAGGTGGAACAAGCTCTAAATAATCCTTTCTTCTCCTTCTCAGACATTGTAGATGAAAAACCTCAAATCTAAGTCAAAATACTGTAAAAGTAAAGATTTTGAGCAGAGCTCAAAGAAGACTCCCTAGCACAACGTGCGGTAGAAAAATCTGAGGGGCAGAAGGTTCTCTCAGGAGGGTTCTAGAGGGTGAGGAGCTCTGATTGGTTCAGGGAAAAGTTTGGGCCTTTTTTACAAAACAAAGGCTATGGGTTGCAAAAGGGAAATGAGCGTAGGCATCTTTTCAGTTTGCTTTACTACTAAGCACTGCTTTTTTATATACCGGAGACTCCCGTCTCCAAGACGGGGAATGATTCAGGCATGTGAATCTATGAAAGTTCCAATACTGGAGTAAACAAACCTTTTCCATTTAGCCATGCAACATGCTTGATTGGTAGGCTTAAGGGCTTCCTTAAGAATGGTCATCCATTCAGGTGGTAGATATAAGTAACCAAGGGCTAGATGTAGGTGGCTAAATACCGGTCGGTAAGCCGAAAGTCAGTAAATTTCAGCGTTACCGACCGGTATTTAGCCATGTGCGATGTAGGTATTACCGAATGCCATCGGTAATAACGATTCAGTAAATTTAAGGGAAACCAGTTTCCGATTCCTTATTTACCGATCGGCTGACACTGAAACACCAAAATACCGAATCGGTAAATAAGAAAAACTGTACCAATCGCTAATGCGATGTACCAAATATCGGTAATACCGAATTTGTCCAAAATCGATATTTAAGAATCGGTAATTATCACTGACCCAGAGCAGGTGGTAATCAGGTGCAGTGCATAAAAACAGCCCCAAAATGCAACAGTGTGAACACAATGGCGGCCCTCTACGTCATAGCAAGGCGGCTACGTTTGCGAGCAGCAGAACTGAGGGTTTGGAGACAGGAAGAGCGTGTGTACAGACTGCGTGTCACACTGTTCCAATTGACTGAAGCAGAAATACATGATAGGTACAGGCTACACCCACAAATCATCCTAGACCTGATACAGGACCTGCACCCATACCTGGAGCATCAGACACCAAGGGCGCATGCCATACCAACACATGTGGAGGTGCTCTGTAGCCTGCACCTACTAGCATCAGGAAGTTACCAGGGTGTGATAGCTGCGGCAGGTGGTGTGTCACAGAGTTGTCTGTCCCGTTTCTTCAACTCCTTTTTGGATGCGCCATGATGCAGAGAATGCTTCACTACATACGCTTCCCCAGCACACAGGCGCAACTGCAGAAGACAAAGCTGGATTTCTACCAAAAGGCACAGTTCCCACATGTAATGGGGTGCATTGATGGGACCCACATACCAATCTGCCCACCTGCAACTACAGAATACATATACCGCAACCGCAAATCCACTCATTCCATCAACGTGCAGGTGATATGTGATGCAGACTACATCATTACTGACACTGTGGCCAAATTTCCAGGGAGTACCCATGTCTCCTACATATTCAGGAACAGTGGGATCTATACACGTCTGGCTGCTGGTGAATTCGGAGAAAAATACCTGCTAGGTAAATCAATGTGACACACCCTGATGTAGACCTTGGATGAATGTATTGGTGACTCAAATTAATGGCACTTCTTTCCCATTTAGATGACAGGATAAATGACCGCACGGCATATGCGCTAACACCATACCTCAACCCACCCACCCCAAATGAGAGGAGATGCAATGCGGCACATAAAAGCACGCGCAATGTTGTGGACTGCACCTTTGGACTACTAAAAAGCAGGTTCCGTTGCCTCCACAAAAGTGGAGGTGCACGTCAGTACCGCCCCATCATCTGCTGCAAAATTATAGCAACATGTACAATGCTGCATAACCTTGCCACATAGAAAGGAACAGCAGTGGAACTAACTGACTCGGAGGACGAGGGTGAGGACTGTCCACAGCCAGAGCACAGCGCAGCAGGTGTGGCAGCAGCACCGGATGGGAGACACAGACGGGCTGAGATAACACGCAACTATTTCTGAGTGAGTAAGAAGACATAGCCAGTTACTGTATTTGAGTGATGTTGTTTAATGATCAGAGCACACCACCAAGATCAATAGCAGTGTCCATACAAACACGGGTTACATCACCCATTTCAGTACAACCATATCATGGCTGGCTCTACTTCTGGCGTCCACGTGCTGAACTGCCACGTTCCTTTGCCCCACTGCCTGTCTGTCCAGGGCCAGCGCTATGGCATTCGCTGCGCTTCCTGGTCTCTGTGGGATGAGGCGTGATGCTACTACGGCTAGTCGCCTCCTCACTCCCCCCCCCCCCCCCACATCAGCTGTAGTGGCCCCCTTGTCTGTTTGGAGCACTTCAAGTGCAGTGGTCACTGTGAGCAGCCCCCTAGCCACATCCCGACTGCAGTGTGCCATCTCCTCCTGCATGGCTATTGAGCGTCTGCACATGTGAGAGGTTGCCGTGGACAGGCCGTTCACCGCCTTGGTGTAATTATCCAGTTTCTGCCTCTCCCTGCGCCTAGACAGATGGTCCTCCTCCAACTTGCTGCAGAGCTGCCTCACAGCCTCCGCCACGGCACTCATTCCCTCAGCCACGGTGGTGTTCATGGCACTGATGCCCTTCTCAATGAGATGCATGTGAGCATTCATGTGTGCCATCTCCCGCTGCACTGAACTGATTGCTGCCCTTGCCCTGCGGTGTCTGGAAGATGTGCGGGCGCGCTCTGTTGGGGACTGTGATCCTGCCCTGTTGCCGTCCTCAGCCACTGTAGACAGTTGGCCCCCCCTGTGCTGTCCTCAGACACCTCCGTCTGCTGGAGGGTGGCCACTGCATGCCTCCTGCCCGACGGTGGTGGTGGCGTTGATTGTGGCGGTGGTGGTGGAGCTGATGGTAGCTGTGGTGATGGTGATGGTGGCATTGATGGTGGTGGTGGTGGGGTGGTGGTGTGCCCTGCAGGCAACTGTTCCTACTCCTCTTGTCTCCTCTGGCCTGGGTGCCTTTCCTCTGCTGCACTGCGAGATGTCTCGCCTGTGAAGACAGAATGTAGATATGCTTACTTATCCGGCAGCATTTGCATTGTAATAAACGTAATGCCCGCCAATCACATTGACTGTCCTCTGCTTGCTACTTGCTGTCACATGCCTTTGAGTTTGCTGGACTGACTGTTCTGACATGTGTTACTACTAACTACATCTCCCATAATGCATTGCAGGTTATGAGTAAAACATGAGTGGGAGTCCCTATGCCTCTCTGGGGATTGGGGGTAGGGAGGGGGGTGCACAGCATGCTGTGCATGCATCTTACCTTGTTTGTTGGCAGCTCTGGCTGAGCCGTCTGTGTCGCCAACCCCACTCACACTCTCCGGCTGGAGGGTGGACTCAACCAGGAGCTCCAGGGCAGTTGGTGCAGGTGCTGTGTTCCTCCCTCCACCAGTTTTGCTGGCCTGCTTCTGCCTCTCTGCCATCCTCGCCTTAGCAGTCTTCCTCAGATTGTACCATCTTTTTTTAAGATCCTCAATGGAGCACTGGGTGACTCCGATGGCATTGATCTTGTTCTGAATTGCAAGCCAAATCTGCCTTTTTTGTGATTCTGGCATGTGCAGGGACTGCTTGCCAAACCACTTGTCATTGTCCTTGGTGACATCGTCGATGAGGACCTCCAGCTCCCTCTCGCTAAATTTTTGTTTTCTTTTCAGCTCCCGCCTTCTCTCTCTCCTGGTTTGCCATTTTGCTTGGTTTTGGCTGGAAAATAAAGCTGTGTTGCTCCTGACTTCTCTGCTCTGCTCCCTGCCTCACAGTCAGCTCCAGGTTCAGTGCAGCTGCTTGGGTGTGGCCACTTCCTGTTTGGGAGGTAATGGGGATGCACAGGATTGGCTGATTCCACAATTACCAAATTTTTAAATTACCGAATCAGTATTTACAGATTCGGTATTTACGATTCGGTATTGGGGTTTCGGTAATTATTTTTTACTGATCCATTCCAAATCGATATTTTTTGCGTTTTTTTACCGATTTGGTAATTTTTACTGAATGTTTACGTACATTGGAAATAGAGTCCTTAATACCGAATCTGTAAAATTCTGTATTAAGGAATCAGTATTTCACAATTACCTACATCTGGCCCCAAATTCTATGACCTCAAGAGATCAGATTGCAAAGTTCAGAGTTTTGGGATCTGGGTGCCTGATTTCTCCATGGTTCTGAGGGAGAAGGTGCGGCTTCTTTCGGTCCAGTAATGTTGTGAACAGTAATGAGGAAAAGCCTAGGCAAATATCCCTGACCAATTCATCCATAGTGCATTTTCCTTGGGGTGTAGGAACCTGGATGCGAAGTTTATGCATTTGGCGTTTTATTGCAGGTGCAAACATACATTTTCTTTTCAAGTGTACTGCAAAATCACAAGTGGATCCACAAATTCGAAGCAAAATTGAAGAAGAAAAAAACCCTGTTTTTAATTAAGCCCCCAGGTGGGCCAAGTCCCGGTGGCCTGCCGGCTTTATTAAAATAAGAGGGGGGGGGGGGGGGTCACATGGCTCAACTCTCCAAGGGCATTTTTATGTCTGTGGACCACCACCTCCCTGGGGTTTATTTTTCTATTACGGAGGGGTGGGGGAATTGCACACCCCCACCACCCAGGGGCTAATAGAAAGAAATCAAGAGCCTTGCGGCCCCCTCCCTCGTTGAATTACGGCTGTGGATGGGGTTACAGAGGACAAAATCTGCCCAGGAAAGGGGGCTGTGCGGCCCCTCTCGGCCAATTCAGATGCACCCAGGACCTGGGAGATGGGGTCGCCGGAGTCGAACTCTCTGATGTCACTGACCAGGTCATGAGTGATGGAATAGGTGAGGTCCTAAGAAATGCATTGCGAGGGAGTAAGTTACAGTTAGCTTACGTAACTGTTGTATTTCTATTTTTTATATAGAACTGATTATGCTGCCCCTCAAGCAGATTTTCTATTTGAGCGGCAGCCTTCTGTGCACAACCACCTGCATTAGAAAAATCTTGCTGGATGTCCTCCTTAGCAATGGGAAAGCGCGCTAGGGGACGCTAAACCTCGCTCACCAACTTACCTTTCTGGAGCTACTTGCGATAAAATCGTCGCCATGTGGCACTTGCTTGAATTTGGCTGGAGCTACATGTTACAAGAGTAACGCGGAGTTGCCAAAATTCCACCAATTCTGCAGGCGGCATCACCTACCCCTACTATTGAGTCCTATGGCAGGGTGCGGTATATTAAAATGTAGGTCTTCTCTCCCAATTAGCGTATATGCTGCCGGGGGTCCCAGACCCACCACAATGGGTGCACATCGAACGGCATCTACTATCTACCGACATAGGCCTCTCTGCGTTATACGGGACGGTGACATGACAGCAGCGCCCAACCGACCCAGTAATATCTGCTATGCACAAGGCTTGGCAGCACATACATCGCTTACTAGGGTCGAATCTACATCTCCACGAGAAAGCTCCCTATGGGGGGGATTTTGGCATGAGCATCAATGGGCAGAGTCTATCCTGGCCCCTATGGAAGGCAGTGGGTATATACACTATTGATCAGCTCCTCCATTATGGAGACCTCAAATTGTTTACACATCTAAGGGAGGAGTTTGGTTCCCCCCACCACAATCCTGGCGATTCATCCAACTGCAACACTGTTTGAGGAAATGCCGGGGCCCACGCCTGTGGTCCCTGCCGGCCTCACCAGTGGTGCCATATCTCCATGTGTGGGGGGAACACAAGGGGTGATGTCTGGACTATATGGTGTACTCTCCTCCTACCTTTTAAAAATAAAACACTCACAAGCTCTCTGTACCAGATGGCAAACCTGATAATCAGTTTCGTATGAGGAGGATGAGTGGGCGGACACCTTAGAGACCCTGGACAGAGGCACCAGGGAGGCACGACTGAAGTGTTGCCTTTTTAAGACCCTGCAACACTGGCACTGAACACCAATGAAACTAAATAGAGCAGGCCTACTACCACATGCAAACTGCTAGAGATGCACGAATACCTGCTGCAACACAACATTATGTGAAAGTCAATCGATACAGCCCTTCTGGTCCTATGTAGGCCAAGTCCTCGGCGCCTCTATTCCCCTCCACCTACCGCTCACCCCCTCAGCTATTCTTCTCCATGACCGGCACTCGCTAGAGCTATTGAAGACTAAACACAGTCTCTTCAATGTGTCAGTGGCAACAGCTAAATTATGTATCCTCCAACAATGGAGGTCACCGACACCAGCATCACAGGAGGCCTGGCTAGTGGCCATGATCCACACCGCCTGACATACAAGTCATTTATAACCTACAATACCAGTCCGATCTGTTCCTACAGACATGGGCACCCTTCCTGTGTGCAGAGGATGACGGCGGTGTAAGCCACACACTAGGGGGTTTGGTCCTCCCCTCTTCCATCTGCCCCACATCCCCACCTCCATCCCCTCCACTGTAACAACAACAGCCAAAAGATGCTTGGACCATACTGAGCGACGCCACTATAAACACCAGTCCACCCCCCTCCTGCCTACATCAATGGTGGTGGACATAGCAGTGGTGGCTGCTGTCCATCATCAACCACACCTCCACGTTCTACCACACACCCCACAATTACATGGAAATACTCAGCTCCACATATACCGCCACTACCCTAGTTCTCTCACCACATCATACTCAAGTTTGTCTTCCCAGAAATACACGTCCCATAGACCGTGACCAGGTGCTGCCTAGGACGTCCCCAATGGTGACATGGGAGAGCGGACCCATTATCAGAGGCATGGACACAGGATACCTGGTAACCCAACACCTACGGATGGATGGACCCATACATCCTCTCCTCAGTGGTCATTAATGCCATCCGGGATTGTACATAGGTGAGCACCAACCCAGGGAGCACCCAGTTCCTTTCTCTAATTTAGTCTGGTACCCATTCCCCAGTCTCCCACCCAACCGCACCACCCCCCATCTTTTATTGTTAAATATAATGTACTTACCATCCATGTTATTATCGTATATGGTTACTGTATCTGTTTGAAGGATGGTCTATTCATGTTGTGTATCCTTACTAATACTCAATAAAGAATAGCAACAAAAAAATGTAGGTCTTGTGCTTTTATATGTCTTCACAATGAAAACCCCAAATTGTCTTTTTCACTGTGGGAAGTCTAATAGCCTCATTGACAAGTACAGGGTTACTTGCACACTGACAACTCAGCTGTGCTAACTTCTGAAAGGGACTACCAAAATTGGTACTTCAAAGTATCGAAATAATGGCTACATTAAACACAACATGATGATCAAGTTAAAGTTAATGTAACTTAAGAATAAGGCAACGTTAGAAAGTTGACACACTGTTGCCCTAGTTTTCCAGTAGCCATTCGCAGCACTTCAAATGGGTAGCAGCCTTTGAAGTGCAAATGGTGGACACACATGAGACTGGCTTTGCTCAGCTAGACAGATTGGCATCCGGGACAGGGAGGGGAGACCAGTTGACAAACCAGTTTTTCCATGGGTGTGTAGCAGCCAGGTAGTCACGCCTCTAGGGTTAGCTGTTAAGCTTCACAAACAGAGAGGGGTTCTGCAATCTTGGAAGTGGGCAGAATAGTGCATTCTGGGATAGCTGACGACACACACGGCAGAAAACGTTATTGGGCGGGGAAGCACCTAACAGCCCATTGGCTAGTGACCTCTGCATCCTGTCCCCCCCCTCCCCACACACACACACCACCCAGAGGACACTTTCTGGCATAAATATGCCCCCCAGACTTCAGTTCACATCTGGATTGGAGAGGACCGAAGGACTGCCTTGCTGTTCCCTGGCCCTAGCAAGAGAGGCTGCACCAACTACTGGACTGAAGCTGGTCTTTGGGTTAGCAAACTGGCATGAGCTTGTGGTGCCTGGCTCGTGGAAAAGTTGCCAGCAAACAGAAGTTAACCACAAGACAGAGTTGCCAGACTTCCTGTTACAGCACCAAGGCCACAAAAGCTGACTAAGTTCGTTCTGGCCAGTCGGTAGCCACAATCACTTGATCGTCTCTAACCGCCGATGTGCAACCCGAACGAAAGTCCCCAATGCTCAAAAGTTGCACATTTGTCCGCTGGACCTGAGAGTCACTGAAGTGCAGTTTGGTCACCCATGAATGCCACAAGCCTTCACAAAAGGGATCTGCTGGTTTAGCTGAGAACAGCAGTCCAGTGGCAACTGGACTTTGCTGGACCGAAGAAGACTTAGAAGGACATTAACCCCTGTTGCCAAAGTTGCCCCACCTGGACCATGGCCCGAGGAGTAGCCTCAGGAAGACCACATTTGACCTGCACATCATCCTAGGCATCTTTAGCGTTCTGTATCACTTGCTTGAGGACCATTCCGCTGAAGTCTATGGCAGTTCACCCATAGAACCTGGAACTGGTTTGGTGACAAGGTAATTGTCCTACAACTGCTTACTGGCCCCTTGACATCCATGCTGGGGTTGGTAACCCAAAGTGGCCCTGAATAGCCAAGTTTAGCCAGGAGCACCTTCACTTTGTAAAAACTGCCCTCACCCACAACAAGCTGTGGCATGTTTCATCAGGATGATGCGTTTTATGTGGGTAGAGGCTGTGTTGTATGAAGTGACACAGACAGTGGTATTGATATCCGGTCTCTCTGCCTTCTCCAATAGGGCTTCCCTATGGCAATTCCATGCTCTTTTCTGTGCTCGTCGCACCACTCTCGTTGGCTATCCCCTGTTACCCAGTTTTTCTGATAGAAGGGCAGCCTCTTCTCTGAAACTGTCAGGTTCCGAGCAATTCCTGCGCAAGTGCAGAAACTGCCCCACTGGGAGATTCTCCCTGAGAGATTTAGGGCGAAAGCTCCCAAACAGTAACATCTTATCTGTGGGTTTATGATAGACCTTAGTGGATAACTTCCCTTCATGTTGAAAAATTACCAGGTCCAGAAACGGGTGGCCCTCCTTCATGATGGTGGTGGTAAAGTGTAGGAAGGTGTTACGTGTATTCAACCATTGCATGAAATCTGTCAGATTGCTCATCTCTTTTCCAAATGAGGATGATGTCATCTATGAAGCGTTTCCAGATCCGGATGTTCCATGCCCAAGGATTACCAGCATCGAAGATGTGCTTCTGCTCAAAAGCCGAGACATACAACCCCACTAACCTAGATGCAAAGGCACTCACCATTGATGTACCATGGATTAGTAAGCGTGCGCCTTGTGCTTTTACCATTATTGACCTTACAACTATCTCTCCTCACAGAGTGTGACTACAGGGGGTCCCTCTCTACTCCAGTGCCATTTCTAGCGCTCATCTCAGTAAACTCTGTAAGGTGTGCCGAGTGGAGGGAGATGTATGATCCTAAGCACATTTAAGGATACGCCTAAGATTATGTGTACGGTTATGGCATGTTTTGCCACCACAAACATTTCTATACAGATGTGTTCACTACAGAACTTAGACATAGGCACATTATATTTGTACATTTGACATTCCCAATGAGTGTTGAGAATTAATGGAATAGGGCAATTGGCTGCCCAAGAAAGAGGGTGTATAATTTATATTTTACAGAATGCCAGTGTCGCACCAAAATGGTTTTTATAAGGTTATCACTGAGAGCACAATTTCTTCACTTGTATTATTTAGGTTGTTTGTCTGCTTACTACTGTACAGACTGGTTTCACTGTTTTTATTCTCTCCACTTATAGATGCCATAGATAAGTATACAGTACTGCACCATACTAACAGGTGGAACACTTAGTACAGTGGTAACACCAGGGGAAATTAGGTATAGGAATCCCTCGTGTCCTGATGAATGCTGGTAGAGAGACGAAATCTGGCAGAAACATGTTGACCTCTATGTAGAACGCAGGGGTGGAGCGTGCATAACTCACTCACGCCACCACCATCCGGGGGTGTTTTGTTTACCATTTTTTTAATCCTGACAAGGGAATCCAGGAATAAAATTGTTAGAACGCTATCCCTTAGTCAGTTTTAACACTCATCATCTGCACCCATATAGGATCCTTTTCTTTTCCTTTCTTATTTGTGTGTATTGTCTACCCCTCTCTATTGCTCCACTTCTACCGTTGGTCTGTGCTGAGGCATTTTGCAGCAGCTCTATGATGAAGCATGCCACTACTTGTTGTGGGTGAGGGCAGTTATTACAAAGTGAAGCTGCTCCTGGCTAAACTTTATATAACAATTGCGACTTGTATTCACCTTACTTTCTTTTGTGCATTTATAATGTCTTGGAGGCGGGCAAAGTAATGTGCTTTTCCTTCTCTCCCTTATCGTGTGTACAGTACCCGAATAGCCAAGCACAACTTCCTAAAAGTTTTACAAATGCAGGTTGGAATTTTGCATACAAAGCAGTGATTTACAATGTACTTTTTATTTTACTTTTATTTTGATTTTCAAACAGTAAACGATCAAAACATTACAACAGTGATTTCGTTACACTCACCAATTCCGTGGAAAATACACTGCAAGGTAGCTGTGTCCCATGCACTCACCCAAACGCATCAATGTCAAAAACAATACTCAAGCCAGATTATTTGAAGTTGTTAGCAAATAAGTCATGTAAGGGCCCCAAAAGTCTTTGGATCTTGAGGCCCATGGGAGCTTCTCTTCATAAGTACCTAGTTGGACTTTACAACATGACATATCTTTAAGCCACTTGGGAGGCTGAGGATCCCGTCTCCCCCACCACCCGTGAATAGACAATTTAAGTTTGGCAAGTAACAGTGCCACTGAAGCAAGTTTCTATTGGCTGGCCGGAGAGACTTAAGGCTCAGTAGACAGGCCTGAGGGGCGCAATCGACACGCTCCATCACCATGTCAGAACAGGTTTGTGTGACCTGCATCCAATAATGGGATATGGGGCCGCAGAACAAGACCAACAAATCTGCAGCGGGGTCACCGCAGCGGCTGCATGTCGCATCCACCTGCAACCAATATCTTTTTAATTGAAGGGAGGGGGGGGGGGGTAATACACGTGCTGTAGGTATTTGAAGTAGATAACCCTCAAATTACAATTTAAGGGTAGTTTACTCATCTGGGCACACAAGAATTCCAAAATCAGCAGTGTCAGCTGGTTTTCTAAAATAGAATTCCATTTATGTAATGCAATGTTCATCGTCTTAACCTACTCATGCTTCAAGGCATTGTATAACTTCGTGATGAGTTGCTTGCGGTCAGCACAGCTGAGAAGGAGGAGGATTTGCAAGGACCACAGAGCTGCCGGTTGTTGTAGAAAGAAGGGTTAAAGAGCCGTCATAGCCATCCGCAGTCTGTTATATTTGAACCTATGAAGGCGGGAGTGGGTGTGAGTGGCCAGAAAGTCACTAAGTGCAATAAATGTCCCCACTGGGAATGCATCGCCCATAGTCTTCAGACTTGCCTCATTTGCTATAGAAAGCGCTCTTCGCTCTTGAGTGACAGACAAAGCCGGATGGTGCAATAGCAGCATTCCTGGGGTGTATAGTGGGGTCTTACACGCTCGCGTAGTAAGTGCCAGCAAGACTCTTGTTGTGCTATGGATTGTATTTATCTCTGTGGATGCGGTAGCAGTTCATGTAGGGGGTAAGGGTATAGGTTAGGTGGCATCACTTTCGATCGCTGTATGTTGTATCGTTGGGGTTGATACCAGTAACGTGCAAAGTGCACTTGTGCACACAGATAATATAGATAAAGGTCAGATGCACCAAAACCCCTGTGTGTATGGGCGCACAAGCGTTTGCCAGAAAATCCTAGGTTGCTTCTCAGCCAAGCGTTACTATACAAGATTTAAGACCTTTGAAGAACGCCTGAGTCTGAGGGATTACGATATTGCTGAATAAATATAAGAACCTGGGAAATACAACCATCTTCACAATGGTCAATCTGCCAGCCAGGCACAGAGGAAGACATGTCTACCAAGTCAACTGGTCCTCTAGTTTCAAGATGGCAGAGCCATAGTTTTGTTGGATAACTAGCTCAGGGTCCCTGTGCACTCACACCCCCAGGTATTTCATAGAATCTGCACACCGTTCTAGTGGATACTCCATAACATTGGGGTTCGTGTTTGGGGTTAAGGGAAAGATGATCAATTTAGACCAATTCATACTCACTCCGCAGTACCATTCGTATTTTATGTACTCATTGATCGCTGGGCCAAATTAGTATCTGGGTGCCTATATTAGCATATCATCCGCAGATAAAGGTAGGACTAAAGGGCATTGGCGGAAGCACAAGGCAGCAGCAGGTCTTTGTCTGATTACACTGGCCAATGGCTCCAGTGCCAGAGCAAATGAAATTGGTGATAATGGACAGACCTGCTGTGTCCCTCTATAGATGAGTAGTGCTCGCGACGTAAAGCCATTAACACGGACGCAGGCCACTGGATCCGTATACAATCATAAGGATCCATCGCAAAAAAGCCTGCGGCATACCCATCCTGGACAGAACCGTGAATATGTAAGGCCATTCTATAGAATCAAACACCTTAGAGGCATCAAGAATATCGAATCCGCCCAAACTGAGGGGTCCAATTGATGAAGACTGCGAAAAGTGTACGCAGGTTGTAGATCAGAAAGGGATAATGCCAGACTGATCTGGCAGTACTAGCAAGGGAAGTAGAGGTTGTAGTTGAGCCGCAAGGATTTTCACAAGAATTTTAACATGTATTTAATAATGATCATGGGCGATAATGAGTCACACTCTCAGGCGCCTCGTCAGGCTTCAAAAGTGTTATAATTAAAGCTTCCCCTAATGTGGGTGGCAGCGTGTGTTTGTCATAGGCTTCCTGATACATGTCTCTAACGGTGGGGCACTAAAAGTTTGGAGTACGTCTTGTGAAATTCACTAGGTAGCCCATCGCTCAGAGGCCTATCATTCGGGAGAGTGCGTACTGAATCTTATATCTCCTCTTCAGATATTGCTTGGACAAGGAATTCTCTCTGCCCAGGTGAGATCCAAGCATGCGCAACATTGTTTAGATACATTGACATCGTTGAGACACATTGCTGTTTCGTGCTCTGTTGTCGACGAGTGCGCACTGTACAGTTTAACGAGAACTCCACAAAGTTGGGTATAGTAGACGGGGTATCATGATACATATTACCATCAGGAGCAGTACTGGTCACAACGTGAGTGCAGGCCCAGGGCTCCTTGATCTTAGCTGCTAGGCTACGTCCAGGGCGATCTCCCTCCCCGTATGGTCTTGCCACACAACTTCTGGACATATGCCAAACCACCTCTCGGTCTGCCTGGGAATCTTTCTCCACTCCAATTCACCTGGTGAGGGAACCTACTTGGCTATTGCATTCACCTTCGTCAGCGACCCATATTAATGGTTAAGTTATAATACCAATTTGAGCAGAACCAGGACTTTCCACCAAAAACAGAATTACCAGTTTTGCATTAAAACTTCATGCAATGTTATCTTGGATGACTCCTGAGATACTTCTACTAAGTTTAACTTGGTGGAATTTGCCCCAGCAAAAATGTTGACTTATATTTAAAAAATATTAAAAATAAATACATTTAAAAAAAAGAGGCAACTCACATCATCTTTTGTTATTCCAGGGTGCTTACAAGGCACTACTAGGGCATTCCCACTGAAATACCACAACCTGGAATTATGGATACCCATCCTATCAAATATAGAGAGTACAATATCACTGCACCCGTAATGTCATCCCACTTGTAATGTGGGTTTGAGAAGCGTTCACTGCTCACATATTCTATAATTATTTGAAAATGTGAGTCCTACTGTTTAAACACCTACTAGGTACTCTAGCTATCTGCCATTTTGCCGAGTGGGGCTCACACAACGTAGGAAGCGGATACAACTTGACCGCAATTTCCTGGTCACGTCCCGCTACATATAAAGTGCATTTGCAGACTGTCTCCGGTCACAAAACTGCCTTCTGCCCTGTAAAGAACACTACAATTTTAATCCTCTGTGATGGAAGTCATCTATTCTTAGTGCGTTCCCGATCTTGTTAAATATTTTGTCCACCCTAAGCGTGGAAGGGTATACTCAGATGTGAGTCCCTTGCTCATTGCACCATCAGGATTCAAGCAAGCCGGGCTGACGACGGCTGAAATGCCAGAAACCGGTCCCCGGAAGCTTGTTTCCTTCCCAGTGTAAGAATTGGCTTGGTAGTTTGGTTTGCCCTGTTCCCATCATGCACTGGGACAGGAACAGACTAATTTGCATATAGCCAGGTTCTGAACTGGGATGGTGCAGTGAGCTAAAAAACGGTGTTGGATCTAGCCCTGATCTCTTGACTGGGTGAGAGTATTCTGCTTAATTCAGAAACTCTGTCCATCACCACCCCTTGTTGTTAAATATTTTGTCCACCCTAAGCGTGGAAGGGTATACTCAGATGCGAGTCCCTTGCTCATTGCACCATCAGGATTCAAGCAAGCCGGGCTGACGACGGCTGAAATGCCAGAAACCGGTCCCCTGAAGCTTGTTTCCTTCCCAGTGTAAGAATTGGCTTGGTAGTTTAGTTTGCCCTGTTCCCATCATGCACTGGGACAGGAACAGACTAATTTGCATATAGCCAGGTTCTGAACTGGGATGGTGCAGTGAGCTAAAAAACGGTGTTGGATCTAGCCCTGATCTCTTGACTGGGTGAGAGTATTCTGCTTAATTCAGAAACTCTGTCCATCACCACCCCTTGTTGTTAAATATTCCCGATCTTCCAGACAGGTTCTTGAGAACCTGGCTGTACTCCCACAGAAACAACTTTATTTTCTGAGCATCATCAAAAATCAATTTATTGAGTGCTGATAACACCAGACCAATATTGTTCATGTTGGATAAGGCCATTATTTATGCTCCTTAGTCTCATTGTGGATGGACAGTTCTTCACCCCGTCTCACTGTAACTTATGTCATTGGTCCAGTTTGAATTGTGAACGCTGAATGGTATATGAAAGGGTATAGAAGCCTGGGTATCAGGCTATGTACCTTTACTTCACAGCCTGCCTCATCCATATCAAAGTATAATGAACTTTGGCTCCACCTGTCAGCCGCCAGGCCTCTTGCACCTTTTCGATGTCTCACCACTCGCAAGGAACTACTAGTCCCAGAATGCACTGTGAGGGCTATCGCCTTGTATGCTTTCCCATGCTGCACTAGGATCAGTCAGCTGATCTGTACAAGCATATAGGCTGACAGATCCTAGGATCAGGTGCTTGGCTTTCCTTCCTGGATTGGACCACGCCCCTTTGGTTCCTGCCTGTTCGAGTTCACATCGTGTTTCCCTGGACCTTCTGCTACACCTGGATTCTCTACTCTAGGATCTCCCCAAAAGAAGTAATACCTGCTCGTTTGCCCTTTGTATTTCGGCACATTTAATCGGCACACTGATTTTTCCCAGAGATAACTCATTTGTTATTTGAAGCGTGAGGTCGCGCTAGTTCTGATCTGTGTGGTCTTTCTTTTTTTTTCCTGCCTCGGACGCGAGGCGTGTGCACGGTAATTACGGAGCGAGTAGCGTCATTAATCCTGCCACCTGTGTTTGTGCCGGTCACACTAGGCTTTTTAAGAGAAGTACGTGTGGCAAGATCTTCTTTTAGGACCCGGGCATTTTTGTCTTCTGTTTAAGTAAAACGCGTTGCAACGCATTTAAAGAATGAATGCACCTCAGTTGGACTCGCTCAATTAAGAGTGAAATCTCGCGCTGTACTCCTTGTTTCTTTATTCAACCTGCCTCCCGCCTCAAAGCAATTAATACATTGACGGCCGCTCATTTGTTCAAAGACTTTTTCCAATTACTCTCACTGCCCTCATTGTTTATAGCGGCTTTCTTCTCTGGACACTGTTATCCGGGACATTTTAATTTGGAAAACCAAGAAAGGAACACTGCCTATTTTATTTTGTTCCACTCTGAACCTCTGGAGAGACATATTTAAATTTCTTATAAGTGCATGTATGTATGGGCAAAGCATACAATGTGATTCATTGGTCTTGAGATACTAGTGTTGAGGCTTTCTTATCTTTTTAATTTTCTTATTTTTGTCTCCTTGTCCCTCTGCAGGATTAGCTGACTTTCAGTTCCTCTCAGCAGCGAGACGTCCAGGTGCTCCTTTCCTGTCTCTCCACTCCTTGGGGGTACCAGTACATCTCAGAGTGTCTTTTGGCCTGAGGTGGCAATACCCTATAGGAGTGAAGAGACATTATCTTTGCTCCCGTGGATTTTGGTTCTACTGGTCTGGGATCTAGAAGCCCCGACACCACCTCATTTTAAGGTGTAGGAGATATCACAGAGTAACTTCAAAGCCCCTCTGCTTTAAAGAGTTTAAAACTGGAGACTTCTGCAGAATATCTTGGAACCTTGTCTGGTCAGCAGCTTATTTTCAACCACTTTCTCTCTCTCGCTCAATCACTCTTCCCACAACGTAATTAACTGCCTCAAACAGCATTCTCAACATTGCCAATATAAGTCCAGGGAGCACCTTGATACCGTGGAACAGTTCCTGAATCTTTAATTAATTATTGGTAAATATGTAGTAGCTAGATAATGCCCACTGTACCTGGCCTTTATAGACCTGCCTAGTGCTTTTGACTGTGTTAACAACTCTAAGCTTTGACCCATTTTAATTGGCAACGGTAAGGATCCAGTCCTGGTGAATTTTCATCAGAGTTCAACTGCCAGAGTGGGATTTGGCCTGAACAGTGAATGAACAAAGTCTTTCGGTTTAGACAGAGGAGTTCGACTAGGATGCATTCAGGTCCCTATATTATTAAAAAAATATATTAACGCTTTGATTGGCATCTGCCTGTAGACAGGATGCACTGCTCATAATTTGCAAGTACCAACATTACGCCAATAGCACGGTACTGTTGGCTCGCACGCCAAAGAACCTATTGCATCTAAACATTGGTTCCTGAATTTTATGAGGGAGTTTGATATTGATATCAATTATTCTAAATCCCACATCAATGCTTGTGGATTAAGAAGGCAAAGATTGAGCCCAGTCCATATTAACTCTAAAAAGGGTATCTTTGATTCCAGTTTTCCATACTTGGGGGTTGGTTTTAATTCTTCAAGCCACTGGCACTCCAATCTGAACCCAGATATAGGACATTGCCGTAGTCCAGCCTAGATGTAACAAGGGCCTGGACTACTGTTCTCCGAGTAGAGAGGGGTAGCAGCCAAAGAATTTTCTTTAACCATTTGATAATGGTGAAACAAATTGAAGCCACCTTCATGCCTTGTTGTTTCATCGATAACTGGTCGTCGATGATGAAGCCTAGGTTATGCACCTGATTAGCAGGCTGGGGTAAGGCACCCATTTCTGAGGGCCAGGGCTGGGGACCCCAGATATCTTGTTGCTTCCCTAGGATCAGAACTTCAGTTTTTTCTCCATTGAGTTTGAGTAGATTATTTTGCATCCAAGACACAATTTTCTTAAATCAGACTGGAGAGTCGATGATTCAAATACCTTCGCTGAAAAGAGGGAGAAGATTATCTGTGTATTATCAGCGTAGGAAAATAGGGAGAGCCCCGCCTCTTCGGCAACATCTGCCAGTGGGCGAATGTAAACATTAAACAACGGAGGGCTCAATACAGACTTTGTACACATATACATTTAATGCCTTAATCTGGACCCAATGAAAGAGTTTGTAGTCAAAATAAACATCCAGATTTCAATCCAATGTTCAATAATAAGATTAACATAGATTGGTATAGTGAAAAGATATTTCTGGATTAGAAATAAGATCACAGCCGAGATACAAGATGTAGTTCAGTTACAATTTTAACTTATGTTGTTAGAGAAAAATATCTTCAGGGACCCCACACTCCAATTCAAACCATTTAACGTATTGTAAAGTACTTACTATGGCATCTTTAACTATAATTCTGGCAACTTGTTCTGCTTGGCAAAGACTTGATGTTTCTGAGATGAGCCTGGTCTCCAAAGGCTTTTTCACAAATAAAAACAAATATGAATATATTACATCACAAATGCAATTTCCGAGCATTTAAAATAAAAGCCACATAAACATCAAAGAAAATGACAACCAGGAAAATACTGTAGACTATAACAGTGGGCTATCTTTTAAAAAGGTGAGTGGGATAGAGACGTTACAAAACAATTACAACATTTACTTCAAACGTATGCACGATTTAAAGAGCGCTCAGGATGAACTCTGGCCAGTTCTCGTATGCACGATTTAAAGAGCGCTCAGGATGAACTCTGGCCAGTTCTGTCAAACTTTGGGGTCAGTGGGGTAGGAGAACCACTGAAGTTTATAGAGTGCTTTCTGAGGATGACTATTCTTTCAAAGATGCAAGACAATGAACTTAGAAGAAAAATGATTTCCAAGTCAGAAAATCAAAATAGAAAAATACAGATATTTATTAAACCTAACACACAGAGAAATAATAAAAGTGGGAAGCAACAAGGAAAGGAACATTTTTCAAAGCTCAGACATTTTCCTAGTGACTGTAAAAATAACTAACAAATTATGTCACATTATTTTGTGAAAAGTATACTGTACCAAATAGGAAGACACTATCTAAAAAACAAGCCTTTAGTTGGATACCTTTCGCATCTGATTGACAATTAAACTTTAAATGAAAATCAAATTTCTTTTTACAGAATACATATGTATTTAGCAAACACTGCCTTATTTCATTCAGCATACATTTAACTGACCATACCAGATTTAAAATACCTTCAAATAAATCATTCCTGACTGCTAGAAAATTAATTTTTTCAGTTTTTCCTTCTGATTTCATGAAGTTCTGCATCCTCAATGCAGTTGGTATTTTGGACATCTGGAAAATGAGGAGCTGCTAATCAGTTACCAGCCACATTCGCTATCTTCTTAAGGTGGTAAACATTTAGGCCCTGCATTAGGCCTTGTAGCACTTGCAAAACGACAGAAAGGATCTCCGTCACATTTTCAACTGAGTATCCCATTTAGCCAACTCTAAATAAGGCATCTGGACTTTTAAATTATCACATTTGACAATTTGTAAGCAAATTCTGTCCATAAATTTTGAAAAGGTGGTTAAATGTCAAATTAAAAATATGAACTTGCAGTCACTCAGAGAGGGCATGGGAAGCAAAAAAAGAGCTGAACCCATTTTGACCTTTAAAGTGGGGATACATAGGTGTTTCTCTTTACGTATCTGAGTATTATATATGTTTTGGTGTGTGGTGTGTCTGTGCTTTTATTACCATCCTATGGATCATATCTTGGTGTGTGTCACAAAAGTGTGCTCTGATATTTGTCACAGCTAGGACCATACGATATTGTGTAAAACATCTAGCCTTTTCTCCTATCATAAACAATGACCTCACCACTAGGTCTGACGTAAGATTGTGCTATTATCAATGCTACTGTAATCAAGCATCACATTTTTTTCTATGCAATAAGAACTATATCACATAAAATATTACAATTGCATGTGTTTTTACCATTTGCATTGAGGAACAGATTATATGGCGTGTTATGGGATTGTATACTTTGATACAGTACTTTGAGGGCCACATCGGGGTGTTTGTTAGTAATATGAACTAGTTCCTATTAATCACTGAGAATAATTTCATACTGTGTGTTACAGGTATGTGCATACTTTAATCACTATCACTAGGACAATATCACAGTGTGTGTTACAGGTGCATGCTTGTTATACCAGTATGCCTAGGTGTGGTCTTCCCCCAAGCCTTTGCCTTCACCCCTGCTATTTTTCTGAATTAGTTTTTTTTGGCCTCAGGACCAGTAACCAGTGCTAAAGTGCTTGCTCTCATTCCCTAAATTATGGTAAAATTGGCTTACACACCCACTTAGCACATTTAAGTTACTTGTAAATCCCTATTAAAGTGATACTGCATGTACCCAGAGCCAGTAAATATAATACTACTAGTGGGCTTGCAGCACTTATTGTGACATACACTTAAAAAACCTTTTTGAACAAGTCCCTGGTCTGCCATTGCAGCCCATGTGTGCAGTTGTAAGCTACCAGTTAAACCTGTCAAAATAAATCTTTTACCAGACCTAAACCTTTCTAGTACATACAAGTACCTCTGAGGTAGGCCCCAAGAAGTGTACAGACTATTTAAAAATTTGGACATGTACTGCTCAATTTTACACGTCCTGGTAGTCACCATTGCAAAGCCCGACTCCCCCATAAAACAAGATTGGGTACCTTATTACATTTATTAAGTAATCACTTTTGATTGGGAACAGGTAGGAAAGTCATGTTTGGTATCAGAGGAATATGAAAACCCTCTTGCATGGAAAATTCAAATTTTAAGTCTAAATTTAAAAATGCCACTTTTAGAAAGTTTACATTTTCTTTTTCAAACTATTTGGTGCCGCGAGCTTGTATCCTGGGTCACATGACTAGGTGTAGTTGGAAGTTTGCCTTTGTGCATTTTTCCCACAGGGTCTGGGTGAGGGCACGGTGAGCTCACATACAACAGGCTTCACATTAGCCTACTGTGTTCCCAGAGAGACGAAGACCAGGGCATGGAGGCAAGAAATCCTAGATACATCTGTAGGAGAGGAGGGGGGGGGGGGTGACTCCAAATTCCTCTACTTCACAGGTGGCTATAGGTATAAAAATGGGCCCCTCAGACCCACTTTTCAGTACTCTCCTAGACCTGTAGATACTGCAGAATAAGGACACCCTGCTGCTGGAGGCCTGTCCCACTTGTTGAGAAGGAAGATCGGACCTGCACCCTTCATCTCACGCAGAAGAAACTCCAAGGGTCTGATGACTGACCTGCTGTTCTGAACTACAGTGAGACAACACACTCCAGAGGCCTCTCTGCAACTGCCCAGCTAATCTGCTTCACTGGACCTGCCTGAGTCCTGTTGGCCTGAGTTCCTGATCCCCAGGAGGTGCCTCCCAGGCCTTGGATTCTCGTGTGGCATCAGCTGAGCTCCTCAGTGATCAAACCCATTTTTGCCAATATCATGCCACCAGCGATGTCCACCAACTCTTCGCAACACAATCAACAGCTAGTAACGACCGGCAAAGTGAGATCTGCACTTAGCTCTAAGGCATCAGCAGACTGCGGTGACTGTCAATGCGAATTTTCAACAACCAACGCACACGACACCCAACATGATGTTACGCTACATCAACTACTGTCCACGACACAGGGCCTGCCGTTTATGCTACAACCACAACCATCCGCAACAGTCTCCCAGCGCCTATGAGCCGCCTCTAGGTGGAATGGAACTCTTTGTGCTAGACTTTAAAAAGGGAACTTTTTTAGCGAGACTAAACTGGTCCCTGCTTTTGCCCTCACCAAATCGCGGTAGGCCTGAACTTGTGACTTTCACCAGTTCTCCCACAACCAGGTATCCCAGAGTGACGCTTTGTTCTTTTAGGCACAATAATTACCGTAAATCTTCAAAGCTGCATATCTCCGGCTCTCTACACAGTGGATTTTGTCATTTTGGTGTCAATAATTTACAACATTTTACTTAGTGCAGCATAAATATTTGACACAATTCCACTAAGATGAGCCTAATAGCTTTTACGCAAGCTACCAGAACCAGAGGGTAAACTAAGGTTAATTTGGTGACTTTTGTGGTTCACCCTTACAGGCTGCTTCAAAAGGGATCACACTCCCCTTAACCAGCAACACACTTTCTCACACTGCTGGTTTATCTTTTTATTTGTTCACTACAAAAACTTTGTGATGAGTTGCCATACCATCATAAGGCTGCCTTAAATTACTTGATTGTGGCAGAACTGTTTCCCGTTCTAAGCACACTCCTGAGAACGATTGTTCCCCTTAGGTGCCAACAAGTATGAATTGTTTGTGATAGTTTAGTCCTTCAAATTGATTAGATCACATTTCATATCACACCATGTATTGAAAAAAAGCATCATGCTGTGTGCTACTGTGTTGTGCTGGTCACAGTACATGATAAAAAGACACATCATGGCCTTTACTTTATGCATGTGAGCCTTCATTCATCACATTAACGACCACCTCATGGTTCATGTTACAGTTTTGTGTTGTGGTGTTTAACCTGTAACAGCTTTTAACACAACTTATTAGATGTATCAAGTACATGAACATTTATCCTGGACAAAGATACCTACTTCATATTGTACGTCTGAAATCTTTACTCTTATGTTTTACATGCCTATATTAAATTGTGCCTTTATGAGAATGGGGATTGAATAGATCACACTGAGGACCATATTACATTGTGTGCGACAGCTCTGTGTTCCTTTGTCGGTCTTAAGAAGGAAAAGCTTGTGGTGTCCGATACAGAGGTTGGTGTTTTTATCCATCCCAATGAGGACTGCATCAAGGTGTGTATTAAAATGGGGATTGTTTTATCCTATACAACAAAGGCCACATTTTTGGGCATATTAGACGTGTATGCTTTTCTACTACAGAGTGAGTTCATGTTGTGTTAAACAATGCTCATGATAATTTTGGCATCATTAGCATTTTGTAGTGGCGATTCCACGTATTAATTTAAAGGTAAGTACCTACAGGCCATGCTTTGTTTTACAAATGTTTATGCTCTTATGTAACAGAAAGAGTACTGCATCGTAATGTATCTTGAAAATGTCTGCACTTATCCATCACAATCGGATCTCAATAAAGTCTTGTTGACAAGGCAAGCACTTTTCTCCATTACAAGAACGCCCAAGTGCTAATACGCTCAAAGTGCATTTGTACAAATGAAAAAAGGTTTACTGACATGTACAGTTTTGAGTAAATATTTTTTGAATGGGTAGATAGTGAGGCTTGCAGGGCTTTGTTGCCCAGCAAAGTATAATTGTACCTACAAATGTGTGAGCTGGTAAGAATTCACAAACACTTACTAGGCTCATTTCCACCCAGAGAACAATGCGATATTCACTACTGTCAAGAGCAGGAGTAAACTGGTTTCCAGGTTCGGAATAGGGAGGAATCAGTTCATATTGTAGATGGCATAGAAAAAGGGATTACTCCAAAAGCAAAACACATTTTTCGCAAGCAGAAAGGAAAAACTTTACTCTTTTTACTGGCTTCTGAATGTTTCCAAATAATGTAAACATCCATACTTGTTAAAGGAAAGATGATTGTTGAATAGAAATTAGGTGCATCACTTGCAGTACTGCTACTGCAGCAGCACACCAGGGGTCCTATAGGGTACTCTGAATTAAAAACCAAGCATCCTCGTGTAGTTCAAACACACATATGGGAATAAATTTAGCGTTTAGTGCTGTGTATCGTATTCAAAATGAGGGGGTCTAAAGGTGCTCGTATTGCTGATGGGTTTCCTAATACCCACAACAATTACCATACTTCTGAGAGTTAAAGGTGTTTTGGTATGTTATATATGTGTGCTATTATTGAACTTTTAACCGTGTCATGGTGTGCCTAACTAAAGAGTCCTTTTATCCATCACAAGGACTGTATCAAGTTGCACACACCAGGTTTTTTCCATCACAGCAACTACCACACCACTGGATCTGTTAGAAAGTTGTGCTATCACCTGTACTATTGTTAATATTTTAACTTCTTTCAATCAAAATACAGATATAACAATGTATGTTACAATTGCATTAGGGTTTGCAATTGTAAAGAGGCCCAGATGAAATGGCAGGTTACAAGATTGAGTGCTTTGAAAAATTACATTGCGGACCACATCGGGGGGTTGTCTGCGGTTTGTTAGTAATATGATCGAGTGAGGAAAGTTTCCTAATGTGTATTACAAGAATGTGCATGCTTTAAACATCACCAGCAGGACAACATTATGGAGTTCATTGCAAGTGCACACATGTTTATGTTGTCGTTTGTTGTTAATTGCAGAAACTAAGTGATGTGCTGGCATAGCATCATGAGGTTGCCTTAAGTTGCTTAATAGAGACAGAACTGGCCCCCATTGTGAGTGCACTCCTGTGAGAGATTGTTCACATTTTGTACCAAAAAATTGATCAACTGTTTGTCAATTTGAACTTGTCAAACTGATGATGTCATAGTGCATGCTATAAATTTGTATGCGAATACACCTCACTCCTGGAAAAAAAACTAACATGTGTACTACCGCCTTGCGTGTTGTTATCCATCAAAATGATGACCATATCACAGCATGTACTTCATGTAACTGAGCTTTTATCCATTGTGATAAGGACATCATGGTCTAGGTTACAGTTTTGCGTTTTGCTTATTTAATACACAACAGATACTACCACAATCTTCTATGTGTTTCATGCATATGAACATATATTCTGAACACCGACAGAGACTTCATATTGTTTTTCACAAGTTTGTGCTCTTTTATGCTTTTCAAAGTCCACTATAGAGATGTGGCATTTCTTGGTATGTGCCCTTCATAGTGAGGGACATATTACATTGTGTGTGAAAGGTTTATAAGGCTTTATCCATCACATGAAGGAAAAGATTATGCTGTATATTACTCCGGTAGGAATTTTATTGATCACAATGAAAGATGTTCAAGATGTGTGTCACATTTGTGTGTTTTTATCCAACACAATGAGGACCCCATTTTGGTGCATGTTAGACATGTGTGCTTCTTCCATCACAATCACATCACGTTGCATTGAAAAAGTTAATGTTAATTTAGCCATTATTAAGAGTACCGTATTAATGTGATTTAGTGGCGTTATTATTCCTTTAATAGTAAGCACCTCTCAGAATAGGCTGTGTATTTCAAATGTATATGCTCTTATGTAACTCCAAGAGAACATTGTATTTTACCTTGGAAATGTTGTGTTCCTATTAAATCACAATGATGGCTCTATAATGGACTGGTCCATTGGACAAGCATTTATCTCCATGACAAGAAAGCCCAAGTGCTTATGTGCACAAAGTACATGTGCACACCTGGAAAAAGACTAACATACAGATATCTATGTGAATAAATATTTGTGTGAGTGGATAGAGAAATTTCAAGGGCTTGGTTGCCTTGCAAAGTATATGTGTGCCTGAAATCTTGTGAGCTTGTAACTGTCCACAAACACTTTCTCGGACCATTCCTACCAGGGGAACAATCTGAGATTCACTTCTAACAAGAACTGGAGTCATTTTTTCCCTGAGTGGGAATAGGAAGGAATCAGCCTAGGTATCTGAGGTGACATAGTTGAAGGTATTACTCAACAGGGAAAAATGTTTTTCAAATGTTACTACTTCTACTTGCTTCAGAATATTTCCAAAAATTTAAGCATGTAGACTTGCAAAGGAAAAATGGAATGCTCAAAAGAAAATGAAGAAATACAGCTACTGTAACTGTATGCTAACAGGCCCCAAGACAACCTTTGTGAATTAAAAATCAGCTTACTCATGTAATCGAAACACATGATAATGTAGGACTTGGTATTGTGCTGCTCGAACAGCCAGGTCTTAAGTAGCCTCCTGAAGGTAAGTAGGTCTTCGGTCTGCCGTAGGAGGATGGAGAGGGTGTTCCAGGACTTGGCGGCGAGGTAGGAGAATGATCTGCCGCCGGTGGTCGCTCTCCGGATGCGGGGGAAGGTGGCAAGGGCAGCGGAGCGGAGCTGGCGGTTCGGCGTGTAGAAGGTGAGTCTTTTGTTGAGGTATGCTCGTCCGGTGTTGTGGAGTGCATTGTGTGCGTGGGTGAGGAGCTTGAAGGTGATTCTCTTGTTGACGGGAAGCCAGTGTAGGTCTCTCAGGTGGGGTGTGATGTGGCTCTGGCGAGGGATGTCGAGGATTAGGCGTGCAGAGGAGTTCTGTATGCGTTGCAGTCGTTTCAGCAGTTTGGCCGGGGCTCCCGCATAGAGGGTGTTTCCTCAGTCAAGTCTGCTGCTGACGAGGGCCTGGGTGACTGTTCTTCTAGTGTCGGTAGACATCCACCTGTACATCTTTCGGAGCATGCTGAGGGTGTTGAAACAGGAGGATGAGATGGCGTTGACTTGCTTGGTCATGGAGAGTGTTGAATCGAGGATGAATCCCAGGTTGCGTGCATGGTCGTGGATGTTGGTGCTGCTCCCAGGGCGGTCGGCCACCAGGAGTTGTCCCAGGCAAAGGGGGTGGAGACAAAGATGAAGACCTCCGTCTTGTCCGAGTTCAGCTTTAGGCGGCTGTTCTTCATCCACTCAGGGATGGCTTTCATTCCTTCATGGAGGTTGGTTTTGGCGGTGAGAGGGTCCTTGGTGAGCGAGAGGATCAGTTGTGTGTCGTCGGCGTAGGAGATGATGTTGAGGTTGTGCAGTCTGGCGACGTGGGCGAGCGGGACCATGTAGATGTTGAACAACGTCGGGCTGAGGGAGGATCCTTGGGGTATGCCGCCGATGATCTTGATGGCTTCGGATCGGAAGGAGGGGGTGAGGCAGACGCACTGCGTTCTGTCGGAGAGGAAGGAGGTGGTCCAATCCAGTGCTTTGCCTCGGATCCCTGCGTCGTGGAGGCGAGTGCGTAGGGTGCAGTGGCAGACTGTGTCGAAAGCGGCCGATAGGTCCAGGAGGATGAGGGCCGCGGTCTCGCCTTTGTCCAGCAGGGCCCTGATGTTGTGGTGGCGGCTATAGCGACCATAGCTTTGAGTGTTACATGCGTTTTGGTATGTCATATATGTGAGCTGCTACTATTGTACTCTGGATCAAGTCATGGTATCCCATTTGTTGGGTTTTATCCTTCACAACAATGACCATATGATGTTGTGTGCTACACATCTGAGCTTTTTCCGATCACTGTGATGACCACAACTCTAGGTTTGTTGCAAAGTTGTGCCATTATCTAAACTACTGTTACCAAGCATGAACTTCTGATGGAACTTCTTTTCATTACAAATAGGATTAAATCACATTGTATGTTACAAATAAATTTGTGTTCTTCAAGTGCATTTTGGTTTTTCGAGTGCAATGAGCACTAGTTGCTATGACGTGTTTCAAGATTGTTTGCCGTCATACATCACATTAAGGAACACATCATGCTGTCTTTTACTGATATGAGAGTGTCTATTTGTCACAGAGGATAATTTCATACAGTATTTTACAAGGATGTGCATTCTTTAACCATCACAAGAAGGGCAATATCGTGGAGTACACTAAAACTGCATTTTGGTTTATCTCTTCATGTTGAATTCATTGCAGAGAGCCTGCCTTAAAATACTTATTAGAAACAGACCTGTTCCTCAATACATGTGCATTCCTGTTAAAGATTGGTCCCCTCTGGAGTCAATAAACATGAATTGTTTATGAATTTTAGTCCATCAAACTCATCACGACATCACAGTGCATGTTTAACTCTGTGTGCTAGAACACCGCAATCTGAAAAAACATCACATGCATGTTTTAATACATCACAATGAGGACTGCATAGTGGTATGCAATTCATGTGACCATGTGTATAGCATGTGAGCTTTTATCCATTGCAAAAAGTAGCACATCATACCACATGTCACAGTTTTGTGTTGTCTTTTTTAACATGTAATAGACACTGCCACAACATTTTATGTGTATCAAACATATGAATGTTCGTTCTGGACACTGAAAACCACTTCATAATTTTTTTTTCTTCACAAGATTGTGCTCTTTTATGCTTTACAATTATATAAATAAATATATATATATATATATATATATATATATATATATATATATATATATATCACACACATAGGTTGCCCATTTAGAGGAGCCCACACAAGGAAAGTATCGCTTACTCGTTTTTAATGGAAGCTGCACCACAGCAATTTATCAGTTCCACAACAGCGTACAGATTATTTCATGTCCAGCCTGACGCGTTTCGGGCTCCCGCCCTTAGTCATAGGCTCGATGACCAAACACCATCAGCAGCGTAGTGTTCAATTAAATACTTCTCTAGAACCCGCCCTCATGGGCGCGGCCGCTCGCACGGCCTCCTGGTTTCAGAAGTCTTAGTTTTCCTCCAGTGAGGCGCTGCATTGTCGTGTGAGAAATTTAAATGTTCAATATAAAACCACAATTGGTTGCTGTTGCTGTTCTGCAACCACCATGATGCCAAATACCAGCTCCATTATCAGCTCCTTGTCCTGCAAATGGCAAACGCCGCCTGGCATCGCCGCAAGTCCGCTGCAGCAGCGAGGCGTCCTCCACGACCGGACCGGCCGTCTTTGATATCACACACATAGGTTGCCCATTTAGAGGAGCCCACACAAGGAAAGTATCGCTTACTCGTTTTTAATGGAAGCTGCACCACAGCAATTTATCAGTTCCACAACAGCGTACAGATTATTTCATGTCCAGCCTGACGCGTTTCGGGCTCCCGCCCTTAGTCATAGGCTCGATGACCAAACACCATCAGCAGCGTAGTGTTCAATTAAATACTTCTCTAGAACCCGCCCTCATGGGCGCGGCCGCTCGCACGGCCTCCTGGTTTCAGAAGTCTTAGTTTTCCTCCAGTGAGGCGCTGCATTGTCGTGTGAGAAATTTAAATGTTCAATATAAAACCACAATTGGTTGCTGTTGCTGTTCTGCAACCACCATGATGCCAAATACCAGCTCCATTATCAGCTCCTTGTCCTGCAAATGGCAAACGCCGCCTGGCATCGCCGCAAGTCCGCTGCAGCAGCGAGGCGTCCTCCACGACCGGACCGGCCGTCTTTGATATCACACACATAGGTTGCCCATTTAGAGGAGCCCACACAAGGAAAGTATCGCTTACTCGTTTTTAATGGAAGCTGCACCACAGCAATTTATCAGTTCCACAACAGCGTACAGATTATTTCATGTCCAGCCTGACGCGTTTCGGGCTCCCGCCCTTAGTCATAGGCTCGATGACCAAACACCATCAGCAGCGTAGTGTTCAATTAAATACTTCTCTAGAACCCGCCCTCATGGGCGCGGCCGCTCGCACGGCCTCCTGGTTTCAGAAGTCTTAGTTTTCCTCCAGTGAGGCGCTGCATTGTCGTGTGAGAAATTTAAATGTTCAATATAAAACCACAATTGGTTGCTGTTGCTGTTCTGCAACCACCATGATGCCAAATACCAGCTCCATTATCAGCTCCTTGTCCTGCAAATGGCAAACGCCGCCTGGCATCGCCGCAAGTCCGCTGCAGCAGCGAGGCGTCCTCCACGACCGGACCGGCCGTCTTTGATATCACACACATAGGTTGCCCATTTAGAGGAGCCCACACAAGGAAAGTATCGCTTACTCGTTTTTAATGGAAGCTGCACCACAGCAATTTATCAGTTCCACAACAGCGTACAGATTATTTCATGTCCAGCCTGACGCGTTTCGGGCTCCCGCCCTTAGTCATAGGCTCGATGACCAAACACCATCAGCAGCGTAGTGTTCAATTAAATACTTCTCTAGAACCCGCCCTCATGGGCGCGGCCGCTCGCACGGCCTCCTGGTTTCAGAAGTCTTAGTTTTCCTCCAGTGAGGCGCTGCATTGTCGTGTGAGAAATTTAAATGTTCAATATAAAACCACAATTGGTTGCTGTTGCTGTTCTGCAACCACCATGATGCCAAATACCAGCTCCATTATCAGCTCCTTGTCCTGCAAATGGCAAACGCCGCCTGGCATCGCCGCAAGTCCGCTGCAGCAGCGAGGCGTCCTCCACGACCGGACCGGCCGTCTTTGATATCACACACATAGGTTGCCCATTTAGAGGAGCCCACACAAGGAAAGTATCGCTTACTCGTTTTTAATGGAAGCTGCACCACAGCAATTTATCAGTTCCACAACAGCGTACAGATTATTTCATGTCCAGCCTGACGCGTTTCGGGCTCCCGCCCTTAGTCATAGGCTCGATGACCAAACACCATCAGCAGCGTAGTGTTCAATTAAATACTTCTCTAGAACCCGCCCTCATGGGCGCGGCCGCTCGCACGGCCTCCTGGTTTCAGAAGTCTTAGTTTTCCTCCAGTGAGGCGCTGCATTGTCGTGTGAGAAATTTAAATGTTCAATATAAAACCACAATTGGTTGCTGTTGCTGTTCTGCAACCACCATGATGCCAAATACCAGCTCCTTGTCCTGCAAATGGCAAACGCCGCCTGGCATCGCCGCAAGTCCGCTGCAGCAGCGAGGCGTCCTCCACGACCGGACCGGCCGTCTTTGATATCACACACATAGGCCGGTCCGGTCGTGGAGGACGCCTCGCTGCTGCAGCGGACTTGCGGCGATGCCAGGCGGCGTTTGCCATTTGCAGGACAAGGAGCTGATAATGGAGCTGGTATTTGGCATCATGGTGGTTGCAGAACAGCAACAGCAACCAATTGTGGTTTTATATTGAACATTTAAATTTCTCACACGACAATGCAGCGCCTCACTAGAGGAAAACTAAGACTTCTGAAACCAGGAGGCCGTGCGAGCGGCCGCGCCCATGAGGGCGGGTTCTAGAGAAGTATTTAATTGAACACTACGCTGCTGATGGTGTTTGGTCATCGAGCCTATGACTAAGGGCGGGAGCCCGAAACGCGTCAGGCTGGACATGAAATAATCTGTACGCTGTTGTGGAACTGATAAATTGCTGTGGTGCAGCTTCCATTAAAAACGAGTAAGCGATACTTTCCTTGTGTGGGCTCCTCTAAATGGGCAACCTATGTGTGTGATATATATATATATATATACATACATACATACATTCGAACAACTCTTGGTAGAAAAGTCCTTCAATCGGAAAAAAACAGAGCCGAGGCCTCAATAGTGCTCAGTGTGATTTATTGGCACACTTGGGAAACACCCAACGCGTTTCGAAGTTCCCTCACTTGTAATCGTATGCTCCTATGTGCACTTTGCAGGTTAAAATGAGGACCATATTACATTTTGTGAGACAGGTTTGAGTGCCTTTATCTGAGCTGGCATAGATGAAGGGATTACTCAACAGGCAAGGCATGTTTTTCATATGCAGAAAGAAAATGGTGTAGGCTGGGTATCAGTTTTTGGGTGACAAGGGGATTTATAAGGTTAAGGGTAGTATTTGTTTTGGGTGGAAAGGGTAATTTTAGGGTTCAGAGCTGGTATGGGGTTTTTGGCTGGCAAGGGTAATTTTAGTTTTTAGGGTGGATATGAGTTTCTGGGTGGCAAGAGAAGTTTTAGTGTTTAGGGTGGGTATGAGTGTTTAGGTGACATGGGAATTTTTAGGGTGGGTATGGGTTTTTGGGGGGCAAAGGAATTTTTAGGGATACAGGTGGGTTTAGGTTTTTGGGTTAAAAGTCTATTTATAGGGCTTAGGGTGGGTTTAGGTTTTTGAGTGGCAAGAGTAATGTTAGGGTTTAGGGTGGGAATGAGTTTTTGGGTGGTAAGGTAATTTTTAGTGTTTTCGGTGTCTATAGGTTTTGGGTGGCAAGGGTAATTGTAGTGTGGGTATGGGTTTTGAGTGGCAAGGATAGTTTTAAGGTTTAGGGTAGGTATGCGTTTTTTGGACGGCAAGGGTAATTTTAGGGTGGGTTTGGCTTTTGGGTGGCAAGGGAATTTTTAGGGTTTAGGGTGGGTATAGGTTTTTGGGTGGCAAGGGTAATTTTAGGATAAGATGTCCATTGCAATGCCCTAGGGGGGTGGGAGAGATGAATGAGGGCCTGGCACTGCGATGCCCTCCCACTCACACTTGCTGCTCCTGCCCTCCTTGCCATCTATTGTCCAAGTCCATGCCCTGCTCCCTCATTTCAGCCAGAAAAATAGGCAGTTGTTCTGCCACTGCCCTTCCCCGCCTGCCTTAAACAGTTAGCTTGCTGTCACATCCGCCTCCTCGCTACCCTCGGTTGTCAGAGTCCATGCACCAGCCCCCTTCTCTCCTGCCTTGCATGGTCCGAAGTGCTGATGTTGCCCTCCAATTAGCTAGATGTCCCTGCTAACGCCTCCTGCCTCTGTTGGCCAATTCTACACCCCATCAATGCCCTCCTGTTTAGCCTGAGTGCTTAGCTTACGGACCCTACTCTCCTTCCATCTGCCCTCCGATGTCTGGGTGCATGCCCCTGCTCCCTCCTATTTGTCCAACATGTTCCATGAGCCTTCCACCCTCCTATCTTCTTTGAGTGTTCTGTTGAGATGCCACTGCCCCTCCCACATGCCTAGCAAGGCCAGGTGGCTGCCACCTGTCCCTGTTACCTCCACCCTGCCTGTCCAAGATCCATGCCCATATTCTCTTCATCCTGTCCTCCCTGGTCCCTTTTGATTCCACACCCTTCTGTCATCTATGCTCTGCTGCAACGGTTCCTCCTGCCTGACCTGTGTGTTCTGTTGTGAAGCCCCTTCCCTTGCTCTTTTTTTCTGTGTCCAGTCTCTATCCCTCCCTTCAGTCCGCCATGGTCCTTTGTGCATGCCCCTGCCCCCTCCCGCTCTCTTGCTCACCATGGCCATGGTGCTGCCACTGACCCTCCCACTTGACATGCATGATCTTCTGTGCTGCTACAGCCCCTGCCCTGTGTGGTCAGCTTGCTACTCCTGACCCCCTTTCACCTTCCCTCCATTGTCTGTGTGTATGCCTTTATTGTCTCACTTTTGCCCTCCATGTTTTGTTGCATTTCCAGGGCCCATCCCGCCTGCCGTCCATGTTCAGCTTGCTGCTCCTGGCCTGCCCCCTGTTTTCCAGGTGCAGAACCCTATCCCCTCCCTCCTGCCTTATCTGGTTCGTCGTCGTTCCCCAGCCCCCTCCCTCCTTCACGTCATGGTCCGTTAAGCTGAAACTGTCTCTTCCGTGTGTCCGGTACGGTTAGCATGCTCCTTGCCTCTGTCCCCTCTGCTCTCTGTTATCCATGTGCATGGTTATGTACCCTACCTATTGCTTTCCATGTTCCATTGTGCTGCACTGCCGTCCCACTTGCCCGGTATGGTGTATTGTGCTGCTGCAACCCCTTATGACTGCCATGTAAGGTCAGTTTGGTGACTCTGCCAGTCTCCCTCCTGCAATCTGTTATCAGAGTGCATTTGTCTACACCATTCCTCTTGCCTTCGGTGATCCAATATACCTTACTTGCCAACATTTTGAACTTGGTAAGAGGGGGATTTTTAAAGGGAAAAAAGCTGGGGAATCGAATTGCCACATTGACTTATATTGAAAAAGGAGGAGATTCTAGACAGGTGACAGATGAAAATAAAGCCCCTTTGGGCTTAAAAACATCAGGAGTCTTCTGATTGAATCAGGTCTGTTGGCATGCATGGTTGTACTGCCATCGTCTCTCCCTTTTGCCCTCAATGGTCTGTTGTATTGTCACAGGCTCTCTTGCCTGTCCTGAGCGAGTGTGCGAGTCTCAGTGGCTGTGTGAGGGAGTGCGCGTCTCCATGGGCGAGTGGGTGTGAGTGTGTCAATATGGGCCTGGGTGTGGCTGCATAAGTGTCTCACTGGGTGTGTGAGTATGTGCACAAGTGTCTGAATGGGTCTGTGAGTGTCTGAGTTTGTTCATTAGTGGGTGTGTGAATGTCTGAGTGGGTCTGTCAGTGAGTGCCTGAGTGTGAGTGGGTGTGTGAGTGAGTGAATGAGTCAGCCACAATTGAAACTCACCTGCCCTTTTCTCCAAAAAGCGTCATGTTTTGCACAAAATATCTACCCAAGTGGAGTTCTTTCTACTGGTCAATTACTAAGTGCTACCTCCTTGGATAAATGTCCAGTACATATTCTACAATACAGTTGTGTAAAGGAGCAAGAGGAAATGCAACCAGTGGCACTGTGTGCATCTTGGCAATGGGATTGTTCCTGGTGAATCTTTATCCTGAAATATGTGATAACATGAATTATCATCATATAGAAAAGATTGAGAGACTGCAAAGAGGTAAATCTCCACCAAACAAGGGCCCTTCCCCTTAACTATATGAAGTGCTTGTTTGGTGGGGATATCCTCATTCCTCAGCATCTAGAACACCTCACCAAAATAGGCAGGTAATGCGCGGGGTGGTGGGGATTAGAGGTGGAGGCAGGGGGTCTTCTTAAGCTGCGCATCATCCTGGCAAGAAGCAGTAAGACCTTTGGATACTACTAAGGTGGGCAGGGCCAAACAGGAAAGCACCCAAGTGATTTCCACATTTGCATACACCTAACAATTTAAAGGGAGAACCAGACTGCTCGCACCAGGACAGTTCAACAAAGAACCCACTTGTCACAGTCACATACAGATTGCACTTCAATATATTATCTAGATCCATTAGTTGCTATGGTGCCAAATCGCACACATTCTGTAATCACTGGCTATGGGCTATCAGACCGCAGACGCGCACTAAAGGCAAACCCGTCCATAACCAATCCGCATCCGGAATGTGCCCAGCGCCCAGACCCCTGGTCCAGCCATTTTAGGTAATCCTCCTCCTATGGTTTACTCCAGAGAACAGCTCCAGAATCTACATTGAGAGGGTGAGCCTAATCATTGTAGAGCATTATGCTTTGACGAAATGTATTGCCAAAGGCACAGCTTGGGTATTACCTGTGGTTTTAAGACATCCATTCCGCCCACTGCTTCACTGGAAAACTTCCATAGGCTATAAAAACTGCCTAATTGCCTGAAGATACAGGGACGTTGGAACCTACCCATAAAGGACTCCTAACTAATGTGATAAAACAAAGTAGAACTAGGAGACTTTGTTCGCGCACAACCCGGACTGTGTTTCATCGCAAATTTGTGGGCCAACAAAGCTTCTGGCCCTGACATAGTAGATGCTAACCCCCCCCACCACCCACTTCCCCAATCAACTTCATAATCTTCAGACTGGATAGAGTAGGCAGGCCAGGAGGAGGCTTGGCAGTGATTTAAAAAGTACAATACAAATGCCACCTTGAGACTAGCAACATTAGCAGCTCTTGTGAAACGCTTTATTAAGATCAAAACATATCACTCTAGCTAGCTCCTTCGCTGCTATGTTAATTTATAGATCTCCTGGTGCAAGGACTTCTATCCTGTCTGAAATAGCAAATCTCAGAGCCCTACTTGGGAAATCGAAACTCGTTTTTTCTGGGAGACTTTAATTACTATCTTGAGGATAGTACGAATTGAGATACCATAGCTCTCAAAAAACCTTGGCCTGCCTGAGGCTGCTACAGCTGGTTTCGGACCCCATTCTCGCAGCTGGACACACCCTTGATGGTATCTTTTGATCCCAGTCTAGCTTTTACAGTCAGACCTCCCCTCAGCTGGTCTGACCACTTGGCAGTCTCCTTTTCATTTGAACTGCCCTCCCCCATATGAGGGACACTCCGGTCTACACCAAGATTCTGAAAAGGGACTGGAACGGGGTGCCAGCTGAATTTGGGTGCCCTTGACTGTTCAGAAGGGTGTGGACAGAGGGGCAGAAGATCTCCACGCCTGGCTAGGGGATGCAGTGATAAGGGCCCTCATACGGGAAGTAGAGCTTAAGAGGAAAGTTCCCTCGGCTCCCTGGTTCTCAGATAGACTGAGGCGGTTGAGGCAAGCCTGCCGTCGGCAGGAACGTGTCTAGAGAAGGAATTATGAGGAGCATGAAAAGACTGCTTATAAGTCTAGGATTAGAGACTTGAGGGCTCTTAGAGGATTAAGCTAAATACTATACTAAAGTAATTGAGGCAAATTCTTCTAAAAATCTTTCCTAAATTGTCATGCCATTATCTACACCTTTGATCCCTGCTGTAACTACAGGCTCAACATTAGCTATGCAGTCAGCTCACGGATTTCTACCAAGCAATGAATGCGAATATCTATAAGGAGCTCGAATTGCGAATACTAGCAGAGGACAATTTGATGCCCTTAAGAAGAGAGGAGCAATCCGAGACTCATTTTTTCTGAATCTTTGAAAACTACCCACAAATAGACTCACAGCCCCCCCCCCCCCACCAGAACTAGTGAAAAAGCACCTACTTATTAGTCGAGCTCACCCCTCGTACCCTGTGCTCCTAAAACTCTTCAAAAGGTGGCGAGTGTGATAGCGCAGCCCCTCTCAAACCTGGAATGAACGAAGCCATCACTTCTGGATGTTAACCTCAGCTGTAGAAGGACGCAGCAGTGAAGCATCTTCTCAAGAAACTTAACCTGGATCCCAACGACCTTAAAACTTCTGACCCATCACTCTGCTCCCAGTTCCTGCTAAGATCTAGAAAAAACATCTTAACAAATGGCCCATGGGGAAGAGCAGAACTGGTTGGATGCGTCATAGTGTGGATTCCGGAAACTGCTTTGGTTGTGGCTACGGACAGTGTTAGACGACTTGTGAATGATTATCTGTTCATCTGTGCTACATGTGGTTTCTTACGCTGATGACACCCAGCTCATCATATAAATTTCTAAAAACATAGTAGATACTACAGCCAATTTCAATCACTTCATAACGGTAGTAGCTGTGTGGATGGGGAAGAACAACCTGAAGCTCAAAGTTGGAGGTATTCTTTATAGCACAAACCTCCATTTGGAATAATAATTAGTAGCCTGAGACTCTAGCGACTACACCAATGCCCACAAAGAGGGCTAAGAACCTAGGGGTGACCCTGGACTGCAAGCTCTCATTAGATCTTCAGCCCAAACGCGGTGTGTTTCTGGCTGAATAAAATGTTGAGAAAATGTTTTCCCTTTATCCCTCTTCCAGAACTGAAACAAGTGGCCTTGGCACTAGTCATTTCTCGAATTGACTACTGTAATGCCCTATATCTGACCAATAAGAGCACTCTGGCTAAATTATAGTTTGTGCAGAACGGTCTGGCCAGGCTCCTTTTGGACATTCCAAAACGTGAGTCTGCTTCCAAGGGATTACATGACCTTGATGGCTCCCTGTAAGCAAACTGATTATGTTCAAGACAGTCTGCTTAGTACAAAAGGCCCTTTTTCAGACCTGCCCATCAAGAATCAAGGATACGTTTCAAAGTTACATCCTCTGGAGCATTTGCCACTCAACCCACCTTAATTTGGTGACAGTGCCCAGATTTCAGAAGAATAAATAGGGAGGCGGAGCTTGCTCCGATGCAAGACTTTGGAACTCGCTGTCAATTCATCTGACCAGGATTAGAGCTAAATCCCCTTTAAAAAAGCCTTAAAGACCTGGCTTTTCATGCTATAGGATATCTCTTACATGCTCATTGGTTTCTATGTGCGAGGAGTCACACCTCTGCGGCTATAGTGCCTTGTCACCCTTGGGCGTTGGGACTAATAATTCCCATTCAAATCAAATAGATCAATAATGCAGTCACCTCCACAAAGGATTTCAGATTGCTTTTCAATATGGAATTGCCAAGAAAACACTTGCTTTCCCTTTGCCAAGCCCAGGAGTTAGGATCAAATGTCCTTTACAGACGTGGAGCATCAACGGGGCTCCTGCTATATTTATAAGTGCTTCCTGTTGAGGTTTTATTTCTGTGAAATGAGCATCAGGGCCAGAACGGCACTATGGACCCCATCCCCTGTAGCCCAGCCACAACTTAAAGGGGGGGGAAAGGGGGGGGGGGAAGAGTTGCACAGCTGCCTACCTCCTCCCGCGCCAATTTTTACCCCTGGGGGCCACCACAATTCAATGGGGGAGGTGAGACCACACAGCCTCCCTTCCCTGAGCTGATTTCAGCCCCAGCGACATCATCCCGAGGCCCAGCTAAGTCTCCATGGGTGCCCTGGTCCCACCTAGGGCACCCTGTGTGCTACAGAACCGCAGGAGAAGCCTCAGGGTCGCAGCAGTCCTAGTCAGCTGGACGCCTCCTGCGGGAGCCGGCAATGCTCTTGCATAAAGGGAGTGGCTGGAAATGTGGCTCCTTACGTGCCAATAGTTTCACCTCTTTCCCTGCCTGTAAACTCTGCTTCCAGCAAGGGGGAGCAGTTTGACAGCTCCTGATTGCTGGAAGCAGAGTGTTTGCTTTTGCTTTGTGGGAGCAGTTAGCTCCAGCCAAGCAAAAGCAAACAGCTAGGTCTCTGGGTTGGGCACACTGGGACATAGCAGGTGTGGCCCTGGGGGTTGGCGGTCACTAGAGCCATGTATGGCTTAAGGAGGGGGGCCACAAGCCTCCCCCCCTCTTCCTCTGTGCATGAGCCGGCCCCTGGAGGTGGTGCTCCCTGGGGTGTATGTGGCCCGAGAAGGAGACGGCACGCATTCCCCTCCCCTCCATTTTTAATAAGCATTTGGCCCCGGGAGGTGGTGGTCCCTGGGGAAGGGGGTCTGAGCGGACACCCTCTTTAATATTTACTGAAGCCCTGGGGAAATGGTGGTCCCTGAAGCATAAGTAAGCCCTAGAAAGGGGTGAGGGCGCCGCCCCTCCTTATTTAGTATAGGCTGCATGCTCCTGGACCTGGCCCACCCGGGGGCAATACTTCAAGCACTTTTTTTTTTCTTCAATGATACTCACAAATATTAGAGAATTTTGCTGTGAATAAAACATTTTTTTTTTTGCCCTGTCAGGATCCCTGTGGACCCCAGGATCAAGGCTACGGGATAATCATGCCCTGCCATTTTTTCTTTGTCGCGTCTTCTTTTTGGCTCTCAGCTTCTGCCTCAAGATGGCTGCCAACACTTTCCGGCTGGCAGCCAATCAGAACTCTGCACATCTCTGCAGAAGCTCATCATTATTCGCAAAGGTTTTCGCTCATAGAACCAAAAGCTACCATTCTGAAAAATTCTGTAATTCCATCCAGCAATTTGGGTTGCAAGCTAGTCTAAATACTCGATAGGAATTGGCATAGTAAAACTTTTTTGACCCACCCCCTTTTCTCGCCCCCAGCTTGACTGATCAACCCAAACTTTTCCATGAACAACTAGAATAAGCGGAGCCCATTTTCTGAAACATTTCATGAAGATTCGTCAAACAGCTTCAAAGATAAAGGTAAGTCAAAAAACGTTTTTCCTATGAAAACATGGTCCTAACTTTAACTACCTGCTGACAACCACCAGTAGAAGATTATATATAAATATATATATATATATATTTTTTTTTTTCACTGGGGAAAAAAAGGAAAATTTTAGTTTAGGCTCATGGTTCACTTGCACAAAACCACAGAAATTCAACAGTTACAGTTACCCATGCCAACTATAACTTACGCCCCTACAATACTGCTTATGACCAAACATACTACATTACTCATGACATGGGCAATGACATCACTGATGACATTTCAAATGACATAATTCATGACATCATCCTGCGAGTGTAAGTATTTGAGACAAACATATATAGTAAGCTAAAGCATACGTTAAATTACTATTCTTTCTGTACTAGAAATTAATTATACTATTTCTAACATATCTCATCTGAGTGGCTGTGTGACTAGCAGGGTGTGAATGGATGTCTGCGTGGCTGTATCGGTGTGTGAGTGGCTGTTTGGATGTGTTAGTGGACATGTAAGTAGCTGTACGGGTGAGTGGCTGTGTGTATGACTATTAGAAAGTGAGTAGGTGGCTGTATGAGTGAGTTAGTGACTGTGAGTGGCTGCACAGGTGTGTGTAGCTCTAGGACACCCCCGCGCCGCACGGCCACCAGCTGCTGTGTGCGTGTTCCCTGCCTGCTGCCTCGCTAGCCGAGCTCCGCCGCGTGGCCACGCCCCCTGCCTCCTTGCAGCGTGGTCCGCGACCTGCCCCCGTGGTTTTGCTGTGTTTTACTGTTTGCTGATATTGTTGCCTGTCTCCCTGTAATTGGTGTTTTATTTCCTTCTGTTTTTTCCTGTTGTTGGTGTTTTATTTCCTTCTGTTTTTTCCTGTTGCGCCAGCCCCTTCGTCCCCCCTCCCCGTTCCCCGCTTCCCGCCACCGCCGCTAACCCCGCCCCTTTTGCCTTGTGTACCCTCCCCGCTCCCGCCTCCCAGCTGCTCCGCCCCCCCGCGCACTTGGCCATATATGGCGACCGTGCGACGCAGGTGAGTGTGACCTAGCTCTAGGACACCCCCACGCCGCACGGCCACCTTGCTCGAGACGAATGGATCCCTCGACCCCTCACAGTCTGGCTTCCGAGCCAACCACAGCACCGAGACCGCCCTCATCGCTGCCACCGATGACATCCGAACCCTGATGGACAACGGAGAAACAGCGGCCCTCATCCTCCTGGACCTCTCCGCGGCTTTCGACACTGTCTGCCACCGCACCCTAGTGCAGCGCCTCGGCAACATCGGAATCCAGGAGAAGGCACTGGAATGGATCACCTCCTTCCTCGACGGAAGAACACAGAGAGTCCGCCTACCACCGTACAAGTCAGAGGCCACCGAAGTCATCTGCGGCGTCCCTCAAGGATCCTCGTTGAGCCCCACCCTCTTCAACGTCTACATGAGCCCCCTCGCGGCCATCGCACGCCAACACAACCGCAACATAATCTCCTACGCCGACGACACCCAGCTGATCCTCTCCCTGACCAACGACCCCGCCGCCGCCAGAGCCAACCTGCACGAAGGGATGAGAGATGTAGCCGAATGGATGACGACCAGCCGCCTGAAACTGAACTCAGACAAGACGGAGGTCCTCATCCTGGGCTCCTCGCCCTCCGCCTGGGACGACTCCTGGTGGCCCCCCGCCCTGGGCACCGCACCCAAACCGACGGACCACGCACGCAACCTGGGCTTCATCCTGGACTCCTCCCTCTCCATGACCAGACAAGTCAACGCCGTCTCCTCGTCATGCTTCAACATCCTACGCATGCTACGGAAGATCTTCTGGTGGATCCCCACCGAGACCAGGAAGACTGTCACCCAGGCCCTCGTCACTAGCCGACTGGACTACGGCAACGCCCTCTACGCCGGAACCACCGCCAAGCTCCAGAAGAGACTCCAGCGGATCCAGAACGCCTCAGCCAGACTCATCCTCGACATCCCACGAAACAGCCACATCTCCGGACATCTGAGAGACCTGCACTGGCTCCCCGTCAACAAAAGAATCACCTTCCGTCTCCTCACCCACGCACACAAAGCCCTACACGACCAAGGCCCGAGCTACCTCAACAACCGAATCAACTTCTACACTCCCGAGCGCCACCTCAGATCAACCAGCCACGCCCTCGCCGCCGTCCCCCGCATCCGAAGAGCGACAACAGGAGGAAGGTCCTTCTCCTACCTGGCCGCCAAGACCTGGAACTCACTCCCGACCGACCTGCGCCTGACCCAAGACCACCTCTCCTTCAGGAAGAAGCTCAAGACCTGGCGGTTCGAGCAGTAACGGCACCCCCCCCCTCCTAGCGCCTTGAGACCCTACGGGTGAGTAGTGCGCTCTATAAATGACTTGATTGATTGATTGATTGATTGTAGCTGTATGGGTGAGGGAGAGTGAGTAGCTGTTTGAGTGTGTGTATAGGTGAGTGTGTGTGAGTGGCTGTATTGGAGAGTAAACGTCTGAGTGGCAGTAAGGGTGAGTGGGTGTGTGAGTAGTTGCATGGATGTGTGAATGGGTATGTAAGTGCTTCTGTGGGTGTGCGAGTGGTTGTAATGGCCAAGTGCGTGGTTGTGTCCGTGGCTGCATGGGTGAGTGGGTGTGAGAGTATTGGTGAGTGAGTGGCAGTGTGAGTGGCAGCATGGGTGAGTATGTGGGTGTGCAAGTACCTGAATGGGTGAGTGAATGGCCGTAAGGGTGTATGAGTGGGTGTGTAACTGTCTGTATGTCTGTGTGAATGGCTGTATATGTGTGAGTGGCAGTATGAATGAGGATGTGCGAGTGTCTCTATGGATGAGCGACAGGTTGTGAGAGTACTGGTATGGGTCTATGAATGGGTATGTGAAGGGGTATGTGGGTAGGCGTACGAGGGGTTGTATGTGTTTGTTTCTGTGGATGATGTCATCAGTGATGTCACTGACCAGGTCATGAGTGATACAATAGGTTCGGTCATAAGCAGTGCAATACAGGGGCACAAGTTATAGTTAGCTCAGGTAACTAACTGCTGAATTTCTATGGTTTTGTAGGATTGAAATCTAAGCCCAACTAGAACATCCCTGTAACCTTTGATTTTTTCAGTGAATTTCTAAGGTTTTTAAATTTTATTTCCCAGCTGTAGAGCCTGGTAGTGACTGAATAGGTGTCTCGCTGAGTGTGAGTGGGTGCGTGAGTCTGAGTGGGTGCGAGAGCGAGTTGGTTTGAGAGTGCCTCCATGAGTTTGTGAGTCAGTCTGTGAGTGACTGCATGAGTGTCTGAGTGGGTATTTTGCCTGTTTCTGACCTTTATTTTCCCTATTTCACATCTTCACCCGGGACAGTGGGGGATCATCGAGGTCCCCGCGGTCCCAGCTAACGGCCGACTCCTGCACAAGCCAGCATTACTCTCGCAAGCAGGGAACTGCATGAAATAGCAACTCCATGCTTGCAGAAGCAATGTTTTCATCTGTTCCCTGCATGCATATTTGCATGCAAGAAAACAGATGAAAACTCCGCTTTCTGAAAGCTGGAGCGTTTTGACAGCTTCGGCTTGCAGAAAGCAGACTTCTATTTGCTTTGCCACAAAGCAAAAGCAAACTGCTACCTCCCGAGGGTGGGTAGCAGGTGGCGGTCCCCATGGTCATCAATGGCTCCAAGAGAGGGGCCACACACCAACCCCCACCCCATCATAAAACTTTGACCCGGGGAGGTGGCGGTCCCCAGGGACAGGAGTCTGCGACAGACCCCCACCCTATATTAATTTATTTCAGGTGAGGTAGCGGTCCCCTATCTGCAGTGGTTGGAGGGCCCAAGCTGGCAAGCCCGCATTGATATTTTCAAGAGCCCCGCATAGGTGGCCGTCCCCGCGGCTGCAGGGGGCGGGGGCAGGCGGGCTAGCCCCACTTCGCATTAATTTCATTTTATTTGCCCCGGGGAGGTGGAGGCCCCTGGGGCGTTCATAAGCACTAGGAGGGGGGCCTGTGCACCCGCCTCCTTTATGTAATTGCTCATCCCCAGGGACCCGGCCTTTTCGGGGGCTAAAGATTACAGAAGCGCGCCTCCTGCCAAAAATTAACAAAAAAATTTAGTTTTTCCCCCTGTGGGGACCCCACCCCCACCAAGAGGCCTAGGGGGTCAGGGTATTCCTACGTTGCCCTTCTCTTTTTTTTAGAATCTGCTGTAACAGAGTCTCATGATGGCTGCTAACACTTCCTGGTTGAAGTGTTGGCAGCCAATCACATTTCAGCACGGGAACTGCTGGATCCTCGGAGGATCCGGGACTCTATATATATACAAATTTGGATTTCGGTTAATATATCTAAAACTACTGAATGGATGTACACCAAATGAGAAAAAGGCTCTTTTCTGGACCAATATCCAACTTTCTGCCAAATTTGGTGTATTTCCGTTGAGCGATTCGGGCTGTAGTCGTGTCTAAAATTTCTATGGGACTCAACATGGGAAATGCACGTATTTTAACCCCACCCCTTTTTTCCTTGGCCCCCGGTTGACAGATCGCCCCAAAACTTTCCATGCACAACATGAATTCCCGGGGCACTTTTTTGGGGGAACATTTTGTGAAGATTCGTCAACTAGCACCACAATTACCTACTGGCGAGCGTCATGAAATATAAATATATATATATATGAATCAACGCTCCAAAAGCACGCCGCTAAACACAGCACCTTTTGTATCTTTCTCCCATAAAATAATAGAGGGCGACAGCGAGGATTTATAGATAATAGTGTAAATCTTCGCACATATTCAGCCCTCCTGGACTTTTTGTATCGAGCTCTAATATGTATCTTGACTAATTGTCTAAGAGCTTTTTCCCTGTTGCCACCTCTTTTACTTGCAGGGACACTGTCTATCACAAAATAAGTTAGAACATTCAGACTATTGTTGTGTTCTAGTTTGACGTGTCGGGCAACTGGGTATGAAGAGTCTGAATTAACGGTTGCTCTTAAGTGCTGTAAGATACGTGCATGTACCTGGAGTTTTGTACTCCCAACGTAATGGAGACCACATATACAAGATATGACACACACCGCATGGTCTGTTTTGCAATTGTAATTTCCTCCTATCTTAATCAATTCATCTGAAAAAGCATTTTTGTAGGAGTTGGTATTCACCCCGAATCTGCACGCTCTACATGTACTACACTTAAAAAAAACCTTTTTTGGAAGAGAGCCAAGTATCCTTATTCAAAAGCTCAGGACTGTTTTTAACCAAGTCACTCCTCATGGACTGAGCTTTTCGGTAGGTGAAATTGGGCTTTGATGGTAACATTTCTTAAGAACTCCATCTGTTAAGACTATAGGCCATTGAGAATTAATAATCCTTCTTATGGTCTGGGACTGTTTATTGTAAGTAGAAATGAATCTACATTGAGAATTGGAAGTATCTCCTTACCAATCAATGGCATCAGATCTTAACTTATATATATATATATATATATATATATATATATATATATATATATATATATTCATACATATACATACACATACATACACACACATACATACACACACACAAATAAATAACAATACTGACGGAACAGGTTTTTATTTTTGTAAAAATCATCGAAAAAACATCAAAAAATGAAACCCCGGATTTAATTCCCCAATCACCTGCATAGCAAAGAAATTTCCTTCCATGATGTGATCATTTCTTTGGAAACTGAAAGTTTAAAAAACACACTGTACAAAAAAACTGGAGAAAGCTTCTACACTACTCATGCTTCCACAAGAACGCATTAAAAGACAGTCCTCTAGTCAGCAAATTCATAAGAGTTAAAAGGTTAATAAGTGATCAAGATAAATAAATCATCCAAAGCAATAAAAACATAAGAAAACTTTTAAACAAGGGCTTCCGTCTGAAGTTCTTGAGAAGGGTAAGAGTAGGGTATTAACAACAGACAGAAAGTACTTTTGACACACAATTTCATTACAAGACCGGAGGCTACATTATGCATTTTCCTTTAATGCAGCCCAACCAGCCGCATACATCACAATAGTAAAGTTCCAAAAAAGAATAAAAGGCAACACATAAATGCCATGAGACACTAACAATCAGCCTCTTTTAAATGCGGCTCCAAGCAGATAAGTTGATCTTACTACTTCATGTTTTTACTGTATTTAACTTGCTTCAGCTTGCTTAACCACTTTTCTTTTTAGGGTGTGCTTCTGGTGTGGTACGCCCCACCCCTCCCACACCCCTCCTCATTGCCAATCTCTAATTTATGGAGATACCCACTTTCATGTCCCTCCCTGAGCGTGCGCGTGCCTGTAATCCCTTCTGTTTCTATTCAAGGCTTCATTGTTTTTTATGCCCACATTAACTTGTAGTGTAGCTCCTATCTTCCCAATAGGCTCTGCGCATTGGAATAGTACCTACAGCAGTAAAGGCCTAGGCCAGACGTTAACTAGGTCTACTACTGTCGATACTAGACTTAATTTTTGGGTTTGCCAGCTAAGCTCAGAGTTCGCTAGAAACTTTCTCGAATGTTCAAGGAAGGATTAACTCCCCTGATTAGACAAGAAGGGATTTAGTTTCTGACAACCATAGAACATGACAACTTTGCTCTCCCCTAATCAAGAGTCAATCTCAAGAGTCGTGTGAGCACAAGGCAATTATTTTACTCAGTCAGTACGTGCATTCTTAGTCTCATCAGAATGTAGAGAAAAGGAAGAGACGGGCGTGTTCAATAAAAAGGTGTTATTTATTGATCAGTCTCTTTTCTCATACATGAGAAATGGATCGATATTATTGCAATACTTATAGTTAAGTAAAGTGCATACATTAGAAGCAATAGTATAAAATAATACTGTAAAAACATTGATATGGTTTCTGAGCCATATGATGTTTTAAAATGATTAAAATATATTTACATACACATATACATTTGACTAAACGTACTCAACTGGTGTTTCTAAATACGCCTACCCCGTGTACCTGACCTAAGTCTAATGCGTGGGCGGGAATAGAAAGTTACAGTTTAAGTTAAGTTTGTTTTTGCCAAGTGAATAACTAAAGAATTCTCTGTGAGGGGTTATTCAGTTCTGTACCTGGAAGTTAGGATGAATGAGGAATGGTATCTCTTTCTCTGCTCTCGATATTCCAGGCTGCCTGCGAGGGCTGCCCAGAAGCGCCGGTGCTGGGTCTCTCGGCTTGAGATAGCAGCGCGTCTCTCAGCGCGTCAGGAAGGCGGGGCTGCTGCCAGCGGGGTCTGCTTCTGCTCTCGGCTTCGGCAAGTATGGCTGCTCCGTCTTGTCACCACGCGTGTGTTTGCATAGGGCAAGGTCGGCAATATTTATACCTTAAAGGTGCCGGGATTGACGTAAGGATGGACATAGGTACGTCAATAAAGATGTCATACGACTTGCTCGTTAGCACATTCTTTACTAAAGTTCTCTGTGAAATCAAAACAATGGACGCACGGATTATCCAGGTTGTCATAGGTTTGATTTGTTATGAGAACGTCGTATGCCTTATCAGGGGCTGGAGGAATGTCGCTTGTCTAATTAGATCTCAAGCGTTATGACCTAATCAGATAACACGTTCCTGTGCCGTAGTGTGACTGCGTCAGATAACGGTATCTGCATCATGGGGGTTTTTCTTGCCTCATGGGCTGACTGTTAGTTAACTAGATAGTTAGTTTAACCAGAATAGGGTCAGGAATAGGGGGATCGATTCAGAACCTATAGAAATACACGACCCCACTCCACGCTAACTATGGTCATATCTACTAATCTATGCATAGTATAACATAGTACAACATACTATAGAGTATAGTGTATACCTTACCACCCCAAAATACATAAATGCATTTCGAAATTTTCAAATATACTGAAAAATTGCAGTCATATATATTGTATGCACTTAAAGCTATGAATTAAATGCAAAGGTAAACACGCATTTTTATGCATTATTGCTTTTTGGTATATGAGTAGTACACATGAAATGGCTCTTAATATGGCTATACAGAAAGGAAAGTCGAGACCATTTCATCACATAATAAAATATTTGTGAACATACCAGCGGGCAGCTAAAGTCTATATAAAGTATCTAAAAATAGAAATCTTAGTTCTCTAGGAATAGTTTCTTACTTTAAGCAGAAGATCAGTGTCCCGGGAAAAAAATATATAGAAAAATATTTTAAGGGGCTTGCTGAAAAAAGTTGCTGTCCGTGAACTGGATTGTAATTGTTCATGTGACTTTATTTTTAAAGTTGAAGGCCGAATTCAGGGAACGCCGTGTGCGAGTTTACTCAAAAGTCTCTATTTCTGTTCCGGAGAGAACATCATATCATTCAGGCTTTCGAAAAAACTATCAACAGCTTCATGGGAAAGTTCCACTAAGTCGGAAATAGGGGTAACCATGCATTCGTGCGCATGATTGTCTCCATTGACATTCTGATTTGCATTGCTGACAGAAGGTCGTACCTGTTCGATGCTGCTTTCATCTTGAACTTCACTACCCTTCAATCGTAGTGGTGAAGATTCCAGGAATGCCGTCATCAGAATTGGCAGCCTTTGAGGGCAGCACAAAGCGTGAACCTTGGTAGGAACCAGCAGTGTATCTGCATCCACCGGCGCATCCGATTGTAGCGTCAGACAGGTGTCTAACACGCATTCTTCTCCGCATAGCAGACACCTTAGTACAGGTAAAACACACCTTTGCCACATTGGTCGAAATGATAGAAACCAAGTCATGTTTAGGTCTCTAAGCCGGGAGAGTCCCAGGATTTTTGATATCCGGTCCCGGTATCCAATGGCTAGGATCGTATCTTCCATTGTCGCGAGAGTTTGATCTGTGACATGGGTTGCCATAACGAAAAATAAGGACTAGGAATAGGATTCCTGCAATTAGTCCCAGGATCAAGGGAAGTCCGCCAAAAATCGAATGGACGAAATCTGGAAAAATACCCAGTATGGCTTTGAATGGTGTTAATGCCATCGAAAATACTGTCTTAAATACCCCTGAGATCCCATTGGTATCAGAAATATTTAAGATTTCGCTCAGGATTTCCGCGAAATGTACGGGGGAATTAGTTGATAATAATGTATGTATCTCTGCAGTCGTCCTTGCGACTTGTAGATCATACGTTTCTTTTGATGACGTGAGCCTTGTAGGCGTCTGAAGAAGCACTGTTTTCATTCTGCTTAAAGTGTCTATTCGAATAGAAGTAATTTTCAAACCGGGCCATGCCCTTGCCTCCCTGTCTGGAAAGGAGCTGGGGAACAAAGAACGTCCACAGCACTTGACCTTCGCCGTCGTAGTGACGAGATAAGGAGTCCCGGGCATAAGACTACAACATCTGCGGTCTACAATAAGAATGTAACTCCCATTATAGAGTCTTTGAAAGAATGGTTCTATTTCAGTTGCAGGTGCGCCTTGCTGGTGACATGAAAGGTTGTATGAATTCCCTTCACAGGCTCCGTGCAAACTAATACCGTTACACAGAAGCGTGCCGCTCAGTGACATAGCACAATTGTTGCCACTGAGAAACACTTTCTGTCCTTTATTACTGACACATGCATGTGAATAGGGCAGGTTCCAAGTTGTTTTAAGGTACCCCTTTCCCAATTTCTCGTACATGCCAGCCTGTATATATTTTTGGCAGTATTGAAACCTGAAGGTTGAGATTGGAATATTTATTATTCCGTGGATTATCCATTCACTGACAGGTCGTTCTGACATTGTCAACGGTAATCTTTCTAGTTTTTCAATGCTCAAGATTGTATAATCAGCACCCTTCTGCGCCATACCGATTTGTCTATCAGTAAGGTTAAAGATTTGGAATAGTGACGTTGTGTTGATTAAACGCCAAGGCACATAGCCTGAACGCAGATTTTGTAACGTCCAGCCAAGCTGTACAATAGAACGCAATTGTGACTGACCATGTTGTAATAACAGTAAGTCTTGCGATAATATATCGATTGCTGAAGACGCAATGCTGTCCAATGAAAATATTCTGGAGGACAGAGTCATTAACCCATTGTCCACTACAGAAAGTGATTTTTCCAAATTAATACGATCAATTTCACGTATTCTCTCTGCTGTTTCAATTTGAGTAACCTTCCAGGCCTCATTGTATGCTGCATATACAGAGGCTGCTATGAAACGCTTTTGACGCTGTTTGCGTGGTCCCAGTATGAAATCACGCAAGTCAGCACCATCAGTAAGTAAAGTTAGGTGTTGCTTAATTTCAGGCAGTGTGGAAGTTTGTAGCCATTGAAGGCATAATTTGCCCACACTGTAGGTTGTTATTATCCCTGGGTGATGTCTTTGGGGATATCTAGGGTCTGGCCTGGTCATTTTGAAACCCTGTGTTTTATTCAGGAATCTATCTTGACAGTTATTTGTATCTGTGGGCCAGATCAACCATTGTTTCCAATCAGGATGTGTTCTGTTTTGGTCAAGTATATGGTTTATGTCTATTTCTTCATCTGTATCAGAGCTATTGCTAAACATTGTTGGCTTTGGAATAGACGGGTTATTTAAATCTTTGATTTTGGCTAAGCCAAGACAGGTGGTTTGTTGAACAGTGTCATTTAAAAATATCATTTGTTCTGGGATCATGCAGGCTCTAAACAAAGCTTCTAAACCCTGTACTTGCCATTCTTTTGTACCCCAAACACTTTTCAAATCAACATTTTTGTCCCAATAATCAAATCCAAAAGTATTCATTTTTTCAAAGAATGTATCTGAATATATCAATATTGTGTTGGTTATCATGGTTTTCATCCCTGTCTTGTTTGACAATTTATAATAAAATGTTTCAGCATTACTAGTGTTAAAACCTTGAAAGTATGAATATTTGTCATAAACGGTTCTAGAGCTCCCTTTTGGAGGTGTAGCACAATGTTCCCATTGATTATAATTTAAAACATTTCTAGGTTGTGCAGATTTATGCAGGAAATGGTTACCATAATGGTTATAGCAATACATACTATCATAATTTGTAGAACCTTGCAAATAATCATGTTTTGTAAATTTAGCAGACATTACTAAGTCAGACATCATATTGTTAATACTTTCAAAGTCCCAATCATCAGCAAATGAGTTTGGTTTTGCAAAGTCACTCAAGGAGATCTTGATTTGGTGTGGGTATTTCAGGATCTCGACCGGACCATAAATTTCATAGTCAGTGTTGTCCCAGGCTACCCCACCAGGTATTGGATTTGCTGTGAAGTTGGCTGATGAAAGTTCTGAAGAAAGCTCTCTTTTCTCGACGTGTGAAGATGTGTGTGGTTTGAGCACCAAGTTGATGTTCTGACTTGCTGTGTCCATTTTAGCATATTTTCCCTCAATGAAGCGTCCCAAAGTAAATACCATGATGAGCCAAAGTATGAGGATAAATGCACCAAAACCCACCCAAAATTCAATCCATGGAGAAACCAGATATGTTTCTTTCAGTTGTTTCAAAAGTTCCTTAGCTTTGTCTTTAAAGGATTTTGATGATGGCTGTGTCTTTTGTTCGCTGAAACCTTCAGAGGAATCATCGAAGTTGATGAAGTAACCAGATGCAGTTCTGTCAATTGTTCCAATTGGTTCAGGATTTTTGTTTCTTGCATTTTCACTTGGAACTTCATTGTAGATTGGTGTGTCTCTGCTAAATGTTTTTATTTGGGTTTTCAGAGGTCTTAGTTCTATTGCATTGTTGCATAGTCCCTGTTGTTCTTCTGTAGGCGTTTCGAATGTGATGAGCCTCTTTGATAGGACCTCTGTACTGGTAGCAAACCTTGGTGTTCTGCTACTTATTGGGAGTCCACTTGGCCTACCGTTTGTTATCGGCCACATGTTGTGGTTTTACCAGGTCGATGGATACAACTCGGTTCTCCTTTTTTCCAGCAAGTGGCGGTAGTACAACTGATCTTGTCCCGTTGACAGACAAGACAGGAACTGCTTTTCTGTAAGAAGGCCCAAATTCCTTCTTTACCGCGATCTTCTCCCTGACTAGATCCCCGACTTTTGGAATCCAGACAGGTCTTGCTGGGACAGGTGGTGATTCTTCAGTGGTTGTTGGCTGTTGTTTCAATTGTATGTTGCTCAGGTCTTTTCTTGTTTTGTTTAAGTCCTGCAAAATAGCCAAACGGTCTTTGACATCAAAGGTTTTTTCTATTACCACTGAAGTCTGACTATCAAGGTCAGAGATCAACATCCTAGTACCGAATAATAATTCGTACGGACTGAATCCCTTCAGAGAATTTCTTGGCAAGTTATTTAGACTGCGTTGGACACTTATTAGATGTTTGACCCACCCAGCTCCCGAACCTAATATCCTTTCTATTATAGATTGCTTTCTGCCTTGGTTTTTTCTTTACACCGTCCCGTACCCTCAGGAAGGAAGTGAGAAGATTCCCGCTGGGCTGTGCTCATTTGGCCATGTTTCCCCCCCCCCAGGCTGGATTGCCTGAGTTAATAAAAAAATGGTCGAACGTAGCATGCTCTTAGCGTATATGCCATTTAGACTCGCAAATCTTGTATAACAGTCCGGACGTCAGCCGAGTGCTGTGGATCTACATTATAAGTGGAACTAGCCTGTATATGTTAATCGCAAGCCATTCTTTTTAGTGGTAATGTTATCTGCCTTGATACGACGAGGTATTAAACTTTTTCTCTCCCCACTGCGATTTCTGTTGCAGTTTGGGCAGTTTTTTACAAACATGGTATGATGTAGGCTCATGCCTGGCCACCAGTACCGTGATTGTAAATCTTCCAGAGAATCTTTTAGTTTGAGGTGTCCAAGACCCTCGCCCATATGTGCGTCTGCGATTAACAAGTGTCTCCTGTCCATGTTTGGAATCACTCTATCCCCCACTCCAGGGATTCGAGCAAAAGGGACGGAGTTTGCATCGATTATGTATGAGTATTTTACTGGAAAGCCTTTAGGGAGTGGTTCTATCGAATCCTTTTCTGAAGCGCTGACAGCTTGTAATATTTCGCTGTCTATTTTTGTTTTTGACCGGGTGACGGCAGCTACGGAAGCCGTTTGCACAGCTGCTTTCGCGGCCTCATCAGCCAATGAATTCCCTGCAACGTGAACGCCATCACGTTGATGACTCAGTGTATGTATCACGTGAGTCTTGGGTAGTTCTTTTTGTAAAAGAGCTACTTGTTCCCATAGCATTTTATGCTTGATTGTGCCACCTTTCGCATCCTTGAAACCGTTTTGAAGCCAGATCTGCAAGTATTCATTATAAGATTGAACGCAATAATACGAATCGCACACTATGAGTGTGGGGAATTCTCGATCGGTATTTTCAAGCGCCATCTTGAATGCTAGTAATTCAGCTCGCTGAGCTGTGCAATCTCCTAGAGATTGTGTTTTAGTGAGGGTTGGTTTAAATTTCCCTTCGTGCCAACGACCTTTAACAATCGCGCACGCAGCACTGTAAGCTTGTTTACCCCCTACTGCGGGTTGTGCTGATCCGTCTGTATATATTATACAGCCGTATTGGTCTAGAGGCAGAATTTCGGTTGGCAGAGGACATTCAAATTCATATTGTAGAAATTCTTGTGTTTTTAAGTAAGGATCAAATTCGTACACCACATCTGTTGCAGCAAGAGAGTTAGCCCATTGTATCCATCTCGGATGGAGTGCTTTAGCATTTGGAATGCTCGCTTTTGTTACAGCCTCTAGGGCTGGTATCGGTGTCACGATTATTATTCGTTTACCTTGTGCCAGGGCTCGTTCTTTTGCTATAGCTGTCTGTGTTGCTGTAAGAATTTTTTCCGTTGGGCTAAATTTCATTTCCGCCTTAGTGTACAAGTGTGATTTGAATGCAATTGGTACCTTATCTCCCTCATTAGAGGTTAGGTATGTGAATCCGCATCTCCCTGGGATGACTCGGATCACAAGGTTGCGTGTATTATCACGGGTTTCTAATTTTGTTTTAATTAGCATGTCTGTTTGTAAGGATCTCAAAATTTCTGTGTGTGTTTGAGTCCAACTGGATCTTTTAAAGTCTGGTTTAATTAGATCGTAAAGGGGTTTCACCCTTTCTGCGTAATTTGCAATGTATGTTCTTCCGAAATTTAGGAAGCCTAGAATTGACTGTAGGTTTTTTAGTGTTTTAGGAGCTTGGATTACGGCACATTTCTCTAGGAAATTGTCTGCCAGGCTTTTGCCTTCACTTGATAACTCATATCCTAAGAATAGGACCGTCAGATGGGCAATTCTGGACTTTTTAAAGTTGAATTTGTAACCCTCTGCAGCGAAACCAAGTATTATGGTGTTCACCCTTTTCAAGTGAGTCTCCAAGTCATCATCTGTTAAGTAAATGTCATCGACATAAGATAATGCTTCATCATCATATAGTTGTAGTAATTCTGTTACTCTTGCTGAGAATACCCCCGGGCTGTTCTTGTACCCCTGGGCTAACCGACAGAATTGTTTTTGAGTGCCATTTACTGAGAATGCAGTTAAATATCTGCTCTCTGGTGCTATGTTTTGACAAAAGAATCCATTGGAGATGTCCAAGGTTGTTTTGTATTTTTTGCGCACAATGTTATTCATTAGTGCAGCACTGTGTGAGTTTTGCACTGCAAAGGTCTTGCAACATGTGTTAAGGTGTCGGTAATCCAAAACTAGACGGTACGAATTGTCTGGTTTGGAGACCGGAAACAAAGGATTGTTCATTTGTGAGGTGCAAGTTTCAATCACCCCCTGGTATTCTAGCTGATCTAGTATTTCATTTACTTGTTTTTTAGCTTCTTGCTTAATTGGGTACTGCCTTTGTGCAGTTGGTTGTGATTTTAATTGGATTTTGTGAGGAGGAGAATCCTCATCCCATCCTACATGATTTTTATATAAAGCAGGTGCTAAGGCCACTGCCCACTTTCTAGCAAGTGTGTATTTTTTATGAATCGGGATTTGATTCGAGAAGGCAGGCATAATTACTTCTTCGCCATGAGGGCACTCCCTGACAAACTCTGGTGGCCAGTCTTTTTCAGCTAGAAGGATGTCATAGCCCTTGGATAGGTTATCCCAAAATAGTCCCCTTATTTTCCTAGTCTTATCTCCCTCTATACGTAATGTTATCTCGTATATCTTGTGGGGCTTGCTAACTCGGGTATCTGCAGTTTCCACTTGAAGATATTCATTCGTGTCCACTGTCTCCAGATGATTCATAAGGACTTTGCGAGCTATGCTCACCTCTGCTGCGCTGTCTAGCATTGTCTGAGCCCACTCTCCGTTTTTCAGTTATGTCCTCAGTATTCTCGGCATTGTTAACTACCTTGATACTGGCTACCTTCTTTTTTGGAAATTGTAATTTCTTTTTCAGTTGAGCAGGTTCCTTGTCTTTGGACTTGGCGTGCTCTTCTGATCGTCCTCTTCTTTCCGATTTCTGCGAGGAATTCTGAAAAGATTGAGAGGGACGTGTATCAATGTCTTGATATCTATCAGGTTTTTTAATATTATCCCTATTTCTAAGGTTATATCTATTCCCAGAGGGGTCACTCTGGGGTGACCTTTGTCTCGGGTTTGGAGATTTCTCTCTTCGCCTAGGAGACCTTCCTCTGGACTGGAATTTCTTTTCTTTAGGATTGGATTGTTTATTTCCATCCCAGTTCTTTTTTGGTGAATTGTTATTAAAAAATATTTTTTCTGGACTTGTAGTCAGTTGCGGTTTTACTGGTATTCCACCTAGACTATCTCTGCCTAGTTCTTCATAGGATTTTTCTATGATTCTGGCAATTTCAGCTGGTTGGTCTGCTATATCTGTCTCTTTTAGCCTCTGGCGGATCGCCACGTTCGCTGCTTCACCTTTTATGTTGGCTAGTAATATAGCCGAGACCTGCTTGAAGTCTTTCAGTAATTTCATACCAAGAGTTAAAGCAGGTTCTGGACCGTATTCATCTTGAATTTGTTTTAGCACATCTGGTATCACCGAAATGGATGGGACACCGTGCGTTTTTGTATAGATGGAAGCAAAGACTGTACCCCAAGTGTCACAGTCCTCTATGTGCGGTGCGATTCCCATTGGGAGACATATAGTCAGAATCCTGTGTTTTTCTAATGGGGTGGTGTCAGGAAACACCGCCTCTATTTGGGTAATTTTCTGTGCCAACCAGAATGGTATTTGTTCCCGTTTAGCTGGAACCTTACCTAGGCAGGATTGGATGTTCTGTGGTGTAATTTTATTTGTGTTCCCCTGGTGTGGGGTCAGCTGTGGTAGTTTAATCGCTGGCTGAATTGTTGAAGTCCGCATTACATACTGAACTAATTGTCTATGAATTTTTAGTAATTGTTTCAGCTGTGTTAATAATTCAGCTGCAGGCATCCTATCGATGTCTGGATGTGGTGTGTATCCGGCTAGGACCGGCCACGTTGCTCCTGGTCTTCCTAAAGGACCGAGCCTTGTAATGTGATTGTTATGTTTTAGGGCGCCATCAAATAAGAGCAAATGCTCTTGGAATTTGAGTGGTACTTCCACCTCCTCGAAAGGAGTGTAAATGTCAGGAGGTTCCTCTACTTTGTAATAGTGGAAGTACTTTGTTACAGCATTTGCTGCTGGAAAATGTATCCATGTATAGTATACCTCTGTCTGCCGATATTCGTGTGCCTCAATTACGAATATGACTGTGCCACCTCTAGGTGTCAGTCCATTTTCTATAAGTTTTAGAGTTATAGATCTCCTTTTGGCGACCTGGATGAGTATTATATCCGGGTCTGCTGCTTGCATGGTAGCATCAGCATCTGCTATTTCAGTAGCTAATCTAATTGCTTCTCTTTCTTCATCACTGTCTCCCATTTTACAGACAGGATGGTATTATGTTTATTTGCAGATCAGGTTTCTTTATGGAAACAGAGATTAGATGCACAATATTTTGGAACTGTTTTATCCTTCAACGTTGACTTGACCAAAAACCATACATAGGAGTTCCCTCCTGCGAGGTTTTGGAGGATATAACCTTTCACCCACTCCAGACGTCTTTGGAGTATTTGGGAAAAGGGGTCTGAGTGAGAAAGCACGACTGAGTTACTCTAAATGTCTTACGTTAGTTTTATCGCCCTTTCCAAACGCGTTGGGCGCCATGTAGTGTAGCTCCTATCTTCCCAATAGGCTCTGCGCATTGGAATAGTACCTACAGCAGTAAAGGCCTAGGCCAGACGTTAACTAGGTCTACTACTGTCGATACTAGACTTAATTTTTGGGTTTGCCAGCTAAGCTCAGAGTTCGCTAGAAACTTTCTCGAATGTTCAAGGAAGGATTAACTCCCCTGATTAGACAAGAAGGGATTTAGTTTCTGACAACCATAGAACATGACAACTTTGCTCTCCCCTAATCAAGAGTCAATCTCAAGAGTCGTGTGAGCACAAGGCAATTATTTTACTCAGTCAGTACGTGCATTCTTAGTCTCATCAGAATGTAGAGAAAAGGAAGAGACGGGCGTGTTCAATAAAAAGGTGTTATTTATTGATCAGTCTCTTTTCTCATACATGAGAAATGGATCGATATTATTGCAATACTTATAGTTAAGTAAAGTGCATACATTAGAAGCAATAGTATAAAATAATACTGTAAAAACATTGATATGGTTTCTGAGCCATATGATGTTTTAAAATGATTAAAATATATTTACATACACATATACATTTGACTAAACGTACTCAACTGGTGTTTCTAAATACGCCTACCCCGTGTACCTGACCTAAGTCTAATGCGTGGGCGGGAATAGAAAGTTACAGTTTAAGTTAAGTTTGTTTTTGCCAAGTGAATAACTAAAGAATTCTCTGTGAGGGGTTATTCAGTTCTGTACCTGGAAGTTAGGATGAATGAGGAATGGTATCTCTTTCTCTGCTCTCGATATTCCAGGCTGCCTGCGAGGGCTGCCCAGAAGCGCCGGTGCTGGGTCTCTCGGCTTGAGATAGCAGCGCGTCTCTCAGCGCGTCAGGAAGGCGGGGCTGCTGCCAGCGGGGTCTGCTTCTGCTCTCGGCTTCGGCAAGTATGGCTGCTCCGTCTTGTCACCACGCGTGTGTTTGCATAGGGCAAGGTCGGCAATATTTATACCTTAAAGGTGCCGGGATTGACGTAAGGATGGACATAGGTACGTCAATAAAGATGTCATACGACTTGCTCGTTAGCACATTCTTTACTAAAGTTCTCTGTGAAATCAAAACAATGGCCGCACGGATTATCCAGGTTGTCATAGGTTTGATTTGTTATGAGAACGTCGTATGCCTTATCAGGGGCTGGAGGAATGTCGCTTGTCTAATTAGATCTCAAGCGTTATGACCTAATCAGATAACACGTTCCTGTGCCGTAGTGTGACTGCGTCAGATAACGGTATCTGCATCATGGGGGTTTTTCTTGCCTCATGGGCTGACTGTTAGTTAACTAGATAGTTAGTTTAACCAGAATAGGGTCAGGAATAGGGGGATCGATTCAGAACCTATAGAAATACACGACAAACTGTATTCTATCCCCGCATTAAATATGCTCGCATTATCTTTTTTTTATGTTACTGTGACATTACGCTATCAGCGCTTGTTCAATTCAGGGTCTTTAATGGTGGTTACCTCACGCTCCCTCAGGTAACCCCTTTGAGCCGCTGTGAGCCTTCGCGCTCGTTTCCTTTATTACCGCAGCTCTATTTCTGCCATTCTGGAAAAGGCGGCCGGGCAGCGGAAAGTACCTCGGCAAGAGGAGCGCTACATCCTCCCGTTGCCTAGTGGCATTCTTATTGCCCTCCGGCCTCCAGCTGATCGCTGAGCCGATCGTGCTCGAGGCCGGAGGGTAACGATGGCAATAGTACGCTACTGAGCGCTCAAGCTTGTCGAGAGCCACTTTTTCTCACAGAGCAAACCGCAAGTGTCCATTAACTTATTTTTCTACATAAAAAAAAAGAAGAAACTGATTATTTACAAATTCAGGAGATCCTGGACCTTCATTAATACCTTTTATGTCTCTATTTGATGGTGCTGTTTTACCTTTTCTGAAGGCCTCCTTCCATCATTAGAGGATTTTAAACCCTCGATCTTACATTTATTAGCCTCATTACTGAGACCTTGCTTCTCTCACAAATGCTTTTAAAAAGATGCTGCACATGGAAGTGAAATCATGTATGTTAGAGAGTCTATCTCAATTTATGGCATCTAAATGACCCCTCCCATTAGAGGATACGGAGAATTTTTCATTATCGCATTCTCTTAATGACTCAGAATTAAGAGAAAAAAAAAAAGAGGCTAAAAAAATGTAAAAATGTTGAAGAGAGCATGGGAGGTCTTGGCACCTCATCAACTCAGGGAGGTCTTGGCACTGCTTCGAATAATGGAGGTCTCCGCACCTCAAATCACCAGGGTGTCCTTAGCGGCACAAGAAATACAAATGTCCAAAGCGGCACAAAAAACAAGAAATCTCTTTATAGCCTAGAGGACGATAATTCTGATGATTCTGAGTTTTTGGATAAATATGTCCTCTATCTCAATGACTAGGATCAGGATTTTGATGAACCATTAGAGAACATCCCATCTTCCTCTAAGGATACAATTCTTAATCCAATAGGGGAAGACATTTTCTCCCCACTAGATTGAAGCACCCACAGAGCTCTGAATGGTCTCTACAAGACCATGTTGCGAAATTTATCAAAAAATGGATCTGGAATCCCTTGGAAAGAGAAACACGCAACGTACTTAGGGCAGAATGTTCAAGACCTACTGTGGAAGACAAAACTTGCTATACCCCTAATCTTGATCCTGATCAAGTTTCTTTTCAAACTTGGGCGTGACCCAAAGAAGGGGATGGAAAAATCCCTTAAAGGATGTCAAGATCGTCTCCTAAACGTTCTCGGTCCATTGGCAAGAATTTTGGACTTGGCAGAAGAAAGCCACATTCAGGGCACTCCTCTGGACACCGAAATGATTAGGGGATTGAGCCAGAGGGCTATCATCCTTCTGGGCAACGCCAATGCAAATATTAACGCGGAGCGACGTAGAATCCTCCTAACTAAAATAAACCCCAAGCTAAGCGACCTGGCCGACAAAGAACCCTCTCAGAACGTTAAAGGGCTGCTCTTCGGGGAAGAACTCATAAAATATGTGGGCAAAGAGGTTTCCACATTTACTGCCCTTGACAAAGTGTAACAAAATATACGAAAGGTGTTCAATAATAATAATAACTTTTTTGGAAGAGCCAGTAGACGGGCCTCTCTTCCGGCCGCTTCAATCAAAGGCCCTATTCCAGAGGCCGTGGATTGGGTAGACGATACCAACAATTCAATGTTTCACAGTTCTACCCTCAAAGAGGTAGAGGCCAACGAGGCAGAGGATTCAGATCATGTAGAACAAATAATTCCAATACATCCTCAGGTGAGTGTTCTCCCTTCTCCTTCTTCCCCCTTAACGGTGGGCGGCAGACTCAGACATTTTTTAAACAATTGGAAGTTGATTACCCAAGATTCTTGGGTCTTAAATACTGTAAAAGGTTTTATTATAGATTTCTCACAAACACCTATTCAGACATCTTTCCCGAAGGAAATTCCCTTGACTCCGGACGAACAAAATATTATAGAGGAAGAGATTTCCTCCATGATTCAAAAGGGTGCAATACTAGAAGTCCCAATCGAACAACTAGGCTTCATAAGCAACCTTTTGTGGTAGAAAAAAAGGACAAAGGTTGGAGACCCCTCAAACTTGAGAGATCTGAACAAATTTCTGACGTACATGACTGCATTAAAGGAAAATGCATAATGTCAGCCTCCGTGTCTTTAATGAAATCCAGATTCTCGAGTCATGTTATTATGAGAATCGCAATTCAAGCAGCATTAACCAGAGACTTTTGGTTGTCTCAAAGTAGTCTATTGAAAGCAATAAGATCAAGTCTACCATCCTGAAACACTGGGCAGTGCTGGTATTACTTAAAAAAACAATTTTTTTTTACTCTAACACCATTTTTCAATCTTTATTTGGAAACGCTCGGCACAGAAACCATAAATAACTACTTTGGAAGCAACAAAGCAGAAGGAGCAACATAGTTTGTATAGCATGAGGGACCATACCCTCTTCAAATTGTGCCTACTGCACAGAGGAACATAAATTTGTCAACCCTAAACAGGACTGAAATTCCTCATTAAGAACACCAACCAGGTCTGGGCAGTGAACTCAACCCACGTCTGACTATGGTTCTCTATGGACCCTGGGTGTAACAGAAAGCATTTACCACAGGATATTCATGTTTGATCCCAGGTGCCAAATGCAGATGTTGTGTGGATTCTTGACCAATATTTACTTCCCACAGTCGAGGCTTAGCTTAAAACTGGGAGGCGGGGGTGGGCTTTCCTATTACAGTTATGACACCCTCCCCCACCTCAAACATTCCACCACCAGGTTATCCCTCCTTCACTTCCTCTCCCAATGCTGCCCCCGGACTCAAAGTCCAATCACAGCTGTATCTTTAGCCTTACTGCTGCACCTGCCCCCTCCGCACAGGCTTACACTCCCCATACAATCTATTGATAGATTTTAAACCCTACCTTCTCCGATCATTTCACTATGTTACCGTAAGCACAATCCCTCTACATTATGATCTTTAGGCATCTTTTTTCATTCCCCTTTTTTGTTTCTCAATACTCCCAACCACTCCATTATCAATTTCGTCCTTATATTAAAGAGCAATCCATTATTTTTTATCTTTGCAAACACAATGTTGTTACACAACAGCAATAGCAAAGTACCTTTGATTTGCTTTCCTCAGCAAAACCAGGAGTGTCCGTGTCGGGTGGGTAAGCAACCGTTATATAAACGTTATATGGTTTCACCTACAGTTGAAATAAGTAAATAAACAAAGATGTATCTATGTTCTGAAATACAACAAATACAGCAAACATTACACTGCGTATTAAGGAAAATATCTCACAGCGATCTCGTTTTTAATGTATTTCATACATCTTTCAGATAAATTCTTCACTCCAAGGATCGTATATGTAGAGGCCTAATGAAAATAAAGGCTGTAATTTACTTAAATCCTCACACAGGTCACTAATTCTAGAAACAACTGAACAGTCACAAAGCCACATTATGCCAGGCAAGTCAAACAAAGGGCAGTTACAATTGTATTAACCGGGACACATTAAATTCATATTTAGAGAAGAACAGTAATGGAAAAGTTGTGAAAAGAGTGGAGAATTACCATATTTATCTTCTTTGGATAGAGGTGGATGGTGGGTTTCCCACTGGTGCAAACTCCTCCAGCTCGGCAATCTGCCCACGATGTGCAAAGGAATCTACTAGAAATGGTGGTTGGTTAAGGTGCCTAATCTAAGAGAATGGTCCACCTGTGGTGGCCATTCACCATGGTCAGCACAGTTAACTCCTTGACAGTCTGCCAAGCAAATTATTGTGAATTCCACTGAACAATAAATAATGTTGCTAACATTTGTATACCCCACATATCACAGGGAGATACAGGGCAGTGGGATAGTTGTCCACTGCAAAAGTGAGAGTTAAAGAGGCTTTTGACAGCAAGCCCTGTACTGTCTCAATATGACAGCTGTCAATAGACCAGGACATCCTCTCAAAAAAACAAAAACGTGAAGGAGAGCCAGAAAATGTAATTATTTTCTTGGGCCTCCATCACCCTCATTTATGCTGGATGCCTTTGTCAGTGATAGCAGCTTAGGCCGTGGGAGAATGAGCACACATTCCCTCCAGGGGCTGCTTCTTGGCCACTGGGTAGCAGATCTTAACGCAGAGCATGACCCAGCTGGATAGATTTCTCTTCTGTATAGCCTTGACCTTTTTGCTCCAACGAACCCAACAAATAGCAGATCATCCATCCGGTAGTCTATGGTACGATCTGTGTAGAATGCAAAGCTCTCCATCTTGGGGTCCAAGTTATGTAGTATATCCTTGTCAGAGGGGTGAGTTGGAGCTCAGAAAGCCAGCAGGGTGATTGTTTGGCCTACAAGGAACAGTGTCACAACTTTTGGTAGAACGGATGCCCAAATCAACAGAACCAGCCTGTCTAGGAAGAAGGTGGTGTGCCATGTGTTGACACAGACCTTAAAGCTCACTCACAGACCGGACCGATGCTATGGCAATGGAAAACACTGTCTTGACGGTCAGGAGCCACATTGGATATGGACCAATGTAAGGTCCGCTGTAGAATGACAAAGGGGGTGGGGGAACAAACGCTTGAAAAAATTTAATCACAGGAGTCATGAACCACGGGGGCTGATCTGGCAACTGTAAAAAAGCTGAAATAGCTGGGAGGTACACTTTAACTGTGCCCAGGGAAGGGCCTTACCAGGCGAGGGAAAATACAAACAAAAAACCCTTAGATACCTACGCCTGAAGGGGGTCCATCTGCAGAGTACCACACAAAGCCACAAACTTGTCCCAGCGACAAAGGAATACAGTTTTAAACGAGGGTCGTCTGGCTGGCAAGATGGCACTAACCACCTCTGAAGAAAGGTCAAAGGTGTTCAGCTGAAGTAGCTCAATCTCTGCGAAGGCCCGGGTGCAGAACCTCCCGAAGGGGCTGCCTAATCTGAAGACAGACGCTTAAGCCCAGGAGGTCTGGATACCATACTTTCCCAGCTCAATTCAGGGCCACTAGGATGGCTTGGGGCTGACCGGTCCTAATCTTCTTGAGAACTCGTGGCGGGAGTGGTATCGGCGGAAAGGCATACAAGAATCTAGAGTTTCACTCAAAGCAGAACCGTTCTCCAAGTGAGAGAAGTCTTGGCAACTTCAACATGCAGAAGTGCTGACAGTATGTGCTCTTGGTGGTGGTGAACAGATCAAGCCAAGGTTCTCCTCCTGTGCAGAAAAAACTTTGTGCCACCTCCAGGTGTAACTGCAACTCGTGATCTACGAAGTGTTGAAGGCAGACCTCATCCGCCCTGACATTCAAAGGTCCTGCTAGGTGGTTCCCCACCAGAAAAATCCCTCTGTGGTCCAGCCACCATCAGAGGTGCAAGGGCTCCTGTCCTGGCACATGGTCTGTGACCATTACCGCGCCCTGCAGTACCACAGGGCGGTGGTGCTGTCTGTTTCAGCACTAAGAGGATGACCCTGAGCTCCATCTTCCAATTCATATCAAAGCCAGCCAGTCAGCACTTGCTTTCAGAAAAATGACAAAAACTTGGCTTTTTACCCAATAGTCTGTCTTTGGTTCGTGCTCGTTGGCCCAAGAGCTGAGACACCCACGGATATTTGCGCGCTCTACAAATTGTATAACTAAATAAAGGTTATATGGAGCCAGGGCTCTGCCAGAGGACAGAGGCCTCTGATCTCCACCTCTCCCAAATGGCCGCCCCAACTCAGAGGGGACATTATCAGTCACCACTGTTAGCTCTAGGTGAGGCAGGGAGAGGGGTCTGCTGCTGACCAAATCGTGGTCAAGCAAGCAACCACTGCAGGCCTTTTGCAGTCTCCTCCGAAATGTGGACGTGGTCGGAGAGGTCCCCTTGATGATGGGCCCAGAGACTTCAGGTCACACTGCAGAGCCCTCACATGTCACCTGGCATGCTCCACCAGCAGGATAAATGAGGCCATCAATCTCAGCAGCCACAGAGTGGATCTCACTGAAATCCAGGTCTGAGGCTGAAAGATCTGTCTCATATCGTGAATGCCCTGGATGCTGTTTTCCAGGGAAATTGCTAAACAGAACAAAATGGCTGGTCAGGTTTGTTTAGAGATGAATTAGGACACACACAGCCAATTTGTGCTGCGTGACCCAGGCGTTTTGTATTACAAAAAATGTATTTCCATTTATAATTGAGTTTCATTAATTCATCCAAATGACTACAAAGGAAAATCCTGTCAAAACAGTCGAATCAATAACATACAATTGTGTGCGCAATATATACAGATGTACAGAAGTTCACAATGGATACTCACAAATCACGAACACCAAAATAGAACTTAGTACATAGTCATTACATTCAAAACAAATTGCAACATGAAAAACATTTAAACAAAGAACAATACTACGCAAAAAGAACCAGTCCTTTAACTTATATACCAGTGGACAGGCGGAACTAGGAATGGAATGAGACTGTCTGCCTATCTCACAAAACCTGTGATGAAATGTTTTTGAGATTGCAAGCAAGGGCCCACTGCAGTGGTATTAATTAGTCCCTGGCTGCACCCTTCTTTCTTGTCACAGGCTGGGGGTCAACGCGTTTCGAACCGTAGATATTGAAGGTTCTCCTCAGGACGGGGACTGGGTATGAACTTCTCTGCACAACGAGCACAAGGGCTGCAGGAGTGGAGGTTGACTGCACATCGAGTGAATTTGTCTGTGGTAAGTTGGGAATTCAGAGGAGTCATAAATCGGGGCGCCGTCCTGAGGAGAAACTTCAATATCTACGGTTCGAAACGCGTTGACCCCCAGCTTGTGACAAGCAAGAAGGGTGCAGCCAGGGACTAATTAATACCACTGCAGTGGGCCCTTGCTGGCAATCTCAAAAACATTTCATCACAGGTTTTGTGAGATAGGCAGGCAGTCTCATTCCATTCCTAGTTCCGCCTGTCCACTGGTATATAAGTTAAAGGACTGGTTCTTTTTGCGTAGTATTGTTCTTTGTTTAAATGTTTTTCATGTTGCAATTTGTTTTGAATGTAATGACTATGTACTAAGTTCTATTTTGGTGTCGTGATTTGTGAGTATCCATTGTGAACTTCTGTACATCTGTATATATTGCGCACACAATTGTATGTTATTGATTCGACTGTTTTGACAGGATTTTCCTTTGTAGTCATTTGGATGAATTAATGAAACTCAATTATAAATGGAAATAGATTTTTTGTAATACAAAACGCCAGGGTCACGCAGCACAAATTGGCTGTGTGTGTCCTAATTCATCTCTAAACAAACCTGACCAGCCATTTTGTTCTGTTTAGCAATTACTGAGGTCCAGGCTGGTTAGTTGTAGGACCCCATACCTTCGTTTGTGTACAGTTTTCCAGGGAAAGACATGAAACCAACCAGTGTCTAGAATGCCTTAGATAAGGGGTGCGTCCAAGTGTGACTTGGGCACGTTGATGGTGAATCCCAAAGAGGACAGGAGGTTCACCACAGTCTAGAGGTAGTTAACGACTGCCTGTTATGAGCCCACCTTTGACAGCCAGTCGTTGAGGTAGGGGAACACTAGCACCCCTGATCTCCGAAGATGTGCTGCCACCACCACTATCACTTTTGAGAACACCGAAGTGCACTGGAGACCAAAGAGGAGCAAACTGAAAATGCTCCAGTCCCACCACTAATTACATGCAATTCTGTGGGCTGACATGACAGGTACACAGAAATAGGAGTCCTGCAGGTCCAATGCTACCATCCAGCCCCTGTGATGTAAAGTAGACAAGACCAGGGTAATATGAGCATTCTGAATGTTTTCCATCTGGAGGAAAGTGTTGGGAGGTTATAGGTCTAAATTAAGTGCTACATCTGGCACAGGCAACTTCTTGATAGCCCCTTTTGCCAAAGTGGTTTTCACTTCCAACCGCAAAACTGTAAGATTGTCCTCCATCAGTTGTTGGGGAGACAGTGAAAGGTGTGGTGGTGCAGAAAAGAAGGGGAGTGCATAACCCTTTTGAATAATTTGCAGTGAGACCCCACTTGTCTGAGCTTATGGTCTTTCATTCCCAAACAGGTGAGTTCCATCCAACTGCATGTGTGTGAGGGATAACTGGACATTGCCTGATTAAAATAAACAAAGGTTAGCTGCAACAAAGCGTAGAAGTGAATTACAACACTGGTGCCAATGCCCCGCCCGATGGAATCACTGATGTCTAAGCCACAGCAAATCATTAACTTGGCAACATCCCAGCTGTCCTGAATGGCTTAGCCAAGTACAAGTCGGAGATATTCAGGGACACCTGGGAGGGCTGCCCACACCAATGTACGGAACAAACGCAGGTCATCATTATGCTCAGTAGGTCCAGGGGTTCCAACGAACAAAAACATGTGGCATATTATTCTGTCCCATTAGGAGCATCTTTAACTAATCGAAAAAGAGAACAATTGTAGAATACTACATTTATTGTAATTGCATTTATTTAGCACTTACTACCCCTGACGTAGCGTCAAAGCGATTTTTCGGCAAATGGCAAGCTACTCCAGAACCCATAAAGGATCAGTGGTGAATTAGTATAGTGAAATATGAGAGCAATTTGAGTGCTGGATATGTTAGTTAATCGGATTGAGAAGGATAGTGGAGGGATAGAAGAGGGAAAAAAATGAATTTTTTACACTGCTTGCTACCCCTGATAAGGTATTGAAGTACCTTTTCGGGGAGTAGCACCCTACTCCGAAACTCATTTAGGATTAGTGGTGAATTAGTATAGTGAAAATATTAAATTATTTTGAGTGGTGGACAGGTTAGTCTGTTATTTGGATTGAAAAGGATAGAGGGGGGATAGAAGAGGGAAGGATTTAGAATTACATTTTTTGGGGAGCTCATAGCAAAAGTTATTTACTACAGAAAACAAGCTTCCATAATGGATATGTGGGTCGCTAAATGTTATCTGAAGATTAATTACACATAATTCAATGTATGATTTACCAACAATGAAAGAATTTGAAAGTCAATCAAAAAACACCCTTTTAAACATACCTCCATTTGCAATGCTTCCGCAAGTCCCCGCAGAGCAAACTTTGTCGGAGAGTAAGCAGTGTAGCCAAAGAGACCTAGCTGGCCTGCCTGTGAAGACACAAAGACTATCCTACCCATTCTTCGCTCCTTCATAGTGCCAATCACTGCGCGACTTGGGTAGACACTGCCCAGGTAATTCACTTCCATTAACTTCTGCACAGATACAAACATATAAAAGCAACAATCAATAAACAGTCAAGAAGAGCAGCACAAACCTATTTTAATACAGATGGTGATATAGTGAAGTTCAACAGTACTGATATACAAACGTTCTCTTTCTAAGATGGCACCGCGTAACATGTAACGGTTAGCGGGGTAAGGCAACACAGTAACTGACCGAACATTGTAAACAGTTAAATCTGCATTGGTCTTACCCCTAATCTGGCCTCATGTAATTACTTGCATTCTTTCAAAAAATTCTGTAATAGCTGGTTTCTCATCATCGTACCTTCTTCATCACAACTCGTAACCTGCTTGGCCTCTTTTAATCTGGTTTCAGAGATTTACCAACAACAGAAACTGCCATCTGCTGTGGCAACTCTGCCCACCACAACCATCTCTTTTGTCACACTTCTCAGGTATTTGATACTGCACCCTACACTACTAACCAACCTAAGCAATTTTCTATTATGGAATCCACTCTCAACCAGTTATTATTCGATATCTCCGAACACTCCTTCTCAGGCTCGTTTGTTTACATCCATTACAACACACCTGCTACTCAGTATCCCACAAGGTTCAGTCCCAAGTCCGCTTCCCTTCTCACTTTAGAAATCTTTTATCTATAAACCCTATGCAGAGGACTCCCAAATATTTCCCCATTCATCAATTTAACTCCTCCCTCAGGGAACAGATATCTACATGCCTTCTACTCACCCACCAGCAGATAGGAGCTTGTCCACAGGTATTCAACTCATCCAAAACAGCAAAAAAAATGTAATAGCAACAAATATTTTACCACTGGATTGGTATCTGCCACATTTCCACCACTCTCACCATTTCCCCCCAAATATGAAGATCACACCACCTGTAGCCAGATAGCTGGAGATGCACTTCGACCCATCAATGAACACGGAGACTTTCATAATCGGCACAACCACAGAAACCAGATTTTAATTATTGAGCATTAGGAAAATACAGCCAAGACATTGATCTCACTTACCTTAGTAAACAGGACTACTTTTAACTCTATAAGCAGGTCCCCACAATGCGTTTTACCCCCAACATAAATCTGTATATTTAAGAGTACTCTTCAGTTACCTCAAACGCGTATCTCTCAAAGGATCATCAGAAACGATGAGCTAAAATACGGAGAGCCTGGACTTTTTGGGGGGGGGTGCATTCCCCTAAGTATTCAAGCATCATTCCATTTTTGGCAAAACCAAACGAGCTGCATTTAGAAGGAGGGGTAATAAGGATGCGATTAGTTCCCTAAAAATGTGTCACCATTCTAGGCAAACATATTCATAGTTTGGGCCATAATGACCTGTTAAACCTTGTGTACCCCTTTATATCACCCATATAAAATAGTGAAGATCTGAAGGACCTTGATGAAAAAGCTCATCCAGTCTCCTTTAACTGCCCATATAAATAACGTAAGTAACCACACTATCTGAAAATATGCCAGAAGCAACAGCACTAGAGACATACATCCTGTTTTGGAGGAAAGAATTTCCACTGTTCCCATAATTGAGCGCTGAATATTTTCATAAAGTTTCACTAACATATAAGCTGGATCAGTAATGAAGTGACAAATACTCATCTTTTCATAATCAATTTTGTAATTCAACTTATGACTAGCCTTTTCAGCATGAGGAAATAGGTGTCAGCTTACGGGACAGGAGGCGTGAATGGAGGCACTAACGAGTTGGTACGTGGTCGGACTGACACACAACCCACTTGGAGTGTTATTTTTATTCTTTGCACAAGTCTGGGGCACGGCATCTCACTTGAGAAATACCTGCACTGCAATTACTATCAGGCCACAGGGGTGGCCACGCCCACTGAGGCGGGGACTAAGTTTGCTTCATAAATTGCTGTTGCCGTCTGATAAAGTAAGCCATAAGCCCATGAAGAGGTGCTAGGAAGCACGAACGCGTCAGGCTTTACTTTTGTTTTTTATGTGAAGGCAACTGTTCGTGTGTCATGCCACAACCTCCATTAAATTCCTGGTAATAATCCTCCTGTGTGGGCCTCTCCATTATCAGGTTAACTGTCGTTGGATGTATAGCGGCCAAGCCTGGGGCCGCGGAGAGAGCCCTGCTTTGATGGAAGTAACCCTGCTGGTACAAGGAAATGCGTGTCAGCTTACGGGACAGGAGCCCGTGAGTGGAGGCACTAACGAGTTGGTATGTGGTCGGACTGTGTCAAACAACCCACTTGGAGTGTTATTTTTATTCTTTGCACAAGTCTGGGGCACGGCATCTCACTTGAGAAATACCTGCACTGCAATTACCATAAGGCCACAGGGGTGACCACGCCCACTGAGGCGGGGACTAACTTTGCTTCATAAATTGCTGTTGTCGCCTGACAAAGTAAGCCATAAGCCCATGAAGAAGTGCTAGGAAGCAGTGAATTGCGGGGGCGCGAGTTAAAATTAGCTGAACTAACTATAACGCCGGAATTTCTCTGGTTTTGTACAAGTGAAATGTCCAACTAACTATAACATGCCTAAAACCTATGTTTTTTTCTGTGAATATCTAAGGTTTTTTAAATGCTGATTTCTAACTATAACGTGCCTGAAACCTATGTTTTTTTCTGTGAATTTCAAAGTTTTTTAAAATGCTAATTTTTAACTATAACGTGCCTGAAACCTATGTTTTTTTTAGTGAATTTCAATGGTTTTTTAAATGCTCATTTCTAACTATAACATGGCTGAAACCTATGTTTTTTTCAGTGAATTTCAAAGGTTTTTTGTAAAGCTAATTTATAAGTAGCAGTCGCGCTTGTAGAGTGATGGAGAAAGGTAAGGGTGGCTTCCAAACACCACTGTTCCTGTTCTAGGTGATGGAAGCTTGCACTGCTGCCAGGCTATACCTGTTCTAGGTGAAGGAAACTTGCACTGTTGCAGCCAGGCTGTACCTTTTCTAGGTAATGGAAACTTGCACTGTTGCAGCCAGGCTGTACCTGTTCTAGGTGAAGGAAGCTTGCACTTTTGCTGCCGGGCTGTACCTGTTCCAGGTGTAGGAAGCTTGCACTGCTGCCAGGCTGTACCTGTTCTAGATACAGGAAGCTTGCACTGCTACTTCTAGACTGTACCTATTGTAGGTGAAGCAAGCTAGCATTGCACTTGTCCCATCACGCCCCGCCCTCTCCCTGCACCACTGTGCAAACGCGCCCCCTGGCACATTGTAAGTTGGGGGATTAAGTCCCCTTGAATCCTGAGGGTCCCTGGGATCCAACTAGCCCACTAGGTACCTCCACGCAAATTGACACTGACGAAGCTTTTTGTTAGCGAAACGCGTCTGTTAAGGGTGAAGGGGTTGTAATTAAAATACTAAAATCGGAGATCTGTGTGCTGGCCTGTTTTCAGCCTAAACCGGAGTGAAAGTGTTCGAATATATATATATATATATATATATATATATATATATATATATATATATATATATATATACGCAACACACATTTCCTGTCGTTTCAGAAAGAAGCAAGTACACCTTGGAAATTGCAGTGTAAAGATTTTACTGACTGCACCAGCTGGTGCAGTCAGTAAAATCTTTACACTGCAATTTCCAAGGTGTCCTTGCGTCTTTCTGAAACGACAGGAAGTGTGTGTTGCGCATATATATACATATAAAAACATATATACATATAAATACATATACAAACATATATACATATATATACATATACATATATACACACATATATATACATATATACATATACATATGTACACACACACACACACATAGGTAGTTCTAGTTAGGACCTAGTTACCATAGAAAATTCGCAACATTCTATTCCCAATAACTTTGGCGCCAATTGACCAATCTGCGCAAAATTTTCAAAACTTATGGCCCGCTCCTATCTTGACAGTTATGGGTTGATTCGCCAACCGGGGGCCGAGAAAAAAGGGGGGGCCCAAAACGTGTTTTACCATCTGCAATTTCCCATAGGAAACTTTAGCCGAGGCTACAGCCTGAAATGCTGAACGGAATTACACCAAATTTGGCGAAAGGCAGCCCTTGGTTCAGAAAGAACTCTTTTTGTTCAGTGGTGTAAATCCATTCAGTAGTTGCTGAGAAAATCAAAATTATATCTAGAGGCGCGCAGGATCCGCGCACCCTGCAGATTAGGATCCACGCACCCTGTCGATCACGAGCTGCATTCTAATTGGCTGTCAACACTCCAAAGCAGGAACTATTGGCAGCCATCTTGTGCCTTGGTAGAAGCGAGGCACAAGAAAACAGTAAAATGAAGGCACAAAACAAGAATATGGGGCAGGGTTGAAACACCCTGACCCCTACTCAGGGGGTCCCACAAGGATCACCAGGGACAATAAAAGCATTTTTTTTTTAAATACCGAGATGCACGCTGGGTACGCGGATCCAGCCGCGAAAATGACAAAAACGAAGAGCAGGGTCCCGCCCTTCGTTTAAATAAAGCCTCTGGGTGGGCCAGGTCCCGGGGGCAGAAAAACAAAAGTGTGTGGGGGGGGGGGGGGGGGCTCCAATCCCCCCCCACACTGCCCCGGGGACTGCCCCCCCGGGGCTTTATAAACGTATTTGCGGGGGCTCACAGCCCCCCCTGCAGTCCCGGAGACTGCCACCCCAGGGCTTGTATAATAAATGGGTGGGGGGCTCAAAGGCCCCCCAAGCCCAGGGACCGCAACACCCGGGCTTTTATAAAATATTGGGGGGCGCATGGCCCCCCCCACACGCCCCGGGGACCGCCACCTCCCTGGGGCTCTAATTATTAAAATTGGAGGGTCCGTGACAGACCCCCAAGCCCCGGGGACCACCACCCCCCGGGGCTTTGTAAATGTTAGGAGGTCCTGGAGCCCTGTGATGGCCCTGGGGACCGCCACCCCCAGGGCCGGCTCCTGCAGTGTCCCGGGGTGCCTACCCCTGGGACACTGCTGTTTGCTATGGCAGGGCGAGAGCAGTGAGGCTCCCGCCCTGCCATAGCAAACTGGGGTTTGGTTTTTGGAGAGAGAGCATGGAAACCTGCTCTCGCTTTCAAAAACCAAAGTCGATTGCTTTTCCACACGGGGAGCTGCATCTTAGCAGCTCCCCATGTGGAAAAGCAATGCTGGTTCCCAGAGGACGCTAGGAGCCGGCGGGACCGTGGGGACATTGGGGCTCCCCCCACGGTCCCCATAGTTGTGTATAGGCCACGGGGGATGGGGTCCCCGGGGCGAATAGAAATTAGTGGTAGGAACCAGGTTCTTTTTTTTACGGAAAAGTTTGGAGGCGCGACTCCAGCGTGACGCTCAGCGCTGTCCCCTGGTGTGAACACGCTGGGCGCGTGACTCCCAGCGGGGCCCCCTGGTGTGAACGCGCGACTACAAGCATAAAAAATATAATATTTTTTTAATATAAATCTAGCTTGTATGTTTGGATCTTGGGTGACTCTAAAGAGAGCCCTTGAGTTTATTGGGAGATTTTGGTACCTACAAGTAAGTACCTATGCAGAGTCTAAAGTTGTTGAGAAAGATTCCGTTACCCTCATCTGTGAAATGTACACTATCTCTCCTGTAGATGCCATCCATATTAAACACAGATTGTTGTTGTAAATGGACCCCATCTTATAATCTCTGAGATAAGCAGAAACAGCTTTATTGACATGTTTCCTAGCTTTCTCAATCTGTGGACAAAATTGATTGGGCCAGTTTCATTTCTGTCTTTGGCATATGTTAGAGTAGACAAAGGCAGTTTGAGGGAAAAGTAACATCAATTCTGCAAAGGTGTCCTTCATTAGCATCTCCAGACCTACCCCAGCTCAAAGTGCCTAGGTCATTGCCACCACAGTGCACAATTATGAGGTCAGGGTGTTGGAGATGCAAAAAGGATCTAACAAATGGCATCAATTGGTGCCACTTTAATCCTCTCTGTCCAATCCATTTAATGTCTACATTTTGCAAAGCTAGGTCTTTGTCAATACCTCTGCTTTCAGCATACCTTTTGCAACAGAAAATATAGCTGTGTCCCACAATCCACACTCTAAGCATCTTGAAGGGAAGTTTGGATGCACTCAAAAGATGTCTGTAGGTGAAGTAGGCAGTTGGTAAAATAAGAGGTCTCTAAAATGGTGGACAAGATGCAGTTTTAAAAAAAAGAAGAAAAATGATTGGCTGATTCAGAACATTATACACTGAAAAATAGTGCGCATGGTTCTGTGTTTAAAAAGCATGTTTCTTATTGGTTAGTATAAACTGTTTGAAAGGTCCATTAGGTAAGATAAGCTTGTACTTTGGAAAGTCAAGCACACTTGCTGTTTGAATTTGCAACATTGTGTGCTGAACTTGTGACCTGTGTGTGTGTGCAGTTGAGTGTTCCAAGAACTGTTACTATGGTAACAGGCATTAAGCAGAATGGGGGTAGGGTTGGAAGTTATGTATGGCATTAAAATGTGTATTTCTTATCAATATTACATATATGTAATTGCAGTGAGCTTTCCCAAGTCACTAGTATAGTTAAAAGTAGTGTGTTGAAACAAAAAAATGGTAAAACTATTTGTCATACTTTTGAAGTCTCGTCTGGATCCACGGTTCCATCGCTTACGGTGCACAGACCAGGCGCGACGCCAAATAAATTCCAGAACCGATTTTGGTTCAGTTAGAGGTCAGTTGGCAAGGGTTGATATGTGTAACCAATAGAACTGTGTGTTAGACTTTGAATTAATCCGGGAAGCAATGTGATTTGATATTTACATGTATATGTGTGCAGAATGAGAGGGAAAGTTTGCCATTTTTTGGTTTTGCTAAGAGCAGTAAACTTCATTCATTGTGTGTATAAGAAAATCTGGTGTGTGATTCAGATACTTCAAAATCTACAAATCATTTTGAAAGGTGAGTTATTAATTTGTGTGGTGTTCTTTGTGGTACCTTTGTTTTAAATCATAAAATATAATTCATAAAATTTGGAGTTAGTGATATTTTTTCTAATGATGAAATATTTATTACAGTTTTTGCAATGTGTTTAAATGTTGATTAATATGCAGTTTGTGTATTATGTGTTTTACAATAGGGATTGCTGATTATGACTGTTTTAATGTGTGCATATGTACATTGGCATTATAGTGCATAATTTTAGGTGCTGATTTGAAATTGGAAATGTATATGTTGCGTTATGGTATTAGTGATGACAGTAGTTTTTATAAGTGTCTAAAGAGGTATAGTTAAAATATGTGACAATTTTTGGTGTTTGGTTTCAAAATGAAGCGTGTATTGAGAATTTATGTGTTGTAGATAGAGTTCTGTATAGACATACTCATTTATGTTTTTCAGTGATATGGTGAGAGTTACAATAGAGAAATGTGAAAGGTTACTGATTTGTATTTAGCTACATGTTCTATAAAAAAATATTTGTAGAAAGGTAATGTAGCAGTAGAGATGTATGCAGTAGTTTTATTCTATAAAGAGTTTGTTTGCTGAGCAGTTATTGCCTTGTTAGTAGTGAAACACTCCTCCAATCACCCATTGAGCACCATATACTAATTCATTCAGTATAGTAATACCTATGTCCTTAAATAATTCTCTATGCACTGTGTTTATGTATAGTAAAATGTGCACAATGTATGCACTTCCCTAACCCCTTGCAGACTACTGAGTCAGTCTCGCAAAAGTCCAGGAACTGGGCATGCCTATCTGGAATCACACAGTGAGTCTGTGTCCACTCCTACAATCATCCTGACAGAAGCATGTCCTTATTTAATCTCTCTGCTGACACATAAGTGCGTATAAACTTATACTGCTGTCAACTACTAGCAGTCTGAGAACTCAGTCACTGTCTATGCACTTGCAGAATGAGTCATTCATGCAAGCAGTGGTACAGTCAAATGTGCACAATGTATGCGGTCCCCTAACCCCTTCCAGACTACTGAGTCTCTCCTGCTAAAGTCCAGGGAATAGTCATGCCTGTCTGGAATCACACTGCGAGTCTGTGTCCACTCCTACAATCATCCTGACAGAAGCATGTCCGTATTTAATCTCTCTGCTGACACATAAGCGCTTATAAATGTATCCTGCTGTTAACTACTAGCACTGTGTCTTTCAACAAACTAGTTAAAGCAGCAAATCAAAACAAGGAGTGTAGCCAATGCAAATCAGAAATGTTATCAATATTATTTATACAAAGATTTGGACAATATATCATTTTAATGATACGTTGTACAGCTGATGGAAGAAAATGTGGTACTTTAATTAAACATTTTGTAGCAAGTCAAGTATCAATATCAGGAAGAACTTTTGAAGCATTAGCAATTATTTTCCATGATGGTCCTTCTACAACATCTGGACATTACACTGTCTATTTAAAATGCAATAAAGGATGGACATATTGTAATGATGCACATTTGTTTTTTAAACATCGTTTGCCTTATGAATTACCAAATTGCTACCTAATTTTTTTAAAGCAAAAGTTTTAAGAACATAATTTGGCCTATTGGGAATATCTTTATATGTATTAATACGATTCCTATTGAACAATTTCAGTATAAAGGATTTCAGGAATACTATTTAGCCTAGAGGAAAGGTATTAATATCAATTAAGCACTTTTTATTGGACATTCTCACAGCATATACTTTTAAAGAACCTCATTTAGAGTATATGGAAATTATAAAGAATTGTTGATTGAATTATTGTTTCGGTTCTTTCATGTTGTAGTAACAAAATTCTCTTAGAAAGAAGCATTTTATATATGTATGATTTGTATTATATGGTATGTTATTGAAGATGTTTTATGGAATGTGCAAAGATAGTGGACTATATTGAAAATATTTTTTAAACAGATTTGGGTTTTTTGAAACCATCTTATTGATTGTTTTTTTTTTGCCCGCTGTTATGTGATGAGTAACCTTGAAATCACTGTTTGTAGTGAAATTCAATATATTCTGAGAACAGCCCAAAAAAGAAACTAAATAATTCATATAATGTTAAAATTATGTTGTGTTGTAAAAAATATATTATATATTATAACTGTATTTTATCTTCTCTTTCACAGATCTTAATTCTAACGTACTTTTTGAGAAATGTAAATTATAAAAAAACAACTGAGAAAAAAATGTTAGCATTTATTTATATGTACTACTGTCAAGGTAAGATTAAGTAATGGAAACACTATCAATGACTAGTAAATTCAGCTGTGCATTATATATATATATAACCTCTAACCAGCTATTAAGTAACGTACTACCTATGCAATGTAGGAATCCTGTCTGTCCGTCCCATGCACTTCTCCAATCATCCATCCAGCACCATCTACATATTCTATCACTTCACGATACCTAAGCACTTATAATTTCAGCATACACTCTTTGCAACACTGAAATTAGTCCAGTTACAAGTCATATACTTATGAAATGGCCTAGCCACTAACACAAGTGCAGGTACAATATTTTGTACACTATGCATGTAAACCTCTAAACAGCTACATACTACTGATACACTCTTCTAAATACCCAGTTAATACTTATGCAATGTAGGAATCCTATCAGTCCCATTTATTTCTCCAATAACCCATTCAGCACTATCTACGTACACTTTCACTCCGCAATACCTAATCACTTATAGATTGAAAACCTACTTTATTTGAAGCACTGAAATTATTCTTGTTACTAGTTATAAAGGTAAGGAATGGCCTTCCAGTAAAACTAGTACAGCTACAATATTTTGTGCACTATGCATGCAGATCTCTAACCAGGTACATACTATTGATATAGTCCTCTAACTACCCAGTTAGTACCCATATACTGTAGGAATCCTCCTGTCTGTCCCATGTATTTCTCCAATCACCCATCCAGCACTATCTACGTATCCTATCAGTCTGTCAATACCTAAGCACTTATAAATTCAGCATGTACTGTCTTTGCAGCACTGAAATTATTCTAGTTACTAGTCATGTACCTCAGGAATGGCCTAGCCTGTAAAACTAGTACAGCGACAATAATCTGTACACTATGCATGCAGACGTCCAATCAGCTACAAAGTATTCATACACTCTTTTAAATACCCAGTTGGTACCTATGCAGTGTAGGAATCCTTCTGTCTGTCCCATGCACTTCTCCATTCACCCATCCAGCACTATCTACATATCCTATCAGTCTGTCAATACCTAAGCAATTATAAAATCAGCATGCACTCTTTGCAGCACTAAAATTACTCCAGTTACTAGTCATATACTTAAGGAATGGCCTAGCCACTAACACAAGTGCAGGTACAATATTTTGTACACTATGCATGCAAACCTCTAAACAGTTATATACTATTGATACACTCTTCTAAATACCCAGTTAGTACCTATGCAGTGTAGGAATCCTCCTGTCTGTCCCATGCATTTCTCAATTCACCCATCTAGCACTATCTATATATCCTATCACTCCACCAATACCCATGCACGTATAAATTCACTATACACGGTTTGCAATACGGTAATTATTCTACTTACTAGTCATGAACTTATGGAATGGCCTAGCTACTAGCACAAGTACAGCTACAATATGTTGTGCACTATCCAAGCTGACCTCTAACTAGGTACATACTATTGCTACACTTTTCTAAATACCCAGTTAGTACCTATGCAGCCTAGCAATCGTCCAGTCTGCCCCAAGCACTTCTTTAATCACTTATCTATCACTATCTACTTATCTTATTACACTGCCAATACCTAAGCTCTTATCAATTAACCGTGCACTCTGTTTGCAGCACTGTTACCATTCCAATTACTAGTGCTGTACTTATGGAGTGACCTAGCCACCAACATAAGTGCACATATAATATTTTGTGCACAATCTTTACAAACATCTAAGCACATACATACTATTGGTACACTCCACTAAATACTGAGTAGTACCCATACAGCCTAGGACACCTCTAGTCAGTATCATGCACTTTGTAAGTCACACATTCAGCACTATGTCTTTAGTGTATCACTCCACCAATACCTAAGTACTTATGGGGCAGATTTACAAGGCCCCGGTGTCACCAGTACGTCAGTTTCTGTTACGAAATAATGGCGCCAGGGACTCTTCCATATTTACAAGGAGAGGCTTTTCCTCTCGTTGAAAATACGGTTCATTCAAATGCACCACTTTGTGTTGAAGGGGCGTTCCATGAGTGTTGCTGTGTAAGTTCCCACAACATCCTTGGAAGAAGACATCGTAAGAAATTGTAAATCCGGAGATACATGTGAATGCTGCGCCACCCTAGAGGTGGTGTAGCAAGACGCAATGAGGAGAAATGTTTTAATTTCTCCTCGTTTTTTCCTCTTTCAATGTGTGCTGCATTCCACAACACACATTGAAGGAGGAAAATGCCTTTAGTGATTATTTTTGTGCAGGAAGGTGTCCTTTCCTGCACAAAAACAATCTCCCCGCAACACAGACATCCTTGTACCATGATGCAAGGGTGCCAGCGCCGGCACTTCACAGCGGTTTGTATGCCATTGCAGGGAGAAGCACAGAGTTGCAACATATTTATGTAAATATGTCCTTTGGAAGTGCCAAAGCGCGGTTCAGCTAAAGAGCTTGCAGTGTCACGCTGCAGCACTTCCTTATACATCTGCACTTATACATTCACCATACACTACTAATGCATTTCAGTCAATCATGCTCTACATATACATTCAATCAAACTTTCAGACATTACCATACCATAATAGTTCTTTTTTTAACCAGATAAGGTAGTTCTGAACTTTTTTTTCCTTCTTTTTTTGTTTTATATTATTTATTTTCAATTATTTTTTTGGGTGTTTTTAAAAAAAAAAACGGAATAAAACAAACACAAAAAACAGGTAACTTTGGGAATTAAACATTCCCAACAAAAAAAAAAATTTTTTTTTTTTAAATTAACAACGGTGGTTGAGTTGAGCAGCACAAATAGCATCCACCGACTGCTCTCCATAACAAACTATTTTTTTGCACTTGATGCAGTGCTGTTCCAAAAAGCCAGATTCAGGTCTTATATCCATCTGTTGTTGAGAAGTAGATGGTCATGAGGTACTGGCTCCAGGTGTTGGTGGAAGTAACGCAGATCTCCTCATCTCCTCCCGAGCAAGATTTAGAGGATGGATGGTCTTGAGATGTTTATACATGTTAGCAGTGCCGCATGAATACTTCTTTTCACTGCCTCTAGACAGTACTCTGACATATTTTGCATGTCACCTTTGTGGCATTAACTTTCTTTTGTCACTCTGGAAAAGTAAAGAATTTCAAGACCACAGATTCTGCTCTCTGTTTTCTGGGTTCCTCCTGCAAGAATTCTTCTTCCAAAGATTCTTCCATCGGCTGCTGTTCTCCAGATACCGTTGTTCTTCAGAGTTGCGAAAAAACACAAAAAAAAACCCAAACAGGTTGAAGTTGGGGAAGAGATGCTTCTCCGAAGATGGTCCAAGAAGAAAGATTAAAATGGGTGGGGTCCTTCAATTGTTACAGTGGGAAATGTTATGAACCAATCAAATCTTTCTTTTTGAGGTCACATGGGATCCACGCACCCTGCACTCACGAAGCACTCATCCGACGCGACTTAGCGAAAATATATTTAAAAGAAATATAAGTTAATTATAAGTGAAAATATAGTATTTTTATGAAAACCTTAGATACTCTCTTGCCCTAATATGTATATTAAAGACACATGCATATCATTTTAAAACAAACAAATTTGCGGGAGTCGCACACCCACCGCGCCCCAGCGCGTATATGACGTCACGCGAGGCCCGCCACCGCGCAAGCGTTGCGTACCGTACTGCGCATGTGTCGCAAATGCGCGGAAGCAGGAGTCGCGGACCGGTCGCATACCAATTGCGCACATCAATTAATGTTAAATGTATATGACGTAACAGAATAAAACCCGCAGCTGTCGCATACCGTACGGGGATCCTTCATGACTTTTCTAAAATGGCTGCTTGAATCCGCGCACCCATCGTGATGGGTACGCGACTCCAAAAAAAACTTGAAATAAAAAAAATATATATATATATATAAATATATTAATATATATATATATATATATATATATATATATATATATATATATATATATATATATATATATATATATATCTTCACAAGCCGGTTCCTGGTTTCCCAGCCTTGCGAGCGCTCAGTGTGGGTGCGTGCCCTACGGCGGAACCTCGCCGTTCAATATTTCTCACTCCTTCGCAGAAACGAAAGTAATGGGCGCACTCGCGCTGAATTTCCACAATTTGATTTATTGATTATTTCAGCATGAAAACAAACAAACGATCTACGCGTTTCAGTGCTCCTGGCACCTTGCTCACGATCACTTTTCTCACATTTTTTCATGATATTTAAAGTAACCAATAGTATCGGATGTTACCTCACATCCTGTTTTTCTCTAGGCATTGTGGTATTTGTAGTTTATGTTAAAAAGAGTCTTTTAAGTGGAGTTAAACCATTCATTTTTACATGGGAAGAAACCAGTGACGCTTCATTTATCCATTGCGTCATGAACATCTGTCGGGTTTCTATGTTAGTCATTAATTGTAATCCATTTCCCTCCCTCCAGTGGGATTTGTCACTTATGGGTCAGTTCCTTGGGGTCCAAAATGTTCATCTTGGCACCTTCATGTTTATTTTCTTTTTCTTTCCCTCCAGTGGGATTTGTCACTTTGGAGTCCTTTTGCTAAGACATTTGTTTTCTTGATGGTTTTGTTTTTAAATCCAGTTTTGCACTTCACAAGCTCATTTTGATCTGTTACAAGAGATGAATATACAACTCCTCCGACTGATTCAGGCAGTGTGGATTTAGGGTTCTGAAGTTTAAAATGTGGCGAGATTCTTTTTTGCGCATAATTTTCTCACGATCTCCTCCACGTATGTTCTTGGGTATCGTTTCTATGCCAAAAAATTTCAATTTCAGCCAGTCTCCATTATGTTTTTGCTCCATGTGTTTAGCCACCGCATTCGCTCTGTCTTTATGTGTTGTGGCTCTGACATGTTCCATTATTCGTTTTTTCAGTTCCCCTTTGGTGCTCCCCACATACATTAGGGGGCAAGGACATACAATGCCATAGATTGTAAATTCTGTAGTGCATGAGATCAGTTGTCTTATTTGCCATTTTTTGTTGTTAGGTAGGGGTATCTCCTTAGTTGGTTTTGCAATTTGACACATTTTGCAGTTGTAACATTTTACAAATCCTGTGGTTTTTAGCCAGTCTTTCTTTTTGCTTGCTTTGCAATGGCTGTGAATCAGTTGGTCTTTCAGGTTTGGTGCTCTTCTGTACGTTACAACTGGATGTGGGCCCACTATCTTTCCTACTGTGTCATCCAAATGCAGTATTTTCCAGTTTTTCCTCATAATTTTCACCAGTTCTTTGCTGTTTTCCGAGTAGTCCATGATGAGTCGGATAGGTTCAAGTTCAGTTTTGTCATTGCATTCGCTTGGCTTTTTTAAACATTCCTGTCTTGTTTTGTCATTTGCCTTTTTCCAACACTTTTCGATGTTTCCTTGATTGTATTTGCGGTTTTTGAACCTTTGTTTCGATTTAATGCTGTGTTCCTGCCATTCAGAATCCTCACTGCATATCCTTCTAATCCGGAGGAACTCTCCATATGGGATGCTTGATATAAGAGAAGCTTGGTGGCAGCTGGTTGCTTCCAGTGTTGCATTAGTGGCCGTCTCTTTTCTGTGCAGTGTTGTGTGGATATGGTTATCTTTAATATAGATGCGAGTGTCCAGGAAAGTTATCTCTGTATTGTTGATTTCGTATGTGAATGTTAATCCTGTCATACTGGCATTGATGATTTTGTAGTAATCCTGGAATTCATCTTTGGTACCGTCCCAAATTATCAACAGGTCGTCTATGAACCTTATCCAACACATGATCTTACTTGTGAATTGATCATATTCAGAGGCCCATGCTATTTCCTTTTCCCAATATCCCATTGTGAGACAGGCATAGTTAGGACTGAATGAAAAACCCATCGCGGTTCCATTGCATTGTCTGTATATTTCTTCACCGAATAGAAAGATATTTTGCGATAAGCATAGTTCCATCATATCTTGCAGCATTTGATTATGATTTTTGTATTGGATGTCTCTTTGTTGCAGGAAGTAATTGCATGCCTTTAGCCCGATGTTGTTTTGTATGTTTGTATAAAGAGATACAACGTCCATGGATATCAGTTGATAATTTTCCTGCCATGGTGTGTTTTCCAGACGTCTCAATAGGTCGTTAGTGTCCTGGATGTATGAACTTAACTGTGTTACGTGTGGTTTGAGGAAGTGATCAATGTAGTTTGAGATTGGTTCCAGCAAAGAGCCCTTTGCAGATAGAATTGGTCTGCCCGGTGGTTTGTTTCGGTCTTTATGCACTTTTGGCAGGAAATATATTGTTGCCGTGACTGGATGATTGGTTGTTAGGTATTTTTCTTCATCACTGTCAATAAGATTATTTAATTTCCATTATCTCAATTTCTCATCTAGTTTTAACTTGATTTCCTGGGTTGGATTAGTTTTTAGTCTTTCGTAATATTTGGTGTCTTTCAATTGACGGTGTGCTTCAATGATATATGAACTTTTGTCCCAGATCACGATATTTCCGCCCTTGTCGGCCATTTTTATTTCTATTTGATCATCATTGCAGAGGTTTTCTAATGCTTTTCGTTCTTCCTGGGTCAAGTTGTCTTGATAATTGGATCCCTTGATTTTGTATAGGTCCTGTATTACCGCTTCTTGGAAGGTATCTACCTTGTTTCCCGGTGGTAGCTGGGGATAAAATTTTGATTTTGGTTTTAATTTGCTGATGCCCGCTCCCTTTTGTGTGATTGCTTGGCTCACTGTTATTTCATCCTCATCAGTTACATCCAGATTCAAAAGTGTGACGAAGGCCTCTGCTTCTCTTACACATAAGTTTGAAGTGTCTTGATTTTCCGCTTGGGTTTTAGGCGTGATGTTTTTGTTTTTATTTTCTTCAAAGAACTTGGCTAGTTTAATCTTTCTCACATATAGATATAGATCTATCCTTGCTTGAGCGATATTCATTTTCTTCTTTGGGCAGAAGTTTATGCCTCGTTTTAGAAGCTTGGTTTCCGTTTCGGTGATTGTTCTTTTTGAGAGATTTATAATTTGTAGTTCATCCATCATTTCCCCTTCTTCTGGCGCATGCTCCTTGTTTCCGTGCCTATCTTCTCGGTTGATTGATTTGTTTCGGTTGCCCCTTCTTGTCTTATTCTGTTTGTTGTCCAACGTCGTCCTCTTCCTCTTCCTCTTGATTGATTTTGTGCGCCCCGGCTCTGTTCCCATTGTCTTTGTTGTAGCACGAGGCGCATATCCCCTAAAAAAGGCATTCTTTCTGTGTTTGCTGATGTGCTTGGTTCTCCTTCGTTCCCTTCTGTTGATATTAATGAGCATGAGGAGGAGGCACTACTCGATAAATTGGAACCTCGTTTTTGTGGGGACATTTGTTTGAAAAAATCATATTTTCTGGAGAAGGTGAAAATACAACCCTCCTCATAATCCACCGTGTCCCTTATGAATTTGTTGTGTTTGCGCTCTCGCACGGTGTCTTCATGTTTTTCGATTTGGCTATCCAGCTCTTCCTTGAATTTTGTCATTTCGCTGTTCAATTTTAATGAGGTAATCTCCTTTTCCATTTCCTTGAGTTCCTCCTGTATTTTGTTCAAACTAATTTCTATGTGTTTTACCAAAATTGCCACTTGTCCTAGAGATGAATGTAGGATAAATTCACCCCATTCCTCCAGGAGTTCATTTGATGTATCCTGATGGCTGGGCATCAGCATTATTCTCAATCCTCTTGGTATCATTTTTGCTTCCAAGTATTTCTGTAATGTGATAAATTCCCAGGACTTGTTTATCTCTTTGCGGCTTAGTTTTTCCCACAATCTCAATTTTCCTTTCACATCCGATTTTGGGGTATCTGATTTTGTTTGTTTGTCCCCTTTGTCCTTTTCGACATTGCCCTTCACAAACATCGTCGTTAGCATTTCGTCTCTTTTTGCTGCCCTTTGTTCCATTTTTGTTTTCAAATTGCTGTGTGCTGTTCAATTATGTTTTCGTCGTGGCACGTGGAAAAGCAGAGCCCATCCTGTTATGCATTAAACAAATAGGAAACTTCCGCGCGTATCATTCTGTGATGATTTTGAAGTTGCGCTATTGAATTCCCAATGTATAACTGTTCGGCACAAAGCTGACTTTGCCTTTTAATGTGCACGTTTTGCTTACTGCTTCGCTCTCCCCAACACAGTCACACTCTTACCTCCTCTCAGAGCGGTGTGTGTGTCCCGAGCTGCAGCGGCTTCTTCTCTCGTCAGCGTTCACTCCGGCCGTTTCATGCTTTGCCAGCATTTCTTCAGGGGCTCAGGACAGTTCGCAATGAAAGCTTGGCAAGCAGCAGTTGTTAGCAGCGCAACCCACTTGGGAAACACAAGCACAAAATTCGTAACAGCCTGGCAACTCACTAGAGGAAATCATGGCACTACAACTCCCAAAAGGCCACGAGGTGGCCACGCCCACTGGGGCGGAGTGAAGTACTTTAATTGCCGCAAACACAAATTGCCAAGCTTTCATTGCAAACTGTCCTGAGCCCCTGAAGAAATGCTGGCAAAGCATGAAACGCGTTGGGAAGGACGTTTCATTTCAGCACAGCGCAGCTGCTATTTGGACTCAGCTTTCCTCTATCAATAAAGTTTGCCTACGAAAAAGTACTTGCGTGAGGCTCTCCTTCAGCAGGCAACTGTTGTTTTTGGATATAGATATATATATATATATATATATATATATATATATATATATTTCAGTTTTAATTTTTTTTTTGCAATTTTCATAAAAAATATATAATGTTATTTAATGAATAAAATATTAAAAAATAAACAGTTAAAAAACTGTAGAAAATCCGTACAAAAAATAGATACATCTTATTACACTTCAAAATTAGCATTTAAAAAACCTTTGAAATTCACTGAAAAAACCATAGGTTTCAAGGGTGTTCTAGTTAGCTGGACATTTCACTCCTAAAAACCCATTGAAATTCCTGCGTTAGTTCTGCTAACTATAACTCGTGCGCCCGCAATGCACTGCTGATGATGTCACATATTACATCATTCATGACATGGTCAGTGACATCACTGATTACATCATTCATGTGACAAGCTAGTACACCTCATCACACACTAGTGTAACCTTTGAGCAATCACTATTAGATACAGAGTACCATTTTTTAAACCATTGGCATACCAATACCAGCTACTACATACCCACTCACTCATTCATTCCTAGGCCTACACACAGAACTACCCATTCACCCACAGAATCACTCATACATGCAGTCACTGATAAATAGAACCCTACCAAATGCACTCCTACACCTATATAGACATTGACACACCAGCAGTCATCCTACTCACTCATGCAGTCATCCTACTCACTCATGCAAAGAATCAATCCCACTTACATTTATTCACATACACAGTATACACACAACACCTCATTTATTCATACACATAGTAACTCATACTTACTGTGTTATAAAATCACTAATACATGTATACACTCTTCCATACAGTCACTCTCACAATCACAGACTTACTTATAGTTATTTATATACACCAACTCTCACATACACTGCCTTTTATTTTTGTACCACTGAGACATATATTCGCTCAACACACCCATAAACACACTCACGCAAACAACTGTTTCCACATGCACTCTTAAACTCATACACCTAGTCAAGGAACCACTCACACATCTATGCACAGTCACACATCCCCTACTCAACCACACTTACACTCAGTCTCCCATACAAATACTCCGCCAACTAATCAATAACTAATATAGACACGCATGTAGCTAGTGACCAACTGATGCAGCAGGTTACACAACAACAGAGTGATAGACATTCACAAGTTTAGCCACTACCCCATATATTTAGTGAGACACTTTTAATTACTCACTTAAACAGTTAATCATACAGCTACTAAATCCTCCACCCAGACACGTATATATCACTTATATATCCATTCATTCTTCAATGCAGATTGGTATGTATATAATACATATTTAAAAATCAAACAAAACAACATTCACTGGATGATATCAGTGATGTCATTTGAGATGTCACTGATGTCACTGACCGTGTCATGAATGTCATATGTGACATCATCAGCAATGCATTGCGAGCGCGCGAGTTATAGTTAGCAGAACTAACTAGAACGGAGGAATTTCGATGTTTTTTTACGAGTGAAATGTCCAGCTAACTATAACACCCTTGAAACCTATGTTTTTTTCAGTTAATTTTTAAGGTTTTTTTAAATGCTAATTCCTAACTATAACGTGTCTGAAACCTATGGTTTTTTTCAGTGAATTTCAAAGGTTTTTTAAATGCTAATTCCGAACTATAACGCGTCTGAAACCTATGGTTTTTTGCCCCCACTGTCCCAGACAGTTCCCCGCCTCCTGCTGGAGCCAGCATGGCTTTTCCACACGGGTAGCTGCTGACATGCAGCTCCCCATGTGGAAAAGCAAACCTTGGATTTTGGAAGTGAAAGCTCGCTTTCAAAATCCAAAGCAGAGTTTGCTATGGTAGGGCGGGAGCCATGCTCCAGTCCTACCATAGCAAACAGCAGTGTCCCGGGGGGTGGGCACCCCATGACACTGCAGGAGCCGGCCCTGGTGGTCCCCAGGGCCATCACCGGCTACAGGAGGGGACCGCTCGACCCCCCTCCCTTCAATTAGAAAGGGCCAGGGAGGTGGTGGTCCCTGGGGCTTTGGGGTCCGTAACGGACTCCCCAATTTCCAATGTTTGTGCCCCGGGGAGGTGGTGGTCCCCTGGGTGTGTGAGGGGTCTTGAGCCCCCTACACAGAGTTTTTATTTTAAAAAAGAGCCCCGAGGAGGTGGCGGTCCCCGGGGCTGCGGAGGAGGCCGTGAGCCCGCCTGCGGTTTATTATAAAAGACCTGGGGAGGTGGCGGTCCCCGGGGAAGCTTGAGGGGGGATTGGGACCCCCAGACTTTTTTTTACCTCCCCGGGGCTGCGGGCGGGGGCCGTAGTTGGCCTGCATACATTGTAATAAGCCCCAGGAGGTGGCGGTCCCCGGGGCTGCGGGGGCACCCGTGGGCCCCGCTATTATTTTTGTGGCAATGCTCCCGGGACCTGGCCCACCCGGGGTCTCATTTAAATGAAGCGCGGGAGCCCACGCTTGATTTTTTTTAAAACGTTGGCGGGATTCGCGACCACAGTGCGAATTTTGCCAATGTTTTTTTTAATGCTTTTTGGGCCCTGGGGGTCCTTGTGGGACCCCCCCCCTCCCCCCCCGAGCAGGCCTAGGGGGTCAGGGTGTTTTTACCCTGCCCCCTTTTCTTGATTTTCCGGTTTAATTTTCTGTTTTCTTGTGACTCGGTTCTTCCAATCGAAGTCCACGCGGAGACCATGTATGAGGGTGTTCTCTTTTACTGTGCACTTTACCTTTTAGTGGGCAAAATTATTCTACTGAGGGTGATTTGGAACATCTGTTTGCTGTTCAAGTGGTTTCTTCTCTGACCAGGGTTACTTTTTTATTCACTCGACACATACACTAGTGATTACAGCTGCAGTATACAAAAAAAGCGGTGGATGGACGCTTAAATTAATCTCAGCTACTGGTAATTACTCGGGTTCGCACCCTAGTTTAGTGTTATTCTGCACATTATACCACAGCAGTTTGGACCCACCCATATGCAAATCAGTCTTGTCTCTGCTCCAACGGGAACAGGTCAGGTGCACCATGAACCGGAACACAAGCAACCCAAGACTGATTTTGCAATTAAGGCTCAGTCGGGTAAAGCGAGGTTCCAGTGGCACAGTGTGAATGTGATGCACGTCCTGGCAAATCAATCCCACTTTGGGTATCACACTGAAGTATTCATAAAAGAAAGCGCCCCAATCAGGGCGAAACTGGTCAAGACTGATTTGCTTATAGCAGGGTCTAGTCTGAGGTGGCATGAGCGGCAAACGATGATGGGAAGGGTATGCCCAGACGTGGGTCCTGTGCTCACTACGCCACCAGTTTCAAGCTAGCCTGGCTGATGAGGGGTGATACGCTGAAACCAGTCCTGGGTGCTTGTTTCTGGTCCAGGGAGGAACTGCCTTGACAGTTCGAGGTGGACTGTTCCCATGTGGAGCAGGGTCAAGACTGATTTGCATATGGCTGGGTCTAAACTGGAATGGAATGCAAAAAAACAATGGATTTAATCCAGATGTGTGAGTGGGGGTAAATGTTTGATTTGTTCAGCATTCCATCCATCATCTGTTCTTTTTGTACTTTTAGAAAGTTGGCATTTAGTGCCTGCCGTCTGTTCCAGGGTCACATAAGTGGGTGTAGTTGGCAGTTGGACTTTCTTTACTCCTCCCAGAAAGCCACATAACCGAGGGATTAGATTGCCTGAATGGGCAATCACTTGCTGAGCAACGCACAGCCCCACTTGCAAATCAATAGGCTATGCCCTGTCTTCACACAAAGAACTTCACACTACCTCATTGCACTTGTAGTTGGGTTGGAGCCACGGCAGGGAGACAGGAAATTTCAAGCACTTTGCATGAGTAATATCTCGAAACTTCTTCTTCAAAGAAAACACCAGGTATAAAAATAGGACCTCAGACCCACTCTTCAGTTCACTTTCTGGACCTGTAGAAGGACTCTGAGGACTTTCTGCTGCTATGACCTGCTGTGTTCAGAGAAAGGTTTGCTGCACTTGAAAGGGCTCCTCTGCTGCCTGAAGCTTGTTTGAACCCTCAGAGTCCTGCGATGCTGCATGTGCACTGTTCCACTACTTGAACCTAGGTCTACCAAAGTGATTACAAGGGCTAGTTGAGTGGCCTCCTGATCAGAGCGCCAGGGATAGAAAAGGCTGCAATCATCATGAACCCACGCCTGAACCAAGCCTAAGTGAGTCCTAAACCTCCAAGTGGAACCTTTCCGGTCTAGAATCCTTGGAAGTGGTGCTAAAGGTGCCCAGATTACCAAAATCCAAAACTTGATACTAGGAAAATTATGGGCTAAAAAGTGTTCTGAGAGCCGAGAGGAGACCAGGACTTACCTGCTTGTCCAACTGCCCAGGGTGCATCACTGGTCGGCCTGACTTTGCGCAACCTATGTTCTACTCCGCAGCAGCAAATCCTCTTCAGCTGTCCTTCGCATAAGGGGTATCAAGCCTTGCGGCACACTCTTCGGCTACAGCTTCCAAAAACAAGCATTAGAAATGCAATCGGGCTCGGATTTATTTGAGTTTGAGCTAATGGCATTGTAAATGCCAATGTCTTTTTGCCATGTGTTATGGAGTGTGTGCATGTGGTGTGTAGTGGAAGTATCTTGGTTGAATTGTAATTTTACCAATGGTGGCATGCTGTGCTTTATATGAATATGTTTAAAAGTAAAGTGTACCATACTGCGATTGCTTGGTGGAAAAGTGCACTGCCGGCTGGAGGTGTGTGTGCCTGGTGGAAGGGTGCACTGACGGCTGGTGGGTGTGTGCTTGGTAAAAGCGTGCACAGATGGATGATGGTTGTTGGTGTTTGTGCATGGTGAAAGCATTCATTGACGGCTGGGGGTGTGTTGTTGTGTGTGTTGTTTTCTGTGTGCTGGTGAGTGTGTGCTGGTGAGTGTGTGCTGGTGAGTCTGTGGGGGTGAGCCTGGGGAGTGAGTGTGGTGGTGAGTGTGTTGTGTTGAGTGGTGACAAGTGTGTGGTGTTGAGAGACTGAGGTGTGTGGTTTGTGTGTGCGTTATGTGTGTGTGGTGTATGTGTGTGTGGTGTTTTCTGCACACTCACACACTGCCCCTACACATTCACACACTGCTCACCCGCACACTCCCAATGTCACCCTGCATAGTCACACACTGTTTACCCTGCACACTCATTCTGCACACTCACACAATGTGCACCCTGACACACTGTCTCTGCAGTCACTCTGCACTCACAGTCACTCTGCCCCCTACAGTCACTCTGCCCCCTACAGTCACTCTGCCCTCTACAGTCACTCTGCCCTCTACAGTCACTCTGCCCTCTACAGTCACTCTGCACTCACAGTCACTCTGCCCTCTACAGTCACTCTGCCCCCTACAGTCACTCTGCCCTCTACAGTCACTCTGCCCTCTACAGTCACTCTGCCCTCTACAGTCACTCTGCCCTCTACAGTCACTCTGCCCTCTACAGTCACTCTGCACTCACAGTCACTCTGCCCCCTACAGTCACTCTGCCCCCTACAGTCACTCTGCCCCCTACAGTCACTCTGCCCCCTACAGTCACTCTGCCCTCTACAGTCACTCTGCCCTCTAGTCACTCTGCACTCAACAGTCACTCTGCCCTCTACAGTCACTCTGCCCTCTACAGTCACTCTGCCCCCTACAGTCACTCTGCCCTCTACAGTCACTCTGCCCTCTACAGTCACTCTGCCCTCTACAGTCACTCTGCCCTCTACAGTCACTCTGCCCTCGCTGTCACTCTGCACTCGCTGTCACTCTGCCCTCGCTGTCACTCTGCCCTCGCTGTCACTCTGCCCTCGCTGTCACTCTGCACTCGCTGTCACTCTGCACTCGCTGTCACTCTGCACTCGCTGTCACTCTGCACTCGCTGTCACTCTGCACTCGCTGTCACTCTGCACTCGCTGTCACTCTGCACTCGCTGTCACTCTGCACTCGCTGTCACTCACTGCCACTCTGCACTCACTGCCACTCTGCACTCACTGCCACTCTGCACTCACTGCCACTCTGCACTCACTGCCACTCTGCACTCACTGCCACTCTGCACTCACTGCCACTCTGCACTCACTGCCACTCTGCACTCACTGCCACTCTGCACTCACTGCCACTCTGCACTCACTGCCACTCTGCACTCACTGCCACTCTGCACTCACTGCCACTCTGCACTCACTGCCACTCTGCACTCACTGCCACTCTGCACTCACTGCCACTCTGCACTCACTGCCACTCTGCACTCACTGCCACTCTGCACTCACTGCCACTCTGCTGTCACTGCCACTCTGCTGTCACTGCCACTCTGCTGTCACTGCCACTCTGCTGTCACTGCCACTCTGCTGTCACTGGCACTCTGCTGTCACTGGCACTCTGCTGTCACTGGCACTCTGCTGCCACTCTGCTGTCACTGGCACTCTGCTGTCACTGGCACTCTGCTGTCACTGGCACTCTGCTGTCACTGGCACTCTGCTGTCACTGGCACTCTGCTGTCACTGGCACTCTGCTGTCACTGGCACTCTGCTGTCACTGGCACTCTGCTGCCACTCTGCACTCACTCTACAGTCACTCTGCACTCACTGCCACTCTGCACTCACTGCCACTCTGCACTCACTGCCACTCTGCACTCACTGCCACTCTGCACTCACTGCCACTCTGCACTCACTGCCACTCTGCACTCACTGCCACTCTGCACTCACTGCCACTCTGCACTCACTGCCACTCTGCACTCACTGCCACTCTGCACTCACTGCCACTCTGCACTCACTGCCACTCTGCACTCACTGCCACTCTGCACTCACTGCCACTCTGCACTCACTGCCACTCTGCACTCACTGCCACTCTGCACTCACTGCCACTCTGCACTCACTGCCACTCTGCACTCACTGCCACTCTGCACTCACTGCCACTCTGCACTCACTGCCACTCTGTCACTCACTGCCACTCTGTCACTCACTGTCACTCTGTCACTCACTGTCACTCTGCCCTCACTCTGCCCTCACTCTGCCCTCACTGTCACTCTGCCCTCACTGTCACTCTGCCCTCACTGTCACTCTGCCCTCACTGTCACTCTGCCCTCACTGTCACTCTGCACTCACTGTCACTCTGCACTCACTCTGTCCCTCTGCACTCACTCTGTCCCTCTGCACTCACTCTGTCCCTCTGCACTCACTCTGTCACTCTGCAGTCACTCTGTCACTCTGCTGTCACTCTGTCACTCTGCAGTCACTCTGTCACTCTGCTGTCACTCTGTCACTCTGCTGTCACTCTGTCACTCTGCTGTCACTCTGTCACTCTGCTGTCACTCTGTCACTCTGCCCTCACTGTCACTCTGCCCTCACTGTCACTCTGCCCTCACTGTCACTCTGCCCTCACTGTCACTCTGCCCTCACTGTCACTCTGCCCTCACTGTCACTCTGCCCTCACTGTCACTCTGCCCTCACTGTCACTCTGCCCTCACTGTCACTCTGCCCTCACTGTCACTCTGCCCTCACTCTGCCCTCACTGTCACTCTGCCCTCACTCTGCCCTCACTGTCACTCTGCCCTCACTCTGCCCTCACTGTCACTCTGCCCTCACTCTGCCCTCACTGTCACTCTGCCCTCACTGTCACTCTGCCCTCACTGTCACTCTGCACTCACTGTCACTCTGCACTCACTGTCACTCTGCACTCACTGTCACTCTGCTGTCACTCTGCTGTCACTCTGCTGTCACTCTGCTGTCACTCTGCTGTCACTCTGCTGTCACTCTGCACTCACTGTCACTCTGCACTCACTGTCACTCTGCACTCACTGTCACTCTGCACTCACTGTCACTCTGCACTCACTGTCACTCTGCACTCACTGTCACTCTGCACTCACTGTCACTCTGCACTCACTGTCACTCTGCACTCACTGTCAACTCTGCACTCACTGTCAACTCTGCACTCACTGTCAACTCTGCTGTCACTCTGCACTCACTGTCACTCTGCACTCACTGCCACTCTGCACTCACTGCCACTCTGCACTCACTGCCACTCTGCACTCACTGCCACTCTGCACTCACTGCCACTCTGCTGTCACTCTGCACTCTGCTGTCACTCTGCACCCACTGTCACTCTGTCACTCTGCTGTCACTCTGCACTCACTGTCACTCTGTCACTCTGCTGTCACTCTGCACTCACTGTCACTCTGCCCTCACTGTCACTCTGCACTCACTGTCACTCTGCACTCACTGTCACTCTGCACTCACTGTCACTCTGCACTCACTGTCACTCTGCAGTCACTGTCACTCTGCTGTCACTCTGCTGTCACTCTGCTGTCACTCTGCTGTCACTCTGCTGTCACTCTGCTGTCACTCTGCTGTCACTCTGCTGTCACTCTGCTGTCACTCTGCACTCACTGTCACTCTGCACTCACTGTCACTCTGCACTCACTGTCACTCTGCACTCACTGTCACTCTGCACTCACTGTCACTCTGCACTCACTGTCACTCTGCACTCACTGTCACTCTGCACTCACTGTCAACTCTGCACTCACTGTCAACTCTGCTGTCACTCTGCACTCACTGTCACTCTGCACTCACTGCCACTCTGCACTCACTGCCACTCTGCACTCACTGCCACTCTGCACTCACTGCCACTCTGCACTCACTGCCACTCTGCTGTCACTCTGCACTCTGCTGTCACTCTGCACCCACTGTCACTCTGTCACTCTGCTGTCACTCTGCACTCACTGTCACTCTGTCACTCTGCTGTCACTCTGCACTCACTGTCACTCTGCACTCACTGTCACTCTGCACTCACTGTCACTCTGCACTCACTGTCACTCTGCACTCACTGTCACTCTGCACTCACTGTCACTCTGCACTCACTGTCACTCTGCCCTCACTCTGCCCTCACTGTCACTCTGCACTCACTGTCACTCTGCACTCACTGTCACTCTGCCCTCACTGTCACTCTGCCCTCACTGTCACTCTGCCCTCACTGTCACTCTGCCCTCACTGTCACTCTGCCCTCACTGTCACTCTGCCCTCACTGTCACTCTGCCCTCACTGTCACTCTGCCCTCACTGTCACTCTGCCCTCACTGTCACTCTGCCCTCACTGTCACTCTGCCCTCACTCTGCCCTCACTGTCACTCTGCCCTCACTCTGCCCTCACTGTCACTCTGCCCTCACTCTGCCCTCACTGTCACTCTGCCCTCACTGTCACTCTGCCCTCACTCTGCCCTCACTGTCACTCTGCCCTCACTGTCACTCTGCCCTCACTCTGCCCTCACTGTCACTCTGCCCTCACTGTCACTCTGCCCTCACTGTCACTCTGCCCTCACTGTCACTCTGCCCTCACTGTCACTCTGCCCTCACTCTGCCCTCACTGTCACTCTGCCCTCACTCTGCCCTCACTGTCACTCTGCCCTCACTCTGCCCTCACTGTCACTCTGCCCTCACTCTGCCCTCACTGTCACTCTGCCCTCACTCTGCCCTCACTGTCACTCTGCACTCACTGTCACTCTGCCCTCACTGTCACTCTGCACTCACTGTCACTCTGCCCTCACTGTCACTCTGCACTCACTGTCACTCTGCCCTCACTGTCACTCTGCCCTCACTCTGCCCTCACTGTCACTCTGCACTCACTGTCACTCTGCACTCACTGTCACTCTGCTGTCACTCTGCTGTCACTCTGCTGTCACTCTGCTGTCACTCTGCACTCACTGTCACTCTGCACTCACTGTCACTCTGCACTCACTGTCACTCTGCACTCACTGTCACTCTGCACTCACTGTCACTCTGCACTCACTGTCACTCTGCACTCACTGTCACTCTGCACTCACTGTCACTCTGCACTCACTGTCACTCTGCACTCACTGTCACTCTGCACTCACTGTCACTCTGCACTCACTGTCACTCTGCACTCACTGTCACTCTGCTGTCACTCTGCACTCACTGTCACTCTGCACTCACTGTCACTCTGCACTCACTGTCACTCTGCACTCACTGCCACTCTGCACTCACTGTCACTCTGCACTCACTGCCACTCTGCACTCACTGCCACTCTGCACTCACTGCCACTCTGCACTCACTGCCACTCTGCACTCACTGCCACTCTGCTGTCACTCTGCACTCTGCTGTCACTCTGCACTCTACTGTCACTCTGCACTCACTGTCACTCTGCTGTCACTCTGCACTCACTGTCACTCTGCCCTCACTGTCACTCTGCACTCACTGTCACTCTGCCCTCACTGTCACTCTGCCCTCACTGTCACTCTGCCCTCACTGTCACTCTGCCCTCACTGTCACTCTGCCCTCACTGTCACTCTGCCCTCACTGTCACTCTGCCCTCACTGTCACTCTGCCCTCACTCTGCCCTCACTGTCACTCTGCCCTCACTCTGCCCTCACTGTCACTCTGCCCTCACTGTCACTCTGCCCTCACTGTCACTCTGCCCTCACTCTGCCCTCACTGTCACTCTGCCCTCACCGTCACTCTGCCCTCACCGTCACTCTGCCCTCACCGTCACTCTGCACTCACCGTCACTCTGCACTCACCGTCACTCTGCACTCACCGTCACTCTGCACTCACCGTCACTCTGCACTCACCGTCACTCTGCACTCACCGTCACTCTGCACTCACCGTCACTCTGCACTCACCGTCACTCTGCACTCACCGTCACTCTGCACTCACCGTCACTCTGCACTCACCGTCACTCTGCACTCACCGTCACTCTGCACTCACCGTCACTCTGCACTCACCGTCACTCTGCACTCACTGTCACTCTGCCCTCACTCTGCCCTCACTGTCACTCTGCCCTCACTCTGCCCTCACTGTCACTCTGCACTCACTGTCACTCTGCTGTCACTCTGCACTCACTGTCACTCTGCACTCACTGTCACTCTGCTGTCACTCTGCACTCACTGTCACTCTGCCCTCACTCTGCCCTCACTGTCACTCTGCCCTCACTCTGCCCTCACTGTCACTCTGCCCTCACTGTCACTCTGCCCTCACTCTGCCCTCACTGTCACTCTGCACTCACTGTCACTCTGCTGTCACTCTGCACTCACCGTCACTCTGCACTCACCGTCACTCTGCACTCACCGTCACTCTGCACTCACCGTCACTCTGCACTCACCGTCACTCTGCACTCACCGTCACTCTGCACTCACCGTCACTCTGCACTCACCGTCACTCTGCACTCACCGTCACTCTGCACTCACCGTCACTCTGCACTCACCGTCACTCTGCACTCACCGTCACTCTGCACTCACCGTCACTCTGCACTCACCGTCACTCTGCACTCACTGTCACTCTGCTGTCACTCTGCACTCACTGTCACTCTGCCCTCACTCTGCACTCACTATCACTCTGCTGTCACTCTGCCCTCACTCTGCCCTCACCGTCACTCTGCCCTCACCGTCACTCTGCCCTCACCGTCACTCTGCACTCACCGTCACTCTGCCCTCACCGTCACTCTGCCCTCACCGTCACTCTGCCCTCACCGTCACTCTGCCCTCACCGTCACTCTGCACTCACCGTCACTCTGCACTCACCGTCACTCTGCACTCACCGTCACTCTGCACTCACCGTCACTCTGCACTCACCGTCACTCTGCACTCACCGTCACTCTGCACTCACCGTCACTCTGCACTCACCGTCACTCTGCACTCACCGTCACTCTGCACTCACCGTCACTCTGCACTCACCGTCACTCTGCACTCACCGTCACTCTGCACTCACCGTCACTCTGCACTCACCGTCACTCTGCACTCACCGTCACTCTGCACTCACCGTCACTCTGCACTCACCGTCACTCTGCACTCACCGTCACTCTGCACTCACCGTCACTCTGCACTCACCGTCACTCTGCACTCACCGTCACTCTGCACTCACCGTCACTCTGCACTCACCGTCACTCTGCACTCACCGTCACTCTGCACTCACCGTCACTCTGCACTCACCGTCACTCTGCACTCACCGTCACTCTGCAGTCACTGTCACTCTGCTGTCACTGTCACTCTGCTGTCACTGTCACTCTGCAGTCACTGTCACCCTGCAGTCACTGTCACCCTGCAGTCACTGTCACCCTGCAGTCACTGTCACCCTGCAGTCACTGTCACCCTGCAGTCACTGTCACCCTGCAGTCACTGTCACTCTGCAGTCACTCTGCACTCACTCTGCACTCACTCACTGTCACTCTGCACTCACTGTCACTCTGCACTCACTGTCACTCTGCACTCACTGTCACTCTGCACTCACTGTCACTCTGCACTCACTGTCACTCTGCCCTCACCGTCACTCTGCCCTCACCGTCACTCTGCCCTCACCGTCACTCTGCCCTCACCGTCACTCTGCACTCACCGTCACTCTGCACTCACCGTCACTCTGCACTCACCGTCACTCTGCACTCACCGTCACTCTGCACTCACCGTCACTCTGCACTCACCGTCACTCTGCACTCACCGTCACTCTGCACTCACCGTCACTCTGCACTCACCGTCACTCTGCACTCACCGTCACTCTGCACTCACCGTCACTCTGCACTCACCGTCACTCTGCACTCACCGTCACTCTGCACTCACCGTCACTCTGCACTCACCGTCACTCTGCACTCACCGTCACTCTGCACTCACCGTCACTCTGCACTCACCGTCACTCTGCACTCACCGTCACTCTGCACTCACCGTCACTCTGCACTCACCGTCACTCTGCACTCACCGTCACTCTGCACTCACCGTCACTCTGCACTCACTCTGCTGTCACTCTGCACTCACCGTCACTCTGCACTCACTCTGCTGTCACTCTGCACTCACTGTCACTCTGCTGTCACTCTGCCCTCACCGTCACTCTGCCCTCACCGTCACTCTGCCCTCACCGTCACTCTGCCCTCACCGTCACTCTGCACTCACCGTCACTCTGCACTCACCGTCACTCTGCACTCACCGTCACTCTGCACTCACCGTCACTCTGCACTCACCGTCACTCTGCACTCACCGTCACTCTGCACTCACCGTCACTCTGCACTCACCGTCACTCTGCACTCACCGTCACTCTGCACTCACCGTCACTCTGCACTCACCGTCACTCTGCACTCACCGTCACTCTGCTGTCACTCTGCACTCACTGTCACTCTGCTGTCACTCTGCCCTCACTCTGCCCACCGTCACTCTGCCCTCACCGTCACTCTGCCCTCACCGTCACTCTGCCCTCACCGTCACTCTGCACTCACCGTCACTCTGCACTCACCGTCACTCTGCACTCACCGTCACTCTGCTGTCACTCTGCTGTCACTCTGCCCTCACTCTGCCCTCACCGTCACTCTGCACTCACCGTCACTCTGCACTCACCGTCACTCTGCACTCACCGTCACTCTGCACTCACCGTCACTCTGCACTCACCGTCACTCTGCACTCACCGTCACTCTGCACTCACCGTCACTCTGCACTCACCGTCACTCTGCACTCACCGTCACTCTGCACTCACCGTCACTCTGCACTCACCGTCACTCTGCACTCACCGTCACTCTGCACTCACCGTCACTCTGCACTCACCGTCACTCTGCACTCACCGTCACTCTGCACTCACCGTCACTCTGCACTCACCGTCACTCTGCACTCACCGTCACTCTGCACTCACCGTCACTCTGCACTCACCGTCACTCTGCTGTCACTCTGCACTCACTGTCACTCTGCTGTCACTCTGCCCTCACTCTGCCCACCGTCACTCTGCCCTCACCGTCACTCTGCCCTCACCGTCACTCTGCCCTCACCGTCACTCTGCACTCACCGTCACTCTGCACTCACCGTCACTCTGCACTCACCGTCACTCTGCACTCTGCCCTCACTCTGCACTCACCGTCACTCTGCACTCACCGTCACTCTGCACTCACCGTCACTCTGCACTCACCGTCACTCTGCACTCACCGTCACTCTGCACTCACCGTCACTCTGCACTCACCGTCACTCTGCACTCACCGTCACTCTGCACTCACCGTCACTCTGCACTCACCGTCACTCTGCACTCACCGTCACTCTGCACTCACCGTCACTCTGCACTCACCGTCACTCTGCACTCACCGTCACTCTGCACTCACCGTCACTCTGCACTCACCGTCACTCTGCACTCACCGTCACTCTGCACTCACCGTCACTCTGCACTCACCGTCACTCTGCACTCACCGTCACTCTGCACTCACCGTCACTCTGCACTCACCGTCACTCTGCACTCACCGTCACTCTGCACTCACCGTCACTCTGCACTCACCGTCACTCTGCACTCACCGTCACTCTGCACTCACTGTCACTCTGCTGTCACTCTGCACTCACTGTCACTCTGCTGTCACTCTGCACTCACTGTCACTCTGCCCTCACTCTGCCCTCACTCTGCCCTCACTGTCACTCTGCCCTCACTCTGCCCTCACTGTCACTCTGCACTCACTGTCACTCTGCTGTCACTCTGCACTCACTCTGCACTCACTGTCACTCTGCACTCACTGTCACTCTGCCCTCACTGTCACTCTGCCCTCACTGTCACTCTGCACTCACTCACTGTCACTCTGCACTCACCCACTGTCACTCTGCACTCACCCACTGTCACTCTGCACTCACCCACTGTCACTCTGCACTCACCCACTGTCACTCTGCACTCACCCACTGTCACTCTGCACTCACTCACTGTCACTCTGCACTCACTCACTGTCACTCTGCACTCACTCACTGTCACTCTGCACTCACTCACTGTCACTCTGCACTCACTCACTGTCACTCTGCACTCACTCACTGTCACTCTGCACTCACTCACTGTCACTCTGCACTCACTCACTGTCACTCTGCACTCACTCACTGTCACTCTGCACTCACTCACTGTCACTCTGCACTCACTCACTGTCACTCTGCACTCACTCACTGTCACTCTGCACTCACTCACTGTCACTCTGCACTCACTCACTGTCACTCTGCACTCACTCACTGTCACTCTGCACTCACTCACTGTCACTCTGCACTCACTCACTGTCACTCTGCACTCACTCACTGTCACTCTGCACTCACTCACTGTCACTCTGCACTCACTCACTGTCACTCTGCACTCACTCACTGTCACTCTGCACTCACTCACTGTCACTCTGCACTCACTGTCACTCTGCACTCACTGTCACTCTGCCCTCACCGTCACTCTGCACTCACCGTCACTCTGCACTCACCGTCACTCTGCACTCACCGTCACTCTGCACTCACCGTCACTCTGCACTCTGCCCTCACTCTGCACTCACCGTCACTCTGCACTCACCGTCACTCTGCACTCACCGTCACTCTGCACTCACCGTCACTCTGCACTCACCGTCACTCTGCACTCACCGTCACTCTGCACTCACCGTCACTCTGCACTCACCGTCACTCTGCACTCACCGTCACTCTGCACTCACCGTCACTCTGCACTCACCGTCACTCTGCACTCACCGTCACTCTGCACTCACCGTCACTCTGCACTCACCGTCACTCTGCACTCACCGTCACTCTGCACTCACCGTCACTCTGCACTCACCGTCACTCTGCACTCACCGTCACTCTGCACTCACCGTCACTCTGCTGTCACTCTGCACTCACCGTCACTCTGCTGTCACTCTGCCCTCACTGTCACTCTGCACTCACTCACTGTCACTCTGCACTCACTCACTGTCACTCTGCACTCACTCACTGTCACTCTGCACTCACTCACTGTCACTCTGCACTCACTCACTGTCACTCTGCACTCACTCACTGTCACTCTGCACTCACTCACTGTCACTCTGCACTCACTCACTGTCACTCTGCACTCACTGTCACTCTGCACTCACTGTCACTCTGCACTCACTGTCACTCTGCACTCACTGTCACTCTGCACTCACTGTCACTCTGCCCTCACCGTCACTCTGCACTCACCGTCACTCTGCACTCACCGTCACTCTGCACTCACCGTCACTCTGCACTCACCGTCACTCTGCACTCTGCCCTCACTCTGCACTCACCGTCACTCTGCACTCACCGTCACTCTGCACTCACCGTCACTCTGCACTCACCGTCACTCTGCACTCACCGTCACTCTGCACTCACCGTCACTCTGCACTCACCGTCACTCTGCACTCACCGTCACTCTGCACTCACCGTCACTCTGCACTCACCGTCACTCTGCACTCACCGTCACTCTGCACTCACCGTCACTCTGCACTCACCGTCACTCTGCACTCACCGTCACTCTGCACTCACCGTCACTCTGCACTCACCGTCACTCTGCACTCACCGTCACTCTGCACTCACCGTCACTCTGCACTCACCGTCACTCTGCACTCACCGTCACTCTGCTGTCACTCTGCACTCACCGTCACTCTGCTGTCACTCTGCCCTCACTGTCACTCTGCACTCACTCACTGTCACTCTGCACTCACTCACTGTCACTCTGCACTCACTCACTGTCACTCTGCACTCACTCACTGTCACTCTGCACTCACTCACTGTCACTCTGCACTCACTCACTGTCACTCTGCACTCACTCACTGTCACTCTGCACTCACTCACTGTCACTCTGCACTCACTGTCACTCTGCACTCACTGTCACTCTGCACTCACTGTCACTCTGCACTCACTGTCACTCTGCACTCACTGTCACTCTGCCCTCACTGTCACTCTGCCCTCACTGTCACTCTGCCCTCACTGTCACTCTGCCCTCACTGTCACTCTGCCCTCACCGTCACTCTGCCCTCACCGTCACTCTGCCCTCACCGTCACTCTGCCCTCACCGTCACTCTGCCCTCACCGTCACTCTGCCCTCACCGTCACTCTGCCCTCACCGTCACTCTGCACTCACCGTCACTCTGCACTCACCGTCACTCTGCACTCACCGTCACTCTGCACTCACCGTCACTCTGCACTCACCGTCACTCTGCACTCACCGTCACTCTGCACTCACCGTCACTCTGCACTCACCGTCACTCTGCACTCACCGTCACTCTGCACTCACCGTCACTCTGCACTCACCGTCACTCTGCACTCACCGTCACTCTGCACTCACCGTCACTCTGCACTCACCGTCACTCTGCACTCACCGTCACTCTGCACTCACCGTCACTCTGCACTCACCGTCACTCTGCACTCACCGTCACTCTGCACTCACCGTCACTCTGCACTCACCGTCACTCTGCACTCACCGTCACTCTGCACTCACCGTCACTCTGCACTCACCGTCACTCTGCACTCACCGTCACTCTGCACTCACCGTCACTCTGCACTCACCGTCACTCTGCACTCACCGTCACTCTGCACTCACCGTCACTCTGCACTCACCGTCACTCTGCACTCACCGTCACTCTGCACTCACCGTCACTCTGCACTCACCGTCACTCTGCACTCACCGTCACTCTGCACTCACCGTCACTCTGCACTCACCGTCACTCTGCACTCACCGTCACTCTGCACTCACCGTCACTCTGCACTCACCGTCACTCTGCACTCACCGTCACTCTGCACTCACCGTCACTCTGCACTCACCGTCACTCTGCACTCACCGTCACTCTGCACTCACCGTCACTCTGCACTCACCGTCACTCTGCACTCACCGTCACTCTGCACTCACCGTCACTCTGCACTCACCGTCACTCTGCACTCACCGTCACTCTGCACTCACCGTCACTCTGCACTCACCGTCACTCTGCACTCACCGTCACTCTGCACTCACCGTCACTCTGCACTCACCGTCACTCTGCACTCACCGTCACTCTGCACTCACCGTCACTCTGCACTCACCGTCACTCTGCCCTCACCGTCACTCTGCACTCACCGTCACTCTGCACTCACCGTCACTCTGCACTCACCGTCACTCTGCACTCACCGTCACTCTGCACTCACCGTCACTCTGCACTCACCGCCACTCTGCACTCACCGTCACTCTGTCCTCACCGTCACTCTGTCCTCACTGTCACTCTGCCCTCACTGTCACTCTGCCCTCACTGTCACTCTGCCCTCACTGTCACTCTGCCCTCACTGTCACTCTGCCCTCACTGTCACTCTGCCCTCACTGCCACTCTGCACTCACTGCCACTCTGCACTCACTGCCACTCTGCACTCACTGTCACTCTGCACTCACTGTCACTCTGCACTCACCGTCACTCTGCACTCACCGTCACTCTGCACTCACCGTCACTCTGCACTCACCGTCACTCTGCACTCACCGTCACTCTGCACTCACCGTCACTCTGCCCTCACCGTCACTCTGGCCTCACTGTCACTCTGCACTCACTGCCACTCTGCACTCACTGCCACTCTGCCCTCACTGCCACTCTGCCCTCACTGCCACTCTGTCCTCACTGCCACTCTGCCCTCACTGCCACTCTGTCCTCACTGTCACTCTGTCCTCACTGTCACTCTGCCCTCACTGTCACTCTGCCCTCACTGTCACTCTGCCCTCACTGTCACTCTGCCCTCACTGTCACTCTGCCCTCACTGTCACTCTGCCCTCACTGTCACTCTGCCCTCACTGTCACTCTGCCCTCACTGCCACTCTGCACTCACTGCCACTCTGCACTCACTGCCACTCTGCACTCACTGCCACTCTGCACTCACTGCCACTCTGCACTCACTGCCACTCTGCACTCTCAATCTGCACTCTCAATCTGCACTCTCAATCTGCACTCTCAATCTGCACTCTCAATCTGCACTCTCAATCTGCACTCTCAATCTGCACTCTCAATCTGCACTCTCAATCTGCACTCTGCACTCTCAATCTGCACTCTCAATCTGCACTCTGCACTCTCAATCTGCACTCTCAAACTGCACTCTCAATCTGCACTCTCAATCTGCACTCTCAATCTGCACTCTCAATCTGCACTCTCCACTCTCAAACTGCACTCTGCACTCTCAATCTGCACTCTCAAACTGCACTCTCAAACTGCACTCTCAAACTGCACTCTCAAACTGCACTCTCAAACTGCACTCTCAAACTGCACTCTCAATCTGCACTCTCAATCTGCACTCTCAAACTGCACTCTCAAACTGCACTCTCAAACTGCACTCTCAAACTGCACTCTCAAACTGCACTCTCAATCTGCACTCTCAATCTGCACTCTCAATCTGCACTCTCACTCTGCACTCTCAATCTGCACTCTCAATCTGCACTCTGCACTCTCAATCTGCACTCTGCACTCTCAATCTGCACTCTGCACTCTCAATCTGCACTCTGCACTCTCAATCTGCACTCTGCACTCTCAAACTGCACTCTGCACTCTCAAACTGCACTCTGATTCTGCACTCTGATTCTGCACTCTGATTCTGCACTCTGATTCTGCACTCTGATTCTGCACTCTGATTCTGCACTCTGATTCTGCACTCTGATTCTGCACTCTGATTCTGCACTCTGATTCTGCACTCTGATTCTGCACTCTGATTCTGCACTCTGATTCTGCACTCTGATTCTGCACTGCCCGTAGTCCCATCACACGCAGGCGGCTATGGAAGCCCGAAAACAAATGGAAGCGCACTAGCTGGTAAAACAGTCCTGAGGGTTAATGCTCCTGCTGCTGAGGTATGGGTGTAGCCTGCAGGTCTCAGGGAAGAATCCAATGGACAAACCTAGGTGAGCGACTGTACATTCTCTAAGCTCCGTGTTTAATTTGCAGATCACACCCTCGTATCCGGGTAAGATAGCTCAGTTGGTTAATGTTGCTGCAATCTTTGTATATTCACGAGGCAACAGGGTTGAACGCTGGTCGAGTACATCAGTGAGTTAATGGTTCTTCAGCCAGTGTCTCCTTCTGCCCATGGTTACGAGGAGCCAAAGCAGGGGCCAGGCCCACCCAAATGTGAACTTTGGCCCACCCAATCACGGCAGAAGAGGCCACGGAGAAGGCACCTGTTAAGGGCTCCATCAATCTCAACGTCAGCATGTCGAAATGTTGTTTTCACCGTCTTTAAAATTGAAAATGGGTTTTGGGGTTAGAGGTGAGAGAGGAAACAAGTTAACAGGGAGAGCCGAGCTCAGGCTCTGGCTTGGCTCTTAGAGCCATGCACAATCCGAGCCCTGAAAATGTTTGCTATGTAAAACATATAACAAACATCATGTAAAATATGATACACTTTTTAAAATATTGATGAGACTGTATTTCTTTAACACAAGGAAGCTTTGACATAAATGTGTGACAATACAGTGCTGCACTAACACACTTGTTATAAGTGATAATTTTTAAACATGAGCTTACAGTCATGCCTGCCACTGGCCTCACACTAGTGGCAGTGCTATTAGTGAATCAACAGGCAAAACAGTTGTCACGTGGGCCCTGATAATTAAAGAGCAACATTAGTCTATTGAATGAAGCGTAATAGGTTTTGTATAGTTGGTTTTCTAATTCATGTATCTGAATGTGAAAATATGAAGAACATCGAGTTTTGGTGAAATGAAATATTTGCCCAAGCTCACACAATTTCAGTGGAAATGCTGCAATTTATCCAGGTTTTATGTTTTCACTTTGTACAAATCAGCCGCTAAATGGCTAATTGTCTCTCCTTCTTATGTTAGTGCTTTGGTTTTTACCTTCCAGGTTTTCTAAGATTTTTATCTAGTGTGAACTCTACCTGGAGATATTGAAGCGCTTCACATGAACACCAGTTACAATGTACATGGTAACATTCATTTATTTTAGGCACTTGAGATTTGCCCAAAATCACAGGATGTTGAGCCAACACCATGACTCAAACCTAGCTTGTTCAGTTTCAAAGTTGGAAGCTCTCGCTGTGACGCCACATCCTGATGAGATTGAGGGTGGCAGGCAGAAAGTTCATAATAATTCGGCTTATTATGGGCTCGAATTTTCCAACAAGACCTCCGGCTGAGCCAGAGCCAGGCTTCAGGCTCGAACCCGGATGAAGCTTTCAGTGCCTGTCTTCCTGTCAAGGCTCCGGTGTGGTTACAGGTACCTCCTTAACGTTGAACTGCTGTTACAATCTGCTTGGAATCCTGGTGCTGCTGGTGCTTAAGCCTAGCCTGCTGGAAATTATAAGAGATGAGCTGTTGAGCATAGGCATCCGCTGCTACTCTAAAATATCTCTCTATATGCTCGTTATGCCTGTTTGGAGGAAGATATGATGTAAAACTTGGGGTTACAGAATTGACAAAAATTGGACCCACAGTGGCCCACCCAAACAAACCCGTGGCCCATCCACATCAACACTCCTGGAGCCGGTCCTGAGCCGAAGGCTGGCAGGTCCCCTGGGTCTGGTAACCGGGCCTTTCCCTGCAAAGGCTGCAGACACCGTTTATGCGACGGCCGGACTTCATTGTGCAAGCCACTTTTGTATAAGAACTACAGGGAGCCCCCAGAATACTCTGGTCAGACCACAAACCCCAAACACATTTTATTGAGTCCAGCAGAAAACACCGCCACTCTGCAAGCTCTGGGCAGAAGGAGGGACGAAACCAACGCATTCATTCCTTTTGTATTTTCATGTTAAGGTCCGAGCAAGTGGCTCAGGGGGAGGAAGGGCGTCAGGCTGGCTGCTCAGGGCACCAGGCCTTGCTCCTTGATGGGCAATCATCTGTGAAACTCGGAGGCCTCTGCCATCACTTTGCGCTACACCACTGCCATGAAGCCTGCCGTGCAGGGCTGAGGTGGTGTGAATAACGCGGGATGTGCCTGAGTGCAGAAGGGTTGTAGATGTCAGCTTTCACAGCTTCGGCAGAGACTTCCTCTGGCTGAATGATTCAGCAGACAAGTAGCACTCTTTACTCACTGCCCTCTTCGAAGCGCTCGCTATTTCACCCAGAATGACTCGAAGCACCCCGTAAAGTACACACACGCCCGCTTGTAAGTATGTTAAGTTGCATGTGGCTGCTTTGAAACGGGCATCTTTTACCCAATTCGAAGCGCTCCATGGTACATCTAGCCAGCTCCTAGGCACTCTTTATTGCATCTGTCCTGTTTCGCCGTTACAGATATGGGAGGGGGCCGTGGGCCCCCGTGTCTTGCTGTCTCAGCGCCGGATGAGTGAGGCTAATGAAGCCCTTTCCCGGCCTGGCATGCAGCAGCTGCGCGCTGAGCGCTGCTGAATGGTGAACGCGCCCGGCCATCTGGATTCACTTACGGAGGCACCCTGACAGCTCCTAATTATAATTAATGTACTTCTTTGCGCGCACACGAACGAAAAATGCCAAACATGGCCGACCAAAATGACATTTAGCCTATCACTTCAAGGCTATTAAAAAGACACCACAGCGAAGACGAATCACTGGCCAGATGACATAACACACTAAGGAATGTGTGGAATGTGTCTCGCCAAAGCCCTAGGAGAAACTTTTTTTTCTCTTTAACATTAGGAGCTCGAAACTCCTCCCACTTTCGTGGGCGGAGGCCGAGCCCTAAAAAGGAAAAGGTTTAAACGCAGAAATCTTCACTATGACTTCGTCCAGCCGCTCCTAGATGACGATGCCTCTTCCTTGCACACCGCCTGAAGCCTTGCTCTGCTGAACTTTACATTTTTGCATGAAATTTCTTCTTAGCCCGAAGGCAAGCGCTGACCAGGCCGAATCCACGTCTTGTATCTGACCAGTGCTACGTCGCAGTCGAATGTATTTTTCAACTTCGAGCCGGTTCTGCACAATTAGATCTCTGCAGTTGGCGCTTTGGTCTTTTAGGCGCTCGTTTGTACCTTAAACTTTAAAAATTCATAACTCCAGTCTACTGATTGGATTTTTGACGTTTTGGTTACAAATAATTTATGAAAATGTACTTTCTCAAAATTGGCATTGCATTCTTCTTGTTCAGTGTTTTCACTGTATTAATGTTTGAGTGCTGCATATATAGTTTACAGATTGCCTCAAAGTTAAGCCTGGCTGCTTTTTTGCTAAGCTACCAGAGGGTTAAGAACAGGCTTATTTAGTGATTTTTGTGGTTCCTCCTCACAGGGACTGTAGCTTGAGCCAGGTTAACACCCCACTCAACCAACAACTCAGTTTCTCAAAGCGACCTATTAACATTTTTAAATGTGTGTCTGACAAAATATTCTAGAGTCACCCCAAGAACAACTGCATACACTCAACCACATATGGACTTCCAATACAGACATTAATCTTTGGACTATACACCTTGTATCTGACCAGCCGATCATACTATTCAAATTTCTATTTCTCGCCCACATAGAATGTCTAACAACAGAAAAGAGTACACAATGATCCGTAAATGGAACAAGCCTAACCAAAATTACCGGACTACTTTAGTTACACCCCATTGATCCAACAAAGCTCAGCCTCAGACCAAAACTTAGCCTTCTGCAGCTGGCTTTTAAACATAGATGATATTGTGGCACCAGCAACCTCCATTCAGAAACAGACTCTTTGGTTCACTGAACAACTGAGGAATGCATAAACAATACTGATCCAGAAAGAACAGACATTAAGAGAAAACACGGTTACCCTAGTTTCAAACTTGGAATTTTAAAAGGCTCAGAGACAATAAAAAGCCACATTTACTATTAAGACAAAATTGATATAGCAGCCAACCCCAAAAGGCTATTTTTCAAAACCGTCACTCTACCCAAGAAATAGGCCAGTCTGCCAACTTCTGTGCATAATCAAGTGATTATGTTGAAAAAGTGCTCGTGGGAGCAGGGATTAAGAAAGGCCTCTTTCCTCCTGCTGTCTCTAGGTATACTCCCTCTTACGTCCCTTTCTCAACTTTTATGCCACTTTCACAGGCTGACATCATCATAGTTCTACCTCAGCTTGAATCTGGGGTCCCTACAGATCAGTGCCGCCCTCAAGGAAATTAAAACAAATAATCCAAAAGCCTATGTTCCTGGCATTACACTCATCTTTAGGGCGTTCTCCCACTCCTTTGAGCATCAGATTGCACCCAGCTCTTCACAGTAGCCTTCTGGGTCAGCTTTTGAAAAAGGGGCTCGGATTTCTGTGGCGGATTTGAAAAAGAATAAAGGCATTAGACAGAGCTACACTGAGCCTATAGCTGCCAGACACAGCAGGGGACAGTGTTCTGCCCCAATGACAGGGGATGTGTGTGATTTGACCAATACACGGATAGATCGAAATCCCAGCATCCTCCTCACTTGGTAAAATTCTACAATCTCCTTAGCTCCAAAGTTTTAGAATCCTAAAGAACTGATCAAAAAAATCTAGTCACTCAACCTCAGCAATGTTTGTCCTCAGGTCAACTCAATTTTCATATTACGCGAAGACGGTCACCATAATCTGAAAATTCAACTCCACTTAAAACACACTCAGGCATCCCAGCTAGTTTGGACATGAACAGATGGTGCAATGGTGAGAGTGAATTACACAACCAATATGGTATAGGGTGTCCATGCTAAGCTGGGTTGCCCAAAAGGCTCAATCGATTATCTGTTGCCTTTTATTCTTTTTGACAGTTGTCTGGATTCACTTCGGAACAGCAGCAGCTCATTTGCCAGAGCTGATGAGATTGGTAAATGACAGGGGATTATTTGCACCTCATAAGAGGCAATAAGAAAAATGCTAGTGCTGCTGCAGCATTTAAAGTTCTGAAGTCATAGAAGCTGCTGTTCAAGCAAATAGACCGGTAGCTGAAGTAGAATTCACGTTGCAAATGTCATTCACTTCTTCAGATATATTTGCCACTCCAGTTCTTGCAGTTGGTCGTATATTCGACATATGAATAAAACAATTTAAGGGGGAGTTTGCATAATATTGTATCACCAAGTGCCCATCTACAGCCCAAGAGTGTAAATCGGAAAGAGACTATCTCAGAATTAAAAAGGCAGACTGGAGAAAGAGCAAAGGGCGAGGGAACTGGGACACACTCTAACCCAGAAGGAAGCAGTTATAACACCTCACCAACCAGGAGAGATATGCATAGGCAAATTGTGAAAGGAATACCAGGTCACTATCAAGGTGGGAGCCGGGAAGGTGAGGCAAAATCCGGTACACACCCGACTTACTGTAGCGCTCTGGAGAATGAAAGGAGACCACAGACTCTTAATTTACGTCCGGCCACTCATTTTTCGGTAGTTTTAGCCAATGTTCCAGCTTTACCACCAGAGGAAAAAGAAACTTGGACAACACTGAGGAATAAAACCATACATTATCTCGGGAGTAGAACAGGGATGATCAGGGATATGTTCAGAGAGTTTAAAATGGTGAGGAGAATTGGTTGGGTTGGAGACAGCAGAAAATGTTTTCAAGGAGACTGTGTCGTCTTCTCATTAGGATCACCATCTCTAGTAAAGGAAATCTTGGTAAGATCTCAAGACACAAGTATTACCCGTACGAGTATCAATGTCCTCCTTTTAGGATTCTTCTATCAACCCAAGCAATTAACTCGACAAAACCGTATCCATCCCTTTAGACAGTTCACTGAATACCCACTCTATAATCTAGAGGTGTCAAACAGATGTGGGCCTCTTCAATCTCGGAGCGATATTGAATGACTATCTAACAGCCCAGATCAGAAGCCACCTGATAAACGGTATGAAACTGAAAAACCTAGCAAAGTCTATTTGAATAACCAGTATAGTCCCCCTAGAATTGAACCTAGGGTTAACAATGTACACAGCAAAGTAATTTCTGAGTCGGCTCAATTAATTAAGGTTGAAATAGAACTGAGCGACACTAGAACCCCTTCACCAGGACTGATATCTGGGCCGGAACCTATAAATACGACTGATTCCACTATTGGACTAACTTCACCCAAAACCGTTAAGAGTTCTTTTCTGAAACATAGCTGGACTCAAAAATAAGGTGGACACCACAGTACTGGTGGATTTTATTAATTATTTCAATATTTTGTGTGTGCAAGAAACTTGGGCGATTGAGGAAGTGCACATAAATGGTTTCAAGACGCTACACACTCCGGTGATTCATTCACCACATGGGAGACCCAAGGGGGGAATTTGTGTATATGTCTCAAATTTGGTCGGGGCTTTAAATACTGAGATGATTAAATCAGAAATTCACTATCAAATAGTAGCTATTCATATAGACGGTAAATGTAGTCATTAATTTCTATAACAATGCCAAAAAAGAACAGCTGGGTGGAATGCTGAAGAGACTTAGCCACGATCTTAGCAAAATGAAGGCAAACAGAGATGTTGCAATGATTACTATATGGGGAGGCGATTTTGATGTTGGGCTATGCCCGCTAGCCGGGTTGGGTAAATGTGGCCTAACAATAGAGGAGTGTGACCACTTGATCCACTTTGTGCATTCTGATAGGGGGGAGATGTTTAATGATCTTGACTTTGTTAACCGTTTATGCTCCCCTAGGTTGGACTTTGGGCATACCTTTATAGGTAGGGGTCTAGAATCCACAATAGACTTTATAATTGCTCCCAACTGATACGGAAGTTATATTACAGGCTACAAAATACACAAAAACGTAATAAGTGATCACTCTCCCCTAAGTCTTAATATCACCTACCCAACAATTTTAGAGCGTAAACACAGTAATCAAGTAGTGTGGACCCAGAATGTAAAACTAGGGAGACAGAATGATTACATACGCTGCAATGGTCGAGTCAAGACCCACAGGAGTTTAACAAACAAATCGTCACTAAGGCGTATGATCCAATACTAAATTGTTTGAACAAATCTAGTTCTCATGAATTGATATGGAGTTCATTCTCCCAAATCACAACAATTGTTAAAAAGTTGTTGCATGTGGAAAGCAAGGGTACACATCCCTCGTAGGAAGGGGTGGTTTGATTCTAGTTGTACAAAAACATATACAAATTTAAAGGAGGCCCTTCATAAGACAGTGAGAGACGAGGAGGAAGTTAGGAGATGTAGGAAGCTTTATAATGAGGCAAGGAGGCTACGGAAGAAAGAACAGAAAAAGCATGGGACACCCTCTATGAGGCCTCACTGAGGAAAGATAGCTCCTTGTTCTGGCGGGCTGTAAAGGCACCATTTTTTGTATCACTAAGTCGGACGCCCCCACTATAGAAGTGGCAATAGATGAGAAAACGTTGGTAGACTTTTTCTCTTCTGTCTATAACCAGCAGGGGGACAGAGAAGGTGAAACAGACTACAGGAACCAGCCGGAAGGGGTGCTGCTCCTTTTTTATCGATTGACTTGGATTACACATAAAGATGTATTAGAGGCCATAAGTGCCAGTAAGTCTGGAAAGGCCCCGGGCCCGGACGGGGTGCCAATCTATTGGTTTAAATAAATTCCGTCATTATGGTCTCCGTTGTTAACACGGGTCCTCCAAGCTTGCTGTGCGAAAGGTTTTAATGTCACCTGGTCAGAGTCTATAATTGTGCCAAGTTTTATTGAAACTTTCTTTGAGGCTAATGTGGGCTCTGTCGACTCCTTTCAGTCTGTCTGGGAGGCATTTAAGTTATATGTCAGGGGTATCACTATTTCTAAACATGCTGGAGTGCTGAAATCGATTAGGGGCAGACTTCAAACCTTAGAATCCAAACTCAGGGATTTGGAGCTCCAGCGACTCCAGGCCAACGGTGAGGACCGGACTCAAGCAATAGCAGGGGTATTGCAGGAGTATAATGAGGAGGTGGATGCTGAGGTTAAGCACCTGGGCAAATACGCCACTGCTTGGTCATACTGTGAGGGAGAGCGTCCGAGCTCGGTTCTTGCGAGACTCGCTAAACGGAGCAGGGATATGACGAGCATCCCTGTGCTGAGATCTGAGACGCCATGCCGCCTTCTATGAGAGAGGCGATAATTGTTGCGATCCTTAAACCTGGCAAGGACCCGGGAGAATGCGCGTCGTATCGCCCCTTGTCCCTTATGAACGTGGACGCGAAGATATTTGCTAAACTCCTCCCCAACCGTCTTCAACCTTTGGTCACCACACTGGTGGCGCCGGAGCAGGCCGATTTTGTCCCCACTCGTAATCTTACGTACAATCTCAGAACGGTTTTTGCAGCATTTCAACATACGCGCCCGGAGGTATCAGCAGTGGCCGCTTTTTTGGACATGGAAAAGGCCTTTGACTCAGTTGAGTGGCCTTTACTTCGCCATGTCCTGGGTCGGATGGGAGTTAGGCAGTTGTTTCTGCAACTCCTAGCGGTGCTATATTCCTCCCCCACGGCCCGAATACATATTGGTTCGCTAATTACCGACCCCATCAAGATTGGCAGGGGGACAAGGCAAGGTTGTCCCCTCTCCCCGATCTTATATGCGCTTGCAGCCGAACCCCTCGCCTGTGCAATCGGGAATACCATAGCCATAGGGGCATTCGTTTCCCTACATATAATTTGATCGTCTCCACTTACGCGGATGATACTCTTTTATATGTCCGTGATCTAGTGGCACACCTCTCTCCGGTTCTCCGCGAAGTGGTCTTGATTAGCTCCCACTCGGGAATTCATGTTAACTGGAACAAATCCATTATGTTCCCACTGACACCTGCTACGGAGAAATTCGACCCGGAGTACCCACTACAGTGGACTACGGACGCTGTGCGCTATCTGGGGATTCGCCTCCATACGGATTCGGAGGTCGTTCTACGGGAGAATTATGGTAGAGCTATCTCCAAGTTAGAGGACAATGTTGAGAAATGGATCACTCTTCCGCTATCACTCCTGGGGCGCATTTCGCTCATGAAAATGATCGTCCTACCACGATTTTTGTTCTTGTTCAGTACCATCCCTATGGTTTTATCGACCCACTTTTTCCGGCAGTTACAGGCGCTAATGGTTCACCTGGCATGGGCGGGGAAGCAGCCTAGGGTGGAGTATTTTAATTCGTCCGTATGATGCGGGCGGCCTAAACGCCCCGGATCTGGAACTATATTATCGTGCTGCACAAAGTGCCCACGCCCATCATTGGGTACATGGCCCACTAGATATCCCCCACATGCGCATCGAAACGATTGTTGCAGATCCGACCCCATTACCTGCGCTGTTATCGAAACCTCGGGACCGACGTACGGGGATTCTGGACTCATTGAATTCGGTCACGCACGCTTGGCACTACATGATGGATATCCAGGCGTGCACCCTGATGTATGCCCCGAAGGCGGCAATAGAATGGTGCGCCTGGCTGACCCCGTGTAGGGAAAAGGGAGTGACATCGGCGATGCGTCTGTTGAACATTCACAATATGGGGGACCGGTTTGAGGGGGGAATGGCGCGAACGTGGGTGGGGATTGCATCTGGTGACGCTCCATTCCCGTTGCTGGCACGTTTTCAGTTTCATAGGGTGCGACACGCATTGATAGAGCTTTTGGGGAATGATATGGAGGAGCCCCCGACGGTTACGGCATATGATTATGTAGTCAACGCTAAGTCCCCCGTTAAATTAATAACTAATCTATATCGCATCGCCATATCTGAGAGAACGACGGAATATGCGAAACCGAGACTGGAATGGCAACTTGATTTACAAATTGAGCTGCGGGAGGAGATGTGGCAGTATTGTTGTACTAGCACCAGAAAGATATCACTGAATGGACGTCACAGACTTCTTCACTTTAAGTACCTGAATAGATCTTATTATACTCCTGAGAGGTTATACAGGTACAAGTTGCGGGATAACCCGAATTGCGAAAGGTGCGGTGCTCAGATCGCTGGTTTCCTGCATGTGGCCTGGTCCTGCCCAGTCGTCCTCTCCTTTTGGCACGCGGGATATGAGGAGGTCAACAGAATTGTGCACTTGACACTGGCCCCGGACCCGCTCTTAGCATTATTGGGCTATTCGAAGCCCTTGCGCCCGATTAATTGACATGGCTTTCCTTATAGCTAAATCGTCCGATTAATTGACATGGCTTTCCTTATAGCTAAATCGTGCATTGCACGCGCTTGGATGAGAGGCCCTCTCCCGCTCTTAAGTCCTGGTCTAGAGAATTGACATACTGCTGCACGCAATCTGAGCTTTATAGTGACCTGATGCCACCACGCAACAGGCCCAAGTATTTCTGGTCCTTGGTTTTGGACGGAATGTTGACTCTAGATGCTTCAGTGGGGGAAGGTGCAACTGAACGGGAGAAGGGGGCTGACTCGGATGGAAGCGCAGAGTCGCCTCATGAGACGTCCTGTACTGCGCCTCAGTAGGGCCCTGAGTGACATACCTTGGGAGGGAGAAGACACTGACGTTTGTCCACGGGAGAGATTGTACCCGACTATACTCTAGGGAGACCCTCTTATCCTGCAGTTGCCTGGAGTTGTGGGCTTTGGATGTTTGCAAGGGCTCTGTCCTGTTCCATTTTCCTGTGCTGATTTGATTTATGATTGATGTGCATCCTACCAATGTATTTGTGTTTTGCTTTTCTTTTAACTGCCGCCATAGATTATTGTCAATGATGATGTTAATTTCCTCTTTTTTTTTTCTTCTTCTTCTTTTAAATGCCAATAAAATAAATAAAATAAAAAAAATTGTGCCAAGTTTTAAAAAAGGGGGCGGGAAAACCCTGCATGTTATCGCCCGATTTCTCTATTAGACTCCCTGATGAAAGTAGCAGGTAGAATAGTTTTAGACTGGTTGCAAACGTGGACTGGCAAAAATAGTATTTTAAGAGATGTGCAGTATGGTTTTAGATCAGGTCTAGGCACAAATGAGCAGATCCTCAATCTTAGCATATTAATCGGAAAATATACTCAGGCTAAAGCTGGGAGACTTTACCTGGCTTTTGTTGACCTTACAACTGCGTTTGACTGTGTTGTTCACAGCAAGCTGTGAACCATTCTGACTGATTTAAAGGTAGAACCGGCACTGGTACAGTTTTTAAGACAACTGTACACAGGGACAAGTGCCAAGGTTTGGTACGGAACTAACGGGGAATATACTGCGTCGTTTAAAGTGGAGAGAGGAGTAAGGCAAGGTTGCGTTTGGCTCCATTCCTGTTCACTCTTTATAGGAACGCTTTAGAACAGGAATTGGTGTCAAATGCCAGCGATCCACCATGTGTCAATAAACGCCCGATAGTCTACCTTCTCTACGCAGTACTCATGGCACGCACACAGAAAGGTTTACAAAAGGCTCTCACATCTTATATCAGTTTTATGAATGAGTTGGGGTTAAAATTGAATGCGAAGAAAACTTTTATTATGTCTTGCAGTAGTATCCGAGTGGGTGGAAGTAGAATTGAATCTACTAACACATTTACATATTTGGGTGTTTTTAATCGTACTCTCCGAAATCCTCCTAAAAATTTACAAGGCAAAATGTGTAAGCATAGCTACCTTTGGGGCAGGAGTTTTAGGCTTTCAGGACTGTTCACCTATTCAATAAGTTGAAAATGTGTTTTTAAGATTGATTTTAGCGGTACCTGCTTGTTCCCCTGTTTTTAACTGTCATATGGAGTTGAGGGTTTCATACATCTTAGATGTTATTAAGATACAACCAGTGTTACTCTGGCAGCGAATCTGGACCTCCGAAAGTACAGGTTTAAAGAAGCAAATATTAAAGAACTCAATGACTTTGGACCATACAACTGAGATTACCTGGTTAAAGTATGTAAAAAACTTTCTATGTGATCTTGGGTGTCCAGATTACTACACCTTAAAAGAGACTCTAAATTCCATCTTTCCGAAGGAATTTAAAGTAATTTTTATGACCCATCTTGAGAAAAACAGGTTAGCACTAGAAATGAGCAAGCATGCGGTTGTTCAACATCAACTGTCAGTAACACCATATGACATTCAACCATATCTTTTACGTTGTACAGGAGGATACAACAGATATGTTTTAACACGTTTTAGGTTCAGAACATTTTATCGACTGATTAGCTATCAACTATTCATGTGATTTTAATTTGTAAATTTTATTCTAAGGAAAGATCCAGGTGGAGCCTACCTCTCCTGAGAAGAGGGAGTTGGAGGCAATATCAAACTGCTTTTTAGGTCTCGCCGGCGCAGCGCACATGCCCTGCATAGGCAAAAGACCTTTATTCATCGGCACAGGTTTTCAGCCAAAAACGTGCACGTGTTCCATTGCCTTCAATGGCAATGCATGCACGTTTGGCGATTCCCTTGCGTGAGCGAGCTTTGGTAACATATGTTTGAAAGCTCCTGCTGGCAACATAGGTTTTCTCGCTCCCACAAGGGAAGCGCAGGCTCAATCCTCTCTCCCCTCCCCCCTGCTACCTCCTTTCAGCGCGAGGTGCCCGCGCTTGTTAGATTGGCTGTTGACTTTACACACAGTTAAAAGGATAGCATCTATATAATCGGGATCTCTACACATTTCCTAAACATTTTGGTTCAGACTATAATCCCCGGAGTTCACATCAAATATGTGCATTTAGAGTATTGTCTCAAAGCAGCAAGTGCAACTTTTACAGTGACTTTATGGAAGCTTTCAAGTCAAGTCATTTTGTGGAAGTTCAAAAGATTTTTTACTAGGAGATCAGCTTTACAAATGACAAACCTGATTTGTGTTTCACAAGTCGAGTGTTCAGAACTAATCTTGAGCTGAACATGTGAAACGGTTATGCTCCTCACACAGCAAGCTCTTAAGTTTCATGTGCATCTGTATTCACTGGGACATACCTTGGAAGCTTACTTGCTAAGTTCTCTGCCAAAAAATTTCTTGGGCCTTTAAATGTCGTGAATCTCTTCTTCAACTCATGCATGAAAAGACATTTCACTCGAAGAATAAGCCTCTGTATTTCTTGGCCTCGCTTTGACATGCAAAGCGCCTCGGATGGTGTCTGGCGGTCATTCCTGTCTGTCTTTCAACTGGTTTGGCTGTCTGTCGTCGAGGCCTCAGCTGGGAATTGGCAGCTCTCTGGCGCGCTGCCTTTCTTTTCCCTGTTCCATGAAGTGGAGACATTTCCTCCTCTGCTCATTCTTAATAACAATGAAATGTTGGCTTTGCTAAAGCAGCACAAATGCCAGCTTGTCGAACATTGACGGGACCTTCAGTGTCACAATTTGGCAGCATTTGCTTAAAAGTAAGGAGGTTTCACCAAGGACATTTATTTTCAGCATGTTTTATAGAAGCAACTTGTCCTCTACCTCCTCTGTATCCAACCAGTGAGTGACGAGAAGCGTAACAAGCATTGGCATAGCCAATAGGTCTAGCCTTTGGGACCTTATAAGTATTTAGATATGCAGCAGGTCCCAAAGACGAGACCTATTGGCTATGCCAATGCTTGTTTATATTTACAATTGTTGGACAGTGATTATTGTATAGGAGTCATGGCTGATTTTTTAAAGCGTATACTGAGAGCTAGGAAAAGTATTAACATTCACTTTCCTTAGAAAACAGTATAGAATTCATTAAATTAAATCATGTAGGATTGCTCTAATTATACTTGTTTACCCTCCACATAATCTTTTTCAGACCAATGTTCTTCCATATGCACGCACTTTTGTATTGTGTACATTTATTTTATATATAAATCATGAAATGTTTTTAAATGTTTTTAAACTTTGACTGCTTATAACCCAGGTGGTGAAGGTATATGCATTGTAAATGTGTATATACAGAAAGGCAAAATAAATGACTATAAAGTGGACCTGGAACATTTAAAAAAGGACCTGGAGGGCTTATGTGATATTCACCCTAGAGATGTGCTTTTGATACTGGGCGATTTTAACCACAGACTAAATTCCCAAAAATTGACCCTTGGCAGAGTGATCTGTTAAGAGTCTATAACGTAGTGTTTGCTAAGTTTCCCAGTTGCGACATCTCAACCCAAGATGTGGAGCTCGGACCGCTGCTGGGGCCTATGGGCCTGGTCTGTGCTAATGGAAGAAAGGAAGCGGTTCGGCCCGCAAAGCTCACCTTTAAAATAGGTCAACAAATGTGTCCCATAGGCAATGTATTTATTCAGGCATGGAGCTTTCATTTAATTAAACACTTTGAAATACTTAGGGTGGAAGGTAGTGACCACTACCCATTGTTGATAGATTTACATGTAAATAGGGCCCCACAGAGACAAAAAGCGTTACAAGTACAGGTTGAATACCCAAAGCGACTTACAACTCGGATTACAGAAGAATATATAAAAAAACTGAGTGCACTCCAGTTAACATTTGCATTAGAAAACCTACTACCAGGTGAGGATATATCCTGGTGTGAAGATATAATAAGGCAGCTGGTAGAATGCCTCAGGATAAAAATCAAACGCGGTAATCATGAGTTAGTAAGTAAAGCTAAACTACATTCTAATAACAAGCCGTAAAGTAAAGGCCGGTATTAGGCAACATGAAAGAAGCCTTAGAGGCAGATACAATGATGTATTATTATTTGAACTTCAGAAATTAAGGATAAAATATAAGGCAATTATTTGAGATAAAAAAAAGATCGTATAAGGATAAATGCTGGATGAATTTACTTGAGGCAATTGAAGAAAAAAATGTGAAAGGCTTCTGGAAATTGATACAAGGTTGTACGGGGAAAGTTCTAGGGACCCTGCAGTGTCTCCATACCAGAGTATAAGTGGGTGGTTTATCTTGAGGAAATTTATGGTAAATGGCCAAGGATGGTGGAAATAATATCCAATAGCTGGCCAGGAGTCAGAGAAGAAGTAAAAGAGCATTTCTCCCCAGGTCATATTAGGAGCATAATAGCTAGGCTAAATTTAACACGAGCTGCCGGCCCAGATAATTTACCAGCTGTTATTATAAAAACGAATCCAGAGTGGTGGGCAGAGTTCTTCTCGAATATGTTCCAGGGGATATTAAATACCAGAACTATGCCAGATAGTTGGAAAGGGGCTGTTGTAAGACCAATACATAAAAAAGGCAACGTAAACTCCCCTAAAATCTATCGCTTAATAAATTTCTTGGACATAGGCAAAAAAGTTTTCTCCAAAATAATCTTGGGTTTACTCAGAGATTGGGCAGATGATAAACAGTTAGTGCCCCCAGCTCAGGGTGGGTTCAAAGAAGGTCACTCAACGGTGGATCACTATTTTGCTCTCTGGTCCATCGCGCAGAAGTTGATCGAACAGAGGGGTAATCTATTCTGCTGTTTTGTGGACTTCCGCGCAGCATTCGATCTTGTGGGCAGGGAGCAGCTGTGGTCAACCTTGGTAGGGTACAAAATACACAGGGATTTAACTGCCTTGATCCAAGCCCTACATACTGATAACTGGACCCAGATCATCTTGGATGAGGAGGGAGGATTATCTGGGAGGATCCAGATTGGGAGTGGCCTGAGGCAGCGGTGCGTACTTGCCCCCTTGCTCTTTTCCCTGTTCTTAGCTGACCTGCCCATAAAATTAAGAGAGGTTAGAGAGGCTAGCCCGAAACTAGGAGGAAATCATATATCCTGCTTATTATACGCAGATGACCTGGTAATTATGGACCAGACGGAGATAGGTCTTCAAAGAAAACTAAACATGTTTAAAGAATACGGTTTAAATAAAAAAATTGTAGCAAACATGGAGAAGACCAAAATCCTATGTTTCGGTAGGAGTAAAATAAAGTTCTCCTGGTATCTTGGCACAGACTCACTCGTGAAGGTAACAGAATATAGATACCTGGGAATGTGGTTTACGAGTAACCTGAAATGGTATACCCGCCTGGAAGCCTTAAAATTGAGGGCATCGGCTTCTGTGAAAGGCCTAAAAAGATTTAACAGTGTATGTGGAGAAATGACGGATAGGCCGGTTATAAAGGCCTACCTAGCAATGGTTCCTCCACAATTCCTGTATGGAGCAGAGGTACTTTATTTAAGTGGCAAAAACTGTTGGGATAAAGAGGAGGGAAATATCCTAAAAAGCCTGTTCTCGTTGCCAAGATCATATATGGTACAAGCAGCAAGACTAGAGCTGGGAATCACCTCTTGGCCCATAACAGCCTGCATGGCCCTAATACGTTTCTGGCAGCGTTTAGGGTGAGGTGAGGCCCGAAAAATCTCCCAATGGTGCAAAGGAGAAATTGCCACCAGTGAGCTGTCCTGGGCAAAAGAGGCAAGAGACTCAATTAGGAAAAAGTATGGAGTGCTTGGTTTAAGGCTATGCCCTCAGTCGCCATACTTAATAATAGATAAGAAAGAACTTAGGTCACTAGGGTTTGAAATGTCTCGTATACATGACCAGAAAACCTCAGGGTCCCATATGACCATGGCCTGGATAAACGACCTACATTATCCTTATGTAGACAGACTACCTAGCAACTGTTTAACCCCTTCCATTCTGATGACGGCCCCCGTCCGTCATGCAGCACGGTGGGCGTGTGCTGATGACGGCTGGGGGCCGTCATGAACCCGCCCACTCATCAAAAAGGCCGCACAGGCGCAGAATCGCGCCCGCGCCCAAGGGGTTAAGGCGTGAAGTGTTAAAAGTGCGAATTGGGATAAACCCCTGCTATGCGAATAATGGGGTTAAAAAATGTAATGATAGACAGCAATGGGAAATTCCCTTGCACTTTACGTACCCCCTGTGATATTTTACATATTTTACTAGATTGTATGAAGATTTTAGATATACGAAGGGAGTTTCTATGTCCGATTTTTAAAAAATACAGGATTAAGAATAGGATGCAAGCTGTTAACCTCTTAGTAGGAATTTTGAATTTAGATATAGCCTGTGCCATGGGGAAATTTATGAATAAAGTTAAAGTGTTCCTCAAATGTACAGAGTAAATATTGTAAGTTGTCCCCTTAGGATAATACAAGATTGGCCAATTAAAGGATAACAGTACTGTAGGTGATATATCGGAAGGACTTGATGCACATGTATGAATTACTTGATTTTAACAATGTTCGGATGATATTTGCCGCTTGTTTTAAAGGAAATGTGTTATTTAGGCATGAAGAAGATGTGCTACACTTTTGATGATACGGACTTGTCTTTGCTTTTTAATTGAATGATATGCTGCTAATTGTATATTTTTATGGTTGAAAAAAAAAACCAAATAAAGTTTTATTGACTGACTGCTTTTGTGATTTTATATGAATAAAATCGAATAAAGCTTATATAGATTTGATTAAGAATTAAAACATTAACATTTTTCATATTTATCACAATCACTTCAAAGTAACAAACTTTAAAACTTACTGCAAAATTATCAATGGCGATATTTTCAAATTCCCCAGCAACCGAAATACCAGCACAGTTTATAAGCATGTCGACTGGTCCCAGTTTTTCTTGAGCCTGGAAAGAAAATCAATGGATTTTTACCAATGTTTTTATAAAGTAAAAAGAAGGAACAATGTAAAAGAAAAAATAAACCTGATTCGCAGTCAGAGACAAATGTGTCTGGAAACTGTTGATTACACCAACCACTTTACTAGCCAGTCTAAGGGATGGGGCAGGGGATCTTCAGCAACAAGCAAATCAATGTGTTTTGTGCAGTAATGGTGCAGTCTCTTACTCTAGTCACTGAAACTGTACGTGCACTATTACTTCCCCTCAATGACATAAATAGATGTACTCCACTGACATTCAGGAAATTCAAACCTCTAAGGGTAGAAAGGGAACATATCATGGTGCCTTCATATTAACCTATAATATTACCAATATACAGGGGTCTAAAATACAATGATCATGTTCTGAGCACTCAAAACTCCGCAAGATCCTAGACATCTACGGTGCTACTAATAAGAGTTCTACCTAAATGAAAACAATCCTACTTAGAAAAACGGATTCCCATCACTCACCAATTGGTGACATGCTTCATCATCTGGGTCTCCTCTTTAAAGTCACTCTAGTGACACTAAGGGCTACAACCCCATCATAGAGATCGGGGAGCCCGAGGATGTTTTTGTTCTAACAGTAAATTACCAGAGGATGAGCAATTGACTCGTGTGGGAAATTAATGCAGTGCAAAACAACAAAAGTGACATGTGATTTTAAAATTGAACTACAACAGACCCTTTGTTTAATCTTGTCTCTCGCAATCCAAACTAAAAACAGTAACGACAGTTTGTAACAAATAACTGTCTGATGTTTAAAAAAAAGGGTCAACATGTTTCAGCACAGCTGGACCACATTTCGTCCAATGCCTTCTTCAGGACCATCTAGAACTTTGTTACTGCACAGTGTCATGAAGTGAAAACTAAACATCTAGCGATAAATACAAATACATTTGAGGCGTTTGGAAACGATACAACCGGATCACCTGTAATCAGGAATGTATAATCCTTCCTCTGAACAGGCCGCACCACTAACGGAATCTGTAACACAATGAAGGACATAAGCGCAATGTTTTTGGAGAGTGCAGAGCTTACATGCTCAGAACAAAACAAAGTGTCATGACAATCTCATTGTCATCCACCAAAACCCAATACTGGGTACATGCTTCTCATTCTTACCCGATATGCATGAAGAGGATACCTCACCTCACCTGGCTAAAGCTCAGCGAAAAAGGAGGCACCACTAAGAAAAAATAGGAAAATCCCTTATTCAATAGGACATCCTACCAATCTCAACATCCCATAGATTGCCCATATACTGCAATCACAACACGTAAACACGTGACACAAGATTAAAAAGACTTATGTATCACATTTAAAGAATAAATAGAGCATTACATCATGATTTGGTATAAGGTGATCATAAACCAGACCTATTTTGGTACACTTGCTCTGGCTGTGTTGTTAATAAAGTTTGCGAGTGTTAAACTATAGGCATAACGCGAGTGGGATACTACGATTCCCATGATGCCCGTGACACGTAGAGGAAGCATCACGAGCCGCAACATCCAATGACGCTATGGTGTGAGCTTGGTGCTTTAAAGATGGCGGCTCACAATCACCGGTACCTCCCCGTCGGCTTAGATGTCCGCCTAGAGGTACAGACAGAAAGGTAAGCCTGTGTGCTGCCCCCTTTTTTTCTGGCATACTGTCCGCCCGTTAGGGCTTTACCACACACAGGAGGGCTGCGTGTTATCTTGCCTCAAGACTCGGCCTATAGGATACCATTGTGATGGTGTTATTTTATCTGTGTAGGCATATTATTATTCTTTAGGCCCTTGCCTGATACCATACACCTTTGGGGTGACGAGGAGAATATCATTACTCTGAACAGCATATGTTGATACTTTGATTGCCAATTAGCATGTGTCATACTGTGAATCCTCGACTCTGAACAGTAGATTGAGACATGGCTGGTGTATTTTGGGGCTCGGGCAATAACACCATAGACATGACCACTAGACCATTTTAGGAAGTGGGACTAGCTACACAATAATAAAGCTTAATGAAAAGGGATATAGGTACGTGGTTATGACTCCAGGGATGTTACATCTTTCACATTAAGGAGTCATATTATGTGATACATAACAGTCTTTTAATCTTGTGTTACATGTGTTAACGTGTTGTGATTGCGGCATATGGGCAAGCTATGGGATGTTGAGATTGGTAGGATGTCCTATTGAATAAGGGATTTTCCTATTTTTTCTCTTAGACCGATGCCTCCTTTTTCCCTGAGCCGTAGCCAGGTGAAGTATCCTCCTCATGCATATCGGATAAGAATGAGAAGCATGTACCCAGTATTGGGTTTTGGTGGATGACAATGAGATTGTAACGCACTTTATGTTTTGTTCTAAGCATGTAAGTACTGTACTCTCCAAAACCATTGCGCTTATGTCCTTCATTGTGTTATAGATTCCGTTAGTGGTACGGCCTGTACAGAGGAAGGATTATACATTCCTGATTACAGGTGATCCGGTTGTATCGTTTCCAACCACCTCAAATGTATTTGTATTTATCACTAGATTTTTAGTTTTCACTTCATGACACTGTGCAGTAGCAAAGTTCTAGATGGTCCTGAAGAAGGCATTGGACAAAATGTGGTCCAGCTGTGCTGAAACATGTTGACCCTTTTTTTTAAACATCAGACAGTTATTTGTTACAAACTGTCGTTTGCACTGCTTTTAGTTTGGATTGCGAGAGACCAGAATAAACACAGGGTCTGACGTAGTTCAATTTTAAAATCACATGTCACTTTTGTTGTTTTACCACTGCATTCATTTCCCACACGAGTCAATTGCTCCCCTCTGGTAATTTACTGTTAGAACAAAAACATCCTCGGGCTCCCGATCTCTATGATGGGGTTGTAGCCCTTAGTGTCACTAGAGTGATTTTAAACAGGAGTCCCAGATGAAGAAGCCTGTCACCAATTGGCGAGAGATGGGAATCCGTTTTCTAAATAGGATTTTTTTCATTTAGGTAGAACTCTTATTAGTAGCAGCGTAGATGTCTAGGATCTTGCGGAGTTTTGAGAGCTCAGAACATGATCAGTGTATTTTAGACCCCTGTATATTGGTAATATTATAGGTTGTGAATGGGGCAATATATCCAGGCAGGTCTCTAAAGATAGCCTCAGACCCTCTCCTAAATTGTATTTTTTGGCCTTTATATTAACCACTACTAACAAAAATTACTAAATGAACGTTTAGAATAGCATCTTCAATAACTGCACAATGCCTTTACCATGCATCATTTACCACATAATGCCTTTACCATACAAGGTAAGAATATTTAAGGTTTGGTGGGAGAGTGGCAATGAGATCTGACTGGCTGTGAACACTTCAAACAGGTAGTGTTGGCAGCCACCTTGGGACTCTGCTTAAGCAGATTCCCATAAAAAAATGTTTTAAAAAAGAGGGCAAAATAGGAATACCCTGAACCCTTCGCTCGGGTTATGGGCCTGAAAGAACCAAAAAGTACTGTTTTTCCCACAAAAACAAAATGCAACTAAGAATCCACTGGAATTTTGTAAACATTTTTTTTAAAGCGACGACTCCCCTGCTTGTTTTGAATACGGCCCCAGGGTGGGCCACGTCCCGGGGTCATTTTTAGAAAAAATGGGAGAGGCACAAGGCCCCACCTCCTCCGGCTCATTGAGCCCTGGGGACCACCACCTCCCGATACTAAAGAAATATTAAGAGGGCGGGGCGCGGACCCGCCCCCACCCCAGGGACCACCACCTTCCAGGGGCAAAATACACACAACTAAGTCCCCCACAGCCGGATTGCTCAGACTATGTCGGAGGCCCCACCCCCTTTCTTAACCACTCTTGAAAGGGGCCTCCTGGTGCACTACTGGTTGGGGGATGAAGTTGGTGGAGTTTTTTATGAACTCCTCGTTACAAGTAGAGCGCAGAGTGGCAAAACTCCGCAAACTCTGCCAGCAGAGTGGAGTTTACTGCCCACCAATCAGAGACTCACACAGCCACTCACAGACACACTCAGACACTCATATACCCACTTACAGCCCCACTTATACTCTCTCACACCAAATTACAAACCTACTCTGACACCCATACACCCACTGGGACACTCATGCATTTACTCACACACTAAAAGGCCGATTACGATGCCTCCTGTATGGAATAATTTCCGGCCAACCCATTTTGATGGAGTTGGTTGGAACTTAATCCGAACAGGACTTCCAAACGGCATGCGACGGGCTCCGAGATCCCGTTTGCCATTTGGAAAGGGTCATGTAATCCCATGGGCGGCTCTTTCTGCCCAAGGAATTACGATGCCAGATTCCTACAGCCTTTCTGTGCCGGCCTTTCCGACACAGAAAGGCTGTGAGAATCAGACTTTGGGGGACCCCAGCAGGGCCCCCATGGGTGCAAGGCCTCCGGATGGTGGACTAGGGGGCACCTTCGGTGCCACCCTTTTGGTCCCTGCACCCGGCTGCAGGCACCTTGAGGTGCCTGCCACCAGGTGCAGGGATGAACTGCACCTCAAATCTTCACAATGAGTGCATGCATAACGGTCGGAATGCATGCTCCCATTGTAAAGAATAGGTTTGCAACCGAACAGTGTTCGGTCGCATCCTAATTGCTGGTTTGGGACCACCAACAGGAGTTCTGTCGGTCCCAGTTTTAGATCGATGTCAGACGTGCTCGGGTCCATCTGACATCGAAATCTGCCCCTTAGTGTCACAGGTTAGTGGTTACAGTTTTAGGAAATACATTTTTTTTAAAACCTTACAAATTCACTTAAAAAGAAACAAAAGGTTACTGGGACTTTATAGTTAGGAAATAGAATTAAAAAACTTTAGAAATTCACTGAAAAAAACCCTGAGGTTACAAAAACGTAATACTTTGGCTCAAATTTCTTTTGTACAAAACCTGTGAAATTCAGCAGTTAAAGATACCTGAGCTAACTATAAACTCATGCTCCTGCAATACACTGCTAATGACATCAAATATTACATCACTCAAGACGGTCAAAGACATCACTCAAGACATCTTCCACAGAACCACTCACCCCCAAAACAACCTCTCATACATCCACACAACCACTCACATACCAATTAACAGACTCATACAAGTACTTACACAAACACTCATTTATCCATAGAGACACGCACACCCACTCAATCTGACCCTGATCATACAAAAACTCACCCATACAGCCACTCACACAGCCACACTCACCCATACAGCTAGTGACACCCAGCTATTAAATTCTAAAGACACCCACACACCCACTCACCCATACAGCTTCTCAACAGAGCCACTCACTCACCCATACGGTCAATACCAGACACTCACTCTTTTCTACAGCCACCCGTACACCAACTCGCTTAACCAAACACTCACTCAAACAGCCACTCACTCACTACCTATACAACTACTTAGTCACTCACTCATACAGCCAGACACCCAACTCACCGACCCATACAGTTACTGATACACCCACTCACTCCCTGTACAGCCACTCACATAGCACCCAAGTCATCAACTCAGCTACTCACACACCCACTAATACATCCAATACAGCCACTTACACACCTGTACAGTCACTCAGACACCCACTCACACACGGATACACACAGCGTATCACAAACTATGTTAAAAAAGGAATAACTCAAAAGTAGTGCGCAAAGTATACTAATTTAACTTTTGTGGTACCTTAGTATATGTTTAACACATAAAAACTTTTAGAAAATACTCAATCACCGGATGTCAATGGTGATGTCACTGACCATGTCATTAGTGAAGCAATATGTGATTGCAAAAACAACAAGTGATGGACTGAATGTGGATCAATGTCACACACTCCCCCAGTCAAAAGATCTGGGCCCAAATCCATCGTTTTTTTGCACTCCACACCACCCTGGGTTAGACAATGGCGATATGCAAATCAGCTCTGACCCTGTTGCCCCATGGGAACAGTCCAGTCCGAACTACAAAAGCCATGTCCTTCCCAGAACGGAATCAAGCATCCGAGGACCGGATTCGAGGTAACACCTCTCTTCAGCCCGGCTAGCTTGACTCCAAGTGGTGTGGAGTGCCTGGGACCCACGTCTGGGCATCCCCAGCGCACTTAGGGTGGCAATTGCAAAAACAACAAGTGATGGACTGAATGTGGATCAATGTCACACACTCCCCCAGTCAAAAGATCTGGGCCCAAATCCATCGTTTTTTTGCACTCCACACCACCCTGGGTTAGACAATGGCGATATGCAAATCAGCTCTGACCCTGTTGCCCCATGGGAACAGTCCAGTCCGAACTACAAAAGCCATGTCCTTCCCAGAACGGAATCAAGCATCCGAGGACCGGACCGGTTTCGAGGTAACACCTCTCTTCAGCCCGGCTAGCTTGACTCCAAGTGGTGTGGAGTGCCTGGGACCCACGTCTGGGCATCCCCAGCGCACTTAGGGCGGCAATTGCAAAAACAACAAGTGATGGACTGAATGTGGATCAATGTCACACACTCCCCCAGTCAAAAGATCTGGGCCCAAATCCATCGTTTTTTTGCACTCCACACCACCCTGGGTTAGACAATGGCGATATGCAAATCAGCTCTGACCCTGTTGCCCCATGGGAACAGTCCAGTCCGAACTACAAAAGCCATGTCCTTGCAAAAACAACAAGTGATGGACTGAACATGGCTTTTGTAGTTCGGACTGGACTGTTCCCATGGGGCAACAGGGTCAGAGCTGATTTGCATATCGCCATTGTCTAACCCAGGGTGGTGTGGAGTGCAAAAAAACGATGGATTTGGGCCCAGATCTTTTGACTGGGGGAGTGTGTGACATTGATCCACATTCAGTCCATCACTTGTTGTTTTTGCAATTGCCGCCCTAAGTGCGCTGGGGATGCCCAGACGTGGGTCCCAGGCACTCCACACCACTTGGAGTCAAGCTAGCCGGGCTGAAGAGAGGTGTTACCTCGAAACCGGTCCGGTCCTCGGATGCTTGATTCCGTTCTGGGAAGGACATGGCTTTTGTAGTTCGGACTGGACTGTTCCCATGGGGCAACAGGGTCAGAGCTGATTTGCATATCGCCATTGTCTAACCCAGGGTGGTGTGGAGTGCAAAAAAACGATGGATTTGGGCCCAGATCTTTTGACTGGGGGAGTGTGTGACATTGATCCACATTCAGTCCATCACTTGTTGTTTTTGCAATTGCCGCCCTAAGTGCGCTGGGGATGCCCAGACGTGGGTCCCAGGCACTCCACACCACTTGGAGTCAAGCTAGCCGGGCTGAAGAGAGGTGTTACCTCGAAACCGGTCCGGTCCTCGGATGCTTGATTCCGTTCTGGGAAGGACATGGCTTTTGTAGTTCGGACTGGACTGTTCCCATGGGGCAACAGGGTCAGAGCTGATTTGCATATCGCCATTGTCTAACCCAGGGTGGTGTGGAGTGCAAAAAAACGATGGATTTGGGCCCAGATCTTTTGACTGGGGGAGTGTGTGACATTGATCCACATTCAGTCCATCACTTGTTGTTTTTGCAATTGCCGCCCTAAGTGCGCTGGGGATGCCCAGACATGGGTCCCAGGCACTCCACACCACTTGGAGTCAAGCTAGCCGGGCTGAAGAGAGGTGTTACCTCGAAACCGGTCCGGTCCTCGGATGCTTGATTCCGTTCTGGGAAGGACATGGCTTTTGTAGTTCGGACTGGACTGTTCCCATGGGGCAACAGGGTCAGAGCTGATTTGCATATCGCCATTGTCTAACCCAGGGTGGTGTGGAGTGCAAAAAAACGATGGATTTGGGCCCAGATCTTTTGACTGGGGGAGTGTGTGACATTGATCCACATTCAGTCCATCACTTGTTGTTTTTGCAATTGCCGCCCTAAGTGCGCTGGGGATGCCCAGACGTGGGTCCCAGGCACTCCACACCACTTGGAGTCAAGCTAGCCGGGCTGAAGAGAGGTGTTACCTCGAAACCGGTCCGGTCCTCGGATGCTTGATTCCGTTCTGGGAAGGACATGGCTTTTGTAGTTCGGACTGGACTGTTCCCATGGGGCAACAGGGTCAGAGCTGATTTGCATATCGCCATTGTCTAACCCAGGGTGGTGTGGAGTGCAAAAAAACGATGGATTTGGGCCCAGATCTTTTGACTGGGGGAGTGTGTGACATTGATCCACATTCAGTCCATCACTTGTTGTTTTTGCAATTGCCGCCCTAAGTGCGCTGGGGATGCCCAGACGTGGGTCCCAGGCACTCCACACCACTTGGAGTCAAGCTAGCCGGGCTGAAGAGAGGTGTTACCTCGAAACCGGTCCGGTCCTCGGATGCTTGATTCCGTTCTGGGAAGGACATGGCTTTTGTAGTTCGGACTGGACTGTTCCCATGGGGCAACAGGGTCAGAGCTGATTTGCATATCGCCATTGTCTAACCCAGGGTGGTGTGGAGTGCAAAAAAACGATGGATTTGGGCCCAGATCTTTTGACTGGGGGAGTGTGTGACATTGATCCACATTCAGTCCATCACTTGTTGTTTTTGCAATTGCCGCCCTAAGTGCGCTGGGGATGCCCAGACGTGGGTCCCAGGCACTCCACACCACTTGGAGTCAAGCTAGCCGGGCTGAAGAGAGGTGTTACCTCGAAACCGGTCCGGTCCTCGGATGCTTGATTCCGTTCTGGGAAGGACATGGCTTTTGTAGTTCGGACTGGACTGTTCCCATGGGGCAACAGGGTCAGAGCTGATTTGCATATCGCCATTGTCTAACCCAGGGTGGTGTGGAGTGCAAAAAAACGATGGATTTGGGCCCAGATCTTTTGACTGGGGGAGTGTGTGACATTGATCCACATTCAGTCCATCACTTGTTGTTTTTGCAATATGTGATGTCATAAGCAGTGCAATGTAGGGGAAAAGTTATAACTTTTGAGAGGTGTGGCGCCACGGCCAGGGCGACTGATGCTGGAATCTGGGGATCACGGTTCGATCCCTGGTGCCGGCAGTAGATTATCCCAGCACCATGTGACTCTGGGCAATAGCTTGCTTAATCTTCCCGATGGCCCCCAGCGCCTGGAGACCCCTTCGGGTGATTGTTCGCGCTTTACAAATGTGGATTATTATTATAACTATCTCAGGTAACTACAACTGTTGCATTTCACTGGTTTTGTACAAGCAAATCTGAGCCTATCTATGAAGACTATGTGACCTTTTCAGTGATATATAATATATATATATATATATATAGGGGTCTTCAAATAAACATTGAAAGGATACTTGTGTGCTCTCCGTCTTTCAGCTGAATATAGCTGTTCGTGTTGGAATATATATATATATATAGTGTAAGGGTATAGGGCCGAAAGCGCTTGTGAGATTAAAATCTTTGCATCTATCTTTGGAGTGCTGCCTCCTAATTCCCAAGGATTGTGGGGAGGGATTGTCGGAGCTGACATATATATGTATATATATATATATATATATATATATATATATATATATATATATATAGTGTAAGGGTATAGGGTTGTAAGCGTATATTTAGGGTTTAGGAGGGGGTAATTGTAGGGTTGCAAGGGTATTGTTTAGGTTTATGGGTATGGTATAGGGTGGTAAGGTTATTTATTTTACAGTTTAGAGTTGGGGTATATGGTGGTAAGGGTAAGTTTATGAGGTGAGTACAGAGTGGGAAGGTTAAGAAGGGGGGAAATCATTTTTGAAAAACTGGTTTGGTTGGTAAAAAAAATGAGTGGTAAAGACATGTGTTGTACTGTCGCACAACTCTTCACCATTTCCCTCCGTTTTCTATATACAGCACATGGTGAAGGTGACCCTTGTAGAAAACTTTTGTCATTGTTTCCTGAGAAGTCATTACAGCTGTTCCAGCTCTAAATCAATGAAAGAAAGGAAAGTCTGAAGCCAAGTGGGCATAGTAGCATGTTGATAAAGATACCAAATAAAGATTAACGTAGTCCAAAAAAAAAGAAAAAAATGCCTCACCTGTTTCATGACACTTTCAACTTGTCTGTAGTCTTTGGATACATCAACAGATATACAAAGGACAACCTATCAAAGAATGAGTAAGATAAGACAGATGAAAATTACAGTGTGTAATGCCTTCTGATACATAACTAGAATTCTAATATTTGGCATTGCAAGCTACAGATGGAATCAGTGAACATGCCATACAGCAGGATAGTCACACATAGTATATTGAGTATCAAGAGCCATTTAGGCAACTTCACCCACCAAAGGATAATCTGCTAGCGCAAACTTCCCTAGAATCCTTCACATTTAATCATCAAACTTTTCATAATAAATGGTGAAGCATTCGCTTTCTGCAGTTACAGGAGAAACTGAAGATGCTTTGTGATGTAGTGTGGGGCTGTGATATTTGGAGGATCAATTCAGGAAGGTACTTTGGTATCCAGTACAATTAGTGTCATGACAGAAGACCACCATGAACGGAAAATTGGCACTATTATACAAGGAGACAACATTATTGTTCAGAAAAACACATACAATTTCATGGAAAAGTAACTGCCAGGAACTTGAAAGTACATGTAAGTGAGCCCAAAATCCCTATATAAAACAGAACATGAATATGGTTATTCTTGAAACAGGGTTTTCGGAGGTGTGCTCTCGCAGGTATTGCTGCAGTAGGGATGTTTTAATAATTCTGATTTAACGGCAGAATTTAATTGCAGTGAGAGTGGACTGGAAATTGGCATGGTTTTGTGGGGACTCACACCAGAGTTGTGGGTGTTGAAACAGGGAGTGCTTCACCATCCTCCTCGGTGGCAATGGCTCGGACAGTGGCAAAAAACCATAAGTGACTGCTTTAACACAGTGCTGAATTACAAATGTTGCAAGACGAAAAGGGTAAATTTTGGAGAAGACTGATTGACCTCTAACGCAGATAAAGAAATTGGAGCAAAATATGTTTTCTCAGTGAAAAAGGTAAAATTTAAATAAGTTATTAGCAGTGGATCAGAGTCTAGATCACCCCTCCTAAAGTGGCACAGTGGGATAAATGCAGGAGGTCTCCCATGTATCCTGCCGCACCCTGGTACCAGTTTGAAAAGCAGACACTCTTCACTTTCTCTGCACTACTAGAATAAAACGTAAGCTTTCAGATTCTGGGACCTAGTTTCCGTTTGTTGTGCTTCAGCCAGGAACTAGAACCCTCTCGTCAGCAATTCTCATTCTTGATACACGTTCTTATACAAGATCGTCTGATTATCTCAGATTATTTCAATTCTGAGGAGAACTGGAATGCCCCATGTGTTTTTAGTAATCCTCAGTGACAGGAAATATTGAGATGCTGTCAAGTCCGTTGTTTGGGAATGCACAACTACTAGCTTTGGTAAGTGACTACAATCACTACACAAACTTTTGCAGACTGCCCATCTAAAGCTTAGATAAAATAAAAATCAAATGCCAAATTTATTTCACATCTCAGCAGTGTCTAGCCTTGAAGTGGACCTGAAGAAAAAAACAAGCTGTTTCTATCTCCATGGCCTGTAGATGAGGATTCATTCTTTTGTGAAAAGAAGATTCCGAAAAAGATGAATTCACAATTGAAAAAAAAAGCAATGATTTGGACTATAAAATAAACGTAGCAATATACTACATGTAACTGTGTATGCAAGTTGAATACAATAGTAGGTCAAATCCTCAGTAGCTGAAGTAGGTAAATAAGCACAAATATAATCCTTAGCATCTACAGCGCGTGTGTATTCTTGAGTTACTCTAGAATAAACGTTTAATGTGAAACCCTCCTCAGAAACTTCTATAAACGTTGCCTTAAATTTTGTCTCATCTACTTTAGGTGCAGGTGATGTAGGTGCAGGAGTGGATCTACACGTTTCTATCTCTTCTTTTTATTTGTTTTATTTTTGTTAAGCAATAATGATTATGTTAATTTAGCTGGTGCCCCCTCTGTCAATCCGAAGGTTTGGATCAGACGCAGTTCAAAGTTTGAAGAATGAATTATTGTTAAACTGAATCAGAAAGCAAATGAGTCGAGCTTAATTATGAATTTATTTCACAAGTTTGCATCATGTACTGATAATGTGGCATCTCATGGAGGTTCAAGTGGTTCAGCTCTCAGTTAATTCGGATCATAGGCTGTCAAATTAGGCACACGGTCTGTATAACAAGTCCCTTTAGGTGCTGAATACTCACAACAAGGTACTCTTGCTCTCTTAGATCTCCTAGGCGTCTGCTGTTCTTCCATATTACTTATACCATAGATTTTGTTTCTTAGACGATGGTTTGTGCCATGCATTCAACTATTTTAATGGTCTCCTGCTCTTGGGTCATTGCTCGCCTCTTTAAAGTCACTCACTCACTTCTCACACTTATTCCTTCACTGGAATCATTTTATTACACCTGTGATGTTTCTGCAGCATCGCCTCTTTCAGATCTCGCCTCTACGTCTTCAGGGGATGCTTCAACACAACTCTGTGAGATTTCAGGAACCTGGACAGATAAGGAACTCGGATGGATGTGAAGGATGTCATCCATTCCGGTCCTTCAGGACATACAGACACAGTAGGTCAGACCTAATTCAAATGTCACAACCTCATCAAGTGGGTATCTCACTCACTGGGTATGAGAGAAATAAATCCAGTTTGTTATCCCACCACACTTCACAGCAGTGTTTGTGATCAGGATCACCTTATCATGCCCCTTACAGCTTGGCTACAAATAGAACTTTTGAACATTTTTTTTTATTAGAACCCAATCACCAGGACCACGGTCATCTAACTGCTCTTGTCTTGGGATGGCAGTAGCAGCTCCAACCTGGTGAGAGACAGAATCTACCACATCAGCCAACCCCTTGTAGTAGTAGAGAATCAAGCCATCTATGATATTTACAAACGCATGTGCAGGCAGTCACCTGGCATGTCTCGTGAGTATTCCATGTAATGACAATCCTGTTTAGGTCTTGCAACCTGCGTTGCACTGCGCAGCACTGTCGTGCAGGCGAGAGTCCTTTTGTCCGGGGTTCAGAAATGGACCCTGGAATCGCACGCTTGTTCGTGTGTTTTTTGTCTGTTCTTCTGTGATTGGGCTTTGTGTGCGTCTATTTTGTACCAGAGCACGCAATAGGCCAAAGGCGGGCGCATTGCTCCGCCCATGGCCTATTGGTGTCTGTTACGCGCATCAAAGCCCATATGTCTTCAAATATATGTGCCCAGACACGGGCGCGATAATTGAAGACATATGGCTCGCAGTGACGCGCGCACCACTCACAGGCGTTATTTATTTTTCCACCTCGCTTGTTACTTAAGTAAAGTTCTGCATTTGAGTGTAACTGCTCCTTTGGCGTTGAAACCCTATTTACCCCAGAGCTCACAGCCCCTCATTTTGGAGAAAAAAATCTGTTTGTTATTTAATCATTGGGAAGCACACATTAGCAGTTACTTCATTGGACTATATGGCGCTTCCCCAAAGGTAAATGGACCCTCGTGGGATGTGCTATGGCAGTGTTTGTGTAAGCCCTTTGTTCACAACCCCCCACTTGACCCCCAGCTCGGTTCACAGCAGGCTGTAAACCAAACCGTTGCAGCTCGCCTGGCAGTTTAAGTACAATACTAGTGTCAGTCTCAGCACTGAGTGTTACTAACCGGACTCAAAAGTATAATTACGCTTAGCGCGGGTCAGTCAGCTGCCTGCCCTGGTAGTTGACGTTGCAGTGACCTTGTATTCACAAGCCAGGCGATGGACTTGTAATAATACAGCTCCCTTCTCACTCCACTGCCGCCCGTCCCTGTGTGTGCCCCATCGGCCAGGCTTGCACCCCAATCAATGTCCGATGCTGTGTGCGGCGGGGCTGTTCATCTGCGAATTTTAGTGTGTTGGTTTTGCTCGCAAGAAAGGGACACTTCTAGTCGTTGAAATGTCATTCATAATTTTGAAATGTCACTCATAATTGTACTGAAGTAATGAAAATGCCACACATAGCATTCTGAAACCTTGGCAGCAATGTTCCACTGCCGCCCCTCTTCCACCTCCACACTACTCAGCGTGGGACAGTTACTGCTCTGCCCGGACCTTACTGTTAGGTGAACTTGTAGAATTGTTTTCCATGAACTCCTGTGGTTTCGTGATGGTGAATTCAGGCGTGACCTGGCCCATGTCAGACACAGGAAAACAAGAGAGGGTTGGGGGGACTTCCTGGGCTAAGTCTAGTCTGAGGGTCACATTGAGGGACCTCTCCCCCCACCCGCGCGTTGGATAGAAAAAAATGAACTGTACCCACCGTCTAAACTATGCACGGCTGCTATAATGTTTTAATCATTAGAAGGGGTGTTGTCTAATATTACATTCTAATGTATTTAATTTTACTTGAAAAGCATTTACATGCTCACGCCAGAACATGCAGTTTTTGGAAGTTCAAATAAAAACCAAGAGAGGAGAAACACACCCATTGCTTTATCCTCTGCGGTCTGCACTTTCTAACAAGAATAATTAATTGAATTAATTACCAAAAACAAATACAATTTTATACTCACTCACCTTGGCTGATGGCTAGAAGTGCCACAAAGTGCTAGAAAACATTGCGCATCTTCATTCTCGGGTGGTTCATAAAAGCAGCTCTATGCGCCCAGGAACGACTTTCCAGCGCCTTGAAGAGACCGGTCTGGGACTTGTCCTTCTATGCAAACAACCCACAGGCAGACTGCAGACAGCAAGCACCTGCGGTCTTTTATACCTGCCCGTGTGCTGTGAACTTCATGTGCCCACCCTCCCCTAACCAAACCCCCACTCCTTACACTTGTTGCATCTCCCCCACTCACTTCTTCCCATGACGTCACTGCCTCTGTTCTGACACACAGTGGGGGGAGGGCGGGGGACGCAGTAGATTGAGGTCAAGAGCTGTAGGCATGGAAAGTTGGCAACCAGGTTTGCTGCTGGCGTCGGTTCAACACCCTGCGATTCTGGGCAGAACTGAGTGTATGATCAGTGCTTTAAATAAAAATACCGAAGTGCAGGTACTCCCTCTTTAGAGTACCTGCTTGCTCCTGGTAAATGCCGCTACTCTCCGTTAAATGTACTGCTGAAAAGTACCGGTACTCTCACTTTCCAATGAAAGAAGTGCACGTACTCGGTACCGGCACATTTAAAGCTCTGTATAATCAGGCGCTCCCAGCCCAGTTATCTCACTCATGCAAGTCTGTGCCTTCTCTCTTTCTGAGGGTTTTGACCTCATTCTTTTCCTCCCTCTTCCTGCTCAGTCTGCTTTTCCCTCTCTAGCACTGGGTAAATGTTTGATGTTCCAAAATAAGTGCCGGTGCCCCCTCCCCTCCCCCTCTGGTTATTTATGTTTTAAAAACCAAAATAAAAGACATTGCCATTTACAATGCAATAAGTCTCACATTTACTAGAGTTTGAGCTATTGGCATTTTAGATTACAATGCCTTTTATTAATGTGTTGGTTTTTTAAACAAATAAATAAAAGGCATTGTCATTTTCAATCCCAATAGCATCAACTCTCGCAAATGCGAGACCTATTGCATTGTAAATGCTTGTTTTTTTGTTAGGAGTGCCCTGGAGACTCATCAACACCAAGGGCAAGGCATCTGTCATTTTAGAGAACTGGATGTGCATACTTTGGCCAAATGAGATCTTAGTATGCCATTAAGTTGCCCAACTTTTCCTGAAACTTCTGATCAGTAACTACAGCACAACCTCTGTTTCATTCGTAATGCCACACACAGCATTATAGGGGTCTCATTATAAAATGAGTGCCTTGGTCTGACTCCAGAAAAACCAGAAATCCGAACCTTGGTATGACTTTTTGCAATAGCAGTTTTGCTACAGTGAGGCTGTCATTTCTCTGTGTTGGGTAGGCTTTCACCCACTAGGCGAGAATGCACTGTCTGACCAGAATATCTCCTAGCCCACTTCAAAGAAGAACTTTGATTCTGTTAAAGAGTTCTCCTGATCTACTGATGTGACTCATGGTTACAGGTGTTTTTCTCCCTACTTTCATCTGCTGACACGCCACATGTCTGTGGCACAACTCCTCAGCTAGAACTCCAAGTCAGTGATTGTACCAATTCTGCTTGAATAGTTTCAATGTATGCAGGTCCATGAAAGTGTCACGTCATGGAAAATAACAGGCTACAGGGAAACGCACGTCTTCCATCAGCTGAACTCCGGTTCTCATTTGCATTTTTAACACATCCTGCTCTCACCCATCGTTGCTGCTCTGTTTCGGACACTTCTTCCTACAACCACTTGATTTCCTTCCTATTATCGCCTACTGACAACACCATTGAAAAGGTGGTGTCCTCATCAGATTCATTTGCATATTCTTTGTTAAATGTGCATGCTATACCGAGCAACACAATACCGAGCAACTTCATGGGCATATCTGTTTCCAACTGTCACGCAATAATTTCGGCTACTCTGGACTACACATTTAACAACAGCTATTTATTGCAGCAACTGCAATGCTGCCAACTGTCTCATCACATATTTTCCATTCCATATAGGAGATCCGGACTAAGTCTTTAATCTCCTCTGTGACCATAACATTCAAAATCATGGACCACACCAAAGGTATATTGACTATCAGTAAATATTGTCATCCACAATTGCTCTGAAAATAACATGCTCTGGTAAGAGCAACTAGTTCTACCGACCTGAGCAGAGGTAACAACTCAAAGCATAAGCTGCTATCCAATTTCTCTCATCTCTTAGGCATTAGCAGTTTACAAATATTACATAGTCGGGCTAATCAAGGGTATCAGGTCTTGGCTTGGTCCATAAATCTGACATCGAAACAGTCGCGCTCAACCTCTTCCCCCATCAATTTCATTTTCAGGCAATGGTTAACAATGTGGCTGGATTGATAGTATGACATCTTTTCAAAGTGATATTCTCCGCTGCCAGAATCCATTTTTCATATTTTAAGTCAGGCATCTGTCATAAATTGTGTTTTTTTTCGTGTGAGCAACATTTCCACTGAATGAGGGACTATCACTGTAAGAGGATGTTCCATTATATACTCTTGCTTTTAGTCTAGATGCATATGAGTAAGCACTGAGAGAACTCAGCCCTTCCTCTCGCTGCACAACAAACGGAACATTCTAATGTAATATGGCACTCCCAGAGCAAGTGCACGACAGACTTTCTGTCAGCTGTAGGGAAACTTTTAAGCAATTATCTCATGGAAGCAGATCAGACACATCTTTGTGCGTCAGCCTCAGTAAAGGCTTGGCAACTAGGGTCAAATTTGGTATCCACTGTTTAAAGTAGCACACAATTTCGAAAACACATTCTGATTTCTACCTGTGTTGGAGTTTGATAAATTTTCAAAATGGCAGTAATTCTCTTGTATTGAAAAACCGAGCTCTGTCCTTGCTCTCTTTTACTGTCGCACTGCGATAAGTGGGAACAACTCCCTCCAATGTATCAAGTTCATCAAGGTAATCCAAGGTAGTCCTTTTAACGAAAGTAATTTTCCACTTCCTTATTGGTCTCATTCTTGAAACTCTTCACCACAACAGAAACAGTAAAATACAATCCATAATCTTTATTAAACATTTCTGATACTTGCTATCTGCCATTCTAAGCTTAGTACAGCAGTACGTACGAATTGATCACCATATGAAGTGAGCACAACATATATTGTCCCAATGTATTTCGAGCCCAAAGGCTCTTCGTGAGGGGGATTATAAAACATATAAAATGGACAGTGTAACTTAACTATTCCAGTACGATTCATGTATAATAACAAACAACCATCAGAAAATGTAATTTTCAAAAACACATTTCCCACTCAATGTCCTCTACCATCACCCCCACATTACAAAAAACATGATAACATTCACCCCTCTACTACCCTTCTATCCTACCCAAACCGTTATTGACTCAAGTCTTCTCAATAATGCCAAAAAACTCACACTAATCACTTAAACTCGTTTCCCCTACACTTACACTGTTCATTTGATATGTTTTATAATCGCCTGACGAAGAGCCTTTGGGGCTCGAAATGCTTTGGGACAATATATGTAGTGCTCACTTCATATGGAGATCAATTCGTACGTACTGCTGTACTGAGCTTAGAATGGCGGACAGCAAGTGTCAGAAATGTTTAATAAAGATTATGGATTGTACCTTTCAGTCTCCGTTGTGGTGAAGAATTTCAAGAACAACACCAATAAGGAAGTTGATAATTACTTTGGTTAAAAGGAATACCGTGGATTACCTTAATTAACTTGATACATTGGAGGGAGTTGTTCCCACTTTTCGCAGTGCGACAGTAAAAGAGCACAATTATCTTCAGCATAATATTAAATCAGGGGTTATCCGTGCTCTGTGGAGCTTTCGGAGCTTGTGGGTACTGGCATTATAGGGGCTTGTGACTCATTTGGAGTTTACATTCGCTGAACTGGGGCACTCTGCATTTGAATTAGATTCACACTTCGCCTTTGCCAATCACCACTTACGCTATTAGGGTTCTATCAACATTCCCACTTCTGATGCCGAAGCTTGTTACAATAATGACAAGGAGTCAAACTTCTAACTTTGCCATCTACCCCTGAATTTGGATCTACTGGGAAACCTCGCCTTTTTCCTTGTGGAAAAGCAACTCCACCTTGAAACATGGGACCTCCATTCTGGTAACTGTCATACTGCATTCCACCAACATTCCCTACATACTGCTCATTTTGAAACCATCTCTGATACAGCTTTATTTGTGCAAACATGTACTTCTCTTTAAGCCTTCTCTGCTTCACTCCCTGTTCATTGCTACAGTTCTTAGCATATCTCAGGATTTCATCTAAAAGTTTAGTCTGACAGCAAATCACATTTTGTTGTATGTGCATTCAAATCTCTGGTACAGCCGAATAACAAACTGACACTAAGCTCCCCTTATCACCCCTTTCAGGATTTTCTTGTCCACTGTGCTGTTCAAACACTTGTAACAAGTGTTTATAATCGACATGAATGGATTCTTAAGCTTCCGAAGTCGAGCTATTGAATCGCTTCATTCTACTCTGTTATCACCAAAGGCGAAGGTGCACTGGTACGTGGATTCCTTGGGTGCTCTGCAAGTGGCCGTTGTATAGCTATCTTACACTTAGTCCATAGATCCCTCCGTACCACAATGTCGAAAAAGGTATTCCAATCTGTCCACAAAACCGTCAAAATATTTACACACCTATAAATCAATCTGAGCATACCCTTGAGCAGGATTCTCTCTCAGTTTAAGGCAGTTGTTCGTGAATGTCAAATGATCACCTCAACTTCATGACAAATGAACATACCCTCCACCTGGAATCTCCCTCAGACGGAATGTCAAAGCCTTATCTTCATCTGGAGGTACTGGAGACTGTGTTGTATATACCTTTAAAGCGTCTGGTTGCTTCTTTTTCTTTCTCTACCTTTTCACCCATTTGCTCTCTTGTCAAAAACATTCCATTTCCAAATGCATTTGACCTCTTCTGCAATGTGTGGCTTCATTCCAAAGATTGCATAGTGATATTTGCATTTTTGTAAAGGGATACTTTTAGAGAGATCTACCTCACATTTCTCTGCCAATTCTGTTAATTTCTCATGTGTAATTGCTGCGTGTAATTCCCTACTCCACAATATACCAATTTTTTTTCTAGGTACTGATTCAGATGTGAAATGTCTAAACATCCCCTATTGATTTCTTCCAGTTCCACCTTCTGTTTTGGTACATAAAGGGGTCTAGCCCTCTCACGATTTGTGGATGATGAGTCTCTGTTTCTCCCTTTCCCCTACTCTCAGGAGTTGCTTCAAACCATGTGGGGCAAAATCTCATTATCGAATGGTCCCAATTCCCCTTAAGTAATTGAAGTCATAAAAACAACCATTCTCTCTTCAGTTTTGGACATTTTGCAGTGGGACCCAGGAAACAATCTGATTTTGGCAGTCGAAATGAACACTGTGTTACTGGTGTGGATAGAACAGGTTAAACCTGTGTTTTACTGCTGTGGATATAACAGGAAAAGCGAATATCTGAGCTGATATGAATTGTGACTTTGGTGCAGGAACCGTCCAATAGAAGATATAACACCAGAGCAATTACAGCAGTGGCTGTTTACAGTAGGGAGTGGTCCCCCAATCTGAACTACATTCGAGTCAACAGGGGCTGTGGAAATTATACCACTAGATTTCTAGCACTATCTGAATCGGACGATGAAGCAACATAAAGCGCAGGACGGGAGGACAGTAGAGCATTCCAGATATCATCCCCAGAATCAATCTCAGTATTCCTTGCAGTATCATCATTTTCATTTCCGTGCTTCCGATCCTTTTAGGCTTTTCTGTTGTCATCGCAGGGTACATTATAGTTCCCTTCACTACACACACAACTATGTCGTTCTTCATCCCATTTGGCATCAGTGTAATTATGCACTGCTTTTTTTGCTCTAATCTTGATATCTTTCTATACGTTTCCTTCTCTTTGGTATGAGTTGCATGCTCACAAGCATTTAACACTTCATACTTTGCACGTCTAGGAGCTTGTTTCATATCATATTATTCGCCTTACGTTTTCAAAAACCTTTAAATCAAATGTGCCATATTGCGGAAATCTAAATGCTCCCTCCTTTTCGGTGATCTTGTGCCATTGACAAAGCCAGAAACATGAAACTCTACACTTGTCGCCATATAATGACTGGCGTACCTTAGGTGAAGCCTTCACAGACAGGAACTTGCACATCACCTCTCATTAATACCCAAGGGCTCAAACATTTCATGATTACAACAATTCAACAATGGAATGGATAAACTCAATTATTTTCAATGTTTTGTTCAAATCACGATTCAAAACAGATCAATATTCACACCCAATATCTGAACAATCCTTTCCTTTGTGGACCTATCACACCGAACCACCTAATGACTCACCAACCAATCCCAGCACGACACTACACACTGATTGACATATCGCAGCATGGTTCTCTCAAACGCAACTCACTCCTTGCAGAGGTTTAACCTCATGTATAATTCTTTAATACGCACAATTGCACAACTTTTAAGCAAGCACAATAAACAAATAACCTGTGTCTGCTCCACTAAAGAATTGCAAGTAGCTTGTTCGCACAAGTGCTAACCAAAATAGCACTTTTCACCTTACACACACGCATGAAATCTCGACGAGCCGGAATCACCATGACTGATCTACTTCCCCCTTTGTGCAATAGGTTCTACCAATACCAGTCACTATTAGGTTCCTATTCCAATTGGGAGGTGAATTGCACCTCATGAACCGACACCACAAACCCTTAGCAGACAAATAATACAATATTTCTTATCTGTACCAGAAACTTGGACGGCATCAAGTCTGATAACAACTTGAACTACTCAGCATCAAACATGTATGCAGATTAACACAATCAAACTCTAAATATTACCAGTACGTGACACATACAACTTCAACACACTATCGTAAGCTCAACATAGACCATTGTTACACAACCCTATTTATACTCGCACCTCCACCACTGCAAACGCATTTGGAAATGCTGAACTGCTACAATATTCAAAGTTAGGACATGGACAATCTCGAACTAGGGAAATTTTAATTCAGCTCCTTTTTTCCTGCGAAATTAACCATCACTCTGCTATTACTTGCCGAAGTGGATATTCTTGTATCTCAATCATCGAGTATAATAATTCAATAACACCTGCCATTGGTCATATGGACCTTTGTTAGTTGACAAAGAGATAAGGAGCAATCATTTATATTAATTACCATGAACAGTCCGATTGGGTCTTCACAGGAATCAACAAAGATTTGGTGTGATTTTAAAAGTTTTTAATTAACAAATGACTTCAAATCAAACTATTCATTTAGTAAGTATTACGTTAAGTCATCAATGTTACATATTCAAATAATCTAGAAGTAGACATTTCAAAATGACATAAAACACTATATTAGCAAGAAATACAAATAATAAAGAGAAAATACAGTGTGTTCCATAAATGAAAATCCAAAATCTAAATTTAATAAAGATTATATATAAAGGGCATTTAATTTCAGAAAGCAAGGTAAGGTGTCAGTTTCGGAAACCCAAATAAAGGGCTCTATTAAGAGAATAATACAAAACTTAGACTTGAAGCCTTAACACTCAAGCAGAGGAAATTAGCAGAAGCTGAAAAATATTCTCAGCTCTAAGTCAGTAGACCTATCTTAAGTCTGCCACCTAGGTTCGGCAGCAAGCTCTCCGTAACTAGTCTCTGAGTGAATCGGAAGCTCTCTAAAAGAAGGAGGCTCTCTAATCTAAGGAACACACTAATTTAATTCTACTAAAAACATTAATGGCTCCTGCGATCCAATAGTTTCTAGAAAACTCTGGGAGCAGGTATGCTCTCCAGTTTTTCACGTCTTTACAATGAGCTATGCAATCAAGTCCTTGATTTGTTACTTTGAACAAGTCTTGGGGTTCAGTCAGTTCTTCCCAGGAGTTGCGTTTCCTGACATTTACTCCTCCTTAATAGAACCTCTCTAGCAGTTATCCAATATATAAGAAATGAAATGCCTACTCCAGTGGTTCCCAAAGTTTTTGATCTACTTCTCCCTTGACGCGCAAGTGTGTTTGTTTGTTTCCCGGCCTCTGTAGTGTTTCCATTTTAATCCCTGAAAATAATTGGGATGAAGGTAGGGAGAATAGTGTGTGTAGTGCTCTCTTTTCACGATATTTGTGCGCCCTTGGGCCATGCAGTGAATGCATCTGTTTGCTGTTAATGTGCGATCAAACTGAAGCTTGACACATCCAGCTGAATCCAGGGGCACTAGGGTGCCACGGCGCACAGTTTGGGAACCACTGGCTATAGTTACTTACATCTGATAGTTAGTCATCCACATAGAATACAATGAGGAACTGCAGTCCTTGTTTGCTTTGTGATTTTCCTTTCACATTGACAGGTCAGTAGCCTACCACAGAGGCTCATTTGAGTACTAAGTCCACTCACACAGCTTTCATGTGTTCACTTCAAATCCAGTAAAGAAAGCTCTAATCATGTTAAGAAAGACAAAGCCTATTTTTGTAGCCATGGATTGATTTCCACTAGCTAACAAAAGCCTGCTGGCAAATTACAGCATCTGCACTAGAAAGTGAAAGAAATCTTGTACAAAACAGTTTAAACGCAAACACAGGCCTCTTATCCCCAAAGTGTAAAGTCTCCATGTAATATGGCATCACTAATTAGGCTAATTTAAGTCAATACAGCATGTTAATGCACGTGTGCTTTTGATGGCTAAATAGGATTACCCAATACAAATTTGCATTTATTAAACGTGTTATGCAACATTGAAATGTGACTTTTCAGTTAAATGACTTTAACTTGCAATATGAGATAATTCGCCCGAACACAGTAAAGAGCATATACACACAACAACCCCCCCCCCCCCCCCAACCAGTTATGGCAAGCGGCGGTCACAGTTTTATAGCGCAATACTTGGTCTGTTTCACAACTTTTAAAGATAAGAAACCCGAGACACCAGGAATTAAATCTTTATCTCTATGAATCACACATCTGGGGCCTGGTAAGACAGGGTTGTAATGATTGCAATATAACATTTCACCATTACATGTTGTGTTCAGATGTATTAAGTGGCTCAAACAAAAAGCGTACCCGCCTTTACATAATGACCCTCTTAAATTAAGCTTTCAATTCCCAACCAAACTCACCTGGTACCATTTCTAGAACACAAAAGAGAGAGATCAGTAATTGTCAGAAAATCTCAAGAGTCTGCAGAAACCCCACTTGTCAAAAAGTAAACCCAGTTCACTGGAACAGACGGGTGCAGCCACACTAAACCCAGTGCTTAATTTGAGCCAATGGGGCTCACGGCCCTCATTTTTAGGTCTCGGCTAGTGTAGGCTGCGCTTACGCGATTTTAGGTCTTCTAGTACGGAGGTAAACGAGCCAGCTCTTCTCCAATGGCTGGCTTCCTAAACGGCGGGCAGCCATTGGAGAAGAGCTTTGTCCGTCACTTTAAGCTCCGTCCGTTTCGGATTGAGGGGCGTGTTTTTTGCTGTCCTTTCTCTCCGTGAGGTCTTCAGTCACTCAACAAAAAACACACCCCCCCCAGTCCGACAAGGACGGGGCTTAGTGACTGACAAATGCGGAACAAGCTGGAAGCCCCGCGCACGCCCCGGCAGGCAGCCGAGGAAGTCTTAGAGGGAGGAGGTCGGGAGCCCACCCCGCCTCCTCGTTACGCCACTGGAGAGAAGAGAGTGCAGAAATGAGCAGGGTAAGAGATTGAAAATAGAAGGGAGGGGAGGACGGGGTACCACTTCCGTGGGAATGTCCCGTGGAGCTGCTGGTCGCACAGAGCTGAAGCCCAGCACAGGGGGTGCATTCAAGATCGGAGCTGGACTGGGAGGAGAAGCAGCTAATCAACTTGTCAGATGAAACCCTTCAGCAGAGTCGAGTGTAAACCGCTGCCAGTACTGTGGAATCTGAGAAGCCTTGGTAATATTACTAAACCTCCGCGAGGCCAATAAGGCTTGTAAATAAACAGTGTTTTTTATAAACAAGGGGACCCCAAAAAGTTGAACCTGGGGTAGAATTATGCTTTTTAAGAAACAATGGTTCAAGGTAGGCCTAATAAGGTCCTAAAAAGAAAGGTGAAAATAGCGAGTATTTAATAAACGCTAGGGAGCGAAAAATGTAGGTACAGGTAGGAACTTTTATTTTCTCTTTCTCTTTTATATATATATATACACAAATCTTTATACTGTATTTCAGGTGTTCAAGTGAGTAATATGGTGCAGGACGTGACATAAGTGATCAAAGTGAACGGACTGTCACACAACATCAACAAGGTTAAAAACACAACAATTATATACAATGGAACGAGTGAAATTCCTTGGGTGGGTCGACGGCGTTTCGATCTATATAACTTTAGATCATCATCAGGACTGATGAGCCTCCTGAAACTTGCCAATGCGTTATCAGGCAAGGAAGATCTATTTTGACAATGTAACTGAGTTGATTGTCACTTTCCAGAGAGTATATTGGTATAATCAAACAAGATCTCTCAATGGGATGATCCAAGTAGCGCTCAGCCACTGTTAATTTGGACGAGGGTCCTACTCGAATTGGTTAGTTAAAGGTAATGGCAGTCTAGGGAGTTCCGTTAGCGCGTTCGTCGCTATGGCAATAAATATTGAAGCCTGAAATTAATCCCGGCGTGTTGCCATAGCGACGAACGCGCTAACGGAACTCCCTAGACTGCCATTACCTTTAACTAACCAATTCGAGTAGGACCCTCGTCCAAATTAACAGTGGCTGAGCGCTACTTGGATCATCCCATTGAGAGATCTTGTTTGATTATACCAATATACTCTCTGGAAAGTGACAATCAACTCAGTTACATTGTCAAAATAGATCTTCCTTGCCTGATAACGCATTGGCAAGTTTCAGGAGGCTCATCAGTCCTGATGATGATCTAAAGTTATATAGATCGAAACGCCGTCGACCCACCCAAGGAATTTCACTCGTTCCATTGTATATAATTGTTGTGTTTTTAACCTTGTTGATGTTGTGTGACAGTTCGTTCACTTTGATCACTTATGTCACGTCCTGCACCATATTACTCACTTGAGCACCTGAAATACAGTATAAAGATTTGTGTATATATATATATATATATATATATATAAAAGAGAAAGAGAAAATAAAAGTTCCTACCTGTACCTACATTTTTCGCTCCCTAGCGTTTATTAAATACTCGCTATTTTCACCTTTCTTTTTAGGACCTTATTAGGCCTACCTTGAACCATTGTTTCTTAAAAAGTGTAAATAAACAGTGGCATTAAAAATACACGTGAAATGATTCGCAATGAAAAACAGAGAGATTTGGGTTGGGCGGGGGACTCAAGGTAAAGTTTGAAGAGAGAGCTGTAGACGCCGCGGTGGAGCTGGACTCACGGGGTCAGTGGAATTCAAGGAGCTGTAGAGGGCAGGGCGGCAGTGTTGGTGAAACGCTTGGAGTGAAGACAGTCACCTAGTCAAGATGGGGAGCATGGTCTTTGAGCCCCTGCCGGGGTCCGAGAACGGGAGCCTGCGTGACATGGGAGTGAAGGAGCTCAGCCAGGGCGAGCAACGCGCCGTGAAGAGGGACTATCACCACCAGTAAGGAAGACTTGACACCACATTGCCCAGCCCCCTCGCCCGTGCACATCACCTGCCAAAATCACACCACACCTTGCCCACTCACACACACAATACGCTTGGACGCCTCGTCTGAGGGAGAAAGCGCTATATAAATGCAATTGCAATACAATGGAGGTATGAAGCGAAATCCAAATGTTACAACACAACTATACACAGACATCACATCAGCACCGCTAATGACCACATCACCCTCACACATCGCCCATACACATCACCTGCACGAACCACACCTCCCCTTTCCTCGCAGGCAATTTGATGTCGCCGATCTTCCTTCATTTCCCACATCACCTACTCAGTGGCCTGGACCAGCGCGCGACTATCCTACAGGTTAAACATATAGGAGCGTATTTACACGCCCCTTGCGCCGCTGGTCCGTCACTTCAAATGGGAAAAAGTGACACCAGCGGCGCAAGTGGCTAGTAAATAAGCCCCATAGAACGCAGAGAGCAGGGCAGGTGGTAATCTCCATGAGCAAGGATCACACACCTGCAGCGTCGCCGCTAAGTACGACAGGTCATCAAGCCAAACAGGACACGCCCAGCGATCAGATGAGGTCACAGCTTGTGAACCTCGCAGGTGAGGCGCGCGCTCTTCTCAGTGACCCTCGCAGGTGAGGCGCGCGCTCTTCTCACTGAAAGAGGCCCCAGCCACCCCCAGCCTTTAAAAGGGCACATCAGTCCGGTCATCCTGAGGGTCAAGGGTACGTACGCGGCCGGGGGGGGGGTATGGGAGAGGCAGGTGGGGGGGGGATGGGGGGGATGAGGGGTGGCACGTCAGGTTTCAGCGGGCCCCATTTTCAGCCCAAGGCCAATGGATATCTGTTAGCTATGGGAGACTAGGGGGCCCACTTCACATTCTCGGGATTGGGTCATTTTGCGTTAGGTACCCTTTACCTACACCACTCCTGAGAGACAGCGCAGCGGCTGCGTTTACTGCGATTAGGTTGTGTAATGGTATCGGAGGGTCACGTTTGTGTGTATCTGTGATTTGACGTTGTGCCACTTGTGTGCTGTCTGATCAGTGAGTTGAGGCTGCCTGTCTCTGTAATCAGTGATTTGAGGTTGTTTGCAAATGCTCGATCTTAGGTTGAGGCTGTGTGTGTCAGTGAGTTGATAGTCTTTAGTGTTTAATTTGTTGAGGTTGTGTGTAAGTGTGATCTTTGGGTTGAGGCAGTGCGTAACCATCAGTGCTTTGAGGCTGCCACTCTGTCATAATTGAGTTGAGGGAGTGGGTATCTCTGATCAGTGAGTCGAGACTGTGTGCACCTGTGAATAGTGAACGGATGCTTTGTATAACCAACAGTAAGTTGAAGCTTTATGTAACTCTGCTCGTTGAATTTATGTTGTGTGCAAGTATGTATGCATTGATGTTGTGTGTAATGACGATCCGTGGTTTTCATCAGTTGAATATGTGGGTTGAGGCTGTGTGCAAACAACCGGGAGTTTAGGTTGTGTGTACCTGTGGTCTGTGAGTTCCGGCTGCGTGTCAATGATCTGTGGGATAGGCGGTTTCAGTGACTTAGGGCTGTTGGTGTGTGTGTGTGTGTGTGTGCGTGTGCAACAGTGGTTACAATGGTCAATGTATAAATACATCAACAATGTATTGTGACTGCCTGTAACAGGGATATGTGTGTTGAATCTGTGTTCAACTGTCAGTTAAGGGTGCGTGTGACCGTCAGGGAGCTGAGATTCTGAATAACTGATCAGTGAGTTCCGGTCATTTGCAGCTGGGATTCGAAAACAACAAAAAAAAGTTGCCCTCACCGGCTCCCAGCACAGCGTCCAGAGCAAAGCTCATTGCACTGGCTAAAGGGCAATAGGGCACCGAGGCTAGCGCATCCCTTCAGATTGTGCTGTAGATTTCTGTTGCTTCAAGTGACTTCTTTCCTCTCACACGCAACACTGTGATCTTGGGCACATTTATATCTCACCCGCCTATGGATTTCAGATGCATAAGAAGATTAAACAGGAACAGCCCCACCATGTCTACAAAGCTTTCAACCCTCGACTTCCGGGCTCTCAGGTTATCCCACAACCCAGCCCCACTCACAGTCCTTCCATTGTGTCTATGAACACACCCTGCTCTGGGCTCGTAAGCCACACACTGCTGGGGCCCTCACGCCCTCCGTACCCAGGCCTGATCTTGATGCAAGAGCGGTGCAAATATTTGCAGTGTGTTGGATTAGTGAGGTCCTGTGGGGGTGTTATCTGCTCCTAACTTTACAGAACTTTCTTAAACCTGGCTGTAGAGGGGCTCTTTAGGCGCCGGTCGTTAAATAAACATGAATTACCTAACTTTTGCGAGTAGTTTACAAGACATCAAAGGCGAGGCCAGAGCAGTCCAAATGGTGACGTGTAACGTGCAGTAAGCCCCAAGTCTAAAGGCCCGGACATTAAACCCTTACCTCAGCATGTCTCAGAGAGTGCAATCTCAAATAGGTTTACACCTTTTTCTACACCCACCTCCCTACATCGACGCCATGTGTGTTCAGCAGTTCTTCACAGGAAGCACACAAAGACAAGAGGCCTGTGGCGTTCTTTATTTGCAAACCAGAAAACAATGATATAACACTCATTATTCCCTCCGGCTCCCCCAGCGTAGCATTAAATTAGTGTACATTAGAACAACGAGGCGTGTGTGTGTGTGGGGGGGGGGGCTCTGTGTGTGTGGGGGGGCTCTGTGTGTGTGGGGGGGCTCTGTGTGTGTGGGGGGGGGCTCTGTGTGAGTGGGGGGGCTCTGTGTGAGTGGGGGGGCTCTGTGTGTGTGGAGGGGCTGTGTGTGTGTGGAGGGGCTCTGTGTGTGTGGAGGGGGCTGTGTGTGTGTGTGGAGGGGGCTCTGTGTGTGTGGGGGCTCTGTGTGTGTGTGGGGGGGGTGCGTGTGGCTCTGTGTGTGTGGGTGGGTGCAAATGCAATAGGTCTCGCATTTGCAAGAGATTAAGCTATTGGCATTGTAAATGACAATGCCATTTATTTATATGTTTTAAAAACAAAAATAATGTCATGAGCAATGCCAATAGCTCTAACTTCAACAAAGACGAGACCATTGTATTGTAAATGCTTGTTGGTGGGCAGAGTCAAGATGGCGGGTTGACGCCGGCAGGTGAAACAGGCAGCAAGGGGTAGCTCTTCCCGTAATTCAACGCAAAACCGCAAGAAGCCGAATAAAATATCTACTGCTGGCGTCCGAGCAGATAAACAGAAGGGGAATGCTTTCCGGGCTGAGCAGCTGATCGGAGTGGCGCGGTTACCGAGAACGCGGTGTCGAAGCTGCTTGCCATTGTTGGTCTCCGTGGGAGCTGAATGCTGGAGGCTGTGTCACGGGCGGCCGGGCGGATGTGACTTCGGATAAACAGGCAGCACGGGGTAGTTCTTCCTGTAACTCAACGCAACCCGCAAGAAGCCGATAAAATATCTATTACTGGTGTCCGAGCGGATAAACAGAAGGGGAATGCTTTCCGGGCTGAGCAGCTGATCGGAGTGGCTGGGCGGACGAGATTTCGGACATCGGACGGAGGCGAAGAGATTAACCTTTACCACTTTTTACAATTTTACTATCTTACAAAACTAAGCGCTTGAGGAACTTAACTGTGGAGGTGGAGGTTGAATGTTGCAGTTCTTCAATCACTTGAGCCGCCTGGGCAGAAAGATACTGCCGGCGTGGAGGACAAGACGAGCTCTCACACCGCAAACTCGCTGGTTTAGCTGGGCGGGACTAGGAGCTCTCGTGGTGCAATTGAGCACTGCTACTGCAACAGCTACAGCCGAGAGGAGAACGCCAGATATTACACGGGTGGGCGATAAAGATACAGGTACAGATACAGATATGGCTCCTAAGTTGAATACCCGATCTGCACGGACCGGCAAAAACGGCGGACAGGAGAACTTAGGTACTGTAAACGCCGCAACCTCTAAGAGTAATTTCAAACTAGGAGAAAGCGTTAATTATGGTAAAGGGAAAGCGGCGGTGGTGGCAGGAACTATCGAGGGGGCTAAAGGAAGCATGATATCGGTCACGAGACAAAAAACTAGCCCGGGTGTATTCGATAAGAGATCTGTTCGAAACACTGAGACGGAGCCGCTCACCAGTGAGGAAGCAACTCCGAATACGACTTCGAATATTAATAACACAATGCCGAATTTGTCTGCAGACCAGATGGAGCATTCAGAACTGCTAGAGCTCGATGATAAGTTTACAGGCGAGGAGCAATCAGAGGATACTCTCAATCAAACAACAAAAAACATGGACGGAGCCGGGGTGGGAGCGAAGGCAATGTCTGAATGCGAGAAAATAGTACTAATTGGAAACCAATTAGTAAGCACCAGAGACATAATTATAGAAACTTCAGAGACTTCTAAAACTCCAGAAATTTTACTTCCTGGCAACGCGATTGGCCCTGTCGATTTAATATTTGCCACTCAGCCTACAACAGACCCCAACGGATCCAATGGACCAATAGACCAGAATTTAATCAACATAACAGAGAGCTTACCGATAGACGAAGTACAGGCTAACGAGGATGGATCTAACTTTGAATACGAAGAGGTGTCGGAAGGTGGCGATAGTGAGACAGAAACTACACACAATAGACAGAATAATCGTAAACCATCAGCCTCAAGGAAGACCAAAAACAAAGCTAGAAATAAACTGAAAAAAGCTCTTAGTAAATCACTGATCAAAGACACTTCCTCTTCTGTGTCCAAAACTGGGCCAAAGACTAAGAACAATGTTGACGATAGCCCACTTAGAAAATGGATACAGGCTAAAGGGGGAGTAAAGAATATGGCAATGAGGCTTTCTGGAGCAAGTCTTGATGAAGATTTACACCAAAAGGGGGGGCAAGAAAACGACACTGCGATTGGAGAACACTGGTACAGTACCAAATACAGACACGAGCATAGATGGAATCACACCGCCAATCAATACCGCTCAGAAGGATACGGCTATGGGCACAACAGCAGATATGAACGTATCTAGTCTTACTCTAAATTCTCCAGTCGATGTAATTCAAGACCCAAGCCTCAAAAACTCTCAGTTAATCACAAAGGAGATAGCTCCTAAACTTTTGGTTTCGAGCATTGGGACAGAGAATGATGTAATGAAAGATATAACGAATGATTCATTGGAGGCGGTCCGATCCGATATGGAAATTGAAATTTCTGAAACAAGCTACATGCCCGCTTCAGGTAATGTGTCGCCATTAAGTCCTCTCAACACTGAATCTGCTAACCTGACACGAGACGGAAAGGTCTCGAGGTCAGCAACTACTGAAGACCAGCCAAACCTGACAACTATGGATATGATAATGCAGACTCATCGCTCAAAGACAAGAAAGCCAGCAGCATTTCTTGCAACTAAGAGAAGACAATACAAAACTACAGGCTTTCATGAGTGAAGTATGTGAAAAGCTTGGAAATGTCACACAAGATATGGAAGATCTTAAACAACGCGTTGTGGTCGAAGAAGGAACTACTCGCTTAGATGAGCTAATTAAACAACATGCCACACAGATATCCAAACTAGAAAAGAAGGTTGAGGATATGGAAAACAGGGCACGTAGACACAACCTCAGGCTGTTTGGGATACCCGAGGGGGCAGAGGGAGCTGATGCTAGGTCATATGTAGTGAAACTATTTCAAAAAGCGTTTAGTGACCTATCCGACTGGGACTGGGACTCTCAACTACAAAGAGTACACAGACTTCCTCTGTTCCAAAAGAACAAAAATAGCAAATTTCCTAGACCTATCTTGATATATTTTGGAAATTTTTTGCTAAAACAAGCTGTATTACTTAAAGCTAAACTAAATAGCCCTGTCACTATTGACAATATAACCTTTTCTGTACGGTCAGACCTAAGTAAAGAAACAATGGATAGAAGGTGGGAGCTTAGAAAGCTAATAGATTCCTTCAAAGCTATTAATTGTACAGTCTATTTACAAGAGCCTGCTCGGCTCAAGGTAATCAATGATGGGCGGTCTTTCTTTTTTACCGACCAAGAAGAGGCGGTTATGGCTTTAGAAAAATTCACAGCTGAAAGACAGAAATGAGAGTGTTGGCTTGTAGGGTGAAGGGTGTTTGCACTTAAAATGTAATACTACGTAGGAATACAAGGGGGACAAAAAATGTGTTGAATTTATGCACTGTATGTTCTAGCCCACTGTTTCACATATATTACTCACATACTTCTATATTTGTTGTGTTTCTTGTGGATTTAATGAATCATTTTTCCTAAAAGAGGTTTGAATCTGTCCCCGTGTTAGCCATTTCACTAGGCTGCCACAAGAGCGGCAGCAAGGGATAGAGGGGTGCTCCCCCCAACTGGACTCGGTAGGGAATGGAAGGACAGGGGCGGAGGGAGGGAGGGAAAAAAGGGGGAAAAATATATTGTAAGGAAGAAACATGGTGTGGACAGAGTAATGAAACGTAAGCTATGTCTAAGACAAAATTGTTAATTTGGAACGTTGCTGGCCTCAATAGTAAGCAAAAGAGGAGACTGGTTCAGGAAGAGTTGGGCATGTATAAACCACAACTTGCTCTTCTCTCGGAAACTCATATCAGTTACCAAGACAGGAAATTGCTTTCACAAATGGGGTACGAGCTCGTGGTTTGTTCAACCTTGGGGGCCTCCATTAGGGGGGTGGCAATACTAAAAAAAGAAAGGATTAGCGCTCGAAATTTTAAAAACATTATCAGATGCACGGGGGAGGTGGGCGATAGCTCAAGTTCAAATGGAACACAAGAAGTTTGTTTTATGTTTGGTTTACGGCCCTAATATAGATGACCCCAAGCTGTTTGAATATTTAAGCATTGAGCTACTAGAGTGGGAGGGTGAAGTACTAGTGATGGGAGACTTTAATTGCGTAATAGACTACAAAATCGATTCTACTGGACACGGTTCTCATCGCAGGACGCGTAAAGTCAGATCTGCAATCCTGGAACTAGGTAGACTACTGAACATTAAAGACGTATGGCGTCAAACACCCTAACCTAGCGGGACACACATACTAATCAGCGCCCCACAGATCTTGCTCGAGAATTGATATGGTGTGGGCAACCGATCAAAATACGAGCAATTGTAAGATTGAACTGTGTCCAAGGATCACTTCCGATCACAATCCTATATTATTAGAATTTGAGAATGGAGAGTCGAGGCCAGATTTAAGACAGTTTACATTCCCGAGATATTTACTGACTGACCTGGGCTTTGTTACCTCTCTAAAGAAACACATTAAAGAATTTATTGAATTGAATAATAATTCAGCTAAAATAAATGTAGTTTGGGACGCATGTAAGTGCAGTATAAGGGGGTTTACTCAACAATTCATTTATAGACTCAATGCTGAAAACCAGAGAGCTACTAAAAAAGTTACTTCAAATATGCTGTCATTGAAGCAGAAATTAGCCGACGAAACCAAGCTATTAAATGGAAATATTAATGACATAAGATTCGAACTACTAAAATTACAATCCTCTCTTAAAAAGACGCTAAGAGATAGATACTGTGCTAAAATACATAAATACAAACTAAATCAATATGAAGGAGGAGATAGAATCGGAAAAGTACTCGCATATAAAGTTGCGGACAAGAAGGCGAGAACTAAGATTAAAATGATTAAAGGGCCCGACTCACATGAAGATGACCAACCAGAACAGATTCTTGGCCAGTTTGCTAACTATTACCAGAATTTATACACTCCTGATTATACACCTACCAGAGCTAGCATTATACAATATTTAGATAAATATATGCCTGTACAAAAAGATACTGTCAAGGAAAAATTGCAACTACTCAACTCAAAAATAACACAACTTGAAATAAATGCAGCTATCTTAGCCTTACCATCAGGAAAAGCTGCCGGGGAGGATTGTTTGCCTATGGAAGTATATAAGATTTGCGCACAAGAATGAACACCTCTGCTTGAAAACGTCATTGATTCCATAGACAGCTTGGGGAAAGTCCCCACGTCATGGAAAGTAGGCAAAATAGTATTTTTTCTTAAAAAAACAAATCACCGGAAGACTGTGGCTCCTATCGGCCGATCTCCCTGCTTAACGCAGACGCTAAAATCTTTTCTAAGATACTAGCAAATCGCCTAGCACTTAATATGCCGATCCTGGTCAACTCACAACAACATGGTTTTGTGACGGGGAGCGATACAACGGCCCATGTAAATACAGCGATCACAGCCTTTGATGTCGCCTCAACTACTCTCACCCCACTCAGAATGGTTATGTTAGATGCTGAAAAAGCATTCGATCGAGTGGGGTGGGAGTATTTGTGGGAGGCACTAAAGAAGGTAGGCATTCATGGTAAATACCTACAGTGGGTTTGTTCGTTGTACAACAGCCCGCAAGCCAAAATCAGCTATGGTGGAAAAGATTCAAGGAACTTTTCTATAGGGAGGGGAACCAGACAAGGGTGTCCTCTGTCCCCTCTGCTTTTCGCTCTTTCTCTAGAGCCATTCTTAAACACACTAACAATGCAAGGAAATATTCACCCATTCTCACATGGGGGGAGAGAGTTTGAAAATCACTGCTTTTGCAGACGATATAGCGGTATTCACCACAGACTTAGTAAAAGCTACACCTGAAATAATAAAAGAAGCTGAGCACTACGGCCATGTTTCAGGATACAAGCTTAACGTAGGTAAAACGCAGGTAATAGCTAACTACAAACATTTGGAATCGATCCCAGGCTTATGTCAAAGCGCGATTTACTTAGGCATTAGACTAGCATCCAATATTGATAAAATCATCACGCTGAATTATGATTCTCTCTTAAAAGAAACAGAAAAGTCACTCAAAAAATGGCATAAAATTCCGATTAGTCTATTGGGACGCATCAATCTAGTGAAAATGAAAATTTTGCAGAAGGTGCTATACCTATTTAGATCTATCCCATTGCAACCCAATAAAACCTTCTTTAAAAAACTTGAGGGTATATGTAGCTGCTTCATATGGGCATACAAAAAAGCGCGTAGGGCGCTGAAACTATTAGCACTGTCAATAGAAAAGGGTGGACTAACATTTCCTGATTTTAGACTTTATTTTTTAGCTACCTTCTTTTGTCGTATTCGAAGCTTGTTAAAAAACGACAGTTCGCTGTTCTTTCACCGGCTTATGTTGGGATTGGATAGCAATCAATTTCTGCACCGCTTGCACGATCCAAATTACTTTAAGCGAGTGAAATTTAAGTAAGTCCGGCACATTAAAAAAATTTGGGACCAAATAACGACTATTGGGGAAATCCCATTTCATAATGCAGAGCTTAGTTTAAGGCACAATCCAGGACTTCCTGATATCTTTTCCGATGGAGCAGGTACCCTTTGGAAGACACACGGCATTTACACATTAGGGGACTTATATGGCCAAAACGGTTTTATGGATTTTGAAGCACTTAAAATTCTTTACAATTTAAGGGATCATATATACTTTAAATACATTCAGATAAGGGACCATTTGCTCTCTACAATGAAAATTACGGAAGTGATAGAATCAGATATACTTATATGTCTATATTCAAATAAAGTAAAATCATTAATAAGTCTAGGGTACGGATATCTAACACAGGGTAAAAATGAAGACTACACGAAAATAGCTGCCAAATGGTCCTCTCGACTGGGTATAAATATCAATCCTTTACAGATTTTATATTCTTTACGTCATATAAACTTGATTGTCCAGTCTACTACCTTGAGACTACAGACGTACAGAACTATCACACAACTGTATTACACACCACAGAGAAGATCTAGCTGGGTACGGGGTAATCAAGTAAATAAGAAAACTAAGTGCCCGAAGTGCGATCAAGAAGCGGCAGGCATAGAGCATATGCTGTATTCATGCCCAGCGCTCTTGTTATTTTGGAAAGGACTGATTGACATCTTAAATAATGAATATGCTACTTACCAGTATGCATCTGTTCTTGGCATGTAGGGCTGCTAACATTCATATCTATTGCATAGATCGCCGCCTAGTGTTGGGTCCGGATGATTGCACATTGTTGTCCTGGAAGAGTCTTCGAAGTATCACGAGATAGGTGGCTCCTCCCCTGGACTACAGTGCGCATGGGCATCGACTCCATCCCCAGATTGTTTTTAGCCATTGTGGCAGAGATGGAGTGAAATAGTGTAAATGATGTCCATGCTAATGATTGAATGCATGAAAATGTCTGCAGCTCTTACGGGCACCGGGGAGGAGGGCGGGCGATATGAATGTTAGCAGCCCTACATGCCAAGAACAGATGCATACTGGTAAGTAGCATATTCAGTTCGAGGCATGTGGGCTGCTAAATTCATATCTATTGCATAGAATACATAGCAGTCCCTCAATTAACGGCGGCCGCCCGTGCCAGCTGCAGAAGTCTGAAAAAGAGTTTTGAGAACAGACTGTCCAACAGCTGCTTGCTGTTTGGAGTGCACATCTACACAGTAATGCTTGGTAAACGTGTGCGGTGTAGACCATGTGGCTGCTCTACAAATGTCCTCCAAAGGAATGTTCCCTAGGAAAGCCATGGAGGCACCCAACTTGCGTATGGAGTGTGCCCTTGGGGGGATTGTTAAAGTACGTTTAGCTTTTTGATAACAGATCTGAATACATTTAACGATCCACCTGGCTATTCCTGCTTTGGAAATAGGGTTGCCTTTGTGCTGGGCTGAGAAGGCAACAAAAAGTTGCTGTGTCTTTCTAAATTGTTGTGTTCTGTCAATGTAGTACATCAATGCCCTTTTTACGTCTAATGTATGGAGCATTCTTTCTGCTACAGTCTGTGGGTTCTGAAAGAATGCGGGCAGTTCAATAGTTTGATTGACATGAAACTGTGACACCACCTTTGGAAGGAACTTAGGGTTAGTGCGGAGCACCACCCTGTTTGAATGAATTTGTATAAATGGCTCTTGAATTGTGAGCGCCTGCAGCTCACTAACACGCCTGAGAGATGTAATGGCAATGAGAAAAGCCACTTTCCACGTTAAGAACTGAATCTCACAGGAATGTAGAGGCTCAAAAGGTGGGCCCATCAGTCTAGTGAGAACCACATTGAGGTTCCACACAGGAGCTGGTGGTGTTCTGGGAGGAATGACTCGCTCCAGTCCCTCCAGGAAGGCTTTAATGGCAGGCACCCTGAAAACAGAGAGATGCTGCCGGTTCTGGAGATAAGCCGCTATGGCGGATAAGTGTATCCGAATGGAAGCGTAAGCTAGATTGCATTTGTAAAGATGTAACAAATAGCAGATGATGTTAGGAATGGATGCATCTAGTGGGTTAATGTGATGTGTTGTACAGTAAATGACAAACCGCTTCCACTTTGCAGCATAGCAAGCTCTTGTAGTGGGCTTCCTGGCCACCCTGATAATGTCCATGCATTCAGGAGGCAGGTTGAGGTAGCCAAACTCTAGGACCTCAGGAGCCAGATCGCCAGATTGAGCTGTTGCGGATCCGGATGCTGAATGTCGCCATGGTTCTGCGTCAAGAGCCTGGGTGTGAGATGCAGCCTTTGATGCGGTACCACGGAAAGTTCTAGAAACGTGGTGTACCATGGTTGGCGTGCCCACGTTGGAGCAACCAGGATGAGAGTCATCGAGTGTTGCTTTAGCTTTCTTGCCACCAGCGGTATGAGAGGTGCTGGACGAAAAGCGTACGCAAATCTGCTTGACCAGTTCATCCATATCGCATTGCCCTGCGACTGTGGGTGAGGGAACCTGGCGGCAAAGTTTTGGCATTTTGCGTTTTCCCTTGTGGCAAACAGGTCGATCTCTGGATGACCCCACTGCTGGAAGTACGGGCGGAGTACTGATGGATGTATTTCCCACTCGTGCATTTGATGGCTGTACCTGCTGAGCAGATCCGCCATCTGATTGTCCTTGCCCGGGAGGTGTTCCGCCATGAGGAAGATGTTCCTCTGAATGGCCCACTTCCACATGCTCTGAGCCAGATGAGACAGCTGTGGAGAGTGCGTACCTCCCTGTTTTTGGATGTAGTACATGGCTGTCATGTTGTCCGTCCGGATCAACACAACTTTGTTGCACAGATGTACTTTGAAGGATTTGAGCGCCATGAAGATCGCCAGCAACTCTAGGTAGTTGATGTGCATCCTCTGTTGCTGCGTCGACCAAAGTCCCTGCACCGTGTAGTGGAGCACATGAGCTCCCCATCCCTGGAGAGAGGCGTCCGTCGTCATGATGACTTGCGGCACAGGCTCCTGGAACGGTCGGCCCTTGCAAAGGTTGTGTGGAGTCCACCAATGCAGAGAGTTGTATGCCCGACCGGTCACCAACACTAGGTCTGTCAGTTGTCCTTGAGCCTGTTTCCACTGATTCGCCAAGCATTCTTGGAGCGGACGCATATGCAACCGTGCGTGCGGGACTATGGAGATGCAGGAGGCCATCATGCCTATCAACTGCATGAACACTCTCGCTGGTAGGGAGTGTTGTGGTCTGAACCGTCGGATGAGCGACTGAATGTGGTCGATCCTCACCGAGTTCGGCTGCGCCATAGCAGTAAGGGTATTGATCGTCGCGCCCAGATATTGCCGCACATGGGCCGGCTGAAGGTGCGACTTGGGGTAGTTCAGCGAGAACCCCAGACTGTGAAGGAGGTGAATGGTGTGGGACATGTCCGCGGCGCACTGCTGTTCCGACTTTGCTTGAACGAGCCAGTCGTCTAGGTAAGGGTAGACATGTATGTTCTGTCTCCTGAGGTGCGCCGCTACTGTCGCCAGACACTTGGTGAACACTCTGGGGGCAGTGGTCACTCCGAAGGGTAGGACTTTGAACTGATAATGCCTGTTTTGTATTGTGAACCTGAGGTACTTTCTGTGGGAGGGGTGGAGTGGTATGTGAAAATAAGCATCCTTGAGGTCCAAGGTTGCTAGGAAGTCCCCTTGGTTCAACAGTGGGAGAATTTGCTGCAGTGTTAGCATATGAAAATGTTCTGAGAGGATATACAGGTTGAGGGGGCGTAGATCCAGAATGGGTCTGAGGGATCCGTCCTTTTTTGGGATGAGGAAGTATAGGGAATAAACCCCTGTTCCTTCCTCCTCAACTGGTACGAGCTCTATCGCGCCTCTTTGCAGCATCACAAGAACCTCTTGCTGCAATAAGTGCAAGTGCTCTGCTGACATAGGACGTTGTCTTGGGGGTATGTTGGGCGGAGTGGACGTCAACTCCAAACAATAACCGTACTGGATAAGTTTCCTCACCCACCTGTCTGTGGTGATGGACGTCCAGACTGGCAGGAACTGCTGGAGTCTACCCCCGACAGGTGTTGGATGGTCGGGGGGCAGTGACAGAGAGTCACTGTTTGTTGGCGGCAGAGGAACGGGAGCTGTTGTTGCCCCTGCCTCTGCCCTTGGCACTGTTTCCTCTGTAACCCCCTCTACCCTGCTTGGGGTACGAGGATTGTGCGCCACCTCTAGGGAATTGCGTCTGCTGTGGCAAGTGTCCTCTGTTAACACCACGGGCAGCTGAGCGACGAAAAGTGCTCCCTCGGAATTGCTGAGACTGAAGCGCCCCCATAGATTTGGCTGTCTCATTGTCTTTTTTGATCTTCTCGAGGGTGGTGTCAACGTCTGGGCCAAACAGTCTGTCGGGATTAACGGGCTGGTTGAGTATTGTTGTTTGTATGTCAGGCTTGAACCCTGAGATGCGAAGCCATGCTTGACGCCTCAACATCACGCTAGTGTTAATCGCTCTAGCCACTGTATCTGCAACGTCAAGGGCACACTTGATTGCAGCGTTTGAAATAAGCTTGCCCTCTTGTATTAGCATTTCAGCTGCCTCCTTAAACTCATCCGGAAGGTGTTGTAGGAGCTGCTCTAGGGTGTCGTAATGCGCCCTATCATATCGTGCCAACAGGGCCTGTGTGTTCGAGATGCGCCAGATATTGGCTGCCTGTGCAGCCACCCTTTTCCCCGATGCCTCCAGCACTTTCGACTCTTTGTCTGGGGGAGGGGCTTCACCCGTTGACTGCGAGTTCGCCCTCTTGCGGGCATTGGCGACCACCAAAGAGTCCAGAGGCAGCTGGCCCCGTATATATGCTGGGTCCCCAGGTGCCGGTCTGTATTTTTTTTCAATTCGTGGGATGACCACCCGTGCCCTAGTGGGTTCCTTGAAGGTGTCAGCGGCATGCTTTAGGACCCCTTTTAGCATTGGAAGCGTTTTCACAGTCTTTTCTGCGGCAGAGAAAGTGTCAAACAAAAAGTCCTCTTCTACAGGGTCGGCATGCATGTCCACTTTATGATTAGCAGCCGCCCGTTCAATTAAGGCATTAAATGCCGCTGAGTCTTCAGTTGGGGATGTCCGTACACCATAAACCTGTGGGTCCTGTACCACTTGTTGGTCCCCCTGGTCACCAGTGTCCACCCATGAGTCCCGCTGCTCATCAGGGTCATTGTTATCTGGGAAGTTGTACTGTTCATCCTGGTCAGCTTCATCTCCCCCTGAAGCATATGGTGAAGGCGTTGGGCTCCTCTTTGGTTGTGGATGAAGAGGTTCAACAAGGGCAGGAAAGTCCTGTGCTGGTTTCTTCTTCTTCAAAGGTATCACATACGATTCCAAGGGCTGGGAAGTAATTTTTCGCTTATAGAGCGTCAATTTTCCCGTGTCGGCGTCGATATACTGCTCAGATTGCTCTTCTGACGCTTGTTGTCGACCCAAACGTTCACTTAGCATCGATAGTTCCGAAGCATCAGTGTTCTTTGGCACCGATCGGGGTGTAAAAGCCATTGGTGCCACCTTCGGCGGCAGAGTGTATAGGATCGGCGTTGAAGTCTTCCTCGGTGCCTCAACTAATTTAGTAACCGACGGCTTGTGAGTTGTCGATGGCAAACTCTTCTCCCGAATTCTTTTGAGGGAGTCGGTGACTTGTTTAGTGAATGAAGCGGAGGGTTTAGTCGACCCGACCGATGACCTCTGTTTGTCACCATGGGAGGACCCTAGCGTCGACGAGGTGTCCGTGCGTGTCGGAGACTCAGACGCATCCTTGACCCCAATGGTCCGGGCCTCCTTCTGAGCCGTAGGCGCCGAGGCGGTCGGCTTTGGACCGGCAGTCTTGTGTCTTTGGGCAGGGCCTCCGGACGTCAGGTCAGGGCCCTTTGTCGACTGCGAGTCAACCGGGCATTTGCCTGTTGGCGCCGTAGTTGTGTTTGTTGGTGGGTCGACAGTGTTCCTGGGCTTCGATTGAGCCACCGTGCTCGACACGTGCTTGACGACCTTCTTCGAGCTTGGCTCCTTGGCCACCGTACGTAGCGGAGCAGGCTCGACAGCCTTCTTCGGCTTCGGAGCCACTGAAGTCGACGGCGTTGATGACGTAGCAGGCGTCTTCAGTTTCGATGGTACGGCGGCCATCTTTGTTGTTGACGAATCCGAAGGTTTCGGTTTCGATACGCTCAATGGCGGCTCCGCTGTTGTGTCCGTAGCCGGGCCAGAAGGCGGGGCCGTGGAATGCGGTGTAGGGTCGTGGGTAAGGCCGAGTGGCGATCCCGTGACCCTAGCCTGAGTCATGTTACTGTCGGGGCATAGCTCTTCCTCCGAGCTATCTTCCGCGGCCCCATAAACTTCTTGGACGTCCCCTACCTCCTCGACGTTTTCCTCTAGGTCCTGGCCCTCGACGGGTTCTCCGGATTCGGCCTCGACCTCCGTCGATGGTGGTGAAATCTGCTGATGATGGCTTGGGCCTTCTGCTTCGGGGTCGTTGAAGATGTCGACTGGTGCTGGAGCCGTTCGCCGGGCCTCAAGACGCGCCGAAGCTTGAGCGTCTTCTTTGACCTGAACTTCGAACAGGCCATACAGTTGGCCTCGTTGTGGTCAGGCGAGAGGCATTTGTTACAAACTGGATGCACGTCGATGTGTGGGTACTTTGAACCACACACAGGGCAGTACTTGAACGGGCTCCGTTCCATCGTAGGATCGTCGGGGTGTTGCTGCGACGACAGGGCCTCGATGTCCGAAGAGTTACTCGACTCCGCAGAAGACCGCCTCGTAGAGTCGGAAGAAACACGAGACCGAACGCGAACAATACCGACGAGGTAACTAAAGCCTTTAGGCCTTAAAGAAGTAGTTTTTCGATTCCGAACAGGAGACGTCGAAATCACATCCGAACCCAATGGCGGAAAAAAACAATCTGGGGATGGAGTCGATGCCCATGCGCACTGTAGTCCAGGGGAGGAGCCACCTATCTCGTGATACTTCGAAGACTCTTCCAGGACAACAATGTGCAATCATCCGGACCCAACACTAGGCAGCGATCTATGCAATAGATATGAATTTAGCAGCCCACATGCCTCGAACCAAACAAATTGCTACACCACCCCCGTCAGCACAATTGGTCTTTCTAGATATCCAGGAAACGAATTCTCCTTATAAAAAACTAATAACTATTATTTTTGCATGTGCCAGGCTAGTCATCGCCAGACTTTGGATATCTAAAGATATACCAGATGTTTTTGATTGGTGGCTTTTGATGAAAGAAATTAATACTATGGAACTGTCGCTTGCAAGACACAGGGGCCTCAAGGCTCTACAAAAGAAGGAAAAAATGTGGTTAAACTTTTTTTGAATCATGATCTTTATGAACTAGAAAGAAAATGAGGCCAGCTCAAATATTGGTTTATTTTCTGTAAGACTATTTCTTCTTCTCTACTACTTTTGTCAAAGTGTAATTATTGTCAGACCTCTGTATCTAATGTTCTTTGTCCAAAAATTGTTTATTCAATTAATATTGTAACTACTTATATACTTTTTTTTGTAGTTTTGTTCTTCCTTCAATAATAAAAACAAATAAAAAAAAAAAAGTAAATGCTTGTTGGTAAACAGCTCTTAATTTTCTCATCAGACTCACCCAGAGCAAGCGATAAACTTACCAGAACATACTGGGGAAAAAAAATTATATATATCCAATAAGTTTAGCCTTGACAAGATGGTGAGAGGAGTAATTGTTTGGTATGATATTTAACATAGCTTAAGCTGTCCCGCCAGACTACTGTTTTTCAAAAAAGAAAAATCATACTTAAAGGGGCTTTCGGTCAGCAGGTTGCATCCATTGGTCTGTTAAATTGTCATTGGTCACAAAGTATGCCACAATGACTCAGCCCAATTTACCTTTTCCTCCATTCACTTTGAGTGACTGCGCAAACCCTCTGTATTTTGTTCCCATCGAACTAAAAGGTATCTTCAGTGACAAATCTGGTTATAACGCTTTATTTTATTATATTAAACAATAAATGACTGCCATTTATTTCGCCTGTAATTTGGGTGTCCGTTAGATAAGGATTTACTTCCTGCTTCATGTTTAAAGTTAAAAGTTTTAAGTGATAGTACAACATTGCGGATGCCAGCAATTTGAGCACTGGGTGGTGATTTATTCTGATCTCCTTCACAAATAATTATAATAACAAACGGTACATCAGTATACTTTATGTAAAATTTGTATTGCAAGCATATGGCTACAACTTTTAGGTTGCTATTTACTTTTTTTTTTCAATATGCAATAAACAAAGAATTCATAACAAGGAAGGCAATAATACAAAGTATAGCAACCTCCACCCCCCCCCCCCACTCCCCTCCCGAGATTGAGAAGGTCCGGCTAGTGCCTATTCTTTAAAAAACAATAATAATAATACATCATGTTTGAGCAAGAGTATCACAGAGTCCGGGATGTCCGTGTAAAATCTAAAATGCATCAGCAAGCAGTTGGGCAGTAATAAATATTCAAAAGAGCTAACCATGAGGAAAAGTGACTAACTAGTGTAACTAGTGCAACTAGTCATTAAATAAGGTATCACAACAGAATATATAGCACAGAGTTAAGCATACATATTTCTCTAAGATAATAAAGTGACCGATATGAGCAATTCATTCTTAAATATACCAAATCATTTAGTAGGGATATATAATCAGCGAAGCCAAAACTTGGACGGCATGATTCCTTTTAAGATAGAGAAACTGGTACAACAATTCGTCATAATGGTTTACTAAAAGAAAGATTTAGTATAAGACAGCGAGAAGTTGAGCCAGTGTGACAAATTGCCCAGACCCACTTCTGTAAAGCAAATTTGAAAAAGATTTTCTAATTTTGGATGAGATAAAAGGCTTAAACACTAGACCGCTTAGTTCAGGATTTGATGGATTAAGCCAACGAAAAAGAGGCTCCCAAATGACTAACCCTTTGTTTTTTGCTCAGTTACCCTTTTTGGAGTAAATTGCCTTTTCAAGAGAGAAAATGTAATAGAACGGGGCCAACCAGAGCGTGAACAATGGGGAATTAGGGTCTATCTATGCGGTTGCAATGCATAAGCTGTAGATTGCCATGGCAACAAATATTTGGACCCCCGTTCTTTCTGTCTATCGAGCCCTGAATCCCAAGCAAGATGGTGGTGGGGGATAAAAGTATGTTTTGGAATAAAACCCGACCTAGGAAAGCTTGTATCTTATCTAGTAGTGGCCCCCAATTTCACACAGGTAACAAACATGTGGATTGAATCCGTGCTGAATTCAGCGCAGCGTGGACAGTGTGTACCTTTATCAGTCCTCAATTTAGCTATCCTAGAAGGTGCGAGACATAAAAAGAAGCAGGATTTGTAGAACTGTGCCTGAAGACTGGCAGATGAATCGTTTTGGCAGGTTTAAGATTGAGGAAGAGGGAGGAGCTACGCTAGCAACCAAGATGGCCGCGTAGGCTCCCGGCTCCGCCGACCTCCTACTCCCGCCGGAATATCCTGTTATCTATCCTGTTTTTGCGCCCAGCCACGGTGTGTATGAACCTGCCGTGAGGTTAATGGTGCTTTCCTGAGATCTCTACCTGCTCCGCGGTCGAAGATACGCCGAGTGGCAGTTTGCGGCCTAGATCTGCCCAGAAGCCGGGGTCTCGGGTACTGGCCCATCCGGGTTTCAGTTCAACAACATCGGCTGTGGTGGTGTGCCTGGGTCTGGTCTACCGGAGTGGAAGGGGGAAATTTAACCTCGCCTTTCAGACTGATGTGGATGGTGTTTGCTGACTTGCTGAAAGCCGTGGAGGGGTGACAATTCAACGCCTGCAGCTGTGCACGGGGACCCTGCCCGGTGACCCAGTAACGGGCCCGCTGGTGTTCGCTGGGTCTGGATCTCCGCCAGCGTTGGCGGCCTTAGTGTATCACCGAGGCGATCGTTGGGTCTCCCTCCGCGATTAACCGCTCCCTACTCGCACGCCCCCCCTGAGACATCGGGCTTGCCCGGGGAAGCGATCATGATTGAAACTGAGTGTAATAACGTTGAACGGAGTGAGAATCACCCGTCGCTACGCACTGTGTTGGCAGCCATTGAGTCTATGCATGTGTCCGTTGAGTACCGTATTCAGAGGATGATGGAGCGCTTGGATGAGATTGAACGGATTGGACCGGACCCTACACCACTACTAAAAAAAGATTCAACCGAGACACCCAATATGGCCACTCTGATGAAGAACATAGACCCCCTATCGTATGCGGAACCGGTTCAGTGTTTTGGATAATCTGCATAAGCCTGAAGACACCAAGAGACTGTTTAACTCCCGATCGCTGCCGACTATGGAAGGACTAACCGATGTACCCACTCCAGAAACTTTTTACGAATACTGTTCTTGGAATGAAACTGCGCCATTTCCCTGTGCATCTGCGCAGCTAAGATGGCGGACGATTCAACGTTGGGAGTCGATGATGGGGAAGGGAGTATCAGGATCAGACAATGTCTACGGCATTATTGTGTTGACACTTCGTCTTGCGTTACATCCTATTGCAGTCTTATTATACGCTGACTGTTCGGTGGAAGAGGTGGTTTATCCGGAGGGGACACATGTGTCTGATCGGGAGGGGCAGGGGTGAGATCGAGGGACTGGGCTTGACTTAAGTATTGATGGGCATGGGATCTGTTAAACTTAGGATATAGGGAGGCTGGGCGGTGTTTCAAGATCCCCTTGTTGAGACGCATATTTGTCATTTGATAGTTTTTTTTTGATTCCGCTTTGGGGATCCATGGTCCGGGCGGGGCGGGGGGAGGGGCGACCGGGAGCCTGTACAAATATGCCCTCCTCCACTTCTCTTTTCTACCTTGGTAGATTCTTCTTCATTTAGAAACTAGTTAGTTGGGGCGACAGGCACACTGCTACTGGGGGTTAGGCGATAGCCGTTTGCAGGGGTGCAGGGTGGGGGGGAGGGGTTTTTTGTTTTCTTTTTGTTATCGTCTATATGGTTTCTCCTTTTTCTTTTCTCAACTTTGCCTCTATTCGTAATATGAGCGTAATATCCTGGCTTTGATTCTTAATTTCTTGTATCTGGTTGTCATGATTCTCTTGCTGCTTCGATTTCATGGATGGAAAGGTACTGAGAACCCGCACTAAGATTGTTGACTGATTATATTGCTGCATTTTTTGTGTTGGGCGTAATTGTGCGAGCCTCGCAAGTATACTAGTTGCTCTATGTCAATCCTGTTTTTGTACCAATCCACCCTTTCAATACGGTATGTATGTATGGCACCAGATATGTTCGTTTAATTTGTTTTAAAACAATAAAAAGATTTATAAAAAAAAAAATTAAAAAAAGATTGAGGAAGAATACATTGTTATTTATATTTAGCTTTCGTTGCCACTTAATTGAGACTTTAGTCAGATCGTCGGGCATTAAACTATTAAAGAATTCATAGATTACGCCAATGCGTGGGGGGCGGGGGAGGTAGTTGAGCAAAATTTCCGAATAAGTTCACATTTAGCGAAGCCAAAAGGTCCCCCTGTCTTAGGTAAGAAGAAGGACTTGATTGCATGGTATTTAAAGGTGTCCCTATTGTTCAGGCTAAAAAGAGATTGGAGTTCCTCAAAGGACAAAACTTTTCGGACAAACAAAGGTCCCCTAACTTCTTTACCCCCTTATCTGCCAGTTTTGAAAATACGAGGGTCCAAAGATATCCGGTAGATTTGGATTATTCTTAATATGGGTATAAAAATTCAATCTGCCAATTCCTAGATTTCTACGTACAGCAGAGAAAACCTTGTAAGCTCCTAAAAGGGACTTAAATTTGACCCTTCTATAAAATCCGAATTCCAGCTGACACCACAAACAGCCCCAGGCGTTGGGGCCAAGTAAAAGTTCGAAAGGTGAGGGCAGCCCTGAAGCGGGAGTTAGGGGTGAATCTTGCATCAGAATGGGACATGATTGCAGGACGGTAGCACCGATAAAATATTTTTAGATTGGGGAAAGCCCAACTCCCTCTTTCTCAGGGTAAGGACAGAAATTTGTATGCCTTCCTGGGTTGAGAGAAGGCCCACACGAACTGAGAAAACAACCTGTCAAATCTTGAAAGCGTGCCTTGTTAAATTTTAAGCACGTTGCAAAGACCAACGATAGAAAGGTGTAAGTTATTAAGAGGGCTCAAGTCTTTTCTTGTCTCTGACACAAGAGGATACATATTCTGGCCAGCAATCAGGTCAGTATCAGTCGAGATTTCTACCCATAGACATTTAGCTTTTGCCACAACTCTTTTCTTATTCTTGTTTATTATAATTTGAGTTTTTCCTTTGTTCAGTTTATTCCCGGATACAACACTGAATAAATTAGCCTCTACCTCGATTGTAGGGATGGCTTTCTCAGGATCCGGTGTAACCAAAGCTAAATCATCGGCGTAGGCCATGAGCTTAGTTACTAGGCCAAATAAACTAATAGCCTGATTTCCTTCAAGTTTTTTGATGAGCGGGTCAATCTACATGGCAAAGAGTAGTGGAGAGCAGGGACAACCTTGTCGGGTCCCCCACAAGATCTTTATTTGCTCTGTCAATGACCCGTTGATAGACACCCTAGCAATAGGAGTGAGGTATAACGCCTTAGTGGCCTGGATGGCTTTAGGCCCGAAATTCATTCTCTGCATGACGCTCCAGAGAAAATTCCAGGGGACCCGATTGAATGCTTTTTCGGCATCAAGGAGTATTACAGCCATCGGGTCCCCAGAAACATGTGCAGCGTTAAGCATAGTAATGACTCTCCGAATGCTCGGTGGTGCCCTTGGCGGGTATAAAATTGTGCTGCCACCTGGAGACAAGACTTTCAATTTTAGCCAAGTGTCGTGTGGCAAAAATGTTGGCGTATATCTTTGAGTCACAATTTATAAGGGTGATTGAGTGGTACTAACCCATTTCTATTAGTGTTTTGTCTTTTTTAGGGAAGACAATAATCCTAGCTATGGACCACGATTGAGGGGTGTTGCGCCATTGAAGATTTGTGCCACTACAGCATTAAAAGTATCTTTGATTTGGCAGAGAAAAACCTTATAAAATTCAACTGGAATGCAGTCGGGCCCGGCCGCTCTCCCGTCAGGTAGATTAGTCAAAGCCTTAGCAATTTCAACCCATGTGGGAGGATGCTCAAGTTGTTCCCGCTCCTCTCTGCTGAGGAGTGACAACAGAATCGGGTCCAAATAGTTATTAAGGGAAGATGGCCCATCTACTTGAAATGCAGAATCTTCCGCGGAATATAAGCACTGGAAGAATTCGCAGAAGGCAGAGTGAATGTCTTCGGGGTTGCTGGTTATGACCCCAGAAGAGGTTCTAATTTTGTGAATTTCATTAATGGTGCTCTGTTGCCTAGTTCTAATTGCCAGCTGGTGGCCAATCTTTTTGCTGCCCTCAGATGCATTTTCACGAGCGGCAGCGCACTTGGAAGCTGCTTTCTCTGCAAAAATTGAACAAATCTCGTCCCTGGAAGTAGCCGTTGCCAGTTCTGCTGGATCTATCTCCCCCTTGGACTGGTCTACAGTGATCAGGTTTTCCTCAGCTTTCACTAATTTTGCGTGTAGCTCCACCAGCTGAGCCTTCTCCTGCCTATTTTTCTTCAATGAAAATTGTAAAGTTTCACCTCGAACACTGGCTTTTAAACGTGTCCCAGACTACCATCATGGGAGCTGAGCCAAGATTTATATCCAGAAAGGTCTGAATCCACTGTTTAATATAATTCTGATAGCCCTCGTCCAATAGGCGTGCTCTCTCAAAGCTCCAGGGTGAGATTTCCTTGCGGGTAATCAGACCCCAGATATTAAGGCTTAAGGGGTTATGATATGATAAGATGTGGGGAAGCATACCAATTTAAGCTATGGAGAACAGTTTAGCTACTGGAGGCTGGTAACTGCCTCCATCCTTGGGGGGGGCCCTCCTCCGGCAGATTTGTTTATTGTTTTTTTTAAGGCCCTCAGTCTCTCGTCTTATTTTAGGAATTACTTCAACATCAAGAGGGGGAGGTGCTGCATTAGGGGGACCATCTCCAGGATTAGCTGATATTTTACCTTTTGCACCCCGGACTCCACGCGACACCATGCTCCGTTCACCCGTGAAGGAAACAGCCAGCAGCCTAGTCAAGGGAAGAAGCCGAGCCACCAGAAGGAGCAGCCAAACATCGAAAAGCACAAGAAGGTTAACAGCCATGCTCCAGCGTCCAGGAGGGAAAAGCAATATCGACCCGGCTCTGATCTTTCAAAGGAAAATCCGTGCTTCGCGGCACCTGCTTCTCGCGCCGTCTCCTGGAGCAGTCAGTGTTCTTAGCGGAGGACGAGTGTCTACAGCTGCATCTGTAAGCAGCAAACCGGCACAGACTGATCCCAGCACAGCAGCGTCTCCAGGTCAAGCCGCATAGCCGACGGCAGAGTAGACTCGTGGCACGTGTGGCGGTGAGGCAGGGAATCACAAAGGCACCATCTTGCTCTCTAAGGTTGGTATTTCCTTCCGAGATATTGGTTTGCAATTAAAAAAGATGCCCAGGGGGGCGTGTCCAAGTTGGCCGAGGTGTAAAACGGGGGCGAGGGGTGGGGGGAAGAGTCCCCACTGCTGCAGGCCTTCAAGGAGAGCTTGTTCAGCACCCTCCACAAAGTCTTTGCAGAACTTAAGCGCGACATTGCCACGGATATCAAGATCGACAAGATGTTGCTGCCCTCGACTAGAGGCTCGACTCAATGGAACAGAACCACTATGCCCATGAGGAGGAGTTGGAGGGTCATCACTGGGAACTCCTGGAGCTTCGTGACCAGAACACAGAGCTGCGGTACCAGGTCGAAGACTTGGAGAACCGTTCTCGACGCTCCAATATACAAATTAAGGTTGTGTCAGCCCAGGCCATCTCGGCAGATCTGGAGGCCTTTGTTATCCGGCTGTTTAAGCACGTGGAGCCCGCACTAAAGGATCAAGTAATTATGCTGGATCGGACCCATCGAGCGAGGAGACAGGCAATCACCCCGGGTCAATCCCAGGATATACTCACATGTCTACATTACTACAACCAGAAGGAAATAATGTCTGCGATCAGAGACCTGAGAACCATCGACTTTGAAGGACATAAGACTGGGCTCTACCAGGAACTATCTCCAACAACGTTGCAACACCGCAGGGCCCTGAAGCTGCTGACCGACTTCCTTCGAGCCCAGGAGATCCGCTATAAATGGGGCCAGCCTTTTCGCCTGCAGTTTTCATGGAAGGAGGAGGTGAGGTCAGTCCGCACCCTAACAGATGCGCGTGCAATACCGGAGATGCGGGACCTGCGCAGACCTTCCTCTCCGGGTCGCCAACACGTGCGCCATCGGACGGGGGTTGTCGGGTGCGCACTCATCCAAACGTGAGCGGAATAAGCCGACAGAAGCAGATAGCAGGGAGGAGCATGCACAACTCCTCCAACATTTGCAACATGAGGGTGTAGCCGGCCATTGACAAGCCGACTCTACCAGTATTTACTCCCCATTAGAGGACCGCGGCCCTTCGGACCACGGAAGGCTGGTCCTGGCTGGGGCGGGACCCAAAGACCTATCAATATAGCCTGCCGGCAGAGTCTCCGGAGAAGACCTTTCCCAACCCATTGTGCTTACCCAGCAGCGACATGGACTCCAAATCTGTGACCAGTTTGGCTCCCGGGTGGGAGATCTTGTTGGACTAACGGTTTATGTTGTATATTTCACTTTCATGTTTTCCTTCCCCTTTCTTTCGAAGAGGTCTGCCCCTGATTTTCTCTGTGGGGGGATTGCTGGACAGCGAGGTACCCGGATGGGTGGGACACGGGAGGTGAGGACGTGAGATATGGTGTCTATAATTAGCTTTAATGTTTGGGGCCTCAATTCCCAGCTAAGCGGTTAGCGGTACTCATTTCTTAAAGACGCTAGGTGTGACATATGTATGTTGCAGGACATCCACCTGGTCCAGCAGGACTGGCGGAGTATGTGCTCCCCCTGGCTTGATCAGCAATATTTTTCTTCCGGAACTAGCAACTCGGCGGGGTGGCCATCCTGCTCGCCACTCATTTTGTAGGGAAGGTGTCTTTGCAGATGTCCCAGGCCCCCTGTTAGCACTGCATGTGCAGATTCGGGGTATCAGGTACACAGTAGCCACTATCTATGCCCCCAATGACAAACATGAATGGTTAATCAAAGACGCGCTCTGAGCCATCTGATATCAACGCCGGGCAGGGAGCTGGTGGTGGGGGGTGACTTTAATGTCACAATTGACGGGCAACCCAACAGATCCCATCCCCAGGAGGGCCAGACAGGGGGGGACTTATCCCAGGCACCAGGGGTTGGCTGGCTGACGCAGGCCTCATCGACATTTGGCGTCACATGCATTTTATGGAGGCTAAGTACACATTCTTCTCTGCGTCGCACCAAACATGTACGCAAATCGACTATTTTCTTACCACACCAGCAATAACTAAGGCCACAATGGCTGTTAATATTGGAGCCGCCACCCTTTCAAACCATTCGCCCATTAGCCTTCGATATTGACCTGCGCTGCGAACACTAGTTCCCCAGCGCTGGGGTCTCAACGCAAAACTCCCCACATACGAGCAGGTACGCCGGTCCACTCTAGCGACATTGTCCACCCTCCTGGAGAACAATGACTCAGCCGAGATGGCCATAGCTACACTTTGGGACATACTGAAGATGGTCTTACGGGGCCACTTTATAGGTGTTGCGACGAGATACAATAGGGAATGGCAGGACAAGCGAACTCAGCTGGAGGGCCAGATCAAATCGCTGGAAGCAGTGCATGGTCATTCAGGGGACGTAATGGTCAGACGACAACTGGTGTCGGCCCGTAAGCAGTGGCGGGCAATAGATACGGGAAGAGCAGAGTATGCTTTACTCCGGCTGCGCCAGAAATACTATGCTGGAGGTAACAAGGCAGGCACATGTTGGTGCATCGCCTCAGAGCGCAAGTAGTTGACAGGCGGGTACCCGAAATCCATAGAGCCGAAGGCTCAGTTTCCGATACGGATGAGGGTAATGCACACGCATTTGGAGCATTTTATACAGCGCTCTACACAGCTGAGCCATTACGAGACCTGGTGTTGAGGCTTATCTGTCTAGGGTGTATCCACCTGGGGTGGAGGTACCCATATAGAGCACCCTAGAGAAAGACATCACGGTGCAGGAGGCCCTTACAGCTATTCATAGGTTGCACCCGCACAAGGCACCTGGCCCAGAGGGGAGTTTTATAAAACATTTGCATCCCATCTAGCCCCGATACGCACACGCCTATATAACTCCATCCATAACCAGGGAACGCTCCCAGAGACCAAGCGCAATGCTATTATCACGGTAATTACCAAATCTGGCAAGGACCCCAAGAGTGGTGCCTCTTACCGTCCAATATCCTTGTTGAATGTGGATGCTAAAATGTTTACTAGCATGCTAGCACAGTGAATGGCAGATAAGTTCAGGGAATAGTTGACCCGGACCCGCTGGATCTATCCCGGGGCGAGGGTGCAGCGATAACACAACAACTATGTCACCTCCTGGATAAAACTCTGCGCTCCCAGACACCGGCCCTTGTGCTCACGATAGACGCTGAGAACGCGTTTGACCGAGTACACTGGAAGGACCTACACCAGGTGGGATTCGGTCCTCGACTATGTGGGTGGATACAAGCTTGCTATGCAGCCCCACAGGCTGATATTAGCGTCACCGGGATTCAGTCCCTCACTTTTCCTATAGAGGGTGGAACCAGGCAGGGTTGCACCCTGTCTCACCTTCTCTTTGCGCTCTATATGGAGCCGCTAGCCAAATGCATTAGGGGCAACGCAGGGGTGACCGGAATTCAGAAGAGAGGGAGGGAGCATAAGATCATGCTGTATGCCGACGACGTCCTCTTGACCTTCACAAACCAGTCTGCCTCCCTGACGGCAGCCATGACAGAAATCTTGGACTTCTGGCTTGCATCGGTTTTTAAAATTAACCGGCAAAAATCCATGGTCCTGGACCGGTCGCTGCAGGAGACTGAGCGCACACATCTCCGTTAACAGTTCCCATTTCAGGGGCAGAAAACTGGGTTCCATAAATGGTCTCCAGATCCTCCCCACAGTTAAGGCCACCGCAGACCACAACTAGGGACAGCTTCTTACCTGGACACGAACTGACCTTGGCAAATGGAGACCGCAAAACCTCTCCTGGCTGGGGCGCCTGGCTGCCGTCAAAATTACACCATTTCCTAAATTGCTTTATGTGATGCAAACCCTACTGTTACAGCACCGGGCGCGGGTTCTGGACAAGATACAGACTCTAAATTGGGATTTCATATGGGAAGGTAAAAAAGCGAGAATAACCAGATCACAAGCTTACCTTGCACTCGCGGAGAGCGTCTGGGGGTCCCGAACATGTGCAAGCACTACCAAGCAGCCCAACTGCACTATATGGTAGAATGGTCCGGCACACTTACCCAAAAGCATTGGTTATTTATAGACCAGGCCATAGCTGGGATACACATTTTGAAGGTCCCGTAGCTGCCTAACCCACATATGCCCTCGAGCGTATAGGTCTCCCCAGCCACACGGTCAACACTAGGGGTTTGGGACAAGGTGCAGCGGAAAAACATAATATCTCCACTCCGATATCCCCGCAGACCCCCTTAATAGGTAATCCAGACTTTCCCCCGGCGATGCATGGCATGGCTTACAGAGCGTGGCAGGAAGCTAACTGTCAACGGGTGGGGAACTTTTTCTACTTTGAGGGTCTTATGGACTTCGTCACTCTACAGACCTATTACCCGCTTCCGAACTCAGCAAAATGGCAATATTTAGCAGTCACACAATGGGTCACTAGACAGTGGATTCAACCACACGCAGGCAGTCCATTGCTACCCTTTGAGAAGCGGCTTGTCACAAGGAGCTCTGACAAGACATTGCTGTCTGACATATATGCATTTTTGACAAAACCTGCGCAAACCCTGCTAGGGCCAGACGGGAGAGGGAATGTGAATAGTCCTTCTCAGACAAGGAATAGAGTGACATCCTTCACCGCACCCCGCGCTCAACACTACCCGTAAGGAAATGCTCCTCAAAATAGCCCATTATTGGTACCTCACACCAGCAAGAGGAGCTACTTGGGAACCTAGGGAGTAAGGGATGTGCTGGTGAAGTGCAGAAAATGGGGTACGCCTACTCCTCTCCTGTGGCAGTGCCCCAAGATAGGCCTGTACTGGTCGGAAATACTGGACGCGGTTATCACCATGCTTAACACGAACATACCCAGACTCCCCACTTTCATACAGCTAGGCCTCCCTAAACCAATGAAATACCCCAGGGCCAAAGCTATTACCCTCACGTTGGGAGCGGCGAAGCAACTCCTGCTGACCAGATGGGGTACTGACTGGATTCCCTCACATCCTGTTTATAACCTGATATTCTGAGCCAGGCATGTCTTCTGAGGATGGTGCCCATGCAAATTTGCCTACTGGCAGTGTCTGCTGCATCAATAGCTGACTTAAGTCATGTATTTGCCACGTTGTTGCCTTCCTGGACAATAAGCCTTGCTCTTTTCTTGTCCTCTTTGGGGAGTTTGTTAAGAAGCTCCTCTATGTCGCCCCACTGTTGGTGGCCGTATCTGTTAAGTAGTGGGTTGGAATTTGTGATGCGCCACTGTGTTGCCACTTCCTTTTCCATTCTTCTCCCCACCAAGTCCATTCTCTTACTCTCCTTCTCTGGTAGAGGGCCGGTTTTGGAGACTGCATTAGCTCTCCTCCTGGCTGTGGTGACAATAATGGAATCTGGCACTGTATTTCCCTGAATATATTTAGGGTCTTTTGAGGAGGCCTTGTATTTCTTCTCAACCCTGTGCGTTACCCCCTTGCTTGAAGCCGGTTCCTTGAAGGCTTCTTTGCCTTGAGCCAGAATGCTAGGAAGCATTGGTAGGTATTGAGTCCCCTTGATGGCAGTGGCTAGGATTTCCAGGAGGATACATGTGTCTCCTTTTACTTCCTCGAGGGGGGACTTCAAAATGGTCTGCTGCCTTTTTGATTAAGCCCTTGTAGAAAGCTATGTTGTCTGGTGGTGATGCTTTCGAAGGATAATTGCATACCTCCTGCTCTGGGCTTTCGGTGTGGAGATCGTTCTAGGAATCCTCAAAGTTTTCTGAGATTACATCCTCATCAGGTGAGTCCCCGTATTCCTTTGGATCTTCGTTGCGAGGTTCTGGGTTGGGAGTGATTCAAAGATTCCCTCTTCTTCTCCCTCGGCGTCTTCCGCTTCTTCGCCGTCGAGGTTTTCTGGTTCGCCAATCGTGGCTTTTGGGATTCCAAAATCCTTCAGAGACGAGTCAAACTCCTTTTTCGTTTGGAGGAGCATTGCCATTTCGTCCTCAAATCTTTTTCTTTTCAACTTCGAGCGCCCTCTCTGCGTCGGAGGCCGGAGATTTTCTCTTTCGACCCTTGGTTTCGGGATCTCTTGCAATTTTTCCTCCTAGGTAACCTTTGTTTGGGTTCCATAGGGTTATTTTAATCGCGGCTGACCCTCAATCGCCGTTTTGCTCGGCGTCGGGGCTGCCTTGGATTGCGCCTTATGTTTGAGGCCCTTCGGTTCTGACAAATGTATATGGTATCTTATCTTCTCTGTCTTCTTCGTAGGTTTGCTCGCCTTTTTCTGGGCGTGGATTTTTTTGGAGTCCCCTTCTAGAATTTCGAAGTCTGATCCCTCGTGCATCGATTCTGATGGTACTCGTTCTTCCTCGTCACTGGAGAAACCCAGGTCTCTGAGGGATGTTTTCTTTGCGGTCTGCGACATTGTGGCGTAGTGGGCCCCTCTTTGTTTTCGACGGGTTCTGAGAGTTATCAACAGGAACGCCGTGCAGGCCTCACAGTCCTGGTCTGGTGTTCTTTGGGCAGGCAGAGGTTGCAGACGTCGTGTGGGTTGCGTTGAGCGTACTTGTGGAGGCACTTGGGGCAAAACTTGAAGGGGATATTTTCCATGTACCCTACCTCGCCATTTGTGGACCATCGAGGTCCTAGGTGGTGTCGTAGACAGAGCTTTAATCTTGTACCCGGTTATGGCGTCATGAAAGATGCGATTCGTAGCGACTTTCTTTCGATTTTCTTGAAGTTTTTTGGGAAAAATCTAAAACAATAAATACATTTAAAAAAATAATCAGAGCTTCCAGTCTTGCTTCCAGACCCAACTGCGGAAAAAAGATCTGAAGATGGCCACAATGCACATCGACCTCAGACATCACACCAAATTGTGGTCGACAGCGACCAAAACAAGAGGGAAAAAAGACAAAACTCAAAGACAATTCCGGACCCAACCACTAGATGGCGGAATAATGCACAGTATGTGAATCCAGCAAAGGATTCATGCTGCAAAACCATGGGTTATTCCCACCCACTAGCTGGTGCCAGGCATAAATGTGGCACCTCTAGGCACCCACTTCAGAACTCTCTCTGGACCTGAAGAGAACTGAAGGACTGCCTTCGGTCTGTGATTTGAGAGCCCTGAAGACTGGACCATCTCTCCCACTTGTACGCAGAACAAAAAAAGTTATGTTATGTTATAACGCTTTTGTATAGCGCACGGCTACTCGAAAAGAGTGTCCCGGTGCTTTCCACCTGCAACTCAGATTAAAAATAACACAACACAGCAGAAAATAAGAAAAGATCAAAGCAGAAAACGGTGAAAACAACCTAAAGATTAAAAAGCCAGGTCTTCAGGCTCTTCCTGAACTGGAACAAATTGGCAGTGCTGCGAAGCGTGAGAGGGAGCGAATTCCACAGCTGGGGAGCTTTACAGCTGAAAGAGCGTCCACCCGCGCGAGCCTACCTCACCCGCGGGACCAAAAGTGGACCCCAAGGGCCATAAGGCTGACCTCCTGTTAAAGTTACAGAGACATAACAAGCTACCAGAGGCCTTTTACTACAGCTGCCAACTGACCAGTATTTTCCTGCCACCCTAAGCTCCTCCTCTGAGGTCCTTGGGAGCTTTGGAAGTGTACTCCCGTGGTGGATTGGGACTAAATGGACTAAACTCAGAATGTAATATTTTTAACCAGGACAAACCTGGTTAGTGTATCTGACCTGCGCAACCCTCACAGTAAGCGTCAAATTGTGTCTAGGTCCTATTCTTACACAACCATCGACTCTCATTGCCATTTTGTGCTTCCTAGTGCTATTTTTACTTAAACCTTTAAAAAATCATAACTCTGGGTACTCTTACTGGATTTTCGTCATTTTGGTGTCATTTTGTTTATTATACTCTATTCCTCACATTTGTTTTGGGATCATTATTGTTTTGCATTTAGAGTTTATTTCCATGTTGGTACTAAATAAATACTTCACACACAGCCTTTATTTTAAGCCTGACTGCATTGTGACAAGCTACCAGAGGGTGAAGCAGAAGTTTATTTAGTGACTTTAGTGCTTCTCCCGGACAAGGACTGTGGTAGTTATTTGAGGTGGGTTCTCAACCCCCCCCTCCCTATCTAATACTATCAATTGCTTACGTTAAGCCATCAGCTTTGGTGCGTTTCTTTTTATGTGGATAGGCGAATGAGATCACGAAAGGTGTAGTCACTCCCACTGTTAGAGTGGAGAATGACAGGACACTTGGAGGAAAACAGCAAGCAAATTCTCCAATGAAGTCGATTGCTTTTCCTAGCAAAGGCACCACCTGCCAACGAGCATATTATTTTGAGCTAGCACATCGCCCGATTAAACTGTGGACCTCTTCCACTAATCCTTGCACAGAACCACGCAAGACCCTTAATCTGTTAATGGAATCCACTATCCCCAGCCCAGTCTGCCTTGCTTGTTTCCAGAGTGCACTCCATTTTAAGTAGATCAGTGAACGCTTCAAATGTATATTCTGAAAGACTGGAGAGCGCAAAGGCCACCATCTCCCATAACGCACTGAAGCGTCTAGCCAAGAGGCACGTTGCCTAATGTGATCTAAGAACTAGGAGCTCCTTTGAGACTCATGTGTGCAGGGCCCCGAAAACTGCTGCCCTGTCATTTGATTTTTCAGCCCTGTACTTTTTTTGTTGTTGTTTTTACTTCAATGACCTTGACAATCACGGAAGCCCACTCAAGGTGGTCAATGTTTTCTGGTGATGCCAGGGGGTGGACAAAGGATACCCTCTTTCTGAGTGAAAGTGATCTCACCCTCACGACCAAGGTTGTGTGGCGACTTGATTTGAAACCTTGTAGCCAGACTTTTTGTGGGAAAGAAAAGGGAGCGAATTGTGCAGTGTTCCGAAACATTTGCATCTTTGATTTTTTTTGGGGGGGGGGGGGCATTTTTCTTTAATCTTCGGAGGTGGCGCATATGCTTCAGCACAAATATGGTGCAGATCTCCAGGCGACATACACTCATCCCTAAGCAGTATGGTATCAATAAATAGTTTCAGCGGAAAAAATCTGGCCAACGACCACAAGATGGCAGCATTGGAAACATGTGGGAGGATAACACACTCATTTAAGTGCGCTAAAACAATAAGGTGCGGTGTTGCTCTTACCTGCTCGTCGGTAATGGCATACTTTTCTATTTCTTTCTTGGCCTGCAGCAGTTTATTCTGTGATAATAGAGGCAAAAAAGACATCGTCAGCAAGCCTATCGTGCTTGTACCTCACATAATTACAGTGGCAACCTCCCCTCCACTAGAGCAGAGTTCATCGAACAAAACAAACACATTTCAAAGTCCAAAAACACTGTACCTATAATGGAGTTGAATATAGTTAAACCCCCGTCTACGGAATACACGTAGCGACATGAAAATGACTTTCTGCACAGTTTCCCACTAAATCGAGGTTTGAGATTCGGTCACTACAATTCCGACTATATTTAACAATCACAGAAGCAGAAAACCTGAGTCGACACAGCCATCCAACCATTTGTTAATAATTGCAAAATCCATAGTACTCAAATTCAGCTTTCTAGCTTCAATGCGAACCACTCAACTTTCAAGAGAAAGGAAATCAGGAGAAAGCAGCATTTTATTTATGTTGCCATTAAATGAAGTGTCCAAGTTCAGAGCCACTGGAATTATGCAGCACTAGAAGGCTAAAGTATGCGTGTTGGGACGAAGTCTCTGGCATGGTGATGGGCGTGTACCCCTGTCCTGAGTGCCCCAACTACAATGATGCAAAAACAACAGTTGATGGACAGAATGCAGAACAATGTCATACATTCACCCCAGTACAGAGATCTGGGCCTAAATCCATCGGGTTTTTTTGCACTCCACACCACCCCAGTTCAGACATGGCCATATGCAAATCAGCCTTGACCCTGTGCCTCATGGGAACAGTCCAGACCGAACTGCCAAGCCATGTCTTTCTTGGACCGGAATCAAGCATCCTAGGAACGGTTTCTGGCTATCAGCCGTCTTCAGCCAGGATAGCTTGACTCCAGTGGTGTGGAGAGCATGGGACTCACGTCTGAGCATACCCATCCCACTCGGGGTGACAAATGCAAAAACAACAGTTGATGGACAGAATGCAGAACAATGTCATACATTCACCCCAGTACAGAGATCTGGGCCTAAATCCAGAAGTGGGTCCCTTGCTTACTAAGCCACTGGAGTCAGGCTATACTGGCTGAAGACAGCTGATAGCCAGAAACCGGTCCTAGGATGCTTGATTCCGGTCGGGGAAAGACATGGCTGGGCAGTTCGGGCTGAACTGTTCCCAAGACTGATTTGCATATGGACATGTGTGAACTGGGGTGGCTTGGTGAGCAAAATAACAATGGATTAAACCCAGATCTGTGACTGGGGGTGACTGTTTTGCCATTGTGCAACATTCCGTCCATCATCTTGTGTGTTTTGACAACTACAATGATGTCTGGATCCAGGACTGGCCTTAAATCGGATTGACCACGGCAAAGCCATGTGGGGGCCATTGTGGTGTGACGGCAGGAGGTTTGAGGAAGATGAGAGGAGGACAAGGGGTTGATGTGGTGCTAACAATTACACTGGGGTACATTAAGGGCTGATTACAAAGTCTTTACTTAACAGAGCCTGAATGAGACCAAGTGGGATGGGCGAGCTGCTGTTGGCATGACATTAAGTCAGGCAGCGAGCGCTCCGCTGCGCCTCTCAGAATATTTAGCCGCCTGGGCTTAGCTCGCCCTCTCCCAAGGCTGGCACTGCCTGGATCCCTGAAACTGTTTTTTGTTGTAATGGGCAAACACTGACCATGCGTGTGTGCCATAACATAGGCCTGTCTCAGAGATTGCAGTATTTTAGGACTGGAGAGGCGTCAAAAGCGCTACCCTCATAGTGGTGAAACCTACTGCCTTTGCTAGGAGTTTAGCAGCACAAGCGCATTGATGGTAGAATGCCGTGCAGTGTTCAGTAGAAGTGAGTAGGTCCTTTTAGCCTTTGCAGTGAGGTCTACAGGCTCGCTCATTTAAAGTTCTGCTGCTGTGTGCTTAACTCACCCTTGGCCTACATCGGTTTGGTGTGTAGTGCTGTGCAGTGAGTGTGTTATACATGTGCTAGGTATATGTGATCCAGTGAATGGTACAATACATGAAGGATGTAAAGCTGTGCAGCTTGCCTATATTATATGCATGTGCTAGGTGCTTGTGTGCCTGCAACTTATACAATACATGGAGGATGTAGTGCAGTGCAGGATGCATGTATATCATATGTATGTGCTGGGTTTATGTGTGCCTGTCAATGGCACACTACATGGAAGATTCAGGGTCCATTTACTGAGACCCAGGACTAACTGGAGGCATGTTAAGAGGAAAAGGAAGTAACCCAGGCAGATTTGTGGACTGCTGAATTCCTGTGAGCTGGGTGGGACACACTTGAGGAAGGGACAGCCAGGCTCTTCTGTACACTTTAAAGGGTGCTCTTTGATTCAGAGAGAGGTCATTGGGAAGGGGCTTTGATATTTCAGGCAGGAGATAAGGCTGGTTCAGAATCATAAAGGGCAGTACGGAGGCCTTAGGGTAACCTTTTGATAAACAATATTAATGTTGCCGATATGGTGGGTCTAGCAGATTTGGAGTGACGCCTTTCTGGACGCAGGGCATCGGAGAGCACTTCAAAAGGAAGCACCCCCCCCCTAAAATCTCACAGACTCAGAAGCTAAATGATACTTGGTGTCTTAAAATGGACTATAAGTTTGGGAGTTCAATGCCCTACAAATTCTCAACTGTCAAGCAGCCAGTCAGATTGTGCGAGGTGGAGAAGCTCTGCAAGACTCCCGCCTGTGACCAGGACTGGGGGCCAATGACTTTCAGTCTCCCAGCCTGGTGAAAGGACATCATCCAGAGACTTAAAGACCACCTGCCGATGGAGAACCTGTGCCTGACTGCTTGCCACGACCAGCAAGTGTGTCCTATGAGGAAGAGGCGCTGGAGGGAGCGAAGTCCAGTGGTGGATCCTGTCTATTGGATTGCTGTAGTGAGGTGTAAGGAAGCGGCTGCTGCACCGATCGGGTCATCATCAGAGTGCAGGTTGTAAGTTGGTGGCCCAGTATGCCAGGTGGGGCTGCAGTGAAGATTGTTGCTGTGCTGATCTGGTCGTAGCCAGTCTAGAGTGAGGACGGTCATCCCTTATGCCAGGGGGACCACTGGACCAAGGCAAGAAGCGTGGTCTGGTCGAGACCATCACTGTGAGGAGGCAGCTGTAGTAACCCGAGTAGGCCCAAGCTCCAACTGAGGACCAGCAGCATATACGTCGCAACCGCCCCCTCACACCCGTGAGGCGGATCCCAAGTTACTAACCAGCATAGGAGGAGCAGAGGCTCCCCCACCCCCTGGCCGCAGCCACTGCAGGGCCTTTGACTTTATTAAATAGTCAGACTCCTGAGACTCTGACTTCTAGAGGATTTTAACCTGAATGTCAACTATAGTGAGTGCGGAATAACCCCTACCGTTAGCAAGAGGGTGTGGAATTCAGATGCCCACCTATAAACCACTAGAGCCTGACCTCAGGGGCCTGTGTGTACTGTTTGTGAATGTCATATTTTACTTTGCGTTCATATAGAAATATTACTTTTTTAGGTCTCGCCTAGGCAGCGCTTGCGCTGTCGCTTCAAGGTCTGCTGTATCCAGGATATGAAGCTCAGTAATGTCTTGAGTGACAGTCAGGACGTTTACGTATGTTTTATATCTTCCATTGTTGTCTTGCGCAGGGTTCTAGGTTTGCTTCAGGTACTCCGAGTCACGGGCAGTTATCATACGCCTATGGACATGGGCTGTGGACCCGACTATAGTTCTCTCACGTATTGCAGTGGAGGTATTTTTGCATAATCTCCCCAAGGGTACACTATTTCATTCACAGGTGATTCACACGTTATTTTTTTTAGTTGCACAGCCTGGCACGTCATTTTCGGACTCTCTTCTATCATACTCAGCGCTACTTTCCCTTGCGCTATACTTCTGAGATATACGCATGATGTGGCCACTTTAGATCAATTGTGAAATTATTTTCACATAAACAGTCACTTGATTTAGGAGTCTTAACTACTGTAACCATTCTGGATGTTTAGGCAAATTTATGTTACACTGTTTGATTAACAGTCAATGATGCTGCTTTATTAGATACAGGTTTATCTGTAAATTTCCTCTGACGAACGGGGATTGTACACCCAAAATTCATTGGGAGTGACGAATATCCAAGTTTGAATGCATTACTTGACTTACGAATCAACAAGAGTGCTTTGTTGAAGCTTTCATCTTTGATTAAAGCATGTTGAAGATACACAGCTGAATGTAGCTATCATTATTACATTTTCTGCTGTATATTGCAAGATTCTTTGTATTTTGGATAATTTTGTCAATTTAATTTTTACTTGATGTCAAAAGTTTTTGATTAACATTGTGCTGATACACTCACCGCGAGTTTATTAGGTAGTGAGCATTCTAAGACTTGCGTCCTAGAATAGATTTTTCAGTATTGAGAATATGGGCATAAAGTTCCGTCCATTTTCCACCCATCTTTTTAAATGGCTCCTGTCCTTTGTAAATGGTGGCTTTTCATTGGTCAATAGGCTTAGTAGTCCCTCCTTAGTACTGCCTGGTCTCTTTTTGTGACCTCCCATAAGGACACAGCCTGTTACATGTGTTGTCACTCCCTAGGTTTTGTTAAAGTTAGAGCTGTTGGCGTTGAAAATTACAATGTTTTTTACTTTTGCTTTTTTAGGTCTCGGCCTAGTGTACACTGCGCAGCAGTGTCGCGGAGCTGAGATTTTATGTTTACAGTATGTGTTGGACCCGGCCTCATGGCGTGGTCCTACCCCTCCCGCATGGCGGGCCCAGGACGACATCAGTCCTCCTCCGGACCTCGGGCGGCCCCTTCGGCCCGACCCTGCACGCCCCAACACCACAGATCCAGCTACCATCCCGGATCCCCATCATCGGCCTGGCCCCAGCGTAGGCCCATCACGAGGCCGTGCCGGACTCCATCTTGGGCCCCCCCACACCACGACCACGTGGCCTCGGCCCCAGCGAAGCCCCGACATCGAGGCACCAAGATCCACCCAGGTGGTCGAGTGGCCTTTCGACAGATCCCGGAGGGAGAGGAGTTTCGATGGCCCTCCAGCCGTCCCCGGACGGCTAGTATCGATCGCCCTCCGGCCTCCCTGGGCGCTGGCTCCACCCCCCTGCTGGGTGTCTGGACACCATCATCCCGGCCCCTCTGGCCCCCAGGCGCGAGGGTCCGGACATCAAAGGACCTCCGTCCTATATCTGGGGCAGCCCCGGAGTAGGACGCCAGTTGTATTCTGGACTGGAAGCCCTGCTGACGCTGTCACGGCCGACACCAGACGAACTCATCCTTCCTGTAACCTGAACCATCTGAGAGCCTGCTGGCGCTGCCGCGGCCTACCTTGCTGAACCATCTGAGAGCCTGCTGGCGCTGCCGCGGCCTACCTTGCTGAACCATCTGAGAGCCTGCTGGCGCTGCCGCGGCCTACCTTGCTGAACCATCTGAGAGCCTGCTGGCGCTGCCGCGGCCTACCTTGCTGAACCATCTGAGAGCCTGCTGGCGCTGCCGCGGCCTACCTTGCTGAACAATCTGAGAGCCTGCTGGCGCTGCCGCGGCCTACCTTGCTGAACCATCCTGTCAGCCTGCTGGCGCCGCCGCGGCTCGAACCTCTCGGAACCCCCCAGCTCGAGGATTGAGAGCTGTGCGTAGGGCATCCCTTCCTCCACCCAGAGTAAGACTGTCCCGCTACTTTACCCTCCTTGTCCGAGACTTTACGGATCCCTCGATCCAGCTGTATAAACTGCCAAGAACCCTCAACCGTTATTACTTATAAAAGCTTGAGAACTTGACCTCCTGTGTGGTGTCCGTTTGTAGTGTTGTGATTACTCTGCTGTACGATCCTAGGAGGGGCCCTCATCCAGGAGGCCTCTCGGCAACGCTCGGCTACTTCTCGACGGAAGGGTGGACCTAGGGGTGGTCAGTCAGACATCTTCTGCCTCCCCCGGGTCGCCTTTCTAACATTGGTGGCAAGCGCCGGGATCCGAGCCCACGCAGATCGTACAGAGAGTAATTCACTCGCTACCCAGAAAAACCCACTGCGACCATGAGCACAGAATTCCAGAAGGAGAAAATGGAAGACTACAGTCACAAGGAGCTGAAGCAATTCTGCAAAGATCTAGGCATCGCTACCACTGGCTTAAGCACCAAAGAAGATTTCAAATCGGCCCTGCAGGCCTGGGTGGACGCCGGCGAGACGCCACCTCCGAGTGCAGATAACCCGGGCCCGAACGGAGGCCCGGAGGCTCAGCTGAACCCAGCGGGAGAGAGACCCGCAAACCCAAACCCGGGCCTCTCCCACGAAGACGCCCGAGAACGAGAGAGGAACCGGTTCCACGAGCTGGAGCTTGCTCGACTCAGACAAGAAGGAGAGATCCAACTGGCAGAAAGGAAGCTAGCCCTCGAGCAGCTACGGCTAGAAGGAGACCTAGAAGAAAAGCGAAGACAAAGAGACCTCGAGGAGAAGAAACTCCTGCTCGAGCGCGTCCTCAAAGAGCTAGAATTTAAAGCCAAGGCAAACGAGACTGCCACCTCCGGGGGTAAGACCTCACCTCCCCCGGTGGACACAAAGGTGCACATACCCAAGGATGTCGTCAAAGAGTACTATAAGAACGACGACATCCAGCAGTGGTTCAAAGCTTACGAGGTCGCCATGGCCGCCCATCGAGTACCCCTCAGGGACTGGGGTGCCGGCCTGTGGGGAAAGTTTATCAACGAAGGGAGAGACGCCCTGCTGGAGCTCCCTGATACCGAGAAGACCTCGTACGAGCACATGAAGACCGCCCTCCTCACGCGCTACGGACTCACCCCCGAGATGTACCGGCAGCGATTCCGAGACTGCAAAAAAATCCCCGGTACCACATGGGTGGAATACGTGAACTATTACAGTCGAGCCTTCGAGGGGTGGACTCGGGGCTGCCAGGTCACCACCTACCAGCAGTTAGTCGACCTCATTCTATGGGAACACCTGTCCAATAACTGTTTCGTCGAACCCCGGCAGCACCTCCTCGACAGCAAATTGGCTGAGCCCCGAAAACTCGCTGTCGAGGCAGACCGATGGGCGAGCACCCGAGTCCCCCGGAACACGATGGGAGATTACGGCCGGGGGTCCCCGGGGAACCACCGACCACGAGGTGGCGGAGTAGGCCAGAGCCGGGGTCGAGACGCCCCCAAGGGGTCATCCCCTACCTCCACGTCGCCAACCCTGGGCTGGAGAGGGGGCCCCCCAGCCAGGCCGGGGCCCCGCCCGAACGTTATGTGCCACAGATGCCAGCGACAGGGTCATTATGCGAATGACCCCCTCTGCCCGATGAACCAGCGACCCGGCACCACCGGGCCCCCAGCCCGCCAGATCGCGGCAGCTGCCCTAGGTGAAGAAAGAAGTGAGGAAGAGGACAACGACCACGAGCAGGCCGAGTGGGAGCCCGCCGCCATGACCTTAGCCTGCCTGGGTACGCACGACATGATCCCCCGAGGGCCGATCCCCGGCAACACCCAGAAGTACCGCCAGTGGGTCACCATCAATGGTCGCCGGACCGAAGCCCTCCGTGACACTGGGGCCAGCGTGACAGCGGTCCGCTGCCATCTGGTGACCCCGGAACAGATCCTTCCTAACGTCCTGTGCCCAGTCCGATCCGCAGATAACTCTGAGACTATGTGTCAGATGGCCCGCATCCCCTTCGAGTGGGGGGGGAGTGTCGGGCGTGCTGAAAGTGACTGTCCGCGACGATGCCCCCGTGGACTGCCTCCTTGGGAACGACCTGGAAAGTTCCCCATGGGCTGGCGTCGAACGAAGAGAGCACCTGGGGATGCTAGGCCTTCCCGAGTGGGTCTGTGCGACCACCCGCTCCATGTCCGCCCGAGCTTCCGCCCCGGCGGTGGAGGCTCCAACCGAGGAGACAGAATGGCTCGCACCTCCACCACCCTTCGTCCCCGAGGACGCCGACACCGAGCCCGGCCCCCACGGGCCCGACCAAGAAGGTCTCACCGAGCTCAACCACCTCCCGGAACTCGCTCAATGGCGCCAAGAAGGTGGCCCCACCCGCGAACAGTTCCGGCAGGAACAGAAAACCTGCCCCTCCCTCGAGGGGATGCGACAGCAAGCCGCTACGCAAGCCGCTGGAGACCCCGCGGGGTCCCACTGGGTCTACTGAGACAACCACCTCCTTTACAGTGAGCAGAAGATTGCCGAGCTAGGGGCCGGCCGGGTGCTGGTTGTACCCCTCCGGTTCAGAGACTTCCTCCTAACCTTAGCACATGATGTGCCCCTCGCCGGGCACCTGGGGCAGGACAAAACTTACAGCCGCCTGGTGACCCATTTCTACTGGCCAAAAATGCGCACTGATGTACAGAACCACTGCAGGACCTGCCCGACCTGTCAAGCCAGCGGGAAGAGCGGGGGGAAGTCAAAGCCCCGCTCCAGCCGTTCCCTGTGGTAACCACCCCCTTCGAGCGAGTGGGAATAGACATCGTAGGGCCCCTGGACCCTCGCACCTCGCAGGGGCACCGCTTCATCCTCGTCCTGGTGGACCATGCCACCCGCTATCCTGAGGCCATCCCTCTCCGAACCATCACGGCCCCCGTGGTGGGCCGAGCACTCATGAGCATCTTCTCCCGAGTCGGCTTCCCCCGCGAAGTCGTGAGTGATCGGGGGTCCAACTTCATCTCGAAGCATATGCGGTCCCTATGGCAACAGTGCGGGGTCGCATATAAGTTCACCACCCCGTATCATCCCCAGGGAAATGGACTAGTGGAACGCTTTAACAGGACACTGAAGGGAATGATCAAGGGCCTAGAAGAGCCCCTCCGGCGCAAATGGGATGTCCTGCTGCCCTGCCTCCTATTCGCCTACCGAGAGGTACCCCAGAAGTCCCTAGGGTTCAGCCCTTTTGAACTATTGTACGGGCACCCGGTCCGAGGCCCCCTCAGCCTGGTCAAGGAGGGCTGGGAGACAGCCGTTCGAGATGCCCCACCGGATGTCTACCGATACCTCCTGACGCTTCGCAACCAGACTCGGAAGTTCAGGGAACTTGCCGAGGCCAACCTAGAGGCCGGCCAGGAGGAAATGAAGCGCTGGTATGACCAGAACGCCTCGTCCATCGAGTTCGAGCCGGGCCAGCAAGTCTGGGTCATGTCCCCGGTTGAACCGTGTGCCCTCCAGGACAAATGGACGGGGCCCTTCAAGGTGGTGGAGCGCAAGAGCCCCGTCACCTACCTGGTAGACATGGAGTCCCCCAGGAACCCCCTCCGGGTTCTACACGCTAACCGGCTCAAGCCGCACTTTGCACGCACTGAACTGAGTCTGCTGCTGGCGACCGATGACGGAGCTGAAGACGACTCCGAGCCACTACCAGATCTCCTCAGCACCACCGAGAAAGACGGCTCCTTCGAAGGGGTCCGGCTCTCCTCTACCCTGACACCAGAGCAGCAACAAGACTGCCGGAAGCTGCTGGGGCAGTTTGCGGATCTGTTTTCCCTCACGCCGGGGGTCACCCGGTGGTGTGTCCACGATGTGGACACCGGAGACAGCCCCCCTGTGAAACAACGAGCTTTTCGAGTGCCCGACCGGGTTCGGGCCTGCATCCAATCCGAGGTGGCCAAGATGTTGGCCCTGGGGGTAGTCGAACCCTCCAACAGTCCCTGGGCCAGTCCCGTTGTTCTGGTCCCGAAAGCCGCTTCCCCCGGAACAGCACCCGAGCTCCGGTTCTGTGTTGACTACCGGGGACTGAATGCAGTCACCAGGACCGACGCACATCCCATCCCCAGGGCGGATGAACTGATCGATCGCCTAGGGGCCGCCAGATACCTCAGCACCTTCGATCTCACGGCGGGGTATTGGCAGATCGGCCTTACCCCTGGCGCACAAGAGCGATCGGCCTTCTCGATGCCAGATGGCCACTATCACTTCAAAGTGATGCCCTTCGGCATGAAAAATGCGCCGGCCACCTTCCAGAGACTAGTGAACCAGGTGCTGGCCGGACTAGAGGAATACAGCGCCGCCTACCTAGATGACATTGCGGTGTACAGCCTTCACTGGGATGAGCACCTGTCCCACCTCTGGGAAGTCCTGACGGCCCTCCGGCGGGCCGGACTGACAATAAAAGCCAGCAAATGCCAGATAGGCCAAGGGTCCGTGACCTATCTAGGACACCAAGTAGGGAGCGGTCAAGTAGCTCCCCTCCAACCCAAGGTAGATGCCATCCGGGCCTGGGAGCCCCCGGTCACCCAGACCGCCGTCCGAGCCTTCCTGGGGCTCACCGGATACTATCGGCGATTTATAAAAGACTACGGGAGCATTGTGGGGCCCCTCACCGAATTGACCTCCAAGAGATTACCCCAGAAGGTGCACTGGACTCCTGCGTGCCAGACAGCATTTGAGACTTTAAAGACTGCCATGTGCACCGCCCCTGTGCTCCAGGCCCCCGACTACAGCAGAGAGTTTGTAGTCCAAACCGACGCCTCGGAGCACGGCATCGGGGCGGTCCTGTCACAAGTTAACCCCGAAGGAATCGACCGGCCTGTGGCCTTCATCAGCCGACGCCTCCTGGCAAGAGAACAGCGGTGGAGCACCATCGAGAGGGAAGCCTTTGCCGTGGTGTGGGCACTCAAGAAGCTCCGGCCTTACCTCTTCGGTACCCACTTCCGAGTCCAGACCGACCACCAGCCCCTGCGTTGGTTGATGCAGATGCGGGGAGAAAACCCGAAACTGCTGCGCTGGTCCATTTCTCTGCAGGGGATGGATTTCACTGTGGAGCATCGCCCCGGCAACGACCACGCCAATGCCGACGGCCTGTCCAGATTCTTCCGCCTCGGCGAGGAGAATCCCCAAGAACATGGGTGACTCTCCCCTGCCTTCAGCTGGGGGGGATGCGTGTTGGACCCGGCCTCATGGTGTGGTCCTACCCCTCCCGCATGGCGGGCCCAGGACGACATCAGCCCTCCTCCGGACCTCGGGCGGCCCCTTCGGCCCGACCCTGCACGCCCCAACACCACAGATCCAGCTACCATCCCGGATCCCCAACATCGGCCTGGCCCCAGCGTAGGCCCATCACGACCTAAGCACGAGGCCGTGCCGGACTCCATCTTGGGCCCCCCCACACCACGACCACGTGGCCTCGGCCCCAGCGAAGCCCCGACATCGAGGCACCAAGATCCACCCAGGTGGTCGAGTGGCCACTCGACAGATCCCGGAGGGAGAGGAGTTTCGATGGCCCTCCAGCCGTCCCCGGACGGCTAGTATCGATCGCCCTCCGGCCTCCCTGGGCGCTGGCTCCACCCCCCTGCTGGGTGTCTGGACACCATCATCCCGGCCCCTCTGGCCCCCAGGCGCGAGGGTCCGGACATCAAAGGACCTCCGTCCTATATCTGGGGCAGCCCCGGAGTAGGACGCCAGTTGTATCCTGGACTGGAAGCCCTGCTGACGCTGTCACGGCCGACACCAGACGAACTCATCCTTCCTGTAACCTGAACCATCTGAGAGCCTGCTGGCGCTGCCGCGGCCTACCTTGCTGAACCATCTGAGAGCCTGCTGGCGCTGCCGCGGCCTACCTTGCTGAACCATCTGAGAGCCTGCTGGCGCTGCCGCGGCCTACCTTGCTGAACCATCTGAGAGCCTGCTGGCGCTGCCGCGGCCTACCTTGCTGAACCATCTGAGAGCCTGCTGGCGCTGCCGCGGCCTACCTTGCTGAACCATCTGAGAGCCTGCTGGCGCTGCCGCGGCCTACCTTGCTGAACAATCTGAGAGCCTGCTGGCGCTGCCGCGGCCTACCTTGCTGAACCATCCTGTCAGCCTGCTGGCGCCGCCGCGGCTCGAACCTCTCGGAACCCCCCAGCTCGAGGATTGAGAGCTGTGCGTAGGGCATCCCTTCCTCCACCCAGAGTAAGACTGTCCCGCTACTTTACCCTCCTTGTCCGAGACTTTACGGATCCCTCGATCCAGCTGTATAAACTGCCAAGAACCCTCAACCGTTATTACTTATAAAAGCTTGAGAACTTGACCTCCTGTGTGGTGTCCGTTTGTAGTGTTGTGATTACTCTGCTGTACGATCCTAGGAGGGGCCCTCATCCAGGAGGCCTCTCGGCAACGCTCGGCTACTTCTCGACGGAAGGGTGGACCTAGGGGTGGTCAGTCAGACATCTTCTGCCTCCCCCGGGTCGCCTTTCTAACAGTATGGGGGCTTGAACCTGCCTCTCTTCTCCATTGACTGGCTTCCTAAACAGAGGCCAGCCATTGGAGGAGAGGGGCATCACTCCGTTCAAGCCCCGTTTTTTTGGATTCGGGGGAGTGTTTTTTGCAGTTTTTACCTCCGTGACTTCACCCGTCACTCAACAGCAAAAACCACGCTCCCGAATGCGAAAATGGCGGCGCTTTTCTGACGCCATTTCTGCCCGACCGCCGCAAGAAGTCGAGAAGCTGCTGAGTCCTTCGGTGAGTGCTCGCTTTTCTTGCCTATCTTTCCTGATTGTGCCGTGTTCTTGCCTCTGTCCCCTCATTGTGCGCCTGTCCCCTCTGTTGTGCGTCTGCCCATCTCGTTGTGCTTGCTCCCCTGCCCCCCTCGTTGGTTGTGCCTGCTCTCCTGCCCCCCCTCGTTGGTTGTGCTTGCTCTCCTGCCACCTCGTGCTTGCTTTCCTGCCCCCTCGTTGCTTGTGCTTGCTGTCCTGCCCCTCGTTGCTTGTGCTTGCTCTCCTGCCCCCCCTTGTTGGTTGTGCTTGCTCTCCTGCCCCCCCTCGTTGCTTGTGCTTGCTCTCCTGCCCCCCCTTGTTGGTTGTGCTTGCTCTCCTGCCCCCCCTCACTGGTTGTGCTTGCTCTCCTGCCCCCCCCCCCTCGCTGGTTGTGCTTGCTTTCCTGCCCCCACTCGTTGGTTGTGCTTGCTCTCCTGCCCCCCCTCGTTGTTTGTGCTTGCTCTCCTGCCACCTCGTGCTTGCTGTCCTGCCCCTCGTTGCTTGTGCTTGCTCTCCTGCTCCCCCCTCATTGGTTGTGCTTGCTCTCCTGCCCCCCCTTGTTGGTTGTGCTTGCTCTCCTGCCCCCCCCACGTTGGTTGTGCTTGCTCTCCTGCCCCCCTCGTTGGTTGTGCTTGCTCTCCTGCCCCCCCTCGTTGGTTGTGCTTGCTCTCCTGCCCCCCCTCGTTGGTTGTGCTTGCTCTCCTGCCCCCCCTCGTTGGTTGTGCTTGCTCTCCTGCCCCCCCCCCCTCGTTGGTTGTGCTTGCTCTCCTGCCACCTCGTGCTTGCTGTCCTGCCCCCTCGTTGCTTGTGCTTGCTGTCCTGCCCGCTTGTGCTTGCTGTCCTGCCCCCTCGTTGCTTGTGCTTGCTGTCCTGCCCCCTCGTTGCTTGTGCTTGCTGTCCTGCCCCCCCTCGTTGGTTGTGCTTGCTCTCCTGCTCCCCTCGTTGGTTGTGCTTGCTCTCCTGCCCCCCCTCGTTGGTTGTGCTTGCTCTCCTGCCCCCCCCTCGTTGGTTGTGCTTGCTCTCCTGCCCCCCCCCTCGGTTGTGCTTGCTCTCCTGCCACCTCGTGCTTGCTGTCCTGCCCCCTTGTTGCTTGTGTTTGCTGTCCTGCCCCCTCGTTGCTTGTGCTTGCTGTCCTGCCCCCCCTCGGTTGTGCTTGCTCTCCTGCCCCCCCTCGTTGCTTGTGCTTGCTCTCCTGCCCCCCCGCCTGTTGTGCTTGCTCTCCTGCCCCCCCTCGTTGCTTGTGCTTGCTTTCCTGCCCCCCCCCTCGTTGCTTGTGCTTGCTCTCCTGCCCCCCCTCGCTGGTTGTGCTGGCTCTCCTGCCCCTCCCCATCGTTGCTTGTGCTTGCTCTCCTGCCCCTGCCACCTCGATGCTTGTGCTTGCTCTCCTGCCCCCCTCGCTGGTTGTGCTTGCTCTCCTGCCCCCCCCTTCGCTTCTTGTGCTTGCTCTCCTGCCCCCCCTCGTTGATTGCGCTTGCTCTCCTGCCCCCCCATCGTTGCTTGTGCTTGCTCCCCTGCCCCCCGCTGGCTGTGCTTGCTCTCCTGCCCCCCCTCGCTGGTTGTGCTTGCTCTCCTGCCCCCCCCCTCGCTGGTTGTGCTTGCTTTCCTGCCCCCACTCGTTGGTTGTGCTTGCTCTCCTGCCCCCCCTCGTTGGTTGCGCTTGCTCTCCTGCCCCCCCTCGTTGTTTGTGCTTGCTCTCCTGCCACCTCGTGCTTGCTGTCCTGCCCCTCGTTGCTTGTGCTTGCTCTCCTGCTCCCCCCTCATTGGTTGTGCTTACTCTCCTGCCCCCCCTTGTTGGTTGTGCTTGCTCTCCTGCCCCCCCACGTTGGTTGTGCTTGCTCTCCTGCCCCCCTCGTTGGTTGTGCTTGCTCTCCTGCCCCCCCTCGTTGGTTGTGCTTGCTCTCCTGCCCCCCCTCGTTGGTTGTGCTTGCTCTCCTGCCCCCCCCCTCGTTGGTTGTGCTTGCTCTCCTGCCACCTCGTGCTTGCTGTTCTGCCCCCTCGTTGCTTGTGCTTGCTGTCCTGCCCGCTTGTACTTGCTGTCCTGCCCCCTCGTTGCTTGTGCTTGCACTCCTGCCCCCCCCCCTCGTTGGTTGTGCTTGCTCTCCTGCCCCTCCCCATCGTTGCTTGTGCTTGCTCTCCTGCCCCTGCCCCCTCGATGATTGGGCTTGCTCTCCTGCCCCCCTCGCTGGTTGTGCTTGCTCTCCTGCCCCCCCCTTCGCTTCTTGTGCTTGCTCTCCTGCCCCCCCTTCGCTTCTTGTGCTTGCTCTCTTGCCCCCCCCTCGTTGGTTGTGCTTGCTCTCCTGCCCCCACCCTCGTTGATTACGCTTGCTCTCCTGCCCCCCCCTCGTTGGTTGTGCTTGCTCTCCTGCCACCTCGTGCTTGCTGTCCTGCCCCCTCGTTGCTTGTGCTTGCTCTCCTGCCCCACCTCGTTGCTTGTGCTTGCTCTCCTGCCCCACTCGTTGCTTGCTCTCCTGCCCCACTCGTTGCTTGTGCTTGCTCTCCTGCCCCCCCCTGTTGGTTGCGCTTGCTCTCCTGCCCCCCCCTCGTTGATTGTGCTTGCTCTCCTGGCCCCCCCTCGTTGATTGTGCTTGCTCTCCTGCCATCTCGTGCTTGCTGTCCTGCCCCCTCGTTGCTTGTGCTTGCTGTCCTGCCCCCTCGTTGCTTGTGCTTGCTCTCCTGCCCCCCTCGTTGCTTGTGCTTGCTCTCCTGCCCCCCTCGTTGCTTGTGCTTGCTCTCCTGCCCCCCCTCGTTGCTTGTGCTTGCTCTCCTGCCGCCCCCCTCGTTGGTTGTGCTTACTCTCCTGACCCCCCCCTCGTTGGTTGTGCTTGCTCTCCTGCCCCCCCTCGTTGGATGGGCTTGCTCTCCTGCCCCCCCTCGTTGGTTGTGCTTGCTCGCTCTCCTGCCCCCCCCTCGTTGGTTGTGCTTGCTCTCCAGCCCCCCTCGTTGGTTGTGCTTGCTCTCCTGCCCCCCCCTCGTTGGTTGTGCTTGCTGTCCTGCCCCCTCGTTCGTTGTGCTTGCTCTCCTGCCCTGCTATTGGCATTGTAAATGACAATGTCATTTATTTGTGTTTTAAAAACAAAAACTTAAATAAAAATAATGTCATGAGCAATGCCAATAGCTCTAACTTTAAGAATGCCGAGACCATTGCATTGTAAATGCTTGTTATACCATTAGCAATAGTGGTATAGAAATATAACTCCACTGTAAGCTGCATATAAAAAAACTAACGTAAGAAACATTGTAATTTTCAGCGCCAGCAGCTCTAACCGTAACAAATGCAAGACCTATTTATTGCAAATGCTTGTTCATTAAAGGATGTTTTTGACTGGACAATCATGAATTGCTGCTTTTGAACATATTTTGAGTTCTGACCCTTTGTGTATCTAAGATACCACGTGCATAGGGTCACTGGAATCAAGCTATACCTGGTGGATGAGCCATAAGAAGTGCAAAACCGGGCCTGGATTGCTTGTGTTCTGGTTCAGGGAAAATTTGGGCTGGCAGGTCGGGCTAGGAGCAATGTGAAGACAGGTTTGCATATGGCTGGGTCCAAACTGGGTGTGCAAAACAACAATGAACTGGGATGTGGTGACGAGCAATTTACCAGTGGCTAAGCTCAATTCAAGCATTCCATCCATCACTTTAAGTTAAAAACAACCTCAGCCCCAAGTTTCGGCACAGCGCTATATTGAATGAGGTAATACTTAGTCCTAAGGACGTAACTCATTAGAGTGGATTGGTTTCCTGTGAACGGCCACTAGTGGAAGAAGCTGTGGATATAGTGGAGATTAACCCTGAAACTCCGTCTGTGGCAGTACATGAAACATCTGGGGACGGCAGCACAAAAACTATTGCTTCAAACCCACCACGACAAACTAAAAGGGAAAGGAAAAGTGCAAGAAAAAGAAGGAATAAAATCTGCTCAGGCAATTTAGAGAGCTTGTTTCCCCTCAAACTACGGAACAGGATGATCAGGATTGTCTAGGGATGACCCAAATGAGCCCGAAGTCTCAGGGTGCCATCGTGGCCCCATCTCAAGACATTGTTCACAATAAGGCAGCTTCCCTTACAAATCTAAGGGCATCTCATTCCTCATATAACAGACTCTCACTGTTGTACAGCCTCCAACCAGAGGGAACACTTAGAGCCCACCAAGTCAACCGAGAGGACACAATATTACCCACGGGGAAGCTGCAAGAGAAAGAACGCTTGGTAGAAGAATTTAATATACCTCCCCAAAGTGAACAGCCTCTCTTGGAACCCCAGTTGCAGGTAGCAACTATTGGTAGTCAACAAACCGTAAAAAGTGGTGTTGGTCCTCATGAACTTCTTGGTTTAAACAACTCGGGTCAGATGTTGCTGTGGATCCCAGAATTGAAATCGAGGGGTTCTCAAGATATATTAAACCATTCAAACATCTTAAAACTGCTCAGAGCCGTGCCGGGCCTGGCCCATGCAAAGTCCGTTGACATTTTTTCTATTAAGTTTCTGCCTGCAAGAAGACGTCAGCTTGCGGATCCGACTTTAGTCACCTTCTCATCCTTTGTGCTTCCGGCTGCGATTCTGGAAAAGAAAAAACACCTAAAGGCCTGGGGCATTGAAGTAACAGCCTATCATGGAGATCGATAGCGCCACATATTGCTCGCAGGGCCATTATCAAGTGAGCAGCCGGGGCCCTCTGTGTCTGTATTAAGAGGAGCTGGCGGAAGGGCTTTCCCTGCAGTCTATCACATCAGACTCAGATCTCACCAAAATGTTTGTTAGAGTAACTAATGACAACTGCTGAGCGGTCACAAAGATTGGTTACACTTAACGAGCAGCAATCCTCTTGGAGTTGGTTACCGCAGGCATTGTCTCGAGCCCGGAATGCCCAGACTGATGCGAGGGAAGTCCACCAAAAATAATTCAGAGCGGCCTGGAAGTGTGCTCATGGAACATTAACGGCTTACAGACAAAACTTTCAGACCCAGGTTTCACAGGTTTCCTGCGAACCTTTGATATCTTAATGTTCGAGGAAACTTGGGCGCAGTCGTCTATCCCTCTCATTGGCTACAAGGAATACACAAAATTAGCTGAAAAAAAGAGTGCATATGGGAGGGTAAAAGGGGGTCTGGCAATTTATATAAATACAAACATAATTATTGAAACAGTGGAAGTGTATGTGGATGACCCAAATATGTTGGTAATAAATCCGGAAGGTTGGGACAGTAACCACAAAGAATCAATTATCATCTTAAATATGTACACCAATCCAAAGCAGAAAGCCACATCTTCTAGGAGAATAGCAGCTCATCTATCTCAGTTAGAAGATAGCCACAATAAGGCACAATGGCTAGTTTCCGGTGACTTTAACCTCAACCTTTTTCATTTTCCTTCTGAAGAACATAGCGACGCTGTGGGCCCCCTACCAGAACAAGCAATGCCATCAATCTTACGAAGGGGCAACTCAAGTGAGGAACTCATAAAAGCCTGTGAACTATTGGGCCTGCTGGTATTAAATGGCCGAAAACCATCTGATATTCCACCTGGCTGGTCAAGGGTTTGTGGCGACACGGTCTCAATCATAGACTATACTCTTGTTTCAATGCCCCTTTACCATCAGGTCTGTGATTATAGGATATATCATCGTGTGGAAAGTGACCTCAACCATCAAGTAATCAAGGTGAACACATCCCTGGGCAAACTTGAGGCTTTTCGTACATTGTTGGGAGAGACATACTCAGAAAATCTGAAACGCCTGAAGTGGAGCCCTTGCTCCATCAAGTCATTAGCGCAGGACGGGATCACAAGTCTACAGAACCTAGCCCAATGTGAGCTCAATCCAATAGCGACTTGGGAGACCCTCGCTAATAATATGACTAAAACCCAAAATGAGAGGAGTCACAAGAAGGGAATTCGACTCGATCATGACAAATCGTTAATTCTGCCTGTTCAAATACGGAACATGAGAAAGGAAATAGGCAGAATCTTTCGGCAAGTATGCCAACATCCAGGAGACCCTTACTTACTACAACAGTTCCGTAATGAAAGACAGCAGCTAAAAAAAAGAGATCTGGAAGTACAAACAAGCAAAACGCACGACTCAAAAAGATTTTGGTATATAATAAATCGGAACGAGAAAGGCTTTGCAGCTGCAAATGATGCCAATACCAGTGAGACAGACTGGATAAATTATTTAAAGTCACATTTCAAGAGTGATTTGATTCATCACGCTAGTACCTTCTGCCCAAATAAAACCACTGTGGTACAGCAGAATCACAGCAGCTGAAGTAGAGATGGTCATCAAAAAGTCCCGGGCCGACTGTGCCCCAGGTCCAAATCGGTTACCACAGGCTTTATTTAAACCTCTTTCCCAAAAATGGGCTGGTTTTCTAGCATCAATGTTCAATTTCATTTAGGAAAACAACCTTATTCCCGATAGCTGGAGTGGCTCCATCCTTCATCCCATTTTTAAAAAAGGCCTCGCCTGTTCGCCTAAAAACTATAGGCTAATAGCGCTGATGGATGTTGAGTTAAAATATTTTTCAACGTTAATACTCCACGATCTGGAATTCTGAGCGCATGGCAATGGAAGAATTCCCCTAAATCAAACTGGCTTCCAAAGGGGCCAGGGTACTTTAATCAATCTTATGGCCCTGAGTCTAATCAGGAACAGAGCGAAAGCAACCAGGACACCTCTTTACTTGTGCTTTGTTGACTTTAAAGCAGCTTTTGATGGTGTCCCTCGGGACAAATTATGGGCTAAGCTTCAGCAATGGGGCATCCCATCGAGCATCCTACAAGCAATTAGACTTGTATATTCCAACACCTGGGTCAAAATCAAAATCGGAGACAGCTCTTGCGTATCAAGAAAGGTCCAAACAACTTTAGGCGTAAAACAAGGCTGTGTCCTAGCCCCCTTCCTTTTTAATCTATTTTTGGCAGATCTTTCCACTGAGCTTGACGAACATATTGCCCACGCTCCAACTGTAGGAGGTAAACAATTGTCACATATCCTCTATGCAGATGACCTGGTGTTGTTCAGCAACACACGAATAGGACTCCAAAGACTGCTCGACACTCTGGGAGCTTACACTGAAAAGAACGGCCTGGAAATACATTTTACAAAAACAAGTGTGATGGTGTGCATCGAAATGGGTTGTTAACGGAAACAAAATTGAGGAGGTTAAACTCTACGTATACCTAGGAGTGAAAATAGATTCAAATTCCTCCTTTGTTTCCCAGAAGAAGGCGATTAGGGTGAAAGCGCAGGCCCTTAACTACGGCTTCTCGTCACTGGCCAGATCTATTAAAGGTCTCGATCTAAAGTCCATGGGATGAGTTCTAAAAGCCAAACTGTTGCCAACCCTTGCATATGGAATAGAGATTATGTTGGGTGATGATGCTCTTCTGTTAGAAAAACTAATGATAAGAACATATAAACATATTTTTAGACTCCCCAAGTCGGCTTCTCCGGCGCAAATTCGCCTAGAATTTCTGCTTACAAAACAGACACTCGCTAGGCCGGCGGCGTTCGTAAAGCTGTGTTATAACTTGCGACCAGCAGCAGAAAACACTCTGGCAAATCTAGTCTGGACTGAAATTAACTTGCAAAGGGGCAATGTACTTACAATACATTTTTAGAAAGCAGCATTAAGACGATAGATCTGGGTGACCTTTGGAACTCTAATATCTCTAGGCAAATCTTTAAGAAGCTCGTAAATAAATCTACAAAATTGCAAAGTTGGATGGCAGACGAAGATACCCTGTCAAAACGTCGCCACGGGGGGCTGGTGTTGAAATTATGTTCCACTTAAACGGAATCAGTCTTGCTAGCTGCGCCTTACCACCGGAAGATCAAACAGTCGTTTTTGGCCCTAAGATTTGGAGAAATACCCACGCTAGACATCATGCCAAAATGGAGGATGTCCGGTCAAAGTGAAGACCAGTCTTGCCGTCTATGCCACCAGGGGCCTAAATCTCTGCTTCACATTGTCTGTGTTTGTCCCTCTTTGATGGTTCAACTAAGAGGTCTATTAAGACGGGAGTTCCTTGAACGGGGAATTAGGTCCTGCAGGCATGCACTGGTGGAGTCCATGAACCCAATCAACACCGTGCTCAACATTAGACTGACTCAGTTATTGATCTGTTTTAAGAAAATGATCAGCTAACAGGATATGTGATGTGTAATCTGGAGGTGGTCCCTGAATGTAATCCTAAATTGTGATAACTCGGAAACCCTTAATGTTAACCGAGCACGCACTGTAACTGTGAAGGACGGGCTGCTAGGGACTAAAACTTGTAGTTCCCTATCCCATTAAACTCAGATAAATACTTTATCTATTTTTGTATTATTAATGATGTGAATATTTGTATCATTGATTTTTATAGTGGGTTTCATAGTCCATCTGGCACCGTATTCATAAATTTCTTAGTACTGCTTATAGGCATTTTAATTATATATATTACTGTACGAGAGAAATTTTAGTAATCCGTGCAAAAAAATTGCCTTTTTATACATTCGGGTAACAAATGATTTCTGTTTAGTCACTTTTTTCTAACATAGATTAGTGTGGTATCATGACTAAAATTTATAGGAAGGAAAGTTGAAGAAAGCAAATGGTATGTAGCGTGAAGAGTCGAGGTTGTACTTAATGTATGACATACCTCTTTTATATCCATTTTACTTTTTATTCGTTATGTACTTCTTAACCGTGTGATTTTGTTTATGGTTTTAATTGACTAATAAACTAACCTAAACACTCTTGTGTACACAGTGCATGCGAAACTGACGCAGGGCGTTTTAGTCAGGTTTACTTTTGGTGCTTTTATATCAAGTTCTGGTTTGTACTAATACTGTCAGACCTGAAGCGCTCTTGAAGCAATAGCTGTGTCAGAGGCCAGTGTGCTTTCCCCCTTGGACGGTGTGCCCTTTCTTTTCACATATATGAAAATAGTCAGTATTTCATCAGACAGCTGAAATTTTAAGGCAGAGACTCAGATGTCAAGCCACATATATTAGTGACCTCACTATACAAATTTAAAGAAGTTACAATTAAAAGGAAAAAAGAGGTACTGCTTGTAAACGTTTCCTAGAGCTTTACACTACATGTATACAAGAATGGTATAAATGCCGATTTAAAAGCAAAAATACTCAATTAAAATTGATAAGGCTTAGACCTATTTGTTAGTGAAAACACTTAATAAAGAGCTGGGAATTGTTTCTTCTACTCTGAACACCGAAGCGTCCGTTAATCACACTTTTAAACAAGTGTCTTGAAAGAAACAACACATTTATTAGCAAACAAACAATTGTGAAGTTTCAATCTAAAGGATACATCATTTAACTAAAACATTGCTGATCAACGAAGAATAAATGAGATAAAATGGTATTTCGAGGCACATCTATAATACAATGAACAAACATGTTTTTATTCAGTTTCAGAAACTCAACACATAAATATCTCGCACTATATATAAATGGAGAAAAAGTGTGACGTTACTTACATTTCTGAATGGAACAAACAAAAGACACACACACCAGAAGACATAACTAATGGGATTATATTAGCTACTTCCAGAGTATGTATGGTGTAAACATCCTCCTGTGCTTTGGATTGAAACTTTCACTATTACACAGAAATATGTGTCTAAGCCACAGGGTGCATAGTAGGCTGGGAACGGACATGGGACAACCAGACATCTCACCTTAAGTTGTCCCATGTTAGATGTGAATAGCTGCATTCTTGGAATGCGGATGTCCCCTTAAACACAAAACCACGGGTCTCGGAACACAAACTAAGACTGGTGTTCTCAGCATAATACTACTTTCTTGAATGCAGTAACGCCACACGACTAACAGGAATTTTTCAAACGCACATGCAGAAAATGTGGAAACTGTGGTGCTTCTGCAAATTCCCAGCATCATCTAAACCACTGGCCCAAGAAGCCTACCTTCAAAATCCAGTCAGTTATCTAGCGCATTCCACTACAGATATTGTACTATTAAATAATTACCAGTGTAATTAGACACCAGTTTCCTGGCATGCAGATTCTTATGGGATGCAATAAAATATTACTCAATCACATCTAAAGCCCTCGGACAGCACACTGACTTCTGAGCAAATAAACTTGTGCCGCTTGCTTGAGGGCTTTGCGATTCCTACTACTAGGGGTGTACGTGAATTGTGCACAATACTCTAGATCACCACTATTGAGTTAGTTACAATAACAAAGGTACACAAGGTATGCTCCTGAAATCAAAGGCTCACTGGTTAATTACACCGGCTCACGGCCAGAGAAGACTTGGCGCGCAACCAGTTTCAGAGTTTTTCAAAATATTTCTCCTGCAAACCTAGTCTTGTGAGAGTAGGACGGCACTCAATAATATGAAGAGGTGAAGCACAGAGCCTGGAACTGCACAGAAGAAGATGTGCATGCATTCAAAACCTTTTCAAAGAGATTTGATGCGTGTGTAAGTCTAGAGCATAGTTGCTTAAGATGTGGTTGATCCAAATACTATGTCCTTCTAGGTAACTTTAACTTCTCAACATGTGGAAAACCAGAGAATCTATACAAACCGCACGCGCCAGAATGTTGCAGTAGCGGGTCTAGGATGTTGGTATAACAATTTGCATATTCAGTAACACGTCAACCTATACAATCAGGGTACAAGTCCTAAAAAGAGAAGTGGGGGTACTCTCTAAGTTAGATGTTGTCACAGGAAGTGACTTCACGGTCGGACGTGACATCACGGCCCGAAGTGGCATCACGGCCCGAAGTGGCATCACGGCCCGAAGTGGCATCACATGTGCAGCAGATCTATCATTTGCACGTATTGCAAGATTTAGCAATTGAAGCTGCTCAGTAATTAAGCCTGTGACTTAAGGTCCCTGTATGGAGGAATTAACAGCCCAAATGAGGATGAACTATTATAGAATAGGGCAACCCAATCTTCCCCAAGGAAATGGGTATATGTAATTATACAAAAAATGATCCTTGAGGATTTATTCACAACTATTGCTCCGTTGTACTGTCGTCAAATTAATGATCGAATAATGAAAATGCACCAGGTATACTGATATTTGAATACTTTAGTCAATAAAGTTTTTCTTTACAAAATCACAGTGTATATCATTCATTTGTACATACACATTGATATCCATACAATTCTACTATGGCAACCAAAAAATGCTGTTCTATTATTGTCTCTTTACAGCATTACTATATCACCTCTGTACATCTGTACGGCGCCCTCAACAGTTTTGCCATACATTTAACACAGTTTTTTTTAAACTCTTAATTCAGTTCATATGTCGAAAAACAAATCATTTCTACAAACAGAGGGTGATAATGCGTCGACGTTTCGGTCTCCACCAGCTTAGTTCAACGAGACCATCCTCAGGACGAGAGGGTTGCACACAATCTAAAAAACATATATACATATATACATTTATCATTCTCAATAATACAATAATCAGTCTACCACATAGTGCACGAGTGATCGTCTGCCCACACTAAATCCAATCCAAAACCAAAACCAAATGCACCCCAAATGTGCCAATTCGGTGCCAACACCAATCAACTAACACAATTCATATTATAACCAAAATAGTGATGACTAACCCTGCACTTTACTCTCATTATACTCAGTGCAACCTCATACTTCAAACATATATAATCATACTCACTTAAAACCACTCGAGTGAGGCATCAGTCCTCTGTAGGGTAAATGACACAATATCAAAACTCCTCTCCAGCCATCATAATCTGAACACTAAAACGTATGTACTATCCAGTGCTTACCTCAGTCGTGATTAAACTACTGTGTGGAAAGTATAACGCCGTGTTTTCACTCTATGGCGACGGATTCCTCTGATGGATCGGGGGCTCTGTAATATACATTGATAACAAGACACGGTCAACTGCCGTTCAGCTACCTAGGAACTTCATCGTTAATAACAGCAAACTGGCCAGTCTCTAGTACTCAAACAGCACTTACCTACAGGCGGTAACTTTGCAATCGTCCGTTATCCTGCCTCGCACAAACTCGTGTGTCTCACAGTTCTGATTCGCGTATTAAGACCTGACCGGGACGTAAAAACGTGTATTCTAACATGGCGGCCATCTTAGATTGGTCAGAGCCTATATCTATTCCATCATCTCGCGGGTATTACGACTGTTGGTCGTCTGCTCACACTAAAGGAGAACCGGTGGATTTGGCTAGCTAAAAGTGTGGAGAATGGGTTAAATCAGTTTGTGGAATGGCAGACACTGGCAACAATTTAAAGTGGCAAGTTTACAGTCTATATAGATGTTCCAGATGAGTTTAAGGGATGGCATAACGGTATAGTGGCTTTTAACACACTGTTTCCACTTATCGCTATAGCTTAATACACCTAAGATGGCTGCCACGAGTAGAGATCTCTCCTGTTTAATAAGATTAGATCGCCCGGACAGGCCCGACGGTCCTACTGATGGTGGTAGATTTTTAAATATATTTTTGAATATATTTTTGAATATATTTTAAATCTATATTTTGAAGAATTCTCATTAAATATATTTTCAATGATTCTCGATGCCGACGATTCCAATGTTAGTAATACCCGCGAGATGATGGAATAGATATAGGCTCTGACCAATCTAAGATGGCCGCCACGTTAGAATACACGTTTTTACGTCCCGGTCAGGTCTTAATACGCGAATCAGAACTGTGAGACACACGAGTTTGTGCGAGGCAGGATAACAGACGATTGCAAAGTTACCGCCTGTAGGTAAGTGCTGTTTGAGTACTAGAGACTGGCCAGTTTGCTGTTATTAACGATGAAGTTCTTAGGTAGCTGAACGGCAGTTGACCGTGTCTTGTTATCAATGTATATTACAGAGCCCCGATCCATCAGAGGAATCCGTCGCCATAGAGTGAAAACACGGCGTTATACATTCCACACAGTAGTTTAATCACGACTGAGGTAAGCACTGGATAGTACATACGTCTTAGTGTTCAGATTATGATGGCTGGAGAGGAGTTTTGATATTGTGTTATTTACCCTACAGAGGACTGATGCCTCACTCGAGTGGTTTTAAGTGAGTATGATTATATATGTTTGAAGTACGAGGTTGCACGAGTATAATGAGAGTAAAGTGCAGGGTTAGTCATCACTATTTTGGTTATAATATGAATTGTATTAGTTGATTGGTGTTGGCACCGAATTGGCACATTTGGGGTGCATTTGGTTTTGGATTGGATTTAGTGTGGGCAGACGATCACTCGTGCACTATGTGGTAGACTGATTATTGTATTATTGAGAATGATAAATGTATATATGTATATATGTTTTTTAGATTGTGTGCAACCCTCTCGTCCTGAGGATGGTCTCGTTGAACTAAGCTGGTGGAGACCGAAACGTCGACGCATTATCACCCTCTGTTTGTAGAAATGATTTGTTTTTCGACATATGAACTGAATTAAGAGTTTCAAAAAAACTGTGTTAAATGTATGGCAAAACTGTTGAGGGCGCCGTACAGATGTACAGAGGTGATATAGTAATGCTGTAGAGAGACAATAATAGAACAGCATTTTTTGGTTGCCATAGTATAATTGTATGGATATCAATGTGTATGTACAAATGAATGATATACACTGTGATTTTGTAAAGAAAAACTTTATTGACTAAAGTATTCAAATATCAGCATACCTGGTGCATTTTCATTATTCGATCATTAATTTGACGACAGTACAACGGAGCAATAGTTGTGAAAAAATCCTCAAGGATCATTTTTTGTATAATTTCAAATGTGGATGAAGTTTGGCGTACAACTACATTAGTCAAACCATTAAGTGCTCTAAGCAAGGCATACTAAAACATGGCATGCCAAGTTTTCAGAATGCTTATGTGTAAGGCTCCCCATTTTCACTGATTTTTTACAGATAAATACAGACAGAAAAAAATGTGTTTTCTGTCTGCATTTATTTTTAAAAGTGGATAAATACAGAAAATTTTCCTACTTTTAAGTGACTCTCCGTGCGGTCTTTCATGAATTATAGACCAGCAGCTGGACAGCATGGAAATTAAAAAACAGGATGACATTTCTTTAAATAATGGCATATGTCAACATACATTTATAGTATAATGATAGTATTTAAAGTGGGTGTATTGTTATGTAATATTTGCCAGCTTAAACAGTAAACTCGACAGACAGCAAAGTATGAATGCGCGTCTATCAGTTAAATGAATATGGAAATTTACAGTTTGACAACTTCATTTATATGCAAACCACAAAATATATATGGATAAATACAGATAATATGGCCAAAAGATAAATAACATAAAACCGGGAGCCCTACTTATGTGTGACATTTCCATGGTTTCAGTGTGTATGTGTGACACTTGAAGTGACACTTTCCACTCAGTGAAAACCAAGCTACAAAGTGCAAAGTAATAGAAATCAGTCATTGCACCCTATTCAGCAATGAGAAGCTCCACAATATTTTGAAACTGCTGCAAAAGACCTGAAATAAAAAGTTGCATTTCATACAATGTTCACACATTCAAATACAATCTATAGTTGTGAGAAATTGGAGAGCAAATACTGATTAGCCTGCACATGCTTCAAGTATAAGGAAAATGTAACATTCTAAAAGCCAGCCAATTAAAAGCGATGGTAAAGTACCTATGCTTCATGGGAGGGTTGAACAAGATTGGCAAGTCGAGAAACAAGTACTGACAACACATCTTACTCTTCAGATTTGTGTTGCTTTCTCCATCATGTGGTGCTTTCTTCACCTTCTGAACACCCCTGCACTCTGTGTTGCTCTCTCTCCTGTGTGCTTTCCCTTGCAAATCCCTGTCTTGCTCATTTCTCACCTGCCCTTTTACTGTATTTCTCTCCCTCTAAAGCGCGTCTTTCCCCTTCAAACCTCCCTTGCCCCATGATCTGTTCCTCCCCATCTGTTCTGTGCTTTTCCCCCAGGAAGATGCTCTGTCTGCTCTGTGTTGCTCTCTTACTCGTGAACTTCCCCTTGCAAACTCCCTCCATGCTTTATGTTACTCTCTCCCCCCCTCTGTGTGCTTCTCTACCCTGAAAACACCCCCTGCCCCGCACTCCTTGTCACTCTTCCTTTAATTGGTCCACCAAAACCTGGAAAACATCTCCCCTGCTTCGTGTTGGTCTCTCCCTCATGTGCCTCCCTCCTCTAAACACCTAAACCCCCGAAACAGCATTGGCAAAACCAGTAGCCCATCTTGTGAGGGGTTTCTTAGTTTTGCGCAAGGAAGCGTCTGGCAACTTACAAATACTGGAATTAAAACATGACAAAGACGGGAGAAAGTTTAGAGAAGCTTGGCATGTGTATAACATTAATCCGAAGTACAGCAACTACACACCATGGGCAAGCACAGGAGAAGATTCCAGGAGAGTGACAGAATTAACACAAACAAGCAAATCAATGCGCCCCAAGACAACATTAACAGAGGATCAAGCTTGCCAAAAGAGGTACACCTGATGCTTCCCAAATGTAAACAAAATTATAACGATAGAGACATTTCACAAGGTACCCAAAACAAGGACTGAATACGTAGATATTGCACACACACACTGGCGCCACTGGAAGCAGCTGTTCAGAGTGCAGTGTACTTTTGAACAACTGGAGTGGCACAGGGATAACAGTGGGAGGGAAAACTGAAGAACACACAATTTGTGGGAAAAGAGGATCTAGCTCAAGAACTGCTGCAACTGGACACCACAGCAGACCAACCTCTTAAAATTCTGATTCCTTTTCTGTGCCCTCTGATGTGTGCTGAATTTTGTTTTGGTTTTCTTTCCAGACACATCTGTATTTGCCCCATATCTCACTTTTATTGTCACTAATAATTTTAAGACAACTATAAAGGATCAGGGGTTTAGGGGTGACTACTTGGTATGCATAAACCAAGCTTGGCCTCTTTATGAATGCCATGCCACATACTCAGTGTGCTATGCTTTCATAACCTCACCTTCACGCATGCTTGTGCTCCGAATTTAATGTGCCAGGAGTGCACACAATGAATATCATCACAAAATTCCAGTTCCGCTTTTCCTGCCATAAATGGCTTTATTCAGAAACTTATGTTTTGCAGACTAACACTCCCGGGACTCCTCCAACAACCTTTACATCCTTCACCCCGAGTTCAGTTTGCTTCTCTTTACTTTGCATTTTGTGCCATGTGTTGTGTTATGCTAGCTGTTGTTACACTGTCTTTTGCTAAGGGGTGTAATATTTGCCGCCAGGAAGACCTCTCTGCTGCGAGGCCTTCGGGTGGTTATGCGCTATATAAATGGAATTTTCAATTCAATTCAATTCATTCATTCCAGTGGCCTCGGTGCATGTGTCCATGCGCCCTCATCACCATAATCTGAGCTCATCACCCTGCAAGGTCTCTCAGATCCTCTAATCAATTGTTGCTTGTAATGCCTACAGTATGATTTGTTCCCTTGTGTGGCCAGTTCTTTTCCTACTGGGCCCTTAAGAAATGCTCTCCCACTTAAAATTCAAGCATCCCCCCAATTAAGAGATCTTCTAAGAGCACTGTAAACCTGGTTATTCCAGCCATGGTAATTAGTCTCCTATTCCCCCATGCACAGCTTAGGCAGCTCCAGGATGTCTTTATGAAAGCCACATGCTTTATACATTATTTACTCATTCAACATACTTTTGTGGGTGAAAAAAGGGCTTTGGGTGTTTGCAATGGTAAATTCCAAAAGGGACATGGAAATTATATAAATGTGCGGCCAACACAAATAATTCAACCCTGAAAAGAAGCTGGACATAAAACTTAAAGTTTTAGGACCAAACAAACAAAAATAAATAAATCTCACCAACCAGTAAAAAATGTTAAAGCTTAGAAGTTAGAGTTTTTTAAAGCCTGGCACACATTTTCAATCCAAGCAGTTGCTCACCACAAAACATTTGCGGGTTTGCCGAATCATTTATAGGGATATGTACCCTGTACCACAAACATAAGATCATATTGACAGAAGCAGACACCTAGATTCGTAGAATAGAAACATTGGAAACACATCAGACAAGGTCCTCTGATCAAGGCATTGAGACTTTGAACTTTCCAGTTAAAACCAGAGGTAATTTACGGGATGGCTTGCCTGGAGGCATGGTTTTATACATACTGCAGCATGATGCACACTCTGAAGAGACCCCTCGTGGTGAAAAACAACAAAGCCTCATTCACAGGCAAATGGTCTTTTAAAGACCTGTGAAGTACTTCGGTGCAGCTGTGTGTGTGCCCGGGAAGCTGTCTCAGCATGGGAACACACACAGGAAGGGGGGTGGGGGAGAGGTTTTAGCCCTTTGAACTCAATGGGCGTTGCACGCTTGGCCTGACAATAGTAAATAAACTCCGCTCCGTCCCGGCCTCCCAGTAATGGACACTGCAGAGGGCAAAGCAGAACTTTGATAGGTAGCACAATCGCCTGCTACACAAGATTGACGGGTAATTATTTCCGAAACTTAGGGGCAGCCGTGTGGGCAAGTAACTCGCCATCTTAGATGGTCCAGCTTTTGAGCAGGGGGGACAGCGTCCACCCAGTAAAATAAGTGGGGGGACGCTGTCCACCCGCGTGGTCGCCCAACTCGTGCCCTGTATACAATCCTCTCCATGGCTATGCTCCAGTGATCTCTGTAACTGACACAGCGCTCTTGCCTTAACTGTGCATGATCTGGGAGCGATGAAAGCTTCTACTCGTCTGCCCTGCTGGATCTGTTCTGCAAGGAACGGAAGACTGCACCTTCTGCCAGAGAGGGAAGAGTTGCTTTGCTGCTGCCCTGCTGTACCCACTCTATGGCGGAAGGAAAGTTTGCACTACTACTGCAAAATCTGTACAAGTTGTACAAGTCCTGTGATGGAGGAAGCTTGAGCTGCTGCCATCGCTGTATCTATCCTCTGAAGGAGGAAAGCTTACACTATTTCTGCACAAGGCATACCAATTCCACGAAAAAGGTGGTTTTCCACTGCGGTTATCCAGCTTATGAAAAAAGAATGATGTATTGAATGCACTTGAATAACAGGCCCTATGAACCAGAAACTGCTACACAATAGATGTGAGATACCTATAGTACTAAGTTGTTTTCTTCAAACATTTTTTAGTGCTCCAAAATCGACAGGGGGCAATTTTGGAGCACTAAAACATGTTGGAAGAAAAGAGGGTTCATACCTCTACCCTCACATTTTTAATCTTGTGGTATGGAGATATCAGTAGAAACACTTTGCTCACCAATCAGACATACAGTTTCAAAATGTTAAAACACAGATGACAAGTGACTGTGTTATGTTAACTGTTATTTCTATAGCACGTACTCATCAACAGGTCTCTTAGCGCTTAGAGAGAGTGGCCGAAACCACCGGCCACTCTCTTATGTACATCACTTTTGCCCAGTACCAGCATTTTAGCCAATAGCACTTAGCATGCTGATCTTTTGAGTTCCTAAAGTGTTAAAAGTAAAACCACAAGTCCCTCACTGAAACATGCAGTTGGCTAAAAATCAATGAATGGTGATGACAACAAGTTTTAGTACCACTTGGCAGACTTGTGAAATCTCAGTGGGTGAGAGGGTAGAGATAGTCTTTTAAAAGGCAAATGTGACCACTAACCTCTACTGGGCTAACATTAAGACTATTTGAAAGAACAAAGGGGAATGCTAAAAAAGACATTACTTTCCTCGTCCACCTTACTCGTCCCAGGCTGCTTCTTGTTAGTTGTTAGTTTATATCATATCGGAAATCATCTGTACCACTGTGAACGAAAAGACAAATTACATTTCTCCGTCTGTGTCCAGGAACTGCAGCAGAGGCTGGATCCTTCTCATCTAGTCAGAGGAAATTCCGTTGTTTCCTCCTCATCCCATTACGTTGACAATAGAAGCAAGCAGCCTAGGATGCGGCGTCACAGTGGGGAAATGATGAGTCCTCGGTTTGGGGTCCAATAAAGTACAGAACACTTCTTCCAAATGTAAGGAACTTATCGCAGTTTACAAAGCACTAACACCATTCACTCTTCTTCTCCAAAAACAAGTACATCAGCTTTGGACAGACAAACAAGTCACCAGAGCCTACGTCAAACATCTACAGAGCCTTTCAATTAGCTCATTATGAGGAACGAATAGGGAGTGGGTAGCAGAAGAACTTCTTGCTCTCTCTCTCTGCAATAATCTCCTTCATTGTATCAATACGATAGTTTCTACGTAACATTGAAGACTGTGCGCATCAGGTATTAAGCTAGGTAAACCTGCTCGTTTTGCTTCAGAACAAGGGCTATCTGTAAAGTTTTCACCACAGTAAGTAGGCTACACGTAGTATAATCTTTAGCACCTTCAGTCGTCGGTTATTTTAAGTGAATAGTGTCTTTTTTGCCAAGTGTTGCATAGAATGTACACTGTTCTTAGCAGGGATACTTTTTAATACTATGCAGAGTATTTCTCAGAGCTTCACTGTCTGCAAATAGTGTGGTAAAGGGTAAACTCTCTCTATATAGAGTGAATACTGCTTACAGTACTCACGTCTTTACTCATATCAACTTCATTTCTCAATGTAGATTGGGCGACTATCAGGATTTTGATACAGATAAAAGCTATCAGTAGTAGGACATTTGGTTTGGAACGCACTAACAGTCGTATACAGATTAAACACCGTGCTCAGTGAGGGTTTCTCATATAGCTGTTGTTGGTTATTAATGTGAAGCACGCCACCCGTGAAGTGTATGGTATAGGGTCAATGTGGCACACCCATGCTTTCTACAGCTAAGGGAGTTGTTTCTGTGAGTGCTTTAATGAGGACTCATTCTTCCGAGCTATTTTGTACTTACTTTCAGAGCTCCAATTCTATATCCGTTTATAGAGCAATGTGTACAAAAAAGCTTAGATGATGTCATCAGTGATGACACAGAACGTCGAGGGATGTATTATGTGAGATCATAAGCATTGCATTGCGGGGACGCAAGTTATAGTTGGATCTGCCAACTAGAACAGGTGAATATGTGAGTTTTTTAAGTTAAAAAAGTTAAGGTTGTCACTAACGTTAGTTTAACCTTTGTTTTTTCCCAGTAAATTTCAGGTTATTTTGTTTTTTACGTAAACTAAGATTTAAACTAAGAATTTTGATTTAAACTAAGAATTTAAACTAAAGATTTAAACTAAGAATTTTGTCCGGCGTAATGGTGGGCGTGTGCGGAGGATGGCCGGGGGCCGTCCGAAGCCCGCCCACTCATTAATTCACCCGCACCGCAGGTGCGCAGCGCGCAAGGGGTTAATTAACTTACGTCAATCCAACACCCGCATGCAGCCAACCCTGCGCTGTGCATACCCTTCGGCCGTGCGCAGTGGGTAGTTGGCCACAAGGCCTGTTCCCAACCCCTCGAAAGGCAGCCAATCCCACAAATTCTGATTTACTCACCTGTTATCAGGAGAGTACCCAGTGCGGCATCTTTTAGCCCAGCACTGTCCCTGAAAAGTAATTCTAAGCGTACTTACAGTAACTTGTATTTCCTTCCATAGGAATCCATTGTGTGGTTTTCAGCAGAAAAGTTTCTAAGAGTTGACTTTTGAAACGTACAAATATTCCTCTAAAATCCACCTGTAATCAGGAGAGACGTCAGTGCAGCATCTTTGAGCCCAGTACTGATCATAAAAAGTAATTCTAACCGTACTTACCAGTTACTTGAATTTCCTTCCATAGGTGAACATAGAAGAATTTCCAAGTGAAACCAGTCAAAGTGTGGAGTTTTTGAACATTAAAAAATCCCTATAAAATCAGCAGAACTACGAAATCCGATTTACTCACCTATTATCAGGACTGACCTTAGTACTGCTTCTTTGAGCCCAGTACTGATCCTGAAAAGTAATTATAACCGTACTTACCAGTAACTTGCATTTCCTTTCATAGTAATCCATTGTGTGGTTTTCACCAGAAAAGTTTCTAAGTGTCTATTTTCACAAACTAAGTCATACTGGCAATTTTTAAGGAATATTTTTAAACGCATTCTTTTGGCTGTTTACAGGAGATGCACCTGTGCTGGAACCAGGATCCACCACTGAGTAAGAAAAAGTAACGTTAACACTACTTACCTGATAAGTGAATTTCCTCCCATAGGATAACATTGGTGCTTCTATGTGAAAAAGTTTCCAAGTGTCATCTTTTAAAATACAATAAAATTCCTTAAAAATCACTACTGTAACCAAAATGCTTTTGCTCAACTATTTACAGGGGATGTCTCAGGACTAAATTTAGGATCCAGTCCTGTGGTTAGAAAAGCAATCCAAATTGAGTTGCCCATTGCAACAACTGTAACTACTGTACTTAAAAGTCTATTGCCTATTTGCAAAGTATTTAAACTAAAGTAATTCATTCTCAGAAGGTATATTTTGTAATGTAATGTATAATGTAATTTAAAAAATAAAATATCTAAAAATAAACTGTTTAAAAAAATGTAGAAAATCAGAATAAAAAAAAAAAAATAACATACATTTGAAAATTGTCATTTACAAAACCTTTGAAATTCACTGAAAAAACCATAGGTTTGAGGCCTGTTATAGTTAGGAATTAGCATTTAAAAAACCTTAGAAATTCACTGAAAAAACCATAGGTTTCAGACATGTTATAGTTAGGAATTAGCATTTAAAAAACCTTAGAAATTCACTGAAAAAACCATAGGTTTTAGAGGTGTTATAGTTAGTTGGACATTTCACTCCTACAAACCCATTGAAATTCCCACGTTATAGTTAGTTGTACTAACTATAACTCGCGCGCCCACAATCCACTGCTGTGCTGCGGGGAGGCCGGTTTCAACAAAAAATCCATCATGTGCAGGCACCTACGATAGCCACCCCCTCAGTGGGAGCTTCCAACTGGGGCCCGGGGATCCAGGACTGGGTGCGAGAACAGTGAACAGTGAGGACGTCTCAGTTCTGGGAGAGGGCTTCAGCCGGCGACTGCATCCAGTGTGTGAGGAACAATGAGAGAGGCCTACTTAAAAAATATACCGTGTTCGAGTGCAAAATCTCCCCTTAACACACCAAAACTGAATAATAATATGGAGAGTCCGGAAGAAGAAATAGGGAGGCAAAGCTTTCTTAGTTGCTGTGTTAAGCCTCTGGAATACTCTTCTGCGCCATCTTACATCCCTGAAGATGAATCTCCTTTTTTAGAAAAGTCTTATGAACCTGGCTGTTTTCTCTATAAAATAGGCCAGTAGCAGGGCGTAGCCAAGATGGCGGCATGGTAGGGAGCAATTTGCTGAGCTCCCGCCCGTCGTCCATCACACATAGCTGCGACTAGCATCCTGGCGAGGCGCCGACTGTCAGGAATTGGTGAGGAGTGTGCCCGTGAGCCCCCTTGGTCCCGATAGCTCCAGGGGCTCCGCCGCTCGACTCCTGTGGCCACCGGAGGGGACGGACTGCTGAGGTCCAAAGCAGGCCCCACAGACAGGGGCAGATCGTGAACGGGTCTGCCGAGGCAAACGGCCCGTGAGCGGGCCCAATCCCAACGCGAGCACCGGGGCGCTGCGGGCTCGCGAAGGCGCCGAAACCGGAGACCCGGGATTGGCTCCCGCTGCGGTCAGGGGCCGGCCGGAGCACATCGGCACTTCCCACAGCTGACGAGGCGGCCGCTGCGGAGCTGATTGAGCGGTCCCTGCCCGGTTGAGGGCCTGCCACGACTGAGGCTGAGGACGCGGCCCGACGGCCTCAGAAATCGGAGGTGAGGTGGCGAGGGGGGCTGTGGACCCAGGGAGGCGGCTGGACCTCTGGAATAGTTTGGACCCCGGCGGAGGCCAGTCATCGCCCCAGCCCCGGGCACCGGAAGGAGTGAGCACGCCGGTGGGTCCCATTAGCGACACCAGGGCATAGACCGGGGCCCAGCAAGAGCACCCACGGTGGTGGGATCAGGGGCACGAAAGGCAGCCCGAAGGCAGGACTGACCAAGACGCACGGTGCAGGCCAGTGGGCAGTGCCTGAGGACTTTAAAACAAAGGAAGCAATATTGGTTAAAGCGCGTACCCTGCACGCTATCTCTTACCAAGGCTGCTCTCCAGTCCTGTACCAAGACCATGCTCTAATTATGCTGCAACGTAGAAGGCAGTTCCGCCCGGTCACGGAGCACCTCCGACAGCAGAACATCACATATTCCTGGGGGCACCCATTTCGGCTTATCTTTCGCTTCAAAGAAAGGCTTCATCAGATGCGCTCGCTTACTGAGACCTGTCAGCTACTAGGTCTAGCGGTGCCCCAGGAAAATGAAGGACAGAGGGAACGCGAACCGGAGCCTGGGACTTCACCATCTGGATGGCAGAGACCCCGGAGACGACGCAGGTTCCGGAAACCGAACCAGCGAGTCATATAGCAGGGACAGCAGGAGGCTCTTACAGTCACCACTGACACCCTTGCAGGGCCTAGCTCGGACGTGGAATGAAGACGAACTAAGAGGCCTCCCTTTTGTTCTTGGACGGAGGTTGGCTGATCCGTGGTGGATGGCGGGTGGTCTCGGACCGCCATTCTTGGCTACATTCTGAGTCTCACCATGACGACTTCCCGGATTCCCCGGGAAGACGAACACTGTACTGTGAACTGTGTTTTCCAGATTGGAACTGGTTTTTCGTTTTGCTTTCAGTCATGGTTGTGGGGTTTGGGGGGGGGGGAGGGGTTCAGGGTAGGGGTCCCTCGTCCACTTTCCCTTGGCCCTCCTTTAAGGTGTCCCCGTTTAGGGCCTGATGCGATATGGTCCCTTCTTCTTTCGCCCATGGTATGGGAAGGTGGGTATAGCCCCTGGTCCGCTTCCTACCCAGCTAATGACAGGTTACACGCCTAAAGTCCTAACCCTCAATGTGAAGGGTTTGAACAACCCGATCAAACGAAGAGCAGTGCTCAATCACCTAGAACATTCTAAGGCAGACATCTGCCTCCTCCAGGAGACACACCTCCTCACCAAAGATCACCATAGGTTACGATCCAAACACTTCCCCACACAGCTGTTCTAGCACTTCTAAGACCGCGGGAGTAGCCATTTTGGTTTCTCGCTCCTTCCTCTGTAGGGTGATTCAGAAGGAGGCGGAGATAAAAGGCCGTCTCCTTACCTACCAATTCTCCCTGGGGGGCATGACTCTAATTATCGGTTCCATCTATGCTCCCAACGAGGGGCAAGTCAAGTTCTTACGCACTGCCCTCTGCGAGGCGACGGCCGCATCGGACCGCCACCTACTGCTTTGGGGGGGGCGGTGGGGGGGGGACTTAATCTAGTACTAGATAACGAGTTGGATCGCTCCTGCCAACGGAGGACACAGGTTGGGGTTCTCCCGGGTGCAGACCAAACTCACATGAGACATGGGGCTCTTTGACATGTGGTGCCACTTTCACCCACACACTCGCAGCTACACCTTCTTTTCTGGGGCTCACAAGACACACGGCTCAACTATTTTCTCTGCTCCACATCCCTTCAAGCCGCTGCCACTGGCGCTGAAATCCTGACAGCGTCATTGTCAGACCACTCCCCGGTCTTAGCTACCTTCTGTCTCCCGCGTTCCTCCCGCCCTTCGAGACACTGGCGTCTGCGCGACACTCTCTTACACCAGCACTCGGTGGTAGAACAGATTTGGAAGGCGATATCTCACTTATCTCACAACGCCAACCCGGATACCTCCTTAGCGATCCAGTGGACATCATTAAAAGCGGTCTTACGAGGCAAATTCATAGCTGTTTCCGCTGCCCAGAATCGGGAACGGAACCAGAAAAGGGCGGAACTCACCCAGAGGGTGCGAGAGCTTGAGCAGTTGCACCAACGTACCGGGGCTCACAGTGCTTGGCGACAGTTATGCGCTGAGCGGAAACAACTTGCAGTGCTGGATCAAGACAGGGCAGAGTTTGCAGCCCTTAGGCTCCGCCATTATTATTGCACTGGGGGAGATAAATGTGGCCGCATCCTGGCCAACAAACTGAGGGAGAAAAGACAAAGTCAGAGAGTGCAGGGCATCCGCGCGACTGGAGGCGAAACTGTCGTGGACGATGCTGCCATCGCGGAACAGTTTAGGGATTTTTATACTGCACTGTACTCGGGAGACAGTTTAGACGCTCACCATAGTGCCGATTACCTCGCTGCGGCCGGGATGCCAGCTCTCACTAAATCACAGGCCACCTTCCTGGACAGGCCCATACAAACGGAAGAGGTCGTTTAGGCGATCTCCCGCCTCAAGCTGGGTAAGTCGCCTGGCCCCGATGGCTTCACAGCTGCTTTCTATAAATCATTCTGTTCTCAACTAACTCCTATATTAACAGGCCTCTACACCACATATGAGCACACGGGTAACATCCCGGGGGAAATGCTGGAGGCAGAGATTGTGGGTATCCCAAAGCCGGGGAAGGATGCGGCGACATGTGGAGCGTACCGGCCTATCTCACTTTTAAAAATTGACCTTAAACTGTACACCAGTATCCTGGCGACACGGCTGGCACCATACATGGCTCAGCTTGTGGAGCCTGATCAGGCTGGCTTCATATCACAGAGGCAAACCAGCGACAACACCAGACGCGTCCTCCACTTGATAGAGAAGGCATCCCGCATTCCGGGCAAATTTATGCTTTTAGCTATCGATGCCGAAAAGGCTTTTGACAGGGTGCACTGGCCCTACCTGGAGATGGTCCTGATGGCCGCCGGGTTTGGGGAGAAATTTAGGACCCGGATCCTGAATTGTTATCGGCTACCCATGGCAACGGTTCGTGTAAATGGTTGTTCATCCTCCCGCTTCCCTATCAGCAGGGGTACGCGGCAGGGATGCCCCCTGTCGCCTCTCCTCTTCGCGCTTTATATGGAGCCTCTAGCTCTCAGGATTTGGAAACACCCTCTTATCACCGGGATGAAGTTCGGCGGTGACGTCCATACTATTAGTCTCTATGCGGACGACATTCTTCTCCCTGTCAGAGCTGGTCACGGCTCTTCGTGCCCTTCTAGTTGAACTGGACACGTTTGCGAGAAGCTCAGGGTTTAAGATCAATGTGGAAAAATCCATGGCGCTGGACCTTTCCCTTTCAGCGCAGACCTTGGCCTTCCTGAGGGAGGAATTCCCAGTGCACTGGGCGGCCACGACAATCCCCTATTTAGGCATTCACCTGGCACCGTATCTTCAGTGCATTCCCGACACAAACTACTCTCTCCTCCGCACACGTATACGCACAGAGCTCAGACAGTGGAAACACTGCACGATGTCATGGTTGGGTAGGATTGCGGCCACTAAAATGATGATCCTCCCACAGATCTTGTACCTTTTTCAAACTCTCCCTCTCCGACCTCCGATGGGTTGGATACAACAGACCCAGGCGGAGCTCTCGCGCTTTATTTGGAACGGTCACAAACCTCGGTTCCGTCATCGGATTGCGGTTTTGTCACCAGAACAGGACGGAGTGGGAGTGCCGGACCTCCAAACCTACTTTTATGCTGCTCAAATACGATACCTGGTAGAATGGCAAAGGCTGGAGTCAGAGAAACACTGGCTCTTCCAAGACCAAGCAATAGCGGGCAGACCTTTACAGAGAATTCCTTTCCTCCGTAAAACACATCGCCCTCCTAATCTCTATGCTTCCCACATCACTGGTACCATCATGGAGGCCTGGGACCACACGGCTATATCGGCGCAGTTGACCTCCTTCCCTTCTCCGATGACCCCACTATGTGACAACCCCGATTTTCACCCGGGCATAGACGCACATGCATTTCAAGTATGGCGCCTCTCCCCCTGCATGGCGTTAGGTCACCTCTTTGATTTAAATGGCATCATCCCATTTCCACAGATCAAGGAGCATTACGACATTAAGAAAAAAGGCCGCTTGGAGTATCTACAGTTACGCAATTGGGCTCTGCACCCCTCGGTCAGACCGCAAGCGCAGCGCTTATTGACCCCCTATGAAAAATGGTTGGTGACCCGCACCTCCGACAAGAAGATTATCTCAGATCTGTATAAACAGCTGCTTGCTCACACCACACATACATATAATGCTGGTCGAGTACGTTGGGAGCGGGATTTAGGGAGATCTTTTACATACAAGGAATGGGAGGGCATATATTACAGGGCACGACACTCCGCTTTCCATGCTGGTCTCAGGGAAACATTAACAAAAATCGTCACGTATTAGTATTATACACCGGAGCTACTGCACCAGTTCGACTCACGCAGGAGCGATCTATGCTGGAGAGGTTGCGGGGAGGTGGGCACCCTGGTGCATGTTCTGTGGGATTGCAGTCGCTTGCGACCTTACTGGACTCCGATATTAGACGAAGTGGACTTACAACTGGACACACAGCTTCCGCGATTCCCCTCCTACACCCTACTTGGTTTAACTAATCCCCTGACATTCCCACTTAAATCCCGAAGAGGCAGGCTGATTGCCATTGCCCTCGGGGCAGCCACACAAAACATTTTGGCTCATTGGAGGTCCGCCCAACTCCCCTCACATACAGGCTGGCTCCAGAGACTCTGGATGGTGTTTGGCATGGAGAAACTCACATTGACACTGGCTGGCAGAGGGTCGGAATTCCCAGAGTTATGGTGACCATTCCTGACGCCGGAATTTAGGGAACTGACCTGCCCCCGGTATTTGCGATTGCTCCGCTTCTCTGACACTCCGATTCCCAATGTCGCCCCCAGAAGGGCCCGTGGACCTTACCATTGACCGCTGCATTGATCATCCCCAGGTTCCCCTTTCCTTTTCATTTCCTAGTGGCGAGGGGCGGGTGGGTTAGGGAGGGAATGGGCGGTTGGGGGGGGCGGGTTGTTGTTGGGCTCCCCTTTTTTCTTACTCATTGTCTTAGCACCTTATTGCCAGACCCGCTCCATGCCTTTTGCCGATGGCAACACTGAAATAGATATTTACTGTTTCTCCCGCTTTTTGTATGGGAGCGGAGGGTTTTGAATTTCTGTTTGCTATATATTTAATAAAAAGATTTAAACCATAAAATAGGCCAGTTTAATTTGAAGTACTCCATCAGTTCACTATGTGGATTGGCAACACTACAGCGCTTAAATTCTGTTCATGCATTAATTTATTCATAAATTCTGTTCATTCATTTGCGGAAGGCCCTGCACTTACCTGGGGGACAACAGTAGTATAGCAAGGATGCAATGGACACTGGCGCAAACAAGAAAACGCATGTGCAATGCAATAGGTCTAAGATTAGTTAAATGTAGAGATATTGGCTTGGCAAATGGAAAATAAATGTGGCGTCCGCCTGCCTTAGTTTTTTTTATTGATTGACTTTTGTAGCAATGGCGGCATGCCGGACTTTAGCTTCATATGTTTAAAGCTTAAGCGTGGCGTGCCGCTATTGCCACAAAAGTCAATAAACAGAAAGAAAAGTTACGCGGCGAAAACAAGGAGGGACAGGTGCAAAACGGGAGGAAGGGAAGTGTCTGCCAGCGAGGAGGCAACAGATGGCCAGAGACGGCCAACCAAAAGAAACAAAATTAGTGATGTCCTGTGGGAGGGAACCAAGCACCCAAAGGTGGGACAGATGGACACTATTGAGCAACCACAGTAAAGGAATTTCCAAAAGGCAGGCCAACCAACCAGAAGCGCTGGGCGGAGCTTAAGCCCATATTCTGAATACAACATGTCTCGGCGAGACCTAAAAATGATCCCTTTAACTGCTGCTGGGGTGGTAAAATATAGCAATTATTATAGTTCACTGGAACCCTCAGGGCTCTGGGCCCTGGTGCCACAGCACCTAACGCACCAATTGTAGTTACGCCCCTAAGGGGAAACTGCTGCTCCATTTGTGCATGAAAGAAGGTATGTGTGAGCTAGAGGGGCTGGGTGAGACTGAGAGCCAGTGCTACTTATATTTATCTCCTGTGTGAAAGAGAGGGTGTCCCAGTGTGAGAAAGAGGCAGCAGCATGTGTGACAATGTGCGAGTCTCCTACTCATTGGTGTGTCTCCACATGCACCAGAGGCTGTGTGCTCGTGAGAGAGAAAGTGCTGCTACTTTAAGCATACCTCCTGTGTGTGAGAGAGAAGTTGTGTGCCGATTTATGAGAATGTGAGAAATTACGACTTACAGGTGTATATCGTGTGCATTAGAGCCTGTATGTATGGGGGCAGGTGTCAGTCTGGTGTGAGAGAGTCTTTCTGTGTAAAACAGAGTGCTACTTGTAGGTATACCTGGTGTATGCGTGTGAGAGAGGCTTCATGTGAATAAGTGAGAGGCTGTGAATATGTGTGTGCTTGTTTGGGGGGGGAGGGGGTTTTGTGATTGGAAGGCTTCCAAACATTTTGGCACCAGCCTGGGACTGGCACACGTTCCCTCTGCACGTGAATTTTGAGTTCTTGCATGCCATTTTGGTTGAGCTCAAGAATTCTCATTTGATTATTACAAGTGCGGACTGCTTCTGGCACAGGAAGCAGGCATGTCGGCAGTGCGCTCTCCAGAGGTGACTGATCTTAGCGAGCAGGTCAGACCAGATAAACAGCTTCTCTTACTGCCAATACCAGCCAACAAATCAGCCCAACCTCGCCACTTTGAATAATGCATGAATCACTCCTCCAACCGCTTCTTTACCATGTAATTGTATACGGCAGTACATTCTATTCATGCTGCCATACAACACAAGAAACAGTAATTCTGTTGAACTACTGCTATGCTAGTAGCCACTCAATTCAACTTGAAAACGCAAATAAGTTACGTTCAAAACCTAACTGCAGACAACATGTACAAAAATAGAAGTCCAGCATCCCTGGAGGAGCTGGGCACAGGAGGCTGTAACTTCAAATCTACACTGACTGCTTTTACGTGCTACAGCAAACAAATGATGGACGGAATGCCGACAATGCAAACATTCTCCCCCAGTCAAAAGATCTGGATTAAATCCATCGTTCTTTTGCCCACAACGCCATCCCAGTTTGGATCCATCCATATGCAAATTAGTCTTGACCTTCTGCCTCATGGAAACAGTCCAGATCGAACTGCCAGGCTAGGTCCTCCCTGGACCGGAAACAAGCATCCTGGGACCGGTTTCAGGGTATGTCAACCTTCTTCAGCCAGGCTAGCTTGGATCCAGTGGCACAGTGAGCAAGGGACCCACGTCTGGCCATACACACCCCACTTGGGGCGAAAAGTGTTACAGCAAACAAATGATGGACGGAATGCCGACAATGCAAACATTCTCCCCCAGTCTAAATATCTGGGTTAAATCCATTGTTCTTTTGCCCAAGGGACCCACGTCTGGGCATACCCATCCCAATCAACATGCCACTGGAGTCAAGCTATCCTGGCTGATGATGGCTGAAACCCAAAACCGGTTCTAGGATGCTTGTTTCCAGTCCATGGAGGACCTGGCCTGGCAGTTCGGGCTAGACTGTTCCCATTGGGTGCAGGGTCAAGACTGATTTGCATATGGCTGGGTCCAAACTGGAATGGCATGGTGAGCAATGGATTTAGGCCCAGATTTCTGTACTGGGGTGAATGTATGACATTGTTCTACATTCTGTCCATCAATTGTTCTTTTTGCTTTAATGTGCTGCCTTAGCACTTCAAATACCACCCCGCACTAACAATAGGCGGGGAACAGAAACCCACCCAGATGGTTAAGTCTGCCCTGCTTACATAGGTAGTACAAATCACACACGTGCCAGTCACAAGCTGTAGAACAATCCACACAACACAGATCACAGACACACAGGCACCACACCTCACGGATCATGTATGGTTATGGTATGCGTCACCGAACAAGGAAGTCACCTACCTCACACACCACCACCACAGCAGAGAATGCACACTATACATTTTGTAGAAAGCACACAAAATATATATATCAAACACTACAGATAGCACAATCCAAATTTCGCACACATACATGGCGCAATACAGACCACACACACCTAACATGACACTACGGATAACTCCAGACAACTTCAGACCTGCCAACTCAAACAAAATATTCACCATGAGTGGAGGAGACGGGACCTCGTGCTGAGAGGTACCTACATGGCACTTTTATCCCAGCCATGTCCCAAACACCCTCCTCCAAAGAAAAAAAACCTCGCAGAGGCTGGTGCTGATGTTCTGGGGTGTTTTCACCCCGCTTAATGGATGTCAGTTCAAAGCCTATGAAAGTGGGCTGAAAATCCACTGTTCACCATGGTCTTTTTTCCCTGCCATCATGTGATATCGGCTCCTCACCGGGTGACGGGAGCAGATATCGTGTGGCACTGTGTGAGTTGGCAGATCTGTAACTCATATAACATATACGGGTAAAAGTCATCACAGATTGCACAGACTACCAACACATGCATCTCAGTTAATAAGTGCCACTGAAAGCACAGCACACTACATACCATTCTTAGAGCGTGAAACGAAAAGTGCGGTTGAAATGCTATATAAAACCAAAATATGAATTATTGTTATCTATCACATGCTTGGCACATAACACATGTATTAAAAATAGAGAATAAAGACAACACAAAGCTTATGCAGTGGCAGCCGATATCTATGGGGAGTGGTGTGCGGGCAAATGGGGTTGGGTAAAAATAAAATAATAAAAATCTGCTTACATTCGACACCTCCTCCTCGCTGCACGTTCTCCTCCTGAGGCTGCTGTGTGGTGTTCAGCGTGGGCCTCAGTCAACTGCTTTACCCATCCTGGCGTTGCTCCCTTGCTGTTAACTGGCATGAGAGAAGAGCCAGGATTGGAGGGAGCGGCCTTTCTCGGCACTTCCGATGGCATGGAGGCCTGCACTTGCTCTAACCGAGCTGTCTTAAGACAGCTGGGCTAGACCTTTTAAAGTATGCATGACTGGCTGGCTGGCTGTCGCAAGGCAGCAGGCCAAATGGGCATGTGCACTTTGAACTGAAGTGCCCAGGCAGCTCACCTTCCTCCCTGCTACTGCCACTCAGCAAGCCCCGCCCCATACTGACCCTCGGTTGGGGACGGTTGGATAAAAAAATACAATTTTAATAAATTAACTTTATTACCATTTTATTTTTCATCTCCAGGGCATTTTAGTTGGCGGGGAGACGTTCCTCCGCTCTCATGGAGGTGCCACTCCTGCTTACACACACAAAATGCTCAGGAATATCTTGAAATGGCTCCCCAACAACGCTTGCAGAACCCAAGAAGTCATCACCATCAAGCTGGACTACGGCATTGCACTCTACACTGGAATAAACGCTCAAGTGACCAGAAGGCTTCAGGGCACACCAATCTCTGCGGCCAGACGCACCCTCAACCTCCCTCCCCACATTCACATCAACCTGTACTTTAAAGAGTTCCACTGGCTCCCAATCCACAAACGAGCACTCTTCAAACTACTTAATCACACTTACAAAGTCTTACAAAACATTGGCCTCATGTACCTCAACAGCAGCATAAACGTTCACAAACTTACCAACCACTCAGCCGGACTCCTTCTCGCACACTCACCCCTATATGCAGAATCCGATCCAGTGGTTGTGCCTTCTCCTCCGTTGCTCCTAACGGCTAGAACGACCTGCCCCTGAAATTCAGAGCCTATTTCTAGAATTCTGCAAGCAGCTGAAGGCCTGGCTCTTCACCTAGCCCCAACCCTGGCTTGGTCCACAGTACTCCTGCCTCAGGGCCAGGATAACCTCGAGTGAGTTGCGTGTTACACAAATACACATAACATAATATAACGTAACATAAAATGTATTATAGGAAGTGTGCACATGAGGATCCAAGTCCCAATCCCAATCCCAATAAAGGAAGCTGGTCCAGGAAATGTTCTTACTTAGGGGGGATCTTTCTGACATTGGTGTCAGGTGATTAATCTACACATCTATTCCTACACCAATTCAGGGTTTTACTACTGATGAGAATTAAAGATACCTAGTTCTGGAGTACTGGGGAGAGTGAACAATGTCACTCCAGAACTAAATGTAAAAGGCTAATTGAATGTAATCCTGAGAGTTATGTACCTTCTTCTGCTTCTACCAGTGATGGTTGAATCATATTTCTTGGAAACCTTTAAAAGTCCACCTCTCGCTTTTTATGGGAAGGCGACAAGGACTATTATCCTAACAAAACTTCTACAACGTAGTAAGCTGCAGGGGGGCTGGTGTTAGCAGATTTCTTCCATATACTACAAGGCTCCACGGTTGAGGGTAATCATTGAATGGCTCAAATCAGATACAATTTGGCTGCATATGAAAAATGCAGTGATGCAGAGGTCTGTATGCGATATTGAATGGCTGAGGATGGAATAGAAGCCACCTAGCGCCCCTCTTAGCATGTTGGTACAAATGACTCAACCTGAAAGGGAAGCAACTAAACAAAGGCTTACTTCATTTCCGTCCCCATATACTCTAGTCTACTTCAACCCGGATTATTATCCAGCACTCAATTGTGGTCCATTTGATAGTGGGACAGAACCAATTGCAGGCTCACTTCTGATATCTTAAAAAGGGCACAATTAAATCTTTCATGCAATGCAAATTGGAGTACACGTTAGATGAATACGAGTGCCTACTCAAGGCACAAGTGCATCATTAGGTGATGCATCTCAAAGCAGCCACAACAGAGACCCACCTTCGAAAGCCTCTTCCCATCACTTCTATTTACTGAGGAGATTTCGCCAGTACTATACACAGTCCTACTGGAATATATTCTCTCTCCCAGGGGTTAAACATAATAAATGGGAGAACAATCTTAACAGGAATATCATTAAGAAGAAATGGAGAACCCTCTGGAAAGATACAAATGCTCCGAGTGGGAAACAGCCAGGTTCAATAGTAACTAATGTAGATCTGGAACAGCATAGGCTTCTCCAAGTTTCTAGAAGCTAGTCCTAACTGCTGGCAGTGTTACAATCACAGATGTGACATTTCACATTTGGTGGAGCTACCCTATACTTATCACTGTCAGAAACGACATACGAGTTGTGATCAAATGAATTGTGGATTATCCTATACCAAAACTTACTGGTGTAGTAATATTTGGATTTAGAGCACCTGTATATACACAGGTATAAGACCGTTGGAACTAACTTTAATTTGGTTATATCTAGGGGTAGTGAAACTCACTATTGTAGCTTGGTGGAAGAACACAGAATCTCCCCGACTCTCAAAGTGCCATGCAAGACTCTAGAATATATAAGCTGTGGAATGACTTGCTGCTAATGTAATGGGAGAATATATAAAAGCTGACAGTCTGGCAGTGGCGGCCTGTACGTTTAAGAGGGGTGAAGTGGACGGACACACGCACACTCACCGCTATACATTCACATACACACACATACACATACACACACAAAAACATCCATTCACAACACACATGCACCAAACATCAATAAAAAAAACACAAACCCTTACCTGCAACTCTGCCTCAGAGGTCCCAGGAGGCTTGGGACTGCTGCCTTCCTTCATTGGCTGACCTAAGGTGTGGAATACGCCAGACACCACAAGCGGCACACAAAACATTATACAACAAATCACCGCACAACTTACACAACAGATAGCACACATTAATACAAATCATAAACATCACACATACAGAGGTCACCCACAGCACAAATGTAGCACAGATCATATGCAAAAAAAGACAACAAAAAAAACCACACACATGGCCGATCGACTAACCATACAAAAAAATAAACAGAACAGGCCTCGCCCGACACACGTGCTCTAAGTTTCACCATAGTGAATCCTGCAGATATCACAGTTTACACATACCACAGGTCACTCAGATAGCAAGCAGCCTAGATCCCTAACACACAACACAGGTACACAAACACATCTAAATATCTGTCTCAATGATACACACCTTTGATCGTGCACAGCACACACAGCAGACCAAGCAGGCACCACACACAAACAACTCATATGATCTCTTCCGAATCAGCATCCAGAGCTCCTGTCCCTTTCAGAATGAGTCCAGGCCCTAGAAGATTGGGTACTCGTGGCCAAAATCAGCTCGGAAAGGACGACCACGCAACCACTCACAGACCCCCCCATCCACTCACCCACAAAACCACTCACACACTCACAAAACCACTCCCCACACAACTTACACAACAGATAGCACACATGAATACAACTCACAAACATCACACATGCAAATTTCACCCACAGCACAAATGTAGCACAGATCAAATAAAACAAAACAACAAAAAAACACACACAGCCGACTGATCATACAAAACTAAACAAGACACTCACATACCCATAGAGCTACCCCCCTCCCACTCACAAACCCACAGACACTCACATACCCACACAGAAAAGACACACACCCACTCAGATCCATATAGCCCCTCACACCCCCACTCATAGATCAATACAGATAAACGCACACACCCACCCACTTAAACCCACACAGACACATCACACCCACTCACAGACTCATACTGACACTCACACTCACACTCCTATACCACCACTCGCTCACACACCACATCCCAGACCCATACAGTGAGTCACACGCAGACTCAGACCCACACAGCCACTCACACACCCAATTCCGGACCCATATAGCCACTCACAGACCGTCACAGACCCATATAGCCACTCGCACCCCCACTCACAGATCCATACAGTTAAATGCACACACCCACCCACTAAGACCCACACAAACACGTCACACCCACTCACAGACACATACTGCCACTCAGACCCACAAAATCACTACACAAAACCACTCACACACCTTAAAAACTACTCACACCCGCTCATACACCCATACAGCCACTCACACACCCAATCACCAACCAGTACAGCTACTCACAAACCCACAGACACACACATTCACAAAACCACCTACACCGAAAAGAACACACACCTATACAGCCACTCTCAACCATTCACAGACCCACACAGTCACACACACGCACACAATCACCCACTCAGAGACCCAGAGAGCCACTCACGCAAGCACCCATCACATCATTTATGGTTAAACGAAATGTTATAGTTCAGTGTGCTTTATTAATATATATATATTTTTTTTTTTTTAACAAAATGTACAAATTCTGTCAAAAACAAAAGATTACAGACATAATAGAGTTAGGAAATAGGCTTTAAACAACTGTACAAATTCACCCCCCCCCCCCCAAAAAAAAGGTTACAGGAAGGTTATAGTTAAACACACCACTTCAAAAACAGAAATTCACTGAAAGAACCAAAAGTTACTGGGACGTTATAGTTCGGCTCAGATTTTACACACACAAAACCACAGAAACTTAGCAGATTACCTGACTTAGGGCCATATGTATGAAGCTGTTTTGCGATTGCAAACACTGCGAATCGCAAAAAAACTGTGTTTGCAATCGCAAAACACAGCTTTGTTATGTATGAGTCATCCTGATCGCAAAATTGATAATCGCAAAATTAGCGATTAGTATTTGTGCGAAAAATGGATTCTGCGAATATATTTGCGAATTTGCAATCAGCTATGCCACAATAGCAAAAATCGCAATGGAGGACTTCTCAATTTGCAAATTCGCTAAACGGAATGCATAAAAAAAAAAAAAATATTTGCGAAAACAAGAAAATACCAAATTTGCTAATCGCAATTACCACCAAGTCTGAACAGGTGGTAACCAGGTGCAACCTATTTAAAGAGGCCACAATGCCACAGTATTTTTCCACAATGGCTGGGCTGTATATAATAGCCAGGAGGCTGCGACTCAGAGCTGCTGCACAGAGAAGGAGATGCCAGGAAAGGATCTTCAGAGTGCGCATTACCCTGTTCCAGCGGACTGAGGAGGAGATCCATGTTACCTACAGGCTGGATGAAGAGACCATACTGGACTTAATAGAGGATCTCAAACCCATACTTGAACACCCCACACGCAGGACACACATCATCCCCACCCATTGACAGGTCCTATGCTCACTGCACCTCTTTGCATCAGGGAGCTTCCAGGGGGTGATAGCCACAGCAGGTGGGATCTCACACAGTGCACTTTTTCCATGCGTTCCTTGATGCAGTGGTCCAGATGATGCATCACCTCATCCACTTCCCCAGCACACTACAGGCACTAGACCAGACCAAGCAAGCAGGAGTTTTATCAAATTGCACAATTTCCCCACGTCATCGGTTGTATTGATGGGACCCGTGTTCAGGAAACGCAAGTCCTACCATTCCCTGAATATTCAAGTGGTGTGCAATGCCAAGCACATTATCACTGAAATACCCAGGCAGCATCCATGACTCATTCATCTTCCACCACAGTGTGATCCACCATCGACTCACAAATGGGGAGTTTGGTTAGGGCTAGCAGCTAGGTAATTGCATTGGAAACAAGGACACACTAGTAAAGTACAGCAGTGGCAGGACAGTGTTTAACCTATTTTCTCTCGCCCCACAGGTGACAGTGCGTATGCTGTCCGTGACTACATATTGACTCCGTACCTGAATCCTGCCAACGCTGGGGAGCTGAGGTGCAACTGTGCCCACACAGCCACCTGCAGTAACAGTGAGCGGACCTTTGGAATACTCAAGAGCCGTATCCGCTGCCCGCATAAGAGTGGAGGGGCACTACAATACAGCCCTAGACCTGTTGCAAGATTGTGGTTGCCTGTGCCATGCTGCATAACATCGCCACCAGGAAAGGCACCCCAGTGGAGCTCACCGATTCGGAATCATCAGATGAGGAGGGTCCAGCTCCAGGATGCAGGCCAGCCAGTGGTATTAGTGCGGCTGCCGGGCACCAGAGGCGAGATGAGATCACACTGAACTATTTCTAGGTGAGAAAAGATGATACAATGCTATGAATTCATGCAAGACGGTGTTTAATTTTCTTAAGTTCAGGATGTATTACGTCACACAGCCTGTGTAGCACACAATGTAGGTATTAATGTCCCGCACATGTTGGACACACAGTGCGAATAAACAATACTTCACAAGTGTCTGTGTGCAATGGGTTAATCCACCCATTGCCATTTGGTAAACAGGGCACCTCAATGGCGGCGCTGACGGCTCATAGCTCCTCGCCCGGAGAACACATTGCCCTCTTCAGTGACATCTGCAGCCCTGCCATGACACACTACAGCGCCTGTCCTGTGGGAACGGTGGTGTGATGCTGCTCCTGCTTGATTGGGTATCCTCCTCCAGTGAACTGAGGACTCCTGTTCCGGCAGTGGCAACTGCCCGCAGCTGGTCCACAGCACATGTGACCTGGACTAGTCCCCTGGCCATGTCCTGGCTGCAGTGTGCCACTTCACGCTGCATGCTTATGCTGCGCCGTGACTTCACTGAGGAGGCGGAGGCCAGACGGTTGACAGTTCTTGTAAATAGGTCAAGGCGTGAGTGGAGGCGCTGCCTCTCCCTGCACCTAGCAGCACGGTCCTCCCTTATCTCAGCACCGAGTGCCTCCAGGGCACCCGTAATGCCCCTGAAGCCCACCCTAAGTTGTCTCTGAATTGACCTTCTGCTTCTACCCTGCAGACGCTGCACTTCAAGCATGTTCCCATCAAGCGCTCTGAAAACTGTCTCCTCTCCTGCGGCTGATGAACTTGTGGATGGACATGCCCTGCGCCTGGATGGTATAGCTGGAATGGGACTTGGGAGTGATTGAGCTCCGGGTTGTGGCTCAGACTGTCCCTGGACTTGGTGGGCATCATCATCAGTGTCCTGTGTTTCATCCTCCAGCGGTGGCAATGGTGCCACTGCAAAGCGCCGGGGGCGTTTTGCAGGGATGACTGGGCTGCCCTCCTCCTCCACTTGCACTGGCACTGGCACTGCTGCGCTGTGGGACTCATCCTCCCCTCCAGTCATCTGTCCCTGTGTTTGTGTTGCTGTGGACGTAAATGCCCACATTAATTTGGTTTCCTGCCTTGCATTTGTAATGCAATAAATGACACTATTTGTAGTTAGATGGGTTCTGCCTGTCTGCATTATGCCTTTACTGATGCACACATACTGCTGGAGCCTAGCTGGGTTTCACTGCTCCACTGTTGGGTGCATGTGCTTGTGTGCCTGCACTGGACTTTCATTTTGCCTGGGTCTCTCCTGGGTGTGGTGGTGAAGTAGGGAGGTATCAGGGGTGTGATGGCATGCTTCTTACCTTGTCTTGGGTCTGGGGGGTCGTAGCTGTCAAGGTCTGCCACGCTCCTCACACTCTCCGTCCGGTGGCAGGGTCCCCTCGACCATTTCCTCCAGTGACGTGGAAGCGGTGGCAGTGGAGGTCCCTCCACTGGCCTTTTTAGTCTCCTCCAGCCTGGCAGCAACCTTTTCCTTTGAGCGCTGGTGCATGTCATACCAGCGTTTTCGCAAATCCTCAACGCTGCAGTGGGTGACGCCAATAGAGTTTACTTTCTCCTGTATCTCAGCCCATATCCTTCTTTTGCGTGTCTCTGGCACACGCAGGGATTTCTTCCCGAAGAGGAGCTCATGGCTCACCACCATCTCCTTTATCAAGACCTCCTGCTCCCTTTCAGAAAACGTTTGTTTTCACTTCCTTGTTGTTTCCCCCTTCTGGTTGTCCTGGCTGGCCAGGTCTCCTCACACAGTAGCAGTGCAGTGGTGCCTCAACTCTCCTCCCAGCCTCTCACTCTGCTTCTGAAACTCAGGTGCAACATGGGTAGTCACACTTCCTGGTTGTGATGTCATCAAGCTGCACCTGAATTTCCAATTAGCAGATTTGCGATTCTTTATCTGCGAGTTCGCAAAATTTGCGGATACGCAATTAAGGAATTGCTATTTTGGTGTTCGCATTTAAAAATGCGAATTTTCTGGGACTCGCTATTTATTTGCGAGTGTTTATTTACATACAGATTTGCGATTCTCAAAATGTGATTCGCTATAAATCGCAAATTGAGAATCGCAAATTCGATTTTTCATACATATGGCCGGTGGTCGGGAAGGTCTCAGTAGTCGGTTATCCCTCTATTCTTCGATGCTAAAGTAGTCCCGAACTAACTTAGCCCCAAACTGTATAGATTTGCAGTTCTGGTTTATTTTAGCGAATCCGGGTTTTCCTTATAAACATAAGTGGGTTCTTGCACAAAGTAATAGGCAGTCAGTATAGCTTAAACATAACGCAGGTGTGGGGCCCTTTACTGCAGACTTCTGGTAGCTCTGCTTCCAGCTCCGTTTCGTGGTAGGCGAGCGTGGACCCAAAAGAAAGGAAAACAACAAGGACTTAGGCTTCTATTTAAATGCTTAAACACATGGGGTGGGTAAGTGCACCGTCACCAGTCCCTAGTGTGTTGTGCCTAATGCGAGGGAAAATAAGTGGCGACTTCAGTGATATCCCCTTATACGAGCTCACAGCCCCTGGACAAGCCCCGAGCATGCAGCGGGTACTTGCCTGTTTCCACGACCCTCCTGGGCCGTGGTGTTGGGACACCAAGCCTCCTTGTCGTCGGGGAGTACAATGGTCCCGGGCGAAGTGCTCCTGGAGCTGTTTTCCCACGCTGTCTCCTCTTTGCTGGTGCGCAGCTCCCGCTCTGTTCCTTCGGCGTGCACCTCAGCGACGTCCTCCTCTTCTTCCCTCGGGGTCGGGTTCCTCTGCTTGTCCACCTGTCACACTTCGGTCGCGTCCTCCTGCTCTGACACAGCTGAACGCCATTCCGGACGCCGGCTGTGTTTTTCAACCGCCTCAGGAGCTGGTTCCGTTTCTGACGCTAGAGCGTCAACTCCACTTCCTGTTTCTGTTTCGGCAGCGGCCATGTTGGGTTGGTCGGCGCCGCTCTTGAGCGGGACACCATTACATGGCCCTAACTGTAACCTACGCCATTGCAATGCACTGCTTATAAGCTCGCATATTACATAACTCATGATATGGTCAGTGACATCACGGATGACATCATCCAACAAAGTAAATTTCAATATACTTCATAAAATACCATTTAAACTTATTAAAAACAAGAAACACATGAGACCTTGCGCTCCCTATAGCCTTAACTACTACACTCACTTACAACCTAAGAGACAGATATCAGCAGACAGTCCGGTCTCTTCTGAACCACTACTCTAAACACTAATCAAAAAAGCAAAACTTCTAATCGTATAGGCTAGTCTATTGCAAACCACAACCATACCATCAGTGAACCTGTAAAGAGTTTAAGTGCAAATGTCAGATTTACACAAATCTCTACAACATATAATCACTAGAGAGGTCTTAGCGTGCAGGCCACTTTCTAACAAACCACCAGTAAAATTATTCTTTATCCTGGAGAAAGTGTGAGAACAGAGGTCAGTCTGTTGTAAATGTCTACTACACGGAGCCATCACACAAGAGAAATGTCTTAGCAAACAGATGAATTCATTGCAATCTACTAATACAGTCATTCATCAAAAAAGGAGAAAGGTCTAAGAATACTGGTCAGTATGCCATAAAACAGAACTATACTTAGCCATCACTGTAGAGTAGAGTCAGTGTAGAGGCTAGTTACTAACAGTACATACGTGTAAAAAACTGGATTACAGATGAGATGACATATCTTAGAAATAGTATCACTCAGAAGTAGAGAAAGATTAGCAATATAAGTTATGCAGTAGCTTAGTATGCATCTTTAAGTCACAGAAACTTTTACAAACCACTCTTTGGATGAAGTGATCAGTGCGGTCACTTGATAATGTCTTCAGAGATGTTACTGACGAGGTCATGAGTGGTGTACTGTGGGGCGTAAGTTATAGTTAGCTCATAACTGTTGAAATTCTATGGTTCAGTGAGTAAAATCTGAGTCAAACTACAACTTCCCTGTAATCTTTGTTGTTTTTTTGTGAAATATACATATACTTATATATATATATATATATATATATATATATATACTTATATATATATATATATATATATATATATATATATATATATATATATCCACACGAAGCCCCAGGAAGCGAGTTCGCACACTAACAATTGGCAAATCCTTTTATTTTCTGGATGCACGGACCAAAAAGCATTTCCCTACGTGTTTCAGCATGAGCCTTGTTCACGGGAATCTGTTGCTTTACATCGACACACCCCGGTATGTTCCACCAAGCTTTAATAACACCGCTCTCTTTCGGCCTGCCCACAATGAAGCAGAGCACGGTGGTCCCGGTAGTCCCGAACAAAAATCAATCCTTGAATAGGTTGTATGGTCTGTGTAATAGCATCACTACTGAGGGCCTATGTTCCCTTCAAGGCGCCTATTAACATCAAGAAGGGCCCAGAAACGCAGTGTATCTGCGATGGCACAGACAGCCCATGTGAGATCCTCTAGGCTGCTCAGTGCCGTTTTACTGGTGGTGCAAAAACTCCTACCGGCACTGGGCCGTGCCGGGAAAATGTGTCCACACGTTGCCAATTGTTCGTGTGCGAACTCGCTTCCTGGGGCTTCGTGGGAGGCAGCGTGTGGGCACACATATATATATATATACATACACACACACACACACACACACACACACACACATATATATACACATACACTCACATATGTACACAAATATATATGCATACACATACGAAAAACTAAAATTATGTATACCAATGTGGCCTGCTCATTTTAAATACAATAATCGGGAAAGTATGATTTTGTCAGGCAAATTGTTATCAAGTAGGGTGCCAAGTAGTACTTCTCTGCAGGCTTTGGAATGGCTACCCAGTACTTACAAAACAACTGCAACAGCAGCACAAACACCAATAAAATAGGTTACAAAACTGTGTATTAAGACACCAAAAAATGGGTGCCTAAAGGTGACAAATTCTGACAAACAGTAAAGAAAACAAAATTAGGATTGTGTGTCCAGTTCCAAAAATCGAAAAAGATATTTGAAAAAAAGTCACACAAGCCAGCTTTCGGATTTGTAAACACATTGTAAAGTTAACACTCAGTTAGTCCTATGTCAATCAGACCTGAATACTACACATGGAGAACCAGAGTTGCAAACACTCACAGGACTGCCAAACACAAGTAAGGAAAGGACTGGTGGAAAAATATGCATAGTTAGATTAAATCGGTGGCTGGGAACAACTAGAGGTGCAAGATCTTGCCCAGAAGGAGGATGTAGGCTTCCAATGGAAAACACAAAAACACACAAATACACACCGTTCTCCATTATCACAATCACACGGTTGTCAACACACATGCCTCTTCCTACGTGATCCATCCCAAATATCATCACCTCCCAATGAAACAACTTGTACTGCAACCAATATGTTCTATATAATAGCCATTTGTACGCAGGAATATTGCCATTGGGACTTTTCATATCTAGTGATTTTCAATCATAACCTCAACATATAAATGTCCATTATAAAAGTAACTGGTGTGAGACACCCTTAATGATCAATAAACTATGGATAAGCAGAGCGTGGAGAATATGACAAGGGAACCTTAAGTTGTGGAATTTACCTATGCTCCAATGTGAACCAAATGTATTGTATGTGCTCAAAGAACAAGCACTGACAAAGCTAATAGGTCTGGATTTAAAGTGGCACAATGTGAAAGCACAAGGATACAGGAATGAGGATTCCAAGTGATAGCACATTAAAGGTAGACTTACTTGCTTTATTAAGGTCTGGAAGTAGTGGTGATGGTAGTAGGGCAGTGGAGTGGAATGGGTGGTGACTGTTTTGGTGGTGGTATTGGTACTTGTGGTAATGTGATAATGGTGAGGATACTGGTAGTGGTGAGGATAATGCAATTGGTACTGTGGTGCAGTAGTGCCGTTAACACCACTGGTGGCATTAGCAGTAGTCTAGCGACGGTAGTTTGTGGTGGTAATATTAGTGGTGCAATATTAGGTGGTATTGGTAGCGGTGGTGCTGGCATAGTGTACGTTAGTAGCATTGGTACATGTGATAGTGTTGGACGTACTGGGGGTGGTATTGGTGATTTTAATTAAGGGCCCACATAATGTGTACATCTTGCATGCACACCTCCAAATTGATTTTTGTTTAACATCCACTGGCAAAATAAAAAGCAATTAGGAGACCATGTCAGGGTCAAGCTCACACTCTAATCAAGAAAAGTCTGCAGTCATTGTCTGCCCCTTGAATGTACTCCACTATTGAACCAAATGCTAAATTTGCAGCATTGGTGCTGACAGTTGAGAAGAGTGTGCTGCTTCGCTTTTGCAGATAAAATATAGCAGTCTTATTGTTCATCCGCACCAGGGTTACTTTGCCCCCAATATCTTGGACAAACACTTTGAGGACTAGGTGTATGACTAAAAGTTCCAGATAGTTGGGCAATCAAGTCGTTTAGATGCAGCCCCCACTCGGCAAGTGATGAATCAGAGGTGATGGTAACTTGCGGAACTGGGTCAGCAAAGGGCTTGCCTTGCAACAGGGTATTACTGTTCCACCACTGAAGACAGTGATGGGTGCTAGCCTCTATAAACAATATATCTTCCCAGTGAATTTCTGCTGGTGCCCACTGGACATACTATAGGCATTCTTAGAGTAGAGGTATATGGAGCTTTGCAAGAAGGACTATGGCTACACAAGGCCATCCTGCCTAGGAGAAGCATCACTGATCGAGCTGTAAAAGGACAAAGTGGCTAGAAAATAGGCAGCAGCTGTTGAAGTGCTGCTACCCTTCATAGTTTGGGTATGCTTCGATACTGCCTTTAGGACTCACCCAGGAAGGGTTGGTCGTGGAGTGGCTGAAGGTGGGATTTGGTGATGTGGACTGTACACATCAAGCTGTGAAGCAGGGAGATGGCAGCGTGGATGTGGGCAAACTCCTGTTTGCCCAAACTCTTGATCAGCTAGTCATCTAAGTCAGACCCCCCAGGATATAGCAGCATGGATTAGCAAATTTAGCGGCACAAATATGGAAATTTAGCGGCATTTTTGCGGCACTTTATTTTACTCAATCATTCCTTTACAGCTTTAAAACAATGAAAACTGTTTTAGCAGAGTATTCCACTCTGAAATAGACCCTTATGTGATGCGATTATGAGCGAGGGGTTTTTGGTGGGCTGCGAATCAGGGGCTGTAGCTCACCGGGGCAGTCTATAATACTAGTGCAGAGTTACATCTTTAACATCTTTAAGCACCCATAGTGTGGTGTCTTGGAGATAAAGAGCTGTACCATAGGGATGGGGCGCATTTGTCATCCAGGGGCCACAAGCTCTTCATTCACACAGTCTTAAGGGCCATCCCTGAAGCAACCGGCGGAGGAGGGTGAGTTGACAATGAACTCCCCTGATGTGGAATTTCTAGCAAGCAAAAAGGGGGCTACCCAAAAAAATTGGGATGATTTCCTGGATTCTGGAGAGGTTGCACTGCAATAGAAAAGAAAGACAACCATTGTTTTTGATGTACAATTTTGCCCTGGTTCTTTCGTCCTGTCTCCTCATAACCAATTTCTACTTACCTAAAGTTTTAATTTCTCGCTGGAACTATGTGAAAAAAGGCTAAGTCTTGGTGGAACGACCAGAACCGAAGTTCTCTCTCTCCCTGGGAATCAGTTTCAGAGGGGGCAGCGACTGGCAGGTTGTGAGTGCACTAAATAAGTGAAGATCTTTTTACAATGTCGTGAAAGGTACAGTGTAATGCTAAAAATAAAGGTGCAGCTTAATGGGTGGCATTGTGAAAATTGCAGCCTACAAATAGCGAGTATTCAGCTGCACTTTTCACAGATTTGGGAAGTTAATTTTAACTACAGAATGTTCCGGACAGAGCATTCGAAACAGTGATAAATCTATCCCCATCGCATGCTACAGGGCCTCTTTATAGGCAGCAACATAATACTTAATTTAACATCATGCACAGATACAAATATTTAATCTTGTGAGAAAAAACTCTTATCGACCCAGTGCAAACCATATTTTCTGGAGAAATGAATAAAATAGGGGTCATCATAACGTGAAGCAGGCACTTATGTAAAAATTGCGGCATTTTTACAAAAGTGCCGATTTCGCGGCAAAACGCAAAATCGCAAAATCCTGGAGGGTCTGCTAAGTAGAGGAAGACACAAGCCAGTCTCCCTGACCCCCCCCCCCCCCTCAACCCCCTTTTTCAGGTGGGTGGCTACCACATCTAGGAATTTGGTGATGACTCTTGGGGCTATGGGGACTCCAAAGGGCAACACTTTGAACTGGTAAGGCTGACCCCTATACCATGAAGCATAGGTAGCATAGATGGATACGTTAAAGTAGGCATCCTTCAGGTATAGTGTGATCATTAAGTCGCCTTGCTACAGCAGAGGGATGACATCCTGCAAGGTGACCATGAGGAAATATTCAGAAAAGATGCATTTTTTAAAAGGCCGGAGTATGAGGATTGGCTTGAGTGTGAGCCTCTCTACATCTTCATCCTCAAAAAGGATGGGAGCAGACACCTTAGCCTGGTGTAGAAGGTGTACTGGCCCCTTTGACAAGGAGCGCCTTGCCCTGTTTTTGTTGTATGGCAAGGTGTTCTGGGCTGAGGGTGTATAAGTGCTGGGTGGGATATCTAATAGGGTTGAGTTGAGCTCCACTGAAGTAGCGGTGCTTAACGTTAAGACAGAACCCACTGGTCTGTGGCGATTTACTCCCACCAGGAAAGAAATCTGTGGGGTATGTTGGATCAAAGCCTTTATTTCTTCCCATTAAGCCCAGTCTTAATGAGAAAGGAGGTCCACGGAATTGGCAATGCACCAGTGAGTGGCAGCAGCAACTGCCACTCTTTTGCCAGCCGTATCAATGCTCTTGTGCTCCTTTAAAGAAGAGGGTAGAGTCACACGCGGAATTCGCTGCTGATCTATTTCAGACATTGGAAACCATCATGGAGTCCGGGACAACATGGTCTCTGAATCCAAAAGAATCAGATTGTGCACGTTTGAACGGATGTTCCCACTTGCGATTTCACAGGTCCCCCGAAAATTCCAGGGGAAGACAACCACACCAATTAGCATATGGAGAAATCGAATGGAATGCTTGGTTTTAGATAGCGGCGCCACCATGAAGTCATTGTTCTCTGGGGTTAAGTGCATATCTACTTTCTCGTACATAACTGTATGCACGATAACACAGTGGAATGTGGTGGTGTTGTCTGGTAGGGAAGCCTTAAAAGGGAACTGCACCAGGTCAGAGTCTCCCCGGGGCTCCATGTCATAAAACTCCCAAGTATAGTTTGTAGGTTGCGATTAGAGGGGCACCCAAAATTCCTCTCCAGGGGAGTAGTGACCAGGGCAGCCTGTACCGGAATAAGACTCCGGTGACCACCGACAAATCACAGGAGGTGAGAGAGGAGACGGTGATGGAGATGAAGGAGGGCTAATAGCCTTGTCCTTTGTGCAATATACCAAGTCATTTGTCCACTGGGGAAGCACTAGCTGTAAGGTAGTGTACAGTTGTTAAGTGTCCTCAAGGAGAATCTTTCTGGTGGCAATGATGGGGTGTATGCGGGGATAGTGATTAGTCACCAATGGTCATCGGGCTTCTAGAAGACGAGCCTCTCTTTCGAGTTCGGTGTGGGTGGTCTGGGAGCCAAACCTTTGGCTGACTCCAGCCTTGGTCCAGACACCTGGCCTTGGAGCGACTGGAGCCCGAGAGGTCTGGGTATTGATCGTACTTGCTCGTCTCAGAGTGAACTTGGTACGAGGTCCAGGGTCAACTGAGATAGGCAGGGTGTCTTCTAGAGACTTCTTCTTGGACATCCTCCCATTCTGGATCGCAGGAATCAGATTGGAGGATTTCTGGTATGGGCTGATGAGCCGGTCTGTCGGACGGCTCATCTTATTCATCCTCTTTGGCACTGAGCAGGTTTCCTTCACCGAAGATGTCCAGCACCCGAGACGATGAGTGGTACATTTTGCTGTGGGCCCAGAACCTGCTTCCAGCTGCCTAATTGTCTTCTTGCTCCTAAAAGCTAAGCAGTTGTCACAGCAGATATTGTCCTGCTTTGGGGAGAGGCACAAATTACGGACAGCATGGAGGTCGGCACAGGGATACTTAGAGTGGCAACAACGGCATTCCTTGAAGGGCGTTTCTTCCATCATCCTCTATGCCTCTTCATTCTCTGGAGTCAATAAAAGAGGTGCAGGAACCCGCAAGTCAAGTCTTAGACGATGATATCCAAATCAGGTTGATCGAAAAGGAGGAAAAACTGAACAAAACGCCAGAGTAGAACTCTTCTTAGTGATGGGAAGAAAGCAACAGGTCCTGGGACCATGATAAGCTTCAAGATCAGGAGCAATGTCAATATACATCCAAATCACACGGTGGAGAAAAACAATCTAAATATGGAGTTGGTGCCCTTTGATGTTCACTACCAGAGAAGGAGTTACTTTTTTGAAGAAACGTAAGTTGCAACAGTCCAAGTACAACTACTAGATGACAGGAGTATGCAGAGAATGTGTAACTCCAGAAACACATGCTGCGAACATAGTAGTTACTATAAAAACAAACAAGATGGTGACAACAATGATAAATGGGCAAAACAGAAAATATTGTAATAGTATGACACTATTTTAGGGTTTCTTTACATCGATAACCCCAACCTCTCTATTCCTGTAGCTAACAAGCGGATTTCATCACCAAAAGGACCTAGTGCGGGTTTCTTAAATGGCCTCTCTTGCACCCACATACCTTCTTCTAGAATAACAGCAGCAGTCTTCAGTAAGGATACTGTTGCTGTCTCTGCACCACCGAGCCTGTTTTGTCATCAGGTAGGGAGATAAGCCTGTGGGAAGACTATGTACCTTCTCTGTAACATTCAGCAAGGAGAGGTGCTTACATCCATTTCTAGTCTGTGTTACCCTCAGCCTGAAGTCCCTGGATCAAACCCAATATTTGTCTAATAGTGCTTTGATACAGTTTAAACACTGTGTGTGAATATTGTTTATTAAAAAATCAATAATAAAGCCACTCTAGCCTTTAACCTACTTATATTCTGTGAAATTATGTTTACTTTTTAAAAACAATATCTGAGAAATCAATATTTTCGATTCTATGAAAACATGTTGATTGCTTAGAAATAAGAACTAGAAAATAAAAGAATCAAGCAATGCCTTAAATAAATGAACATATATATTCAAAAGGGAGAATACCCAACAATAGAAAATAGATGAAGAATATATCAACAGCGTTCTTTAAAAATAAATAGATCTTTAGACAGGGACGACTACAGCTGTAAAAATATGAAACAGTGCAAAAGAAACTTATGCACATCACCTTCTGTGGGTATGACATGATCCCAATTAGTATATAAAGCAAACTACTGCTAAGAGTTTCAGATGCTCTTTTGTTAATGTTAGGGGAAGCATATCCTTATGGGCTGTAACAAACTGCAACCATAGAGAAGTATTAGGACATTGGAATGTGGAGAACTCCATTGAACACAATGGAGTGCTCAGAGCTTCTACGGGCCGCAAAGCAACATTCAAATGTTGTTTTACAAAGGCCTCCCGGAGTCCTTGGGGATTTAAATCCCCTCGGGCTCCGAGAGGCCTTTGTTTAATTTATTAAAACATTCTGCCCTCTAGTGGCAGAATGTTCTAATAGTCTTAAAGCCCTTCGTAGCTGGGCTGTACCGGCTATTAGAGTCCCACTCCCTTGTTAAAGGCGCTCGCCTTCGGCTTGGGACTTTAACACTAGAGCGGGCCTTTAATAGCCGGTATAGCCCGCTATGGAGGGCTATAAGGCTCTAGTATAATCCCTTCCTATCAGAGAGCGGGAGAGATGCCTGAAGTTGGCGCTCTAGTTGTTTGCCGTCCACGTGTTCATATGGCGGCTGGGTTGCGGGGACGCAGCGGAAGCACCGCTAGTGTGACTAAGGCAAGCCCGTCTGCACCCGTCCACACGGGGCCAGGAGCCAGAAGCCCTGCCCAAACTGGCCCCAAAAAACAAAAATACACAGTGGATTAGCTGCTGCCACTCAGGATACTGCCTGAGTTATGCTGTGCCCATTCGCTTAGAGTGGATAACCTGGATGAGGGAGATGAGGTATGTGCACAGTAACTACACACTAAAAATGCAGAAAAGATAGACTATAACAAAACAACCCGTACAAGTTAAAAATGAACTCTGGAAGCTGGGTTTAAGTAACAGTGATCTTTTCCAAGACATAAAATAGAGACAAGGATATTGCGGAAAGAGGTAGATTTGGATGTCCTGTTCATCACAGAAACCTGGCTTAATGATAGTTACACCCCGGATATTTTAATGGCCCTTTTATCGGGGTTTCAAATATGTGAGAAGTTGGCCTGATGTATGATGTCTCCAATTCTGGGGCCACCTTATATCAGTCCAAACAATCCCTTATGGTGGTGGTTGTAAGTCAACCTTAAAGACAAGCTATCCTAGAGGTAGCATGGACTAAGCAGCCTAAAGGCTTAACTCAAGAGGACATGTGAAGCCAGCTGTTTTACCATATGCAATCCTGTAATATCAAATGAAAGGACACCACACAAGTTATATATTATAAAAATATATGTATTTATTCTCAGAATAATCCCCACTACTCTTTATGAGTAATGAAGCACAAGCGTTTAAACAAAAGCACAATATAACATATACAAGTTGCACAGTTATGGATGAGGCCGGTGGCCACTCAAACCATATATCAAAAAAGTGGTATAAGTATCACTAATCGATCAGTGCTAAGGCCTAGGGCCTTGGGAATCGCTGGGACTACACTGGACTAACAGCAGTTAGGACGGGAGTAGCCTGCGGGATTCGGGTGCAGCGCTAAAAGCACACACATGCACCAATTCAAAGTCAATGGTGCGTAAAAGTTATCGAGTTACAGTTTTAAGAGTCTTCCGACTGGACTAGAAGGACAAAACTTTAGACTTGGACACTAGAGGTGTAAACCACTACAGGAGCACCGGCGTTCAAGAGTTACCTCACCCACAGGAAGCGGGTGCACAGGTGCAAAGATGTGTCGGGTTTCGTCACGAAGATCTAGGGTGCCTGGAGATGAAGATGCTGCAGGCGTCCAGAAGAGAAGTGTCCGGTGTGATCCAAGGGTGGATCAAAGATGTAAAGTGCCTGAAAGCAGAGGGGACAGAGTCTGGGTCACTAGCCAGTGACCAGGAAGGAACCAGGAAGGAACCAGGCGATGTCGGGCGCAATCAGGTGCTTGTCGTGAAGCTCGTCTCCGCTGCCACGTGGACTCTGGGGCACCGAGGATGTCCTGGAGTGAATCACGAGCTGTCCCACGAAGGTTCTCGCTGTCGGCGGTGTCGGCTTCAAGATCAGAGTCAACAGGCCTTGGCAAAGGCAACCCACGCAGGATTCGAAGATCGCTTCTTACTCGGACCAGCAAGGTCTGAGCGGGTGCTCCTTTTCAGGGGAGCGAAGGCCAGTCTGGAGCAACCAGATTAGCAGAGCAAATTCAAAGGTTCGTTGGTACTGGGGCCACTAGCCAACGGGCAAGCAACCGGACCAACGCGTCGAGCATAAAAATGCAAAAGGGCCCCACGCAGCACTCGATGAGTGTGGAGGGGTGAGCTTCGGTGCAAAAGCTGTTCGGGGCTGGAGCTTCTCAAACTCCAATGCACAGCTTCGAGGGAGCCTCGGATGCTGCACGGTCAGCGCTTCGTAGTTTTTCCAAGATGGCCGGCCCCACGCTTCAGGTCGCCTCCACGGGTCTCAGCTCTGCAGGGACTGTGGATCGGGCTGTTAGAAGGCAGGCGCGCTGGGTCTTGTCGATCTCTGTCGCTCGAGTTCCGGCGGGAACTGCAACAAAGCAAACGTCGAGGTGCTGGATGGTGCCTGTTTGCACAGGGTGGTCACTCCTTGACCACAAGGGAGATTCTTCAGTCTTCTACGTCGAGTAGGATGTCGAAGGGTCCAGAGTTTCGTTTCATAAGTTTCAGTCAGGATAATCTGATGTGCATCTGCACAGCTCCTACCTTTATTCCAAATCAAGGGGCTGGATTACCTGCTAGGTCCCTCCTATGGGTGGGACCCAGGAAGGGGGTGGTTACACCCCTTTCCCTTTGTCCAGTTTCGCGCCAGAGCTGGGGCTGGAGTGCCCCAGAACCGGTTTGACTGGATTTTGCATGGGACACCTTGTGTGCCCCAGGCAGTGTCTAGTTTCTTTCAACCCACCCTGCTCCAATCCACTATCTTCTGTCTGGGGAGGTGTAGCACCTACCTGCGACAGGAAAGCCTTTGTCCAGGCCTCCCCTGCCAAGTTTCGGTCAGCAGCAGGAGGTCAGACATGTGTCGGGGCAGCAGCATCCATTTTGTGATGCTGAGGCTCTGGTTAGGATTAACCGCGTTTTAAGTAAAGTAACATGTCTTCTCCCTCTAGAAGGGTTGAATGCTACCCCCGTCGCCAGAACTGGCGAGGGGGTAGTATTCCAAAGTGTATGACACCAAACACGGCATGTTTTGATAAAGCCAAACCAAAGTTAGCATTAACCGCGAGGATTATAATGCACTTAAGAGTATATGGTATGGCAGTATCACTGGAACAGCAGTAAGAAAATGGTTCCCAACACTGCAGACAGGCTCAGCTCATGCTAGAGCACCATCTCACATAAAACCAAGCACTCTGCCTCCAGGATTGTAAAGGCCTGCCATAGGAGAGACTTATAGGTGTATATGTGTCCAGATATAGGTTTAGACATAGGTATACTATATCTAAGCAAGGGGTGAGTACACCACCTTGCCCCAGCTGTGTGAACAGCCAGTTGTGTCGATTGAAGTACCAGCCAGGGGTGGCAAAAGATATGCTGCAGCCCCTGGTGGCCTTGGATGCACCTATGCCCAGGGCACTTATAGTGCACTGTACAGGGGCTGATAAGGTGTCCAGTACCAAATTGGTGATGTACCTATAGTACATGGAGTCCATTTAAAGAGAGTGCAGATAGCCTGGGGCCCTGATTAGCAGGATCCCAGGCCAACTAAGTCGAAAACCAGCTAAACACAAGGCAAAAAATCTGGGGTAACCATAGTCAGGTATCCACCTTCCTACAAAATACATAGACCGTATCATATAGGAAAAATAGGGGGTGGTATTGCCATTATACTGGAGGACTTCAAATGCATGATTACTCCTCTTCCAATGTCAGATTATGAAAGTTTTCCATTTGTCATCTCCCCTATATGCACCATTTCGGGAGCCTTAATCTATAGACATCGAGGCACAAGTGCAAATTTTACAGATAATTTGACGGACACTCTAGCTAGCCTAGCCATGAGGAAAACACACATCACTATCTTAGGCGACCGTAATATACATCTCAACAAATCGAACATTTCTCACATTAAAAGAATGTTGCAGGAACTAGAGGCGATGCAATTAATACAACACGTAGCCTACCCATCTCACATAAAAGGGCATATTTTTGATCCTATAGCTTCTAATGATCCTAAGATTCAAGTCTCCTCCCCAGTCATGTGCCATGGTCAGACCATCATTTTATTCCTTTCACGTTAACTAATACAGGCGCCCAAAAACATTCCAATATCTCCCCCAATCCAGTGCAGAGTTGGTCTAAACTTGTCCCAGAAATATGGATTAAAATCCTGGAAACCTCTTTTCCAATTCTAAAAGGTAACTGGGACGAGGTGTATACTTATAGGGAAAACTGGATCACTCAGTCACTGGATGAGTGTATTCCAAAAATTGGGACAAAGCCTAAACCGAATACTAAAAGAGCCCTTTGGTTTAACACCCATCTAGTCTTCCTAAGGAAAGACTGTAAGAAACTGGAAAGGAAATGGAGGAAGGATTACGACTCATCTTTAAAAATCAGATATAAAATAGACCATTAGGCTGTACCACAATGAAATTTAAAAAAAGCAAGGGGCCAAATTTTTTGAGGAAAAGATAAACCAGTCTGCAAATTCCCCTAAGGAAGTTTTTAAGCTCCAACATCCCTAGACAAGGGCAACATCCTCCCACATTCCTTGCAAGAAAAGATGCAATGAAATAGCGGTCTTCTTCCAGAAAATGGTCAGACATTTCTGACTCTTTTCAAGGTGGTATAGAAACAGATTCAAGTCAAGCAGTAAACTTTATGGCGATTCCAACTTTATCTGTTTTAACTTCCTTTCCACCTCTGAATGAAGATATCGCACAGGCCCTTATGAATAAGACTAAATCTGGATCTCCTTTCGATCCCCCTTATTCTTTCAAAGGCATGGAGGTCATCTTCCCATCGTTAGTCGAAATTCTCAATCGCTCATTAGCCTCGGGAATTGACACAAAAATTTGGAAATATGCAATCATCAGACCGCTGCTTAAGAAATCTTGACCCGACATTGCCTAATAATTACTGTCCTATCTCACTGCTACCTTTTGTGGAAAAACTACTAGGTTGTCTGGTTTTTTTGGAAGACAATCATAGTCTTCACCCTACACAGATCGGCTTTCGAGCTCAGCATAGCACGATATCCGCCCTCCTGGTGGTTACAGAGGAGCTTAAAAGCACACATGACCAAGGTGGCTCAGCCGCGGTTTTGCTCTTGGATCGGAGCGCTGCTTATGATACTGAAGATCACGTCATACTGTAGAGCAGGTTCAGGCAGGTGAGGATCCAGGACAAATCACTGGAGTGGTTCACATACTTTTTTAAAAGGTAGATCCGTCCAAGTCATGGAATCTATGTGTTTTTCCGACACTATGTCATCGGTATGTGGAGTGCCACAGGGCTCATCACTTAGCCCTACTCTATTTAATATTTACATGCGGCAACTGGCAGAAATTGTACAGGAGTTCAGCCCGTCCATATTTTCCTATGCAGACGACACACTGCTGGTGGTCTCCTTTGACAATGGCGCGAATCTAGAACAACAACAGCTGGCACATTCTTTGGAAAAAGTGGCTAAATGGATGACCAACTGCTGCCTGAAACTAAATGGTGATAAGACAGAGCTGATGATTCTAGGGAACAATGTTGTCCCCAGGCTTCTGCCTAGTTGGACAAGTAGTATGGGTAACTCTCCAGTCCCCAATATTTCTATTGGGAACTTGGGAATATGGATGGACAGAGCACCGACAATGGACGAACAAGCAAAAAAAGCTGGAGGTCACTTGTTTTGGACTACTTTGAATGATCCGGAAGGTCCTGGAACTGACTCCGAAGCATTTAAGGAAAATGGTAATCCAATCCATGGTGGTCTCCCGCTTAGATTATGTTAACTCCCTTTACCTAGGTTTTTTAATTTTTTTTATATTTTATTTAAGCCGGTCAGGTATATTATACAATTTCCACGTTACACACACACAGTCGTTAGACAGTAAATTAGTGGTCCACAGCATTTACAGAGATCATTCCTTACAGGTGTGGCAGATAGTCAGATCAGTCACAGCCACAACAAATACCGCTTAAATAGAATCCAGCAATTGTTCATTTGGATGTACATTTTCAATCAACAGGGTATTATAGCATACATTTATCGTCCAATAAGAGATCAATATAGCATTTCAGTCATCATTTTGCATGGCCATTAAATATTGCATTAGTGGGTCCCAAAAATCTTTCGGACGGGAGGCTTCTGGGATTTCTTCCGCATATGTGTCTAAGCTTTCCTTACAATAAGTCATATCTGTGAGCCAGTGCTCGCTCTTAGGCGCTTGTTTGCTACCCCATTTCATAGCTATTCTTCTCTTAGCTAAGAGTAGTGCCACCGCTAGAAATTGTGTATGCGGATTTGCCTAATTTTATGGGTTCCCAGTAAACAGATCTAAGATAGATTTGGAATGTCTTCTGCAAGCATTGTAGTGAGAATATTAGTAACCGAATACCAGTAAGTGTGAAGCTGTGGGCATGCCCAGGCCAAATGTAAAAAGTCAGCTTGTGGTGCCTTGCATCTTGTACATAAATCATTGTCTCGAAGACCGTATTTGTGGAGTTGGAATGGCGTATAATATCCTAGTTGTAGGAATTTAAAATGTATGATACGCAAGTTGCAGTTGGACATGAGTATTTGGGTGAGGGCGCAAATATAACTCCAGTCTTCAGTGGAAATTGTAGTTCCTAGTGTATCTTCCCAACGTTGCAGAGCTTGTTCTTGCTCTCGATATTGTTCTTGCTGAGCTGCGTTATATAGGTTGGTCACTAATCTTTGACGTGTAGGTGCAGTTAGAAGTATTTGGAGTGCAGAGTGTGTCGGTGGTTCATCGGGGAACGAGGGGTAAAGATCCTTCACTGCTGCACACAGTCTAAGATATGCAAATATTTGTAGGGATGCGCGGTGTGGTGTTAATGAGGGATCGGTTTGTGATATAAACTGGTCTCCAGGGAAAATCCTCTTCATAGTATGCAATCCCATAGTTCTTAGGAGATTAAGCATTAGTTTTTCCTGTGTCACCGTTATGCGGGGTTGGTGCTGTAGAGGCAGCGCCGGTGCATATACGGGCAGTTTATGCGCACATTTCGTCAGCATATACCATCGAGACTTGGCTCCAAATTTACAACGAAAACGACGTTTTCTCATTGATTTACTTCAATTTATTTGATTTATTTATGTTCATTTTGAAACAAATTTCTTGGTGAAATAATCCATGATGTTTATAACAGACATAATAACCTTCTTATGTCGTGCGTACAATCAATGTATAATCCATTTTTCCATACACCCAATGCATTTCGGGTCAAACCAACAAACGTGACCCTTCGTCAGGGGTCTGTAAAGGAAAATCAGACAGGACCGGATTAGTCACTCTCTATCGTATAGGACTACACAATATTCACTGTAAGTCTACATCACTTTGCTATGACTCTATTCCACTAAAAACATGGTCTGTGCAATTATGTTACCAATCCACTCAAAGACTCTTAATAGTCAGGCCTGAATACACATGAGAACAAGATGGTCCATCACATAAAGCTACTAAACTCTAACTTCATGGCATGTTTCATCAGTTTCAAGGACTTACGTGAAGTAGGACGCCAAACGCGTCTCGAAGGGATTCTGAATGAAATTGACCGCGAACGATCGACGGTCCTGATAGGCAAACGGCTCAGTCACGTGCCCGCGGTCGCATCCAATCATGATGCGGCAAGCAGACCACGTGAGATGAGTAGACTGGCTTCACAACAAAGCGGATCACGGAACCACAATTGTATGAAATCCTATGTAGACAACAACATTTATGATTGCTAGAGCATGGTTTAAATGCAATGCGAATACGATGAAAACTAAAAGGTTACATTTGTGAATGAACTTAAAAACTCAACATTGCAAATATACGTTACCACTTAAATACGGGGTACAGGATGTTGCAAAAGACAATGCATGATAATCAGTCCCATTATAGAACCCAAGAATGTTCAATCCTATCGTTCAACCCCCATGGGTGGGCAGAGTTCAGTCTTTTGATCCAATAGTATTCCGCTCTCAATCGTTGTTTTATTGGATCCATGTCGGGGCGCTGTTGGATTACCTCGATCACCGTGAATTTTAACTGAGAGATTTGGTGATTCATCTCTTTCCAGTGTGTTGCCACTGATGATTTGAGATTATTGAGTCTGATGTTGCTCTTGTGTTCCGTGATCCGGATCTTGACCTTGCGCTCTGTTTGCCCTATGTATATTTTGCCACAAGGACATTTAATCAGGTACACACAATTCGCAGTGTCACACGTGCTCGAGTGTTGTAAGGCTATTGGAAAGCCTTTAGTAGGATGCATTAGCGTTTTTCCACACATAACGTTGTTGCAATGGGTGCAGTTAAAACACTTGGACATTCCTTTCCACGTTTTGATCTCCTTAGACGGAATATTCAAAAGTTCCTTCAAGTTTTTTGATCTTTGGTAGGCGAAAGTGATATGTTCACTATATAACCCCTTCAGATCTGGTTCTGTTTGGATCAAGTGCCAATGGTTCTTAATGATTCTCTTGATTTTCTCAGAGTCTGAAGAGAATTTTAGAACACACACTGTTTTTGATTCAATTTGTTTGATCTTCGGTGTCAACAAGTCTGTTCTTTTAAGTTTATCTACTTTCATTATGGCTTGTTTGACAAGCCATAATGAAAGTAGATAAACTTAAAAGAACAGACTTGTTGACACCGAAGATCAAACAAATTGAATCAAAAACAGTGTGTGTTCTAAAATTCTCTTCAGACTCTGAGAAAATCAAGAGAATCATTAAGAACCATTGGCACTTGATCCAAACAGAACCAGATCTGAAGGGGTTATATAGTGAACATATCACTTTCGCCTACCAAAGATCAAAAAACTTGAAGGAACTTTTGAATATTCCGTCTAAGGAGATCAAAACGTGGAAAGGAATGTCCAAGTGTTTTAACTGCACCCATTGCAACAACGTTATGTGTGGAAAAACGCTAATGCATCCTACTAAAGGCTTTCCAATAGCCTTACAACACTCGAGCACGTGTGACACTGCGAATTGTGTGTACCTGATTAAATGTCCTTGTGGCAAAATATACATAGGGCAAACAGAGCGCAAGGTCAAGATCCGGATCACGGAACACAAGAGCAACATCAGACTCAATAATCTCAAATCATCAGTGGCAACACACTGGAAAGAGATGAATCACCAAATCTCTCAGTTAAAATTCACGGTGATCGAGGTAATCCAACAGCGCCCCGACATGGATCCAATAAAACAACGATTGAGAGCGGAATACTATTGGATCAAAAGACTGAACTCTGCCCACCCATGGGGGTTGAACGATAGGATTGAACATTCTTGGGTTCTATAATGGGACTGATTTTCATGCATTGTCTTTTGCAACATCCTGTACCCCGTATTTAAGTGGTAACGTATATTTGCAATGTTGAGTTTTTAAGTTCATTCACAAATGTAACCTTTTAGTTTTCATCGTATTCGCATTGCATTTAAACCATGCTCTAGCAATCATAAATGTTGTTGTCTACATAGGATTTCATACAATTGTGGTTCCGTGATCCGCTTTGTTGTGAAGCCAGTCTACTCATCTCACGTGGTCTGCTTGCCGCATCATGATTGGATGCGACCGCGGGCACGTGACTGAGCCGTTTGCCTATCAGGACCGTCGATCGTTCGCGGTCAATTTCATTCAGAATCCCTTCGAGACGCGTTTGGCGTCCTACTTCACGTAAGTCCTTGAAACTGATGAAACATGCCATGAAGTTAGAGTTTAGTAGCTTTATGTGATGGACCATCTTGTTCTCATGTGTATTCAGGCCTGACTATTAAGAGTCTTTGAGTGGATTGGTAACATAATTGCACAGACCATGTTTTTAGTGGAATAGAGTCATAGCAAAGTGATGTAGACTTACAGTGAATATTGTGTAGTCCTATACGATAGAGAGTGACTAATCCGGTCCTGTCTGATTTTCCTTTACAGACCCCTGACGAAGGGTCACGTTTGTTGGTTTGACCCGAAATGCATTGGGTGTATGGAAAAATGGATTATACATTGATTGTACGCACGACATAAGAAGGTTATTATGTCTGTTATAAACATCATGGATTATTTCACCAAGAAATTTGTTTCAAAATGAACATAAATAAATCAAATAAATTGAAGTAAATCAATGAGAAAACGTCGTTTTCGTTGTAAATTTGGAGCCAAGTCTCGAGGCTAGTTCACTAACCTCCACATTCACTTGTTATATTGGGCACGTTTTTTGACTACGTGCGACGACTGAGGCACCAACCTCCAGAATCATAAAAACGGATAAACTCCAGAGAAACAGAGTGCTTAGGATAACAGTCTTCCTGTCAGCATATACCATGCCATTGATGTGCAATATACGGGATTCATTTCTGCTTTAGGGGTGGTGTGTCGCAGCTCTAGGAAATGCGCAATTAGAGGGGTCGGATGCACACTCTCATATTCGACTGCTAAACGACTACAAACAATGCAGAACGCATCAGCTAGGCTTCTTTGTAAAACTCCAAACCACAAATCAGTAAGGAAGCACTTGAAACAGCTTAATTGGCTTCCTGTTGATGATAGGATCAAATTCAAGGCCCATTGCCTGACACTTAAAACAATAAACAACAGAGGTCCCCCTAAAATCAGAGGCCTGCTCCTGCCACATGTCCCAACTAGAAGTTTTATATCATCCCATGAACGCTTTCTTAGAACTGCAAGAATTAAGAGAGCAAGATGGAGTGGCAGACCTTTTACACATCTGGTCCCTAAGCTTTGGAATGCCCTGCCCCGCGAATTAAGACTGCTAGATGAGGAATCTAGTTTTAGGAAAAAACTGAAGATATGGCTATTTCCCGAGTAACCTAACAAGCATAGCTCCCCGCCGCAGCTTGACCTCCCAGTGCGGGGAAGCCTTCGGGCAGCCATGCGCTTTATAAAACCTCTAACTAACTGGTCTACGGGCTGGACTTAAGGGTCTTTGTAATAATGGACTCAAGGTCTTTATACAATAACTGTCCATTCTCCTAGACAATGAAACTGCACTTGCTCCATATCTTTTCTTTTCAAGCCCTTGTCTCTCTAGGTCGAGCATTCAAGACCTCTTGTATATACTTTAGTATACACTTATATGGGTATGTATTTTGTGGGCTCTGGAAATCAGCCCTAGGACTCGTCTGCTTCCGCTTAGGGACTTTTTTCTGGCAACTGACTATTTAACTTTCTTGATAGAAAACTACCAGCAGAGGTCAGTAAAATACCAGAATCACTTTAGCATTCTCTAGATTCCAGTCCAAAGAAATGGTCTTCCACGAGCACCCATAGACAATAATATTTTTTTCAAATCTTGTATTTTCAGTGATAGGACCACTGAAGGCCCTGATTTTATATTAAAAACAGAGCTTTGGACTATACCATTTCCCGCTGAAAGGCAATATTTCTCTCCATGTGTTCCCAGACCTGACATGTCACTCAGTTTGGAGCTTACTTTCCCTCCATGTTAAAGAACAGTAGATGTTTCAGCACCCAGGCTAATGTGCTGCATAGCTAAATACATATAAAGTCCCAAAGGCGAGACCGATTGCATTGCAAATGCTTGTCTAACCTGCCATTTAGCCGTTACCTAGCTCTACTACTACTTATACAGTGAAGTGAAAAGGAGAACGGCTACATTAACAGGAATTTTGGGGATTAGAGACAACATAATGATGACATTTTAGAAGCAGATACATAGATGATGTTCGGGTTACTTTGTATGACCCCCCCTTGAGGGCCCCCCGCTGGGTCACATTACCGCATTTCCTGGGGGAGATGATGGAGTTTGGGGAGGCTTCGGGCTTTAGTATGAACCTCCGTAAGTCACAGGCCCTCAACCTATCAGTTTTGCAAGAAACTATGGCATATTTAACACAGAAGTATCCACTCCAGTGGGCTATCCCATACTTAGGACTGCAATTGGCTCCGCCCACAGAGGAAATAAAAGCTATTATCAAGACTTATTAACACAGGTGCGGGCCGATCTGGCTCATTAGCGACCTTAGCACCTATCCTCCCTAGGATCCTCTTCTTCTTCCAGACTATTCCTTGGATACCCCCCACCAGGTATGATTGCCTCCTTATAGGGCCTACTACAACACTTTATTTGGGGAGGTAAACGCCCTTGCATGCGGAAACAGTTAATCTGGCGCCCACATGCAGAGGGAGGGTTTTGAGTCCTGAGCTTACTTCCTCACTATCAGGTGACAACGCCACTACCTGGTCGAATAGTCCAGGATGGAGTCAGAGAAACCGTGGTGGTTTATGGACCGGGCAATTGCCAGGATCTCATTAGGGAAGATAGCATTTTTGCCCTGTGCTCACAGACCCCAGAGTCTATATATATCCCCGGTAACTGGCCTGCTGCTTGGAGTCTGGGACAATCGGGCAATCAAAGGGGGGCTGTCCACGTTCCCCTCCCACTAACAGTGGTGGGCAATCTAGCGTTTGCCCCAAGCCTGGGGCCTTCCTGCCGGATCTGGCAGGAGACCGGTTGCCGTGCTATTGGGCACTTTTTCAATGAGGAAGGCCTCATTCCTTCTGATTATCTACAGAACAATTTTGCCATCCCCGAAGCTGAATGGTTCCATTACCTACATGTCAGACACTGGGTTATGCATTTCTCGGTTAGAAAGGGGGCTCAAAGACCACTGACGAAGTTTGAAACTAAACGACAACCACCTAGTCTCGGAACTATATGGATTGTTACTCCCTTCAATAACGGAGCATAGCTCTCCTGCACAACTCCAGTGGGAAGCTGAATTGGGGAGGCAGCTGACCAATAAAGAATGGCAAGATATATACTATAGAGCATGACGCTCAGCACATAAAACACTCAGTGTAGAAACAGCCACAAAAATCACCACTTATTGGTATCCGACACCAGTTAGACTCCATAGGGTTAACCCAGCCCACAGCAATGAATGCAGGCGACATAGTAGGGCTAAATGCAATCTTATTCACATTCTAGGGAAATGTCCTCAGCGGAGGTCATTTTGGGAATCCAGGTCTGGTTCGCCCTCTGACCCATGTTCGGCCAGGCTCCTGGCAGCAGTGGCAGAGAGCGTGAACACATAAGTGAACTCAATTATCAACATGTCTCTCCAGACAGCTATTGTACCTCAGGTTTGGAAGCAGGCCAAGATCCTAACACTCCTTAAAAAGCCTTCTTTGGACCCTCTTAGCCCAGCGAACTCCGGCCTATCTCCCTCCTTCCGGCTCTGGCCAAGGTATGTGAGAAGGTGTTCAATAAACAGCTCACAGAGTTTGTGGAAAGAGAGGCACTCCTGCACCCAGCTCAATCAGGGTTTCGAGCTTCTCATAGCACAGAGTTTGTTTTAGTGGAGGTGTCGGAGGCCATTCGGGAGAGCCTTGATGCCAGCGGGAGAGCGGCATTAATTTTGCTGGATCTCTCGGCGGCGTTCGACACGGTCCCACATGCACTTCTTCTGGCACAATTGGTGTGTCGGGAGCCGTCTGGGGTTGGCTTAGGTCTTTCCTGGAGGAGCGTGTTGAGCAGATTTGGCTCCCTCCATCCTCCTCCTCCCCTCAGTTAGTAACTACTGGAGTTCCGCAGGGTTCTTTCCTTAGCCCTCTATTTTTTAATATGTATGTCACTCCATTGATATATCTGGCAGAGGAGCTTGGGGCCAAGGTGAGGGCCTATGCGGATGATACCCAGCTGCTCTTTACCTGTGACAAAGTAACAGACTCTGTTTCAGTGGCGCAACATTGCTTAGCCTCCATTTTTAAATGGTTGGAGGATGCACAGCTCAAGTGCAATGAACAGAAGTCTGAGATTCTGTTATTTGGTAAATTCCCTCCTAATTTCTTAGAGCAGCTGTGGCCGTCTAACTTTCCACTGCCCTCCACCACAGGAAAACCCGTTATAAACCTGGGAGTATGGTTCGATGAAAGTCTCTCTTTCTCGACACATATCAAGAAATTGGCCGGCTGCCGTTTCGGCCTTCTCAAGACTCTAAGAAATGTTTTCCCTCTCATACCTCAGGCGGCGAGGGAAACAGTTACGTGTGCATTGATTCTGTTGCGGCTGGATCACGCCAATGCCTTTTATGCTGGCATTCCTGGCTACCGGTTGAAAAGGCTACAGGTGGTTCAGAATACGGCGGCCAGACTGCTATTGGGCATTTAGGCGAGGAACAGCGTTCACCATCAGCTGCGATCTCGCCACTGGCTCCCCGTGGTGGACAGTCTCGAATTTAAATCACTGATTCTGGCCCATCGTGCTCTCCACAGGTGCGGCCCTGTCTATCTGCAGAGATGCTTTTCTTTTTATGTCCCTGCGTGAGCCCTTCGATCCATGTCCTTTCGCTTTGCCCAGGTTCCTCGCTTCAAGTATCTGAGGCTAGGGTGCAGCTCCTTTGCTGTGAAGGCCACTGCGGCCTGGAATGCCCTCCCCTTTGCCTTACGGTCTATTCAGGATCCAGCTGTGTTTAAAAGGAAATTGAAGACTCACTTCTTTACCTTATAGTCTCTCTCCACACCACTTTGGCATCGCGCCGGGACACTCATGAGTATCCGTGCGCGTTATAAATAGATGTAACATAACATAACATAACATGTTAAACATCGGCACCCATCTTCAGACTCAAACTCACCGGTTCCTGACCTACCCCATCTTGGGTCTCCTCAATGCCCTCATGTTTCCTCTCACGTCACATAGGTGACAACACCAGTATAGCATTGGTGGCAGCAACCCAGACCATTACGGCACGGTGGGGTATGGAAACAACACCCACACACTTGGGGTGGCTTCACTGCCTCCTGCAAGTTCTGAGCATTGAAAAGTTGGCCCTTCCCCTGTCAGCTCAAGATGACGCATACAGAACCCTGTGGCTACCTTACATAACCCTACAATCTCAGAAATTCAAGGAACTGATCTAACCACTCTACTTGAGATTACTTCGCTTGACGGCCCCAACACCTGTGCAAGACCAGGAGGCCTTACCTAAGTGAAGCATAGTTTCACGAATTTTGTCTTGTTTTTATGTACAGCTGTGGGTACCCAGGAAAGAGGGTGGGTGGATTGTGGTTGGGGGGTGGGGGAATGGTTGGTAAAATGTTACGCTTCACGGCGGAAATATAATTGCTAGCAATATTAACGCCACGCAAAACTCGCTTTTTGAGAATAGTAAATTGCTGTAACAAATACATTTTAACCAAAAAATCTCTTCATTTTCAGATCAAAAGGATGGCTATAGTCAGTGGAGCAACTATTGGTAGCTTTTCTTGCCGTGGCATAAGTACCTCTTCTTGAAAGGTGGGCAGGTCATCATAGAAGCAAAGCACCTGGGCATCAGGACTGGAATGTCTTGTCAGGATGAGTCCTATTCCAATCTATTTAGGGCTACAACGAAGGCTATCTTTGCAAAGGTAACACGGGGCCCTCCCATTGGTTTAGTCCATATTCTGGCAGGTCGTACATATTCTTCTCAAAGGAAATGCTGAAATCAAGGAAGTGGGATGCCTCATTTTATTCCAATTCCTGGGCAACAGGAACAAAGAATAGTTGCCCAATCAGCAGGAGCGCTACGATGCATCATTTCTGAAGTGCTCCAATCATTACATAGTACTCCTGTATTGGTCGGTACCAAGCAAGCCAAAAGGGAGCACACCCAAAACAAAAGACTGTCACTTATGTACTCTGGGCAGAAATCCTTCTGTTCATATCTTCACTTGCCAGTCTAATATTCAGTTCTGCCTGAAATAGGAAAAGCTGGTGGACCTGAGGAGGGGGGAGACACCCTGTACTAAATGCTAAAGCAAGAATGTTGCTAGGGGTACAGATAATCAACATAAAGACACCTGCCAGCTAACTACACGGATTCTCTTAGGTGTCTGCTGGGCGAAGCAGAGGCACACTCCTTTTTGCCATGTGTTTAGCCAATAAGGCACTCCCTCTGTCTCAGGCATATTTTTTTTTAATCCTACCAAAACTCAAATTTGGGGGGAAAACCCCAAACACCAGGAACATTGCAAAGGAATGCAAATAATGTGAGAAACCGTCAGCACTATTAACACTGCCTTTAATATAAAAGTATTTTTTGGGGCATGACTTGGTGTACCACCAGTACAGCAGGATGCATTCATTTGAAAGGAAATCTACTGTAACCACTTACTGTAAGAATGACCTCCCTGTGTCACTCACCGCATATACCTGTACACTCCATTGAAAAAGGCATTCCACTGTATTACAAGCGCCACTTAACTAGACTTTGCTACAATGAACCAACAACCTCCCTTAACCATCATAACAAAACAAGCCACCTAAAAGGAATATATCCACCAAAGGAAGACCTCATTGGAAAGGGTTCTGGACTACTACACAAACTGACACTTTTTGTCTCCAATTCATCATACTTATCAATTTGTGTGGGGTTTATGGTTCTCTCACTGCCACTACAATGTCTTATATAATGTGGCCTGCAACATGTGTACAGTAGTTTTGCCTCAAAATGAAGAAAAAAATAGGGCTTTACTTAAAAATACATTTTAGGTACAGCTTCTGCATAAACACAACCTTCTGTCTGGATTGCCATTCTTGCAAACATTCCACCAATAATTCCTTAAAAAATTCTGAAATAGATGCTTAAAAAATGCAAACATTCTGTGTGCAGAACTTCTATAGTAAATACTTCTTAACAAAAGAGACCACTGTACACTTCCTCCTTCTGCATATTGAAGAACTAGTAGAAAAAGAAAATGTTTAGTCTAAAGACAGAATTACTAAGTTCTTCACAAAGTGGCAGTTCTTAGGATGACCATCAGAACTTCTGCCATAGGCATGTACCTTGTCAGCCATCACCAAACAAAGAGCGGGCATAGGTGTAGCATAAAATGGAGGGCGAGGACTGTTCTTAGAAATAGTCATGGTATTGCCCACATTCCTGTGGCTGGAGAAAAGAGACACTTAAAGGAGGACAATGAAGACCGGGCCCCATTTGAAACTCCAGGAGGCCTTTTGCTAGCAAGGGCCTGTTGATTAGTCTTCAGGCCCCCTGCCATTTGGATGATGGCAGGGGCAAAGGGTAGGACTGGAGTATTGTTATGAGAGGTAAGGAAGTTTCTAGATCAGTGCTTGCTGAACTATTTAGAACACAATCTAATTTTTAGAATGGCAAACTTTCACCACTCACCTAGCTTTACAGGTAGAGTTTGCTTCTGACCCCTGTTTGAGCAGAAGCTGTAATGTAACTTCGAGGGAGGGTAGACGGATAGTCCCAACTTTGACACATGTGCAGCATCCGATTTTCTGTTTCTGCCGATCAATAGTCTCAGCCTCAGGTTGGGGTTGCAGCCTGCAGTGTCTTTGCCTCGCCAGTTGCGCACACCTCTTCAGGGACAGAGGGGCGGCTTCGCTACATAGACAATTTAGTGTCTTTACTTGCAAGCTATTACGGCTGAAGGCATGTAGGGCTGGTTCAGTCAGTCACATTTAAAGTGTGTGCTGGATTTGTAACTCACTCCTCCCTAGAACGAATGGCCAAATTACCTTTTTTTAACAAAGTTAATACAACAGGATACCAGTGGATAAGCTTGCTCGTGTTCCCAGTGATATGTGTACTTGGCGTGGTCCTATTTAGATCATGTTACAGCATATTTACCACAGATCTATTCTCACATCTTTCAATCTTTGGCGAGAACATTCCCACGATACAAATCATACTGTGGGAATGTTAGTGTAGAAGATGCAGAAATCATGTGTCGGTGGTTAATATGCTGTAATAGGATTATATAGAATAAATCCAGGACTGTCGCCACCCACCGAAAAAAACTAATAATCATCAGCAAGCGACCCACAGTTTGGGAAACACTTTTAGAGCTCGCCTGCCCTTTTGTCTGCCCCAGAGTGCTCCTTCTGTTGATCTGAGAACAGCCCGGTGCAGAAAGCTCATACCTTACTGTTCCAGTGTTGTAGGTACCCCAGTTTTATGACAGCCCCTGAGTTTCCTGCTACAAGCATTACTCTATACAAAGGCGGTGTCTGAAGAGCAGCCTGAGAATCCTGTGAATGCTCGCCAGCTACCGTGAGAGTAAAGTGAAGAAAGGGTTGTAGTGGATCCGCATTGCAGAGCTATGGTAGGCCGGGCTCCAAGACACCAGATGAGGCCTCGTATCCCCCGTCTATTCTGCAGTCACCAGAACGCTGTCTGACACCAATGATATTCTAAAATATTATGCTCACTTATGTAAAATAATTGCACAAACAATACTCACACGTGTTGATAACCACACTAAACAACTACTTTAAAAAAAAAGTGCCATTTGTTTCCATTTTGCTGCAAAACTTCTATATGCATGTTGCAGGACACTTTATCTGAGAAACTTGGCGGTATTGAGGAAACAATATCCAGCAAATAAATGGAGAAGCATGCTGAATGAGAGACAACTTATATACAGTTTACTTAATTTATGTGAAACACTCCAGAACTCGCAGGAGAGTAATGTTGGTGTTCAAAGGCCTGTCAAGAACGAAATGCCCTGCCGATTGGGGGATACATTACTTTACGGGGATATAAGTGTTATGACGGTTAAGGGAGGTTGTTGGTTCAAGGTGGAAAAGACCAGTAAAGTGGTGTTTGTAATTCAATGGCAAACCCTTCCAATGACACGTTGCACTTTCCTGTGGCAAAACACACAATTACCCAATGAAATAGATCTAGGAATTGTATTAAGTGATTTTTTTTTACCTCGTCTCGAGCAACAAGCGTTATACATGCACCTTGTTTATAGCATTCCATTGCTATACATTTCCCAATGCCACTGGAACCGCCAGTCACCTGCAGAACACAAAGAAAGTGCATCACTCGAAGTGAAAGAAAAAACATATAAAAATGTGACTGAAAACTATTTTTCTCGTCTTGTAAACATGTTAAATGCATCTCAAAACTCAAACGAAAAGAACAATTGTATTTCTGAATTGTACCTTTGAGAACTGATTCATTTCCATACGTTTTTTGTCAAGAAAGATACATATATAGTACATTATTTCAAGTACAAATTTTCAGAGATGAAAAGGAAAGATTTAAGAAAGGAATTGAGTTTAAGGCCTTCTCACATTTCTGAAACAACAAAGAATGAAGTGCGAAAGTGGAAGTTGGGCTGTCCATCCACAGGGCACCTCAGGGTCTACAATCTAAAGTATGTTGTGGGTGAAATGAAAAGAGACAAGCCCACATCCACATAGTGTGGCAGGCTGCATCGCAAGGCCCTCCTTACAATGGGAAAACCTCCGAAGAGGCACTTCTTCACCACAGACTTATATGTCAGTTTGGTCGCCAAAGGTTTCATTAATGGTTGGGGATGATACTCAGTAGTCATTCTCCTCTACCTCCCTTCTTAGAATGTCTTAAATAGGGCTTTTGGCTAAAGAGTGCTCAGTGGAGAGTCCGATAACTATGCCCACTAACTGAAGAACCTATCCTCGGACTGGAAATAACAGATTCTCTCTCTTCCACCAATCCCCTGCGAAGAGGAATGGAAGGAAACAAGGAGAGTAACCCATTGACAGAGGATCTTAGGACCCATTTCAACATAGACCAAATAGTTCTCGTTTAAATAAAGGGGACTTGGATCAAACAGCACTATAGAACATGCATGATTTAAATTCGAACTGGTTTTCAACCCATAACGAGAGTTTGCGCCCTCCTCGCTTTAGAGACCTCGTGGAATTTCCTCAGGCCTACAATCAGCATAATTCCACCATGCAGGGCCTGTAAAATCAGATGATCAATTGTGATGAACACCTAGATGAAGTCCTGAAAGATTGGCACATTCATTTACAAATTGTGAAATATTTGCCTGATATTATCGACAGCAGGCAAAACGCCTTCAGGCCCCTAACATGAAACCTAGTGCTCACTAGTTAGTGGCCTAAAAGATACCGAATGTAGCTGTAATCACAACTGAAAGGCCACAAACAACCCAAAGACTTGGCTCTTAGTAGGAAGTTATGCATTGGGACAGGCAGTGCTACACTGCTTTGGATCCAGGTAAGGTTTCATCAGAAGAGTTGTAAATAAGCTGGAGAAAACAAGCGCTCCCAGCGCAAAAGACTAGCATATATGCTAGACAAAAGTCTATGCTCTGGCGTTTAATAGAAGGAAACACCTTCAGGGCATACCACTAACTCGTTGTCTTACACCCGGAGCACTTGCTCCGACAACCAATGTGCATTCCTTCCAGAAGAAGATAAAACCAGTATTATCATATTGTGGAGTAGTGTGGCTCACTGGTTAGAGGCGGCAGGCCTGAGAGCAGAAGTCAGCCTGGGACCAGGGTTCAATTCCCGACGCGGCAGGGTCGTGGACCTTGGTCAGCGGACTTGACAATTCTCGCTTCGGTGCTTACTCTAATCAGGGGTTCCACTCGGCAACTCTGGGCATTAGCTTGCCTAATCTCCACAACGGCCCCACCAATTCCGGGGATGCCTGGCTCCACCTTGGGGACTCCCAGCAAGGGACCATCCCACAGGGAAAGCCAGGACGGGTTCCCCAGAGTTATACAGCGCCGGGACGCCCCGTTGCTGGGGCAGCTGTGCGCTTTACAAGTATACTACACATCATATAAAGTATGCCTGGCTGAAATTTTATTTACACGGAGGTAATTATGCAACTTACTGAGAATACACCATTATGAAACAATGGATACATTTGGGGAGACATTTTACAGCGAGATGTACCGTTTGGGATTTTTACCTGAGCGGCATTTCAGATTTCTTTACCCAGCTGGACCAAACAAGGATTTTTTTGAGTGTGAAACTACAAACCAGAACGCCCGAGTTTTTAAACTTCAGCAAACGGAAATGAACTCAAAATGACTTTTTGTAAGTTGAATTTTTACCTGAATGTACAGTTCTGTTCATCTTTTGACTGAGATGCATTTTTAATATTTAGGAGTAATTTTGTGGTAATTTTGCGTTGAGGAAATGGGGTGTATGATATGGTGTGGTAGTGTAACCTCACTGTGAAATACACTTACCAACCTCCTTAGAACCCTTAGATTTCGTCTGTCAAACCCTCAGCTCAATCCTGGGTATCTGTGGCACTAAGCAGCAAGGCTTGCACAGAGGAACAAGCGTTAAGCATCTAGCATTGAGGAGAGGATGAAGCCTTACGGCTAGAGCGGTAAAGCTGGTGAACCGGGTTCGAGTCTCGGCAACGACTCAACATCCTGTGATTCTGGGCAAATGACTTGATCTCCCCATGCCTAACAAAAATGAATGAGTCCTTCTGGAAAGAAACTGGTGCTCATGTACAGGCTCTGAAACCTGATGTCTCAGGTCTAGTTAGCGCTATATAAAACTCTTTAAAAACAAACACAAACACTAGAACAATTGCAGAAGACAGTGCCACGCCACTTAAGAAATCCAACACCAATTTATAAAAATAGACTGTATTTTTATAAAAATGTATACACTAGAATGAAAAAGATGCAGTAGAAGGTTCCGGAGATTTAAATTTTACCAGCAATAATAAATCAGTGCAAATTCACTCTTAACTGTGAACAAGCTTTAGCAAAAATCGGACACTTCAAAACTTTTTCAAGGAGATTTAGATAAGTGTCAGTGCGGTCGGTCAGAAGTACTTAGGGCAACCAACTCTGGTAAAGAGCTTGCTAGGGGGACCAGCAAGGTCCTCTAGAACAGTTACCTTCACAGGTATAGTAGCCCTTCAGCAGTTAGCATTACCACCAACTTCACTATGCTCTATCCCAAATATCAAACAGTTTACTGAAGTCCTAGAATTTAACTCCTTACAAGCTCAACTATGAACGGGTGAGATAGGTACAAGCAAATAACCTTGATTTTTCGTACTATTGTCAAAAACTCGCACAACACCTGATTTACTTTGAGCAACATGGGAAAAAGAAGGCGTGGGCTTATCAGATAAGAATTTGAGATGCTAGGATGACCCCTAGAGTGATCGCCTTCGCCACACAATTTAGGCTAATACAATTGGAAATACAATTGCAAATACTACATACGGCGTTGATTACCTAGTCCAAACTTTGGCAGTATGGGAAGGCTCCCTTTCCTGAAGGTCTTGGGTGTGGGAACAGTGAGGGTGATTTTTTCCATACTATGTGGACATGCTCTGCTTGTACAAATCTAGGGATGCAGGATGTTTCTGTTGGATTAGACTGTTATATATCTTATGTCATGTCTACCTTACTGAGCTGCTAATCTAAATTTAAACTATTTGAATGTCCCTCTTCTCAATGTGTAAAGTGGGAAGCAGAATGACGAATTCAGGGAAATGTCTTGCATGTAGTATACATTATGAAATTTTATAAAAGTATATCATAAAAAAAAAAGGAGAAGGTCATTGCACTTCGTGGATGGTTGCCTTGCTCCATTTCTGCCCACATTAAGTTTTGGGGATGAGGAAATCAAACAGTTATTTTGTCAGAGTACAAATGCAACAGGACATTAAACTTATAATTGAGAACCAGTGTGTGGTCATAGATGCATTTACTTTGCTGACATGACAATATTTTAACTGCTGAATTGTGGCTTTTTTGTTCATAACTGCTTGATGTTTGCATGCCTTCGCCTGGTATAGCAGCACAGTGGTGCTCACTGATCCTCCGTGTGTGTTCATTTGTTTTGCCATCCAGATAATATTTTGTTAGATTTGCTAAACTATTGCCAAACATTCACACTAACAAAAAGCCAGACCTGCTGGGTTTGGCAATGCTTGTTTTTAATATTATTCGAGACAAGCCTTCAGGTTAGCTACATCTTCGTTAATATTAATGGTGTGGAAACCCCGAGTGTTTTTCACTTACTGTACCGTGTCTTAACAACAACCAATTGAAAGTGCATGAGTGACGATAGCATTGAAAGGAACTTGCTCCAGAAATTAAATTCGCAGAGCTCTGTTGGTAGGGGAGAGTGTTTTAGATTCTCTAAGGATCCACGACTAGAGCCTGTAATCTATTATCATGGAGTGAATATGCTTCCTTGCGCACTTCCATTGTAGGCTAACTTGGTCCAGAAGGAGTTCGAGAAGGATGGTTTCATTCACTGTATCAAGAGGTCAGAAAGCCAGGGTACACTGTATTCATTACAAACCCTTAACAGTTTACCTATACACAACTGCCAGGGACATCGTCTAAAAGCAATTTATATGGGCAAAAGCCAGACTGGCTATCTTCGCGGTGATGCTTTCTCCAGTATCTTGCAGTGAAATGGAGCACTGCTCCAGGGCCCTTTCTGATCCATGCACCAGGGAAGTTACGCATGTCAACAAGTACAACTAGGCCGCAGAAGTTGAAAAGCTAAAATGTCTTAAGAAAGTTATGTGTTGTGAAACATGGTTTCAATCTGACCAATATACGTGTAGCCTCACCCAAAGGCAAGGATGCTCATAATTACCAAAATACCTTTGTCTTAAATATGAACCTGTTGAAACGCTTCAATGATGATGCTCTTATGATTTGGCAAGGTTCTGTAGTACAACCTTTGTGGCTTTAGAAATGGGTGAATATACAAAGCTCTGTGCCTCGAGTTATCTATAGTTAGATCTTTTGCTAGAGCTATAGCAAATATAATACAGTGGTGCGCATATGTGAGAAGCTGGCCTGGTATCTGATGTCCACCAATTTAAGTGAGCACATTTCACCAGTCAAGACAACCCGTATGGTGATTTAGGAGGTCTCAGACAACCTTAGTAAGCTCTCCAAGTGGTAGCTGTGGAGAGCAGCCTTCAGGCTTAGTCTGGAAGGAGTTTAAAGCAGCTTGTTTCACCAGAATGCAATCTTATAGTATAGATTGAATTAAAGATAATCACTCCAAGTATTTATAAAAAATATGTATTTACTATAGAATACTCTCTAGTACGTTCCAATATCTCCAACAAGGAGATAAACACAAGGCACAAAATACTTTAGCAAAGTAACACAGTAAATAGCACGGAATAAACAGTGGTCCCGGGGGTCAAACCATATACTAAGAAAGTGGTATAAGAGCCACGACCCGAGTCAGGACAATGTCAAGAGGACCCCAAGGAACCACCCAAGGTGAGTGAGTAGGGACCCCATGGAGGACGGATGCAGTGTGGGGACACAACAGCATGGTCCGTACAAGTCTATATGCAAGTCGCAGTTGGATTTTTAATGATTAAGGACCCTTCCCAGTGGACACTGGAGGAACCCCTTGGAAGACAGAAGGTTGGAGAGCCACCCCAGCCATGGATACCCTGGTACCCAGATTACCTACACCGGGGAAGCCGGATGCAATTGTGTGAAGTGGTGTCAGAAAGGGCAGTCAAACCCAATCAAGGACTTCAGGAAAGTGCAGCCGCTGAAAGAGAAAGTGTCTGTGGAAATCCAAACATGGAAATCCAAACGTGGATTCTTGAAGAGGAGTACCTGAAAGCAGAGGGGACAGAGTCTGTCACTCAGGAGTGACCAGGAGACTTGGAAGATGAATGCCCTCCGATGTCGGGTGCTTCAGGGAAGATGACAATGACCTTGACTCTGCAGCTGTGAGGACCAGGCAATGCTGTGGAGGACCAGGACCCGGGTACGAGCGGTCCTACGAAGGATGTCAAGTGCTGAGGGGTTGGTTCCCGGCAGGAGCACCAACAAGCCTTGGCAAATGCAGCGCATGCAGGAAGAGAGAAGGTGCAAAATTGGGACCAGCAAGGTCCAGGGGACTCACCACAAGCAGGGGAGTCAGGGCAGGCCCTGAGCAAATAAGGGAGCCCAAAAGAAACAACAGTGACCCTCAAGTGAACCCACAGGCCGGAGGCACTGGAGTCACAAGAGGACCTCAAGCCGCTCACCAAAAGATGCCGGCCATGATGCGGCTGAAGATTCTGGTCACTGGAGGTGCTCAAGGTTGGGGGCTACTTGGAGCCCGAAGATCTTCTTGCAAAGAAGCCAACAAGCCTTTGCAACTGCAAGTCAGACACGGTGCACAGGGGTTCGGTTATTGCAACCCTCATGAGCGATACAGGCCTCAAACTTGGTGAAAGAGCAGGGCAGGCCTCGGGAGCTGTGTAAAACCATCACCTGTGTTGCAGAGCCCACGGCGTACGGAGGAGCTCAGGACCTGCAGACCGATCAACTCAGTTGCGGTGCCTGCAAATGCAGGGGAGTGACTTTTTCAATCCAAGGAGGATTAATCAGGTGTCATTGATGCTTCACAGGCCTTGGAAGGTTCCTGTATGATGCACAGGCAATGCAGCAGACTGGAAGGGAGACAAAGTCAGGCCCAAACGAAGTCCAGAGTGCCCAGACGGTAGAAGTGTAGTGGTGTCTGATCTAAATCTTATCCCACGGCGAATCTAGGGACCTACACCCAGGTATGCCCTTAAGTAACCAGGGTAAGGGCTGGATGATTCAGGAGACCCTCCCAGGGGAGGGTCTGGACAGGGGGGAGGTTACTCCCATGTACTTTGTCCAGTTTCACACCAGAGCGGGAGCCTACGGCCCCCAGAACTGGTTTGAACTGGACTATGCATAGGGGCACCAAATGTGTCCCTCATGCAGACTTTCTGGTGCTGGCAAGCACACCCACCCAGCCCTAACACACTAAATCCTGTCTGGGAGGTCACCACACCTCCCTGTGACAGGATGCCTGTTGTTCTACCTTCCCCTGCTTGAACTTGGCTCAGCAGCAGGAGGGCAGAAATATGTCTCTGGTCGGCAGGAACCATTTTGTGCTGTCCAGGACTAGAAGGCCAGTACCGGGAATACTGAGAACCTAACGGAGGGCACTTCCAGTGAAATCATATCCCTCACACCATTTAAGGTTTGGCGGCATGATTTCAACATATTTGATACCAAACATGATAGGATTTGTTGCAGCCGTTTGAGATGTTCATCGCATAATTACGCGGTGCCACTCTATATAGTATACGGCTGCTTCACTGACAACCCGGGAGAATGGACTCCGTAGGGGGAAGGGGTTTCCTGCTCACTTGGAACCAAGCACCCTGCCTTCAGAATTGCAAAGGCCAACTATAGGGGTGACTTACAGGTTTTAAATGCAGTGACCCTTAGATATAGTGAGCCTATATCTTTAGTAAGAGGTGGAAGCAACAACTTACACAGGCTGCAATGGCAGGCCTGTAGTTCCATTTTGAATGGTCTCTCATGGGTGCCATAATATATGGAAATGCAATAGGTCTCGCATTAGAAAAGTTGTAGCTATTGGTCTTGTAAATGAAAAATATTTTATTTATGTGTTGGTTTTTAAAATAGCTAAATTGATAGCTTTGTCATTTACAATGCCAATAGTTATAACTTTCACGAATGTGACACCTATAGCATTTGTAATGCAACATGTTTTGTATTTACGTGACTTAGATGGCAGCTCTGGTCGTTAGGCCACATCTGCGGTTTACCTGCAGCACAGAGTACTACTACATTAAGTGGTGTGACAAGCAGAAGTAAAAGAACTCCAGTTTCATTCTAGCCATTTCACATGAAGCTAATTAAGGCTGATATACAAACCACATGATTTAGTTAAGCACAGCAGAAGTTGCCATCAACAACTGACGCAGATGATCGACAGGCTTATTACAGAAACATGTCTTCACATTACGGTGTCAATCCCACCGAAAGGCCTTGTACATAGTACCTGGGGGAAGCACACACCATACTATGGCTGGCTTCGGACAAATGTAATTTGCCAGCAATCTGCCAAGGTTATCAATGTGACAGCACTCTTCATAAGAGCAGGCTGGCTACACGTGCCCTGGTTAATTTTACCATTAACATCATGGCCGTTTTCAAAACTATAATTCAACATAAAATCAGAAATGTCACTCGAGACCTTGCCACACATTTGGCCAGTCTGCACTTATTTCGCTCGAGCCATAGTGTTAGGCTTGTTTACTAGCCAAGAAAATGCTCTTACGTATAACTCAAAAGTGCTAGCTTTTTGCCTCATTTATGTATTTTCCAAAACTTTAGTAAGAAAAAAATACTACCTGTACCTTTCACAAGTACAGTTACTGAAACCTAGAAACAATCCAGACAATAGCAGGAAATGAAGAAAAACGCCCTGGCCATTTGATGTTAAAAGGCTGATTGGTTAACGAAAATGACCAAGCAAAACCCACCCGTCCCTTTCAGAGAGCTACCTTCGACCTCGTCTTATTTTTAGGTGCTTTACGTTGCACACAGCATCACATGACATGATGCAACTGCTAGAATGAAAACTGCCTCTTCAAGGACAAAATCATTACTCACAACCACATATAAGAAACCACCTCTTATAGGTATTACCAACCGTATCAGATGTAATTCGAGGTGGGAAAATTACGGAATTGCACATTCAAATATGGCGCGAATAACGAGTTAGGGAAGTACACGCTATGTGGATAGTCCTTTTTCTATGTCTGATACCGGATGGGGGTATTTTAAGACAGTTCAACATGGCGCGGGTGCTGAACGCCAGGAATTATTGTTTCGGAAGACGAGATATCGTCACAGGTGAGACTACACCTATATACAGGTCCACTTCGTGGCAGCGATAAATCTGTTTAATACGGGATGCCGCGCTTTATGAGTAGTTATGGGTCGTGTAGCGCGCCAATAGGGCGGTTCGAAATTGACTCAAATATAGTGAATTAATCATTGTACTGGTTATGTCTAACCCTGTTTCGAGTATGGGTTTGATAAATAGTGACCTTGCATTGCACAAGAACGTAGATGACCATGTCTCTAATGACGATGGAAATGACCTTTCTTAATCGGTAGGGTGCCATCTGTTTTAATTTAACTATAGGAGGAAAATACCCAAGTAATACAGCATGGAGAGAGACTGACTTTATCATATTACCTACGGGCAAGAAAAACGTGAGGAATAGAGTGAGTATTCACTGTAACTGAATTACTGTTGTTCTCAGACGTGTGTATGAATATGCAAGATCTAGGTTCTAAATAGCTGTTCTTTCCGATAGTTCAGAGGATATCCGAACCCCAATACGTTGCGGTAGGGGTGACAAACAAGAAACTAGAGGCCGAACTGAGTAAATTAAGGTACATATAATTCCTGTAAATTGGGGTTAAATCGTGATCTTGACGTGGGACATATATCTTTTTCTAATCAGAGTTATCTGTCTATATCTATCTATTTTTCACAAATCACATATTGATTGTCTTAAACAATGTCAGTACATTTAGCTGACAGGATAAGAACCTGGTGGTGGGATCCTCCTTTCATCACTACAAATCTACACCTTCGTAGGTGGCTATAATTCCCAGCACTTTGGATTTGGGTGACATTGCATTAGCTGCATGATGCTGATAAATTGCCACACGCTATAAATAGGACTCTTTGTAATCAGAGTTCTTGATATAGTTAATTTTGTTATTAAGTATATATGTTTAATGATTTTAAACTATAAAATTACATTGTTCTAGCCTTGAAGAAGTCTGTGGATTAACACCATTTCAGACGAAACACGTGTCGGCTAGGAAGTTTTATGAACTATCAACATATGAAATAAAAGAAAGAAAAAGAAGAAAATTACAGTGATTTGTGATTTGTTCGTTGGTTGCAAAGTAACTTTTCTGCGTTAGCTCAGGATAAATGTTGTTCCACAACCCATGGAAGTCAAGAAAGTCTTTTGTAATTCTGCTCTTTTGAGTGATGGCAAGACGTGGCATTTTTCTTCATTGTCACTGTGTAAGGATGGGGGGGACCATGTCTCATTCTCAATGCACTCCAAGTGTCAGATGATTCCTATTCTCAAGACTACGATTGGATTCTGGATCGTGAGGCTGTTGGAGAGTCTCATCCAAATGGTACAAACGATGTATTTTCGGGTACAAACGATGTATCTTCTGGGTGTGAGAACACTTCTGATAGTTCACAGGTGGAGGACAGTAGTAGTAAGTTGAGCGAGGAGACATCGGAAGAATACAGGTATCAGACCACCAGCGATACTAATGTTCATTTAGATGATTCTGTTTTTTAAGATGTTACATCTCAGGACATCAGTTTAAATGACGAGCCGACAGTGAGCAGATATGGGAGAGTGGTCAAACCTCCAGCTAAGTTACACGATTTCGTACGTGAATAGCATTTGGTCTCTTCTCCTTTCCAATCAGTCTCACTCAAGGTTCCCTACAGTCCTTGTTTTTATTGATAAGATGTGTTGTGTTTACTTCTATTATTGTGATATGCAATGTATTAGCACGCGCGCCCTGCCTTAGCACGCGCACCCTGCCATAGCACTATGACGTCAGTGTGTTCCACATGGAACACTGGAGTATGACAGTTTGAGCGGGGAGTTGCTGCGAGAGGCTCTTGGCAGTAGACGTGCCTTGGTGTTAGTGTTCATACTTAAATAAAGAAGTTATCCACTTACCTGGACCATTTGTCTTCTTTACACACATCTTCCCCTTTATGGATATATCATGACATGACAAAATCTTTAAAGTGTGTAGGTAATTTACAAATTCTTCTTGGAGGTAAAACAGAGTCATTGTAGGAGGGGACAGGAGCAACAGGAGGAGTAACAACAGAATGAATACGGAGGCGGATTCTACAACAGAGCAAAGGTATTAGAAGAAGAAAGAGAGGAAGGGCAAAGAGAGAGCAAAGAATGGAAATGGTAGAGAGATAAGAACGTTACACTCCTTAAGCAGGCAAAGTCACAACTTTGACAGCATCCTGCTTAAGAGCGTGCTACCCATCTGCAAACCGCTTCGAGGTCTAGTCGGACAGAAAGCAACAAGGTGCGTCTTCATGTCACTGAAAGAAGATTTTGACAGGCGTGCATGTGGTGATTGCATGTTACTTTAAGAGCTGTTAGAATTATTATGTGTAATGGAATCTACTGCATTGCTCTGTACTGAATAGGAATGCTATGATCTCATTTATGCTGTTCCTGTTTGTGTTACTGCATGCACTTTGCTTCTCCTGAAGTTCATCTCGAATAAATACCTGAATACCATTTCAAGGAGTTCGTCCCCTTTATGAAGATGTCACTACAGAATTGGCAACGAGATGGGCACAACTTGTGATTTCAACCTCCACAGCGATTTCTTCTCTTTTAACGTTCACCTTCGTTTTGCTACTCAACTACAATCGTGAGTAACTCAAGGGAACATTTATATTTTTATGTTCCTTTTCTCTTTTTTTTTCGTGTGGGGATTATCACAACGTTGTGGCTCCAGCGTTTCCCGTCAGTGAACCTCTCGCGTGTACTTCTACTTCTAACTGTTCTGAAAGGGAAAGCACCTAAAAGACGCGAGGGAGAAGAACCACGGTGTGTTTTGGTGAAAACCTCATCGTTTTTGGGAAATGTGTGCTACTTTTACTGGATCTAGCGTGTGATTCGGTTCATTAGCGTTTTACATTTTTCAAAAGGATTAACGCTTACCGGCTTCACAGCTCCTCGCTCTCACGCACGCAGCAGCATCTCCGTGAACAATTGAACTCTACACGCGCACACACTCAGTGCTTCAACGCGCATCTACGTGCTTTCCTCCACATCACAAGCGTCATCACGCTCTCCACCGCCATCTTGTGGTTGCTAGGACAACGCGACCACTGAAACGAGGAACATTTTCTCCGATCTTCGTGTGGGTATTTATGACTTTATTTCAATTGATCTTTCAAGCGCTTTCCTCAACAATTTAATTGCGCATTTGTGTTTCAAGAAGCTTATTTTTCCTGTTTTTAGCTGTAAAGTGCATGCAGCGTGAAGCGTATACTTGAAGTCCATTCTTTTCGTTCTCTTTCAAAATCAATAAAAGACCACTTTATTTTTCCTGCAACCTACAAATATTTGCAGTATTCTGTGACATTATTTTTTCCAACATGTCTGTTGAAGCTACACCTTCGAGGTCAAATCCAACAGGAGATACCAACTTAAACAGAGACACCCATATACCTTACCTACAAATTAATTCTCCTAAAGAATTTTTATCAATTCCAGGAGAACCAGTCGTGTCATGGTTAGACTGGAAGGAGTACTTTTTGAACTATATAGCGAACTTAGAAGACGTCAATGGGGTCTTTACTCCTGAAAGAAAAAAAAGAATGTTATTGTACTCTTTAGGTCCTGAAGGACTTCGTATTTTTAATGAAATGCACAAACATCAAAATGCAGATGGAGATTTGGATGTGTTTAAAGCAGCCATTGTAGATCTTGATGACCATTTTTCTCCTGTAGTATGTATTGCTGTCACCAGACATTCTTTTTTCCATAGGAAGCAGCAAAAACATGAGTCCATTGAAGAGTATGTTTCTAGTTTGAAAAAGTTAGCTGCAAAATGCAAATTTGCGCAGTTGCATGACGATCTGATTAGAGATCAGATTGTTATGTACTCTAAAAATAGAACATTGCAAGAGAAATTGTGGGTGGAGGGTGATAATTGCTTGAAAGATATTATTGCTTTAGTGAAAAAAGCTGAACTATCAGAAAGGTGTGCTAAAGTTACTTTGTCACAAGATAAAAAGGAAGAAGTGGTTGGTAAGATTGTGGAGAAAAATAATTTTTATACCAGTCAGAAAAAATTCGAAAGGAAAAAACCGAATCGTTTTGACAAAAAAAAGTATGAAAACAAGGAACAGAAAACCTTTAGCAATGTAATATGTTACAGGTGTGGTAGTTATGCGCATTCCGCCACGTATGAGAGATGTCCAGCCAAAGCGGCTAAGTGTTTAGAGTGTGGTTTAATTGGACACTTTTCAAGGGTTTGTAATCGCAAATCTAAACAAAAACCCAAAAGCAAAATAGCTTGTGTTCAAGAAGATAGTGATAACAATTCATCTTCCTCAGAGAATGATTCACATGTTAATCTGATAAAAAGAAAAGATGTGGTAGTAAACATTACAGGTTCTTCCTCATCTAAACCGTTGTGTCTAATATCAGTAGGAGGTATTGTCATCCAGGTGGCTGCAGATTCCGGATCCCCTTACACAATTGTTTCACAAGATGTTTGGAGGGATCAGTTTGTGGACAAAATAGGCCCTTGGTTAGAAACCAATGATGTTTCCGCTGAAAGCTATACTGGGAATGATATTGATTTTTTAGGTTTTAGAACACTAATTTTCCGTTTTAAAGAAAGGAAAGCAATCGGAAAGTTGTATGTGGCTAGAGTTGGTCCATCCGTTTTAGGTTGGAAGGACCAGAAATCCCTAGATATCATTCTTAACCCCAATAGCAAAGAACAAGTCTTGATTTCATGTGAGTCTGAAGATACAAAGAAGTGGGTACTTAAGGAGTTTCCTGAGGTATTTTCGGGTCATATGGGAAAACTCAAAGGTTTTACTCATTGTATCCATTTAAAAGAAGGTGCAATCCCGAAAGTGCATAAAGCTAGAAATATACCTTTTATAATACGTGATGAAGTTAAAGGAGAATTGGACAAAATGTTAGACAATGAAGTGATTGAGCCCGTTGAAGCAGCTGAGTGGGTTTCGCCCTTGGTCGTAGCTCGCAAGTCCAATGGCAAGGCCCGTCTCTGTGTAGATTTAAGATACCTCAACAATAACATTTTGGTGGACCAATTTCCCTTACCAAGGATTGATGAAATGCTCTCCTTGACACGAAACGCAAAATGGTTTTCTACACTGGACTTATCAGCTGCATATCATCAGGTTGTCCTAGACAAGAACAGTAGGCATTTCACATCCTTCTGCACACCTTTTGGCTGTTATAGGTTTAAGCGAATGCCTTTTGGCCTAGCGTCAGCCGCTGCAGTATTTCAGCGTTTGATGTCTAATCTCTTCAGCCATATCCCTGAAGTCGTATTTTTCCAGGACGATATTTTAATTATGGGGAGAGATAAAACGCATCATGACTCTATCCTTAGAGAAGTCCTAGAAATACTTAGAAGCAATGGTCTGGTGGCTGAAGGAACCAAATGTAAGTTCTCAGAAGAGTCCCTTACATACTTGGGACATGAGATTGGCACTTTCGGTATCAGACCCAAGACAGAATTAGTTGAGGCCATTCTTGAAGCTTCTGCACCCAAATCCAAGGACGATCTGCGATCCTTTTTGGGTTTAGCAGAATTCTATGCTAAGTTTGTAAATAATTTTTCCCAGAAGACGTACGATATGCGTCTTTTGATGAAAAACAAGGTTGTGTTTGAATGGACTGATGCTTGCCAACAAGCGTTTGAAAACATAAAGAGAGACATTGCACAGGCACCATCACTACAAGGTTTTGATCCTCATGCCGAATCCATTATAACCACGGATGCAAGTGCTACTGGCATTGGTGGTGTTCTCACACAAGTAACTAGTTCAGGGAATGAAGTAATTATAGCTTTTGCTTCTCGTTCATTGTCACCTTCCGAAGTAAAGTATTCGGTAATAGAGCGAGAGGCATTGGCATGTGTGTGGGCCATGGAGCATTACAGAAAATATGTATGGGGGAAGAAATTTTTACTAAGGTCTGATCACAAACCTTTAACGAAACTACTAACCACTGATGGTCTTTCCAGAGCTTCTGCCAGGATTGCTAGATTGTCAATGAGATTACAGGATTATGTATACGATGTGAAGTATGTGCCTGGTACCAAAAATGTCATAGCTGATTTTTTGAGCCGGTTTTCTTTACCGCTCAGAGAATTAGACAATGATCCATGGAAGGATTACTGTGTGGCTGGTGTTTTTGATGAAGTTCCTGGTCTTTCTAAACAAGTCTGGCAGAAGGAGTACCAAGATGACGCAGTTTTGCATGAGGTCAAGGAGAGAATTGTTAATGGATGGTCTAATGAATCTAAGGCCGATCCTAATTTAAGGCCATTTTGGGAGGTCAGGGACGAGTTAAGTGTTGAAAGCGATTTTGTCTGCAGAGCTGGAAGAATTGTTCCCCCATCTGGCATCAGGAACAAGATTATCGATATTGGCCATGAAGGACACCCTGGTATAGCTCGTACCAAAAGAAACATTAAAATTTTGTATTGGTGGCCTAGGATTGACATCGATATAGAGAGAAAAGTTCGTGAATGTTTCAGTTGTGAGCAAGCAGACAAAACTCAGAAGACCTTGAATCCCCCTTTGTCGTCTTTAGGGTGTCCTAATTTACCTTGGGAATGTGTTGCATTAGACATTCTTGGACCTGTTTGTTGGCAGGATGGTTCTTTGAAGTATATTTTAGTTTTAGTTGATCTTTTTTCTAGATGGTTGGAAGTTGACATTGTTCATGTTGTGGATACTAAAGCAGTAATTAGATTTCTGGAAGGATGTTTTTTGAAAGAGGGTTTTCCAGCCTCAATTTTAACGGACAATGGCGTCCAATTTAAGTCTGAGGCTATGAAGGTATTTTTGGACAATATTGGAATTGAACAGAAGTTTACAGCTTTGTATCACCCTAGGGGTAATTCTGTCGTTGAAAGAGTCAACAGAGTTATAAAAGGGGTTTTGCAATTGGCAAAAAGAGCTAATAAGAATTTTGAGGATGAATTGAACAAACTTATTTGGTCATATAGGATTACCATTCATGACACTGTTGGTGAGAGCCCTTTCGGTTTGATGCGTGGGAGATTTCCCCATTGTAAAATCAACCCAGGTTGGATGGGCAGGAGCCAAAAGTATCTTTGGGATACTGATCGTGTTAAACACTCCATTACTACCTCACAGGATAAGAATAAGGAGCTTTTTGATAGCAAACATGGTACTAGAGAAGTGTCTGTAAAAGTTGGACAGTGGGCCAGAGTAAAGTCTGGAAGAAGATCTGGTAAATTGGAATCCAGGTTCTCAGATCCTATGCGTATCACTAGGGTTATGAGGAACACCGTTCAGTTGGAGGATGGAAGCATTCATCACATGAGTCGCATAGCTTTAGCCAAGCAGGGTGTTACTGCAAAAAGCTGTGAGCATGTATGTAGGGATTATTGGTGGTTGAATGTCTTTTCAAATCTAAAGGAGGGGGATGTGCGGGATGTTGTTGATGCTTTTGATGATGCGGTTGTGCCTGGAACTAGTTCTTCTGTTCCTGAATGTCTCAATCGTTCTCTCGCACCTCTCTGTCCTGATGCAAATACTAGGGGTGGTCCTTGTCCTCATCTTGAGAATCCTGCAGATGTTGTTTCCGACCTTCCGTCTGCACAGCACAACGGAGGTAAAAAAAGTTCAGACACGAGTGCCTCACAGACTGACACAGCGCTACAAACAATTTCGAAAGTTTTTTGATGCACTTATTTGGAACTGCGCAGACTTTGAGCCGTAAGTTAACCCTGGTGTGGACACCTATCAGAAAACGTAGTAAAAGCACGGCAATATGCGCAACACGGCATTAATGCTACCATGGGGTGCTCGCGCCGCTACCCTTCACCCACTGCAGGGCTCCCGTGACCTCAGAGGCTGATGGATGACAAGGGCAGCCTGAGGGTCCTCAACCATTTTGAGTATAAATAAGCAGGCTCGCCCCGGCGGACTCGAGGCACTTACCACGACGTGCGCCCCGGCCAGCTTCAGCGGCTTGGGGCTGATGAGCGGGGACACCATGTAGAGCAGCAGCACGAAGGCCACGGTGAAGGCAGCGACCAACAGCAGCATGGTGCGAGCGGGCACTTCCGGGCCACCGGTAGGCAGACACGCCCGGTTGTTTACCTCCACCCCCTCGGCATGCAGGGAGCCGAGCGGGTGTCCGAGCCGCAGTAGAGAGCTCTCGGGTGAGTTCACCCCGTCTCTGGCAGCCGCAGCCGCCGCACTCTTGTTTTTCCGGTGACTTTTGATGAGGTTTCCGCGTCGCTCTTCGCTGGCGTGAGAAGCCAAGGCTCGGAGGCCGCCCTCTACCGGCCAGAGGGAGTAGTGCAGCCCTGCCCACGCCAGCTTGACGGCCAGGGATGTGAGAAGAGGACTCGACTCACCTCAGGCTCCCAAATGTTAATAACAGAGTGACATTTCATCAAGAAAAGAGCAAATCAGTCTTGTCCGTATCAATATTTGTACGACCTGTGTACTCCATATAATCACAATAATTCGTTATCTACTTTCATAATCAGAGTTTATATAGTTATCAAGTTTTCATTTATTTTATGTGTGACATTTCTGTCCAATGAGATTCTCTGTGAAATTTTGACAGGTGCGACACTTTGGGTGACATTTTTTTTCAAGAGGAGCACAAATCAGTCATGTCCGTATAAGCACATCAATTTCACAAATGATCATTTTGTGCACTGTTATACTGGTTATCCAGAGTGCTTAGAAATGGCAGACGCTCAGTTTGAAACCCTCTTAAAACACGCATTTGCAATGCAATAGGTCTCGCATTAGGAAAGTTTGAGCTATTAGTATTGTAAATGACAAATTTTTTATTTATGTGTTGGTTTTTGAGAATAGCGAAATGAATAGCTTTGTCATTTATAATGCCAATAGTTTTAACTTTCGCAAATGTGACATCTTTAGCATTTGTAATGCAATAGGTGTGGTATTTACATGACTTAGATGTATTGATATTACAAAGAACAATGGCTTTTATTTTTTAAAATAATTAATACTTATATAAAAGTGATTGTAATTTATAATGGCACTAGCTTACATTTTTGTAAATAACTTTTGGGAAGATCATGTTCATTGTATTTTATTGTGACGAAAATCCAAGAACAGAAGTGAAATATGAACATTTTTTGGTGACATTTGTATTAAATCGTGAAACATTGAGATAATATATTTGAACCAGTTGTTGCATACCAGACTTCAACATCAGCCAATCGTGTTGATAAAGAGGTTTTAATGCGCACGATTCCAACAATTGCAAGTTGTGTACGATCGAATTTTGAGCAATATGTTCCTGTGATGTGCAGCAAGTTTTCCCTGTTGCAAAACACGATAATGGATGCCTATATAATGCGATATGTAATATTGCTCCGAGCGCAGACAGAACCTATGAACCGCCCCCCACCCCGCCCCCGCCCCGCCAGCGAATCCAGCTCAGAGGAGAGGCGGCCCGCTGTGACCGCGGCGGCTGGGACACGCTAGTAGCCAGAAGGAGGCGTGCTCGCGACAGGCTGGGGAGCGCGCGCACAGGTTCCAGGCAGCGACTGAGGCCTTCCGCGCATCGCCTCCCTGTGCTGTGTCGCGCGCCGTGGGACTCGTCCCCTTTTCCTCTTCCCAGTGTATGCACAGCGGGGGCCTGTTTCCTACGCTGGGGGCCTGCAACCGCCGCTCCCTGCGATGTTGGCGGAGGCTGGCGGGGATGCGCCTAACCAGTAAGTACCGATTCGGGGGTATGGCAGATCTCCCGATGCATGGGGTGGGGGTGTGTGTCTGTGTGTGCATGCAGGGGAGGTTAGGGGGCGGCGGCGTGTGTATGCATGCCTGTCTGTATGTGTGTGTGTGTTGGGGGGCGGCAGCGTGTGTACGTGTGCCTGTGTGTGTGTGTGTGCAGGGGTGTGGGGGCTGGCTGTGTGCGCACGGGAATGTGAGGCACGAGATGGGCACGGCGCCGTGCGCGCCCACGAGGTGAAATCTGCGCTTGTGCCCCTCTCGTGTTTACATTCCCAGAAACGGGCAGCAATAGGTCTCGAGCAGACTCTGCTCGACCTAAAAAGTGCTGGTGCTCAGTAGCAGACAGTGATAATACTAAATAAATGCCTTAGAAAGCCAACTGTCGCTTCCACGCTATCACCTGCAGGTATCTCAGACTGAGAAGTAAAATTCTACAGAGCCTCTCGTCTCTCCTCTCTCAGAGCTGCTTTGTTTTGATATGGCTGTTCTTTGAAAAGGAACTACTCAAACATGAACATGATTAAAATCCCTCGAGCCTCCGCTCCGTGCACCAACAAAGACCCGCCAGAACAAACAAAGTCAATGGCGCTGACTGGGCTGAACACGAATTTGTGACGAGCGTTGGCGCGCAGCAGCTGTGGTGACTGAATAGCGGGTTCATCTCGCGCACCAATACCTAGGAATCCATCCTTTCGGGTCGATGCAAATGTCTTACCGTGCTAAACATTTCACACACAATTATTAAATACTCCACTGGTTTCACAATAGGGAAAGCAGAAAGGCAAATGGAAAGTGTTGGGACTAGGGTGTATTCAAGGGCTGCTTTCTTTGAATTCATCAATACTTCCCGAGTGCTGATCAGACTAGGGCAGAGAATGGGGGCGGGGGAGGATTCTGGGTCTGAATGCATATTAGGCAGAGGGGAAACCGGTTGATCGTTTTTGATGTAGAAGCGAGATGAGGCATGCATGCATTTATAATTTCCAGAGCCCCCAGAGTGTGGGAGCCTTGGGGAAGAAGCGGTTTTGTTAACACTGACAGGCCACTACTGGGGAATCGAGAGGGAGGGGGATGCGCCCCGCTTCTCTGAACCTGACAGCTCTGCTGTAACCACAGCAGCCAGACTCATTATAGAGCCATTGAGCAGCCTTAAATTGAGCGACTTGAGATGTCTTCGGGAAGTGCTGCATAATGAGTGACAGTTCCAAAGAAAGAGACGACTGGAATTGTTCTTTTGTTGAGGCATCTTTCTTCACAAAACCAAGAAAACTCACATAACTCGAACAGCAGCGTTAAATAAAAGCAGCAGAGGAAAAACAGGATTATCAGTCGAGATCTGTCCATAATAAGTGACTTACATTTAAACCGCACAGAGCAAAGTCATACTCTGTTCTTCTTTTGAATTGTTTGGATGTCGATATGTGAACATATTTGAACCAGTTGTTGCATACCAGACTTCAACATCAGCCAATCGCGTTGATAAAGAGGTTTTAATGCGCACGATTCCAACGATTGCAAGTTGTGTACGATCGAATTTTGAGCAATATGTTCCTGTGACGTGCAGCAAGTTTTCCCTGTTGCAAAACACGATAATGGATGCCTATATAATGCGATATGTAATATTGCTCCGAGCGCAGACGGAACCTATGAACCGCCCCCCACCCCACCCCCGCCCCCGCCAGCGAATCCAGCTCAGAGGAGAGGCGGCCCGCTGTGACCGCGGCGGCAGGGACACGCTAGTAGCCGGAAGGAGGCGTGCTCGCGACAGGCTGGGGAGCGCGCGCACAGGTTCCAGGCAGCGACGGAGGCCTGGCGCGCACCGCCTCCCTGTGCCGTGTCGCGTGCCGTGGGTCTCGTCCCCTTTTCCTCTTCCCGCACCGCGGGTGCCTGTTTCCTACGCTGGGGGCCTGCAACCGCCGCTTCCTGCGATGTTGGCGGAGGCTGGCGGGGATGCGCCCCCGCGCCTAACCAGTAAGTACAGATCTCCCGATGCATGGGGCGGGGGTGTGTGTCTGTGTGTGCGTGCAGGGGGGGTTAGGGGGCGGCGGTGTGTGTATGCGTGCCTGTCTGTATTTGTGTGTGTGGTGGGGGGGGGCAGCGTGTGTACGTGTGCCTGTGTGTGTGTGCAGGGGTGTGGGGGCTGGCTGTGTGCGCATGGGAATGTGAGGCACGAGATGGGCACGGCGCCGTGCGCGCCCACGAGATGAAATCTGCGCTCGTGCCCCTCTCGTGTCTACATTCCCAGAAACGGGCAGCAATAGGTCCCGTGCAGACTCTGCTCGACCTAAAAATACATTATTATAGCATGAGAGTAATTTCTCACATTTGATGGTAGTTTGGTTATGCATCATACATGGTAAAACACGCTGTTCGTTGATACATAACGTGTCTTATGTTTATGTGAAAGGAATGCTCTGTGCAGACAGGCTTTGTAAATAATTAGGTGTAGTTATGTTATATTAATTTAACTTATTAACCACATGCTCACTAGTGGTTTCTTGGCGCTATGGGGTGCATAGTAAAATAAACTACAGGTTAAAGGTAGAAAGATGCTTGTTTAACAGGCCAGGTCTTTAGATCTTTCCTGAAGAAGACATACTTGGTTTAAGACCGCGAGGATAAAGGGAGAGAGTTCCAAACAGATGGGGCTAGAAAAGAGAGTCTTTTGCCTTTGATCACCGCAACAGGAGACATATAACAATAACACCAAATTCCATACAGAGGGCAGAGTACATAGAACAATAACACCAAATTCCATATAGAGGGCAGAGTACAGTGGCAGCCAGTGACATTTGAAAGTGGTGAGGTGAATCAGCAGCAGCAGCAGGTCTCGAGGCTCACAGCTAACAGGAACAACTTTTTAGTCCTGTACTCCCGTCAAATTAGTTTAAGTAACAGTTTAAAACATTTGTTTTTGTTTAAATAAATAAAAACAAAAGTACTTACCAATGTCGGTTTCACATGTGCAGGGAAGACCCAAGAGTCACGGGACAAACATCCGGTTGGTGGTTTCAGAGAAGTAAGGCACTCCGCTGTTCCCACAAACCTAACCAATCCTGGAGCTGCTCTCATGCTGTTTTCAGCATGAGAATAGCGCCATGATTGGTCAGAGCAGGCTAACTAGGCTTTCAGTCTAGGAGACTGTGCCTGCAGTCCGCTCTGCTGTTATACAGCTCATATTGGTATGGTCTGAAGTGTGCATGTCAAGCATGCTATCACAAGACTGCCGGCCAATCTGAAATGCTCACTTTAGGCAGAATTTACTGGTGCCAGCAAGGCTACACAGTGCACTTCACTAAAATGGTCATGTCCATTGACCATTCAATTAAATTTACATTTGTTGCAGATGCTGCTCTCATAGCAAGCAGTGCGACTCTCCACCACTCTAAAGAAGTACTGTCACTCGGGGAAGGATAATTAGAAAAAGGAAATGAGGAGAACATACGTTTGCAAAAAGGCAATGACAGCAATAAAGCCACATTGAACTGGGTGTTCTACTTCATACAATTAAGGTCCATCAGTCACTTTGATATAGTTAATAGAGAGAGCCTGTTAGAACATTTTAAAGCCATTTCAGCATTAAGTCTTATAAACTTTGAAGATTTTTACAAAGTTGGTGTCATAACTTCCATCTCTAACAGAATTTGCGAAACAGCTGTTACTTGGCGTAAACATGAGCACGTCGACCTGATTTATTCATATAAGGACAACTTTGCAAATTGGGGTGTGAGTGTGGAAAAAGCTCCAAAGTTATCCTTTTAACATTGAATGACAAGTCACAATTAAAAGCAGGGTGTGGGCAGATCTTCCTTCTGAAATCAGGGTAATATGCTTGTGTATTCCATTTATCCATATTTATGTTTGTTTATTACTGCCATGATCCTCACCTTCCTCTTTTACTGCCACTTAGTAGGGCTTAGAATGTTGAGAAGGTTTTATGTGGGTTTATGACCGTTGGTTCTAGATTACAGTGCCGACCTCTGTGTGAAGAAACGAAGAAGCTCATCTTGTTCTTACTCTCAATTGCCTGTTCTCCGTTTATTTCAATCAGCAATAGGTGCAACAAACTACGGGGCATCAATCAGCGCTAACTTACATACAAGTTAATTGGAGTGCAGACTCGCCACAATCCTGCCCATTAACAGCTCCACCAAGAGAAATCAAGGTAGACAGTTAGATTGTGAATTTCACTGATGTTACCCTCAGACAATCGAACCTAAGTTTTTGAACCTGGGGAGCCTCGGAAACGGACTTAAGAACCTCGAATTGTGAACAATCGGAATGCAGTGTGACTTCTCGGTCGCTAATGATTATGCCAAGAATGTATACCTCTGTATTGGGCTGTCCTAACCCTTTCTCTATTTCATTCCTACTTTGCTGTCCTTTTCCTCCTTACATATCTTTCTCTATCAAACCAAACCAGCAAGAGGGTAAGCAGAGCTATAGCATTGTACTAACGATTAATGCCAATTGCGGTTCACCCTGCAACAGTTTTTTGATGATTGTATACGGTATATAAAAATGCTAATATAAATATATTTATTTTATTTATTATTTCTTTATTCGGTATTTCAAAAATAGAAATCCATAAAAGCAGTGCTGTACATATTATTATAATATTAAGCAAAAAGTCTATAGTACTATGTAGCTAAAAAGGCATAGTTAAAAAGAATGTGGGTTCACGTTTCATTAAAAGCATTAATCTTTGCTTGACAAAGGTCACTTTACAAGTTTTTTCTATGTCTAAAGAGGCATTATATAAATATATATATTTTTTAAAATGTTTACCTAGCAGAAAGCAACTAAAGTGGAGCTCCAATGAAATAAAGACCCATTAAAAACATTATCCTTTAGCTCCTGGAATGTGGCTAGTCTTTAAAGGATAAAAAATATTAACTATGCAATTCCACTCATCAAAACGTGATGTTTTCTGCTGCTAGGAAAACTTGGTTCTCAGAGTCTTTATCAGTCAATGGCTTTTAGTCAATCCATACTCCATCTTAAAGAATAGAAAACAAGCATTTACAATGCAACAGTCTCGCCTTTGCAAAAGTTAGAGCTATTGGCACTGTAATTGACAACATTTTTAGGGCTCGGCCTACGTCACCCCTGCGTCAGCAGGGGGGCGGAGCTCCGAGCTCCTTTTGTTAGGGGTTTCTGGATAGTGCAGGAAAAATTCCTCAGTGCGCGAGATTTTTAGTACTTTACTTTTACCATCTGCATGGTAATTGGTCCTCGCGGTGGCGTGTTTGTAGTAGGCTCAACGCAATAGGCCATATATATTTCACGGTGGGCATTTCCTGCCTTTTGTCTGCGGTTACGAGCACGGCAGTCCATAAATTTCAATTAGGAGCTGTCAGGGGGCCGTGGTAATGGAATCCAGATGTTCGGGCGCGTTCACCAGTCTGCAGTGAGTGGCGCGCGTTCATGCTTGTTCTGTGTTCTCCTTCTACCAAAGACATTACTCACTTTTCCTCTTTTCATGCAGATTTTGTTTTCTTTACTGACTACAGCTGTGTTTATATAGACGGTGGCTTCAGTTGTGCAGCAGGTGCAGTGGCACCAGTGTGGCGTAGCAGGTGCAGTGGCACCAGTGTGGTGTAAGTATTTTTGGTGGAGCAGGTGCAGTGTTACCAGTGTGGCGTAGGCGTAGCTACCATTGGTGGAGCAGGTGCTGTGGTACCAGTTTAGTGCAGCAGGTGCAGTGGTACCAGTGTGTGGTAGCTACCATAGGTGGAGCAGTTGCAGTGGTAGTGTTGCTTAGCTATGATTGTGCAGCAGGTGCAGTGGCACCAGTGTGTTGTAGATGGCGTTGTGTAGCAGGTGTAGTGTTATCAGTGTTACTTAGCTATGATTGTGCAGCAGGTGCAGTGGCACCAGTGTGGCATAGCTACCCTTGTGCAGGAGGTGCAGTGGTACCGGTGTGGTGTAAGTATATTTGGTGGAGCAGGTGCAGTGTTACCAGTGTGGCATAGGCGTAGCTACCATTGGTGGAGCAGGTGCTGTGGTACCAGTTTAGTGCAGCAGGTGCAGTGGTACCAGTGTGTGGTAGCTACCATAGGTGGAGCAGTTGCAGTGGTAGTGTTGCTTAGCTATGATTGTGCAGCAGGTACAGTGGCACCAGTGTGTGGTAGATGGCGTTGTGTAGCAGGTGTAGTGTTATCAGTGTTACTTAGCTATGATTGTGCAGCAGGTTCAGTGGCACCAGTGTGGCGTAGCTATCATTGGTGCAGCATGTGCAGTGGTACCGGTGAGTGGTAGCTACCATTGGTGTAGCAGGTGCAGTGGTAGTGTTGCTTAGCTATGATTGTGCAGCAGGTGCAGTGGCACCAGTGTGTGGCGTAGTTACCATTCGTGGAGCAGGTGAGGTGTTATCAGTGTTACTTAGCTATTATTGCGCAGCAGGTGTAGTACCACCAGTGTGGCATAGCTACCATTGTGCAGCAGGTGCAGTGGCACCAGTGTGGCATAGCTACAATTGTGCAGCAGGTGCTGTTGCACCAGTGTGGCATAGCTACCCTTGTGCAGGAGGTGCAGTGGCACTACTGTGGCATAGCTACCATTGTGCAGCAGGTGCAGTGGCACCAGTGTGGTGTAAGTATATTTGGTGGAGCAGGTGCAGTGGTACCAGTGTGGCGTAGGCGTAGCTACCATTGGTGGAGCAGGTGCTGTGGTACCAGTTTAGTGCAGCAGGTGCAGTGGTACCAGTGTGTGGTAGCTACCATAGGTGGAGCAGTTGCAGTGGTAGTGTTGCTTAGGTATGATTGTGCAGCAGGTGCAGTGGCACCAGTGTGGCGTAGCTATCATTGGTGCAGCATGTGCAGTGGTACCGGTGAGTGGTAGCTACCATTGGTGGAGCAGGTGCAGTGGTAGTGTTGCTTAGCTATGTGTCGCGATTGAAAGCAGCGCAAGAACACGCAAGCGCCACTAACCTTACTCGGAGGACCAGCAGAGACGACAAGATGACAGTCCTTACGACCTCTCTCCACAAACACCAGAACAGTGGGTATTCTACCACGGTCGGCGTGTATGAGGATAGAGGGCGCGAGGTGGATGGGCCACAAGGACTCCGGAAGTTTCTCGGAGATCACAGGTGAAAAGCTACACAGGAATACACTGGTACTGCAGCACTGCAATTGGAGTAGAAGACAGAGGACAGGCTATTAGTACCACCAGTCGTTGTCACCTGTTCTCCAATCCCCCCTGTCGCTGCACTCACCGTTTTCCCCTTCTTGTAGGGCCTTGACGGACTTAGGAAGTCTAGGAAGGAGAGGATAGTCTATAGGTTTGAGAAGTTGACTCCACTTCTCAATATCAACATCCACCTTTTTCAGGATAGTGATGCAAAAGCAAGTGATCTGATTACTAGACGTTAATACGTCACGGCTAGTAGAAACCGCAATACTCCTTGCGGTACAGAGAATTTCTAGATTATGAGTCTTGGACGAATACGCCACTGTTTCGGCGGAACAAAAAGACTTGCGAGAACCCGAGCAGGCCACAATGTAAATATAGTACAAGACAGTCAGAAAAGCCAAACGACCGAGAAAGGAAAGAACAAAAAGACAAGTTTTAGGAGGCGAGCCCGCACTCCTCTAATATACTTGCAGTTACAGGACACGACTTGTACCGGCAGATACAAGCAAACACTGACCACGCAGGCTCTTCGTCGACGGGTTGGGCAGGCAAACACTGACCACGCAGGCTCTTCGTCGACGGGCTGGATACACAGTCTCTGACCGCGCAGGCTCTTCGTCGACGGGCTGGGCAGGCAAACACTGACCACGCAGGCTCTTCGTCGACGGGCTGGATACACAGTCTCTGACCGCGCAGGCTCTTCGTCGACGGGTTGGACGGGCAAACACTGACCGCGCAGGCTCTTCGTCGACGGCTGGAAATATTCAAAGGGCAAAAACTGGAACCAAGTGAAGTGCTCTGAATTCCACATTGACAAGCACTGTTCTGGGATATGGGTGGGGGCTATATAGAATCCGCCCACTTCCCTGATCTCTGGCGCCGCACAGCTTTCTGGTAGATGTAGTGCTTCCGTGCGGAACGCCCAACAAGGATTCTCTTGCTCATCATTGCGCCTGCATGCGCGATCGCTACACTATGATTGTGCAGCAGGTGCAGTGGCACCAGTGTGTGGCGTAGTTACCATTCGTGGAGCAGGTGAGGTGTTATCAGTGTTACTTAGCTATTATTGCGCAGCAGGTGTAGTACCACCAGTGTGGCGTAGCTACCATTGTGCAGTGGCACCAGTGTGGCATAGCTACAATTGTGCAGCAGGTGCTGTTGCACCAGTGTGGCATAGCTACCCTTGTGCAGGAGGTGCAGTGGCACTACTGTGGCGTAGCTATCATTGGTGCAGCATGTGCAGTGGTACCGGTGTGGAGTAAGTATATTTGGTGGAGCAGGTGCAGTGTTACCAGTGTGGCGTAGGCGTAGCTACCATTGGTGGAGCAGGTGCTGTGGTACCAGTTTAGTGCAGCAGGTGTAGTGGTACCAGTGTGTGGTAGCTACCATAGGTGGAGCAGTTGCAGTGGTAGTGTTGCTTAGCTATGATTGTGCAGCAGGTGCAGTGGCACCAGTGTGTGGTAGATGGCGTTGTGTAGCAGGTGTAGTGTTATCAGTGTTACTTAGCTATGATTGTGCAGCAGGTGCAGTGGCACCAGTGTGGCGTAGCTATCATTGGTGCAGCATGTGCAGTGGTACCGGTGAGTGGTAGCTACCATTGGTGGAGCAGGTGCAGTGGTAGTGTTGCTTAGCTATGATTGTGCAGCAGGTGCAGTGGCACCAGTGTGTGGCGTAGTTACAATTCGTGGAGCAGGTGAGGTGTTATCAGTGTTATTTAGCTATTATTGCGCAGCAGGTGTAGTACCACCAGTGTGGCGTAGCTACCATTGTGCAGCAGGTGCAGTGACACCAGTGTGGCATAGCTACAATTGTGCAGCAGGTGCTGTTGCACCAGTGTGGCATAGCTACCCTTGTGCAGGAGGTGCAGTGGCACTACTGTGGCGTAGCTATCATTGGTGCAGCATGTGCAGTGGTACCGGTGTGGAGTAAGTATATTTGGTGGAGCAGGTGCAGTGTTACCAGTGTGGCGTAGGCGTAGCTACCATTGGTGGAGCAGGTGCTGTGGTACCAGTTTAGTGCAGCAGGTGCAGTGGTACCAGTGTGTGGTAGCTACCATAGGTGGAGCAGTTGCAGTGGTAGTGTTGCTTAGCTATGATTGTGCAGCAGGTGCAGTGGCACCAGTGTGTTGTAGATGGCGTTGTGTAGCAGGTGTAGTGTTATCAGTGTTACTTAGCTATGATTGTGCAGCAGGTGCAGTGGCACCAGTGTGGCATAGCTACCCTTGTGCAGGAGGTGCAGTGGTACCGGTGTGGTGTAAGTATATTTGGTGGAGCAGGTGCAGTGTTACCAGTGTGGCATAGGCGTAGCTACCATTGGTGGAGCAGGTGCTGTGGTACCAGTTTAGTGCAGCAGGTGCAGTGGTACCAGTGTGTGGTAGCTACCATAGGTGGAGCAGTTGCAGTGGTAGTGTTGCTTAGCTATGATTGTGCAGCAGGTGCAGTGGCACCAGTTTGTGGTAGATGGCGTTGTGTAGCAGGTGTAGTGTTATCAGTGTTACTTAGCTATGATTGTGCAGCAGGTTCAGTGGCACCAGTGTGGCGTAGCTATCATTGGTGCAGCATGTGCAGTGGTACCGGTGAGTGGTAGCTACCATTGGTGTAGCAGGTGCAGTGGTAGTGTTGCTTAGCTATGATTGTGCAGCAGGTGCAGTGGCACCAGTGTGTGGCGTAGTTACCATTCGTGGAGCAGGTGAGGTGTTATCAGTGTTACTTAGCTATTATTGCGCAGCAGGTGTAGTACCACCAGTGTGGCATAGCTACCATTGTGCAGCAGGTGCAGTGGCACCAGTGTGGCATAGCTACAATTGTGCAGCAGGTGCTGTTGCACCAGTGTGGCATAGCTACCCTTGTGCAGGAGGTGCAGTGGCACTACTGTGGCATAGCTACCATTGTGCAGCAGGTGCAGTGGCACCAGTGTGGTGTAAGTATATTTGGTGGAGCAGGTGCAGTGGTACCAGTGTGGCGTAGGCGTAGCTACCATTGGTGGAGCAGGTGCTGTGGTACCAGTTTAGTGCAGCAGGTGCAGTGGTACCAGTGTGTGGTAGCTACCATAGGTGGAGCAGTTGCAGTGGTAGTGTTGCTTAGGTATGATTGTGCAGCAGGTGCAGTGGCACCAGTGTGGCGTAGCTATCATTGGTGCAGCATGTGCAGTGGTACCGGTGAGTGGTAGCTACCATTGGTGGAGCAGGTGCAGTGGTAGTGTTGCTTAGCTATGTGTCGCGATTGAAAGCAGCGCAAGAACACGCAAGCGCCACTAACCTTACTCGGAGGACCAGCAGAGACGACAAGATGACAGTCCTTACGACCTCTCTCCACAAACACCAGAACAGTGGGTATTCTACCACGGTCGGCGTGTATGAGGATAGAGGGCGCGAGGTGGATGGGCCACAAGGACTCCGGAAGTTTCTCGGAGATCACAGGTGAAAAGCTACACAGGAATACACTGGTACTGCAGCACTGCAATTGGAGTAGAAGACAGAGGACAGGCTATTAGTACCACCAGTCGTTGTCACCTGTTCTCCAATCCCCCCTGTCGCTGCACTCACCGTTTTCCCCTTCTTGTAGGGCCTTGAAGGACTTAGGAAGTCTAGGAAGGAGAGGATAGTCTATAGGTTTGAGAAGTTGACTCCACTTCTCAATATCAACATCCACCTTTTTCAGGATAGTGATGCAAAAGCAAGTGATCTGATTACTAGACGTTAATACGTCACGGCTAGTAGAAACCGCAATACTCCTTGCGGTACAGAGAATTTCTAGATTATGAGTCTTGGACGAATACGCCACTGTTTCGGCGGAACAAAAAGACTTGCGAGAACCCGAGCAAGCCACAATGTAAATATAGTACAAGACAGTCAGAAAAGCCAAACGACCGAGAAAGGAAAGAACAAAAAGACAAGTTTTAGGAGGCGAGCCCGCACTCCTCTAATATACTTGCAGTTACAGGACACGACTTGTACCGGCAGATACAAGCAAACACTGACCACGCAGGCTCTTCGTCGACGGGTTGGGCAGGCAAACACTGACCACGCAGGCTCTTCGTCGACGGGCTGGATACACAGTCTCTGACCGCGCAGGCTCTTCGTCGACGGGCTGGGCAGGCAAACACTGACCACGCAGGCTCTTCGTCGACGGGCTGGATACACAGTCTCTGACCGCGCAGGCTCTTCGTCGACGGGTTGGACGGGCAAACACTGACCGCGCAGGCTCTTCGTCGACGGCTGGAAATATTCAAAGGGCAAAAACTGGAACCAAGTGAAGTGCTCTGAATTCCACATTGACAAGCACTGTTCTGGGATATGGGAGGGGGCTATATAGAATCCGCCCACTTCCCTGATCTCTGGCGCCGCACAGCTTTCTGGTAGATGTAGTGCTTCCGTGCGGAACGCCCAACAAGGATTCTCTTTCTCATCATTGCGCCTGCATGCGCGATCGCTACACTATGATTGTGCAGCAGGTGCAGTGGCACCAGTGTGTGGCGTAGTTACCATTCGTGGAGCAGGTGAGGTGTTATCAGTGTTACTTAGCTATTATTGCGCAGCAGGTGTAGTACCACCAGTGTGGCGTAGCTACCATTGTGCAGCAGGTGCAGTGGCACCAGTGTGGCATAGCTACAATTGTGCAGCAGGTGCTGTTGCACCAGTGTGGCATAGCTACCCTTGTGCAGGAGGTGCAGTGGCACTACTGTGGCGTAGCTATCATTGGTGCAGCATGTGCAGTGGTACCGGTGTGGAGTAAGTATATTTGGTGGAGCAGGTGCAGTGTTACCAGTGTGGCGTAGGCGTAGCTACCATTGGTGGAGCAGGTGCTGTGGTACCAGTTTAGTGCAGCAGGTGTAGTGGTACCAGTGTGTGGTAGCTACCATAGGTGGAGCAGTTGCAGTGGTAGTGTTGCTTAGCTATGATTGTGCAGCAGGTGCAGTGGCACCAGTGTGTGGTAGATGGCGTTGTGTAGCAGGTGTAGTGTTATCAGTGTTACTTAGCTATGATTGTGCAGCAGGTGCAGTGGCACCAGTGTGGCGTAGCTATCATTGGTGCAGCATGTGCAGTGGTACCGGTGAGTGGTAGCTACCATTGGTGGAGCAGGTGCAGTGGTAGTGTTGCTTAGCTATGATTGTGCAGCAGGTGCAGTGGCACCAGTGTGTGGCGTAGTTACAATTCGTGGAGCAGGTGAGGTGTTATCAGTGTTACTTAGCTATTATTGCACAGCAGGTGTAGTACCACCAGTGTGGCGTAGCTACCATTGTGCAGCAGGTGCAGTGACACCAGTGTGGCATAGCTACAATTGTGCAGCAGGTGCTGTTGCACCAGTGTGGCATAGCTACCCTTGTGCAGGAGGTGCAGTGGCATTACTGTGGCATAGCTACCATTGTGCAGCAGGTGCAGTGGCACCAGTGTGGTGTAAGTATATTTGGTGGAGCAGGTGCAGTGGTACCAGTGTGGCGTAGGCGTAGCTACCATTGGTGGAGCAGGTGCTGTGGTACCAGTTTAGTGCAGCAGGTGCAGTGGTACCAGTGTGTGGTAGCTACCATAGGTGGAGCAGTTGCAGTGGTAGTGTTGCTTAGCTATGATTGTGCAGCAGGTGCAGTGGCACCAGTGTGGCGTAGCTATCATTGGTGAAGCATGTGCAGTGGTACCGGTGAGTGGTAGCTACCATTGGTGGAGCAGGTGCAGTGGTAGTGTTGCTTAGCTATGATTGTGCAGCAGGTGCAGTGGCACCAGTGTGTGGCGTAGTTACCATTCGTGGAGCAGGTGAGGTGTTATCAGTGTTACTTAGCTATTATTGCGTAGCAGGTGTAGTACCACCAGTGTGGCGTAGCTACCATTGTGCAGCAGGTGCAGTGGCACCAGTGTGGCATAGCTACAATTGTGCAGCAGGTGCTGTTGCACCAGTGTGGCATAGCTACCCTTGTGCAGGAGGTGCAGTGGCACTACTGTGGCATAGCTACCATTGTGCAGCAGGTGCAGTGGCACCAGTGTGGTGTAAGTATATTTGGTGGAGCAGGTGCAGTGGTACCAGTGTGGCGTAGGCGAAGCTACCATTGGTGGAGCAGGTGCTGTGGTACCAGTTTAGTGCAGCAGGTGCAGTGGTACCAGTGTGTGGTAGCTACCATAGGTGGAGCAGTTGCAGTGGTAGTGTTGCTTAGCTATGATTGTGCAGCAGGTGCAGTGGCACCAGTGTGGCGTAGCTATCATTGGTGCAGCATGTGCAGTGGTACCGGTGAGTGGTAGCTACCATTGGTGGAGCAGGTGCAGTGGTAGTGTTGCTTAGCTATGATTGTGCAGCAGGTGCAGTGGCACCAGTGTGTGGCGTAGTTACCATTCGTGGAGCAGGTGAGGTGTTATCAGTGTTACTTAGCTATTATTGCGCAGCAGGTGTAGTACCACCAGTGTGGCGTAGCTACCATTGTGCAGCAGGTGCAGTGGCACCAGTGTGGCATAGCTACAATTGTGCAGCAGGTGCTGTTGCACCAGTGTGGCATAGCTACCCTTGTGCAGGAGGTGCAGTGGCACTACTGTGGCATTGCTACCATTGTGCAGCAGGTGCAGTGGCACCAGTGTGGTGTAAGTATATTTGGTGGAGCAGGTGCATTGGTACCAGTGTGGCGTAGGCGCAGCTACCATTGGTGGAGCAGGTGCTGTGGTACCAGTTTAGTGCAGCAGGTGCAGTGGTACCAGTGTGTGGTAGCTACCATAGGTGGAGCAGTTGCAGTGGTAGTGTTGCTTAGCTATGATTGTGCAGCAGGTGCAGTGGCACCAGTGTGTGGTAGATGGCGTTGTGTAGCAGGTGTAGTGTTATCAGTGTTACTTAGCTATGATTGTGCAGCAGGTGCAGTGGCACCAGTGTGGCATAGCTATCATTGGTGCAGCATGTGCAGTGGTACCGGTGTGGTGTAAGTATATTTGGTGGAGCAGGTGCAGTGTTACCAGTGTGGAGTAGCTACCATTGGTGGAGCAGGTGCTGTGGTACCAGTTTAGTGCAGCAGGTGCAGTGGTACCAGTATGTGGTAGCTACCATAGGTGGAGCAGTTGCAGTGGTAGTGTGGCTTAGCTATTATTGTGCAGCAGGTGCAGTGGCACCAGTGTGTGGTAGATGGCGTTGTGTAGCAGGTGTAGTGTTATCAGTGTTACTTAGCTATGATTGTGTAGCAGGTGCAGTGGCAGCAGTGTGATGTAGCTATCATTGTTGCAGCAGGTACAGTGGCACCAGTGTGGCGTAGCTACCATTGCTGCAGCAGGTGCAGTGGTACCAGTGCGCCATATTGGTGTAACACACTCACTACCACACACTCACCCCCACAGACTCACCACCACACACTCACTACTACACACACAACCACACACACAACAGCACACCACCAGCCGTCAGTGCACACTTTCACCAGGGCCAAACACCACCAGCCATCAATGCACACTTTCACGAACCAAAAAAACCCCGAGGCGTACAACACCAGCCGTCAGTGCATTCTTTTACAAGGCGCACTCACCAGCAACCGTCAGTGCACGCTTTCACCAAACACACACACCATCAGCCATCTGTGCACGCTTTTACCAACCACACACCCACCAGCCGTCAGTGCACCCTTCCACCAGGCACACACACCTCCAGGCGGCAGTGCAGTCTTTTACCAAGCACACACACCACCAGCCATCAGTGCACAATTTCTACAGGCAGTCACACACACCACCAGCCATCAGTGCATGCATCAATTGTTAACGCATCCACAGTTAACTATTGTAGCAATCTCAGTATGGTACACTTTACTTTTAAACATATTCATGTAAAGCACAGCATGCCACCATTGCTACAATTCCAATCTAACCCACATAATTCCACTACACACCACATGCACACACTCCATAACACATGGCGAAAAGACATTGCCATTTACAATGCCATTAGCTCAAACTCAAATAAATCTGAGCCCGATTGCATTTCCAATGCTTGTTATTTATGTGTTGATTTTGAAAATAGATAAATAAATGGCATTGTCATTTACAATGCCAATAGCTTAATCTCTCGCAAATGCGAGACCTATTGCATTTGCACCCACACAGAGCAACACACAGAGCCACATGCACCCACACACAGACAGAACCACACACACAGACAGAACCACACACACAGACAGAACCACACACACACAGACAGAACCATACACACAGACAGAACCATACACACAGACAGAACCCCACACACACACAGACAGAACACCCCACACACACACACAGACAGAACCCCACACACACACAGACAGAACCCCCCACACAGACAGACAGAACCCCACACACATTCAACCCACGACATGACCTCACTTTCTCGAGTCAAAAAGGATTTGGGGAACAACTAAATAGGAGGCCGATGGACAAATATAAGCGGTAGAACTGCATTCTTCAAAAAAATGAAAATTGGACTATAATAACAAGACTTGAACCTGCTTCTCCAGCTATAAAGTTAGCGGCTTTGAGAGAGGGAAGGAGGGCGGAGAAGAAGAGACTGCTGGAGTGATAGCATGAGACGAGAGGGGAGGTACGAATGGCTGATGTCAGCAGCAAAGAGTTAAAGAGAGAAGCCGGCTTCAAGAGGGAATGGATGCAACAAGCTCTGAAGACTGAAGAGGAGAGAGGTAAGAAGGGCGGAGGAGTAGAGGCTGCTGTAGTGACAGCTTGTGACGAGAGTGGAGATATGAGAGGCTGATGACAGCAGCGAGAGGTTAAGGAGAGAAGCCGGCTTCAAGAGGAAATGGAAGCAACAAGCTCAGAAGACTGAAATGGAGTGAGGGAAGAAAGGCAGAGAAGAGACAGCATGAGCCGAGAGCGGACGTACGAATGGCTGATGTCAGCAGCAAGGAGTTAAGGAGAGAAGCCAGCTTCAAGAGGGAATGGAAGGAACAAACTCTGAAGACTGAAGAGGAGAGAGGTAAGAAGGGCGGAGGAGTAGAGGCTGCGGTAGTGACAGCTTGAGACGAGAGTGGAGGTATGAGAGGCTGATGACAGCAGCGAGAGGTTAAGGAGAGAAGCCGGCTTCAAGAGGAAATGGAAGCAACAAGCTCAGAAGACTGAAATGGAGAGAGGGAAGAAAGGCAGAGAAGAGACAGCATGAGCCGAGAGCGGAGGTACGAATGGCTGATGTCAGCAGCGAGGAGATAAGGAGAGAAGCCGGCTTCAAGAGGGAATGGAAGGAACAAACTCTGAAGACTGAAGGGGAGAGAGGGAATAAAGGCGGAGGAGAAAAGACTGCTCGACAGACAAACACTAGACAGAAACTAGGCAAACACCAGCAAACAAGCTTTGGCAAAACCAATAGGTCCGGACTTGATTGCTGTTTATTTTTTTAACAGATTTACGGACGAAGATTTTCTGACCAAAGCCCCTCTATGTGGATAGATTATGAGGCAAATGGTTAGAGAAAACAAATGTCTTAAAGGCCAGACCGTACAAAAAAAAAACAGTAGACTGGTGATACGGCTAAATCTGCCTGAAAGGCCAGATCTCAAAACAACCATCATAATTAGGCTCTGTCAGAGAAATCACTATTGGCGGGCACCTGGTGTGTAACTTTACAAGTCAGCATCCACCACTCGGAAGGGGCGAGCATGCTTATGAAGATTAGTCCCCTCGGAAGCCTAAACATGTGTTTAAGGCAATCTGTGAGGCGTTCTAACACAAAAAACAGCGGCTCTATGTTATTCTACTCCTGTGATTTATGTATTTAATTAAACATATGTACATGAATGTGATAAAGCACAGCACATTAATCACAAGTGGGCGGCCATGTTCTAGATGCAAGAATTGTGCTGGAAAGGTCCAAGTGTCTCTTGGGTGGAAACTGTCACAGAACAGTGTGGGAGGAGGACGGGATTGCAAATGGCTTGCTGGCTCGTAATTAAAACAAAGAAGTTCGAAACAGATAAAAATGAGTACTTCGGCCATGGGACACTGATAAGAAGAACATACGAACAACAACTGGAAATGTTATGCTACAACAGATAGAAACCGAGGAAAGTAAGTGCCAAGCACACAAACGAAAAGTAAGGGCAGGATGTAAGCCCCTTTTTAAGATTTATATTAAATACAATAGATTTCACAAGCACAGCGCAAGCGCTGTTAGCAAAACATAAAAAGTGGGTGGCAGCCCACAGTAAAAGGCATGAAGGAGAAAAACAACTGTGTCTAGCGGCAATGGTTACTGCGTATTGAGTCACCCTGGTTAAGAGTTGCCCACTCACCTTTTTTAAAGACAATCAAACAAGACTATCTCAACTGGTAAGATCATTCTGCACATTAAGAGACTGCTGCTGAAATCTCTTGTGCCCTTATGGCAGGGCCAACTCAGCCCTTCATATTGCCAAATTCATTAAATTGAGTAAAGACTTTGCTACATTTGCACAAAGGCAATTACAATGATTGACAGACTCCATTATGGACTGGATAAATACAGTCACTTTAAAATAATAAATAAAAACATATGACAGCAGTGACATAAGGAAAAAAAACTAACAGAGCAGCATCTAAACATCACAGATCACATTTCATTTTTGTCAGCACCAATTAGAAAGCCTACAATTTTACATCCTAACCCCAAGCCTGTTGTCCCTCTTGAAGATATAATCTAGATTTGCCATACATGGCAATAAAGTGGCATTTAAGCTAGACCGGAAGACTAGATGTAATGCATTTCCCTTGGTGTTATCCGACTGGCAACTTGTCTCAATCAAGATAAACTTCAGTTTTCATCCCATCTTTTATTTTATTTGCTTTAGAATGCCTCTAAAACGTCTTTTTTAGTGCTAGGCTGAGTTATGATCAACTGGCCCACACTGACCCAAGCGAGTTTGATAATAGGATAAGTGACACAATCATCTCATTAATTTAAGGACCTATCAGTCAGTGGAAGATTGGCACTGTCCACTTTTGCACCCACCGACAAGTCCAAAAATGTTTGCCCATGGTAGATTGGGCATATATAAATGTCTTTTTTTTTTTTAAACACCTGTTCATTAGTGCACATCGCTCTTGCACTAACCCTGTGCACTGCATCAACTATATAATATGTAGCCTGGCACCCGTTATTTACAGCATTAGAAACCTACAAAACTGTGCCATCACAGTGTGCAAAGAAATAGTTCTGATTATTATTAAGAATACTGCAAAAGGCATCCTGTGCAGCCACAGGGCACAAAGAAGAGGAAGGTGGGTATGACTGCTGATTGAGTGTCTGTTTCTCCAAGTTAAACCACAGGGGTCAGACTGGAGTTAGTTCATCCTAACTAGACCCAACAATGAGAACAATGCAAGAAGCATACAACTTAAGGTGTAATAGCAATGCATACAGTGAGACGATCGGTTATTTGTAATACTCAGCACTGGCACTTGCTTCATTTGCAAAATTAGCATCACAGCTTTCTGACAATTTGAGCAGTGAATTTGTAAAAGAATAATTGCAAGGGCCTACAGTTATTCTGAGAAGCTTACTGCAGACACTACTGATCGCAATGATTGCAAAATGCCACGGGTGCCTAGTCTTGAATTCCATGTGTGCCTTATTCTTTCACCACCCTGCACTTTCCGTCTCTATCTTGCTCTTGCAGATCCTTTAGAGATCTCGTCTACCAGAGAGTGCAGCCGCAGTCTGGAAGGAGAAGAACTACTGTGGGCTTATGAGGCGCTAACAGTGGCTTGCAGCCCACACATTGCTTACCATTGGTCGGCTTGATTGTCACTTTAATTAGCTCGATTCTTATTGAAAGGGTTTCTTGTCCAAGCTTGTCTAATTTGAGGTTGCCGTTTGATCATTCTCTGATTGCCTGGCTTCTATTCTTCCACTGCACACATTCAAGGAACTACTTTTTTTTTCTTTTTGGCTTAGCACTGCATAAGACAACATGCGTTTTCCATCTCTCACTCTTTTGCTTCTAGCCCCCTCTTCCCCCCTGCCAAAACCCTCCCATGGCCGCTGTCTCCCTAATTTGCTGAAAGAGGTCTCCTTTGCTTCTGTCTTCACCAAACTCCACTTGATCAGTGCTGCTTTCTCCCACATGTGCTTCTTTCTCTGCTCTCTCGATTGGTTACCCCTCATGTGCTGCGTGTGCCCTCCTCCATGCCTACTGCCCGTTTCTTCCCTACCCACTTCTTTTTGGAGAGCTGAGCAGTAAATTACTACCAGCTCCTCAGTCCTAAAAAAGCGCTTGCCTACCATGGACATCAATTCACAACAAGACGGACTCTGCTTCAAAACTGGGTGAGGACCAGCCTGTCTCGGGTAGTAAGTCACACCTGCCACCCCAAACTGTGAACTCTTACTTGCACCCCTCGCGTCCAATCATTTAAGTATTTTTGTCAAATAATAAAACAAGCAATGCCCCCGGAGTCAAGACGCCCACACTCACCGGGTCTTCTGTGTCGGGGCTCTTCTCTGGTGCTGCGGCATGGAGCGGGGCTCTTCTTCACACAGGAGAGCCCCCGCTTGGTGCTGGCCTCTTGTCCGGTCTTCTCCTGGGACCGGAGCCGGGGAGGGCTGACGGCGAGATTGAAGACAGCTTCCTCCCGCCTGGGGTAAGCAGAAACGGCGCAGGCTCACCTCTCTGCAGCGCGGGGCTCTCCCTCACTCTCCCTGCTTTCAGCAGAAGCGGCCGCTCCACGCTCCCAGCCTCCGGATTTGGTATCGTTATTGCAGAGTTCTCACCTGATTAAGCCTGCACAGCTCTTGAAGTGTTAGAAGCGCCTAGCTTGTGTGTAGCGCTAGCAGAGTTCTCACCTGATTAAGCCTGCACAGCTTTTGAAGTTTTAGAAGCGCCTAGCTTGTGTGTAGCGCTAGACTGCCCCGACCTCCCAGCATTTGTTTAGAATTCCGCCGAGGCCATTAACATATTGAAGCCCCCAAAGTGCGCTTGTGTGACAGCAGCTCCTGCACCGTGCTGCCTGAATAGATAAGATTGCCTGCTATTGCACTGTGTATTAGCGCCGCAGCCTCTGACATCGCGCTCGCCTCCATTGTGCCCCAGTGTTGTTGCAAGTTTGCCTGTTTTGCTGCTGCCATTTTGTTTATTGTTGCCCTGCCTCCTTCCCCTGATCTCCACCCCGCCTCCCTGCTGACCCTCCCTCGCCCCTCCCCTCCACTATCCGCATATGATAGATGAACTCTAGCGCAGCGGTCTCGCGTAGCGGTCTCGCCGAAGGTGCGCCAAAGGTAAGCCCGTCTACGCCCGTCCGCGCCTGGACCGCGCCCAGTGCCAGACCCCCTGGCCCCCGTAATGCCCAGCCCACTCGCATCACTTACGATGCCACCACCCTCCTAGCCCTTAACCCCGGCCGTTCCCCCAACTGCGTCCAAGCTGCTCCTGGACACACCCATGGACCTTTCTCATGCTACTCCTGCAAATTCATCGGCACCGTCACCAACTCCGCTACGATCACACCTCAGATTCCCGACCCCAACCACCTACAATGCATCTTGCTCAACACCCGATCAGTCCACAGGCACGCCATTGACCTATGGAACCTACTAGACACCATCTCTCCGGACGTCGCCTTCCTAACAGAAACATGGATGAACGCCTCCTCCGCCCCAGACATCACCATTGCCATCCCAGAAGATTATAAGATCATACGCAAGGACCGTACCGGCCACACAGGAGGAGGAATCGCTATCGTCCATAAAAAATCCATCCACATCTCAACCAGCTCTGACGTCAATCTCGCCAACTCCGAACACCTTCACTTCCAGATCCACATCGACCCCAAGACCACACTCAGAGGCACCCTCCTTTACAGGCCACCAGGACCCCGCGCACAATTTAGTGAGGACATCACGGACTTCATCACTCCACACGCGCTCCCCTCCAAAGATTACATCCTTCTGGGAGACCTCAATTTTCACCTTGAAAAGAACAACGACCGCAACTCCACCACCCTTTTGGACAACCTCGCCAACCTCGGACTTAAACAACTGGTCACTTCCCCCACCCTCATCGCAGGTCACACTCTCGACCCTATCTTCACCTCCAGCAATCATGTCTCCTTCAGCCACACTACGGCTCTCCTCTGGACTGACCACAGCTGCGTTCACTTTACCTACAACAAGCCCAAACCCAACAACCACCCCCAACCAACTCTGCAAAGACACTGGAACAAAATCACCATCGACCAGATCTCCTCATCGCTTCTTCTAAACCCCCCAGCCCACTCCTTAAACCCCGACCAAGCCGCCACCAACCTCACCCTATGGTTATCCAACAGCGCCGACATCCTAGCACCACTGAAAAAACGACAAAGCAAACTTGGCAGCAAGAAGGCCTCATGGTTCAACGATGATCTTAAGAAGTCCAAGAAACTCTGCCGCTCCCTTGAGAAGGCCTGGAAAAAAGACCCAACCACCAGCACCAAGGACGCCTTCAAAAACGCCACCCGCAGACACCACCAACTGATCCGAAAGGCCAAGAAAACCGCCTTCAAGGATCGACTAGATAACAACGCCCACAACAGCAAGGAACTTTTCAACATCGTCAAAGAATTTACCAATCCCTCAGCCAACTCCAACGACATCACCCCCTCTCAAGCCCTCTGCGACTCCCTAGCTTCATTCTTCCACAACAAAATTGCAGACATCCACAACAGCTTCGACAACCAACCCGGAGACCAACCCACCCAACCATCTGCTGAACCTTCACCCCCCTCGAACATCCTTAATGACTGGAACCCAATCTCCACTGAGGACACCATCCGCCTGATGAACTCCATCCACTCAGGATCCCCCACAGACCCATGCCCTCACCACATCTTCAACAAAGCAGACTCCATCATAGCACCGCACCTCCGAGACGTCATCAACTGCTCCTTCAACTCCACCACCTTCCCGGAAAGCTGGAAACACGCTGAACTCAGCGCCCTTCTGAAAAAACCCACAGCGGACCCCACCAAACTCAAAAATTACCGCCCCATCTCGCTCCTTCCATTCCCGGCCAAAGTCATCGAGAAAGCTGTCAACAACCAGCTCGCCGCCTTCCTCGAAGCCAACAAATCCCTCGACTCCTCACAGTCCGGCTTCCGAGCAAAACACAGCACTGAGACAGCCCTCATCGCAGCAACAGACGACATTCGAACTCTACTGGACAATGGAGACACAGTCGCCCTCATCCTCCTCGACCTCTCTGCAGCCTTCGACACAGTCTGCCATAGCACCCTTCTACATCACCTCAGAAACATCGGAATCCAAGGAAAAGCACTAGAATGGATCACCTCGTTCCTCACCGGAAGAACCCAGAGAGTCCGCCTTCCACCATTCAAGTCAGAGGCCACTGAAGTCATCTGCGGCGTACCACAAGGATCTTCACTCAGCCCCACCCTTTTCAACGTATACATGAGCCCCCTCGCGGCCATCGCCCGCCAACACAACCTCAACATCATCTCCTACGCGGATGACACTCAACTGATCCTATCACTCACCAATGACCCTAGCACCGCCAAAACTAACCTACACGAAGGAATGAAAGAAGTTGCCGAATGGATGAAACACAGCCGTCTGAAACTGAACTCAGATAAAACAGAAGTCCTCATCTTAGGTACCTCCCCCTCCGCATGGGACGACTCTTGGTGGCCAGAAGCCCTTGGAAAAGCACCCATCCCGACAGACCACGCACGGAACCTAGGCGTCATCCTGGATTCCTCACTTTCAATGAACAGACAAGTCAACGCCGTCTCCTCATCCTGCTTCAACATTCTTCGCATGCTCAAAAAAACATTTCGTTGGATCCCCACCGAAACTAGGAAAACGGTCACCCACGCTCTTGTCACGAGCCGACTGGACTACGGAAACACCCTCTACGCCGGTACTACCGCTAAACTCCAGAAAAAACTCCAACGAATCCAAAACGCCTCAGCCAGGATCATATTAGACATCCCGCGTAATGAACACATCTCTGGTCACCTGAAAAACCTCCACTGGCTTCCCGTCAATAAGAGGATCACTTTCCGGCTCCTAACCCACACACACAAAGCACTCTACGAAATCGGACCAGAATGCCTCAACACACGACTATCCTTCTACACCCCCTCCCGCCAACTACGATCTTCCAACCAAGCCCTTGCCACTGTACCTCGCATCAACAAAACCACCATGGGAGGTAGATCCTTCTCCTACCTGGCAGCTAAAACCTGGAACTCACTTCCCACTTACCTTCGCCTTACCCAGAACCACCTAGCATTCAGAAAGCAACTTAAAACGTGGATATTTGACAAGTAATCCCCCACCCCTCCCTAAGCGCCTTGAGACCCTCTGGGTATGTAGTGCGCTATATAAATTCTCAGACTTGACTTGACTCACTCCTGGGAGCCCCGTGAAAGGCGCCGGCTGCAGGACTCTGCTACTGCACCCCGGAGCTCTCCTCTCGTCTCGGAATCTCAGGGAAGGGAGGTCACTTCCGGGTGTCTTGTCATCCCGCCCCCGGCCTGCCTGACTTCCGGGGTCGCGGCTGCGGCCAATAACAGCGCGGCCCTGGGTTGGGGAGGCGGGACAGCGCCTCACAGGATCCCCAGGCTGGCGGCGGTGATCTTCACGGCGGGAAAAAGACACGGCAGGGAACAAGTGGGGCGGAGCCCAGAAAGGCATGACGACAAAAGGGGCGGGACTTAAAAAAAGACCCAGAAACGCCCCCGAATCGCGTCGGGACGGGGAAAAGAGTAACAGACACCCATCTCTTCCAATGGCTAGCCTCCATTTATGGAGCTAGCCAATGGAAGACAGAGGCGGGACAAAGCCCCATACTGTAGATCAACAGATTTCGCCTGCGCGAACTCTGCTGCGCAGTGGACGCCAGGCGAAACCTAAAAAGAGGATGCCGAGTGTGGTGTTCTCCACGTAAGATGAAATAAACGTACACCAGATAAGGCTCAGGTCCGATTTATTCACATCATCCATCAACAGCTGTCCAGTAACTGACAACAGTAGAACTCCCTTACATAGTGATGTTACACATTGAATACATGGGAGGATTCCACATAGCACCAGGAATGATTTCACACATCTTCCCTCTTTACAACAAAATAAAATCAATAAAACATGAAAAAATAATAGTCAGAGAGGAGTGTAACAAACATGGCAAATAAAGAATGATTAGAAGAAAGAAAACAACAATGCATAAAAGGGAATTCAACAAACATAGTCTTTCATATACAAAGGTTGCCTACGCACTCTTTGACTCCTCTCTCTAACATTAACGGGCAAAGTTTGAGACCTTGACAGAGAAGAATCAACATCACTTGTTAAGGAATAAATGCTAGTGTGACTTTTCTCCCTGAAAGCAGGATTTGGATTAGTTTTGACCATTACAAGTCTGCTCTTATTCCAAATCCTACCATCATTAGTCTTTACCGCATTCCTAAAAATGTTAACACATTTTCTTACCCTGGTAATCTTTGACCAAGGTTGACATTCAACAGGTGCCTTCATTTTTACATAGTCACCCACATTCAGATCATTGGCTTGAACACACTTCTTTTCATCAAAGTACAGTTTCCTTGCCCACTGTTTATCACGCTCTCTGCGCCTCCAATCTCCTAACTGGTTGTTTTTAAACCCTTTGTTCATAACCATCCAACCTGGACACAACTTGGAGTTGGAGGCTGTGAGAAGTTGGCCTGATATATGATGTTTCCAATTCTGGAACCACCCTGTATCAGTCCAAACAACCCTTATGGTGTCTGGTTGTAAGTCAACCTTATTAGACAAGCTATCCTAGGGGTAGCATGGACTAAGCAGCCTAAAGGCTTAACTTAAGAGGTCGTGTTAAGCGAGCTGTTTTACCACATACAATCCTGTAATATCAAATGAAAGGACACCACACAAGTATATATTATAAAAATATATGTATTTATTACTAAAAACAATCCCCAGTATTCTTTATGAATAAAGGGGCACAAGCGTTAAATCAAAAGCACAGTATAACATACAAAGTTGCACAATTTTGGATGAGGCCAAGGGGCCACTCAAACCATATACTAAAAAAATGGTATAAGAGAGACCATTCGATCAGTGGTTAGGCCTAGGGCCTAGGGAATCGCTGGGAGCAGTCGGGACAAGCAATGCTGAAGTCGGGAAAAGCCCGGGGGATTCGGGTGCAGTGCAGAAAGTGCACGCATGCATCAATGTTAACCAATGGTGCGTAAAAGTTACAAAGTTAAAGTTTAAGGACACTTCCGTTGAACCTAGAGGAACAAAACTTAAGACACAGACCCTAGAGGTGTGTACCAGTGTGGGAACACCGGCGTTGCAATGTTACCTCACCCACAGGAAGTGGGTGCACAGGGTCGAAGTTGAGTTGGGTTTCGTCACGCAGGCTCTTGGTGCTTGGAGCTGAAAGGGCTGCAGGCGAGGTGAAAGAGAAGTGTCCGGTGGAGTCCAAGGGTGGACTCAAGTCGAAAAGTACCTGAAAGCAGAGGGGACAGAGTCTGGGTCACTCAGCTGTGACCAGGGTGGAACCAGGACGGAACCAGGCAATGTTGGGCGCAATCAGGTGGTTGTCGAGGAGCTTCTCTCCGCTGTCACGTGGGCTCTGGGGCATCTACGAAGTCCAGGAGCAGGTCACGATCTGTCCCACGCAGGCTCTCGCCGTCGGCACTGTCGCCTTCAAGATTGGAGCAAACAACACTTGGCAAAAGCAATCCACGCGGAACTGGAAGATTGCTTCTCACTCGGACCAGGAGGGTCAGAGTGGGGGCTCCTTTTCAGGGGAGCTGGTGCAAATCTGGAGCAACCAGAATCACAAGTCGAATTTCAAGTTTCGTCGGCACAGGGGCCACAAGCCAGCTGGCAAGGGACTGGCCAACGCGTTGAGCCAAAAGAAGCAGAAGGGCCCCACGCAGCACTCGTCGAGTGTGGAGGGCTGAACTTTGGTGCAAGAGTGGCTCAGGGTTGGGGCTTCTCAAACCCCGTTGTACAGCTTCGAGGGTCACTCGTGGGCTGCACGGTCAGTGTCTCGTGGTCTTTTCAAGATGGCGTGCCCCACGCTTCCGGTCGCCTCCACGGGTCTCCGCTCTGCAGGGACTGTGGATCGGGCTGTTAGAAGGCAGGCAAGCTTAATCTCGTTGATCTCTGTCGCTCGAGTTCCGGCGGGAACTGCAACAAAGCAGCCGTCGAGGGCTGGATGGTGCCTGTTTGCACAGGGTGGTCACTCCTTGACCACAAGGGAGATTCTTCAGTCTTCTACGTTGAGTAGGATGTCGAAGGGTCCAGAGTTTCGTTTCTTATGTGTCATCAGGATAATCTGAAGTGCATTGGCACTGCTCCCACTCTTATTCGAATCTGGGGGGCTGGATTACCTGCTAGGTCCCCTCCTATGGGTGGGACCCAGGAAGTGGGTGGATACACCCCCTTCCTTTGATCCAGGCCGCGCTGGCACGAGGGCTGGAGTGCCCCAGAACCGGTTTGGCCGGATCATGCAAGGGGCAGCCTTGTGCTCCCCAGGCAGTGTCTGGTTTCTTTCAAACCTCCCTGCTACAATCCACTATCTCCTGTCTGGGGGGTTGTAACACCGCCCTGCGATAGGAAACCCTTTGTCCAGGCCCCCTTGGGCTGAGTTTCTGTCAGCTTCAGGGGGTCATACTTGTGTCTGTGGCAGAAGCATCCATTTTGTGGATCTGAGGCCCTTTTTAGAAATTAACCGCATTTAAGTAAAGTAACATGTCTTACCCCTCTAGAGGGGTGGAATGCTATCCCCGTCACCAGAACTGGCGAGGGGATAGTATTCCAAATCGTATGACACCTTACACGACATGTTTTGATAAAGCCAAACCAGAGTTGCTATATAACCGTGAGGATTATAATGCACTTAATAGTATATGGTATGGCATTATCCTGAAACAGCTTAGGGATTTGTTCCCGACGGCTGCAGACAGGCTCAGCTCATGCTAGAGCTCCATCTCACATTAAACCACGCACTCTTCCTCCAGGATTGATAAGGCCTTCCATAGGAGTGGCTCACAGGTTTATATGTGTCCAGATATAGGTTTAGATATAGGTATACTATATCTAAGCAAGGGGTGATTACACCACCTTGCCCCAGCTGAGTGATCAGCCAGTTGTGTCAATTTAAGAACCAGCCAGGGGTGGCAAAAGATATGCTGCAGCCCCTGGTAGGCCTTGGTGGCACCTATGCCCTGGGCACCTATAGTGCATGGTACAGGGGCTGACAAGGAGTCCATTTCCAATTGTGGTATGTACCTATAGCACATGTATCAATAATTTAGAGAGAGAACAGCAGGCTGGGGGTCTGATTAGCAGGCCCACAGCCTCAGTAGTCTAAAACCAGTGAAGCAAAAAGCAAAAAGTTGGGGTGACCATAGGATAGCAGACCCTACTCTCCTACACAACCCCCCCCCCACAAACGCAGGGACATTAAACTAACCTTGACTAGATAAGTCTTCATGTTCTAAGTGGAAGTACCTGGAGAGACCATCTGCATTACCATGGTCAGTCCCTGGGCGGTGCTCCACTGTAAAGTCCATCCCCTGTAGGGAAATGGACCACCTGAGCAGTTTGGGATTTTCACCCTTCATCTGATTGAGCCACAAGAGGGGCTTATGGTCTGTCTGAACTAGGAAGTGAGTTCCAAACAAGTAGGCCCAAACCACAGCAAAGGCCTCCCTCTCAATGGCTGACCAAGGTTTCTCCCTGGGGGTCAGCCTTCTGCTAATAAAAGCAATGGGCTGGACTTGACCATCTTGATTAAGTTGTGAGAGCACAGCTCCCACCCCCAACTCAGAAGCATCTGTCTGTACAATGAACTGTTTGGAGTAGTCAGGACTCTTCAGGATAGGTGCAGAGCACATGGCCTTCTTCGGGTCATCAAATGCCTTCTGACAGCTAACTGTCCACTGAACCTTTTTTGGCATCTTCTTGGATGTCAAGTCATTTAATGGTGTCACAATGGACCCATAGTTTTTCACAAACTTTCTGTAATACCCAGTCAGGCCCAAGAAGGCTCTGACTTGTGTCTGGGTAACTGGAGGAGCCCAGTCCTGTATGGTCTGGATTTTGCTCTCCAGTGGTTGAACCTGACCTCCACCTACTAGGTGGCCCAGGTACACAACCTTACTCTGCCCTATCTGGCACTTGGTAGCCTTGATAGTCAGGCCTGCCTTTTGCAGGGCCTCCAGAACCTTCTTCAGGTGGAGCAGGTGATCCTCCCAGGTGGAGCTTAAGACAGCAATATCATCTAGATATGCTGCACAAAAGTCATCCAACCCAGCAAGGACTTGATCCACCAACCTTTGGAAGGTGGCAGGTGCATTCTTCAAACCAAAGGGCATCACCACAAACTGATAATGTCCACTGGGGGTGGAGAATGCTGTCTTGGCTTTTGACTCCTCAGCTAGTCTGATTTGCCAGTAGCCAGCTGTCAAATCAAATGTGCTCAGAAACTTGGCAGAAGCCAATCTGTCAATGAGCTCATCTGCTCTTGGAATGGGATGTGCATCTGTCCTAGTGACAGCATTGAGACCTCTGTAGTCCACACAAAACCTCATTTCTCTCTTTCTACCTTGGGTATGAGGTTTTGGCACAAGGACTACTGGGCTGGCCCATGGGCTCTCTGATGGCTCAATCACTCCAAGCTCCAACATCTTTTGCACCTCAGCCTTGATACAATCCCTGACATGATCAGGTTGCCTGTAGATCTTATTCTTCACAGGCAGACTGTCACCAGTGTCCACCTCATGGGTGCACCAGTTTGTCTGGCTGGGTGTGAGTGAAAACAAGTGTCTGTGGGCTTGCAAAACCTGTCTGCAGTCCATCTGTTGCTGGTCAGTGAGGCTGCCTGCCAAGGCTACTCCATCAACTGAACCATCATCAGGGTTCTGGGAAAGCAGGTCTGGGAGAGGGTCACTCTCTTCCTCCTGTTCCCCATCTGTGGCCATGAGCAAGCTCATGTCCTCCCTGTCCACAAATGCTTTCAAACGATTCACATGGAGCACCCTGTGGGGGCTCCTAGGGGTTCCAAAGTCAACCAGGTAGGTGACTTCTCCCTTCTTTTCAATGATAGGGTAGGGTCCAGTCCATTTGTCCTGGAGTGCTGCTGGGGCCACTGGCTCCAACACCCACACCTTCTGCCCTGGCTGGAACTCAACCAGAACAGCCGTTTGGTCAAGCCAAGCTTTCTGTAATTCTTGGCTGGCCTCCAGGTTTTTGGATGCTCTTTCCATATACTCAGCCATCCTGGAGCGGAGACCAAGTACATAGTCCACTACATCTAGCTTAGGCTTTTTGAGAGGTAACTCCCATCCTTCCTTCACCAAACATAGTGGACCCCTCACAGGGTGGCCAAACAAAAGTTCAAAAGGGCTGTAGCCAACCCCCTTCTGTGGGACCTGTCTGTAAGCAAAGAGCAAGCAGGGTAAAAGGATGTCCCATCTCCGCCTAAGCTTCTCTGGTAAACCTTTTATCATTCCCTTGAGGGTCTTGTTGAATCTCTCCACAAGCCCATTGCACTGTGGGTGATAGGGTGTGGTAAACTTGTAGTTTACTCCACACTCCTTCCACATTGCTTTCAAATAGCTAGACATGAAGTTAGTACCTCTGTCTGATAATACCTCCTTTGGGAAGCCCACTCTTGAGAAAACTGCAATTAGGGCTTTTGCCACCACAGGTGCTGTGGTGGTCCTCAGGGGAATAGCTTCTGGATACCTGGTGGCATGATCCACTACCACCAGTATAAATCTGTTCCCAGATGCTGTTTGAGGATCCATGGGACCCACAATATCTATTCCAACTCTTTCAAAGGGTACCCCCACCACCGGTAGTGGTATGAGGGGGCCCTTTGTTGTGCCACCTGACTTACCACTGGCTTGGCAAGTGACACAGGAGCGACAAAACTCCTTGACATTTTCTGACATGTGAGGCCAGTGAAAGTGTGAAACAAGCCTGTCCCACGTTTTGTTCTGGCCTAAGTGTCCTGCAAGGGGATTATCATGGGCCAAGGTAAGAAGGAAACCCCTAAACTTCAGAGGTATGACCAACCTCCTGGTTGTACCAGGCTTGGGGTCTCTAGCCTCTGAGTAAAGGAGTCCATCATCCCAATACACAGTATGGGTACCTTGGGCATCCCCAGCAGCCTCAGCAGCAGCCTGCTGTCTGAGGGGTTCAAGTGAAGGGCAATCTAATTGAGCCTGCCTCAGGTCTGCCCTTGAGGGTCCCCCTGTCCCCAGAAACTCAACCTGGTCAGGTTCAAGTTCCTTAGAGACAGTCTCCTCTTGGACTGCAGAATCAGTTTCCTGTGAAACCTGATCCTCAACCTGGGGCACGGTGGAAGGCTTAGCCTTTCCTCTCTTGCTCCTTCTCTTGGGTTGTGGTTGGTCTATTGTTTCAAGATCCACCACTGGTTCAGGAAGGCACTTCTTAGCCTGAGACCTTGTCACTGCAAGGACATGAGCTGAAATCCCTAGCATTTCTGCATGAGTCCTGTACTCCACTTCTGACCAAACTGAGCTTTCAAGATCATTGCCTAACAGACAGTCTACTGGGAGGTCTGCACTCACAACAACTTTCTTTAGGCCATCTACCCCTCCACAGGAGAAGTTCACAACTGCCACACTATGGGAAGTAGTGGAGTTGCTTGCATTGGTCACTAGGTAACTTTCACCTAGTACAATCTGTCCAGGGTCCACAAAGTCAGGTGTCACCATTGTGACACTGGCACATGTGTCCCTGTAGGCCTGAGCCAGTTTCTCATTGATTAAAGGCGTCTGCCTATATTTGCCCAGGTTACTGGGACTCACTGTAGTGGACAAAGCTAAGTCCACATCATATAGGAGAACTGCCTGAGTAGGGATTCTGACTAGGCCAGATCCTACTTCTGTACCCAGGGTTAACCCTACTACACCCTTTGGCTGTGTTCCACCACTGCTTACTGAACTAGGGGGTGCAGGTGCTTTAGGAGCTGCAGTGGTGGGGACTGGATTTGTCTTGGTGCATTCACTGCCCGAGTGTGAAACTGATTTGCAGGTATTACACCAAGGTTTCTTTGGGCCATTATTCTTCTTTTTCTTGTTTCCATTTTGGGAACCACCCTCCTTATTACTATTTTGGGGGCCTGAAGACTTCTGGTCCTTTTCTTTATCTTTCTGATTTCCACCCTTCTGGTCTGTTTTCTTCTGGTCACCACCTTGGTTCTGGGGTTTCTGCTTAATCCTTGTTCTGACCCATTTGTCTGCCTTCTTTCCCAATTCTTGGGGAGAGGTCAGATCAGAGTCAATAAGGTATTGATGCAACAGCTGGTTTGTACAGATATTAAGGATCTGTTCTCTCATGATAAGATTGTACAATCCTGTATAGTCTGAAACTTTACTTCCCTGCAACCAACCCTCCAGAGCCTTAGTGGCACAATCTACAAAATCAGTCCAGTCTTGAGTCTGTGCTTTTTGGGTGTCTCTGAACAACAACCTGTATTGCTCAGTGGTTAGGCCAAACCCTTCAATAAGAGCACTCTTCAAGACAGAGTAGTTTTTGGCATCCTCAGGTCTAACTGTGAGGAGCCTGTCCCTCCCTTTCTCTGAAAAGGAGTACCATAAAATTGCAGCCCACTGATCCTGAGGAACCTGCTGTACCATGCAGGCTCTCTCAAGAGCAGTCATCCATTTGTGGATGTCATCCCCTTCCTTGTAGGGGGCCACACTTTTTGTCAGGTTTCTATTATCATAGCTCCTGTCTTTTTCTCTAGGAATATTGCTGCCACCAGTGACATCTAAGCCACACAATTTCTGCTCTCTTGCCAAGGCAAGTCTAGCTTGAGCCAGGGCTACCTCCTCCCTCTCTATCTGGAGTTTGACAGCTCTCATCCTGGCCTTATGCTCTATCTTTTGAGAGGCAGTCATACCTCTCTGAGATTCTCTTGAGGCACTAGAAATATGAGAGTCCCCTGATGGAGATCTCACTCTTCTGTTGCCTGGGAGAATGCTCTGGTGGGACCTGGGGAGGTGCTGGCCCTCTCCATTTCCCAGTAGGTTTAAGTTGGCCTGGTTAAGCCTGGCAACTACAACCTGGTTAACCCCTTGATCCTGATCTTCAGGGTCATCTACCTCTGAGTCCTCCTCCTCTTCTACCTCCTCTTCTTCCTCCTCTGGGGTGGTCTCAGTGGCTGTGGGGTCCACTCCATCTCCTGATTCTAAGGGAACTGCATTTGCCTTTTCCAAGTCATCCTGTTCTAGAATGGCTATGAGGGAAGGACTGGTGGGACTTCAGCCCCTTTTTAACCCTCTTGAGATGCACAAGGCAACCAAGTCTTTGTGGGTTAGTTTGTCATAGCTGGAAGTTGCCTGGGTAAGGTCAACTGTCACAGGAACAGACCCTGTGGCTTTTCCTGTGTCAGACATGACTCTAGTGTGGTGTAAGTGATGCACCTACCTACACTAAGTGTTTCCCTACTGTACCTTGCTAGTGAGTTGTAGTCAGGGTGTGCTAATCCTTTTAATCTACAACTACTAAGTTCAGTAGAACTTAAATATGCTAAGCTTTTGATTTATATGTACCTAGAGGTACTTGATGTGATCTTTCAATTTGATAAAAAGATTGCAATGGTAAAACAAACAGCAAGCTCAAATCTGCACCGCTGCTCACCAATGTGAGAAGTTGGCCTGATATATGATGTTTCCAATTCTGGAACCACCCTGTATCAGTCCAAACAACCCTTATGGTGTCTGGTTGTAAGTCAACCTTATTAGACAAGCTATCCTAGGGGTAGCATGGACTAAGCAGCCTAGAGGCTTAACTTAGGAGGTCGTGTTAAGTGAGCTGTTTTACCACATACAATCCTGTAATATCAAATGAAAGGACACCACACAAGTATATATTATAAAAATATATGTATTTATTACTAAAAACAATCCCCAGTATTCTTTATGAATAAAGGGGCACAAGCGTTAAATCAAAAGCACAGTATAACATACAAAGTTGCACAATTTTGGATGAGGCCAAGGGGCCACTCAAACCATATACTATAAAAATGGTATAAGAGAGACCATTCGATCAGTGGTTAGGCCTAGGGCCTAGGGAATCGCTGGGAGCAGTCGGGACAAGCAATGCTGAAGTCGGGAAAAGCCCGGGGGATTCGGGTGCAGTGCAGAAAGTGCACGCATGCATCAATGTTAACCAATGGTGCGTAAAAGTTACAAAGTTAAAGTTTAAGGACACTTCCGTTGAACCTAGAGGAACAAAACTTAAGACACAGACCCTAGAGGTGTGTACCAGTGTGGGAACACCGGCGTTGCAATGTTACCTCACCCACAGGAAGTGGGTGCACAGGGTCGAAGTTGAGTCGGGTTTCGTCACGCAGGCTCTTGGTGCTTGGAGCTGAAAGGGCTGCAGGTGAGGTGAAAGAGAAGTGTCCGGTGGAGTCCAAGGGTGGACTCAAGTCGAAAAGTACCTGAAAGCAGAGGGGACAGAGTCTGGGTCACTCAGCTGTGACCAGGGTGGAACCAGGACGGAACCAGGCAATGTCGGGCGCAATCAGGTGGTTGTCGAGGAGCTTCTCTCCGCTGTCACGTAGGCTCTGGGGCATCTACGAAGTCCAGGAGCAGGTCACGATCTGTCCCACGCAGGCTCTCGCCGTCGGCGCTGTCGGCTTCAAGATTGGAGCAAACAACACTTGGCAAAAGCAATCCACGCGGAACTGGAAGATTGCTTTTCACTCGGACCAGGAGGGTCAAAGTGGGGGCTCCTTTTCAGGGGAGCTGGTGCAAATCTGGAGCAACCAGAATCACAAGTCGAATTTCAAGTTTCGTTGGCACAGGGGCCACAAGCCAGCTGGCAAGGGACTGGCCAACGCGTTGAGCCAAAAGAAGCAGAAGAGCCCCACGCAGCACTCATCGAGTGTGGAGGGCTGAACTTCGGTGCAAGAGTGGCTCAGGGTTGGGGCTTCTCAAACCCCGTTGTACAGCTCGAGGGTCACTCGTGGGCTGCACGGTCAGCGTCTCGTGGTCTTTTCAAGATGGCGTGCCCCACGCTTCCGGTCACCTCCACGGGTCTCCGCTCTGCAGGGACTGTGGATCGGGCTGTTAGAAGGCAGGCAAGCTTGATCTTGTTGATCTCTGTCGCTCGAGTTCCGGCGGGAACTGCAACAAAGCAGCCGTCGAGGGCTGGATGGTGCCTGTTTGCACAGGGTGGTCACTCCTTGACCACAAGGGAGATTCTTCAGTCTTCTACGTTGAGTAGGATGTCGAAGGGTCCAGAGTTTCGTTTCTTATGTTTCATCAGGATAATCTGAAGTGCATTGGCACTGCTCCCACTCTTATTCGAATCTGGGGGGCTGCTAGGTCCCCTCCTATGGGGTGGGACCCAGGAAGTGGGTGGATACACCCCCTTCCTTTGATCCAGACCCCGCTGGCACGAGGGCTGGAGTGCCCCAGAACCGGTTTGGCCGGATTATGCAAGGGGCAGCCTTGTGCTCCCCAGGCAGTGTCTGGTTTCTTTCAAACCTCCCTGCTACAATCCACTATCTCCTGTCTGGGGGGTTGTAACACCGCCCTGCGACAGGAAACCCTTTGTCCAGGCCCCCTTGGGCTGAGTTTCGGTCAGCTTCAGGGGGTCAGACTTGTGTCTGTGGCAGAAGCATCCATTTTGTGGATCTGAGGCCCTTTTTAGAAATTAACCGCATTTAAGTAAAGTAACATGTCTTACCCCTCTAGAGGGGTGGAATGCTATCCCCGTCGCCAGAACTGGCGAGGGGATAGTATTCCAAATCGTATGACACCTTACACGACATGTTTTGATAAAGCCAAACCAGAGTTGCTATATAACCGCGAGGATTATAATGCACTTAATAGTATATGGTATGGCATTATCCTGAAACAGCTTAGGGATTTGTTCCCGACGGCTGCAGACAGGCTCAGCTCATGCTAGAGCTCCATCTCACATTAAACCACGCACTCTGCCTCCAGGATTGATAAGGCCTTCCATAGGAGTGGCTCACAGGTTTATATGTGTCCAGATATAGGTTTAGATATAGGTATACTATATCTAAGCAAGGGGTGATTACACCACCTTGCCCCAGCTGAGTGATCAGCCAGTTGTGTCAATTTAAGAACCAGCCAGGGGTGGCAAAAGATATGCTGCAGCCCCTGGTAGGCCTTGGTGGCACCTATGCCCTGGGCACCTATAGTGCATGATACAGGGGCTGACAAGGAGTCCATTTCCAATTGTGGTATGTACCTATAGCACATGTAGCAATAATTTAGAGAGAGAACAGCAGGCTGGGGGTCTGATTAGCAGGCCCACAGCCTCAGTAGTCTAAAACCAGTGAAGCAAAAAGCAAACATTTGGGGTGACCATTGGATAGCAGACCCTACTCTCCTACACAGGCCCTCCCTTGAACAACTCAAAGGGAGTTTTACCCGTGGACGAGTGAGGTGACATGCAATAGGCAGTGATCCTGTCTTGCAGGACAATTTCTAGTTCAAATTACTCGCCCTGGCTAATTGGATGCTTTCTTTGAGAGTCTTATTCACCCTCTCTACAGCTCCATTGGTTTCTAAATGGTAAACTGAACTTCTCTAATGAACTATACCAGAATCTTTCAAAAAGGTCTGCATTTCCGAAGAACAAAATTGTGGGCCATTATCAGAAACTATACTATTAGGATCATTTTCTCTCTTGAATATTTCTTCCCAAGAATTTTGTAAAAAAATTTTTGGGCCATACGTATAGGGTTTATGACGGGAGCCCATTCCTTCAAACTTTTGTGCCTTCACAGCCCCTTGTTGGCCATCCTGGGTTGGGGAGTTTCCCTTTAACAGTTGTTTTTGGTTTGGGGTCTCCTGTGACCTTTATCATAATCAATAATTCCGTTTTTTTGTGGGATGAGCTAGCCCTCCTGGCTACTCGGCGGGAATTTTTCCCGTCTGAAATTATTGTCACCGCTTTAATCATTGGACTCTGTATTCCGGGGTCACATTAATGCGTTAAAGTGCCTGATTCGTAAAAATGTTCCCAAATTTCCCAAAAACTAAACTTTTTACTGTGTTTCCCTTTTCTATTGTTTCTATTTGTTTTTATTATTGAGTTTAGCCAGTCCCCATGCAGTGGTGATATTGGTTTAACCCAATTTATGCATATCTCTCGCCTAGCCCGTAGTATCAGTACAAACAGGTTTTCCTGTTTTTTTGTTAACTTACCCCGATCAATATTAGAGTCAATCCCAAAGATAATACGAGTTGTACTTACTTCTAGTTGTTTTCCTAGTACTAGTGTTATCGTCTTACCGACTTCTTGCCAGAACGGGTTGAGGATGGGGCATTCTTTGAACATATGTAGGTCATTTGCCCTTTCCAATCCACATTTAGGGCAGGTCTTTATGCTGGCACCCTTGAATTTTGATAATCTTTTCGGGGTCCAATATGCCCTATGTATAGTAAATAGGTGGTTTCTCTTCAGAGCAGCTGGTTTTATGATAGTCCAACATTTTTCCAGTGATTTTAGCCATATATTTTGTAGGTCTAGTTCTGGTATATCTTTCCTCCAAACTGCATCTGGGATCAGTAACTCTTCTTCTCCTGCTGTAATTAGAGCCCAATACTACCTAGATACTTCTTTTTTTATTGGGATGGTTTTCAGCATTTCTTTCTCTATATCCTCATTTCCCTTTTTCCCCTCTGTAAGCGATTTAGCTCAGTTTATGAGTTGGTAGTATTTAAATTTGGACACTGATGAGCTTGTATTAGCGACCAGTTGATCCTAGGAGATTATGTAGTTTTCTGTCATCAGCTGGCCCCATTTTTTGAAACCTGCTGCTTTCAGAGGTAGGGCCAAGGAGTCTTTTAAGCAATCTGGTGTGCCTGGAGATTCCCAGATGGGAGCCCGGGAGCTATAATACGGTATATTTAGAGTGCTTCTGACTTGGTACCATAATTTTGCTGCATTTGTTAGGATCTTTAGTTTTATCTTTTTGAAAAATGTTGGGTGTCCAAATTTGTATAGGAAATGATCTGTTTTGCCTGTCATATTTTGTAAGAAATCGGGGTAGAACTGGTAGTTCTTAAGAAGAGATCTCATATTTTTAAATTGGAAAGCTCTACAGTATTCGAGAAGGTCTGGACTGGCGATTCCCCCCTCATATTTTCTTCTCCTTCATTTTTTCCATGCGATTCTTGTTCCTTTAGATGACCATATGAAGCTTGTGATTTCTCCTTGAATTTTCTTTAAAGCATCTCTCTTGAATTCCAATGGTATAGTGTTAAAGAGGTAGGTGAATTTAGGGACAATGGCCATTTTTATTATGTTTGATCTTCCCAGGAAACTAAGAGGAAGTCCATCCCATACTTTGAGTAGTTTCCTAGTTTCCACAGCAATTCTGTTGAGGTTTATCTGGGGTATTTTTTCTATATCCTTAGCCAAAGTAATACCTAAGTATTTTATTTTATCTTTAGAGTATGGAGTGTTTTGGTGCGTGTTCTAGCTCATGGCCTCGGTTTTTTCTTGGTTTGTCAAGTACCCTGATACCCTGCCAAAGTTGGCTATTGTGCTCTCTATTGCTGCAGTCTTTAGAGTATGGAGTGTTTTGGTGCGTGTTCCAGCTCATGGCCTCGGTTTTTTCTTGGTTTGTCAAGTACCCCGATACCCTGCCAAAGTTGGCTATTGTGGTCTCTATTGCTGCAGTCTAAGAATTTTATTACACTTGCCGAGGAAATATCCCTGACTGAGCTTACTTCAATCCATCTTGAATAAAGATCCAAGACAACAATCAAATAAGGGGTATCACTCACATCATTCAATGGTCCAACAATATCAATAGCAATTTCATCCCATGGATGTTTTGGTAACTTCCTGCAGACCATGGGAATTTGCTTTGTTTTCAAAATGTTGTCACTTGCACAACACTCCAGGCAATCTCAGACCATCCTCTCAACTTCTTTATCCATCCCCGGCCACCAAAATTGCATCCTCAAATACTCCTTAGTTTTTACTATGTCTATATGACCAACATGTGGAAGATTGAGGAGTTTACTCCGTACACCCAACGTTGGAATACGTTTAGTACCACGAACAAGCACACCATCCATGACAGATAACTCTTCACAAACCATGGACCAAGGTTTATCAAGATGCCTATTCTTTCCTGACAACAGCAACACAACCACCCTAGAAATTTCTGAATCCTTGTTAACCTCAATTCTACACTCTGTCTCGTCAACTGCACCCAACGTGACCTCACAGACATTTATCACTTCATCAACAAGACTCTCCTCATCCAGATCAATCTCCTTGACATCTACCAATCGAGATAAACAATCGACTGCATTGTTACTCACACCTGGAATATAATCAACATCAAAGTCATACTCTTAGAGAGAAATGATCCACTTCTTTATCCTTGAAGAAATAGAATCTAGACCTTTTTTTGAAAAAACTTCTTTTAGTGGCTTATGGCCCGAGAGTACTTTTACCCTAGTACCCCAAATCAATTTCTATACTTCCTCAAAGCCCAAAAGATGGCCAAAGCCTCTTTCTCAATTACCAAGTAATTCAGCTCTGAGCCCCTCAAGCATCTCGAAGCACAAGCTATCAAACGTTCCACTCCACAGCTCTTCTAAAGCAAAACTGCTCCCATGCCCTTCGCACTAGCATCAGTCAAAATGTGAGTCTCATCACCAGGTACAAAGGCCTGTAAGCAGGGAGCTTTCCTCAAATCCTCCTTGATGGAGACAAATTCCCCTGCACAGTCCATACTCCATTTCAAGACCACATTCTTACCCGTCAATCTCCTAAGACTTTGTGTCTTGTCAGCATAACCTGGAATGAATTTGTAATAAAATTCAACCATGCCCAAAAAGGACAGTAACTCCTCCTTGTTACACAGTTCGTTCAACTTCCCAATGGTATCAACTAGATTTCTCTTAGGGAAGACACCCTGCCCAGTGATACAATGGCACAGATAATTTACCTCCTCAACATCAAACTTGCACTTCTCCTTCTTAAGCGTTAAACCCGCTTTCCTCAGTCTTTCCAACACAGCACGAACCCTTGAAAAATGTTCAGCCTTAGTGCTACCATAAATTAAAAAATCATCCTGAGAGCATTTTACCCCAGAAACACCTTTAAGTACGTTGAACACGATCCGCTGAAAAACAGACGCAGCTGATACAATCCCAAAAGGCATCCTAAGGAATTTAAAGGTACCCATGGGTGTCACAAACGCTGACTAATCTTGTGACGCCTCATCCAACTCCACCTGATGGTAGGCAGATGCTAAATCTAGGGTAGTGACAATTTTTGCACCTGCTAAGGTGCTGACAATCTCATCGATGTTAGGTAGGGGAAATCTATCCACAACTACCTCCTTGTCACGTGAGCACAAATCAATGCAAAGATGAATCTCGCCACAGGCTTTCTTCGCAACAACAATTGGAGACAACCACTCAGTTGCCTCGACAGTCTCAATGACACCTATATCAATCAGTCGCTCAATCTCCTTCTGCACACTGGCTTACTCATTCAATGGTACCCTCCTAACCTTGGCAACAATGGGGACAGCACACTCTTTAAGTTTTATGTGATGTTTGTACCCCTTCTGACATTCCAACTTTGTCTTGGAAAACATCTGCAAACTGTTCTCCTAAGACAGCTGCAGGATTGTCAACAACCTGTACTTGACCTTACGGCACAGCGTTCGGGTTAAGAAGAACCCCAAGCAAGCGTTGGTGAGACCACCCTAAGAGTGCATCTCCTCTCCTGGCAACATACACCTTACCAGCAGTCATACGTCTACTAAATTCAATGCAAGCCAAGAAATAGCCCAGCATGTTTATCGGCAAATCACCATAACCAACGGATGAGACATTGTTTTTTAGAAGGGTAACCTTGTCTCCTTGCTAATCATGGTGAGATGTGAACATGAGTCAAACTTCATCTCAATCTCAATCCCTTCAATGGTGACTACATGTGACGGATGCTTTATTTTTCAGTCATTTACTTGATAAATATTATCTTGATCCTGTGGTTGTTCCCTCCTTTTCACCTTGCTCTTACAACATTTAGCAAAGTGGCCTTTCCTCCCACAAGCATTGCAAATGACCTGCAAGGATCGACAGAAGGAGGCATTCGCTCTATGTCCTGACCTGCTACATGTAAAACAGATAGACCTGTTGTCTTGCGAACTGGTTCCTTCTGTGACAGGAGAAATCTTTCCTGACTCTATCTCAACAGGTGTCTTGCTTTTTACTTGACTAACAACTTCTCCAACATTAGCGGGCAGAGCATTTGTCTTGTTTTTTGCATTACTTTACTCGTCTACACAGTTCATCATATGTTCAACCCGCTTGGCTATCACCAACACCTCTTCCAAAGGAGGCTCATCTTTCAACCATAACTCCTCTCTAATTTTATCATGAGCACACTCTAAAATAAATTGATCCCTAATTCTTTCCTCTACTGCACCCCCAAATTTGCAGGATGCTGCAAGTTTTCTTAACCCCATCACAAACTCATCAACAGAATCATCTTTTTTCTGCTCACATAAACCAAAATGGTATCGTTCCATTATGGTGCACACACATGGGAGATAATGTCGATCCAATTGTATTATGCATATCTCATACTCATTCAATGTCCTCTGATAAGCAGCACTTAGTTCTGGTAAGTGCTTAAGTACCTCCTATCCTTCCCCTCCTAGACAGTGAACCAAGAATGTTTACGTTCAGCGCTTAAGTTCGTTCCACAAACTCTCGCATAGTTTACGAAGATCATTTTCCATTTTTGCCACTTTATCAATGGTTCACCTGGACTGGTCAAGAAAAACGGTGGTTGAGTTACATTCTGCATTTCAACCTGGTATCAACAAAGTAAGCTAATAATGCCTTACACTGTTGAGATGACGCAAGAGTCTCGTAATTCCCTTTTGCTAATTTTTAAAATTTTCCCTTAGTTCCAAAAACACAAAAATTATCTACACCTTCATATTTTTTTTTAATTCCACAAATAAAGGGTAACATTTGGCTGAGGTAGAAGGATGACTTACTGTACCAGTTCCAAAATAACTGTGTGAAAAAAACACTGCTATTCCTTGACATCGGCACCCAAAAGCAGATGAAAAGGTGTGCCAATCACCGTAGTTCGTAGCGCAAAGAAGCTAACATTAAGCTTTATAGCAAAGAGAACAGGTGGTGTGTCATACCACATTATCAGCACAAAATATCCTTCGTGAAAGCAGAGGTGTGCCAATCACCGAATATCGGTGCGCAAAAGAACTGGCATGGAGCTTTTCTACGTAGAGACGAAATGGTGTGGGACACCGTTGCTTCGCAACACACAACACTGACAGGGAACAACACGAGATAAGCGTTGTTCTGTGAGGAGCTTCTCAATCCTCAAAGATGGGGCCCTTGCATGACCACGCAGGTCTTGACGCTCGCAGTTAGACGTTAGATGCACTATCGCATTGGAATGTAAATGTGTGTCAACGCTTGCTCGTCTCACTGATGATCTGAGGCCTAAGTGTTCTGCGCACAGGAGATGCGCAAAAACAGTGGAACGCAGATACGTTCCACCAGGAGCCCCTCCCGCGGATTTCCCCACCATCTTGTTTTCTTGGCCCCTCACAGTCGTGTTTCCCTGACAGAACACGCGGGCCTCCTCCAAACCGAGAACAGCCACTGGAGAAGAGTGTGGGCACAACTTGTCGTCTGCTTTATGATCCGCTGCTGGAGAAGGATGAACCACCACTTCTCATACGAAAAAGGAGGAGGAAGACAGCTATGGCTTGATGTTGAGGTGAGACGACGCTCGTCGCCAGATAAATGTGGTGTTCTACATATAAGATTAAATAAACCTACACCAGATAAGGCTCAGGTCCGATTTATTCACCTCATCCATCAACAGCTGTCCAGTAACTGACAACAGTAGAACGCCCTTACATAGTGAGGTTCCACATGGAATACATGGGAGGATTCCACATAGAACCATGAATGATGTCATACCCAGCTGTGGTTTGGCCACCTTTATAGTAATATCATTAGATCTTAAAGTAAAACTAATCTTAGAAAACCACATTTACAAGCATCTCCTATTAGGTTTAGAAAACAAGTTTCAAGGCATGTGTCGACCGTCATAACAAATGTTTATGCAAACCAGGCCCACAATTAAAAAAACAAGCACTATTAGAAATTAAAGACCAGCTGGAAAAATTAAACAAGACTAACATAGGAGCAGGAATAACAATAACTAGGGATTAAAATGAATCTATTAGATAACAGTGCATGTAATGAAGAAATCACCACTCAAGGTTCAATCTATGGGATTCCTGAATGTGTTTTCTTTAGCTAAAAACAAAGAAGACATTTTGTGACTTGTCTTCATAACACAGGTATTTGAGCCCCTGTCAGAGGGCCACTGGGCACTCAGGAGTTCTGGGCACAACCATGGTGACTGAGGCCTTTTACTCCTGTTGTAATGGTACCTGACCAATTTTGGATCCTGAGCAATGGGGCCAATGACCCCTTCTGCACTTGACTCTCAGTGGTAACTGTGGACGAGCAGCCAAAGGCTTCCAGTGGGTGAAGTGTAAACACTGGTTAATCAACACGACTTGCACAGCAGTGTCAATATATCAATGCCCAGTACAATACTTTTTTTATAATAAAAAGGACATATTTTATTCCTAACTCTATGAATTCAAAACAATGTTACAACATATATTAAGAATAATACATTTCCCCTTGAGGTTGGGGCCCTAGTGTTTCATTGGCAAATTCCTGTTCCACCCACAATTCATAATAGGGACAGGGCTATTTGCCATTCACTGTTAGCTGCATCCAGAGAAGCTCACTAGTAGGCCTTAACTGAAGAGTCCACTCAGTCTTTTAGCAAAATCAAAGTCAAAAGTGTCTTAGCACCACATACCATAGGGGCGAGTGTTCCATGGCCGGATAGGCCCTATAACCAGTCATCCCCGCTCCAGCAGCGAGGAAGTGTGCAGCATCTCAACGGGGGCCCTGTCTGCTGGCGCTCACAGTGCTCCAGTCCTGTTTGGAGAGGTGGCTGCACACGGAAGGGGAGGTCGCACACTGCATGTGGGCTCACCTCTGAGCTTACGTGGACAGCTCCAGCAGTGTTCAGAGGTGCTTGTGTACTCCTCCTGCATGGTAAGTTCTGCACTTCCCAACAAGGGATGGGAATTGGATTCTGATGTGAGGTGGTGATGCATCAACGGCATCCTACTCATGTGACCTATGAGTCACATGACTTTACACCTCTCGGGCCCTATCCTCACAAAAATCTTGATATCCGCAGCCTCTCCTGGCATAGCGAGTGCCTCAAAACTATCAGCCAAGACATCGGCCCCCCGCACTGCAGGCCGTATCACAGTGGCCCGCCTTGGCATACTGGTTCACCTCTAGGCTCCATACCAGGCTTTGGCCATCAGTATCTGGCAACAATTTTCACGATGGCCCATTCTGGCATATGGGGTTGCCGCAACCTGCTCCACACAGGCTTTACTTGTCCTGCACGGCACTCTGCTATTGGCTCTCTTCACTGCGGCCCTCTTCTGGCATACGGGGTATGGCAGACAAATCCGCACACGGGCAACAACACGATCAGTGCAGCAGCCTCTCACCTCGCACCGGGAGACCACTCAGTTGGGCTGCCAACTAGACCATGTTCCCTCCAAGGTTCTCCTCTTCTTCGCTGGGCACATTCGTTTTGGCAAGCAGATTCAGCTTCTTTTGAAGTCCATACTTCTCCTTTTCATCTTCTTCTTGAAAGGCCCTTTGTTACAACAGGAAAGACTCTGAAACTGATAGTCCCATAACACAGGCCATTGAATTGACTACAGTTTAAACCTGGATGTCAGCCATAGTGATATGTACATCACAAGGTTAATCCCGACCTCCCAGCCTTACTCTTTATGATTCCCTTATCAGCCCCATCTGCTTCCTGAGATGTGTCAGCCCCCTACCTTGTGATCTCTCACGGAATCAAAGAGCACCCTTTCAGGTGTACGGGGGAGCCTCTCTCCCCCTCCTTTAGTGTGCCCCACCCGGTTCCCAGGAATACAGCACTACACAAATCTGCAAATCGCTAAAAATGAAGACGCCTTGTGGTGCATCCCGAGGGCTACACATCAGCATCCTGCATTCCCTCTCAGGCACAGAATTCGCCCAGCCTGTCCTCCAGGCCTCAGCAGCTGAGTTTCAAGGGACGGCGATCTACACACCTGGTGTGGGGCTTTGCCAAACTGGGGGCGGCTAGACTTGGGTGACAACACACCCCCATCCCCTATAAATGACACTTGCTTAACTCCCTCACACTGCTATGCAGAAGGGCAAATCCTCCAGAGATAGCTCTGTTGCTTCTCTGTAGTCCAAGCCCTCCCAGGCAGTCATGAACAGCAAAAGTAAATCATCTTCACAAGCCCCAGTAACGTCTACTGCCCAGCCTATCTTGAACAATTTTGAACTGAAAATTGGCTCCCTTAAAATGGATTTTAAGATCGACATGCAGGATCTTCGCAGAGACATTACGGAAGTAGGTACTAGGGTGGCAGACCTCGAGCGCACCATGGACTCTTGCACAGAGGACCAGGAGGTGCTTTGGCGCCATATTGCTACCCTGGAGGACCAACTGATTGAACTTCAGGCCATGCAGGAGGACTTGGGGAGCCGCAGGAATAACATCTGCATCTGGGGAATTCCCACGAGAGCAGAGGAGGACGATATCATGGCTTTCACAAGAGAAGGGCATCAGGCCGTCTGGGGAGGCTCGGAAGAACAGGCCCTGCACCTGGATAGACCCCATCTGTTGGGTTTAGGGTCTTTCTTACCAGTCTCAAGGTGTTGGGACGGTTCCCGGCTTCGGTTCTTGTAAGTCCTGGTTTGGCCAAGATAGGGGGACCCCTTTCGGTAGCCATGGTGCTGCTGACAATGAAAACCTAAGCAGCCAGTGCCCTCCAGAAGGAGTCCCGAGAGGAAAAACTCCTTAGGGAAAAAACCTCTCATGTTGATGATGAGACTCCAGGAATGAAGGAGAAGACAAGGAGCCAGAAAACACTGGAAAACCAGGAGCCCAAAAAGGAACCAGGAGGAAACTTGAAGACAAGCTGGAACAGAAGGTGCAGGGGGACAAATAAGCACCAACGGAAGGAGAGAATCACCAAAATAGGAGCCACAGAACCAGCAGGAGCGAGGACACACCAGCAGTAACCAATAGGAGCGAGGACACACCAGCAGGAACAAGGAGTGTTGCAACGCAAGGAAGGAAAGGTTCTAATCCCTTATGAACAGAACAAAAACACAGGAAGTGACATACAGGAAGTGACAAAACAGGAAGGAGAGGTGTCGCCGTCTTGGATAGGGAAAAGAGTGAAGGGCAATATTATGGCCCCCAAGGAAGGGGATCACCAGACACCCACACCTGGTGAGTGTAATGTCCCAAGGTACCACGGGAAGCAGATGGGCCGCCGTGCAAGTATGCAGCATGCCCAAAAACCTACAGGCATTGCGGGTGCTTTCCGCAATGCCATTGAAATGGCCACAGTGGGACGTAATGCTGCACCACGGTGCCCCCAAAAAGGAGGGAAGGGCGCCGCAGGCTGCACCACGGCTGGCGAAGAGAAAACATGTAGCACCGCGGGTCACGAGTTGGCCCACGGCGTAACACCATCTCATTACGGCTATGGTGGCTACCCTGATAATACCCCTGATATTTTAACCAGAGTTCATCTTTTCCCAGAAAAAGAGGCCATTCTGCAGGCAGCTAAGGGAAAGGCAAATCTGGTTTTCCACGGCCATTCACTACAAATCTTGCAGGACCTTTCACCTCTGCCACTCAAAAAGCAGAGAAACTTTAAGCCAGTCACAGAGAAGTTGCGGGAACAAGGGCTCTGAAGGGGTGGGCATGTTCTTCATGCAGCCTGCATGGAGAATAGGGGAAGTGCGCATGACTGTTTTAGGTGGCCCAAGAGGGCCGACTAAACAGTCATTGAGCACTTAGGAGGGTTGTACCATCCTCCCCTGCTCTTCAGCCCCGCCCTTCATGCCAACTGCCGCAACAGGACCAAATAAAATGATAATACCATTAAGTTATTATCATTTTATTTTTTCCTTTGCTGCATAAAGGCAGTGGGGGCAGCGGAGATGCACCAATGGAAAATAATCTCACTGAAGACATTCGCTCGTTAGAAGGCATCGACAAGAGAAACCCTTCTGGGCGCAATAAACGGTAGTTGGCAGTGCTACGTGGCCAACTATGAGACCACTGGGTTAATAAAGTGTAACGCTCCTTACTGGCACTTAAGCAAAAATACTATGATGGAGAGGGATAACGTTGGGACACTCTTGGCCCGTAGGTTGCACTATCAATGCACTCACTCACAAATTATCCATCTATGCACGAGAGCCTCAGTATGGCCAATTCGTAAACCAGATAAACAGGAGGCCTTTCGGACCTACTACCAGATACTCTATACAAGTGGGGGGAGACCAGGCCACTATCCACTTGTACCTTGGGCACTGCCCATGGCTACTATTAGAACTCAAGATAGCCCAGGACTTGGAAGTGCCTTCTATGGCAGCAGTACTTGGGAAAACCCTCGGAGGATCTCGGTCAGGAAGACGCCGGGCCCTACTTGAAAGACCACCTGCTCAGCAATTTAATTCTCTTACTAACAGTACTAGACTCACGCCCACTGTGGCAGCAGTGGAAATTACACTGATCCCTAAACCTGACCTAGACCTTACTCTTTGCACCTTTTACCAACCCATTGCATTATTAGAAGGCTAGCGTTGCGGCGGCGAGCTTTCTTCTCCTTAACACTTTATTGCACAGAGCGAATCTTTTACATTTGTTAGAGCGACTGCTGCTACAGTTTAAAATCATTTTAAAAAAACATTTTACTTAGATGCATTATGAGGCAACCTCTGCCACTTTTTAAACTTTTTATTCTTAAGTTGTGTCTCTCACACCACGTGGGTGTGTGATTTCTTTGCTTACTAGCTCATTTGCACTTTATTTCTCGCACCTTCCTCTCCCCGGTTCATCGCAGCTCCAGGGCAGATTGAGTGGAGGGAGAGGAGGCAGAGACTTGTCTCTCCTCTTCCGGTCGCGTGACCATGGGCAGCGCTCAAGTTGACGGCCTCACTGGGATTGGCCCGGCTTCCCGCCATCACAGCTTATAAAATACTTGATGGGGCTGTCGCGCAGCGGATGCGCAAAGCAGGCGCGCCGCCGTCGCGCCAAATGCAAGCCTGTCTGCGCCCGTCTGGACCTTGACCGGGCCCAGGGCCATGCCCCCTGGCCCTAACAGAACAGGAGCTCAGGGCAAGACGCTAGCTTATACCAGTAAGCAATTAAAGGACATTTACAACCCCATCTATAGCAAACAGACTTGCCCATGTTGGAACATGATGTCCCTAGTTACTCAGTCCATCTCACACTGCCCTAACTGCTTGATCGGACTGGAGGTCCACAACAAGATGCCAACCACACATTGGGGCTCGACCCACTCAAAACAGGAAAAAATCAATTCAGCCCTGATAAACGCGCGCTCCCTCCCTAAACACAAATACGAAATAGCGGACCTCCTAGATAATTACAATTTGGATCTTCTATTTATCACAGAAACTTGCGGTGATCCCTCATCCGGTCCAGATTTCTGCATCGCCACCCCCAATGGTTTTTGCGCCCTCAGACAAGACAGAACACCTAGGAAAGGAGGAGGTTTAGCGCTCATTTACCGCAATACGTTTTCAGCCAGGATAGAGACAATTCCCTCAACGGTCTGTGAAGAATTTATCTTTAATATAATGTTCACCCAATCCCAGTCCTTTAAGGGCACCCTCCTGTACTGCCCTCCTGGTTCGCGGGCAGAATTTCTATCAGCCATGGGTGGTCTACTTGAATCCATAGTGGGAGAACCCACTATCCTGGGAGACTTCAACTTTCATTTGGAGGCCTATGATGATAAGGACTCATCAACCTTGACAGCAGAATTAGAGTCGAAAGGACTCTCCCAAAAAGTGATGAGTCCCACACACTGTGCTGGCCACACGCTGGATGGTTTGTTCTCGAATAACAAGCACATTTCAATAAGGAACATCCTCTCTCTAACCTGGACGGATCACTGTGCGGGCCTGTTTGACATCCAGTCTCAAAGGAACACTCCACAGCACTCTAGATCCACCCCCCCCCCAAATAGTTCAAGGTTTGGAGCAGTATTGACCAAGCCAGTCTTAAACAACACCTACTATCAGGAAACCAGGTAAGATCCTGAGTTGGCATCTACCAACTACACAGAATGGCTCCAAAACACATTTAGTAGATTGGTACCCCTCAGATCTGCCTCCAAAAACAGGAATACCCCTTCGCCCCATGGTTCTCTGATGCACTGAGACTCGAGAAACAATGGTGCAGGAATCAAGAGAGATGCTGGCACCGAGATTAAGATGAAGCGGCAAAACTTCTCTACAAGGAGGCACTGACTAAGTATAAATGCCTCATAATCACAGAGAAAAGCAATTACTACCCAAGACAAATCGAAACTGCCCAAGACTCCACTAAGCAGCTTTATCAGGTAGTAGCCAAGCTGACAGGGCCAGAGACTAATTCTAACAAGGAGGCCTCCCAATCTCTCTGTAATTTCCTGGCCAGCTACTTTCAAGGAAAGGTGTGCCAAATTTACACCAACTTCTCCGCCCAAACGAAGGATGGGACCCACAAGGACGACCTCACCAAGAATATATCCACCCCTAGCTTCTCGGAATTTAACCAGGTCTCTCTGGAACAGATCATGGATCTGATTACTACAGTCAAATCTGGTTCTCCTGACGACCCATGCCCTCCATCTATTCTGGGACTGATCCCTGACCCGATAGGCCCTAACCTCACAAACATCTGCAACTTGATGTTTTGTACAGGCTACTATCCCTCCATCTGGAAAAATGCCATCACCAAGCCTCTGCTAAAAAAGAATAATCTTGATCCAGCAGAGACTAAAAACTACAGGCCAAAACCATGTCTTCCGTTTCCAGCAAAAATCTTTGAAAATATCATGAACACTCAACTGGTTCATTTCATTGACGGATACAACTTACTAGATCACACACAATTTGGCTTTAGAAAGGGCCATGGTACGGAGACCGTTCTCATCAAGGTATCGGATGAAATCAGGACAGTGTTAGACCGTGGAGGCGCTGCGGTCCTTGTGCTCCTGGATCTATCAGCAGCCTTTGACAAGGTCGATCATGCCACTCTGACCGACCGTGTTTCAGCCATTGGCATCAGATACAAGGCCAAAGCTCTTCTACCCTCTTTTCTATCTAATCGGACCCAGCTAGTGCGCCTAGGTGACCTCATCTCTACACCGTTCCCTCTCCCGTGTGGCGTGCCGCAAGGATCATCATTGAGTCCGACCCTATTTAACATATATGTGTCGGACCTAGCGCAAGTAATCAAATCATTTGGGATGGGTCTAACATCTTACGCAGATGACACGCAACTGTTGCTAGCGGTGCACAATGATGAAGGGGCAGTCGCTGTAGGATTTCAAGATGGCATGATGGCCATCAGTGCCTGGATGGCAAATAATTGCCTTAAATTAAACTCAGATAAGTCTGAGGAGATGATTTTTGGCAACCTTTCCCCCGGATGGTCCCCAACTTGGTGGCCAGATGTGTTGGGTTTACCTGCGTCCCCTGTCAAAAAGGTTAGAAATTTGGGTGTCATGTTCGACGACAAGCTGTCTTTCATACACCTTGCCAACGCAGTAGTCTCCTCATCCTTCTATGTACTAAGGATGATAAAAAACTTCTATTTTTTCTTCCAGTTGATCAGTTGGGGCATGCAAAACTCTTATAAGCACATTGGTTATGACAAAAGTCGACTACTGCAACGGTCTTTTCATTAATGCTCAGGAAAGGGTTCTAAGCAAGCTGCAACTGGTGCAGAATGCAGCTGCGAGGATACTCTCAGGTACCCCTAAGTTTATGTCCATATCCAAGGTGGTCTGACAGTTACATTGGCTGGCCATAGGAAGCAGAACCAAATTTAAGGCACTATGCATTGCCTATAAGGCTTCCCACAACATGAGACCTGAGTTCCTGAAGAAAGCTTTTTGCGCATACACCCCCAGCAGATCTCTGCGCTCCTCAGAAGCCAATCTATTGTTTGTCCCAAGGACTAAGAAAGCCACGTGGGGCGACAGAAGATTTATAGTGGCCACCGCCAGGCTCTGGAACTCACTTCCTCTGCAGATCAAGACCAGTCCCACCAGGCTAGCTTTCAAGAAACAAGTAAAAACCTGGCTTTTCGATTAATAAGCAGCCCGTTCCACTCCTTTCCTTTTAGTTCTTAGCGCCAAGACACCCAAGGGTATTTGTGCGCTTTAGAAGTTGTTTAAATAAATACATTAATTAAATACAGATGCCAAGATCTACTCCAATATGCTGGCTAATCAGTTAGAGACTCCCCTGCCTGGTTGATCCAGTCCAAGAGGGCTTCATTCAGCACTGGCAAGGCCCAGTCAACACAGGCGCTTCACTCACCCTTTAGAAAAGGCACATAAGCATAACATTCTCTCCCTTCTGCTGTCCTTAAATGCAGAGAAGGCATTCAACAGGGTCAACTGGGCCCTCCTGCATGACGTTCTTATCAAGAAAGGGCTGGGTCCCATCTTGGTTAGCAAAATCATGGCCTCATACACCGCGCTGACTGTCACCATCTGGCTTAATGGCCAACTCTCCAAATCCATTGCACTCAATCGAGGTACCCAGCAGGGCTGCGTCTTGTTCACTTTACTTTTCACCCTGGTTGTGGAACCATTGGTGATCCACCTTTACCAGCCTCAGGATATTGCTGGTATCCTGTTTGGAGGGCGAGAACATAAGGTTTTGTTCTAGGCCGACAATCTCCTGTTGAGCCTGATGGAACCACTAACCACCCTTCCGGCAGTGAAGCAGAACCTGCGAGAGTTCGAAGTAGCCTCCGGGTACAAGATCATCATGGCCAAATCAATCAATCAGGCTTCTTACAGAGCGCACTAATCACCCGTTACGGCCTCAAGGTGCTGGGGAGGGAAGGGTGGATCTGCAGTACAGTCGAAGAGCCAGGACTTGAGGTCCTTCCTGAATTGAGGCAGTGAAGTCAGTAGCGGCCGGCATGGCTCGTGGGGGAGGCATGGGGGTGGGCACAGGGATGGGGATGGTCAGCAGGCACGTGGGTGTACCGGGAGCAAGGGGCTTATAATAAAAAAATTAAACAATTATCTACCTTTCCGCCAGGGCCCGCGTCTTCACTGCTCCTGCTCTTCTGCCTCCGCAACAGGAAGCAGGCAGCCAGGCTCCCTCCCCTAAGCCAATCACAATGCTGCATGCAACGTTATGATTTGTCTGGTGTGCCGTGACACGGCGCCCCAGCCAGGTGCTAGAGAGGTGTGCAGCCTGCAAGGAGAAGGGCAACATGCGCATAACTGGTTTGGGCGGCCCGAAAGGGCCGACCAAGCAGTCTTTGTGCACTCAGGGTTGGGCAAACCACTTCTCCCCTGCCCTCCTCGGAGAGCAGAGCAGCCCCGCCCACCTGCCCGCCCGCAAAGTAAATATAAAATGGAAATAACTAAAAGTTATTACCATTTTATGTTTTGGCTTCTCTCACTGTGAGAAAGCAGTGGGGTGAAGCTCCTCCGCCATAGCAGAGGAGCCGCCCCTGAGTGAAGTTGGTTGCCTGAGATGTTGGATGCTTGAGATGTAGAAATCAATCAATCAGTCACAGGCTCTCAACCTTACCGTCCCACTACAACAACTCCTACGACTGCAGGGATTCACTCCCTTTGATTGGGCAAGCCACCCCGTCCAATACCTTGGCCTCACTATCACTAACTCCTTGCAGACGTGGACCCAGACTAAATGGCCATGCTGCCACAGGGCCCTACTTGAGGCCTTGTACCAGTGGAAGCCACTGCATGCCTCTTGGGAGGGGGGGGGGGGGGGGGGGGTTAAACGTGGTGTGAGAGGGATGGGCGGAAAGAGAAGCTAGGATGCTTGATGTTCTAATCAATTGTTATGTTTTATTCACAGGCTAGATAAGTCCTTCTCTGGTTGTTCTCAGCATAGTGGGTCTTCACGCTTTTCTTCTTCTTTTGTATTTCAGGTCCCTCATCTTCAGGCGGTCGTCCCCCAAGAAGCTCAAAAGAAGAAAGAGGACGGTGAGTATCTTGTGGTAGGTATGTTCTATTGAAAAGGTAGGATAGTGTCCTCCACCACACCAGGAATGAAAAGATTGGATCTCAGGATCTACCATAGGTCTGGTGTAGGGTCACAAAACATTTTTTAAAAAAAAGGTATTTCAGGACCTCTTCTCCTCACTAACTTTGTCTTCACCCCCTTACAACCTCTCTTTGTGACCATAACTTGTCGTTTAGCAGAGCACCAGACTCAGAAGCCCACAAGGGTATTTCCACAATCTAATTGCACCTGAAGGTATGGCCAAGTATCAAGATATTTGTTTGTCACTTCTTTATATCAAGAGAAATAATGCCTTGCCGCTGTCTCGGTGCCTAAAAGTGCTCTTGTGCTTAGGCTACTTCGAGAGGCATATACAAAAGGGAAGGAAGCGACAAAGGGGAAAACAACAGCAACACAAAAAAAGAAAGAGGGGAAATAATATATTCCTTGGTACTTTGAGGGCTTTTCTGCCGTGTCCCCTCACTATTCGCCCCGCCCCCTTGAGACTCTCTCGGTGTCTCCCGACGCAGCCCAGTTACGGGTCACTCACTGTCCGGCCTGCAACACTCCTGAGTTGTGGCAGCAATGTTGCACCTGCTGGGAGGGATCCACCAGTCCTCGCTCCACTTTCCGGTCACCTTGTCGAGGCAGTCTTCTGGTTCCCCACTTTTCCTCCATGGAGTCTCTCCTGCTCCTTCGTCTCTGGCGTGTTGCAGCTCCTCTTGGCCTCGCCTTTCGGTCTCTGCTCTGTTCACCACTTCCTGTTTCACCCTTTCTCCTCCCCAGTGGATATCCCAGTGGTTCCCCGCTTCGAGAACACCTCCTTCTTCCTGTAGGGGAGATGTCGGTAGCAACAAGTTAAGTCTTGCTGGTTTTGGGTGTTCCTCAGTTCCTAGCAGTCACAGCTACTTGTCACGAGACAGCGATTGGGTCCCCTCTATGTGGAGGGTTTTGGGTGGCGCGATGTTGGGTTCTCCCTTACACGTGGTCAAAATGCATGTCCTGCCTTGGTTACTCTATCTCTTTCAGGCATTAGACAAATGCAAAGGGATTTCCGATCACTAACCTGGAAAGGGAAGCAGCAGCGTATCTCTAATACCTTGCTCATGCTCCCTAGACATAGGTGCAGCCTGACCTGCCCCAACCTTTTAGAATTCTATGCTTCATCTGGGAGTAAGTGGTCAGGGAGAACAAAAAACATTCATTGCATATGGACCAGCGGTGACCTGCAGACCACTCTTAAACTTGGCCTGGCTTTCTAAGTGTCATCATCCCCTTTGCACGTATATAGCGACCTCAAACCGGACGGTACTTGAGATATGGGACAGGGTGGCAGTTGAGGGAAGTTTGACTACATTTCCTTCCCTTAACACCCCCATAGCTCCCAGTCCTGACTTCACAACTGCACTCTGCTTAGGTTCCTTCCCCAATTGAGACAAGGGTGAATGCTGGATACTGCAATATCTCTTTCAACACTGGGCACTTTTCCTCCAAATGCCCTATCAGCAACCCAGCCACTAACACCCTTTAGGGCTTTGGGGCCTCATTTACAAGAAATTGGCATAGGTCAGTGCCGCAAGTCTTTTTGCTGTGCTGCCCTATGTCAATTTGAAAGGGCAGTAATGCAACATATTTACGAGACATGGTGCATTTCTGTTCTTTCTGAGGTTGGGAAGAGATCCGAAGTAGTGAAAGGATGTGGACAAAGGCCGTAAGAACCAGACTAAGTGCAATTAGGAACCTCCATTCAGTTAGTGGTACAATTACATCTTGGTTCCCTTTTCCAGGCAAGCATACATTGAGAGAATCTGTCGCTATTGTGTCTGAATCAATTGACCTATTGTATCTAAGGAAGAAATCATCTATCAGCTCTACACTGGGCCAGGATAATGTTTTTTCCTATTTATCGCTGGTACCAGACCCAGGATTGAGAAATGACACATTAAAGATTAGGGTGGGATGCAATCCAATCTATTCTTCCCGCCCACACAGGACCAGGGTGCAGAATAATAGTGGTCTTTTCCCCTTGAAAGTTAAATGCTCCCTTACGCATATTCTCATGAACTGTGTCTTTTATCTTGCAAATCAATGTAAGTTTTTAAGACCTTTGTTTTTTTTTTAAATATGATGCTCTCCATAGGTGGAAAACTTTGGAACTGTTGTCAGAAATGCTCTAGTTAGATGTGGCAGTTGGAATTGTTCGTTTTTAGGATCTGATAAACAGAATTTTAATGATGAAATGTAGAGGGTGTCGGGTAGTTAGGAATTTTTTTGAATGATTTTAATTGTCAATTGAGTTTTTAGAATGTTTTATGGACAACTGTCTAAATAAACTTGTTTCCTCCCTACCTGTTCTTTTACCGGCAAACAATTGGGTGCCTAGCGCCAACGATGGCACCCTTGCACCATGATGCAAGGGAGTCTGCATTGTTGACAGGATTGTTTTTGTGCAGGAAGGGGCACTTTCCTGCACAAAAACAATCCATGGAGGCATTTTCCTTGTCTATATGTGTTGCAGAATGCAGCACACATGGAAAGAGGAAAAAACGAGGAGAAATGAAAACATATCTCCTCATTACGCCTGCTCTGGGAAGGGGTAAGGTTTTGGCGCTGCCCCAGGTTTACATGATTTTGTAAATCTGGAGCACCATCAAAATCCATGGGTATTGCATGGAAACACTCACTGCAACGCCGCCTTGATGCAGAGTAAGGCAACGCAGCGCCTTGCACTGCCTTGCCTTACTCTATGTCTATGACGCCATAAAAAAGCCACGCAGGGTGGCTTGCATTGCCTCATAGATAGAAATGAGAGAACTGCACCAAGTGTAAAAAAAAAAGTGACAGTGCAGGTAAATAAGCCCCTCAGTTTGTAACTTCGAAAGGTCTGATATCCAAAACATACAGTGTACTACAGCAGTCCCACCTCCTCACGTCGTCGGTATCAGACAAAATGAGAACTTTGTAGCATGTCAGGCATTACACAGGAACAGTGGAAACGTCTGTGGTGTGAGATCCTCAAAACACACAGGAGCATATTGCAGCAAGAAACGTCTTACAAACTCCCTTCCGATTGTGCTCTACATTCCCCCCAGCTTTGGCTTCCTGTTAGAGGTGTGGAGCACAAGTGAAAGATTTTCAACACATCTGGCGGTCATGTCCTCACCTCACTGTCTTCTGGAAAGAAGTCCTTGAGCACAGCAAAAACACTTTGGGGTTCCTGATCCCTGCAGACTATTGCACAATCATCCTAGGTATTTGTTCTGACACACTCAAAGCACTGACCCACACGGACTGGTATCTGGTCCTGCATATGATGGGTGCAGCAAAACATTGCCCCCCATTGCATCTTGGTTTACAAGGTTATGGCACACCCTAGCCATGGAACGCCTGTCACACAAACTCTCCCTCATGGACAGGAAATTCACTCGGCTCTGGTAGCCCCTACTTGATTGCATGTCTAGGATGGAACACCTCTGTTTCCAGCCACTCAGACTATGCGCCCTCCAATTGTTCGACTGGTTATGCCATGTAGTCACCTTGGGCTTTCCTGCCCTTTACGCTTCCATGTAGAGGAGATTCCCCCGGTCACTTTTGGCATTGCTCCCGTTTCTGCCTTCCCCTCCCCGGATTCTTTTTTCTCTCTCTCTCTCTCTCTCTCTCTCTCTCTCTCTCTCTCTCTCTCTCTCTCTCTCTCTCCCTCCCTCTCTCCCTCCCTCCCCCATATCTACTACTTGAAGCGATACCATTCCCCTGTTTTTTTATTTCATTCAGTTGGAGAGTCGTTCCACAGGTTTGATTTTTTTTTACTTCCCTGTAATCCACCGTTGGGCTTGTTGGCCTTGTAATGTTCTTATTTTCCCCACAGGATACACTGAGGCAGGTAGGTGTTCAACACAGGTTTATTTCAATCACAAATTGTACATAACGAGCTAAGGGCGCCGAGCGTCTAACTGCGCCGAGCTCCGGTCGCCAACTGCCGCTTTAGCATTCGCGCCTTTCCTTTTCGCTCTCTTGCGCATGCGCCGCCTCTCCGCTCTAGTCTAGCGCGTGCCGCGTCATCGCGTATACGCGCATAGACTAGAGCGCATACCACATATCTCCCCCCTTTAATGAAAACAAGGATAAGGCGTTCCCCCCCAAAAGGTTGAGTGTCCTCCAACTGTGAAAGTGTCTTGGTGGGGCACCCAGAGGGGCAGAAACCAGCTAGTGTCCTTCCACCTCAAAGTCTCTATAACGAGAGGGCATGATAACTGCCCTTCCGCTGCGGGTGTGTCTTACCGGCATGTTCTCTCCCACTTCTGCCTCTCCTCGGGACACCCCAGCTTCTCTCGCATCTGCTCTCTGTTCTGCATTCGCCTGTACATCACCACCGTCGGAGATCCTGGCTCCCCGGACTTCCGCTTCACTGTCCTCCCTTGCACCTACTACGGGGTTGTCTGTGCCGTGCTCCGAGAGGGCTCTGGCCTCCTGGTGATTCATGCAACTCTCTTCCTCCTCGACCTTGGGCCAGACTAATATTTTGTTGACTCTGGCCATGCGGTCTTGCGACCAGACCTTCCCGTCACTGAGAAGAGCCGCCCTACCACGCACCTCCTTGACTTGTAGTGGCTGGCTAAATTTACTTTCGCCTTTCTTTTGCAGAGTGGGGAGTTTGATCCTAACCCACTCCCCTTTTTCCAAACCCGTGTCCTTCGTGCTGCGTCGCTTGTCATAGTGGGCTGCATAGACCTTCTGGGCCTTCTCCAGATTGTGTTGCACCACCGCTGGGGACCACTTGCTGGTGATGGTCTTCTCCCTCCATGCTACATTGTCCCGGGTGAAGGGATAACGTCCCCTAAGTACTTGGAACGGACTATACCCCACCACCGAGGGCGTTATCCGGTAGGCCCACAGCATGTTCATCACTTCCAACTCCCAGTGTTTTCCTTGCGATATGGCTGCCTGAATGGAGCCCATGAGCACCCTGTTAAACCTCTCAACCTGGCCGTTGCAAGCTGGATGGTACACAGCCGTGTGTTTCACCTCGATCCCATTCCTCTTCATGTATCTCCTCCACTTGTCCGACACAAATTGCGGTCCATTGTCACTGAGAATAGATTTGGGTATTCCCTCTCTGAGGAACACCGAGGTTAGGAACTTAAGGATCGTCTCCGTGTCCATCGACTCTTGTATGTCCACCTCCGGCCATTTGGAGTACTTGTCAATTATCACACAGATGTACTTGTTCACACCTCTGCTGTCCAACACAGGCCCCAGAATGTCAATGGCCACCTCTTCCCACGGGCCTTGCGGTGTGTCGAACTTCCCCAGAGCTGGTCTGAGTGGGCGAAGCACCTTATCTGCTCCTTGGCACTGTTCACACTCCCTCACTTGTCTCTCAATGTGGGTATCCATTCCTGGCCACCAATACATCTGCTTGACCAGCGCTTTGGTTTTTACAATGCCCAAATGCCCCTCATGGAGCAATTTCAGCAGCCTGGGTATCAGTGTCACTGGGGGCACCACTTTCTCTCCCCTGTACAAGAATATCCCTGAGTCACTCAGGGACAATTCTTCTCTTATTTCATAGAATCGTCGCACACCCTCCTTGAGCTTCTTCTTGTCCGGCCACCCCACGGTAAGGTGTTTCCTTACTTCCATCTTTTCCTCATCGAGCTCGTAAGCCGCCTGCCATTCCTGTGCACTGATTGACATTTCGTGATCCTCCATGCTGGCAACCATCTCCTCTGTGTCCGGGGTCTCACCCGGCGCCTCCTCCATCGCGGCTGCCCGGCTGAGGTAATCAGCTACCTTGTTCTGCGTTCCTGGAAGATATTCAACATCATATGTATAGTCAAGCAACTTCAAGGTCATTTTCGCTATTCTCGGGGTGGCGGTGTCATGGCCCGATGATGTCAACACTTTGATGAGTGGCTTGTGATCCGTTTGAAGTCTGAATCTCGTGCCCCATATGAACTGGCGAAACTTACTCAACGCCCACGTGACCGCCAGCATCTCCTTTTCAATTACGCTGTACCTTTGTTCCGTCGGGGACAGCGCCCGGGATGCAAAACTGATCGTTTCCCTGGCACCATCTTCCCTGTCTTGCGCCAAGACGGCCCCCAAGCCCTTGTCGCTTGCGTCTGTTGTCACCACAGTTTTGCCGGTGAGGACATACCCTTGCAATGGGATGGCATGGCTGATACAGTCTTTAATGGACTCGAATTCAGATTGGGCTTCTGCGTCCCATTCGAATTTTGCATTGTTTCTGATTAGTTGTCTCATCCTGTATGTTCTAGTGGCAAAATGTCTGACAAACCGGCTGTAATACTCGGCCATCCCGAGGAATGACCTCACTTCCTCTTTGGTAGTTGGGGCCTTGGCTTGCTTTATTGCTTTCACATTTTGTTCCTTCGGTGATATGCCATGCGTCCCTATCTCGTGCCCCAGGTAGGTCACAGAGCGAGACCCTATTCTACACTTGCTCCATTCCGCCGTCAATCCTTTGCCTTGCAGCACCCCCAGCACTCGATGTAGTTTCTTGTCGTGCTCACTTTTGTCGGAGCCCATCACTAGGATGTCATCTTGGAAGTATTGCACTCCTGAGATGTCCTTAAACAACCTGTGCATAAGCTTTTGGAACACAGCCGCAGCGGATGCTAGGCCGAACGGCATTCTCCTGAATTGGTAGCATCCAAAGGGCGTTATGAAGGCTGTGTACTTCCTACTCGACGGATGCAGTTCTATCTGGTAATACGCAGACGTCAGGTCTATGGTGGAGAAGTGGGTGATGCCTTTTGTCCTAGCCAGCATTTCATCTATTCTAGGGAGCGGGAACCTCTCCACTATGAGGTTTTTGTTGAGCTCCCTTAGGTCCACGCAGAGTCTGACCTTGCCATTGGGCTTCTTGACCACTACCAAAGGCGATAGCCATTCCGCACTGTCCACTGGTTCGATGATGTCTTGCTCTTCTAGCTTCAGTAGTTCTTGGCGCACCGCCTCACTCGTGGACATCGGTATGTTCCGGACCTTATGCACCACTGGTACTGCTCCCTCCTTGAGGACCATCTTGTGCACAAATTTGTCCAGTTTGCCAACCGTGCCCTCAAAGACCTTGGGGTATGCTGCCTTCCAGTCTTCCTCCTTCGAGAGGGGCCATTCGTCTGTTAGCAAAATCTGTTCCTTCCCCCCAGGATTGAGTATGATACCGAGGTCACCTGCATCTCTCCATCCCAGTACTGACGGGCCTTTTTCTGCTACATACAGGGTGCACGTGGCTGACCGTCCTCTGAACTCGAACTCCAGGTCCCTGCACCCAACCAGGGGGATGGCATTCTCGGTATACGAGATGGGTCTGATGTCCGGTGGCATTAGGTCAGGTCCTATGACTGGCGCGAAGTCCTCTTCCCATATCGACCTTTGTACAATGGTCCAGGGGGACCCTGAATCCACGGCCACATGTACTTTGACGCCCCCGATGAGCATGTCGGTGCGGGGCTTATCTCTTCGCTTCCCGGACACGTCCAGCACTTGATCCTCTATGCACAGGACCAGATCATCTTCATCCAAGTCGTCTTCCTCACTTACGTCGGCCGTGGCTGCCTCGATGCACTTAACAGTGGACTTCGTCCCTTTCTTCCGGCAGACCTTTTCAAAGTGGCCAGTCAACCCACAGAACGAGCACCTGGCGCGGAACGCGGGACAACGCCTGTCCTGGGCCGCGTGTGCTGCACTGCCGCATCTGTAGCATGCGAATTTTGCTCCCGGGCCGGAGCGAGCCATCTGTTTCCCCGACCCTCTTATATCCTTCCTCTGGTCTCCGTAATTGCTTTTGGGTTTGCTGGTTTGTGGTGCCTCATCAATCTTGTTGATCATCTGTCTCGGCCCACTTTCCCGTTTTGCCGCGTCTGCGCCTCTCTTCGACATTTCCGCCTTTTTGACCATCGCCACCACTTCTTTCAGGGTTGTCTCGTTCATTGCCCATAGCTTGTCTTGAACCGACCTACTGGTGGTGTGCATTACAATTTGGTCCTTGATGTATTCATCCTGCAGGTTCCCATACCTACACGTGATCGCTAGCCTACGAAGGGCTGCCACATAATCATCAATGGACTCTCCCGCCTCCTGTTTCCGCTGTTGGAAGTTATAGCGGTCTATCGAGACGCAAACCGCTGGGCGGTAATGACTGTCCAGGTCGTCTAGTGCATTCACAAAAACATCCGTCTCCGTTGCACCCCTCTCCTTGGGCACCAGGTTCTTAAACACCCTCACCCCTTCCGGGCCTAAGTTGTGGAGCAATAGTCTCTTTTTCCTTTCCGGCGTGTATTCACCTTCACTCTCATCTCCCAGAGCCTCAATGTAATTTAGGAAATAATCTTTCCAGTCTTCCCATTTTAGTTGGGGTTCACCTGGTCTAGGTAGGAACGGGACTGGTGCCATCAGGGCTGACGCTTGATTCGCCATTTTTCCTTCGCCTCTAGGTTCGCCTTCCTGGGCCCTCCGTTGGGTGGGTTCCCCAGACGCTCCTGCGCTTTCTGCCGTGTCACTTTGGCCCCTTGGGCTCCCTGGGGTATTGTCCCTCGCACTGTGCGCCGTCTGTGCGCTCTCCCCCCCTTCCTCTGGCTTGGGGGAGTCTCCCTTGGTTGCCAGGTTGCTGCCTGGGGGCTCCTGGAGTCTTGGGTCACACTAACCTGGCTTGTAAGGTCAGTGTTCGGTTTCTTGCCGTGCTGCTGCGCTGCTGCCACGCCCTTTGCTCTTCCTTGCCAGTGATTTGCCTTGCTGACTCGTGAGGTTGGCTGTGGGGGTGTTTGCTGTCGTCCACTGCATCTGGTGGTGCCCGGGTCCCACTCTCGTCGCCACTGTAATGTTCTTATTTTCCCCACAGGATACACTGAGGCAGGTAGGTGTTCAACACAGGTTTATTTCAATCACAAATTGTACATAACGAGCTAAGGGCGCCGAGCGTCTAACTGCGCCGAGCTCCGGTCGCCAACTGCCGCTTTAGCATTCGCGCCTTTCCTTTTCGCTCTCTTGCGCATGCGCCGCCTCTCCGCTCTAGTCTAGCGCGTGCCGCGTCATCGCGTATACGCGCATAGACTAGAGCGCATACCACAGGCCTCTTGTTCATACCATAAGTTGATGCTGGACAGAGCCCCACCACTGTCCCGCCTCCATTCCATGGCTCCCCCAGAGCTCTCTTAATGGAGGGATGGGCAGGTGACACTTGGACACTCGACTCTTGAATCACGAGATACCTGACGGGAATGCAGGGCCTGGCCTGCCCACAATGCTTACATGTGCCATGCTGCCCCTACATGATTTTTGTAGGTTTACTCCATTGTTGTTGCTATGTTACTGCTCATCTGTTGCACTACACACTAATTTGCGGTTCTTTGTGCTCGCACCACGGCTACAGATTTATTGTACATGTAAAGCAGTTCAAATGTACCACTGTCTCTCTGAGGGTTGCTCTTTGTACCACAAAGCCAATATTTGTATGCTTGTTGAAAATTCAATAAAGAGATTCTGAGTAAAAAAAAAAAAAAGGTGTATGAGCTAGTAGGCCTCACTCCAGTGACACAGGTTAAAAAGGACTTGTTGACTCCTATTGACCACTTCACAGTAAGCTGCCACCACCGTGCTTGTGCTGCTTAGCCCTCCTGGTCCAACAATCCGTACGACAGGCCTATGTCATGGCACACACGAATGATCCATGTTTGCCTATGACAACAAAAATCAGCATTCCGAATTGAGCAACAGTACAGTTGGGCACGTAGGGCAGGGGTACCCGTCCATTACCATGCAGAGGTCTTTTCCATTAAAACAATAGTTAAACAGTATGACATCAGTATTTGCCACAAATATGGTTAGGATGCAAAAGGAAGGATATACAAATCATGCAGCAATATGGAGTGAGGCAACATGTATATTGGACTAGAATAGCTATTACTTATTAAATCCCCCCAAGAAAGGCCATGCAAAAAATCAAAACTCTTGGTTCTTGGTCGAGCTGAAGAAAAAAAATGAAAACAAGAATGGTGATATGTATAGTAACATGGTGTTGGACACAAATAGAGGCTTATAAAGCTATGAAAAAAGTCTATCAACAATTAATCTAGGAGGCTAAGCGTTCTCATAAAGAGAAAGAATGGGTGACACCGACTACTGTCAATTTGTAAAAACAGAGACTCTAGAAAGTTTTGGGCTAATTTAAATCCCATCGATAGCTCATGGATAAATAGCACAGGAAAGAGTATATCAGTTACTGCATGGGAGGAGCATATCAAAGCTTTGTACTGTGAGGCAAGACATAAGCAAAAAAATGCGTGTTACTTTACAGGATCATTCTGCCATATTGGGAGGGCTTAATTATCTGCTCTCTTTATAAGAAGGGACCTCGCCATTGATCCAGCGCTACACTTAATCAGGGATTGATACTCATTAACATTTCATACAAATGGCCCATACACATTCACCCAACTCATGAAATTCCTGTTGCACTGGAGGTCAGGTTTTAATGACGTAGAAAATTGTTTCCTTCACAGTTTCATGTCTTACATTTCTAAATACATAACTAGACCTGTATATCAACTCTCTTTCCTCTGGTTGATGGACCAATTAGTTGAGTAGTTGATGGTAATAATAGCACTATCTATTTAGCTAAATAATCACAGACTCTCAGTAAGATTAATACAGTTTATCTCTAATAAATGTGAATAATTAATGTTCAATGCATACAGGTTACATATGCAAACAAAGAATCCCACAAAAGGGAGAGAAAAACATCAGCAAATTGCAAACAGCGTCATACTCATCATTGAATGACATGCATATAAAGGAGTGGATAGATGAAGAGACATAAGTTTCAGCAAAATAATGTGAAACAATATACATAGGATGGAGGGGATAGATGAAGAGACATAAGTTGCAGAGACAAAAATACATTTGCATATGATTATGCAAAGTACGAGTCATGGGGATAATACCAACCCAAAGGATCAGTGAAATACCACCCCCCTGGCCAAGGAGGTAGTGGGGGGTCTCCTGAAATAGTCTGGGGACAAAGATTTCAGGACTCAGGAACGGGACAGGAACAGCTAGGCCTCTCTGCAAACCGATGGACAGCAACAAATCACCCTCTCTCCTCCCCAGACGACCTAACCTCTTCTTCAAAATCTCTGAACCACACCCCTAAAGGCACCCCAGTTATACCCTAAAACCTACTTGTCCAACCCACATTAGTTGAAACAATTCATAAAACTCTGCTTCTTATTGGATGGTTTGGGATGATCACATTCATAATTCTGCATGCTCATTGTTATACAATACTTGTAACTTTTTCACTATTTCAAATGAGTCTTTCAGCTACGTCTACGGAAGAAGTCTTGGGTCCCACAGACAGTCTCATCTTTTGGCAGACAAACAATGATCTCTGTAGCTGAACAACCTTGACCTTTTCAGGCACTTCTGCAGCGATCAGCTTTTCTGTCTGTTTGTCAGGTTATTCATGCTCTCTCCAGCCCCTCATCTATCATGTCAATTTTAGGAAAATGCAGGCCCATTCGGCGCACTATGATGCATGAAACATAAGCTTTCATTAATTCATGGAAATGCACTTTTCACAGTTTACCACCCACCTTTCCACTATCCCATGTTAATATTTTTCTTAGCAAAGCTTTAAGCAAAAGCAGTATTATTTATTATTTTTAAAAGCGAAATGCAAAATGTGAAAAGGAGTCTAGTTCTTTCATGCATTAGTTCACATTAGTGTACGCAGGCACAAGGGGGTTTCCCGTGTATTTCATGTGATTTGGATGTTAGTTTCCACTGCACACTAATAGTATGTATTACGGGCGTGTCAATCTGAGCAGGTTTCTTTTTGCAAAACCCTGCTCCATCACCATCTTCCAATAAATTATTGCATGATAGTGAGTGCTTCTGGACTTAGAGGACAAGCAGTGCGACAAATTCCTTTCAAACAACCTAAAGATAAAGGCAGAGGAACAGGCAATGATACAATGGAATTAAAACGGCTTCAGAGAAAATTATGGCACAATATGGTATATTAGGTCGTTGTCAATACAAACTAAAAGCAACCAACGCCATACATTGCAGACATTTTTACCTGCTTCATTAATCTGCACAAAGTATTTGATATGATAGATTGGAATGCACTATGGCATAAACTAAGTAGTGGGGAGTTATCCCTAGTCTCCTCAAAACCATCCAGGTTCTATAGACGAATACCTGGCCAAAGTGAAATTGGTAAGTTGTACAAAGAAAGCTGAGCTGTTCCTCAAGTGGGAGGATGTACGTGTCACACTAATGTCTGGATACTGTTGGACTCAGTGAGTCCTACAGTTGGGCATCCATTTTGTTGGATGTAATGCCCTCACACACCCTTTCAGGTGTCATGCTTCATCATCTGGGCTGCTCCTCGTTGGGTCGGCGGTGCAATACCCAACGGGCGAAACCTCAAAGAGGGGCACTTTAGCAGAGATCTTCTATCCAACAGCCGTTTGGTGAAGTGCGGGTGTGGGGCCAATAGTGCGTAGACGTGCAAGTGAGTTAAAATAAAGCTGGGAGTACCAGTGTCAAGTTTATTCTGGGGGACTCCTGCTCTAGTTAAAATAAGAGAACTAGCCGGTACTCGATGGAATTCAATGTTTCCTACATGAGTCTCAGTTAGTGTGTGATCGTAATGGTCGACATGTTTCTCGCGTTATTGTTCAGTGACTCGCAATTCTTCAGGATATATTATTGGTAACTGTCTACGTTAGAGGATCCATAGGAGTATCCAATGTGCTACTCTAAAATCTCACAAAAAGAGAACGTGCTTCATGTGTGAGTGTACCTGTGTTGCGCTGGATCTACCCATTGTGTTTAGTTTCCAGGCATCAACAGTACCCGGCGGACTGCACAACGGGTTCAAACTTCCATAGAGTATGGAGTTATGACGCCATGTGTCCTTCCTCTCGACCTACCCACGCCGCTGGGTCCGTGGGTAGGTCAAGAGGAAATTGAGTGAAATTGGGCCATAGCAAATCAATGACTAAATTGTTTTCGACTACCAGTGGCCTTAAGCAAGGCTGAGTTCGTATCACCAACACTCTTCAATCTTTACGTGGCCATATCACATCACATTTGCTCAACAATTAAGTCTGCCTCCTTGAGGTTGGAGGAAGCATTAATCAGTTTTTAATGTATGCAGATGACACCATTATATTCAATAAAACGAGTGTCGGCGTGCAACACACTCTGAATTGCTTTTAAATCGACTCTGCCAAAGGAAGGAGGAAAAGCTAAATTAATGGATGATTTATAAACAACAATAAAAAATATGTTGGCAAGCTCTATGAGGAAAGTGGATTATTATATTGTGTGGTTGTGCAACTTCACCATTTTGTAAAGGTGTTCTTTACACAATTCTCTATCAGGTCCAGTCAGGTGCGCTTGTAAAACCTTAGCTCCGTCCTGGGTAGATGTGGCTCAGAGCTGTCAGGCTTTATCAAAAGAACATGTGTGTGATGGACAACAAACTCAGCATGGAAGCCCAGGTTGCGAAAACAGTGTCCACCTGCTCTGCCCTTATTCGATCACTTCGCAAGATCTTGCCACTCCTTCCCTCACAGGCCCGGGCCTTAATAGTCAGGTGCACCATTCTTAGTCGCCTTGACTATTGCAAGGCGCTGTTGCTCGAGGCCCCGTCTGTGCTGCTAGACAGACTCCAAAGAGTTCAAACTGCCGCTGCCAAACTGGCCCTGGGCTGGCCTAGGAGATCCTCGGCCACTGCGGCTCTGGCCGAGCTTCATTGGCTCCCTATGAAACAGCGAGTTGCTTTTAAATCTCTCTGTCTTGTTTTTAAAGCTTTGCATGGAGTCGTGCCCGGCCCCCTGCAATCTATGTTTGACTGGTACATTCCAACCAGAGCCCTCTGATCTACAACGGCCTGTCTTGTCAAAGTACCAAGATTTAAAAAAGTCAGGACAGGAGGAAGATCTTTCAGGGTTGCAGCAGCGAAACTCTGGAATAGCTTGCCTCTGGATGTCCGTCAAACAAGTGAACTTCTCCCTTTTAGGAAACGGGTCAAAACTTGGCTGTTTCCAAAATGTTAACTGCTGATTATTCAACTGTTGTCTCCCAGTGCATCTTTCTTAGGAGTTATCTCAGCGCCAGGATACCTGTAAGGTGATAGCTGCGCTATATAAATGTTTTAAATAAATAAATAAATAATAAATAAAACAATAATAAGTACCACAACAGTTGAATGAAAAGAAAAAGCAAGACAATAAAAATACAACACCAATTTATGACTATGGATTTTTTTTCATCTTTAAATAGACACCTCAACAGCAAAAATCTATCATATCGTTCTAGAAATATGAACTATTACAGAAACAGTAAATCACATCTTTTAACTAAGTGCATTAAATTATTATAATCTACCCTGACTTGCGGTTTAGGGTTAGTCACAACAAGTAACACAAAATGGCTACAAGGGCACTCTTAAGGGGAACAGCTCCAATAGAGGCTCATTCACAGGGGCCAATAAGTTGCAGTGAGCAGTTACTTTGCAGTTAAAGCAGTCTCCAGACCACTTCCAGGCTCTATGTGTGAAATACTATAGGAATCAATGGATTGGTTATGATGAAAGGGGTACAGGATGCTGAAAATATCATGTTTTTCGGGGTATAGAACATATGTAGCCTGGCGCCACAAACCTCCCGCAAAGAACCCCTCCAGTGTGTTCTGAATTACATTCTTCCTTAACAACTGTTTTGTGTTTGATGACTCCAAACTGTCCTCCACACCGGTCCTTGTATGCTGAGGATGGCTCCAGGCAGTCCTCACACCTGAGGCAAGAAATCCCTCTAGGTCGAGCACCAGAGGGATTTCATTTAATTTAAAATGGCCTCTGGAGCAGAGGAAGAGCTTCCCCAATTCCCAAGGCTATTTAAATTTTTTCTCTGAAATGGCTATTTAAATTTTTTCTCTGAAATGACGATCAACATGCGTGACGAGCTGATGTAATTTCAGAGAAAGTGAAATGAGCCTGAGCCGATTGGCTCATTTCCCTTTCACTGCTTTGGTGCTCGGGAGCATATCTCAACCCCAAGCCCCAAAGCACACAGGAGAAAATCTCCCCCTTCCGATGGTACCTTTCCCAATTGAATCCCTGTCTGGGGACTGCAGCAGGAGGGTAATCCCCAAGCAGCAATGCACTCCAATATCTAACAGGGATTTTGATTTTGCTGCAGGGATTACACCACGGTCAGCAGTAAGGACTACCATTGACCCTCATGGGCTCCGTTCCCATTGTGGGAAAATGGGCCCGGCACATAAGTGGGGGAATACTGGGTGGTATGAAGTTTGTGGATCCCTGCACACTCCTGTAGTTTACATCACAGAAATGCAAAGAAAATTGCAGCTTTTATTTAACATTTCATTTTGTAGTGTATTCTGGGTAAGAAAACGGGGTAGCCACATAAGCGACACTTCCCTGATGTCTACTTTTCAGAAATGTATGAGTTTAATAGGTTTCAATTCATGGTTGCCGACCCAAGGACTAATTAGTAAACCTACCGCGGTTATCATTATTGCCACAATATGTTTTGGGACTTTCCCTGTTGCAGGCACTTGACCCACACACAAGTGAGGTACCATTTTACGGGAGACCTGAGGGGACGCTGGGTGGTATGGAATTAGAGCCGGCCCAGTGATCCCGCAACTTTCCCACACAGAAATGTTAGGAAAATTTGACTTTTTAGCTACATTTGAGGGTTACAGGGGATTCTGGGTAAGAAAACATTGGGGATCAATGCAAGCCACACCTCCCTGGACTCCCCAGGGTGTCTAGTTTGCAGAAATGTCTGGGTTTGTTAGGTTTCCCTAGATGGCCAATGAGCCCGGGACAAAAAATGCAGGTGCCCCCCTTGCAACCAGGTTGTTTTGTAATTGATCATTTTTAATTTTGATGTCTTTACAATAAGTTTTGGGCCCCTCACAGTTGTGGCCATTTGGCCCACCCACATAAGTGAGGTACGTTTTTTCTCTGGAGACTTGAGGGAAGGCTGGGTCCAGGGAATATGTGGTTCCATGCAGATTCCAGGACTTTTACTCACAGAAATACAAGGAAAATGTGTTTTTAAGGTGAAGTTTGAGCTTTGCACAGGATTCTGGGGGAAAACCTGATGAGAGCCACGCAAGTTACCCCACCCTGGACTCTCATGGGTGTCTAGTTTTCAAAAATGTGCTGACTGAGTTGGTGCCCAAAATCCACAGCTACTCACATTGCAAAAAATCCCATTGTTTTTAATAGGAAAAATTTGATGCGTCTACCTTGTGTTTAGCGCCCTTTCCTGTCACAGGCACCTGGCTTAACTACACAAGTGAGGCACCAATTTTCACAGGAGGCTTGAGGGAATCCTGGGTGGTAGGAAATTTGTGTCTGCCTCCAGATTCCAGGACTTTTCCTCACAGAAATGCAAGGAAATTGTGTTTTTTTAGGAAAAGTTTGAGCTTTACCTATGTTTCTGGGTACAAAAAAACCTGATGAGAGCTACGCAAGTGACCAAATCCTGTACTCCTCCAGCAGTCTAATTTTAAAAATGTGCTGGTTAGGTAGGTTTCCCTATGTGCCAGCTGAGCTGGGGCCCAAAAGTCACAGCTAGGCACATTGCAAAAAACACATTTTTCACTGGAATAATGTGATGTGCCTATGTTGCGTTTAGCACCTTTTCCTGTCACAGGCACTTGACACACCCACACAAGTGAGGCACCATTTTTCTCAGGAGACCCGAGGACACACTGGGTGGCAATATATTTGTGACTGCCTGTAGATTCCAGGGCTTTTCCTCAAGAAAAAAGTGTGGTTTTTAGGCAAAGTTTCAGCTTTGCACAGATTCTGGGTAAAAACAAAACTTGGTGAGAGCCACTCAAATAACTCCATCCTGGATTTCCCTAGGTGTCTAGTTTTGAAAAGTGTACAGGTTTGCTAGGTTTCCATAGGTGCCCGCTGAACTAGGCCCCAAAATTCACAGCTAGACACATTTCAAAAAAGGGTCAGTTTTCAGTGAAAAAATATGATGTATCCATGTTGCTTTTTGGGTATTTTCTGGCACGGGCACTAGGCCTACCCACACAAGTGAGGCACCTTTTTAATTAGAAGATTTAGGGAAATGATAGCTGAAAAGAAGTTAATTTTTGGTTCCCCCGCCGATTCCAGAACATTCCAACACATAAATGTCAGGAAAATATGTTTTTAGTCAAGGTTTGCACAGGCTTCTGGGTAGGAAAATCTTGTGGAAGCCACACTCGTCTGTATCGAACATGCGAAGAATCCCCCACTCAATTTTCATACAGATCAGCAATAGCTCCAAATATATAAACTACCCACAGAATGTATAATTTTTCAATACTTTCATTATCAAAAATATACATAATATTTGTGTATATATAATTTTGTGTTAGTTCAAATAAATACTCAATAGTAAAAAACACACTCCAACATATAATGGATGATCACATGACAGTGTATACATAATGAACAGAAGGAGCCCTGGGTCAGAACTGAATAACCAGCCAAAAAAAAAAAAAATATATATATATATATATATCCAAAGATTACCACGACCACCTCCAGCAAACACCTGGCGAGAAAGGAGACTCAGGCCTCTGCAGCAGATTTTCAGGCAAGAAAAACTTTATTGTTCACCTCTCACGACGACGCGTTTCGGGCTGTGCAGCCCTTGATCACATTCAGCTTAAACTGCGCCATTTTTTTCTTTTTATACATGTAGTGAAAGTGCACACCAGGGTTGCATTAAAAAAAAATCACATGGTCAAAAGACAGTGTGAAAAGACTTCAAAAGCAAGGTGTGTAGCGTGCTTTTTCTTTGCCCTACACCAATACATGCTTGTATGCTATTCATTTAATTTAAAATGTTGATGTATTTTGCCCGCAACATTAATTTAACAAATATAGCATATTTAAACAACTACAATTGTTTAAATACAATTGATAATTGCAAATGAATGCAAAGCGTTTCTCTCTGGGTAAATCCATATTGAATCAACGTTGTTTTTTTGTTTGTTATTTCACATATGCACTGCCCACGTACATTGCAATTCTATCTGGATAAATCCAGGCAACCGAAATACCCAATAAAAGTGCTTGAGTGCTAAGGTCCTAAAGTAGGAAATAATATGACAGTGCAAATAACAGTAGTGTGCAAAATAACATAAAAAGTGCAGTGCAGTAAATAAATATATTATATTAAGACCTTTATTAATATATTAAAATACATTGATAATAGTTGATAGCAAGCACGTATTGTAATCCATCATTAAAAGCATACTCCAGCCGGGGTAAAATATTAAAAATGATAAAATTATTACGTAAAATGGCATATTGCTAAAAAACCATTGTCTTAAAAAACATTAATCAAAGAAAGGTCTAGGAAAGATAGCAGCTGACTTTTTGGAAGTATTTGTAAGTCTCCAATAGTACCAACAGTTGACAGACATCATAATTATAACCATCATCAACACAACAATCCAACTTATGCCCTTATAAGAAGGTGTGCATATCTTCTGTGTTGTTTAGACCCTGTGGCCACTTGCTATCGAAATCTAATATAAACTTAGTTTCAAGTTGCCTGAGCTGTCGCTCTCTATTGCCACCCCTCTTAGATTTCGGTATAGTGCTGACAACATAGTATGTTAGACAATTAATGTCTTTATCATGGCAACTAGCAAAGTGTCTGGCCACAGGGTAGGCGGAATCGTTGTGTAATATTGCCCTTATGTGCTGCAATATTCTGACGTGCCCTGGCTGCTTAGTACTACCAATGTAGTTTAGCCCACAAGTGCACGTCAGAACGTAAACAGCACATTCGGTTTTACAATTATAGCTGCCTTTTATTGGAACAGGAGATGTTTCAAAAGGTGTGCAATAGCTCGTCTTATTGCGTCCGAATTTACAGGCTCAACATGAGGTACAACATCTGAAGCCATTGGCAGAGTGCAACCAGAGTAGTGGTTTCCTAGTTTCTGGAGAGTTTTTGTCAAGGTCAGTGCCCATAGATTTACCTTTCCTAAAGGTGATTGATGGTACCTTGGGCAACCTTTCTTGTAACACCGCATCAGTCAAAACAATTGGCCAATGTATAGTTACAATGGCTCTAATTCTTCTTTCCTGCCTAGAAAAAGTAGTTATGAATCTAGGACTATCAGAAACTTTCTTCACTGGATTCTGATCGATATGATGCTTTGTGAACAATGTACTCCTAGGACGCTCACTGGCTTTAACAATGGCCTAATTAATGATTTTGTTGCTGTACCCTCTACTTTTGAGTCGCTTGCACATTTCCTCTTGGCATGTCAAAAAATCTGCATTATCGCTACAAATGCGTTTCAGTCTTAGTATTTCTCCATATGGGATACTCGCTATTAAATGTTTAGGGTGGGAACTTTCAGCATGTAACGTTATGTTCCCAGCTGTGGGTTTACGAAATAGCGTAGTGCATAATACTCCTTCCTTGACCTGAAGCCTCACATCAAGGAAATCAATTTGTAGCTTGTCGATGGTAGAGGTAAAATTTAAATTCATGCAATTATCATTAATGGCTGCAATGAATGATTCTGCCTCTTGCTGTGTTCCCTGCCATAATAAGAACACATCCTCAATATACCGATAATATGCAGTGACATGCGCTTCAAATGTGACTTTATGTGTGCGCCTGAGGACCTGTTCCTCCCACCAGCCAACATGTAAACATGCATAGCTGGGGGAGAAACAGGCCCCCATAGCAACTCCTCTTAGTTGTTTGTATAAGGCATCATTGAAGAGAAAGAAATTGTTGTGTAAACACCAGTCAATTAATGCAATAATGACTTTACTATGTCCATAATATTCAATTGAACGCTTGGATAAATAGTATTTAATGGCCTCGAGTCCTTGGCAGTGGTCAATGCTAGTGTATAGCGATTCTATGTCAAGTGTAATTAACAAAAGATCGTCCGACCATACTGTCTTATCTATTTTCAAAAGGAAGTCACCAGTATCTTTTACATAACTAGGAAGGGTGACCACTAACTCTTGCAAAAAATAGTCAATATATTGACCAAGATGTTCTCCCATACTTCCTATGGCAGAGATATATATATATTACCGACAAACTAATAAATCATGTGCAATGAAACAATACACAAACCCACAACACCTAGAATGAACATGTACAAAGAAAAAATATATATTAGGAAAAACACAATTACATTACAAGCTTGGTGTTCCGCACTTTATTAAAAGAAATATAAATAATAAAAAAAGGATTTTGGCAGGGTGCTCTATAAGAACATCGTGTGGCCGTGACATCCCATGTTCTGGTGTTCACGTCGCTGGCCCCTTTAGAAGTAACTCTTTCAACAACAAGAGAGTCAGGGATAAAGATAGTCACTCTCCTACCCCACTGTAAATTATTTCAACAACAAAAGAGCAACTATTGGTTAAATCACTGTGTGCAAGTGAAAAATACAGAACAAACAAATACTTATGAACAAAGAGACAACCTATTCGTAATCAAAATAATACTATTTGTAGCACTCATATCACTATCAACCTGCTCCGCTGCAATTGCAGGCGTTGTAGCACACGGGGGAGATATTCGTTTTCCCCCGTGGAAACCCCATGATGAAGCATGTCATCACTAGGGTGAGTGAGGGTTCTTTTTACAAATAGTATTATTATAATTTTTTTTTTAAAACCTTTATTATCACTTCACACCAATACAAGCATGGGCCTACAACCATCCCGGCCGGCCGCTAATCAATTCGTAAGGTAAGCAGAGCAATATAAAAGAAACGGCGGTCCATAAGCCGGGGCAGGTAAGTATCCAGGATATGACTCGTAATTAAGCGTACAGCGTAATAAACAGGATTTAAGAAGGTCAATTTTACAATGATGAAAAATAAAACAGAAAAAATATCAGAAGAAGTGCCAGACGGTCACACATGATCCTACAATAGCTACATGAAACAGAAATCCGCAATGAGTGCGAAAACACTTAAGGACACGGGGGCAAGGCATACGAGTCAGGATTAATGTAAACAACACATACACGTCACGTCGAATCAGCACCCCAGCCCTTAAAAACAAAACAGATTGTAGGAAACATGAAGACGACGACACCTAGAAAAAGAAAAAGCAAATGGCCATAGAGACAAAGAAAGGACAAATAAACAACCCTCTTCCCCCTACCCCCCACCCTGCACCCCTGCAGAAGGCTACGGCCTAACCCCCCCCCCCCTGCCCCCCCGCCCCCCCAGCAGCATGCCTATCGCCCTAAAAAGAGGCCCGAAATATAGAAGAAATATGGAAGAAAAAGGAAAGGAAAAAATATGGAGAAGGGCCATCGATCAGACCACCCGGACCCCCCCTCACCTATCGCGCACAATATACATCAGAAGCAAAGTCAGAAGAGCCACAGTAAGCAAGAATCATAAAGTCAATCGGTAACATCCCCGTGGAGTGTCCCTCCAAAACACCGTCAGCCAACAATGTGTTCCATTATATCCTAAACAATATCATCCCTGGCCTTCTCTATCAATAGTACCCACATACGGCTATTCATCAATCCGCATACAGTACAGTGTGGCGGGTCCAACCGAACCGGGCGGTCCGAGAAGCGCCAATACTCCATGGGACTGTAGCCCCCAAATCCCAGTCAAGGACGCATGGCGGAACTCCGCATGAGGCAGCACCGATGCCGGAAACATCCCCCAGGCAGAACACAGTCTCACCAGCCAGGAGGAGAAAGACACACAATCCGACAATTGTTGAAGCGCCGCCGGAGCAACCCAAACTATGGATCGATGTTGTGTCTTCCGCCGCCGTACAGATAAGGACCCCGACGAGTCACTCCCAAACACAACAGAGCAATCCAAAGCGATGTCACGGACCGGGTCTATCGGCGTCTCCACTAACGTAGGCGCAGCTGGAACGTTCATCACTGACGCAAAGGCGGGCACATCGGCGCTTCCTTGTGAGTCATCCCTACCCATGTGGAGCGGTGGGACAACAATGGCGGCCATCCTCCTTCCCAGATCCCGGGCGTCCCGGATCAGGGTCTTATGCAGAGTTGTTAACGCAGCCAAAACATCTCTGGACGTGGGCTCTCTCTCGTGTCGCCAGACCCCATGACTCTCTCGCATAGCGGCTTCTCTGCCCGGGTGAGGTGTGCGGACGAGGGTGCTCTCCGCCATCTTAGCTGCTCCGGCCTCGTCCTTCTCCACCTCACCTCGGGACCGGGTCTCACATCAGGGAGGAACAGGATTCACAACGGGAATCTCACAGGCCAAGGCAGGTTTCTCAGCGGAGAGTCACCAAAAGGCTAAAAACTCCGCCGCACCCTGGGGGCAGCACGCTGACTCCGGGCAAAATCGGTAATGGGCCCGGATACAACACCGGAATGGGGGGCTAAGAATCATGCACCTCCCTCAACCCAGCTGCATCACACTCCCCACATGGTTCTTCGCCAGTTGGGCTGAGTTGGCACTGTCGCCATCGGCAATCAGGTCTTCAGTTTCCTCCGGCCGAGTCCTCACCACCACCAGAGGCCGCTGTTGTTGAAGTCGCGGCCGGCCACTCTCCGCACTCGAAACCCCGGTCCCAGCTCCGCGAAGGCCTCAAAACAGTCGGGGACACTCCAACGGGTCTGCAGCAAGCAGAAGCCTCTGGAGCAAGCGGTAATTGAAAGTGACTCTTCGCCTACATGTAGATGCCGTTGCAGCTCAGGATAAGTGCCAGGATGTGCGGGGTGAGGAGGCTCACAGAGCCGAGCGGTTACAAATAAATAGTATTATTTTGATTACGAATAGGTTGTCTCTTTGTTCATAAGTATTTGTTTGTTCTGTATTTTTCACTTGCACACAGTGATTTAACCAATAGTTGCTCTTTTGTTGTAGAAACCCTTTAGAAGTAAAACTGCTGTTTTTCTTCCCCTTCAAAAACTGATCCAAAAGACGAGCAGGGTTTTTCTCCTACAAAGGTGATCCAAATATCTGAGTCAAGCTTAAAGGGAGAAATATGTGCCTATAGTATAGGCAGTTCTCTGTTGTATTGCGATAAAACTAGCCCTATCTTCATGACCTTAGCATTAATGCAAAAAACACGGATTGACTTACAAATAAAGAATGTTAAAAACATTAGGGCAATGCATGTCAGAGATTTAGTTCCACTCTTATTTCACATTTTACTTAATCTTGCATTCCCAAATGGTGTTTGCTATTTTATCATATTGTGTTTCTGTATTTTTTTCTGCGTATCTAATTGCTCTTGCATAGTGCATACTTTGAGGCTTGCCAAGTGATTATGAGGGACTTTAATGTAAAGCTCCGAAGCTGAAGCAAAAGCAAAGTGTTCGCCAATGGGTTGGTCTCTATCCAGAGCACACATAATAATGGTCATGTATTCCAGTTACAATCTAAATTCGGTGGAAATGTGTTTGAAGGGGACACACAAATGTCAAAATATTTACAAGGCAAAAGCAAAAGGAAATAAAGTGCTTAAATGTGAGCAAGTGCAATGTATGTTTGGAAGTGGTGAAGTAAGGGATAAGGGAGGAACTGCATTCGGGAAAAAGTGAAAAGTGGGTGCTGATGAGGAAAGAGAGGTGGTAGAAGATGTGCAGATGGAAGGGATATGCAGAGAACAAGAGCATACATATCTTACATAATTCGCATATAACTGAAGTCCAAAACTCCTTGCACAGGCTTCAATACTATTTAATTCGCAAACTCACAATTTCAGAATTGAAAGATTTCCAGTGTGAATTATTTATAACAAATCATTGTTGTTACTCATGTATCTTAAACAGCTAACAATCATTCACAAAGCCAAATGTACTGACAGGTTTTAGGTGTATGTCAGTTGTTATGTTTTACCTCTGGATGCAATTACATCTCAGAGAGAAACCAAAATACTGGTTGAGTGGCAGACTATGGGATTTACAGAAATGTATTTTACATGTCCCATTTTAGAGAGCCTCTACTTTTTATCCACTTAAAGACCTATCTGCATATATTTCTATATGCCTGATTGAGGTCTGCAGCTGGGGGTGTATCCAGACACCTGGTTAGAGCGTTTTCTTCCAAAGTTGATGTTGCAGTACTGCTAGACACTAGGCAAGTACACACTTTAAAGGGCATGAAGTTGTCACGCAGTACAATTTGTACATTACAGTAACTTTTGAACATATTAATGCAGTAAGATATGGGGCAGTTTTTAATGTGTTTAATATTTCAAGACTGCACATTCCCACTGATTTATAAGCCTTGCTTTATCACCGAATTAATTTGCTTTAAAATGCACCATTTGCCAATATTTTTCACTTTTTTCTCGGGAGGAGGACCCACCATGTTTGCTCGCTACATAAAATTCTTACCCAACTTTTACGCCACACCACTTTCAAATGTCACCAACCGCCACTGCAGAATGTTCAACATTTCTTGTACCATCCTTTAGACGACTGAATATAAGATCCTGCGCAGTGGCAATAAAGGAATGCTTCTATCTAACAGAAAAGCAATTGGCAAGCAGCTTTATAAAAATGTTACAGATGTGGTGTTAGACAAGCAAGAGAAAGTGAACTGTATAAGAACTACTGATTGTGTTCTAGAGTTAAATGCTAACCTGACACTCCGCCACTGTGAAACACAGAATTTAGAATACAGTTTTTAATATAGGATTTGTTTTATCTGGTCATGATAAATAACTTTGCCTTTTGGCAAGTGCTTTTATAGCCTTTCAGCTGGCAAGAGGAAGGATGAAACTTGCCATATAACGTTAGTCAAACTGTTGATATAACGAAAGGCAATCATGGATGCAAAAAAATCAAATGAGTTCTTGCGCCAGAATAAGCATAGTCACTTTTTGGGGGATTTTAATGAATTTCATACATTGTGGTTTTGTAATGGTTTTAATTATACAATAAATATATTTACTTATTTATCGGTGGAAAAGAGAAGCTGAAGTTGTCCATACCTACCTTCCTGATTCTAGGAGCAGCCAACAAAAATAGAGGATGGAGAGCAAAGTTGTGAGCGGGCCAGTGCTTGTTAATTCTTTTTGCTAGGAATCGGGGGGCATATTATCAAGGACAGGCGATACATTATCGCTGCTTTTATCAGCAGGAAACTGCCGATAAAGCGGCGATAATGGCCTTGATAATATGCTCTATGAATTCCAATCAAAGCCCATGTTAGATGTGAACACATCTAACATGGGCTTCGATTGGAATTCATAGAGCATATTATCAAGGCCATTATCGCCGCTTTATCGGCAGTTTCCTGCCGATAAAAGCGGCGATAATGTATCGCCTGTTCTTGATAATATGCCCCCGGGTTCCCTCACCTGAAATTTCTTTAAAGGTGAGACCACAAATCTTGAGTTTAATTCTATATTACAAGAGCAGCTAGGGGAGGTCCCTAGGCAGAGGGGTAGTGCGTGAATACCTCGGCAGTCCATAAATCAGCCTTGCGCTTGGTTCTGGATGGATTGAACGTTGTCAATCATTAGTTTCCGGAGGCCAATGTGTAAAGAATTGGCATAGTCTGGGTTAGATATATCTTATGCCAGAAATTGCATTTTTAGGGTGTCGTGGGTGAGAACCGTGGCGTTTGAAAAAAATCTTAAACTGTTCCAACTTGGGGTTTTAGGGATAGATCACCATCAATAATGGATACAAGCATTTTTCTAGGCCAGTTGTTTTCTTTGCATTCTGGGATTAGAAACCTTGTTTGTCCTATTGTTACACCAGGACTACAACTCCCAGAATGCACATCTTGGATCAAAGCATTTAGTCACGCATGGACCTGGGAACCAAAACACCTATGCCCATGCCTCTATCTCCACTAGTGTAAACTGTGCCTTTCCTCCACAAATGGCCCCTCCTCTAAAGGAGGCAATCCCTGCCCCCCCCCCCCACCCCCCCAATACCCCAATTACCCCCAACTGGCCTGCATCTTACTGTTCCATGCTGATACTGGCCGAGATTGCGCTCCTGGGTTGAACTGCCTGCTGCCAGTCTGTGGCTTTTCGTTGACTGAGGATTTTCAGGTGTCTGAGACTCTAAATACGAATTTTCAAAGCTGGGCCAAGTATCACATATTTCCAAGTTGTGACTACGCGGAGCCATAAACATTAAATAGCATGGTACACGATCATCTACTCTCGGCACCTACCCCCAGACACACACTCTTTATTTACAGATGGCAGACCTGTAGTAGGCTTTCTTCTGCTACAGGCTAGGACATGCGCTCTGATTAAATTAATTTCCTCACACTGTTCAGCCCTGCTAAAGTGCCTCACTGCGTGACAATCTCCCTGCAGGGATACAAGAAAATAACTGGAATGCATGGTAGTGCTGCTCGCATGTTTCCTATGTCCATGTGTGAATAGTTCATCTAGTCTAGGTTTAATGTACCAGTTACCTTCGGTAACAATATATCTGGTAGAGACGTTGTCTAGCTGCAGATGCCTTAACTTAGCATTATCCCCAGGCATGGGACTGAATCCGGAATTTGTTTTGCAGCAGCACCTCTGCGAGCCGGGGGACGGCGCCACACAACCCCACCCTGACGTAGTCCACAGACGTGACGTCAGCGAGGTCATATAAGTCCCTCCCGGCGAGCTTGCGTCCGTTTTCTTCTGAGAAACTTTTCCGCGGCACAACGCAGAGCCACCAACAAAGCTGTGAAAGTATGGGAACAGTGTAAAACAAAGAAATCGGATGATGCATATAATCATCATAAAGGACAGTATTAGACACTGTCTACCAAGAAGTAAACGCAGAGCATCGCTCTGAGAAACAACTTCGCAAAGCGAAGCGTGGACCCTCGCCTGAGGCTGAGCAACAAGGGAAGAATGTCCCGACAGACAAAAAGAAGACTATTATTACAACGCAGAACTGTGCCGGCCAACAAGGACGGAGCACAGGAAGAACAACAATCCACTGTGAGAAGACATTTTAAGAATGGCTCTTCCCCTATAGCGATCGAAGGCCGAAACACAGCCCAGCAGATCCCTAGAAGGCGACTGCAGGGGAGACAAGAGCCCTAAGTCAATGGAGGAGGCGGGAGGGAGACAAAACACCAGGAGAAGACCCCACAATGGAAGGACCGGAGTGGAGGAGTGCAGAGAAAAAGAGAATCTCCCAGTGAAGGTGAAAGTGAAAGCACATCTCTACAGGAAGAGAAGCCACCTAGAGGGAGACGGCTGCAGAAGGAAACTCCTGAAAGGATCGCACCAACTTGAGCACCCTGGAAGAAGACAAGTGCCAATTGAAAAGAGACAAAGTTGAGAAACCCACCTGGAAAGGTCCTCGCAGAACGGGGAGGATGGGTGGGCGTTAAGGAATCTGCGGCTAGACAACTTCTCTACCAGATACATCGTTACCAAAGGTAAGTAACTCGTAAATCTGATAGAGACATCTAGCCGCAGATTCCTTAACTTAAAATAGATACCACAGCCGTACCCCAAGGGGGAGGAGGGTCTGCAACAGAATAACAGAAAGTGCCTGAGAGCACTGAGCTGGCAACAGGGTGACGTACTATGGGGAAAGCTGTGGCGGTGCAGTCAGTCAGTAACCCAAGCAGCTCGGAGAGCAAAAGATAATGGGAGACAAAGGCATCACAAGATGACCAGAATGGCCCAAGACCACACCCGTGTGAATACGGGCTGTAACAACGGCATTAGGCCATATCCCAGAACGGAAGAGAGAGTCCATAACGAAGGAAGGAATAAGAGCTGCTCAAAGAGCTCAATGGTGCACTAAGTTGGAATCAACCAAGATCCAGAGGACAACATGGTGAGACATAGCCAGTCTACCAGGCGAGCCCACGCAAGGGAGGCCGGACAGGCAGCTTCCAGGAAGCGAAGGGCAAGAGGCATGAACTGAGCCATGTTTCAGAAGTACAGGCGTGAAACATAAGACACGCCAAGTGCAACACTTAGTCACAAAAAAGCGACAGGGGCGGACAGCACCACCCTGAAGCACACCGAGGCGGACCACAACGAGAACATGCACATAACAGACAGCTACGGAGACAACAAAGTGGCGTGGCTAAGATGAGTACGCAATTGCCCAACAAGGCAATTTGAAGGCCAAGCTGGGGCGCACCGAAGAGGGACAGAGATGCAAGGCGCAGCACCTGGAACGACCTTCAGAAGAGGTGTTGCCTGGCAGACACACCAGGCACAGATTAGGGTGACACCCGAAGGAAAAGACACATCCGAAGGGTGTGACACCCAAGGCACCAAAGGTGCCTATACGAAATGTGAAGAAGAACACACAGAGCTGTGGAGAGCAAAATCAGATCCCCAGAGCCACCACCTCCGGCCTGGAGGAGGAATGCACTCTCACTGATGAAATAGACTGTTCAGTACATGAACGGGACAGACAAGACCACCAAGAAGAAGAGCATCCAGAAGAGGAGACCCACCCCAGGGAGCAGAACCGTGGGAACCCCTGCTGCCGAAGCAGCATGAAAAGGCACTAAAGTGCACCATAAATTTGCTAAAGAAATAAAACGCCGTGCAGAGCGAAGGCAAGCCTAAGTACAAGGCACCCAACTGCTCCCTAAAAAACGGGGATATAGGACCAGACTTTGCAGAAGCAAAGATAGGTGGAGGTGTGTAAAAAGGGGTACCCAACGGTCAGCCATCTGTGGGTATATATTTCAAAAAAGGGGCGAGCCACAAGATCAAAGCAGTTGCAGGTCCTATAGCAGGAACCCGCCTAATGCACCAGAGGCAGGAGGCAGCCTCAGAAAAACCTCTAGAAGAGGAGAATGAGGCACACATGCAAGGCTCAAGCAGGTCAAGACCTGCGGCGTGTAGGAGGCAGTGCCGGAAGTCACATCCCTGAAAACCGCCCTAACGCTAAGATAACAACGCCAGTAGACGGGGACAGCCTAAAGGGACCACCCTGCCCGCCTGACACAGAACAGAGCTATACAATAGCATACAGGTACCCCACCTGGGGTATATCATGCCCCCAAGAAAAAACAGGGGAATACCTCTTAGGGTAAACCACAGTCAGAGGACAAGACACAAACAATTTGTGGAACACTACCACAGTAGGCTTAGTGTCATCCGAAAAGCGTACAGTCCAACTTGTGGATGCTAAATGAAAGGATAACCGGAGACCTGCCAAGTACAGGCCTATGGGAGGGGGCGGGGGGGGGGCAAAAGCCTACAAGGAAGCGCTGAACTGCCAAATTGGCATGGGTATTAAACAAAAGGACCCCATCAAAAGGCTGGTCAACAAGACGCTTCCGAATATTCTCCGGGAAGACGCCATCCTGCAGCCAAGCATGTCAGCGCAGTGTAACCGAACCGGCCATAGCTCGGCCTAAGGAGTCTGAGGTATCTAGGGCCGAGCGATAGTAAATTCCCCCAGATCATGGCCATCACGGATAAGATGGAGGAGGTCAACACGAGCACCCTCAGAGGTGGAAGAGAGAGGAGACTCGGCAGAGTCCCAAAGGACAGAAGTAGCCCGAGCCAAGGCACACACCGTATTGAGGGAGCGAAGAGCCGGGCTAAAGGAGGCGAAAATGTTACGACCCCACAACTCCAGCCATCAGGACTCCCGGGAGGGAGGAAGCAGCAGCTGAGGCAAGAAAGGAAAGGCAGCTTGCAGAACAAACCCCTGAACGTCTGGATGAACAAATAAGCAGGCTGGATTGTTCGGGGCAGGGCAGTGGCAGTGCATGATAGGACGAGCCACCGGATCCGCCAACGCCAGCCGAGCCCAGATGCCCAGAAGGGCATCATAAAGAGAGGCTTTGAAAGGAAGAAGCGACTCTACATTCCCTGAACCGTGGTGGAGGACATCCAACAGGGGGTCAACAGGCAGGGGGACTGAAGGGGGCTGATTACTTAGAATGCGGCCGGCCAAGGAAACAACTCTCATAAATGCCGCATCAACCTCGGTAGCCCTCCGAGGAGGGGACAGTAACTCCTCCGTGGGTGATGGCTGTAAACTGAACCTCCCACTCCAAGGGGATTGTCCGATGAACGGAGGATTAGACCAATGTCGAAATGAAGGAAGCCGCATGGATGAATGAGGGTCCTGACGAGGCTCTTGAGGAGGCGGAGAGTCGGCCTGATCCCCAAATTCCAAGAGGGGGAGAGGCAAGAACAGATCCGACGTTGATGGACGTGGGGTGATGCCGAACTCTCTCTGGAAGCCTCGGGAGAGGAGTGAATGATCCGGCGTCAAGGCGGCGCTAGGGCATCCTCGGACGGTGCTGACTCTGCTTCGTACGGCGCCGACTCGGCCTCGTCCGGCGCAGACTCGGCCTCATCCGGCGCCGACTCGGCCTCCTCTGGCGCCGACTCGGCCTTCTCTGGCGCCGACTCGGCCTCCTCCGGTGCCGACTCGGCCTCCTCCGGTGCCGACTCGGCCTCGTCCGGTGCCGACTCGACCTCAACCACAACAGGCTCCGGTTCCGAAAAAGGGAACGCTGCCGGAGCCGGGGAGGCAAGTCTACGACTAAGCCTCAACCACAACAGGCTCCGACTCCAAAGTAAGGGACGGAGCCGGAGGAGGCAAGTATACTGCGCCGAACCGGCACCGGCTCTGCCTCTGAACAGGCAGCCGTCTGTCCGGAAGTCCGAGGTGCGAGTACCAGCAACCACCTGCGACGCCACAGGGAGCCCCACTGGACTATGCGGCGCGGTAGGGGTGCCTTTGGCCGAAGAGGGGGACCCAGCAGGGCCGCGTCCAGACAATGCCATACCTCCATGATCCCTAGAGGCAAGGGGCTCAGTCGGCACCGGGGGTGAGTCCACCATACACCGCACGTAGCGGAGGGTCCGAGGACGCCCCAAGGACAGGAGGGGAACCTAAGGGAGGCCTGCAGGGCCGCGGCATAAGCCGCCATCTGGTTCCGAGTCGCCCCAGCGCCAGGGAAAGGCGGATAGGGGAGAGACGACTCTCAGGGGCGCACGTCCGGAGAAATCCTGTAACTAGTGCGACGCACAAGAGACCAGACGTCTACCATCGCCGCAAAAGGAACCCGCTGCCACCGGGACCTGCCGCCAAAGAGGAAGTAAGTAAATAAAATGTTATTGTGTATGGTTAATTAAAACCTTTACAAAAAAGAAAAGGAGAAAATTTCAAAGAACTTATACCATAAAATAAGTAAAAATGCATCTGCAGACTGGTGTGCATTTCAAAGTAAAAAAGTCTATCTTTACATTATCTAGCTTCAAAGTCTTTTATTTCACTGAGACTTTGAGTTTTGTCCCATTGGTCACTTCCTTGTCGTTTTTCAGCAATAGGAGGCTCGCTTTCTGAAAAAATCTGGTGGCCCTGCAGGCTGTCTGCAGCTGTTGGCTGTTCAGTACTAGCATGACTGCCGGCCGCCAAAGAGGAGGTCGGGGTCCGTGACGACTCCGACCGGGACAGGCGCGCCGAAAGTAACTTCATCTGGCGCTCCAGCCGGGACTTCGGCTTGAGTTGTTGGCAGGCATCGCAATCTGTCGAGTCGTGGTGCTCGCCCAGACACCACATGCAGATAAGGTGTGGGTCCGTCGCGGACATTTGCCGTGAACAGGAGGCACATGTTTTAAAGTCCGAAGGCATCGCACACTGTTCCAGACGCGAAGCGTCAAAGGGGCCTGAAAACAGACCAAAGGAACCGCTTACTCCGGATCCGTGTTGCACGCGGAAAAGAAGGAAACTGACGTCAGCACGCCGGGAGGGACTTGTATGACCTCGCTGATGTCACGTCCGTGGATGACGTCAGGGCGGGGTCCTGTGGCGCCGTCCCCCAGCGCGCAGAGGTGCTGCTGCAAAACAAATTCCGGATCCATTCTCACGCCTGGGGATAAATCTAAGTTAAGGAATCTGCAGCTAGATGTCTCTATCAGATCTCTGTATCTGCGGACTTGTAGTCCTGAGCTCAGAGACCTAGGTGATTTTCACATTTGGAGGTAGGATTTTTTTTTTTAAACCTATATTTATCAGTTTCAGTTTAACCAACAGTGCATCGATTAACATTCGTCACATTATATAGTGTGCAGGTAAGGGGAAAAAAGCTGACCCACAGGGGAGAAGGGAAAACAACTAGTTGAAATACAACACAATATCTGCCTACTCAGCTTTTACCCCTTACACTATTGTCAATTGCCTTTTCAGTTTTCCAAGTCAGTAGAAACATCACTTGATGAAGCGTCCTCCGGAGCCATGAATATGCCTTGTAGGGCATTCCATGCGTCTTTGTCATCCTGTATCTTTTCATCCCTCCTTCTTGATTTCATGTGGAGCTCTTCCGCTTGTGGGAGTGATGTGCAGTTGGGCATTAGGACCCTGCACAGGACACAAGGGAAGGGAGTTAGACACCAGACAACTCTTCTGGTCAATGAAGGGGGACTGGGCATTACAACACATTCCCCAGACGAGGAAGGTAGCGTCTGTGTGCACTATGGGGCAAAAAAACAATAAAGAACATTTGTTACATCTACCTGCATCCATGGGTGCCTTGGGGGGACGCAGAATACGACAACTGGCGACAAAGGTGGGATCAACGGACTGACTCCAGACATGTGTGCCTGTTTCCCTGCTGCAAGGAAATCAAACCGAGTCAGTAGCACACCCTGGTCTGTCTGCAAGAGGAAGAAGCAGCGCCGGGACCCCACCCCGGTCGCACAAATCATAACAGCGGCAGTAGCCTACCCTGGTCCATCTGCCCGAAACAAAAAAGAAGAAAAGACGTTGGGAGCTCACCCCAGTCACACAGTGAGGGAAACATAGGAGAGAATGTGGTAAGCAATATAACAAAACCTGGAAGGGAAAACCCAGCGACCGCTCACCACTGTGCCGCCTGCTAAGATTTTAATTACAAACTGAAATCTCGCGAGACCTAGGCAGCCATTGCAAGTTCATATGCGGCAGCCAATAACTAGAAAAGAAGCCCCGGTGGCCGTTTTAGGGTCAGGCACACAGGAAAAAGGCCAAATCTTGCTCTTGCAGGACCTCGTGGCCATTTTAGAACCAGGCAAAGGAGCCAATCAGCAAGAGGAAAGCCACAACAGTCATTTTAAAGTCAGGCCTAGTGGATCTGTGAGCAAAGAAAGTGAGCACAGAGAAAAACAACCAAATAAAGAAATAAATAAAGGCCCACCAGCAAATCAACAAAGAGGAACAAATCTGTGCAACCACTGCAATGACTGAGGAATCGAATGAAAGCACAGCTGCAAGTGCAATTTTCTGCAGACCACTGCCTTCCGACCTCTCCGACTCTCAGATGAAAGGTGCTCGCTCGGAGAAATGGATCAGACAATTTGAGCGCTACATGCACGCCACATGCAAAAACAGGCAAACAAAACAGGGATCTGTTTTTAAACTTTGTGGGCGATGAAGTCAAGGACCTGCTCGTAATATTCCTGCCAGAGGCAATCACAACATACAAAGACCTAATAAAGTGTCTCACTGGCAGATTTGATCCCCAGAGAAACGTAGACTTTGAAAGATACTCATACAGCACATCAACTGGCAGATGCGTCAATGACGACTTTGCAGCCAGTTTGCGCAAACTGGTCACATACTGCAAATTTGATAATTTCGACAGAGGCTGCAATACGGCTGCGCATCAATGAGGGCTGTCAGTCAGTTGACTTTCGCACAATAACATTAAAGGCACCATACACTCTGGACAAGGTACTTATAATGGCTCAAACAGAGGCCGGAGCCACAGCACATGCCAGGTAAATGAAAATTGGGGGAGCGCGGACGATCGAGCAAGCTAATCGCATTGCTGAGAATGCTAGATGACATGACAAAAAACCACCGCCACAGAAGCAGAAACAAGATAGGAAATGCTATCGACGTGGACTCAAATTCCTGCACGTTGGTGCCTGCCCTGCCATGGGTCACAAATGTCGGAAATGCAACCATAAAAATCACTTTGCGAGTGTCTGCATGGGCGGACAGTTCAAAATGGAGCAAGGACAGCCAGCAAAACAACGAACAACGCCAAGCAGATAAACATGGCACATGAACACGCAAAATCGCAGTTGGTCAGCTGACTCAGATGGCGCAAATGCATGCGAGATAACGGAACGACTATACCTAATGTCAGATGTCCCAGCACAAGGTTGTATACCCAAACACATCCAGCTCATGGACAAACAGATAAAAAAAAGACCTTGATGGTCGACATTGAGGTGAGAAATCACTCCACAAGCTTTGTGCTACTCAGTGGTGCCACATGCAACATCATGTGCATATCAGAATATGAAAAGACGAAGCACAAGCCTTCGCTGTAACCGTCCACTATTGGTGTTTTTACTTGGGGTTTGAGGAAACCAGTGGTGAACATAGGGAAATTTGTAGACACACTAACATACAAGGTAAAGTTTGAAAAAAAAGAAGTGCATGTCCTACACGGAGACATCCCAGCACCATGTCTACTAAGCGATGTCCCTGCTCAGGTGATGGGCCTCCTAGCAATGACAAATCACATGTCAGAGCATCACAGCGCTCTGAGAGAACCCCCTGCAATACTACAAGGACTAGGGAAGTTGAAAGACATGCAAATAACACTGCAGATCAACAAAGCCGTCAAGCCAGTGGCTCAACAATACCGAAGAGTGCCTGTGCACCTAAAACCACAATTGGAAGAAGAACTAAAGAGACTACTGACACAAGACATCATAGAGCCATGGATGGACCAACTCCCTGGGTATTCTCGACTGTGGCGGTATTTTAAAAAAAAAAACATCGAAAATACGCATGTGTTGACATGCGCATACCAAACGCGGCAATTGAAAGAGAAGGACACCCAGGCCCTCAGTTGAACGACATGATCAGCTGCCTCACTGGAGCATGCATATTCTCAAAACTAGATCTATTCAAGGGGTACCATCAACTGGAACTTGATCTGCAATCAAGCTACATCACAATGTTCTCCTCTCACCAGGGTCTTTTTCACTACAAGCAACTAAGTTTCAGGATATCATCCGTTGTGGAAAACTTTGAAGAGACAGTGAGGCGGTGATAAGGCCTATAAAAAACAGCCTAAATTACAGCGATGACATCTTGGTATTCAGTCTCTCTGATGAGGAGCACAACAAGGCTCTACGAGAAGTCTTCAGCCACCTAAAACTTGCTGACCTGACTCTGAATGAGGCCAAATCTGGGCTGGGGAAGGGAGAACTAGTATTCTTTGGACACATCTTTTCACGGAAAGAAATGAGACTGGATCCCAGCAAAGAAGAAACGTTGCAGAAAACAAGGCCTCCAGCAGATGTAGTAGTAGTGAGGTCATTTCTTGAACTGGCGAGCTACTGCACTCGCTTCATTAAGGATTTTGCTACGGTAAGCACCCCACTTCGTGAACTATCAAAACAAGGCCGGTCATTTATCTGGAATACGGAATGCGACAGGGCATTTGAAGAAATGAAGCATTCAGTCGCAACAGTGGACCACCACGCCTACTTCAATGCATCCCTATGCCCTGAGCTCACTGTTGATGCCGGCCTGGTGGGGCTAGGAGGAATTCTTGCATAACATGCCAGGAAGAGACTCGCCCAGACAGGCTGTTGCATCTGCAAGCAAGAGCTTATCAGATATAGAAAAGGCAAACTCGCAACCAGAGGAGAGTCTAGCAGTAGTTTGGGCGTGTGAACACTACCACATGTTCATACATGGGAAGCCATTCACCATCGTGACAGAACACCAGGCACTAGTCACAATATATGAAAAACCCAACGCAAAGAATCCACCGTGCATTGAAAGATGGGGGATACGCCTTATGGATTAGGACTTCAAAATAGTGCACAAACTAGGAAAAGAGCACAACCCTGCCGACTACATGTCAGGGTATCCCCTACCACCTGAGACCACGTTCATGGCGGAGGAGTACCTCAACTCATGCTGCGCCAAGACACACCTGTCCCAGTAACAATTGATAAACTGGCACAAGAGACAATTGATGATACCATGCTACAAGCAGTCAAAAGCACAACACAGCAACAGAGGTGGAGACATGTAAACAACAGCAGTCCAATGAGTGAAGGAGTAAGAAGGGAGGAAATACTGGCATTCAAACAAATACAAGTCGAGCAGTGGGTAACGGAACAAGGAATTCTACTTCTAGGAATAAGGTTAGTAATACCAGAAACCCTACAGCGTCAGACCGTAAGCCTGACCCATGAGTCCCACAGGGGCATAGTGGCAACCAAAAAGATGCTTAAAAAGTATGGTTCCCAGGAATTTATCGCTTGGTGGAAGACATGATCAGTAACTGTCACATGCTAGATAACAGGAAGGCCAGCAAAGTCAGAACAACTACGCGTGTCTTACCTCCCCAGGGTGGTGTGGACAACACTGGCACATGACTTCTATGGGCCGCTGGACACGGAGGTTACCTGATAGTAGTCATTGACGAATACTCACAGTTCCCCATAGTACACGAGTGTAATCAACATCAGCAACTGCCACCCCACCAATACTTGATGACATATTTGCGGCATGGGGCGCCCTGCAGACACTGAAGACAGACAATGGACTACCATTTTCAGGAGAAGAATTTTGCAGGTTCATGGGGTACCTGAGAATACATCACAGGAAAATAACATCTCTGTGGCCGCTAGCAAAGATCATTCAAGGAAGTCGGACAGTCCCTTCTCAAGTGAAACGTTAACAATAACAAACGTAAAAGGGCCCATTATAACGGCGGCATCAGGACCTTATCGCATCACCAAAAATAGCTCACACTTCAAAGGATTCAGAACATCAGACAACGAAGAATGAGAGACAGCTAAAAAGAACAAAGCAACGATAATAAAAGACGAAGCTGAGGACGGAGTAGAAGGGGTGCCTCACAGCAGTGCAGGACTGGACAGAGCTGGAGCTACAAGAGCGATCGCAGAAGAGGAAACTGAAGTGTCCTGAAGAAAGAAAGTGAGCAGAAAACCAAAAAGGCTCATTGAGGAACTATAGTGATGGGACAGAAGGTTGCCAAGGTCAGAGATAAAGCAATCAACTATAACAGTTGTTGTCAGGATGATGGGTGTGTTTTCTTTTTTCTCCTTTCATTTAATTTCTTTTCTTTTCTTTTCTCTTCTGTTCTCTCTTCCTTTCGCTCATGGGTTCCTGTCCTCTCACTTGTTTTCTCTGCATTGTTTTCTTCTCCACAAAGGGGGGAGATGTCGGAGCAATGCGCAGGTGGGCACTAGGACCTTCCACAGGACATAAGGGGAGAGCGTATGCTACCTGACACCACTTCCAGGCAGGGCATTAAGACACATTTCGAGAACAAGCAAGGCACTGCCTGCATGCACTACGAGGCAGAGATACACCTTCAGTGTGCATTCCTCTACAACCCTATGCTAGTTCTCCACTTCTGGGGCACGCCAACCCATCCATTTAATGGTCACCCTGCGGCGGCCGCGAACCCGCACAAGTTGTAGGCATTTATACACTATCCTGCACCCTTTCGGCTTGCTGATATTACCTAGTAACCAAACTTGTGGTGTAAGGGTGCCCCACAACGAAATGGAACATACACAAAGTTTCTCCACCACTTGTAACTAAAAAACCTGCACTGTCTGACACCTCCAGGCCAGGTATAAGCAGTCATCCCCGGGACACCCACAACATGGACATGTGTTCGGCTTGGTCCGAGATATCCAATGAAGTGCCAGGGGAGTCATATAAGTGCGGTGTAAAGAGTTGTAATGGACCAACTTGAAGAAAAAGTTACTTACCTTTGGTAATGATATATCTGTAAGAGACATAGGTTAGTAAAGGATTCCTCACCTTAGAATTACCCCCAGACGTCAGACTGGACCCGGAGAATTTCTTTCCTCAGCAGTACCTCTCTGTGTCGATAGGTGGCGTCACTTGACTCCGCCTTTGTTGTTGGCGTCGTGGTCGCCAGAATGACGTTGCGGTATCTACTTAGACCCCGCCACCGCGCAATGACGTCAGTTCTTTACAAGACATTCCTTGCCAGAAGCACAGAGCCATGCAAACACTGACCACTGGTGCACAAAAACTAGGGCCCTGAAAGGGGAGTCTCTTACCCTAGAAATCAGTTCATAGAACGAGGAGGATGGGTTGGGCAGTGAGGAATCATTAACTAAACTATGTCTCTTACAGATATATCGTTACTGAAGGTAAGTGACTTGTTCATCTGAAAGAGACAGTTACTTATGGATTCCTCACCTTAGAATAGATACCCCAGCAATCTCAACCCCCGGTGGTGGGTCTGCGAACCAAGTTCATATCAGAAAGTCCTGGTGGTCTGAAAGGCAGAAGAAGCTGTCCCTCCAGACCTGGCTGTCTAGGCAATAGTGTTTGGTAAACATGTGCAGTGCAGCCCATGTAGCTGCCTGACAGATGTCAAGAAGGGGGCCTCCACATCCCAAAGCAGTAGTGGCTGCCGTCGCCCTGGTAGAATGGGCACGCAACTCAACTGGAGGTTCCTGTTTCGCTAAGGAACAGCAGATTTTGATGCAAAGAACGGCCCATCGGGCGATGGTTCATTTTGGCACGGCCCGACCGTTCTTGGCGCCCACATAACTGACAAAGAGCTGGCCATCCACTCGGAATTGCTTTGTGCGATCCAGATAGAAGGAAAGGGCACGTTTTGGATCCACACGGTGGAGCCTCTCTTCCTCTTTAGAAGGATGCGGAGGCAGAAAGAAGGTGGGCAAATTGATGGTCTGTCCTATATGGAAAGAGGTAAGCACTTTGGGAAGGAAAGAAGGCCTAGTGCAGAGCACAACCTTGTCCGGATGAACAGCCAGGAAAGGAGACTTAGAAGAGAGGGCCTGTAGCTCACTCACCCTGCGAACAAAGGTGATAGCAACCAGAAAGGCAGTTTTAAGTTTTAAAAGCCTGAGAGGACAGTTATGTAGTGGCTCGAAGAGAGCACACATCAAATAAGTAAGAACCAGGTTCAAGTCCCACTGGGGCATCACGAAAGGAGTAGGAGGAAACAAATGAGTAATGCCCTTAAGGAAGCGATTTACAACAGGGGACTTGAAAAGAGAAGGCTGGTCAGGCAGCCGAAGGAATGCCGAAATGGCCAAAAGATAGCCTTTAGGAGTGCCCAGAGCAGAGCCCTGCTATGACAAAGAAAGAATAAAGAGCAGAACCTCTGAAAGGGGGGCAGAAAGGGGATTCACAGCCTTTGCTGTGCACCATGCCACAAATTATTTCCATCTACAGGCATATACCGTTGTAGTGGAGGGACGCCTGGCTGCCAAGCTAACATTACAGACTTCTGGAGGAAGGTCGAAAGCTGTCAACTGTCGCTGCTCAATCTCCATGCAAGGAGGTGAAGGCTGGACAGGTTCGGGTGGAGGACGTCCCCTGCTGCTGCGACAGAAGATCCTCTTGAAGAGCCAGTCTGATCGGAGGATCAATGGCCATGTGTAACAGCTCGGGATACCAGACTCTTATCGCCCAATCCGGAGCCACAAGAATGACTTCTAGTATTCTGGGCAGAAGTGGTATAGGCGGAAAGGCGCATAGAAGACCACAACTCCACTCGCGACAAAAAGCGTCGCCTAGCGAGTGTCTCCTTGGAAATTCCATTGCGCAGAACTGCTGTCATTGCGCATTCTCTTTGGTGGTAAATAGATCTAACCAAGGCTCTCCCCACTGCTGAAAGAGACCTTGCACCACCTCAGAGTGAAGACGCCATTTGTGATCCTTCATTTACCTGCAGCAGAGTTCGTCCGCCCTGGCGTTCAGAGAACTTGCCAGGTGTTGAACCACCAGGTATATGCCCTGATGTTCCAGCTATGTCCAAAGGCAGAGAGCCTCTTGACATAGGGTCCATGACTCCACCCCACCCTGTTTATTGTGGTACGACATGGCAGTGGTGTTGTCCATGAACCCGGCACCACTCTTCCCCGGACCGAGGGAAGGAATGCTTTTAGTGCTAGAGGAATCGCCCGAAGCTCCAAAAGGTTGATATGGAGCCCAGACTCCGCCGTGGACCTGAGGCATCTGATCTTCGCCTCTCCCATGTGGCCCCCCCACCCCAGCAGTGATCCATCTGTCACCACTGTGAATTCTGGTCGGGGAAGGGAGAGGGATCTACCGTCGACCCAATCTCTGTTCGTTAGCCACCACTGCAACTGGTGTTCAGTGCCCTCCGAGATCTGGGCTCAATCGGAAAGTTTCCCCTGATGCTGTGCCCACTAGAACTTCAGGTCCCACTGCAGAGCCGGCATATGCCACCTTTCATAGTCCACCACCAGGATGCAGGAGGCCCTGAGGCCCAGTAGCCTCAGGGTCATTCTGACCGAAACCCGGGATAGAGGCTGAAAGATTGGAATCATAGCAAGAAAACCCCAGACTCGCTGCTCGGGAGGATAAGCCCAAAACTGCGCTTTGCCCAGAACTGCTCCTATGAAAAGGAGCTTCTAAGAGGGATTCAGGTGTGACTTTGGCACATTGACGGTGAACCCCAGCCAATGCAGGATGTTGGCCGTAGTCTGGAGGTGGGAGACGACCTTCAACAGCGAGTCGTCCAGATAGGGGAAGACTGGAACCCCTGATCTTCAGAAATGAGCTGCGACCACCACCATCACTTTCATGAACACCCAAGGGGTGCTGGTAAGGCCAAAGGGGAGCACGGTAAACTGAAAGTGCTTGTGGCCTACCGTGAACCGCAGGTAATGCCGGTGGGCTGGCAGGAGAAGTATGTGAAAATAAGCATCCTTTAAGTCCAACACTACCATCTAGTCTCCAGGGTCGAGAGCAGACAGGACGTGAGCCAGTGTCAACATCTTGAACTTCTCCTTCAGGAGGAAGCGGTTGACGCAGGCACTTGTCCTTCTTGGGCACCAAAAAGTACTGGGAATAACAACCACAACCTACTTCTGAGGCATGAACGTGCTTGAAGGCTCCCTTGGCCAAGAGAGCCGCAACTTCCTGTTGAGGAAGAACCAAGTGATCCTCTGACATGCGGTGGAATTGAGGTGGAATGGATGGAGGGGTAGTCTTGAAGGGGTGGGAGTAGCCCCATATAGGTACCCCAATATAGGCTCAGGTAACATCGTAACCCTTCACCTATATTCTTCACTACATTACATACATAACGGTTCTTAGGGACTGACCTTTTACCTAGATACGACACTGCATTCAGAACGGGGGATTTTCCAGGGTAAAACCCTCATATAGTTTTGCATGAAGATTCTTGGAAGCACAGCAGGACTAATATCTCCTGTATAATATCTATGTACAAAGTTCATTCTCGTCCTCATCCTAAGTCGGACAAAGTAATACAGCGCGGTAGAACCCTCGGGAGACCTATGGGTATATATACATCACATCTTGCTAGGATAGCTAGAGGAGACCTGGATTTTCCGGCTGACACACTGACGTGAGACGCTAGGTTTCCTGCATGCAGACACTCCAGCTCGCAGTGATCCAACATCCCTCGCGGGTGTCCAACCCGAGACCAAGAATGGGTCCCACAGTCTCTCAATTCAAGTAATAGGGTTGACTTTATCCTAGAGGGATTTTTAGCTTAATACCTACACACATGCTAGGTACACTTAAGTACATCTAGTTCGGGAAATATCATAGGAGTATGCATTCTTTTATTATCATGTATTTTATATACTTGTATGTATTCATGATTACTGCAAGATGGTAGAGCTTTACCATCCGCTTAGTCTCATAGTGCTTCTAATCCCATATATCTGCTAATGTCTAACGGTTGTCGCAGCACATCTATTTTACACCAGAATAACAACTGTTCAATAAATACTTATTGAAAACTCCCAGCCTGTTTATCCTGTGTATCTCTCTAAAACAGCCTAGGTAAGCACGAGTGACTGAGCGAAAAGTAGTGTATCGTTTCCACTGTGCTGAGGGATCAGGGTTGTCATGTTGGATGGTTGCCAAGAACTATTCTCTCCTTGGTAAGAGGAGATTTTAGTGGCACTGTGAGCTAGCTGGTGCAAAAAGCCAACGTACTCGGTGGGGGTGTTCAGAATCAGTCTGACACCAATCCTACAGTGTATGCTGTCCGAACACGCAGATCCAGTATAGATTTTATAGGAACTAACCCAAAGGACTATCTGCAAAACCCACCTGTCCGATGTGATGTTGAGCCAGTGCAGGAGGTGATGGTGAGTTTTGCCGCCCACTGGAAAGTGATGGGCCTGAAAGGTCGGACTAGGAGGGTTTGGAGGACTGGGCTGCCCACTGGGCCCCTAACCCACGGCAGTGAGGTCCACGTCCCCGGCCACGCAGAGGCTGGACAGCTTACGCAGGCCTGTGGCTCTGGGCGTAACGTGGCGGGGCACCCCTTCCCTAGCCGCAAAAGGGGCAAAAAGCACCCAGCGCTGGGCAGGAGGTGGAATAGAGGCCTAAGGATCTGGCCGTAGCCCTAGAATCCTTAAAGCGCTTGAGCGCATTGTCTGCCTTGTCGCCAAATAGGCGACGGCCATCAACGGGCATGTCCAAAAGTGTTGCTTGAGCATCTCCCGAACAGCCAGTGAACCTCAATCAGGCGTAGCGTCTCAATGCTACCGACGTGGAAATCCTCATGCCCAATGAGTCAGCGGTGTCCAGCCCACACCGAATGGTGAACTTCGCTGCATCTCTCCCTTCGGCAACAACACGGGAGAGAACGCCCCAGGCTTCCACCGGGCACTGTGGCAGCACCTGCGCAACCGTGTCCCACACAGAGTGGGAGCAACGGCCCAATAGACATGGTGTTCACCGACCGTAGTCCCAAGCTGGAGGAAGAAAACATATTCTTCCCAAGGAGGTCCAGCTTCTTGGATTCCCTATCAGGCTGTGCGTTGGGGAATGCGCCCTTGGACGTTGAGGCTTGGACTACCAAGCTCTCAGGGGTAGGATGGGAAGAGAGGAAAATGGGGCGGTGGCGTAGGGCAATCATCCTGTCCACAGGAGCCCCTGTGTTGGGCGTGGACCAAGTGCCCAAAAGGATGTCTGTAAGAGCCTCACTGAAAGGCAGAAAAGGCTCTGAGGAGGCCGCTGCCGATTGAAGCACCTCTATGAGGTTAGTCCTGACCGCCACCGTAGGAAGCTCGAGGTTTAACAGCTCGGCTGCCCTACACAACACCACTGTGTAAGATGCACCCTCCTCTGTAGCCACGTTAGGGGGGGATAGCATGTCAAGGTCTGGGGAGGTATCCAAACCATTGTGTTAAAGATTGCAGGGATTTGTTAGCATGAGCTGAAAGCCATTTTTGTACTTGGCAGCCATTTTAGGTAGCAATGTGCTCGCCATGTGCTGTTTCCATCTTCAGAGCCTTGCACATGCTCCGAGAGGCCTAGCTAGTAGAATGCACCTGCTCATAGTATAGAACTGTCAGGCTATTCTTGCTGATGTAAGGAGAAGTAACTCTCCTCCCACTTTGCTGAGCAAGCAAATCTTGTATACCCATATTGCTCATTTTGCATGCTTACATGTGCCAGGACCTCCCCTTGGTTTTATGCTGACTAATGTAACCTAAGCATATATAAGGTCCCTGTTTTCTGTACTCCTTAGAATGCCTCATACAGTTCCTGAGGGTACTGTGACACGTAGTCTCCCTCATCTGAGGTTAATAAATGCATTCTTTTATATTACAGCTCTGTGCCAATCTCTTCTTTGTTGGTTTAAAAGAACCAGGTTTATCAGTGAGACCCCTGACAAGGTTTCTATGTACTACAAATGGCGCTCCAATGTGGGCCTCATCAGACAAGTGGCTATCCAAGGGAGTGATCTTGACAGGAGACAGGAATCTACTGAGGAGGACAGGACAGGACTCTACTAAGGAGGTACTCTGTGCACAGAGATTCTGGGAAATCTCTGTCTCTGCAGCCCAGTATATTTCTGGTCTCCTTGATTTTGATCCTCCACATGTTTACCACTCCTGACTGAGAACCTTTTTGGCGTGAGTATTTTAAAAACGACCGTTCGGTCATTCAGTACTTGGCAGTTGGAATCTGGACATTTGGGATTGGTAAGGTCGTTTGATGCGACGCTTGCGGTTTGGTTCGGTATTTGCATTGGCCAATTTAGGGATTTTGGAATATGGAAATATATCAATTGCAATTTGTATAGGCAGGTAATGAGGAGACTTTTCTCTACTTTTTATAATATTTGAACGGCACATTACGTAAGTGCTACTTTGCGTTTAGTATTGTATATTTTACAATATTTTTGCCACGCCTGTTTAAAGCACACATCAAAGAATGTGTTGCTTTTTGGAGGTACTATATTGTGATGTGAATTGAATTAGCTGGCTCCCCTAGAGGGGATACCTAAATAGGTTTAGGTATAAAAAAAACATATTTCTTCCTTGGTGACTCAGTACCCCATGGAATTAAAATATGAACATAAAACAAACAAGGATCCTATTCTGCGCACTTTTATAAATGGAGATATACAGAGCGATTTTTTGGTGTTCTGCCAGCCAAAGCTAGTGAATTGAGTGTATTTTAGCTTCTTGGAAATAGAACAGGCTGTTTTTGTGCAGTCTTTTGGGCTACTATTGAGAAGCTCTTCTTGTAAATATGACTTACAACTAGTATTTACAAATGGTTTGGTTTAAGTACAGTCTGTGCGCTGGGCTTTGTTTCTGTCCCAAGTTTTGCTCTGTGAGTTAATCGTGTGTTTAAATGTCTATGTGGTTTGTGGTTTCACATTGGTGGTACTTGTGTGAGTAAATAGCGATTGCGCTCTTTGTGAAAGAATGGCTAGCCTTAAGCACGCTGTATTGTGTGTTCTGAGTGTATGACACCCTTCAGTAGATGTCTGGAATGGGCTCAATGTGTATGTGTTTTTTTTGCCATCATTCTGTTATGTAAAATGTCATTTAATTAATGTTAAATAAAAACCCAGAATTAAATTATATTACATATGTTAAATAGCTACATGTTACTAATAAATTGACGGAGTAAGACATTATACATGTGTGCAAATTGCTAAAGATAAAATTAGAATTCACATTCAATAGGAATAAAATAGGCCTCAAAAACAAAATGGTGTATTTTGTAATGATTATGACTAACATTTTAAATGTTAAACTATGCCTAGCCTCGCTTCCCTCCTCGGACACTGCAGTGCGCGCCGCGTGGGAGAAAGACCTGGTAACCCAATAACTGACGACCAGTGGGCAGCGTGCTGTGCAGCCACTAGGGACGTCTCCATTAATAGTAGACACAAACTCATACACTTTAAGTTTTTGAGACGGATGTATCATACCCCTGCCCTTGCTCACAAGATCGACTCTGGCAGGCCTCACTGCTGCCCTAAATGCAAAGCCCCACAAGCTGATTTCTCCCATCTTTCCTGGACATGCCCTCTTTAACATGACTACTGGATTCAGGTACATCGTATTTTGGGTGACATATTGGACATGGTGTTGATACACACCCCTGAGATAGGACTACTGGGCTATGTCGCAAATTTCTCACGTTCTACCCGCAAGTTGGCAGCCATTGGCTTTCTATTAGCAAAAAGAGAGATTGCACTGCTCCGGTGCTCTAGACGCGTTCCCAGCTCTCATGCTTGGCTTCGCAGCATGGCTCACTGCAATGTCAATTGTGTAGAATACTCCACACAGATCCCGACTGCATCCTGACCGGTTGATATATAGGGCCCATATCGTACATATATTGCAAAACTTACTCAGGAAAAACAGTCTCAGTCAATGTGCTCCATTGTTCCGGAAGGGGTGGGCTAGACGCACATACACGTCTGCGCCGTGGACATTCACACCACTACTCATGCATCTCACACATTAGAATTGAATGACAGACTTCAACGATTGTAGAAACCACTGATTGAATTGGAATTTAGAAGGAGGATCTGGATTACGGTGGTATTCTTTTAGACAGCTTAATTTTCTTACATAAGTGCTCACTGCGAACAGGCTTGACTCAAGATGTAATGTTGCTTGTCCTTGACCAATGAACGAAATAGTCTTATGGTATTTGGTGTGCTGGTTGAACTGCTCTCTCTCTCTCTCTCACAAGCTTGCACTTATGTTTTGTTCTTTTATTATTTGTCTCTTTGAATTACATTAGCATAATATTGGTTTGTTTTAAAAATACAAAATCGAAATGTATCATATATGATGTCAGAGATCCATCTGCACGACTGTTTACTTTACATATAGTGCTCCGAATGTTTCCCAACATACACCTGTCTGATTCTTTTATATGAGTGGATCGATTATCTGTTCCATAAAAAAGATTTTTAAAAAAACATATAAAATGTTACAGCAGTTTCCTTGAATACATTGTATTAGATATTAAAAGGCATTTCAGATCATCTGAGTAAATTGGTTGTTGCTGAACTAAACACACATTATAGAACGATACATTGAAATGCCTCAGTTTTAAATAGACTGTCACCGTGCTTACATTTCAACACTAAAAAAAAGCTTTCCAACAGCTGTGTGTTAACTGTCGCTGAAAAGCAGCTGTCATTTTGACTGTAGGCCACGGAGAGAAAGGGATGCTGACTCAACTAAATCTTAAGTCAGTGCAAACACGGTGTAAAACCCAGCATTTTCAGACTGCTGTTTTAAAAGTTAGAAATACAGTTTCATTATTTTGGTTAATAGAGAACAAATTGACAGTAGGGATTTCCTTTCTTAATGCCATTTTACATAAGCACATTTGTGGTTCTGATGTTAAATAATGACAGTCCTCTAAAAAGTGGCGCAACATTTTTCATGTTTCAAGTTAGGCTTCTGTGCTTAGGCTTATGAATGAATGCGTCTAAATATGATAGGCAAGGAATGAAGCTCACTTTTTATATGTGGAATTACCAAAATGATTGGTTTTATTAAAAAAAAAAAATATATATATATATATATATATATATATATATATATATATATATATATATAAGAAATACAGAGTTCCACAATTGCCAAAGCTTTTAGGCCGCACTCTCCACCGGCAATATCAGGCAACAGCGCAGACTGCAACTCCCTGGTTAAATAACATGCCTTACGCGTTTCAAACAGAAGTTGTTCTTGATCACAGGCAGAGCGACATCAAGATAAGAGGCAAAAACTGCTGCTTTACAAATCCCTTTATTGCCTTCAGGTGTGGCCTCGTGATCTCACAGGGATATCTCACAGAAATGCATTATGGGAACAGCAGTTTTGCATAGTCCTCGTAGTTCATAATAAATCACAAAGTGTCCACTCTAAATATATTTCAAATTAAGCCATTAGTGGGCTCCACAGGGAAAGCAGAAAACGCTGTTCAAATATTTAGCCAGCCTGATGGACTGAAGGTGGCTCACGGCATCCGGAGCCTCAAGACTGCATAAACTTACTGCAGCGGTGCAATCCTCACGGCATGGCTGCCGCGTCAAACACAGAGTTCCACAATTGCCAAAGCTTTTAGGCCGCACTCTCCACCGGCAATATCAGGCAACAGCGCAGACTGCAACTCCCTGGTTAAATAACATGCCTTACGCGTTTCAAACAGAAGTTGTTCTTGATCACAGGCAGAGCGACATCAAGATAAGAGGCAAAAACTGCTGCTTTACAAATCCCTTTATTGCCTTCAGGTGTGGCCTCGTGATCTCACAGGGATATCTCACAGAAATGCATTATGGGAACAGCAGTTTTGCATAGTCCTCGTAGTTCATAATAAATCACAAAGTGTCCACTCTAAATATATTTCAAATTAAGCAGCAGTTTTTGCCTCTTATCTTGATGTCGCTCTGCCTGTGATCAAGAACAACTTCTGTTTGAAACGCGTAAGGCATGTTATTTAACCAGGGAGTTGCAGTCTGCGCTGTTGCCTGATATTGCCGGTGGAGAGTGCGGCCTAAAAGCTTTGGCAATTGTGGAACTCTGTGTTTGACGCGGCAGCCATGCCGTGAGGATTGCACCGCTGCAGTAAGTTTATGCAGTCTTGAGGCTCCGGATGCCGTGAGCCACCTTCAGTCCATCAGGCTGGCTAAATATTTGAACAGCGTTTTCTGCTTTCCCTGTGGAGCCCACTAATGGCTTAATTTGAAATATATTTAGAGTGGACACTTTGTGATTTATTATGAACTACGAGGACTATGCAAAACTGCTGTTCCCATAATGCATTTCTGTGAGATATCCCTGTGAGATCACGAGGCCACACCTGAAGGCAATAAAGGGATTTGTAAAGCAGCAGTTTTTGCCTCTTATCTTGATGTCGCTCTGCCTGTGATCAAGAACAACTTCTGTTTGAAACGCGTAAGGCATGTTATTTAACCAGGGAGTTGCAGTCTGCGCTGTTGCCTGATATTGCCGGTGGAGAGTGCGGCCTAAAAGCTTTGGCAATTGTGGAACTCTGTGTTTGACGCGGCAGCCATGCCGTGAGGATTGCACCGCTGCAGTAAGTTTATGCAGTCTTGAGGCTCCGGATGCCGTGAGCCACCTTCAGTCCATCAGGCTGGCTAAATATTTGAACAGCGTTTTCTGCTTTCCCTGTGGAGCCCACTAATGGCTTAATTTGAAATATATTTAGAGTGGACACTTTGTGATTTATTATGAACTACGAGGACTATGCAAAACTGCTGTTCCCATAATGCATTTCTGTGAGATATCCCTGTGAGATCACGAAGCCACACCTGAAGGCAATAAAGGGATTTGTAAAGCAGCAGTTTTTGCCTCTTATCTTGATGTCGCTCTGCCTGTGATCAAGAACAACTTCTGTTTGAAACGCGTAAGGCATGTTATTTAACCAGGGAGTTGCAGTCTGCGCTGTTGCCTGATATTGCCGGTGGAGAGTGCGGCCTAAAAGCTTTGGCAATTGTGGAACTCTGTGTTTGACGCGGCAGCCATGCCGTGAGGATTGCACCGCTGCAGTAAGTTTATGCAGTCTTGAGGCTCCGGATGCCGTGAGCCACCTTCAGTCCATCAGGCTGGCTAAATATTTGAACAGCGTTTTCTGCTTTCCCTGTGGAGCCCACTAATGGCTTAATTTGAAATATATTTAGAGTGGACACTTTGTGATTTATTATGAACTACGAGGACTATGCAAAACTGCTGTTCCCATAATGCATTTCTGTGAGATATCCCTGTGAGATCACGAGGCCACACCTGAAGGCAATAAAGGGATTTGTAAAGCAACAGTTTTTGCCTCTTATCTTGATGTCGCTCTGCCTGTGATCAAGAACAACTTCTGTTTGAAACGCGTAAGGCATGTTATTTAACCAGGGAGTTGCAGTCTGCGCTGTTGCCTGATATTGCCGGTGGAGAGTGCGGCCTAAAAGCTTTGGCAATTGTGGAACTCTGTGTTTGACGCGGCAGCCATGCCGTGAGGATTGCACCGCTGCAGTAAGTTTATGCAGTCTTGAGGCTCCGGATGCCGTGAGCCACCTTCAGTCCATCAGGCTGGCTAAATATTTGAACAGCGTTTTCTGCTTTCCCTGTGGAGCCCACTAATGGCTTAATTTGAAATATATTTAGAGTGGACACTTTGTGATTTATTATGAACTACGAGGACTATGCAAAACTGCTGTTCCCATAATGCATTTCTGTGAGATATCCCTGTGAGATCACGAGGCCACACCTGAAGGCAATAAAGGGATTTGTAAAGCAGCAGTTTTTGCCTCTTATCTTGATGTCGCTCTGCCTGTGATCAAGAACAACTTCTGTTTGAAACGCGTAAGGCATGTTATTTAACCAGGGAGTTGCAGTCTGCGCTGTTGCCTGATATTGCCGGTGGAGAGTGCGGCCTAAAAGCTTTGGCAATTGTGGAACTCTGTGTTTGACGCGGCAGCCATGCCGTGAGGATTGCACCGCTGCAGTAAGTTTATGCAGTCTTGAGGCTCCGGATGCCGTGAGCCACCTTCAGTCCATCAGGCTGGCTAAATATTTGAACAGCGTTTTCTGCTTTCCCTGTGGAGCCCACTAATGGCTTAATTTGAAATATATTTAGAGTGGACACTTTGTGATTTATTATGAACTACGAGGACTATGCAAAACTGCTGTTCCCATAATGCATTTCTGTGAGATATCCCTGTGAGATCACGAGGCCACACCTGAAGGCAATAAAGGGATTTGTAAAGCAGCAGTTTTTGCCTCTTATCTTGATGTCGCTCTGCCTGTGATCAAGAACAACTTCTGTTTGAAACGCGTAAGGCATGTTATTTAACCAGGGAGTTGCAGTCTGCGCTGTTGCCTGATATTGCCGGTGGAGAGTGCGGCCTAAAAGCTTTGGCAATTGTGGAACTCTGTGTTTGACGCGGCAGCCATGCCGTGAGGATTGCACCGCTGCAGTAAGTTTATGCAGTCTTGAGGCTCCGGATGCCGTGAGCCACCTTCAGTCCATCAGGCTGGCTAAATATTTGAACAGCGTTTTCTGCTTTCCCTGTGGAGCCCACTAATGGCTTAATTTGAAATATATTTAGAGTGGACACTTTGTGATTTATTATGAACTACGAGGACTATGCAAAACTGCTGTTCCCATAATGCATTTCTGTGAGATATCCCTGTGAGATCACGAGGCCACACCTGAAGGCAATAAAGGGATTTGTAAAGCAGCAGTTTTTGCCTCTTATCTTGATGTCGCTCTGCCTGTGATCAAGAACAACTTCTGTTTGAAACGCGTAAGGCATGTTATTTAACCAGGGAGTTGCAGTCTGCGCTGTTGCCTGATATTGCCGGTGGAGAGTGCGGCCTAAAAGCTTTGGCAATTGTGGAACTCTGTGTTTGACGCGGCAGCCATGCCGTGAGGATTGCACCGCTGCAGTAAGTTTATGCAGTCTTGAGGCTCCGGATGCCGTGAGCCACCTTCAGTCCATCAGGCTGGCTAAATATTTGAACAGCGTTTTCTGCTTTCCCTGTGGAGCCCACTAATGGCTTAATTTGAAATATATTTAGAGTGGACACTTTGTGATTTATTATGAACTACGAGGACTATGCAAAACTGCTGTTCCCATAATGCATTTCTGTGAGATATCCCTGTGAGATCACGAGGCCACACCTGAAGGCAATAAAGGGATTTGTAAAGCAGCAGTTTTTGCCTCTTATCTTGATGTCGCTCTGCCTGTGATCAAGAACAACTTCTGTTTGAAACGCGTAAGGCATGTTATTTAACCAGGGAGTTGCAGTCTGCGCTGTTGCCTGATATTGCCGGTGGAGAGTGCGGCCTAAAAGCTTTGGCAATTGTGGAACTCTATATATAAGAAATAAGAGATTTCTAAAAAAGATGTGCATTAAATTCATTGTTTAATCTTTATAAAGCTTAATAATCATACTGTGACCTCCTAGCATTGAAATTAAGTAGTGTTGTACCGCATAATGAGGAAACTTTCATGTGAAATGTCACTGCGCAGGCGTAAAAAACTCATTTTTATAAGGGTATACATTATATATTTCTGATGCCCCATCTCTGGAATGTGTAGAGAACATGAGAACATTCTGGGGATGACTATTATGCAAAAACATTGTAGAATATTCATTTGTAAGTGCCCCAAATATCAAAGTCGAAATTGGGAAAAATACATTATTTGAAAATAATTTTGCCACTCAGAGCAGCTTTTAAACTGCCTTAGGCTTCAGTAAATGCAAACATTTAAGTAGAACACAAACAGCTGACCTCTATACTGTTAGAAAAGTATACTGCACACTGCTTACAATTGAAAATATGTATCAAAAACAGCAGAAGTTATTCTCCTACTTCTAAACTGGCAAACGGGGGAATAGGTCTGCTTTCCGGCTCTCTGTCTCCAGGGTGACTTTGAATTAGGAGAACCGCATGGAAACCCTTGCACACAAAATGGGACAGCTGCTAATGGGTTAAAGGTCGAGTTCTATATTTAGAAGCCTAGCAGGGCTCCCAGAGCAAGGTTTGCTTTGACATTTTGACCTCTGAACATTTTTGAAAGATGGCAGGGGAGAAAAGGAGAAGTTTTTCTTACTTGTTTTGGCAAAAACAAGCACTTTATGCACTCATATGATCTAAAGGCAATATAGTGGTATATGTGAACTTTGATTAACAGATAGCGTTGATATATATACACACTGATGCTTGTAGTTTGGCAATTACTGTACAAAAGCTGAGGCAATGAAATTTAGTTTGAATTCATGTGCCCTCATGTTATAATTAGTATATTTGCCAAAGGGATTGGTGGCTGGTTATTCATGTTCTTTAGCTCGCTCATAGGTGCTATTTACCTCCTATAACTTTGTTTATGTCCAGTTGCCACAAATAGGGGTTGATAGTGTTGACAGAAGTGAAACCTGTTTCAGGTTTTCTACTGTCAAAATGGGGGAAGGAGGCTGGCTCCTTTACAAATTAAGGGTAGGCAATATTATGTGTTCTCTCTTTTGTTTCTCAATTTTTTTTTTTAGCCTGTCTAAGCTGTCTGTGAAATAGCAATGAGACATTTAATTGGCTATTCAGTAATACTGTTTTAAACATTGTTAGCATCAATAAAATGAATAAGTATATAGGTTATGTTACTGCCCATCCTGTTTGATGAAATTATGAAAGGATGAGTAGTCTGGATTGCTGTTCCCTTATTTGATCTTGAAGAAGAACTAGATGTGGGTAGTTTTTGTTCTAAACTTCTTAGGTGATAACACCATTATTGTATGTTATTCTCATGCTACATAGTTTTGCAAGGGCATTGCTAGTTTTTATTAGCTAGTCTGTTTAAATAAACTGACAGTCCTTATTGGAGCTGATGTTGCATAGTTTGGATCATGAAAAGTAGAACGCAGGGAAGATGGCCATGTGATCCTTAGCAAATATTTTTGAAGAAAATATTGCTTTATAGGAGTTTGTCATAACAGAAAATGTAATCCCTGCTAAATTAGCAGTTTTAGATTTTCCTGTTGCTCCTATAACATGAGAGCAGGGTCCTAAGCGTACAATGTAGGTGCTTTTATTAAGAAGAATCATTTTAGAAGTGTCTGCAGTCCTGTACAAGTAGCTTAAAATCTATGAGTAAAAGTGTAGAACATTTCCTTTTTTCTTGAGGGTTTTCAGATTAGTACACAGGAATACACCAATGTAAGGATTTAGGGTATGTCTGTGTTGTTTGTCTCTTTTCCTCAGAATTTAGTAAATGAACAGAGACTTCTTTGGCTGCTTGGGATTGGGTGATGTATTACTCTTGTCAGTTCACCAAAGAGTTCCTTTTATACTAGTCAATAGGTCCAGGCTGTTGTTTTTTTAACTATCACATAGATGGAAGTGGTTCTTGGGTGCCTTGCTAATATATGGGGGCGTCCCAAGACTAGGAAGTATTCTGAGATTATCCTCTCTGTTGATAGATTGTTTCTGTGCCTTGTCTAAAGACCTTTTGTTCTGTCCACCAATAGATATTTGCTGCCTTACAACCATTGCCAGAGTGGCCCGGACATCAGATTCAGCCTGGGGAGTCAGCACCAGTCCAACTTAAAGCCAAGGTAAAGGTAACCAGCACAGGCGCTGCTGGCAACTAGGACCTCAGTGAAGGCGGATGCCCTGGAATGAATTGTGTACCCCTGCCACTGTCTTGGGCGAAAGACGGGGTCACAAACCAGAAAAGAGAGATCGTGGATCAAGTTTTTGATGCCCAGCTGAGAGTCACAGACTGACCAGAACAGCAAGGAGGCTTTGCTTGAGGTGACCCCTTTTGAAACAAGGGTTGCTTCAGAGATCCCAGCATCAGGCCTCTGAATCCTGGTCCCAAAGTGAATGCAAGTTTGCTCCTTTGTTTGTTGGTCAAGAGATACCGGGGCACACTGGATACAATGTGTGGCCCCAACGAATGAGCAGTGTGCCAGCAGAGCAATACAGGAGTTAGGGAAGGACTTGAGTTTAGGGTACAGGTGCTGTGTCTCTGGTGCCTGTTAGATTGAAATGAAGAAAACTGGTGCACTTGTAGTGTAGTTCCTATATTCTCAATAGGCTCTGCGCATTGGAATGACATAAACAGCAGTTTAGACGTAGGACTGAGGTCATCTAGGTCTCTACTGACTATGTTAGACTTAATTAGTTTTGCCAGCTAGCGCAGAGGTCAATAGAAACTTTCTCGAGTGAACAGGAAGTGCGTACAGTAAAATGAGTATTATGAAATAATACTGTAAAAGCATTGATATGGTTTCTTAGCCATATGATACTTTAAAACGGATAAAATATATACATACATAAAAACACTGACTAACGTACTCAACTGGTGTTCTAAGATACGCCTACCCCGGTGTACCTGACCTAAGCCTAATACGTGGGAAGGAGTAAGTAAGTTGCAGTTTAAGTTAAGTTGGTTTTTTGCCAAGAATCTGAATCAAGAATTCTCTTAAGGGTTTAGTCAGCTCCGTACCTTGGTAATAGAATGTAGGAAGTCTTGTATCTCTCTCTCAGGACTCGATCTCCCAGCAACCCGCAAGGGTGACTGGAAACACCGGAGCTGGATTTCTCGGCTTGAGAAAAGACAGCGTCTCTCAGTGCGTCAAAATGGAGGGTCGGCTTCCTTCGGCTCTCGCATCAGCTGGGCGTCGGGCAAGTAGATAGCCGCTCTGCTCCAAACCACCGTGTGTTTGCTTAAGGCAACTGTTGGTATATTTATACCTGAAAGGTGCCAGGTTTGACGTAAGGTTGGACATAAGACGTCACTAAGTACTAACAGTTCTTTCTGGACTCCAGGAGTTCTTGTGCAAATCAAAACAAAAGCAGGGGGATTTCCCGGGCTGCTGGAGGCTTGGTTTGTTTAAAGAACGCGTTGTACTTTCTAGGAGTCTATGGGAGTAGCCTTGCCGTATTTGGACTGCATGGGCTATGACTAGATATGGACATGATTCCTATGCCTTCATAAGGATATGTTTTGTTATAACCACATAAGGGCATGAATCGGTGTTATCTTGATTAGGGTCCTAGATAGATTCACAACAGACTGCCTGAGACACTGGACAGGATCGCTGAGAGCATTTGCTCGGGGGGGGGGGGGGGTGATTGCCCTATCCTGAAAGAAGAAACTTTTTCCTTGGAACTGGGCCATGATTCTTGAGTTGCGGGTTGTGCAGCTCCACCATGGAAACAAGAGCCTGCCTGTGAGGCTCAAACGGACACAGGGAGAAGACTCCCCTCTGGCTAGTTGTACAGCGGCTTCATTTTCCCCAAGAACTTCTTTTTCGTCAATAATGTACCCCTTCAGTCGTCCCATTTTTAAGGAGAAGCAGCCCTTCACAGCTCTTTGTCCTATTTCCTATTGCCTTGTGTGGTCCTCCTGGTTCCTTGGAGCCAGGATTGTTTTTGTAAAAATCTCTTTAGTTGCTTTAATATTCGCATTAGTTTTGTTCATTCTGCACGAAAAAAGTTTTTCTGAGCAACTGAAAAATCTTACTTTGCCCTCCTCCTAAAAAAATTGATTGATGTTCTAGCCCTTATAAAAGAGAAACTGGAAAGGTCTATTGAAAATGGTTTTTATTGGATATGTGCTGTTGACTATTCTGAAATTGAAATGGATGGTCACAAATGCATAGGAGCCCAGAAAATGTTTTTAGTAGACGGTTCTAGGATTTGCTAAGGACTAGAGAACTGATAATTCTGTTTGTGATAACGGTCATTACTCTCTCCTGCTATCTGTATGTTAATTATGACCCAATGCTTTGTTCCCTTTGTATTCCTGCCTATACCTCATATATACCCGCTTAATAAAATGTTTAGAATGGAAAATGCCGACCTAGCAATGAATTAAGATATTGATACATTTATTAAAATGAATGTGCAAATATTTTCTATGTTCCTACTGGATCATAGGAATATCTTTAGCTCATGCTAAAAGGACTATCTGTTAAAGATTGCAGAGATTTGTTGCATGAGCTGGAAGCCATTTTTGTACTTGGCAGCCAATTTAGGTAGCAATGTGCTTGCCACGTGCCGTTTCCCTTGCACATGCTCAAGAGGCCTCACTAGTAGAATGCACCTGCTCCTAGTACAGACTGTCAGGCTATTCTTGCTGATGTAAGGAGAAGTAACTCTCCTCCCACTTTTTTGAGCAAGCAAATCTTGTATTCCCACATTAGTCGTTTTGCATGCTTACATGTGCCAGGACCTCCCCTTGGTTTTATGCTGACTAATGTAACCTAAGCATATATCAGGTCCCTGTTTTCTGTACTCCTTAGAATGCCTCATACAGTTCCTGAGGGTACTGTGAGACGTAGTCTCCCTCATCTGAGGTTAATAAATGCATTCTTTTATATTACAGCTTCTGGGCCAATCTCTTCTTGGTTGGTTTAAAAGAACCAGGTTTATCAGTGAGACCCCTGAAAATGTTTCTATGTTCTACAATTGGCCTCACCCAACTCCTGTCTCCACTCCGGTGCCTCCAACTGGTCTGCAAGAGGATCCACAGACCCCTCCTAGTCCTCCTCACCCTTTCCTGTGAGCCACCAGGAAACATCAGGGTAGAACAGGGGTACAAAAGTACCTGTCCCGACATCGGTCCGGCTCCATGTCCTCATCAAGGGGGAGGCCAGGGGGTGACGCCGGCTGGGGACACAAGCGCCGTTGGAGGCGGCGGAGTGTCGTCACTGGATTTGGCGCCGGAGAAGGTGTCACGAGGTCAAACGGCGCGGATTCAGGCCTTGATCCTTAGGGGCCCTGCGGCACCGAAGCCGTCAACACCGATGGCCTAGAGCCCCCAACTGAGTCCACATGGCCCAAAGGCACGCCAGCGAGGTCGGGCTGCCCGAAGATGGAGTGCAAGGCTTAGTAAAAGCTTTGAAGCTGGGCAGGGGTCGCTCCGGGTCCCGGAAAGGGAGGGAAGGCCGGAGTTGACCCAATAGGTTCCGCGGGTGGAGCCAGGCGACTACCGTCGGCCAAAAGACGGGGAGAACGCGAAGAGCAACAATGCTTCTTCACCGTCTTGTGCTTCGACTTTACCGAAGACGACGACTTTGATGACGAATGGTGGTGGTGGCTCCGCGACCAGTCTGGCGAACTCCCTCTAGACCTGGACCTCAAACGACGCGGAGCGGACTACCGGGCCTCAAGAAGCTTTCGGGACCGCTCCTGCAAAGACTTCGGGTTAATGGCCCAGCACTCGGAGCACGACTTCGGGTCATGGTTGCGCTCCAGGCACCAAAGACACACGAGGTGCAGGTCCGTAACCGACATCAATTTGTGACAGGCGTCACAAGCCTTGAAGCCAGTCCGACGGGACATCCCTCCATGCACCAAGAGTCGATCCACTCAAAAAAGGTGTCTACAAAAGTCGCAAAAAGTGGAGTCAAAACGTGACTCGAGGCACCGCTCTCTCCGGATTATCTGCTGGCTGGCGCGGAAAAAGAAAGAACTGACATCAGTGCACGAGGGCCGCGTCTAACTAGATACTGCGACATCATTCCGGCAACCACGACGCCAACGACAAACGCAGAGTCGACAGACACCACCTATCGACACGCAGAGGAACTGCTGAGGAACAAACTCTCCGGATCCACTCTGACGCCTGGGGAAATTTTAAACTGAGGAATCCATAACCAACTGTCTCTTTCAGATTCAGGCTTTACTGGAAACTGTCTTGGTAAGAGGACGTATGCGTGTCCAGTCAGTGTCTACCAGAAGAGCTCTCAGATCGGCCTCCCAGTTTGTCTGAGCCCATAGCAGGCATCCTTCAGCACCATGCAGGAATTTCAATTTGAGAGTTCCATAAACTTCCTGAATACTACACAAGTTGTGTAAGTACCATATCCCCCTGTTTTGTCCTGACGAAAGCTCCGTAGACCCGGCTGGGCCCAGGTGAGCTGAAACATGTCGACTACTTTTGAGAAAGATATTATAATCTGGTAACTCGATTATAAAATATACCCACAAGTTTTTAACTACCAGTGCCTACCTCTTTATAATAAATTTTGGTTTGGTGAGACACTGACTTTTAATATCCCTCGTGACTGCTCCAGTTACATTTGTTCAGCTGCTGTCCTAAAATCCCTGGACACTTCTACTCTTGCCGGAGGTTGCCTCGGGTGAGGCAGGCATACAGCACGTCTTTTTTGACAACCCGATGACTATGCCATAACGCAACAGAAGGGGCGGACAAAAAGATACACCGCAACGTAACATTCTAAGCGTTTATGAGGGTTGTCAATAATAACCAATGGTTATAGTAGATACCAGTGTCCTTTCCTATTTGATTACTTCAATCCTTCAGCACCAGCCACCATTGCTTTGTATATTAGGGACACCAGGTGCAGCCCAGACCTGCAGGTCAACCAGGTTACAGCGCTATAGGCTAAGTATTCCAGGTCTCTCTGGCTAATTCGGGCAGGCAAGCATAATGTAGAAAGTGCCCTGGACCCAGTGTGAACTTCACCTGTGCATCTTCAAAAGTAATAAAATGCTCACTGGGGTACAGGTCCCCCAGTTTCTCACAACCACCCTCCTTTCAGGTGTGAAAGGACATGTTTTCCGCCATATGCCAAACCGGCAATAGGATCCATACCGGTAACTCTCTATGAAAGGAAGCCCTCCAAAGAACAACTGTCATGAGTTTCTGCCATATAGGAGTGATCTGTCTGACCATGAATGGCAAGTCGGGTGGCACAACAAAACCCACCATCAACAGTGCCGGGAGCTCCGCAATATCTACCACCTACGCCAGCATAAGCTTCTCTCAGCTGTCCCCACCCTCCAGATAGTGGGCTGCATGTTGCATTTGTGCAGCATAATAATACAATCCTAGCGTGGTACCACAAGCCCGTCCTCCTTGTATCGACATGTTACTCGCCCAGTTAAGTAGTATAAGTATGGAGTACAATTTCCTGAACACCCTGGAGGGCCTTGAACAAACGAAATTCTGTATGATATACAGGCAACGCAGCAGAAGGACCACTTTGAGGATCACTACTCTGCCCACGGAGGTAGGATTGAGATCGCACTTACACCGGGCTAAATGTCCCTCCTGCTGCAATTGGCTAAGGCATGACTTCTGAATGAGGCTCTGTTGTTTGCAAAACAGTTTCTGGGAGCTGTAGAGGCATCATAAAGCCCTCCCACCACAGAGAGAGCCCTTCATCAGACGCTGCAGTAGGCAGGGGGATCCCCTTTGGGGATATTCTATCTTTGATAATATATCCCCACCGTACATTATAAGTATATTGCTCGTCACAGAGTTCTCCAACCATATAGAGCAATGAAGCCCAAGGCAGACGAGTCCTCTATAATGTCAAGGACCCAGTGCTTAGTTTGTAAAAAGAAAATAAGAGCTGGGTCCTCATTATGGGGCCACTGCAGCTTGGACCACACATTGCCCCTGCATCACTGCCAATTACGGTACCGACCTACTTGCTAACCATTACACTCTACACGTGACTATTCCAGGCCCCCATAGCCAAAATGAATGGCTCAGTGGTAGGTTTAATCATTTTAATATACATGGAATTAATGAACAACTGTTGTTGTGTTTGTCTCTAAATTATTCAAACAGAGGCACCATGTGGCAGACTGTCATTAGTGTCAGTGCTAACAATTAAGTGCCTGTGCCAAGCTCTGGAAATCACTGGCTCAAATAAAGCACAGCAAGGACCTCTGAGATGCAATATCCTTCTTTGGCAGAGGTTACTTTATTGCTTATAATACAAGATCACACCATTACCCGTCCCACAAACTATTTAAATCACTGGTGTGTTGTATTTTTATTTAAAGGAGATAGCATGGTTGCAGACATAAAGAATAAAAGCTGAATCTGGAGTGCGTAATAAAGCACACCAAAACTAATTTGCTAACTTGTTGAAAAAATATAGCAGAATCAATCTAATGCAAGTCAAATAAAAAATGTAAAAGATTCGATCTTCAAATAGAAAATGTCGCCGTACTTAAAATAAAAGATTGTGTCATACTAATCTCATTTCTGCTGATCACTGTTTATTTTAGAAAAACACACAAGACTGAAAAGGCAGTACTCAGAGTTGTTGACATACTTTTCAACTTGGCCACAGACTCTAGCAGCAACCAAGTTGCTCAATACCGTATTGGAACTTTTCGGTGACTTGCAATATCTTTATAATGTATGATGGGGGATAACTAGAGATTTCACAACTAGAATGTAGTAAGAAAAACAGAAAAATGCATTTATACAGGGATTGCAAGCTCCCATATGTTCCATGTACTGTATTGTAGCATTTGTAATAGTGCTTACCAACCCATACGTATAAACTCACCCGCATTTGGTGGGTGTCACTCTCTTATTACTGCTGTTCACCTCCCTGACTAACTAAATACCCTAATTGGCGTTAATGATTTAACCAGCTTTTAAAACCCACTGAACTGTCCAAAAAGTGTTTATTCTGCATGTACCATAATGGGGTCACAATGTTAAACCTCTGACTTTATCTTTATGTGCCAAGAGGTTGACCGGTAAGCCATCATTGTGTGGGACGCTGATGTGCTTACCCACACAGATATCACCCTGCACTATGTTGGATACTATGTCCAACATTTAATCTGGGCAATTGCATGTAATATATTTTAGGTGCAACTGTAAGACATACATCTACTTTAGTTATGTGTTGGAGTTATGTTATTCATTTTACATCTATCTTTAGGTTCATTTTCATATTATCAATTCACAAATGTCATTTTCTAGTGTTGTCATTCATGCCACTTCCTGTTAGGTCATCACATGTGCTAGTTAGTACTTCAGAGCTCTGTTAATTTACAATGGGATCAAATAAGGGTGCAAATAAATAATGTCAATGATATATGCAAACAGAAATAGTAATAGAGTAAAAAGCCAAACTTTGTGGCAATTCTTGCATGTGCTTTTGTGAAACGCAAGACGTATTGTATGAAGTGTCAACAAGTTTACTACAGGGCCATAGCATGGAGTAGTGTCCGTCGTCTTATTCGTAATATTAAGTTCACTTTATTTTAAATGGTGAGACATACCTCATAAAAGATACTGCTTATTGGGGCTGCGAGTTTTCTAGATTACCTCTCGCAACTATGCCTCTTCCTTATCATGTCTAATTTTCTGCATTGACTGCTATTTTGTCTGTGCTGTTTTTGTGTATCTAAATGATCTCATGTTTTTTTTAAATTCAGTAACTTTTATGCTGTATTTGTAAAGAACAAAAGTGCATGGTAAAGAAGGTATGAAGAGGTTAATGCAACAGTCCATAAATGAGGAGAGATATTAATTAACTAGTTAATTATTAACTAATGACGTGACAATAAGTGAGGGGTGGCTTTGGAGATGTGGGTATTGTATAAGTTCATGTGCCTTGGTTTGGAGATCCTGGAAACAAGCTAGCACTCCCAATCTAATTGTAAGACTCCTGAGTTTTTAAACAAAAAATGATGGAAGTTTACCTTTGTCACTTAAAACGTGACGCACTCCAATGCAGAGGAGAAAGACTGCCATGCTGACACGAGACGCTAAGGTCCCGGCACGCAGTTATCTGACATCCCTTGCGGGGTGTCCATCTCAAGACCAAGACAGGTTCTTCGCTCTCCCACATCAGGCAATTGGGTTGGTTCTATCCTAAGGGGATTCTTGCAGAGTAGTGAGGGCAGAGTAGTGAGGGCAGAGTAGTGAGGGCAGAGTAGTGAGGGCAGAGTAGGGAGTGCAGAGTAGGGAGTGCAGAGTAGGGAGTGCAGAGTAGGGAGCGCAGAGTAGGGAGCGCAGAGTAGGGAGTGCAGAGTAGTAGAGTAGTGAGTAGAGTAGTGAGTAGAGTATTGAGTAGAGTAGGTAGTAGAGTAGTGAGTAGAGAGTAGAGTAGTGAGTAGTGAGTAGTGAGTAGAGTAGTGAGGTGAGTAGAGTAGTGAGTAAAGTAGTGAGTGCAGAGTAGTGAGTAGTGAGTAGAGTAGTGAGTAGTGAGTAGAGTAGTGAGTAGTGAGTAGAGTAGTGAGTAGTGAGTAGAGTAGTGAGTAGTGAGTAGAGTAGTGAGTAGAGTAGTGAGTAGAGTAGTGAGTAAAGTAGTGAGTGCAGAGTAGTGAGTAGTGAGTAGAGTAGTGAGTAGAGTAGTGAGTAGTGAGTGCAGAGTAGTGAGTAGAGTAGTGAGTAGTGAGTGGAGTAGTGAGTAAAGTAGTGAATGCAGAGTAGTGAGTAGAGTAGTGAGTCGTGAGTAGAGTAGTGAGTAGAGTAGAGAGTAGTGAGTAGTGAGTAGAGTAGTGAGTGCAGAGTAGTGAGTAGTGAGTAGAGTAGTGAGTAGAGTAGTGAGTAGAGTAGTGAGTAGAGTAGTGAGTAGTGAGTAGAGTAGTGAGTAGTGAGTGCAGAGTAGTGAGTAGAGTATTCAGTAGTGAGTAGAGTAGTGAGGTGAGTAGAGTAGTGAGGTGAGTAGAGTAGAGTAGAGTAGTGAGTAAAGTAGTGAGTGCAGAGTAGTGAGTAGAGAAGTGAGTAGAGTAGTGAGTAGTGAGTAGAGTAGTGAGTAGTGAGTAGAGTAGTGAGTAGAGTAGTGAGTAGAAAGTAGTGAGTAGAGTAGTGAGTAGAGTAGTGAGTAGTGAGTAGAGTAGTGAGTAGTGAGTGCAGAGTAGTGAGTAGAGTAGTCAGTAGTGAGTAGAGTAGTGAGGTGAGTGGAGTAGTGAGTAAAGTAGTGAGTGCAGAGTAGTGAGTAGAGAAGTGAGTAGTGAGTAGAGTAGTGAGTAGTGAGTAGAGTAGTGAGTAGTGAGTAGAGTAGTGAGAAGTGAGTAGAGTAGTGAGTAGAAAGTAGTGAGTAGAGTAGTGAGTAGAGAAGTGAGTAGTGAGTAGTGAGTAGAGAAGTGAGTAGAGTAGTGAGTAGTGAGTGCAGAGTAGTGAGTGCAGAGTAGTGAGTGCAGAGTAGTGAGTGCAGAGTAGTGAGTGCAGAGTAGTGAGTAGAGTAGTGAGTAGTGAGTAGAGTAGTGAGTGCAGAGTAGTGAGTAGAGTAGTGAGTAGAGTAGTGAGTAGAGTAGTGAGTAGAGTAGAGTAGTGAGTAGGACATCACAGGCAGCAGCTGTGCAAGCTTCTTACACTCACAAGGAGACCACAGGCAGCTGAGGTGCAATCTTCTCCCACTCACAAGAACGACATCACAGGCAGCAGCAGTGCAAGCTTCTTACACTCACAAGGAGACCACAGGCAGCAGAGGTGCAAGCTTCTCACACTCACAAGAAGGACATCACAGGCAGTAACGGTGCAATATTCTCACACTCACAAGGAGATCACTGGCAGTACACACCACATGAACACACTCCATAACACATAGCAACAATACATTGGCATTTACAATGCCATTAGCTCAAACTCAAATAAATCCGAGCCCGATTGCATTTCTAATGCTTGTTTTTTTTTTAGAGTAGAAGAAGCTCTTGCTTTTGCAAGCAAGTCCCTACAGTTTTGCAGTAAATCTAGCTCCTTGAATTCTCAGAGCTCAGAAGCCAGGCATGAAGCTGCAGAGGGGCTGGATGCGGGGGGAGAATCTGGCCCATGTTCATTGTCAAAAGGGTTGGAGACACTGGGAGGCGAAATGGGTTGCATTCTGAGTGTAGGAGAAGCTCTGTGAACCAGTGCTGACGAGGCCATTGTGGGGCAATGAGAATCATTCGGCACGATTCCAGCTTGAGTTTTTTTAGAAGCCTCTGGAGCAACGGAAGGTGGGGGTGGGAGCGTAAGCGAAAATCCCCGTCCATCTCATCAGGAAGGCGTTTCCCCAAGAGCACTTCACTGGATCCCAACTGGTATAGAATGGGGATTTCCGATTTGTCTTGGAGGCAAAGTGATCCACGTTGGGTCTGCCCCACATCTGAAAAATGTGTTCCACAACTGACTGGTCCATTTCCCATTCGCGGCAAGAATTTGATGTTCTGCTCAAAGTGTACGCCAGAGTGTTGTTTACTCCTAGCAGATGCTCCACCTTTATAGTAATGTGATGAGAAAAGAGCTACTTCCATATGTTATGCGCTTCCTGAGATAGGATGGGAGACCGAGTCCCCCTTGCTTGTTTAGGTAATGCATGAAAGTGGTGATGTCAGTTCTTATGAGAATTGATGACCCCTGAAGTCTTGGGAGAAAAGACTGCAAAGCTAGAAAAATAGCTTGAAGCTCCAGGAAGTTGATATGCATTCTTGACAATGCTTTGGACCATTTCCTTCTTACGCAGAGATCTTGGAGGTGAGCACCCAATCCTTCGAGAGACGCATCTGTAGTGAAGATGAATTCCGGTGAGGGAGAAAGAAAGGTAAGCCCTGTCAAGACATTGCTGGAGCGCTGCCACTAAAGCAGAGCCACCCGCATAGCCGGGGTTATCCTCCCCAGGTCGTCGAACAATCCAGTTATTTGAAGCCATTGAATGGCCAGTTCTTCTGTGTAGGTCTCATTCTGAGACGGGAGTGAGGAACCAAAAGGTTTGCAGAGGACAACATTCCAAGAAAGGATTGTATCTTCCTCACAGAAGCGAACCTTCTTTTTCGTAGGTCTGTTGCTAGTGAAACCAGATGTGATGGTCTGTGGACAAGGATGCTTTGTCCTGGATAGTGTCCAAAACTGCTCCCAGAAACTGAATCCTTTGAGACGGAAGAAGAAATTACTTTTGGGAGTTGAGAGACAGCCCTAGAGATTGAAACATGCAAAGGGATTTGTGCGTTGCTTCTGAGGCCTGCAGGAAAGAAGGAGCTTTTATTAGCCAATCGTCCAGATATGGGAAAAGCAGCAGGCCCTGCAGCCTGAGATGAGCCACAACCGGAGCAAGGCATTTTGTAAAAATTATTGGAGCTGAACGCAGGACAAAAGGCAGAACCCTGAACTGAAAATGCGCACCTGCCACAGTAAAACGGAGGAACTTTCGGGCGTGGCTTCGAGAGCGGCAATGGCGGTCGCAGCTTCTTAGAGCTCCCGCTTGCCCGCGATTCATCCGTCCACTTATCCTGGTCCCCGAGCCTCCAAGACACACCCCGAGTGAGGCAATTGTGGCTGAGGGCACCGGGATTCCTCCGGTGTGGTTGGCTGTGACTCCGGCGCTTTACTCACGGCTGAGGAGCGGAGTGGGGAGGGCGGCCTGGTACGCAGCCGGGAGCCGGGACCTCAATTTTGGCGCTCCCCGCCGGGAAGCGCAGGAGTGGCGCGGCCGCCTCGCCGCTTCTCCGGTGCTGGATTGACCCGGCGGCGCAAGGGACGATTGGCGCTGTCCCATCCCGGGTGTCCGGTCGCCGCTCTACCATTTGGGAGGGGCGAGGCTTGCTCCGTTGGCGGCCGGGGCCTGGCGGGACCGGCGAGGCCGGGGACCTCGATTTTCGCGGCTCCCGCCCGGGACTGGCAGTGGGCTGTGGCCGCTTCTGGGGCTGGACGACGCCTTGCCTCTGCTGCTAACGATCCTGTTCATCACCACCCCCTTTTCTGAACGATCCATTCCCGGCGGTGCGGCAGTGGGCAGGCCCGGTGGCAGACGGTACATGGTGGATGCCCCCATCTGGACCCCCAGGTATTACTGGCAGTGGTAGCGGGACTACGGGCGCATTGAGGACACGCAGTGGCACCGCTAATCCGCTAAGTGACTCACGGGCCCTGTTGGCGTGGGGGTGGCTCCCGAAGCCTGCCGTATTTCATTTGAGCGGCGTGCCTAGAGAGGGACTTGGGTGCACACATCTGGCTGTGGGCTGCGATCGGCTGAGGGGGTCCCCATTGGGCTGGCCGGAGGACTTGGGAGACCCTATACAGCAACACCCGTGTTACCTATCGGTGGCCCACGGTCAGGGGGCAATCATGACCCGAGGAGGGGGCGGCGGCCAAACCAAACAGCCGACCATCGACAAGTTCACTGGTCCTACAGGAGGTCCGGGCCCATCGGGTGGGGGACAGCAACAACCACCACCCCCCCCGGACAATGCCGCTCTTATGGCCGCCATAACTCAGTCCAGGGACATGCTGGATGCCAAGATCGGAGCGGTGGGCGTGGACGTCACCTTGATACGCCAAGACCTACGGAATGCGGTGGCGCGGATTACCGAAGCGGAATCCAGAATTTCTGTGGTGGAGGACGATGTTGGGTCCTTGAAGAAACGACTGGCGGTGGTAGAATCGGTGCAGAAGAATCTGGCGCTAAGGGCTGAGGATGCAGAAGGACGTGCTCGTCGTAACAATCTCCGATTTGTTGGTTTTCCGGAACTCTGCGAGAAAGGAAGCATGGAACAGTTCCTTACTCAGTGGCTGCAGAGCTGGCTGCCTCCGGAGGCCCTGTCTACATGCTTCGTCATTGAACGCGCGCATCGCGCCTTGACTCAGCGGCCGCCGGAGGGTGAGCGGCCCAGGGCAGTGATCGCTAGGCTGTTAAACTATCACGACCGCGATGTGATCCTGCGGGAGGCGAGGTCCAAGGATGCATCCTGTATGAAAACCACAGGATCATGGTTTTCCCGGACTATACCAAACTCGTGCAGCAGAGGCGACAGTCCTTCATGAATGCTAAGGCGAAGCTCCGTGGTCTGGGTCTCCTGTACTCCCTGCTGTACCCTGCTCGCCTGAGAGTAATCTTCCAATCCAAGACGCTGTTTTTTGATTCTCCGGAAGAGTTGTTTCGCTGGACGGATGAAACGGTGGCGCTCAGGCCACATGCCCAGCCGGGACTGAATCCGGGGTCCTCGAGGGGCTCCTCGCCGGAACGCAGAGTTCCACCGACCAAGGCCAAGAGACACCGAAGATCTAGATCACGAAAACGGTCGGCCTCTGCATCTGGTGCACAGGGAGGCGGCGGAGCTGAGGAGTCGGACCACTCGGGGAAGTGACAGTAATATAAACAGGTACTCTGTGCTCCCTGCTTGATGGTAGGGCTCCCAGTGATGGGAGGGTAAACGGCGGTGGCCCGGCGAACTGGACGCTGTATTGATGCCTCGCTGACATCTCGAGACTGTGTTCTTTGATTTAAATGGGGTAGTGGTAGTTGGCTCGGGTACAGCTGATTAGGGGCTGTCCCTCTCCTACCCTAGTAGGAGTTGTTTTTGGGGGGGGGGGTTTGTGACAATTGGTTTACGGGAGTTGGGATCCATTGGCATGGCTGGTCTTAGGCCCTCTGTTTTGGGCTTGGGACTGTCCATGCCGCGACAGATGCTTCATAGTTCTGTGAGGTGTAGGGGGGGGGGGTTGGGAGTATGGACAGCAGGGGAGGGAACGGCGGTTGCTGTCCCCGAAGTTCTTGCATTTTGGGGTAGTGGGGTCGTTTTTGTTGATGTTGGGAGGGCCTGGGATGGGCGGGGGGGGGGAAATGCACGTGCTGCTTGTTACAGATCCGAAGACAGAGCGAGGTGTGGGGGGATGGCGCAGGAGGCTTACCTGTTGGACCTCGATTGACTATGGCTGACTTGACTCATAGACTCCCCAGAGAGTCCCTACGGATAATTACTTGGAATGTCAGGGGGATGCTGGATGCCGTTAAAAGGGGGGCTGTTTTACGTTGGGGGAAGAGGGAGGCTGCTGATGTACTCTTGCTCCAGGAAACTCACATGATGGGCTCTAAAGTACTTAGCTTGCAGAGGTTTGGATATCATCAGGTCTTTCATGCTGGTTTTGTCAGGGGCTCTAGAGGTGTTGCTATTCTGGTGCACCGCAGGGTGGCCTACGTCCATGAGAAGCAGTGGACTGATCCTCAAGGCCGCTATGTATTTATCAAGGGAAGGGTGGGTACGGAGCCAGTAGTCTTTGGAAGTGTATATGCTCCCCCCCTCTACAGTGGGCCCTGTCCGAGAAGCTGTTTACGGTGTGGGACGATATCCCGGAGTCCCTGGCTGTGATTGGGGGTGACTGGAATGAGGTGATGGATGTTAGTGTGGACCGTCAGAGGCAGCAGGGAGTGTTTGCTGGCCCTTCTCCGAGTTCCCCTACCAGGTTGCAGGCCATGGCCGAAGGACTGGGATGGGTGGATGTGTGGCGACATATGCATCCAGCAGCGCGCGAATACACGTATGTTTCTGCGGTGCATGGCTCGTTCTCGAGACTAGATTATATGTTTGTGCCTGGCGTTTGTCTGAGCAGGGTGCGCGACGCTGCGATGCTTCCGAGGGGGCTCTCGGACCATTCCCCAGCATCAATAACGATAGAACTACTTACGAAGCGGCAGCCTTTCCGGTGGAGGATGTCCTCGTGGCATCTCCAGCAGCCTACCTATGTCCAACATCTGCGTGCAGCCGTCGCGCACTACTGGCGGGAAAATCTGGTGGATGGTATGGACGTTGCAGTAGTGTGGGAAGCCATGAAACCCACTATAAGAGGGGTAGATATTGCGTGGTGTGCTGAGGCCCGCCGTAGTCGACGGGAAGCGACCACTACGGCTGCAAAACTCGTAGAGGAACTGGAACAGCGGAGCCGGGGAGGAGGGGATGAGGTGGCGATACGATTGCTTCTCCAGGCACAACGGTCATACGCCTCCCTCTTGATGGATGAGGCTAAACAGGCGTGGCTGGCCACGCGGAGCAGGATATACCAATGGGGGGATAAGTCCAGTGCCATGCTCCATAGGTTGTGTCAACGACGTCTCCAACCGATCACGCTGCCGGGCCTCACTGCTGAGGACGGAGTAACGATTACAGACCCAGCTGAGCTTGCAGCGAGCTTCGCGGAATATTTTAGGTCACACTATGCCCCACAAGACAGCCTCCGCGCAGACGACGTAGCTAAATTTATTGACGACTTGCCGCCTCGGGCGGTGTCGGACGAGGCAAGACAGGAGCTAGATGCTCCCCTCACGGCTGAGGAACTTGGGGAGGCGCTGGGCCAACTTAATGTGGGGAAGGCACCGGGTCCAAATGGCTACCCCTGTGAGTTTTTTAAGAAATTCCAGCTGCTCCTGGGGGCCCATTATAGGTGTACTCTAGAGGTTGCACGTGAGCGGGGCAGCTTGCCTCCTGACTGGCGCCACGCCGAGATTGTGGTCTTCCAGAAACCTGGCAAACCCCCTGACAACACGATTCATATCGCCCCATCTCATTGCTCAATGTGGAAGCCAAAATACTAGCAAAGGCACTAGCGAACCGCTTACTCCCATATATGGTGGATTTAGTCCATCCGGACCAGGCAGGTTTTATGCCTCACCGTGCGACACGACACAACATCCGGCGCGCACAGGCTGCAGTTGACGCGATGGGGAACTTGGGAGACAGAGCAGCCTTGTTCTTAGCAGACATCCATAAGGCGTTCGACTCCGTTAGCTGGGCGTACCTTTTTGCACTCCTGTCTCGTCTCAACCTGGGCCCGGTGTATCTGTCATACATTTCGTTGCTCTATACCGATATCACGGCGTCCGTTAGGGTCGCCGGGGCCACTTCGGGGGTGTTCCCCATTGGACGGGGGACCCGTCAGGGGTGCCCATTGTCCCCGTACCTGTTTGCTTTGGCCATGGAGCCCTTGGCTTCTTGGGTGCGCATAGATGCCCATCTCCGGGGTTTTGCCTGGTCTGAGACTCTATTCGACAGGATTGCCTTATATGCAGACAACGTCCTCTTCTTTCTTACCGACTTGAGTCGCTCGGGGCCCCGAGTGTTGGAAATTATGCGCATATTTGGAGAGGTCTCGGGACTCTGCTTGAATTTAGGCAAATCCACCCTTTGGGTACTAGGAGGAGCGGCGGAAGTAGACCCCTGGGCGACGGACTTACAGCAGGCGACCGACGGTTTGAAGTACTTGGGGGTGTTCCTCTCCGAATCCACCCGTATTACGTGGGAGCGTAATATTGTCCCCGTGTGGAATAAAGTTCAAGAGAACGTTAAGACTTGGTCCCGGATGCCTCTAACCATTTTTGGTAGATCAGCGATATTTAAGATGGTGGCTCTTCCGCGTCTCCTGTACCAATTACAGAACTATCCTCATCCTATCCCTCCCCAGTGGTTTCGGCAGGCTAACTCTGCCTTGAGCCGCTTTCTGTGGGCTGGGGGTGCGGCCCGAGTGGCGCTGAAGACGTGCTACCTTTCCACATATTGTGGTGGCCTCACCACCCCGGATCTGCTATCTTATTATCAGGCCTCGCAGCTGCTCGTACTCAATGAGTGGTGGTATGGTGATAGAGGAGATCCGACGTACGCTCTAGAGCGCTCAATGATGGGCGATAATACATTACACACGATTCTTTACTTGGCCCGGCTGCGGCGGGCGTTACCGTGCGTTACAAAAGTGGTCTTTGCTGTATGGCGGCAGGCATTACGTCGTATGGGATGGTGGGGCAGACTGACCGCTGAGACACCACTATGGCACAATGGACGCCTCCCTGAACTGACAACACTCTCCGGGTTTGATGGCTGGGAAGCCATTGGGATATCAATGCTGGGACATGTCATGTCCGGGACTACTCTTAAGTCCTTTCAGGAACTCAGCGCGGAGTTCAGTATGCCCCAAACCCAGTTCTTTCGTTACTTACAATTCCGGCATGCGCTCGCCCCCAGCATTGCGAATCTGGACTCGCTCCCGGAGTTTAGCCCCATTGAAGCGAAGATATTCATGGGAGACCTAGGCGATAAAAAGATCTCTCGCATCTACCAGACGATAGTGACCCACTGCTCTTCTACCCTGCTCCCTCTAAAAGCAGCATGGGAGGCTGACATTGGTCCCCTAGATGAGGATGACTGGAGGGAAGCCCTGGAGTCCCCACGCGGAACTGCAATAGCGATGCGGCTTCGCCTGATTCAATTTAAGTACCTCCATAGGTCTTATTATACCCGAGAGCGACTCTGGAAGGCTGGGTTGATTGGCTCGTCGGAATGCCTGCGGTGTGGTGCGGCTGTGGGTACGCTACTGCATACAGTGTGGTCATGTCCTAGATTGATTGGATTCTGGAGGGGCGTCTGGAATTGCCTGTCTGAAGTTTTGGGCTGGGACCTCCCACGCACTCACCGTTTGGGATTACTCCACATACTCGATGGTGTAGGTGGGAACATTTACAAACGCCACCTGTTGCTACTAGGACTAATAGTGGCCAAGCGAGACCTAGCCAGAGCGTGGAAGGAGGTTCGTGCCCCCCCCTGTGTGCATGGAAGGCCGGCCTAGATTATTATATGGGACTGGAACGACCTGTGTTTGAGGCGAGAGGCTGCCCCCGTAAACACTTTAAGATCTGGAGGAGGTGGGCGGAGTATAGGGGGTTGCCTCTTGATCCCCCTGTAGCGCATGAGGAAGAGATGTAGACAGTAGAACCGAAGGAGCCACATTACTGTGTCATACCTCACGACCAATAGCGATTATGTTTCTCCTGCATGTGCATAGGGTTAGGGAGGGATAAGGGGTGGGTAGTGGGGCAATTGGGCTTGGGGGGATGTTGGGGGGGGGACAGGGGTGAGGGAAGGGATTGCTTACATTGATTTATTCTCCTTTTCCTTGGTATCGTTTTGACAAAAATACAATGTACTACAATGTTTGGTGGCGCTCTCCTGATTGTGGGGAACCACATCTTTTGCTCAGCTTCCCTTCCATTGAATAATAAAAAATGTTGTTGTGAAAAAAAAAAATGGAGGAACTTTCGATGCTTGGGGTGGAGCGGGATGCGCAAGTATGCACCCTGCAGATCTAATGTTATCATGAAGTCTGCATGGTCTAGGAGTTGCAGGATCTCTTGAAGAGTAACCATGCGAAAGGATTTCTTTTGCAGATATTTGTTCAGCTTCCTCAGATCCAGTATTGGTCTCCATTCTCCCAACTTTTTCTTGATTAAAACGAAACAGGAGTAAAAAACCTCTTCCCACTTGAGAGCGAGGCACTAGGTCTATAGCTCCTTTTTGGAGCATACTCTTTGCCTCTTTCTTGAGAAGATCTATATGTGGTGGAGGGAGGTTGACAAATTCTAGGGTGTGTCCGAATTTGATTATTTCCAAAACCCACTTGTCTGGGGTCAGTTTTTCCCATTGGTTGAAATGACGAGAAATGTTCGCCATCCTGGTGTTGAAGTGTGGCTGAACTGTTGCAGGTGCTGGGGAGACATCACTGTTTCCTACCATTATCTCTGCCCTGTTGGGGCGGTTTCCTCCTGTTCTGTTGTCTGTAAGCGGCAGCAGAGGGCGCTCTGTAAGATTGTTGTTGCTGTTGAAAACCATCTCTCTAATGAAGAGACTGGGGTTGGTACTTTTGGTAACCTCCACAAAAGGAGAAAGATCCTCTGCAACATGCGCCTCGAAAATGAGTCCTCCTGTACTGAAGCGTACCCCGGGCTTTGGCAGTGTCGGTGTCTTTTTTAATCTCTTGCAGAGCATCATCGATGAGCTTGCCAAAGAGCGCATCTCCATCAAATGGCATATATAGGATTTGCTTTGTATCTCCAGGCGGAAAGTGGTAGATTGAAGCCAACCCTGGCAAAGGAGGACCGCTGCTCCAGCAAGTAGTCAGAACCCTATGGAGGCTAGATCCATGGAAATGTTGATTGTTTCCGATGCTGCTCTTTCCCCCTCCAGGAGAAATGTATCGCCTCCTGCTTCTTATCCTCTGGTAAAAACTCAGGTATGGAGCAATATCTGACCACATTTGGCGGTCATCTCTCCCTAGCATTGCCAATGAATTAGCGGCAAGAACGGAAGCACCTGCCATGGTGGTAAACCTCTTCCCTATATTATCGAGCCACCTAACATCCTGGTCAGGAGGAGCAGTGATCGGTACCGATGGATTCTTCGACCTGCGCTGAGCAGCCAGAGAGAAGACAGTCAGGCCTAGGATGACCGGACAGGCAAGCAGGTGCATCATCCTGGGAATTATATTTCTGGGAAGAATTGACGGTACAGACAGAGGGTTCCTCATAATCTTGACGCCCTCTTCCCAAATATGGTCATTTATGGGAATGGCGCTGACCGATTTCCTGCTTTGATCTTTAAAATCATAGAGAAAGCAGTCAGACTGCTTAACAGGCATAGGCAGGTGAAATCGTGTCGCTGCCCTCTCCATGATTGCATGAATACCTCTGATGTCCTCCGGAGGGGAATCAATTGCCTCAGAAACTGGCAATGATGGTGTAGGAATTACATAATACTCCCATTCACCCACGGTTGTTGGCGATTTAGAGAGTTCGCCCTCTTCGGCGACTGCATCCTCGTCATCATCTTGTACCCCTCGATCTTGTGGTATAGGTACAATATCCTGAGACCCACCAGCCGGAACAGATGAACCTGAAGTATGCAAAATAGATGGAGATGGCTGGCTTTGAACCGGGTCAGCCACAGTAGGGAAACAAGTATGGTAATCTTGCAGCATACCTGCCAAGTCCTGTACCAAAGTCACGGGCATCTGCACCACAGGTTTCAGAAGAGGCTATAAAACTTGAGGCCTTTGTACGGTTTGATAAGGCTCATAATACTCTTCTTCCTCATCATCCTCTTTGTATTCGACATGAAGCTGAGTGGGGCTGCCTGCAGGACTGAACAGTCCATCATCCTAAGACTCTTCCAAAACATGATCCGGAGGCAAGGGAGAAATGTATGAAGGGTTGTGGTAGTAGTTCCTCGTAGACTGGAGCGTAGACGCTAATTTAGATGATAAAATTGGAGTTACTTGTAGTAAAGTAGGCCTTTTCCGAATGATTGTCGACAAGATGACCATGGAAGGAGACATAGGGACAGCTGAAACTGCCATTACCATTGTTAGTGTCGACATTGTCATCGTCGATGTAAGACCCGTCGCCGACAATGAGGTCGAAGTGGAGGTCGTCGTCGAAGGTGGGACCGTGGAGGAGTGGGACCGTCGTCGCCTGTGAGAGCATCAATGAGAATGGGACCGTCGTCGATGGTGCCATCGACGAGAGGGATGTCGACGAAGCCGAGACTGATAGTCTGCGGTATTGTTGACAGTGTCATCGATGGAGGCGATTTAGTCTTCGTCATCGAAGGTACAGATCTTACAGTTTCGTCCATAGTCGGAGATAGCGTCGACGAACTCTGAGGTGGCTTCGTCGTCGACAGGGTCTTTTTTGACGAGGACGAGGATCTGACAGACTGAGTCCTGGACTGTTTCAATGCTGTTTTAAGAGGCATTTTTTCTTAATGTTTCCACAGTTTTTTCTTCAGAAGAGAAAGAAAGCTTCTCTTTTTTAGAGGCAGAGTGGATAGCCTCATGGTGAGTCTTTTTAGAAGTTTTGCCAGCTCTTTCAGGTGTATCTTCAGATCTATCTCTCTTCTAAGACGCTGGGAGGCTCTCACTATCATCCTCTTCATGTACCACCTCAGATCTCACCTTCAATTTCTCCAGCCAGATCAATACCCGGCCTTCTCTATCCTTTAAGGTCTTTGAAGAAAAAGTTCTACAAATCCTGCAGTCCTTGACCTTATGAGAAGGATACAAACAGTATATACACTCCTTGTGGGGATCCTCAAAATGTAATCTCTTTTTCCCGCAGGAACCACAAGGCAAGAATAATCCTTTCTTAGAAGATTCAGACATCCTGTACTCACAGTATTCAGTGAGAAAAAACTGAGCAGAGCTCAGGGAGACTCCCTGTCACACGACGTGCTGTAGAAAATCTGAGGGACTTGCCTCTCTGGGGAGTGTTCTAGAGGGTGCTGGAGCCTGATTGGCTGTGTTCCACATTTGGTTCTGTTTTACAAAAGGACCAGAATAGGCTAGTGAAGTGACTTTATTGTCCGTTATAGCCTATTGTATGATATTTTATTACTATTGTGTATATATTTTATTTGTACCATGAGACTCCCACCTCGATGGCAGGGATGATTCAAACATGTGAATCTATGAAAGATACCCCAATACTGGATAACGATGGATTTAACACAGACCTCTTGACTGGAGGTGAATGTATGATTTATTCAGTATTCCGTCCAACATTTGTTTGCGTAGCACTTTTCGCCCTAAGTAGGATGGGTATGCGCAGACGTGGGTCACTTTCTCACTGTATTACAACAAAGGATTTTTATGCTGTTCCTCTATAAAAGGTGCTGGTTGGAATCACAAGTGATTTGGTCCCACTGTACCCTAGAAAGAGCATAGGAGGGGATCCATATGTTGGATCATAATGCCCTCACACACCCTTACAGGTGTCATGCTTCATCATCTGGGCTGCTCCTCGTTGGGTTGGCGGTGCAATACCCAACGGGCTCCCTAAAAAGGGGCTCTTTGTCTGAGATCTTCTATCCAACTGCCGTTTGGTGAAGTGCAGGTATGGGGCCTCGACTATGTAGATGCAGTGTTGTGATCTCAAATAGGACTGGGAGTACCTAGAAGGACACATTTTATTCTGGGGGTCTCCTGTCCTAAATGAAAACAGTGTACAAGGCACTTGCCCAAAGAGTTTCGGCGCGTGGTTGTGTCTGTGTGCCACTGGATTTAAGCTAGCCTGGCTGATGGGTAATAACCAGAAACCGGTCCCAGGATGCTTGTTTCCGGTCAAGGGAGGACATGGCTTGGCAGTTCGGTCTGGACTATTCCCATGAGGCACACGGTCAAGACTGATTTGCATATGGCTGGGTCTAAACTGGAGTGGCATGGTGAGCAAAAGAACGATGGATTTAACACAGATCTCTTGACTGGGGGTGAATGTATGATTTATTCAGCATTCAGTCCATCATTGGTTTGCGTAGCACTTTTCATTCTAAGAGCGATTGGTATGCCCAGACGTGGATCCCTTGCTCACTGTGCCACTAGATTCAAGCTAGCCTGGCTGATTAAGGGTAATACCTAGAAACCAGTCCCAGGATGCTTGTTTCCGGTCCAGAGAGACCTGGCTTGGCATTTTGGTCTGGACTGTTCCCATGAGGCACAGGGTCAAGACTGATATGCATATGGCTGGGTCTAAACAGGGGTGGCATGGTGAGCAAAAGAACAATGGATTTTACCTAGCTCTCCTGACGGGGGGTGAATTTATGATTTATTCAGCATTCTGTCCATCATTTGTTTGTGTAGCACTTAGCTCATGGGTACTAACAAACATTTTCCCAGAGACCAAAAAGTTTGGTCTGTGATGTGATCGATGGCCGCATTGATGTCAGTAGGAAGGCGGTCAGGAGGGGTGTGGAAGGAAGGTTTCCAAACTCTTGTTTGAAAGCTATCACTTAAAAAAACAAAACTTCTTAATGCACCGATATAATCTTCTAGACTAATGTGAAACAGTTCTGCGTGTTAAATAAATACAGGTTTTGAATTTTAAAGAAACTTTATAATTGCACACATTTGCTTTTTGATGTTTTTAAAAATGAAGGTGTTCCTAATTCAAGAGGTGCAGGACAACCTAGACACTTCCTTTCTTTAACCTAAATTAACCTTTAAATAAAGGCTTGCATGTTTATTTAATATACATTTTTTAAATGTTAGTGTTGAGTCGAGTAAACCGGAGCCCAGTGCTGCTGTTGACCAGGGTGCTGCATTTAAATGTCAGGAGGACTGCATGAGGCCCCCGGGCTGTACTTTGAGTATCACTGTTTTAGCTAAACAGGGTATCTTCTTTCTCCAATATGTAGATGATAACCAACTGTATATTAGGATCAAATGCTCCGACGGCTTTAAAAGACTCGGGTGACTATATTTTCAGAACCAAAATACTGGGGCGGCCAGAAATATAGAAGTAAGATTAAATGTGCCATGGTGCTGTGCTGAACGATTACAATGCAGCACCCACCACCATAGAAGCCCTACATAGTTACAGCAAACACAAGTATAAAAAAAGTCTAAACAGAAGAATGACAACTGACAATAAAGACCAGCGTTTCAGAGTCTATGCATTGTGTTAATTTCAAAAATTTTGACTCGCCAAGGAACAAGAATCGGGAAACCCAACTTACCTCATCTGAGCAGTGCAGAAAAGGTCCAGTTTTCTTTACATTCTGGGACTAGTAGTCCTGTATTAGTTCTTGTAAAACAAGACTACAAGTACCAGAAAGCAAATGGAAAAACAAGATTGGTTAACCTTCAATTTGTATTTCTAGGGGTGGTGGTGGGGACAAGCTGGTGAAGAGGTAACCATGTGTAATGGGAATTTTTTGCTGTCCAACCTAGGAAATTAAACCTGGTCCCATTTGCTGAAGCGGCTGCCTAGGGGCAGACTGCAGAGTCTGGGAATTGGCTCACATGCTTCTCCATCCAATTCTTCCACCCTCAATAAAACTTCAGTGCTGTGTGAATGAGGCAAGGCAGCACGGCAGAGAACTAATGATATTAAGGTCTCTCCAATGTGTGATAAGAGGGCCGGTGGCAATGTGAGCATGCATACCAATTGAACTAATGTGCACTCTCACCCAACCCTTACCTGAAAACCACATGACATTTTTTTAAGCACAAAGTGTCGGGACTCTGAACAGTTCTTGACAAACTGAAGCGGACTATCTAAATAATGGACACCTGCTCACCCTATCAAAAGCCTTAGCCTCCATCCTTAAAGAAATAAAAAGTTGGATAACTAACACTGTATTAAAGTTGAACCCATTGAAGACAGGATAGCTCTTGCTCTTCCCCAAAAAGGGCCACGAATTTCACAATGACTGGACAAATAAACTTCTGGACAAGAATCATACATCTAAATCGATTTTCCTCTGAAACATTATGTGGCTTAAAACTTGACAAAATACTCCACATTGATTTTTACATTAAAGAGATGAGTAGAAAGTCCAGAGCCAGTTAAAACTTGTATGTTGTGTCAAGACAAATATTTCAAAATCGGACTTGAAATTGACTGTCTAGGCCTTAGTCCCTACTCATATGGCTTGTTGCAAAACTCGCCCAAATCCAGCGGACCTATGTCAGAGTGCTCTTCCACCTGGCAGCCAACTGGATATTGAAAACAAATAGATTCCATTGCAGTGGACTCGTTCTTACAGCCTTAGTTTGGCTTCACCTTGAATGTTACTGGATGCAAAGGACTGCATGCTTTACTGGGGGGGGGGGGGGGAGAGTTGGCATAACGGCTAGGGCAGTGGCCAGGGGCGGTCGACCTCGAATCTGGGGAACTGGGTTTGAGTCTCGGCAATGACGCGGATCATCCTGTGATTCTGGGCACTTCATCTCCCCGTGCCTAACAAAAATGAATGTGTCCTCATGTGATGCAATTGGTGCTATGTAAAGCGCTCTGATACCCCATACCTTCGGGTCAAGTTCACGCTATAAAAAAACTCCATAAAATAATTTTTTTTACCTATAAGGTGATTCACCTGAACAAACTCAAATTTGTGTGAGAAAAACACCAACATTCTGACAGAATAGTAGTAAGCCGTGCTCTGATCAAATTGAATATCATCAGATTTAGAAAGACTCTCACTTTCAAGCAATCTGTCTCTGGGAATGTGACAAAGATATAGAATGGTGTCCCAATATACATCAGACACCCCACGCCACTTCACTTTCAAGATGGACCGTAAACAGCACTTTCCTAAAAATCTTACGTTTCACGCACTACTGTGCTTTTAACCGGACTATCCAGAGAGCATTCTAAATGCCTCTCCAACTTGTATAAGCATACTGTGGATCACTAGAGCAACATTTTCTATGTGTATTTTATCACTATTCTAGCATGTGTAGGTGTGTCAGCTGTAACAATCATATGTCTGAGGTTGGGAGGTAAAAAGGACGGGTGAAATAAGTCAAGAACAACCAAAGTTGTGTTAAGAGGATCACATATGGCAGATGACCAAGGGGAGGCCTGTTCAATTGAGCAGCTTGTGGTAGTAGAGACAGTCCAGGAAGTTTAAACTTCCCTGCTGGTTAGGTCTTTAAAGCTGTAGAAGGGGCACTCAAGTGTGTTTTCATGGCCATGTGAACTTTATAAAGTTATTTTACTTTAAAAATGTGATTCTACGCTGGAAGGGACAGCACGGAAATGGTGTACTTTATCATTAGAGTTGATAATCTAGATGCTGTCTAGGAGTTCCTACCATGAGACATTATAGGAAGGATCTTTCAACCATACTATGCTTGATAAATTGAGGATTGGTGATATGAATGATTGGTGATAGTACTCGTATGTGTGTACTTAAGCCAAATGTCCTCTTTAGCTGGTGACAGGACTCTGCTGCTGTATAAACCAATTGGGGAGCTCGAAGAGGAATCACAGGGGGGTCACCTACCCTCCATTTGTTGCCCTGTCGCTGACTGTCCTGTCCCTCCCGCCGACGCCGCAGCCTTTTGCCATCTAGGCGCGGCCTGTGTGGAGCGGGGGGGACTCAAAGTCCTGAGATCCTTTCTGCCTTGCAGCTGCGCAAGCTGAGACCGCCCCCAACGCGACCGGAGGTGAATAAAAATCCAGCTGAGCCCCCGCGTCGCGGGATCGCGCACGGGACGCGCCGGGAGAAGCCCAGGACAAGGGCGGGACAGTCTGTGGCCGTCCGTGGTGGACAGTGGTCGGGCGGGCCAGCCCTCTAAGCCGTTAAGGTGAGTGCGCATATTATAATGAGGAAACGCACCACCACCCCTCAGGCCTCCAAGAATCCATCTATCATTTCCCCTTCATTTGAAATCATGCTTGAAAATGCTTTTAATATGGTTACAACGGAGATAGAAAACACTGAAAGAAGAATATCTATGGGACTATCTGCATCACATTCAGACTCTCAGATTAATTCAGGAAATGATGGTTTTAATAATCCTATGCCGCTATCACCAAATATAATATTCGTCACACCTGCCCACTCTGACAATTTATCCGCTGCCCCGGTGATGGATAGAAATGTAATTACCATTTCCGATTCCCAGCAGGATACTGAAGTTACAGAAGCTACCATCTGCACCTCTACCTTGGTCGCCAACTCTAAGACTGTAGGAGAGAAACGGAAGAGAGGGCCCTCATAATCACTGATTAATAAGAGGAAACAACCTCCTCGAAATAAAAGTCAACCAACCCCGCAGAGTATGTGGTCCCGTGAAAAAACTGTATCAAGCGGGCCGACAGTTAACGAGACTGTGCAGTCAGCTGATTGTATCGTGGACTTGCGTACATCTGGAGTAGGGTCCAACTCCATCTATACACAGACTGAGTCAACTATCGCAAATGGTATACATGACAGGAATTTAATTGACACTATAGTGGACTCAACTTTTAATCAATTGAAAAGTCTAATGGTGAAACAGTTTAATCTTATTTTTAAACGCTTGGATAGGTTAGAAAGCCTGGTGAAGAAAGAAGATGCTAAAAGGAAAGGGGTCACTATAATTGCCCAAATCAAGGGTGAACGGCTCTTGAAGGATATAGAGGCTGCTAATTCAGGCATTAATGAGGGAAGGGATAACAGTAGTTCACAGGGTACTAAGACCATAGATGAAAAATGTGATACACAGAGTTACCAGCCTTCCTCTAATGTCTCAGTTAGCGCTGCTGTGGGTGTATCGTCACAGCCATCGCTGCCTGCAGCTGTCGGGCCTTCTAGTCTAATTTGTCCGCCCACGGGAGTTCCATCTGCCCAATCTGTATCAGCCACCAAAAAGCTAGTAAATGATCCAAAAAATAGGCCCAACCATGCTACACGATTTAAAAAACAGGCTGAGGCCGTTCTTCACTTGCCACCAGAAGCCTGTCCCTATGTTGTAATTTTAGCTGGTGCCCCCCCCCCCCCCCCGAAAGAGGAGCAAAGTGAGTCCTGGGAACAGCTTAAAAATAAAAGCATTGACTGGTTGTCTAGGTATAAAGGGGTGGGAATGGAGATCTCCAATGAAATACTAATGGTACGATGGGTGGGGTGGGATGGGTTGGTCCTACGGTTAAGAACTTCCCCAGCGACTGCATAGTCGTGAACTTTAGACACCCATCCCTAGTGAAATATATATTAAGAAGTAAAATCATTCACTCTAGTCCCCCAACCGTCATAACTTTGTTACCTTTAGGATTCTTCTATAGACCGCCCCAGAGATCGTTCAACCCAGCTACACCAACATACCCATTACATAACCGGTTTAGTGTTCTATCGGACCTGGAGAGTCAGGACTGACCATCAACAGGACTCTTGAGCACTGTAAAAAAGCCTTTGAATATTGAATTGGTCAATCAGGCTGCGACCAAACAGACTCACTAGTATTCCTGCCATAGTTTGTTCGGAAGAATTATTGCCATCCAGTCTCCCCACAAATGATTCTGGCTCTGTAGAACACAATTTGAATATACTTAGCTGGAACATCGCTGGCCTAAAGTAAAAAATGGAATTGGCGGACTGGGTCGATTGGATTAGCAATTTTGATATCTTAATGTTTCAGGAAACATGGTGTACCAGTGGTCTGCTTCTCGAGGGATTCCTTTGTTATAATAACATCGTACCTAACTCTGTAGCAGGTCGTACCAGTGGGGGCCTATCTATATGGATAAAAATTACTGCAGGAACTCAAATTAAACCCCTGGAGACTAATGACAGCAACTTCCAGGCTATAATCTATTCGAACGGAATGCCTTTTTGTTTAATAAATTTTTATAATAATGACTTTTCCTCACAACCCAATAAGAATTTTATACACTTGTTTGATTTTATTGATAGCATCACAGATGACCAAAGGTATGGCAAATTGGACGGTATCTGCTTGGGGGGCGATTTTAATGCGCATTTGTATAAAGGAATGGCTAACTCAGCTGTTGCTTCCATTCGGGCACTTCTCTGTAAAAGAGGGGTAGAACTCCTCAATCACCTAGCTACTGATGGACAAAGGCCCATTGCCTACCTTTAGAGGACGAGGTTGTTCCTCGACAATTGATTGTTTATATATCTTCCTCCCTTGTGAACTGTCTAGTGAAGGCCAATGTTTTAAGCACTTCCCATAGTGATCACAACCCAAATTTGACAATTTTTAAATCGGTCAATAAATTAAAAGGGCAGAAGGAAATAGGAGCAAGGAATCTAGTTGTTTCAACTGATAAACTTGAACTAATTTGGAAGGGCATAGTTAATAAGGCCCTCCTAGCCGCATTATAAAAACGTATCCTTTATTTGTGGAAACGTGCTTGTCTAGTAGACGCTCAGGTCCAGAGATTATTCAAGTTTTTTCCGGGTTATGTGCGGGTATTAAACAAGAAATTTCTAAACCAGTTAATAACTCAAATAAAACCCCTAGCTGGTTTAATGGCACATGTTCACGGGCTAACCGTGAATTACGGGTAGCACTTGTTGCGGAACCAAGGGACTGGTCTTTGGTTAGAACCATGAGAATACGCTACAAGAAAGCTACAAAAATACGTACAGAGGAGTTACTAAAGGAGCGGTGGGATTCTCTGGCCCACTCCGCCGCACTTAAAGATATTACTGGGTTCTGGGGTGAGGTAAAATCTAGGAGGTCTTTGGGCTCAAATATCACCCCGATTAGCTGTAATATAGCCTGTAAAATGTGGGAAGATCGCTTTTCAAACATATATACACCCCAAGAAAAGATCGTTGATGGCAATTACCCAGTTACGGCGGTTAACATGTCTGTAATCGAAGTGGAAGACGCCATAAACCATAGCGCTGGAAATAAAGCGCCAGGTCCTGATGGATTGTCAATCGGCCTGATTAAATCAGAGCCAGATTTCTGGTCCCCTTTACTATGTAATGTTTTTAATAATTTATCCCATACCAGTATCCCAAAAACTTGGTCAAACAGTATTATTGTCCCTAACTTCAAGAAGGGCGATAGACTTAATCCTAGTTGCTATCGCCCTATATCTTTGATCGATAATACCCTGAAGATTTTAGGAAGAGTGATTTTTAATAAAAATCAGGAACTGGGCAGAGGACAATCAGATTTTACACCCTTGTCAGTTGGGTTTTAGGAGCAACGTGGGAACTGTAGAACAGTGCTTGAACTTAAACCTCATATTGGGCAAATATACCGTCGCCAAAAAAGCTCCTTTGTACCTGGGCTTTATGGATTTGAGTTCGGCCTTTGATTTTGTTAACCGTTCACGTTTGTGTGAGATTCTTTTAAACTATGGTTTGGATAAGGTACTTGCATATTTCTTGGCACATTTGCACAGAGACCTGAAAGCCCAGGTGAGGATAAATAATGAAGGCGAGGTCTCCGGGGATATTTTAATTGGTAGGGGGGTTAGCCAAGGTTGTGTCTTAGCCCCCCTACTTTTTATTCTTTACATAAATGAATTAAACAATTCCCTGTCTAAACTGACCAGTGACGTCCCGAAAATTAATGGTAAATTGCTTCCCGTACTTTTATATGCGGACGATGCAGTCCTGATGGGCCGCACGCCAAAAGCACTCCGCACTTTAATAACTGGTTTTGTATCTTTTATGGGAGATCTCGATTTGTGCACCAATTTTCATAAATCATATATAATGTCCTGTGGGCCGAAAAAGCATTGTATTCGTCACATTGTGTCAGGAAAAGAGCTTTTAAAAAGCACTAGCACTTTTCCTTATCTGGGCTTAATTTACTCAGATTCCGGATCTTGGCATCCTCATGTAGCCCATGGGAAAAATAAATTCGGTAAGGCTATAAATTCTATTATTAGCCTCCGACAGCCAAAACGGGCAGAGGTTGTAATACCGTTACTACAGATCTATAGAACACAATGTATACCGACGGCAACTTATGGAGCAGAGGTGTGGGGGTATACAAACTGTAGTGGCATACAAACTGAAGAAAACAGATTCTGTAGAAAGGTATTAGGGGCTACCATTTCTGCACCTACCTACATATGCCATAAGGAATTGAATCTTTTCTATATCGAGGACTTCATTAGATCCCGGCCGGCCCTATTCTGGCTAAAGATATGGCGGAATCCTGCCGCATTTCTACCGCAAGAAATTATTATGGACTGCATCAAGTGTGATAGGGGCAGTTACATACCCTGGCTTAGAGCAGTAAAGGCAAGCCTAGCCAGTGTGGAGTTGGAGCATACTTTCCTTTCCCCTTTTGTTACTGAAGGTATAAACTACAAGTCCGTGAGAGGGGCATTGTATGATTTGTACCGGAAGGAAAGAGAAAGGACGGAGCTTCATAAGTTGTCAATAATTAGATATACCCCTCTCCAGGTGCCACCGGGCAGGATTAATAACATGCCACAGGTATATCTCAGAAAAAACATTGGGAGATGGAATAGGAGCCTGCTATTCCGCCTTAGGGATGGGAGTATAAAATACTCACTCTGCTTCCCTTTAGGTTTTAACAAAAATTTGGAGAGCCTGGCTTGCCCGTGTGACATCGGATGCAAACAAACATTGTTACACTTTTTGTTTATCTGTGGACATTATGCTAGATATACCAAACAGTATCTAATTCCTTATTTTAAAGCATAGGGTATTGCTGATTTTAATCTGGCATATCGGGAAACACGGTTGTTAGGTAGTGATGAAATGATTTTAAGAACTAGCTCTTTCCTCCAATCTGCGATATGCTCACGAATTTCTATGAATATGTCGTAGTTAAAATGAATTATTGGTACACACATTTGCTGCTTTGCACACTGTTTAAAGTTTACATAATGCGGATTTGCACTTGGATATTTCGGTATCATTGTTTACCTACTGTCATACTGTAAATATTCGTATTTTTAGTATTGTCTGGTACATTGGTCTTTAGCTGATACCGAAGCCTTTGAAGCGAACACTTACACATATAATTGCTGTTTGCACACAGTTTAATGTTTATATATTCCTGACTTGTATATATCTATTGTTAGAATTATTGTTTTCGGTGTGTCAGCTTTTAATGATTATCATCTTATTATTGTAAACTGGTTTTTCGCTGCCAAGGAAGTCCTTTTCCAATCCATTTTTAATTGCTTATGTGATTATATATTTATGCTTATTGCTTGTGATGATTTGTACTTTTATGGATATTTTATATCCGAATAAAGACCATTTGACTTGACTTTGATAAACCAATTGGAGGGACATAACTTCATATTATTATGATTTGATTCGTAGCTGCATATGGCTGACTATGTCCGGGGTAATGCTATCTGCATAGACAGACTTTGAACATGGAGTTGAGAGCGTGGACTGTATTGATGTCCTCATTGAGTTGAATCATCTAGAGCAAGGTTTCTAGGGCAAGGATGTATGATATATGTTAACGGTAATACCATTGATATGTGCGTTAGTAGAAGAGAAAGTGCAGTCATGCTTTGGATGAATTTCATGAAGCAGTCGGGAATGCAAATCTATCTCAAACCATGAAACATAAAGGACCGTTCAAGTGGGCTAAAGGCATTTTCTGAGTCTATGGTCAATGTGCCGATTGGTTAATCTGCGTTTTTCACACAAAAATGCCGCCCCACCTTATTTGTTAGCTCTTACTTATAAGCAACACATCAATCCTAATTAGATATGTTCGGTGTATTTATTGTTACCTTTTCTTTCAATACTTTTTTTGAAACAATCTTTGGTTTTATGTCAGAGTAGAAACACAACACATATAACATATAAATACATCAACTTAACCATAACATTTACCAAGAAAAGAAAACATCACTACATAAAAGTACATTCACTATACACAACATAGCATATATATCTATTTCCGACTGTTCCAAAAGGCAAGTCACAATTCCTCGCCTCAATGACCATCAGTGATTTGAAATATAAGGAACAGTAGTAGACACAATCACAGTTAGAAGGAGATATCAAGACACATTAATTCTATGAGTCAGTAGTTGTTAATATTTTTTAGTTTCCAAAGGAGATGGAAACTAAAAAATATTAACAACTACTGACTCATAGAATTAATGTGTCTTGATATCTCCTTCTAACTGTGATTGTGTCTACTACTGTTCCTTATATTTCAAATCACTGATGGTCATTGAGGCGAGGAATTGTGACTTGCCTTTTGGAACAGTCGGAAATAGATATATATGCTATGTTGTGTATAGTGAATGTACTTTTATGTAGTGAGGTTTTCTTTTCTTGGTAAATGTTATGGTTAAGTTGATGTATTTATATGTTATATGTGTTGTGTTTCTACTCTGACATAAAACCAAAGATTGTTTCAAAAAAAGTATTGAAAGAAAAGGTAACAATAAATACACCGAACATATCTAATTAGGATTGATGTGTTGCTTATAAGTAAGAGCTAACAAATAAGGTGGGGCGGCATTTTTGCGTGAAAAACGTATATATAAGGTCCAGCCTCTCCCACATTTTTAAGGGCCTAACTCCTTCATATCAAAAAAAAAAAAAAAAGATTGGTTAATCTGCAGCATTTACTTGAGAGGTTTCATTGGTCTGGAGGCAGGCCTTTAAAAAAGCATGTCTCCAATATATAAATCCACTTTGAGGAAATGATTTTTGTCTAGATATTGCAGTCCACATTAACGAGAGGGGTCTCTTGGTAGATCTGATGAAGTGTAATGTACTTCTTCCATTGAAATCCTTCTTGAGCCTTAAAAATTCTCAAGCATTTACATTGGAGTGAGTTTCAACATATCCTTTCTTCAGTTTCTTGACCTTAGATAGAAGAGCACTGGACGTTTTGGCTAAAACAAAGCAGATGATTTCACCCCTAAGAGCCACTTTAACAAATTTCAGCTGTTGTCAAGAGAAGTATCATAAAAGCTACTGACAGAAAAAAAGTATGGAAATCAGTTGATATAAAGTCATGAAAGTTAGGGTACTCTAGCAGGTCCATGCTGAAGCATCGTCTCATTGGTGTAAGAATGGCCTGGGAAAGTGGGTTGGAGTCTGGAAAAGTTTATAGGTTCCTGCTTTTACCTTCAAATCCACTAGTTCCTTGTTGATAAAGATGTCAATCTGGTTTGGGATAGGTTGGGATGTATGGATAATTTATGGAAGGCTGTCATCCAGTGGACTCAGCAGGACTGTTAGAAGCAGTGTGTGAACTTGTGAGGCTTCACACCATGGACCCAGCAAAGCATGGTGTGACATGTGGCCACTGTTGTCTCTGATCACACTCACTATATCTGCAGCTTTGTCACAGAGACTGGTGTTCATTTTTAGGTCTCACATAGGCTGTGCTTGGGCTGTCTTAGAGACATGCTGTGTACAGAACATGCAAAACACACAAGATGATGGACAGAATGTTGCACAATGGCAAAACATTCACACACAATCACAGATCTGGGTTTAATCCATCGTTATTTTGCTCACCAAGCCACCCCAGTTCAGACATGGCCATATGCAAATCAGTCTTGACCCTGTGTCTCATGGGAACAGTCCAGACCGAACTGCCAAGCCATGTCTTCCCTGGACCGGAATCAAGCATCCTAGGACGGGTTTCTGGTTATCAGCCGTCTTCAGCCTGGATAGCTTGACTCAAGTGGCATAGTGAGCACGGGTGCCAAGTCTGGGCATACCCTTCCCACATAGGGTGAACATTAAAACACACAAGATGATGGACATGTCTTTCCTGGACCTGGACCGGAAGGCAAGACCAATTGCATTGCAAATGCTCGTTAGCTATGGTACTTGGTTCCAGACTGCGTACAGCTCTCTTAGCAATCCTCCAGTTTCCACCATTGTGGGTATTTTTCAGCATTTGCCTGCCCACTCGACCTATCAATACATGTGAAAGTAGGAACCACCACTGTCTCAGATTCAACACAGCAACACTGTGAAGATAAGTGTTGAATTAGAGTGATGAGTAAAGATATGGTGTCAACTACAGGCTATGTTAATTAGGGTAACCAGCTGTTTGTTAGTTACATGCGCTGTTCATGATTTCAGATGAATATCCGATGTCCATAAATGTTCGTATTGCAGACCACATTTAGATGTAATTTTAAAGCTGCTGAACTAAACTTGAGAAAGATAAGCCTTGTTCTGGATAGTATCCAGATGAATTTCTAGGAACATTATGCTTTGTTTTGGAATAGTTGTTGACTTTCAAAAATTGACAGCGAGACCCAGCTTGCGTAACTATGCGTAAAAAGCTTTTGTGGCTCTGAATGCTGGCAGCGGTGTTTGAGCATTTAGCAGCCAACCATCCAGGTAGGAAAAGACCTGGTGACCTTGGTTTCTGAGAGTGGCTGCTACTGGTGCCAAGCACTTGATCAAGATGTGAGGCACTGACTTGAGGCCGAATGGGAGGACTCTGAATTGGTAATGTGTACCAGCTACAGTGAAGCAAAGATATTTTTGGTGTTTGAGATGTGATGATCTGCATCCTGCAAGTCCAGAGTGGTCATAAAGGCTCTGTAGTTTAGGAGATGCAGGATGTAGGAGAAAGTGACCATCCTAAATGATTGGTGTGCAAGATTTCTTCTTTAGGTCTATGATGGGCCTCTATTCCCCTGTTTTCTTTCTTGTAAAGAAGAGGGAGTAGAAGCCTATGCCTTTCTGTAAAAAAAACACGTTTTATTCTCCATTACTTCCTTGGCAAGGATGCGGAGGGCTTCTTTTCTCAATAAGTGAAGATGAGGGGGTGCGCCTCCCTTGCACCATTGTTTGGTGGTCTCTGCACAAACTCCAAGGTATGGCCACGGGTGTCGAGGTCCAATACCAATCTGTCTGATGTATCTCGCCATTTAGGGAGGTAATTGGCAATATACTCATCCACAGGATCGGAAGAAATGGATCTAGCCGGCACCTGGTCTAGGTCACAGTTTTTTACTTACGAAGGTCACGACCAGACAAACTTTATCTACGGTCTTTTCATGCAGGACTTATCACAACTGTGTGAGAAAGTGCCATCTTTCTTGCATTGGTATGCCCCCACTTTTTTCTGAACTGCTGATATGCTTTGACTGAGTGTGCCCCGGGTTCCTGCCAAACAGGTACCCAGGGCCTGCGTTCCTTCCCTAAAACTGTGTTGAAACTAAAAAAAAAACAATTGGCATCTCTGGCCACCTATCAGCGTCTAGTAAATGGCAGCCTAGGTACCCAGGGCATGGTGACCAGAGAAGACCCCCTGAGGACTGCAGCACTTATTGTGCCACCCTCAGGGGCCCTGTAACCTGACACCCACACACAGCCTTTGCAGGCTGAGTGTCTAAGTACAAAACTAATCAGAGAGTCGACATGGCACACATCCCTGTGTGCCATGCCCCCAGAACCCACTGCCCTGGCATACTTCAGTAACCCCTCTAGATGGGTGCCCTATGCCAGAGTTGTGGGCACAGGTGCATGAGCCCTGTGCCCCTACAGGACCCAGGGCCATTCCTGGGCACTGTAAGGGCAGTGATGCCATTAAGAGTATATGGTGCTGGGAGGTTGTCCTTACGAACTCCACAGCACCATAATGGCTACACTGAAGACTGACAAGTTTGGTACCAAAGTTCTCAGCACATTAAACCCGCATTGACGCCAGCGTGGGATTTAATGTAAAATGCACCAGAGGGCATCTTAGAGATGCCCCCCTGAAAACCTAACCTACAATCCACGTCTGGGCTGAGTGGCTGCAGAGGCTGCCACACAGCAGACATGTGCTGGACCCCTGGGTGGAGAGCCCCCTGCTCTCTTTGCCTGCAACATCCCGGGCGAGGTGCAGGGTCTCCTCCCTAGGATGGGCAGGGGGAAGCTTCAAAGGCATGCTGCCTCTGTGAGCTTCTCCAGACCATTTGCTGTACCCAGCAACTGGCCCCTGCCAATCCTAACCCCCACTCTAAAGGGAAGACTGGCGGGAAAAACTACGTCAGGAAGGGGGGTGAGCCAGCCTATGCCAACCCCACCCTTCAGGTGGGGGAGACGAGGTGAAGCAATACCCCGGGTTCCGGCCATCTTGAAGATTTGGAGCCCTGCCCAATCACAGCTAGGCTCCTGCTCCCCTCCCACAGGAGAGGAGCAGGCTAGGGAGTGTACCCACCCCAGGACAGGGACCTATTGGTCCCTGCCCTTGCCCTACCTGTAACGCCCCTAAAGTCAGTATTTAGGGGCTCCCTGAACCTTCCTTCCTCAGATCCCGATAAGAAAAGAGGACAACAGGACGACACCCACTGACTTGGCCCCAGCGCTACCAGCCTGTCGATCCTGCTCCTGCTTAATCCCGGCGACTCCTGGGGACAGCAACCTTGGGACACCAGGAGGACCTGCCTGCCTTGACCCTCTTAAAGACTGGGACTCCCATAAGCAGAGGCTCTGCTTCAACAACCAACCCCTGGTGCCAGCCAGGAAGCTCAAGACCTGCCCACTCTGCACCCGCCGAGCCCGGCCCGTGCCCGAGTGATCCAAGACCACGAGGACGTCCCCCCGGCGACTGTGACCCGATGTGCAGTGCCCAAAGACCCTCCTCGACGAACCAGACGCCTGCAGCCTCAGAACCAGGGACCCCTCCAACAGCGACCAGCCGAGGGTAAGATTTCTCAACACCCAAAGACTCCCCTGCACACGGCGCCCTGCGACCCCCTGTGTCTCCCTTTGGGGAATCTACCTCTTCTGCAGGATCCCAACTTACCTCTCAAAGTGGTGGTCGCACCTGAAGAATCACCGTCCCAGAGTCTGCAGCGCCCGACGGCTCAAAAGCACCCTGCACCCAGCCGCTCGAGTGCCCCTGGCAGTGCAACCTGTACCCTATTCTACTTCATCATTTGCCCTGAGCAAGTGACCAGGAGCTGCGTGGCCTGCTAGCCAGCAGCCACCAACCGGAGGCCCCCTGCCCCTCATTGGATAACATTGGGCCTAACTACCTCTGCACCCGACCGCCCCTGCGCCGCTAAGGGTTAACCAACTGTACCTACCTGACCCTGGGGGACCCCTGAGTCTATGCCCAGAACCTTAACCCCTTCGCTGCTAGGCCTTTTCCCCTCCTGTGCTAAGCCTTTTTTTGGTGATTTGGGGTAGTGCGCGTTTAGGCCCCTGTAACTTTTTGACCACATAAGGTATCCACGCCAAATTTGCGTCCTTTTCTTCCAACATCATGGGGATTCTAAAGGTGCCCAGGGTTTGTAGATTCCCTTGGAGGGGTTCCAGAAATTAAGCAAAATCCAGTGAAATGTTAGTTTATTTAAAAAAAAATTGAAAAACGGGCTGCAAATGAAAGCCTCTGGGTTTTTCCCTGCAAATGTTATCAAAAAAGGGTTTGTGGGGCTGAAATCTCCATTTTCTCAGCTTTTTGGGAATGACAGTCTTTTGTCAGAGAACCAAAATTATTCACACAGTTTTGGCCTTTTTCTGGGACTTAGCCTATTTTTGCTATTTTTAGAGCTTCAACCTCCTTCCAGTTAATGCTAGAAATGAGTTTGAAAGCAATAATGGATCCTGGAAAGCTATACATTTTCGAAAAGTAGACAAAATTCTGAATTCAGAAAGGGGTCATTTGTCTAAATCCATGAAGGTTTCTTTATAGAAAGTAACAGTTAAATTTTGGAATAATTGAAAATTTGTTGAAATAAACAGCCTTTTGTCTCAACGTTTTCACCTATAACTTCTTGTAATTTTGACAGCTCTTGGAAAGCAATATACCGTTACATCCGTTAGACGTTCCTGGTTGTGGGGATATATAGGACTTGTAGTTTCACCAAGAACCCGACGAACCCAGATCCAAAAACTGAGCAGCAACTTGCAATGGTATTTTATTATTTACAGGGTATAGAGCACTCATTCTTGGAAAATGTATACATGGAAAAATCTGTATGAAAGACACCTATGTATTTCTGAATTGGGTACAAATTATAGAGATTAGAAACAGTATATATTTGCACATTTTCAAAATTGGGAATACTCATACTAGCATGAGAATTATTGGTCATTTTTCAAAAAGATTTTTTTTTTACACAAGGTCTTTCATTGGGAAGGGAGAAATGCATGAAAACTCAATAGGTAATAACAGTTGATTTACAAATATGAATTACCCCAAGTCTCCCGATAAAAACGGTACCTCACTTGTGTGGGTCGGCCTTGTGCCTGCGACAGGAAACGGCGCAAAATGCAACGTGGTCACACCTCAATTTTGCAGTTAAAAATTGACCCTTTTATGGCAAAGTGCCTAGCTGTAGTTTTTGCACCCTAGCTCTGCCGGCACCTAGGGAAACCTAGCAAACCTATACTTTTTTGAAAACTAGACACCCAGGGGAATTCACGATGGGGTGACTCGACTACCTCCCACCAGGTTCTGTTACCCAGAATTTCTTGCAAAGTTAAAAAATTGACAAAAAATACGCATTTTCCTCACATTTCTGTGGTGCAAAGTTCTGGAATCTGCGTGGATCAACAAATTTCCAACCACCCAGCGTTCCCCCGGGTCTTCTGGAAAATATGGTACCTCACTTGCCTGGGTCTGCCTAGTGGCTGCGACAGGAAACAGCGCAAAACGCAACGTGGTCGCACCTCAATTTCGCAGTGAAATCGTGCCCTTTTTTGGCAAAGAGCCTACCTTTTGTTTTTGAACCCTATCTCTGCCGGCACCTAGGGAAACCTAGCAAACCTATCCATTTTTGAAAACTAGACACCCAGGGGAATTCAGGATGGGGTGACTGGACTGCCTCTCACCAGGTTCTGTTACCCAGAATCCCTTCCAATGCTAAGAAATTGACCAAAAAAACGCATTTTCCTGACATTTCTGTGGTGGAAAGTTCTGGAATCTGCGTGGATCAACAAATTTCCACCCACCCAGCGTTCCCCCAGGTCTCCCGATAAAAATGGTACCTCACTTGCGTGGGTGGCTTAAGGACCCGCGACAGGCAAGGGCCCCAAACCTAAGGAGGCGACATCAAAATAACCTATCACTAACCAACCTGGTTTTGCAAGGGGGTTCCCATGAGTTTTTGGCCCGGGGCTCGGCGGCCATGTAGGGAAACCTACCTAACCCACACATTTCTGGAAACTAGACACCCGGTGGAGTCCAGCGAGGTATGGCATACGTGGGTCCCCCAAGGTTTACCTACCCAGAATTCCCTGCAAACCTTAAAATTAGGTTAAAAAAACACTTTTTCATACATATTTTCGTGGGATCTCCGTGCCGGCACAAATGTCCTACAGCCCAGTGTTCCCCTTGTTCTCCCGAGTAAAATGATACCTCACTTGTGTGGGTGCCCCAAAGCAGAACAGGCTAAAAATGAATTTAAACATTTTTTAGTATTTGGGATTGACAAATTAAGCACCTCACCTTAGTCACAGGCCTTTGGCCCACCCACACAAATGAGGTATCATTTTACTCGAGAGAACAAGGGGAACGCTGGGCGGTAGGACATTTGTGCCGCCACAGAGATCCCATGAAAAAAAGTATGGAAAAGTGGGTTTTTTTTACCTAATTTTAAGGTTTGCAAGGAATTCTGGGTAGGAAAACGTTGGGGGACCCACGCATGCCATACCTCCCTGGACTCCCCCGGGTGTCTAGTTTTCAGAACTGTTTGGGTTTGGTAGTTTCACAAGTTTGCCGCCGAGCCCCGGGCCAAAAACTCAGTTGCCCCCCCCCAAAAAAGAAGGTAGTTTTGCTATAGGTTATTTTTAATTCTCCACCGTACAATTTGGGCCTTTTCCTGTTGCAGCCACTACGCCTACCCACGCAAGTGAGGTACCATTTTTTCCAGGAGACCTGGGGGAACGCGGGGTGGGTGGAAATTTGTTGATCCACGCAGATTCCAGAACTTTCCACCACAGAAATGTGAGGAAAATGCGTTTTTTTGTCAATTTCTAAGGTTTGCAAGGGATTCTGGGTAACAGAACCTGGTGGGAGGCAGTCGTGTCACCCCATCCTAAATTCCCCTGGGTGTCTAGTTTTCAAAAATGTACAGGTTTGCTAGGTTTCCCTATGTGGCAGCTGCGCTAGGGCCCAAAATCCACAGGTAGGCATATTGCTAAAAATAATTCCGTGCCTAGTCTGCTTTCTGCTGTCCTGGGGGGAAGATTTCGGGGCTGGGGTTGCCCCGATATGCCCCCAAGGGGGGCAGAAAGGATTAGTTACTTACCTGTAATCCTAGTTCTCTTCCAGGGGTATCCTCATCAAAGTCATAAGCATTAGAAAATTCCCGTCCATGCGCGGGACCCCGGAAACACTATATTATATGTGCCCCACATATATATACTCATATATATATATAAATACATATATATATATATATATATATATATAAAAGCATGCAATAGCAGCCAAATAAAATCAGAGCTGAAATATGCTGTGTAGAATTTCCACCATACATGAATAATAAGCATTAGAAACATGAGAAACAACAACAAAGTTTGTTTAGAAACTGTTTTAATGCTCAGAAAGCAGTAGAAATTCTCATAACTCACTGGAAGCATAGAAAGCTCTCAGGCTGCATTGCAAACACACAGTCTAAAAAGACTGAAAAGCTAACCTGTAGCTGCATAGCAATAAACTGACACCGTGCCTTTAAGGCACCCATGACCCCCAGTATCCCATCATGCCTCAGGGGTGACAGTTAGGTCAGTTGTTCTTTTCGGAGACTGAAAACAAACCCAGTAACAAATAAGTTAACAATATCGCCTTATTAAAGAATGTCCTTTGCCCGGGGAGGCGGGAGGGTTGCTTATGACTTTGATGAGGATACCCCTGGAAGAGAACTAGGATTACAGGTAAGTAACTAATCCTTCTCTTCCAGGGGATCCTCATCAATAGTCATAAGCATTAGAATAGAATAGCGAGCCTCACCTCATCTCCCTGCGGGCAAAGGAGTAACAATACAGTAATACCCATACTAAGCCTAGTAACAACTAAGCTCGTACAGGCCGCAGGCTACCCAAATAGGTTCCTCAAAGAGGCTTGTCCTACTTGAGTATCGGCCCTGGAATCAGATTCTAGGCAGTAATGCCTCGTAAAGGTATGAACTGATTTCCATGTCGCAGCCTTGCATATTTCTGACATTGGAATGTCGTGCAAGAAAGCTACTGTGGCCGCTTTCCCTCTAGTAGAATGCGCTTTGGGTGACACCAATAAAGGCTTGCCTGCAAGCTGGTAGGCCAATTTAATGCAAGAGACAATCCATCTAGAGATGGACCTCTTGGCCGCCGGAAAGCCTGTTCTCATCGAACCATAGTTCACGAACAGCTGATCCGACTTCCTGATTCCCTTGTTTTTTTCCAAATAGAACTTGAGGAAGGGAGGGAAATGTACTGATTTATATGAAAATCAGAAACCACCTTAGGTAAGAAGGATGGGTGAGCCCTCAGGACAACCCTATTGTGATGGAAAACAGTATATGGTTCCTTCGTACAGAGAGCTTGTATCTCGCTTACTCTGCGCGCTGATGTGATTGCCACTAAAAAGGCTGCTTTCCAAGATAGATGTTGCAAAGAAGCCTTGTGGATAGGTTCGAAAGGAGGTGACATTAACCTGGACAGAACCAGGCTCAATTCCCAAGGAGGAGAAGGATTTCGCACAGGGGGATAGACTTTCTTCAACCCCTGGAGGAAGTCCTTAACCACCGGAACCTGAAAGAAAGAAATCTGATGAGGCGATTTCCTGTACGCCACTATGGCTGACAGATGCACTCTAATGGAAACATATTTCAATCCAGAAGTTGCCAAGGAAAGGAGGTATGGCAGGATTACCTCCTCCTGCCCTTTCGTAGGATCCAGATGATGATCCCTACACCATAAGTAAAACCTCTTCCACTTGAACGCATAAGACGCTCTCGTGGAAGGCATCTTAGCCTCCTTTAAAATGTTCACGCATTCGGGAGGCAAGTTCAGATGTCCATATTGCAGGACCTCAGGTGCCATGCTGTTAGGTTCAGCGATGTGAGGTTGGCATGCAGTATCTTCCAGTCCATCTTGCTCAACAGGTCCGGCCTGCAAGTAAGTCGTCTGTGTGGACACACAGAGAAATGTAGAAGGTCCGGGTACCACCACTGCCGTGGCCAATCCGGAGCTATTAAGATCATCTCCATGTCCGACCTGAGGAGCTTGGACACTACCTTCGGAATCAGAGCCAGGGGAGGAAACGCGTAAGCGAATGTTCCTGACCAATCCATCAGAAGAGCATTCCCCTGCGTCCCTGGTCGGTGGAACCTGGACACGAAGGCGTGGCATTTGGCGTTTTCGTCGTCTGCAAACAAGTCTATGGCTGGACGACCCCAGCAACGAAAAAGCTCTTCTACCACCTCGTCGTTTAGCACCCAGTCTGGTTAATCTTCGAAGTGCCTGCTGAGTGCGTCTGATTTTACGTTCAACTCGCCTGGAAGGTGCACCGCCACTACTGTGAAGCCTCGAGAGAGGAGCCAGTGCCAGATTGTTTGAGCCTCTCGGGAGAGTGGGAGAGATAGTGTGCCTCCTTGTTTGTTCAGATAGAACATGGTGGTTGTATTGTCCGTCTGAACTAGGACTGAGTTGGACTCGATCGCTGGAAAGAAAGCTTTGAGAGCTAGAAAAACCGCTCTGAGCTCCAGTATGTTGATGTGGTATGTCTGCTCCTGCGCAGACCACTGACCTTGTATTTGAAGTGGACCCATGTGCGCTCCCCAACCTTGCAGAGAGGCATCCGTCACTATAGACTGGGATGGAAGAGGTTGGTGAAAAAGTACTCCGACCCGCACATTCTTTCTCCGAGTTCACTATTTGATTGCATCCTTCGTCGCTTGGGAAAGAGTAATACGATCTTCCCAATGCCCTGTCGCTTGGTCTCACTGGTCCTCTAGAGCTTGTTGCAGAGGACGCATTCTCAGCCTGGAGTTTGGAATGAGGAAAATGCAGGACGCCATGGAACCCAGCAGGGATACTACTTGTTGGGCTGTTGGAAACCGAGACTCTAGCAGAATCTCGCATTTCTGACTCATGGAAAAAAGTCTCTCCTCCGAAGGAAACGCTTTTCCCAATTTTGTGTCCAGAACGGAGCCTAGGTAGTGGATTGGCTGTGTCGGCCACTGGACTGACTTCTCCAGGTTGACATGGAGACCGAGTCTGTGCAACAGGTGTAGGCAAAGCTGCAGATTGTGCGTTACCTGAACCGGAGACAAGCCCTTTAGGAGCCAGTCGTCCAGGTATGGGTAGATGAAGAGACCCTTTTTGTGAAGAAAAGCCGCCACCACTGCCATGCATTTGGTAAAGACTCGTGGTGCGGACTTGAGACCGAAGGGTAGCACCTTGTACTGGTAGTGTTTGCCTCCCACTACAAACCTCAAGTACTTGCGATGCTGTAGAGCAATCGGAATGTGAAAGTATGCATCTTGCAGATCCACCGAACACATCCAATCTCCGGTTTGAAGATGTGGGCATATTTGGTGAAGAGCTAACATGCGGAACTTTTCTCTGACGATGACTTTGTTCAAGAGACGCAGATCGAGTATTGGTCTGAACTTGTCTCCCTGATCTTTTTTGGGGACAAGAAAGTACCTGGAGTAGACTCCCTTTCCTTTTTGAGAGGGGGGGAACCTCCTCTATAGCTCTTTTTTGTAGTAGAACTTTCACCTCTCTTCGGAGCGAGCTTAGCTGGTGAGGGCAAGAGTTCTTTGGAGGAATGCTCTTTGGAAGCGCACGGAAACGAAGCTTGTATACATTGCGCAGTATATTCAGCACCCACTGATCCTTTGTGATGCTGACCCACTCTGCCAGGTGTTGTGAAGCACTTCCTCCCACTGGAGTGGGCAACGGCGCCAGAGGAAGCCACTGCTCAGGCCTTTCCTCCTCTCGTGGTGTTAGAGGATTGTTGGTGACCTCCTCTACCTCTGTTGGCTTTGCCTCAAAACTGGGTTTTTCCCTGGTTCTTACTTTGGGACCACTGAGGGGTTTGAACCCTCTGTTGAGCCCCTCTCCCCCTGTTGGTCTTAAAGCGGTGTTTGAATTCTTTTTTCTTTTCCAAACCCACCGCTTTTACTGTGTCCAGTTCTGTCTTCATACGGGTCATCTCTTCGTCAGCATGTTCCCCGAAGAGAGAGGAACCCGAAAAGGGAAGATTGTGGATGCGATGCTGCGCATCCGGCTTCAGCCCTGTAAGGCGCAACCAAGCCGATCTCCTGGCACAAACCCCATGTGAGTAGGAATGTGCCGCTAGCACTGCACCATCCGCCGCTGTGCTTATTAACTGGTTCGCCACCAGACATCCTTCTGTCATAGTCTCTTCATAGTCCTTCTGGTCTTCCTTTGGCAGTTTGGACTTGAACCTTTCCATGGAGTCCCATAAGGCTCTGTCGTATCTACCCAGCAGCGCAGCCGCACTGGAGACCTTCAGCGTGGAGGCAGCTGAATTGCAAACCTTGCGACCCCAGGAGTCTTGAGATTTGCTGTCCTTGTCTGGTGAGACTGAAGAGGTAGCGGCCACTGCATGTGTCTTTCTCGCCGCTGCCACTATCAGAGAGTCTGCTGGAGGGTCAGATTTTACAAAAACTGGGTCAGAAGAAGCCGGTTTGTATTTTTTCTGTATGCGGGCTGGAACCGCTCTGATAGCCGCTGGGGTTAGGAAAACGTCCTTGACAGGATCCATAATCCCCGGGACTAAAGGCAGCAGTGGACGAGAGATAGATTTTTTGTGCAAAGTTTCAAAAATTACTGTCGTAGTAACTTGAGGGACAGACATTTCAATGCTCAGCTTCTGAGCTCCTCTTTGTAGGACATCCAGATAAGTGCCGATGTCATCCACTGGAGAGGATCTAGAGGTAGGACTATCCGTCAGCGTAGGAGAGTAAGCTCTTTTGGAAGACCTGGCCGAAGAGGTAGATGAAGTAGACGGAGTCCTTCGACGTTTACGGTGAGCACTGTGCCTCCTCTCACGCGATCTTCTTGAATGCTCTTCCCTTCTAGGAGAGCGAGATCTAACCCGATCTTCCCCGCTGGGCGAACGAGGCCTGACCGGAATGTCTTTTCTGGGAGATCGGGGTCTAACCGGAAGTTCCATTCTGGGAGATTTAGTTGGTGTTCTCACAGGTGATTTGCGCCTGGGAGGACTACGCTTGTCCATCTCCTCCACCAAATTCTGAAGAGGAGACCCGTGTTGAGAGCTGGCATACTCATACATACGTTTGGCAGCTCCTGAATTTCGCCAATGGTCCAATGATCTGTACCATCTAGGTGACAGTCTGATCTCCGCAGCCGAAGGATCTGGCTGACGCACAGGAGATCTGCGGACAGGGCTTCTGGACCTCGAGGATGCTGTTGAGGAACCAGAAGATTGTGAAGTGGAATGACGAGAAGCTGACTCCGTAACCATGATAACAGAGTTTCTTTCTGAATGTCTCGACGTCGAGCGTTCTTTTCTCGACGCCGAACGCCTCTGAGGGGTCGGCGGGTCGTACAATCTCGACTTCGAATGCCTCGACGGCGACCGATGCGAGGATCTATGGTCTCTCGCCGTCGACCGGCGATGACCAGCCGTCGACGGAGCCCTCTGCCTCGACGTTGGACTGTGAGGACCAGCCGTCGACAGAGTCTTCTGTCTCGACGTCGAACGGCGATGACCAGCCGTCGACGGAGCCCTCTGTCTCGACGTCGAAAGTCTATGCGACGACGGCGGAGGGGTATTGGACACCCTCGACGCCGAGAGTCGATGACGGAGACTGCGTCCTCGACGCCGATCGACGTTTCCCTGTCGACGGCGGAGGGGTCTTGGTCCTCGACGCCGAACGTCGTTTCTTAGACGACAGCGGAGAGGTCACACTTCTCGACGCCGGACATCGCTTGGATGACGACGGCGGAGGAGTGACCTCCCTCGACGCCGATCGTCGCCTGGTTGACGACGGCGGAGGGGCCTTTGATCTCGACGCCGACCGGTTGACGGCGGCGGAGTCACATTCCTCGCCGCCGATCGTCACCCGGTTGACGACGGCGGAGGGGATTTCAACGACGGGACTGGATCCTTCGACATCGTCGACGTACCTGGTCTTCTCTTCGACGGCGAGCCCGCCGTCGACGGTAGTTTAGACGAGAGTTGATCCACCGGTGGTTCTTTTCTCAGCGCCGAGCCCGACGCTGATGTTGAAGGATGTGAAGACTTCTTTTTTGAAGATGTTTGAGTCTTCTTGGAACCCTTCTTCACCGGAGATCTTCCTCTGGATGACCTGTGAGCCAGGCCATAAATGCGAATCCTCTCCCTGTCTTTAAGAGTTCTTCCTGACAGGTGTTCACAGTGAGGACAGGTGTCTGGATCATGATCTTCAGGCAGACAAGATACAGACGTCGTGTTTGTCTGATTTTGCCTTCTTGTTGCCACAAGATGGACATTTGTCAAAGAGTGAAGGCATTCTCAGAAGAAAATGTTCACTAAACTGACTAAAAAAGACAGTATCTTACTTGACTAGCTGTTAAATGTCAAAGTAAGTGTAAAAATAGACAAAATTGAAGTATTTTTCTGTCAGAAAACTAGTGGAGCTGTGTAACCAGGATCCTTCCTGAAGGAGCCGGAAAGAACAACTGACCTAACTGTCACCCCTGAGGCATGATGGGATACTGGGGGTCATGGGTGCCTTAAAGGCACGGTGTCAGTTTATTTCTATGCAGCTACAGGTTAGCTTTTCAGTCTTTTTAGACTGTGTGTTTGCAATGCAGCCTGGGAGCTTTCTATGCTTCCAGTGAGTTATGAGAATTTCTACTGCTTTCTGAGCATTAAAACAGTTTCTAAACAAACTTTGTTGTTGTTTCTCATGTTTCTAATGCTTATTATTCATGTATGGTGGAAATTCTACACAGCATATTTCAGCTCTGATTTTATTTGGCTGCTATTGCATGTTTATATATATATATATATATATATATATATATATTCCCAACAAGGCGATCCTTCAGCATGCAGAGCGCTCCACAGTGTGTGCCAGCCCCAAGGCTGGATCAAAGCCCAATTTTAATTATATTACAAAAACGGGCAGCACAACCGGATACTTTTTTAAGAAGCTTTATTGCTTATCACACAGCACCCCAAAATGGGGTGCTGTGTGATAAGCAATAAAGCTTCTTAAAAAAGTATCCGGTTGTGCTGCCCGTTTTTGTAATATAATATATATATATATATATATATATATATATATATATATGTATTTATATATATATATATATATATACACGAGTATATATATGTGGGGCACATATAATATAGTGTTTCCGGGGTCCCGTGCATGGGCGGGAAAATTCTAATGCTTATGACTATTGATGAGGATCCCCTGGAAGAGAACATTGTGGCTATATTTTTTGGGGGGTGGGAGCATTGGTATGCCCATTCTGGGCAGCCCCCACCCCCACACATAAAAAAGCCAGCGTAATCGTTGGCGTCAAGTGGGATTTTTGCCCCCCCATGGGGGGGCAGATTCGGGGCTACTGCCCCCATCCTCCCTCCAGGGGGGGGGGCAGAAAGGCTGTGATTGTTGCGGGTGGGGGCATTGGCAGGCCCGTTTTGGGCAGCCCCCAACCTAAGTAAAATGTGCCCAAAAATCCCGTGTCTGGTGGGTTCCCCCCCCCCCCCCAGGGGGGGGGGCAGATTGGGGCTACTGCCCTATCTGTCCCCGGGAGGGGCAGGAAGGCTGTAATTTTAGCGGGGGAGGGGGTGGGGCATGGGCATGCCAGTTTTGGGCAGCCCCACCCTATTTCAAATTTGCCCCCCCAAAAATCCCTGGCGTCTAGTGGGCTTTTTGCCCCCCCGGCAGGGCAGATTGGGGGGTAATGCCTCCATCTACCCCCAGGGGGGTCAGAAAGTCCACTAGACGCCAGGGAGATTTTGGGGCAAATTTTGATTAGGGTGGGGTCTGCCCAAAACGGGCATGCCAATGCCCCACACCCTAATAAACATTTGCCTAACAAAATCCCTGGTGTCTAGTGGGCTTTTTGCCCCCCCTCCCCTGAGGGGGGGGCAGATTGGAGGCTATTGCCCCATCAGCCCCCAGGGGGGGGGCAGGAAGGCTGTTATTTTTGTGGGGAGGGGGTGGGGGCATAGGCATGCCCGTTTTGGGCAGCCCATCCAAATTCAAATTTGCCCGCCAAGAAATCCCTGGCGTCTAGTGGGCTTTTTGCCCCCCCCCCCGCCGGGGCAGATTGGGGGGTAATGCCCCCATATGCCCCCCAGGGACGTCAGAAAGTCCACTAGACGCCAGGGAGTTTTTTGGGCAAATTTTAATAAGGGTGGAGTCTGCCCAAAACGGGCATGCCAATGCCTCCAACTTAATAAAAATTTGCCCAAAAAAATCCCTGGTGTCTAGTGGGCTTTTTGCCCCCCTGGGGGGGCAGATTGGGGGCTACTGCCCCATCTGCCCTCCAGGGGGGGCAGGAAGGCTGTAATTGTTGCGGGGTGGGGGCATGGGCATGCCCGTTTTGGGCAGCCACACACTATTTCATATTTGCCCCCTCAAAAAAACCCTGGCGTCTAGTGGGCTTTTTACCCCCCCCTGGCGGGGCAGATTGGGGGCTAATACCCCCAACTGCCCCCCAGGGCGGGCAGAAAGTCCACTAGACGCCAGGGAGTTTTTTGGGCAAATTTTGATTAGGGTGGGGTCTGCCCAAGACGGGCATGCCAATGCCCCTACCCTAATAAAAAATTGCCTAAAAAATCCCTGACCTCTACTGGCCTTTTTGCCCCCCCCTGTGGGCAGATTGGGTGCTAATGCCCCCATCTGCCCCCTCGGGGGGGCAAAAAGGCTGTAATTTTTGTGGGGGAGGGGTAGGGGCATTGGCATGCCCATTTTGGGCAGCCCCCACCCTAATTCAGATTTGCCCCAAAATATCCCTGGCGTCTAGTGGGCTTTTTGCCCCTCCGAGGGTGCAGATTGGGGGCTACTGCCTCCATCTGCCCCCCGGGGGGGGGCAGAAAGTCTGTAGTGGTGGCGGGGTTGGGGGCATTGGCTTGCCCGTTTCGGGCAGGCCCCACCCTAAAAAAAAGTGCACAAAAAAAATTCCTGGTGCATAGTGGGCTTTCTGCCCCCCCCCGGGGGGGGGCAAATTGGGAGCTACTGCCCCCATCTGTCCCCCAGGGGCGGGCAGAAAGTCTGTAATGGTGGTGGGGGTTGGGGGCATTGGCTTGCCCGTTTCGGGCAGCCCCCACCCTAAAAAAAATGCACGCAAAAAAATCCCTGGTGCATAGTGGGCTTTCTGTCCCCACGGGAGGGCAAATTGGGGGCTACTGCCCCCATCTGTCCCCCAGGGGGGGGCAGAAAGTCTGTAGTGGTGGCGGGGGTTGGGGGCATTGGCTTGCCCGTTTCGGGCAGGCCCCACCCTAAAAAAAAGTGCACACAAAAAAATTCCTGGTGCATAGTGGGCTTTCTGCCCCCCCCTGGGGGGGCAAATTGGGGGCTACTGCCCCCATCTGTCCCCCAGGGGCGGGCAGAAAGTCTGTAATGGTGGCGGGGGTTGGGGGCATTGGCTTGCCCGTTTCGGGCAGCCCCCACCCTAAAAAAAAGTGCACGCAAAAAAATCCCTGGTGCATAGTTGGCTTTGGGCAGATCTGTCCCCCCAGGGGGGGCAGAAAGTCTGTAATGGTGGTGGGGGGGGGGCATTGGCATGCCAGTTTCGGGCAGCCCCCACCCTAAAATAAAGTGTGCAAAAAAAATCCCTGGTGCATAGAGGGCTTTCTGCCCCCCCGGGGGGGCAAATTGGGGGCTACTGCTCCCATTTGCCCCCCAGGGGGGGCAGAAAGGCTGTAATGGTGCCGGGGGGTGGGGGCATTGGCGCGCCCATTTCGGGCAGCCCCCACCCTAAAAAACAGTGCCCCCCAAAAAATTCCCTGGCGTACAGTGGGCTTTCTGCCCCCCCGGGGGGCAGATTGGGGAGCTATTGCCCCATCTGCCCCCCGGGGGGGGGGGGGCAGAAAGACTAAATACTATACATTTATTTATGGTGGGAGTGAAGGCCCTTGCACAAGGGGCCGCTCCCCCCTCCCTGGTGTCTAGTGGATGGATCCCTGCTTGGGGATCGCCCTCCTGGGGCGATCCCCAAGCAGGGGAAAGTGAAACTGAAATGAGCCTAAAGGCTCATTTTAGTTTCGGTTTGTATTCAATGACGACAGCGCAACCTGCGCGCTGATCGTCATTGAACAGAAACCAGGGAGGGGGCCTCGGGAGCTGGGGAAGCTCTTCCCCAGCTCCCAAGGTCAGAGGGGTGAAAAGGAAATCCCTCTGCTGTCTGCAGCAGAGGGATTTCGTGCCCCTGGCCTCATGACGGAATGGTTCTGTCCTCAGCACAGGAGCACCGATGCTCATGACGGAACCATTCCGTCATGAGCATGGAAGGGGTTAACCTCACCAGCAGAGTATTCACCTGGAAACCGGCCACTCACTTACCTGCCATTGAATAACATTGACTGGTTTGACTTGAAAAATCTACATTTGAATACTTAAAATATTCATATAAAATCACCCGAATTCGTAAGTACTCACCTGTGATCGGGAGAGAAGCCAGTACTGTACCTTGTAGCCCAGTAATGAACCGCAAAAGTAATCCCTATGGGGTTTACTTTTAACTTGTATTTTCTCCACAGGAATCCATTGTCTGCTTTTCTATGAAATTTCTTTTAAGTGTCTACTTTTGAAAACTAGAAATATTCTTTAAAAATCATAAATACTGAAACATAATTACTTACCTGTTTTAAACTGAGACCCCAGTGCTGGACCTAAGAGCCCAGTACTGGATTACAAAAGTAACGAGATCGTACTTTACCTGCAACCTGAATTTTCTCCCATGGGATAACATTGCCAGATTTATGTTGAAAAGTTTCTAAGTGTGTACTTTTAAAAATGCTTTATATTCCTGAAAAGTAACAGCAATAACTAAAACCTTTCTACTAAATTGTTTTCAGCTTAGACCCCAATACTGAACCTAGGATCCAGTCCTGAAACTACCAAAGTAATCTATAAAGTAATCAACTGTGTTTAGATAGAAAAACCCATTGAGCTCAATGCTAAATTGTGTGTAGAATTGTGTTACCCACTGCAACCACTGCAATCTGAGACCTCTCATATTGAGAAAAGTATATTTTGACACCTGTTGGTTCTAAAAATAAAACAACTATATCTTTGATATAAAAACAATTGGCCTGGAGTTCAGTCTTTGAGTGTGTGAAACCTTTTGCTGACTGGGTGTGTACAACAAAAGCTTTACACTGTCCTCTGGTACTGCCTTACTGCTCGACCAAGCTACCACTTTAGAGAGTAAGGTCACACCTGGCTTTAACCTCTGGGGTTTGTGGACTCTATACTCACTGTACCTTATTCTGGTCCAGTACATATAGAGCCACTTTTTCACACCTGCAGGCATTCCGGTCTGTTCCAGTATAATACACAGGACTAGAATACGTCTTTGACTATCCGGACGCTTGATCACCGTCACTTTTCACCAAACAGGTTTCTAAACACTGGCTTTCAATATATCGGGGAGTTCCCTCAGCACATGCAGTTATTGAATCCACGCATCGGCTTCTGAGCTATTATAATCCATATTTTATTTCCTTGCCCTGATGAAGTTCCCCGTGAGGGAATGAAACACGTTGGCTGAGCTTTTCGTATTGTTGACTTATGAATTTGAAATAAAGAACTGTTTTTTATACTACTATTTGACTACTGGACTTCACGACCTGGCGCACCCCCATTTAATTAACCACAGTTTACAACCGGTTTCTTGATGTCAGACATTATGGTGGTTGTGCCCATATCGTGTTTTATTCTGAACCTGGTAAAAATAGCAGATGCGGAAAGGTGCATTCAACCGGTGGCCGCTTGTGGTAGATTTGTAGTAATTGTAAGTGTGCAAAATATAAACTTTGGAATTTTAAGATGGCTGCCATGGTCACTGGTGAAGATCTGTGCATGTTTACACAGTATAGAAGAATGTAGATATACTTTTGTACCATTGTCAAGTGCACTTAAGAAACATAGTTTATGTCGACTTCTGTAACCTTTTTGAGGCAAGATTAGTTATTATTAACTTTCAACTTGAATGTATGTTATTATGTTTTCTTTTTACAGGTCTCCCTACCTGGTGTACCCTTCCTAATATAATTTCCTCTGTCTGGCCACTCTGATCTTCTGTATTATAAATTCTCAGTCAGAGCTGCTGGATGATGGGTTTCTGCTGAAGGGTACTGTTACTGAGGAGCTTTGACTGTTTAACACTCAACCCTGAGGGGCAGGGAGTTGCTTCAGGTGAGGGCCTTGTGTGGTATAGGCCACAGTGGCCGGTTAACGGCACGTCTGATGTTGATTGGCAGATCTGTGTTGGGATTGGAAGGGCTGGTAATGTTGGGAGCATTGATATCCTCCTCTGTAGGTTGAAAACCCTCTTTCATGAGCCCAGCGAAAGGGTAACCTCTTGAACTGAAGGGTGCCAAGGGACCGAGCCGTCTCAGTGTCAGACATGACGGAGAACCTCTTCCCCATGTTGTCCAAGTGCCTTTGTCTGGTGGTGTAGAGATGGAAGTGAAATGATTCTTGGAGCAACGTTGCAGTGCTTGTGAAATCACAGAATCTAGCTTGGGATGAGCTGTGTGGCAAAAGGGGGAATCCAATGGAGCCCCCCCCCCCATGTCCTCTGGGGGAGAATCTGAAGGTTTTGGCAGTGGAGGTGACAGAGTGGAGATAAGGTAATCATACCACTCATCCCGTGGAGGTAGAAGTTCCGGGATCTCCCCTTCTTCTCTTTCTTCTTCTGATGAAGTTGCTTCCGCCCATGGTGGTGCCGCTATGTTGTCATCCTGGGGTTGACAGGTGGAGGAATGTGTCTTGGATTAGCAGGAGAGGCAGGCTGAGATGGTTTTACTGCAAAAAGAACAATTGGTGGACAAAATGCAGACCAATGTCATACATTCACCTCAATCCAGAGATCTGGGCCTAAATGCCTAATTTATTTGCTCCCCGTGCCATTCCAGTTGGGCACAGCCACATCAGTCTTGACCCTGCGCCCAATGTGAACAGTCCAGCCTGAACTGTACTACTGGCACCTCCTGCGGAGGTTCAAGGAATGTTTTCCCGTAATCTTGAGCAAGGCTTGCAAATCCTAGTAGAATGACATGGGCACCTGTACATTATCATGCCAGAGTTGTGGATGAATAGGATTAAGATAGTGCTCATAATTCTTCTTTGAGGGGGGGGCATTAAAATGATGGTAATATTGCTCTACTTTCATGTCATCCAGGTATTTGACCTGGAGTTCTGATGGGCTGTGTGCGGTCCTCGTCCGACTCTTCCAGGTCTAATTGGTGACTTGATGGAAGAGATGAAACCTCCAAGGAGAGGTTAACTCGGGCCTTAGAGATGTTCTTGTCACCATTGTAATTTTTATCAACGATGTAGTCATTTGAGGTGTTAGTTGCTGACAAGGTGTCGGACTGCCCTGTGAATTTCAGTGTCGTCGTAGCGTCAACGTAGTCTGCTGATGACAGGATCCTCGTCAACAGGATGGGTGCGTCAATGCGGTCATTGTCTTTTACGACAATGTCCAGAAGATGACAGTGGTGACCGTTGATGACACTGCTATCAACAGTGATGTTGCAGTAGACGGGGCTTTGAAAGGAGTTTAATGACTCGTCGACGGTGGTTCAGTAGGCGAAGTCTGAGGATGCTCCCCAGTCTTCACAGCTGCAGTGCTGGGTTGAGAAGAGGCCACCTCTGTGATGATACATTTATTTTCTCCTTTCCCAGAGGTTCTTTGTGATGGGTTTTTAAGTCCTTCCTGCTCTCGTCAGATATCCCATGGCCAGAGGATCTTGGTCTTTTGTGTGACCACATGGATGTGTCACTGTCTTCCTCAGAAGTGGTGGATCTCAGAGTTTTAGCCTTCTGTAACCACAGAAGGAGCATCCCCTCCCGGTCCTTCAAGGTCTTGGAGGAAAAAGTGTATAATTTTGCACTCCTTTACCTGGTGTTGGGTGTAGAGGCAATAAAGACGGTCTTTATGTGGTTCATCCACATGCAGCCTTTTCCTTCCCCAGGTTTTCCAGGTTCTGAAGAGGTCTTTCTTGGAAGTATCAGACATGATAGGTGTCAGGATAAATCTCAGACTCTAGAGAAGAAAAAACTTAGCAGAGCTAAGGGAGTCTCCCTTCACACGACATGCAGCAGAAAATCAGAGGGATTTAGACTTTCTTGGGAGTAACCTACAGGGGGCTGTCGCCTGATTGGTTATAGTTCAAGTTTGGTCCTTTTTTAAAAAGGACATTGATAGACTATTAATGTGACTGTTCATTACCATTATACCCTATGGTAATGATGCATACTGCTTTATTATGGTACAGTGGGACTCCCACTTTGACGATGGGGAATGATTCAAGCCTGTGAATCTATGAAAGATCCAATACTGGAGCAATACTGAATTTCACCAGTTAAAGTTATGTTAAGCAAATATAAGTCACGTCCTTCCCAAGCACAGCATTATGACTTGCACATTACAACACCTGTTACATGTTCTATAACATCATTGATAACATCACTGATTATAACTGAAATTACATAATTTAGGACAACGCTATGCATGGCAGGTGCGTGATTTGGTGTAAACTGCTCAGTAGTTTGGGAGCAATTAAGGTAAAACAAATAGAGTTATAGTGACCGTTAGTCTCTCAAGTTCCTTGGGAGTCCCGCACAATCAGGAATTAAAAATAAATAAAGGCTAAGTAGGTTCTTTCTCCTGATAGTCATTTTGCTCTGGTAGGAGCGTGCCCTAGGATTAGGGGGCTGCAACATCATAAACATTGTTGTACAAACAATTACAAGAACCCGGGACTTGGCCACAGTGTTCTGTAAACATTTTAAGTGGGCAGGGTATGGGTGCCATCATGCTCTGCTTATGACCTCACAAACTGCATCACTCATATGTTCAATTACATCAGTGAAAACATATCAAATTACCTCTTCACTGGGCATGGTTGGGGTAAAAGTTCTAATTAGCCCAGTAAAGTATAACTGGTGAATTTCAGAGTTTTTTTAACATTTAAAATGTTATGTTTTAACAGACATTTTCATCCAACTATAACATCACTGTTTTTTTCAGCAAAAAAAATATAAACATAGACACAGATATATAGAGAGAAGGAAGTACATATAAAGAAAAAATCCTGCCCTTCTTTCTTAAATAAGGCTAACAAAGGGAAACAAAAACTCTGCAAAGTTTATGTTGCACCAGCACACTTTACTAAATGAAAGTACAACAACTTTTATCAGTTCTGTGATTTTATAGAAAGGACATAAAATATATACACAAAACAAACCCATTGATATGGATAGCCATATAATACAGTCCACAGAGAAGTTTTCATAATTTTGTTTTCTAGATGCACGGTAATCTTCTCAAAGCCTTTGTAGGTGTATGTTAAGTAGCAACACAATGTATTGCATTTTGGATACATCACTGGGTTGCCTCTGCTACTGTTGCAAACTTACAAGGCACAAACTCGACATTGACCATCTAAGGGTTTAATTGTACATTCAATTACACTAGATTGTGTTAAAGTGTGTGGTATTCTTTTTTGTAATCCATAGGCAACTTAAGATGGTGATGAGCTGATGGAAGTAGGGCTCAAAATAAAATATACCCTCTAAAATCTTTAAGAAATTCCAATCACCAAATCTTGGCCGCACTTTCCTTCTACTCTACAAAGGACATGCTACTAGTCCTAGGTTATATTAGTTCAATTGGTTTAATTAAGAACAGACCCTCTATTGGAAAAACAAATGAAAGGCTTTTTTCTAGTATGTTCTCAAGTTTAAGACCCCAATTAGTAGCAGTATTGTCTTTAACCTACACAACCCGTATTTGTTGGAAAACCTACTGCATTTCATTAAAGAGGGGGAAAAACAACTGAAGACCGCCAACCATTATCATAAAACAGAAAAATGAAAATCTGTTTAAGTACACCTTGGAAAGGAAGTCTTAAAGAAGACTACCCTAAAGTATTGCAGGTACTATCTAGTCGAGTTAAAGGAAAAGCTTGCTTCACTTTAAGGCAATAAATGATACAGTAGCGAAACAACCCATTACTACTGAAGGTCTGTACTAGATGTTACAAACACGCCTATAAGACCTACTTTAACCTTTAATATACTCACATGTCTGGATGCTACTATTAGGTTTCAACAGATTTGCTACTCTTGGAACATTTACATGCCAATGGGAAAAAACAAATACAACCAAATTATAGTCCAAACTCAAAAGAGCCCTCACGAAGTGGGCCCTGACAAAAAATACATGACAGTGAAAACAGATTTCCATAGCAGTGAATTTCTGTAAATAATTCTTGAAGATACCTATAAGTACTTGGTTAGAAGTAACAAAATAAATTATAAAAAGAATCTGGGCAAGACTGGCTGCATATTCTCTTGAAGGCTATGTTGAATGTTGTAGTGGAATGCTCTACTAAGCATTTAAAGGTTTTCCTTTACTTCTATGATTGCCATATATTTACATGTTCCCAAGGAGTCAAGGCTTTTACTCATGCTACTAAAATTGCATTTTTATATTTTGAATAACATTTTTATAGAAGACACTTGATAGACATCTTAATATCATACAAAAACTCAAGGGGCTTGCAGAAAGATGTTCACTTCCTCAAGCAACGATGGGCGGGGGAATGGAAATATTTATTATTGGCAATTATCTGTAATGCCAGCAATGTAGGCAAGAATACCTATGAAACAGAATGGAAAGTACATTGAAAATTGTTTGATAACTGTCTTTGGTTTAGCCCTCTTGGCCAAAGTCTTCTGTAAACTTCTTCAGTTTCTCTAAATCCTGCTCATTCACTGTTGGTTTTGTGCTGGTTAGAGACCTTCTCATGTCTGGCTGCAGGGGAAAAATATAAAAACATTCAATTCATCCAGTTTAAACTGTATAGTCCTACAATAAGGTCTTAAGCAAATCATTTACACAATCATGCTACTCCTCAAAAGGCAGGTCCAACAATATACAACAGAAGTAATTGAAACAAAATTGAGATTTCTTCTATTGTTGTCCAGTATAGTTAAGATAAGCAATAAAAACACATTGATTTAAGTTATTTCAACCAATATATTAGACTGTTGATACCATTAACAAAATGGTTAATTATTTCTGATATTTAATAATCTGAAAGTTACTTGAAATGTACATTCAAATATACAGTTCACAAAAAATACTGACCATAGAGACAACTGGTTCAAATAACTTTTCGCTTGGGACATCCATCCATGTCATCTCAATTGCATTTGGATCTCCTGGAGAGCATGGAGTGAGCATATCCTCCATAATAATGTTGTGATCAATCGGTGATGGCCCTCGTACCTTAAAGGTGAAAAAGAAATTATTTAACTGACTGGAGATATAGAAGACTTCACTATCCATCATAATATGACACAAACGTATATAAAACAAGTCTATACAATTGTAGCAGAACAATAAATAGCAGAGCCTGAAACACCTTGAAGTTAGTTAACGTCTACTTTACAAGTAGTTTAAAAAATATATATTGTAGGAAAGTGTATTATTATTTGGGGTCGACAAGTGACCATTTCAAAGGATAAGGCCACAGAGTGCTAGATGTCACACAAATAAAATAAAATATACCTATGCATAATCCCTGGTAATGTGACAAAGCAATCAGGTTTAAATCAAAGGGAATGTGTAAATTATTTAAGTAGGTCTACACAGTAGAAAAGGTTGCAAAAAACACAATAATATTCTATAACCAATTTTAAAATAAAGAGATACAAGATTTTAGGAGTTAAATATGACCAAAATGACAAAAATACAATAAGGGGGAAAAAAAACACTAAGCACCAATAATAGTCATTTCATTTCAAAATACTTTATTCGGTTTTAAGAGTAGAAAAACCATAAAAGCAACGTTACAACAATAAAATGGGGCAATTTGTAAAACATGTACGGTACATTAACCGTAGACAATTATAAATAATTAATTCAGGTATTGGTACATACAAGTATTAAAACTGGCACCCACATAGTAAATATAAACGCTATGATAACATTTTTAGTTAAAACAATGACCACAACAATATGAAGAATCATTAATTCAGGAAGAGTTTTCTCAGTCTCAGTGCTGATTTTAAGAAACCAACCACAAATAAAGTGCTTTCTGGTTTTAGCATTTGCAGGAAGCAGAGTGCTGGGCGAACCTGAGTAAAATTCATCTTTTTTAAAATGGGCTTAAAAAAAACCTCCTGGGAACATCATAGTGGTGACAAAAGAACATAAAGTGCATCAAATCCTGTGGAGATGAGTCATCGCAGCCACAGGGAGACAGCACCTGACCTCTATGGCTTCCCTTCGGAACAGTAAGTAGGAGATGATAGTAATCAAACCTGAATCTAGTTAATGGAAACCGCTCATGGGGAGGGGACACGTAAGATATGGTTCCAACAATGGAACGGTTTTAAGCAGCATAAATTTACGCACACTGGGTTTTGCCAGGTCTGCCCCATCTCTGTTTAAGTTTGGCCATAGAGATTTTTTTTTTTTTACGTAAACCACATCCCTAAAGGTGATCGTTTCAGGACTTAAAAAAAGATCTGGCCGCCCCAATTCATTAAAACAGGTTTTTAGATATTTTAGCCAGGGGATGTTGAGCATATTATCAAAGGACAAAGCTTCTTTAAGCAACTGGTGATTAAGGGTAAGATCTTTATTTAACCAGCACTTAAGCCAGAAGAGCAGAGGCAGCATAGCTAAGGTGTCACCGATAAATGGGAGCCCGGTTTCTTCATGAGTTATTAAGTTTGAGGTCCCTTTGGGTACTCCCAATAACGGTTTTAAAAAGTTGTTCTCTGCCACCTGAATGCCCTTGTGTGCCACATATCCCTATAGCTCACTGCCAACTGAAACACTTTTTACTGGTATAAGTTCAGCATTGCAGCAATTGGGCGCTTGCCCATTTTGGTTGCATAGCCGAAGATAGCGGCGTTTGCCCTTGTAACCTCTCCTCTTTTCCTCTCAACTAGGGCGCCCAATAATAGTCTATGGAATCTGTAGACCGGGATCACAGCATGAATTGCTGCCGACCAAGATGGAGCCCTAATTGTATAAATAAGTTGATTGAACCTAGTGAAAATGTACACCACCCCCCCCCACCAGGATGAAGCTAAATGTCAAACACTCAGATACTTTTTTCCCCACAGGTCACCCACAAACTGTAGAACAAAGGCATACCAAAGTTTACAAACTTTCTTCTTTCCAAACACTTCTGAGGTCCCCCCCAGTACCTCAGGGAAAGGCACTTAGAGTATCAAGGTGTCAGGCAGAAATCTACAGAAAAGTCCAGTCCAGGTATCAGCTGGGCACCTCCAAGAAATGGCCGCTTGAAGCTTGCTGTGCTCCTGTGGAGTTTTACCAGCTGGCCCTTTGAGTCTCTGGGTACGAGAAGGTGTAGGTTCGGTCCTTCAAGGCTCCTTTCTGGTCATAGTCCGCAGCTCCCATCATCTTACGATCTTCTGCAGGACCAGAAAGTGTTCTGAAGGCTGGGTTAGGGTCCAGTGAAGGCTGGGTTAGGGTCCAGCTTTGTAAGGTTCACCAGCTTGTGTGTGGAAGACACCCTAAGACACTCTTAGTCCTTCTATGATCAATTGACTAATCTTCCAAGGCCCAAGCATAACTACTTTTTCAGTAGTTCATGCTTGCCTAACTACAAACAATCCCAAAATGCATGCAGCAGGGCATTTTCAAGATGGTGAAGGTCTTCCCAACACTAAACGTGAACTTTGACAGTGTTGAGTATGTAGGGAAATTAACTATGTTAATCACTAGTGTCCTCGTGCACCTTACACACAAGTCTGGTACGATAGAAACAGGGTCCTGTAGCTCCCGAACAGAAGATACACAAGACTTGCCCTGGCATCCTGTTTGCCCACTTTCAAATGGGCCAAGGTTTTTTATGTGGCTCAGAGAGACCTATTGTTAGAAATGGGATCTCTGGTTGGCTAAGGCTTGCGCCAAAGCCAGGCAGAGACCACCACTCTAGTCAGGGCCTGGGGAGTTACAAGCCAAAGATAACCCCTGTTCACCCCCTTGGTAGCTTGGTACGAGCAGTCAGGCTTATCCCGGAGGCAGTGTGTAAAGCGGTTGCGCAACACACACACACACAGCAGCAACACACTAGGCACACCACAAAAGGAACTCCACACAAGGTTATATATAAAAACAGCCGTTGTATTACCATAAACACATTCGATCATAATCACACATATACACTGTGCCAACTGGCACGGAGCAGTATCTACAGGTCCCAGATGCAACTCCTCCCTCCCATCTACATGCAGATCTCCCTATTCACCACCGGGCAGACTCATCCTGGCTCCTGGAGCAAACCACACCAGCCAGCCCCTGTCACTCACAAGCCAGACTGGCAATTCACATTTCACAGCACACAGAAATGCCAACTTCTAAAAATGCTCAGACTTGAGTCCCTTGCTCACTTTGCCACTGGATTCAAGCAAGCCTGGCTGAAGACGGCTGGAATGCCAGAAACCGGTCCTAGGAAGCTTGATTCCCGTCCAGGGAAGGCATGGCTTGGCAGTTTGGGCTGGACTGTTCCCATGAGGCACAGGGTCAGACTGATTTGCATATGGCCATGTCTGAACTGGGGAGGCAGAGTGGGCTAAAGAATGGCGATGGATTAAATCCAGATCTGTTGCCTGGGTGTGAGTGATTGGTTCAGATGCTCCGTCCATCACCACCCCCTTTTGTACAACTTCTAAAAGTGGCACTTCTCCACTAGACACAATAAATCTGCACACACCATTGCGCAGCATTTATTCTCACGAGTTCGCACATACAAAACTCGCCCCTGCACTCCTCTCACATCAGGAATTACCATGGACACACATATCCCCCATGCATTCATATAGGAGGCAGGCCAATCTCACCACACGCACTCAGACTGAGCACGCACTTTACACTGGGACACAGTGCTAAAGTGCGCAGAAGCCAAAACCTACTAGTATCAGGTCACATTAAAAGGCAACAAGTTTAGGGGTGAACCTACCAAAAGGGCCAAGTCTAACACCCATCCTGCAGGATTTGACACTGTTGTGCCAAAAGGATGACAGCCCCACTCTTAGGCTGAGGTCAGATGGGCTATCTTCCCCCATTCAGGCCGACCTGTGACCTATTGTGTGTTTCTTGGGAAGAAATGTCACACCTTATTAAAGGACTAAGATTAGGCAGGGAGTTGAAAGAGGCTAATGCTAATTAGGCTCATGAAAGCTTGGACAGGTAAGGGGTTACTCTAAAAGTTACATTTCCCATATAAGTAATAACAATCAGACTTCTCAATTAGATTGGATTTTTATTAAATATGAAAATAACTCTTTAAATGGAGTCTGTAGCTGGTACAGGTCAAACGTTCTGAATTAAAGTGTATCATCTATACTTTGACTTTTGCAGTTGCAGTCTCAAGAGTGACAGTGTACTTTTGGGCCTAGTCACACCATTTCTAGGTCACACATGTTCAATTCTTAAATATTAGGCAACTTACCTTGTGGTCAGGAAGGTGTGCCTAGGGTTGACTTTTTGAATATTAAAAATCTTTTTTCCTACTTCCCAAAATAGTGATTTTGACAAGTCTGTGCATGTCAGGGTTCAAGCTACTGCTGCCAGGCTTCACAGGGTAGGCCTAAAGCAAACTTGTCACTGTCGTGGAAGGCACAAGTGGTGCTCCAGTCCACAAGTCACATTTAACTTTCAATGGCAGGGTTGTATTTCTATAATCTGACCTAATAGGAACACTACATGGACCAATCAGGTTTTAAACAAATGTTGAAATATTTTAGGGATCAGACCATATACACTGGCATTGAACAGCAGTGTCCCAGTTGTAGCGTTCAAGATCATCAGCAAGCGAGTCCTAACAAAAAATGGAAAACTGGGGGGTGACCTTTCCAAAAAATGCCACTTAGCAAACAAATCTCTAGTACAATGTAAGAAATATATGTCCTATCTGGATGCAGACCTGTGGCATTATCCACATCAATATCAAACAGATTTCACAGGGGGATAGTAAAGCATGGCACACTCATATGCATCACAGGTAAATTAGTTTCCTTTAGCATATTTCTTCACAGGACACACCACTGAAATCACAAACGATCACAGGTGTGTATCATTTTGTATTCGATAAAATAGTCAAAATGGACTTGACCTTTGAGGAAAATAAAGCCATAATATATATAATCTCCAATCTGGTAAATCATCTCGAACTTTGTCATCTGTTCATGCTTTATTCATGTTTGCTACCTCTGATCATTCTTCAACATCTAGTAGCCATTTCTCAACTGTAGGTCTTTTGTTTATCTGCCGATTTAACAGCAGTGTGTCTTTTTGCCAATCATAACATTTTCAATGCAAAGAACGAGTTCCCTGCCTTCGGTAACAATGTATCTAATAGAGACATAGGTTAGTTGTAGCTTCCTTACCTTAGTTGTACATTTCTTACCTTAGAATTTCTCCCTGGCATCAGTCCGAATCCAGAGATTTTTGCTTCAACATTACACCCTGTGCGTCATTAGGTGGCGTTGATTGGCTCCACGCCAGTCGTCTGCATTGTGGGCACCGAGATGACATCGCAGGAACTTAATAGATGCTGCCCATGCGCGCTGACGTAAGTTCTTTCCACGCCAGAAGCGCAGAGCCATGAAAGACACTGACCACTGGTGTGTTAAAATTAGGGCCCTGTAAGTGAGTCCCTATCCCTAGAAATCAGTTCACAGAGCGAGGAGGCTGGGTGCGGCGGTAAGGAATCTACAACTAACATTTGTCTCTACAAGATTTATGCATTTTTATATAGCGAAGACTTTACCCAAATGTGTCAGAAAGCTTCACAATAGGAACAGTTACGTTACATGAGGAAAATGTTACAAAAGTACATATTACAGAAGCAAATGAAATACAAGAAGAGGTATGATACAGCAATAGATGGCAGTCACTCAAAAACACAATGGGATGACACTTGTACAGACACAGAATACAACATTTACAATATTGAAAGAACTTTCTTGAGGGACATGAAAAGGGATGTATTAATTATGGAAGTGTCTTTGGAAGAGAATAGATTTGAGGTCAGTTTTAGGCTGTTACTGCCACTAAATGTAAGAGAATGGAGGAGCATGCCAATTCCACTTTCTAGAGATGTCAAAAATAGCAGGTAATGTCTTGCACCGATGCTTTGAGCGGGGTTCTGTCCTGTTTTGTCCAACAATAATGGGCAAATTATTCCACTTTGCTCCAGAGTTACCACAAGTGAGATTTGAATCTACTCCTCTGGGAGTGTAAGGTAACAAAAATCCAAGACCTCAGGAGCCAGATTATTACATTTAACTGCTTGAGGTCCATGTGTCTGAGCTGACGCAGAATCAGTAAATCTGGTCTCAAGAGAAACTTTTCATGAGAATGTACAGACATTTCCAGCAGCATTAAAAACCACAGCTTTCACACCCAGGTTGCTGCCACCAGAATGAGGGTAATTGATTATTGCCCCATTTCCCTCACAACATAAGGGATCAGAGGCAGTGGAGGAAACGCTTATGCAAATATCCCTGATGAATTTACCCGTAGTGCATGGCCCATGGACTGTGTGAGGATACTTAAAGGCAACGTTTTGGCGTTTTTTGATTTGCGCAATTGACTCCCATTCAAGGACTTGTTGATGCATCTAGCTTAACTTGTCCACAACATCTTCTAGTGTTGGTAGGTGTTATTCTAGGAGCCGAATGTGATTATGAATGGCCAAATGCCAATTCTTTTAGCCTAGTACTGACAGTTGGAATTACTTTTTTTCTCCACTGCTTCTCGATGTACTTCATAGCTGTCATGTTGTAAATCTTTAGGAGAACTGTTTTAACACTTATTGGGTCAGAGTACCAATATGACTTCTAGGAGTTCCAACTAACTGATGTGACAACCTTGTTGTTCCTGCATCCAGGTACCCTGTACAGTCGTATGGTTGAAAAGTGCTCCTCACCTCATGAAATATTTGTAAAAACCATTGTATTAATGGATTAATTATTATATTTATTTACTTATTAAGCGCGGCTGTCACCCCAAGGGTATCCTGGCGCTGAGACTGCAACTGTCCTGCTGGCGAACTGTCACTACCTAAGTTTTAGGGAACAGAAAGGTTTTGAGGTTCTTTTTAAAAGAGGTAAGATCTTGTGAACACCTCAGAGCCAGCGGAAGAGTGTTCCAGAGTGTGGCAGCCGCTAAACTAAACGCACGGCCACCCATCCTCACTCTATTGACCCTAGGAACTGTAACTAGGAACGCAGAGGCAGATCTTAAAGGTCTGGCAGCAAAATACCAAGAGAAGAGGTTTCGAAGCGAAATCGGCCCCTGTCCATGCAAAGCCTTAAAGACAAGACAGAGAGCCTTGAAACAAATTCTCTCTTGGATGGGCAGCCAGTGAAGGTCTGCTAGAGCACCCGAAGAAGAGGCAGAGCGAGGGCGGGATAGGGCCAATTTTGATGCCATATTTTGAACCCTCTGCAGCTTTCGGATCAGTGTTTTTGGGGCTCCCAAAAGTAGTGCATTGCAGTAATCTAATCGACTAAGAATAGACCTGCGCACTACTTCTGCCCTTACCTCCTCAGGAAGAAGCAGTAGGATCTTGCGTAGGGCACGAAGTAAGCCCATACAGCCCGCTATAGTTCTATTCACCGAGGCATCAAGCTGCAGATTGGGTTCGAATATGACTCCCAGATTTCGGGCCGATTTAGCCGCCTCCACCGTACCTGGAATAGATGTCGGATTAAGGTTGAGGGTACTGAAAAGACCTGCCCAACAACAAATGTTTGTTGTTCCAGCATAGAAGAGTCTTCGAGTCCTGGGCTGCACCAACAGTGGATCTTATCAATGACCCTCTGCCTGGGACCACTGCCTCACTATGCACTCTTGCAGCGGGTTCATGAGTAGTCATGTGTGACACTATGACTATGTATGAAGCCATCATCCCCAAAACGTTAATCAACAGCCACACTGTAAGAGGGCATACTCACTAAAAAGAGGAAGTAGCCATCATCCTCACAGTTTGGCTAAGCTTTTCCTGTGACTTAATTTAACACTGCCCCAAGAAAGGCTAGGAGCTGCTGTGACACAAGATGCAATTTTTTTGTCATTGACTGTGCAACAGAGAATACCACAGATTGTGTGGGAGGCACTGCTCTTGGCTGCCGCTGTTTATCAGGTAGTCGTCTAAGTAAGGAAAGAAATGAATGGTGTTTCTAAGAAAGTGTGCTACTACCACCGTTAGACATCTGGTAAATACCCTAAGTGCTGTAGTGGCCCCAAAGGGTCAAACTTTGAGTTGGTAGTGTTGTCCGCTTATCTCAAAGTGCAAGTAGTGGTAATGCGCCGGATGAAAAGAGACATGGAAGTATGCATCCCAGGTACATGATTACCTTGTGGAGGAATGGTATGACATCCTATAGGTTGGTTGTTCGAAAGTGCCGGTGATCAGATGCAGCAGGTTAGAGGCCCAAAGTTTGGGACAAGCCACAAAGTTGAGTCTTTTTCAGGATCGGGAAGTGCAGGGAGTAGACTTCTTAGCACTCTGGTGAGGAAGCACCAGTTCAATGGCACCTTTGGTGAGGAGTGCTTGTTCTTCTTTTAACTGTTATAGATGGACTTGACTCATTACACAACGACTAGGTTGTAGGTTTACTGGTATGGTGTGAAACTCCAGACAGTATACCTTCTGTATCACAGGGGGCACCCTTTTGTCAGAGTTTATTTCCTCCAACTTTGGAAAAAATAACCTCAATCAATCCCCGACAGGTATTGTGATTGGGGAGATTGACTGACAAGTCACTGGTTGAATGTAGAGGTGCCCTGTTGAAGCCACATTGACCACTGCTTCAGGAGCAACCAACTCTCCCAAAAGAATTGGGTGCGTGTGTGTCCTAAAATGAATTGTTCTGGCGATGACTCTGCCCTTAGGTAGAAGCAGATGATTTACGACCTCCTCTACGCTGTTTATGAAAAGTAGACCTAGATGTTTGGGTCTATAGTGCACCCATGGCCTTGGCGGTCTCTTCTGTTGAATTTTTTCCGAGTGTTAACCGGAGGGTCGAACAGATGCTCGCTCTCAAATGGAACACTAATGAGGTGTTGTTGGACTTCCTGTCTAAAATCCAAAACTCTTAGCCCCGCCCGGAGATTCAGCAAGATGCTGGTATTGATCTGCTTGGAAGTGGTGTCAGGGGAGTCTAGGGCACAGAGTCTTTGTGTTGGGAGATGGCTTTCCCATCCATGACCAGCTCCTACCCTCTCTAGTGGTAGGTTTTAAAAAAGTGGCTGCCAAACTCCTCCATCACCCGCCAGTGATGGAAATCCTGGAGAAGCCTCCACTATTGCCTGAGCTGAGAGAAAGGAGAATTAGGTGGCCCCTCATGTCAAAGAGTCATCTGGTGAAGCCTTGTACTGCTTCTCAACCAGTGGGTCAACAATCCAGAAACTGACTGGGTCATTCAAGCTGTCGATACTGCAATGAACCAGTCTCTTTTTTAGCAATGGCGAGTAATGGACAGTCCTCTAGATTTTAGAGAGTTACAACCAAAAGGTCATCCATCTCCTCAAAAATGTTAATCCGCCCTCTGTATTTCAGCATGGTACGCGGGGATGGTACTGGGGGGGTATGGAGTTTGATTTGAGGCCTTGACAGGAAAGGGCTCTAGGTCAGGATGGTCCTAAGGGTCAAAATTGTTATCCTCCCAAGGGTCATACTTATCCCTAGATTTGACTGTGTTATGGTATGAATAACAAGGATCCTAAGGGCTTTCTTGGACTGAGTCAGCGTGGTTAGAGGGGTGTAGAACTGTGGTGACTGGGGAGGTACAGTTGGCGTGAGAGGCCTAGGGCCATGCAGTTCTGGTGTCAGAACGGTGGCCTCGACCCTTAACCGTCAGATATCACAAAGGACTGGATCTCCTCTGATATTTACTCCTCAAAGGTAAGCTTCCTCCTCTTGGCTATATAAGATGAATGTGCCTTATCCTGCAGGAGCAGCCGAGCTAAGACTTTCCCCATGAAGAGGTTGCTGCCTAATGTACGGCTCCTCAGGAAGATCTAGGGTAAATGGGGCCTCAGTAGAGTCTAATTTCGGCTTCGAGACATGTGTGGATCGTGCTAATAGGGCGGGTTTCAGAGTCAGCTTCTAGACCGACATCTCTGAGGTTTATGGCCAAGTCCGCATTGTTGATAGTGAAATTTGGTGCCCTTTTAACGGAGGCTAATTGGCGTCTCTCGTGCTAGAGAGGTCTTGGAGGATGGAGTCGTACCCAAAGGTTGGGGTTTGTCTCAGGGTTTGACACCTGACTCACTCAGGAGAGATATTCTGACTCAATATGAGGATGCTCATAAGTCCAACCCCTTTAGGGATTAATGCACAGTAAACATTGTAGTTTGGGGGCTAATATGGTAAGTGTTGTCCTCGGGACTGTGCTCCGGCGCATGGGGGTTCCACCTTGTCCCCATCCAAAGGGTAAGAGGACAAAGCATCCATAATTTGACCTCCCTGTGCCATCAGAGTACCTGATGTTCCAAGCTCTTCTTGTTCTGCGCCCATGAAGTCCTTGGGCCCAAACTGGTCTCTGGCGAGTGTAGATGCGGTATCTTGTGGTGCCCCCCCAAAGTGTTTGCATCATTAACACTTGAACGCCTTACATGCCAAGCAGGCCAACCTCTCCATGCTCTGGAGACATGCAAATGCTATGCTGGTCAGACCAGAGACATTTCGAGTTACATTTAGGAGAGAATTGGAAGGGTATTTTTCTTTAACAATCACTGTAAATATGACCAGTGTCTCCTCGAGACAGCTCCATCGATGTAGAGTACTGCACGGTCCTTGATCCGGATGAGTAGCACAGAAGGTCATGGAGAAGATGTAGTCGGTCCTTGAATTGGAACATCCGAACCAGAAGGTGGAAAAAACAATCTGAGATGATGTCTTTATCCTGATGTAATGTGGCTATCAAAGGCATTGTGAGGTATCCATTGACTGAAAACACCCCCCCCCTCCCAAAAAAACAACGTGCAAACGTCTGCTTCCAAAAGTAAATGAAGGATTATGCAGAGAACATGTATCTAATGCAAAACACATGCTACAATCACAATGTTTTCTGAGGATACTGAAGGTTAAGTTGGATGATTTAGTAGGATTCAAAAACATCTAAATAAAGAAAATGCTTAGAGTTACATTCCCTCCTTAGTTAATTAAAACTTAAAGATACCTTACCTTTTTAAAGTGAGTAGCTGACTGAACTTTCCTTACTGGCTGCATCAGGGCATCGCGTACAATAATGCTTATGTCTGCACCAGAATAGCCTTCTGTTAGCTGACCTAGAGTTTGATAGTCCGGTTCCTGCAAGGAGTTTGGTGTTGACCCAAGGTGAAGTTTAAACATAGCAGCACGAGCATGTGCTTCAGGCAAGGGGATGTAAATACGCTTCTCAAACCTTTAAAAGATAAAGCAACCTTTAGAAGACACATTTTTTTCACCTCATTTCATTCAAGAAATTCAAAAATTGTGCTTTTATTTTAATAACTGTACCACTTATGGTTTCCCGAAAAGATAAAAAACGATTTTAATTGCAGGAAGAAAAGCAGGAATAAAGTTCAGTAAAAAAGGTTTTACTTACCTTAGGTAATAATCTTTCTGGTGGATACTATCTACCTGCAGATTACTCACCTTTGAATATCCCATGTGCCAGACTGAATCTGGAAACTTCCGATTCAGTTCTCCGGTGTCAGTAGAGGGCACTGGCTCCATCTCTACAACAGAAGGAGTGTCGTGGCGGCATCGGTGAAGCTAGGCAGCATCCACCCAGTGCCCAGAGGTCCGTTTATATCAAGTCTACATCAAAATGGGTGTAGTGCAATCGATTCATAAACTTTATTCGATTCAAAATAATAGAATCACAAAAGTATACAGACCTTAATTTAAAAGCATATTGACACCAATAGATCAGGATAATTCATTCTACAATTTATACATATCGAATCGAATCGTGTAGTGCAACACACTAAACAGGCATCCTTTTACATGGCCTAAGAATTTCCTTCAAAAAAGGGGAGCTGGGGTGGGATCAGTGATGAGTCTGCAGGCAGAGTATTAAACAGAAAGATTGTTCTCGAGGTAAGAACATTTCTTCTGATGGATACTTCCATCTGCAGAATCCTCACCACTGAATAGAATCCAAAGCAATGTTTCCTGTAGGGGAGTCAATCTCAAGGAGGAGAGATTAGAGGTGAACCATCTGGTCTCCGAATTGCATGAGATCTGGTCTGCATGGCAGTTTGTGATGTGGACGTTCCAACCTGTAGAGAAGGTCCGTAAATCATATGTGACATGGCCACTCCAGAGAAATCAAGATCATTCTTTCCCTCGAGTAAGATACTTTGATGAGAACTGATAGGATCAGGGGGATCGGCGGAAAGTTGTAGAAATTTGCCAGACCAGTAGATCCATAGGACATTCCCCAGTGTCCATGGTTCGAAGAACCTCAAGGTGAAGCCTGGGCATTTTTATGATAGTCTTGTGGTTCATGCTGAGACAGAGGTCATAAAATGATGGGTGGTGCCTCGAGTCAAGGCAACAGTCATTGTTTGTGTCTGTGATGGAAATTTGTCTATATGCTGCCCGCACAACTCCCCTAAATGAATCGACCCAGAGGGATGGGGTCCCTGGGGCCTAGCGAAGGATTGGGGAGGTGGGGGCTGCACACCCCCTTTCTGAAGCAGTATCATACCAAGTCGCCCCCCCCCCACCCCGAGTACCCAAAACTTTTAATCAGTGAGGCTAAAGGAGTGATGTATAGATTAAAAAGCATTGTGCTCAGTGCAAAGCCTTGTGGCACACCACAGGGTAGAGTAAAGGATGTTGAACTGTGGCCATTAGATTCCACGAATGGGCTTGGTCGGTAAGAAAACATTTAAGTAGCTCAGTGGCTGTGCCCCCAACTCGAAATTCAAACAGATGCTTGATAAGGAGTTTGTGATTAATGGTGTCGAACGCTGCAGAAAGATCTAACAAGATTAAGGCAGTGTTTCCTCCCTTGTCCAATGGGGTTCTGACACACTTGGAAGCTGTAATCAGGGCTGACTCAGTGCTGTGTTGGCTTCTGAAGCAAAACTGGGAGGGATCAAGCAGCTTATGATCCTGGTTAAACAGAAAGAGCTCGGTGTTCATGGATTTCTCTACCATCTTGGCCGGGAAAGGAATCTGCAAGGTTGGCCGGTAGTTGTTAGGATTAACAGCGTCGAGATTCGGCTACTTTTGGGGATGGGAGAATTGATGCAATCTTCAATTGTTTGTTAAAGTAACCAAGAAGGAACATTTTATTGAAAATCAATTAGAGGTGGCCTTGACAGTGGTAGGGGTAACTGTAGTATTCTAGGTAGACATGGAATGATCAAGTGGCAATCCTGATTTGATCTGTTTAAACCGATCTGTTACTTATCCAATAGTGAGGTGGGAGAAAGCGGAAAAAGTAGCATTCAAAGACTGAAGCGGCTCTGATAACTCGAACTCCAAGTTAACTGCTACTCTAGTGCAGGTCCCTGATTGGGAGCCTCCAGATAGCACTGACTGAAAATTGTTGGCTTTAGTTTGCCGCAAAGACATTAAATATAGCCTCTACTTTGGTTTTAAAGAATGTGGCAAGTTTGTTGCACATAGAGGGGTCTGTGCTGACGAAGGACTGCTGAGCTTGACCACTGTAGAAAAAAAGCTCTTTGGTAGTATTAATAGCTTAACTAATTTTATTTACAAAGAATTTAGATTTAGCTTTAATCTAGAGTTTTAGGTAGAGAAGCAACTCTGATTCATTCAGGACTTTGTCCTCTACGATGTAGTCCGACCTCCACTTCCTCTCTGACCTTCTACAAGATCGTTTTGCCAATCTAAACTTTTCATCGAACCAGGGCTCAGACGGTGTAAATTGATTTTTTGTTTCCACATTTAGTGGGCGCTACACCGTCAATGGCTGAACTGATCCATTGGTGGTAGTCATCTGCAGCTGAGTCAAGATCAGAAGATACTAGTATATTCGATCAAATTAAGACCTTAGTAAGGTGGCGTTTTATATTTCATGCCAAGGACGATAACAGTAGGTGGGTGGGGCTGTGAGCTCTTCCGAAGTGTGCCTCACTAAATTAAGTTGAAACATCACTGCCTTGTGGTCTGACCACGTAAGTGGTAGTGGTGAGGTGGCCTGAATAAAAGGGCAGTCCGAAAAGATGCCATCTAGAGTATGACCCCCAGAGTGCGTGGGGTCAAGAACTAATTGAGACAGGCCTAAAAGAGATAAAGAAGCAATGAGGTCGCGGATGTCTGGGTCCTCATTGTTCTCCAAATGAAAGTTGAAATCTCCAAGATTAGTGAAATCAGTGGAGTTGGCTTTGATATTCCATGGCGTACTATCTATGTTTAAGAAAAGATTTCTAGGGTCGAGGGGTCTATAGATAGGGGCACTATTGAAAGTCCAATTTTAAAAACCAAGGCTTCTGAATTACCGTATACATTTGCTTTTGTGTGGACCTTTTTTTTTTAACTTCCCTTGGCTGCACACATTTACGATACTTCTACTAAAGCGGTTCGCAATGTTTAAGCCACATTCAGTGTTAAGTTAAGATCTCTACCCATGGAAAAGGCAGACAGCTTCTGACAGTATGCTGGAATGCTTGCTTTTTATCGCTTAGTTGTTTAAAGCAAATGCTTTAGCCTTAAAACGTTTGTGTTATTCCCTTTTCATGCCTCAGTATCTTTCTTTGCACTTTGTAGGCATTTTCAAATTGATTTTGTTAACCGTAATCTATTAGATCATTATGATCAAATTCTAAATGTTGTAATAAACATTGCATGTTAAAAAATAAAGTTAATATACAAGAGCTATGCTATTTTTTACCATTAAACAGGCAGCCACAAGCGCATTACCTAGGAGACAACAGGGTCATAATTTTAATGGTGGAGCAAGTGCAGTAGCACCAAGCCCAAAAGTTGTCAGAACTCCTCTAAAGACATTAATATTGCTATATTTTACTACTAAACAAGCAGTCACAATTGCAGTAACTTTGCAGTGAAAGGGGCTTGATTAAAATGGTGCAGCAGATGCAGTGGCACTGGGGCCAAAAGTTGTCATAACTTTACTAAACACCAAATATTGCTATATTTTTCTACTAAACAGGCAGTCATAAGCACAGTTATCTTGCAGGCAACAGAGTCATCATTTGAACGATGCAGCAGGTGCAGTGGCACCGGGCCCAAAAGTAGTCCGAACTCCTCTAATCACCTATGAATATATTTTCCTTAACAGGCAGTCATAAGTGCAGTTATCTAGCAAGCACTAGGGTCATGATTTCAATAGTGCAGCTGGTGCATAGCACTGGGGCCAAAATCTCTAAGGACCCCGCTAAACTCAGATTATTGCTATATTTTACTACTAAACAAGACAATCACAAGTGCATTTATCTAGCAGGCAATAGGGTCACGATTTAAATGGTGCAGCAGGTGCAATGACATTGGGGCCCAAAGCTCTAGTAACCCCTCTAAACAACAAATATTGCAAAATGTTACTATTAAACAGGCAGTCCCATGTGTAGTTAACTTACAGGAAATAATGGTCATGATTCGAATGGTAGAGCAGGTGCAGTGGCACGGGGGCAAAAAGTTGTTATAACTTCTCTAAACACCAAATATTGCAATACTTTACTACTTCTACTGCGGCTCTTGGCAGTCTCAGGACCACAGAGACACCGCTGGTTTCTATGAAGTTGGGCTGATGGACTCGGGTGCATAGGTGTTTTGTTCAGCGAGGTTGAGGCTCATACAGTTCTCTGTGCACCTGCAGAAGAAGGAAAAGAAACACAGCGAGACATCTGGCACGGAGTGGCCTCTGCTGAAGTCCCTCTACATGCAGGTAAGTTTTGGCAGTGGTGTTTGGAATGGCTACAAACAAGCCTTGGTGCCTGCAACAGAATTTGGTACTCCGGGTATTGGAGCAGGGAGCCTCCAGTGTGGATCAGCCTCGGTGGACAAGGTAGTCATCAGATCGGTGAACTAGACTGTGAGGTCTCTGCCTGCAGGCAAGTGGCTCCTTATGCTTCAAGGCAGATGCTGGCTTGTTGGCAAAGTGCTGGCAGCACTGCAAGGCTTTGGGAGGATGAACAGCTGAACAAAAAGGCTGGTCTTTGTCATTGTCAGGACAGGAGCAGGCAGGGTGTGGCTCTAAGTCCACAGCTAATTCTCATTTCTTGCATTTTCTGGCTCTTCTTGTCGTCCTGCTGGGTCTGCTGGGGCGGCTTTATATTTCTTCTCTATCCTGCTGTTAATAGCCCTAGCTCTAACTGGATCTTTAAACACTTCTGGTGCATGTTTAATTACTCCTTTGAGCATAGGTAAAATAGAGGTGAACTTTTGTGAAATATCAAAAGTGTCCATTAAAAAATCCTCTTCCACAGGGTCTGTGTGTAAGTCAACTCCATGGTATTGTGCAGCTCTGTGAATGAGCTGGTTGAACCCATAGTATCCTCTGGAGGGGAAGGTCTAGAGGGGTATATGTCGTCTTGTGGTACGTTAGGGACATCTGGTGTGTTATAATCGTCCTAGGGGTAGAAGGTGGACTAGGTTCTCCTAGTGGCTGATCATCTGCACCCTCCCCTGTGTCATCAGAGGTGTCATCATCGTCCACTGGTGGAGGAGATGGTGTAGGAGAGCGGTGTGGTGGAGGAGGAGGTGGGGGAGGAGGTGGGGGAGGAGGAGGTGGAGAAGGGATCCTGAGAGGAGTTGTAGCAATGTCTCTCTTTTTGGGTGGTGGAGCTGGTATGGGCGTGTCCAGGGGTCTCTTCTTAGAGCTGAGAGTCAGCTGGCCAGTCTTTGGGTCTTTTTGAAGAGTATTTTGGGTGTGCTCTGGTTTGAAAAGCTCTTCAGTTGGAGGTTGGTCATTCGGTGCAGATTTTTTCGGTTCCGAATGCTTGTGCGGCACCGACTCTGGAGTGGATTTGTTCTCTTTATGCTTGGAACCGTGATGTTTTACAGTCTCTGTAGGAGTGTGCAGAACCGGTTATTTTTTACGGCTCCGAAGGTTGAGAGTCTGTAGTCTTTGGTATCGTTTTTTTGCTCGGTTCCGATGGTTTTTACGGAGTCGAGGGATTGGTGCCGGTAGGCTTTGGTGCATTGTGCGGAGCAGAGGCAGTAGTCGGCACGGAAGAGGAAAACGATGGCTTCTTTTTAGGTGTTGGGGTTTCGGAACCGACGGCAGGCTGACTTGAGCTAAAGTGGCCTGAAGTCTTAGTTGTTGGCTTCTTTGCCGGGCCCGGTGGCGGGGCATGAGAAGTACTGTCTCAGTGTGCACCTGGGCGCGAAGGTGTGACCGAAGCCTTTTTCGGTGTTGGGCGGAGGAGGTCGGGGTCAGTACTTACGACCCGCTGCCCAGGAGTGATGTCTTCGACGTCGGAGTCATCGGCTTCGTAGGGGCTGACGAGGCCTTCCCCGACCCGCACCTGTTCTGGTACATCGACGCCTTCCTGGAAGATGTCATAGGGAATGGACGTCGACAAGCGAGAAATGCTTCTTCGAGCTCGACAATCTCGAATAGTCTTCTTGGAGGGGAAGGAGGCACAAGCTGGACAGTCTCTGGCCTTGTGCTCCGGTGAAAGTCAGAGGTTACACACCTCATGAAGATCTGTGAGTGGGAATTTTGACCCACATTGAGGACACTTTTTTAATGGATACCTTTCCATGAGCCAGATGTAATAGCCTAGGTATGCCCAAAGGCCTTCGTCGACGACCGGAATCGAGGACTTCAACTTGGAGAGATGTGCGTCGACTAGGGATCGCGATCAAAACAATACCAAAGAAAAGTTTGAGGATTACGTGTCGAAAGTTGAATCGGTAACAGCACCGAACTGTAGCGAAATAAACACATCCGTGCCCAATGGCGGAAAAAAACAATCTGAAGATGGAGCCGATGACCATGCGCAATATCATCCAAAGGAGGAGTCACCTATCTTGTGCCTTCCAATGCCTTTTCCAAGACAAAACCAAGTGCAAACATCCGGGCCCAACACCAGATGGCGATATATGTATAGTGCATGATCTGCAGCTCATATGCCTCGAACAAGGTATTTTGAGTAGATGTATCTAGTGGATCAATATTATTAGTACAATATATAACAAATATTTTCCATTTAGCTGCAGAGCATGCTCTGGTAGTAGGCTTTCTTGCTTCTTTGAGAATGGTCATACATTCTGGAGGCGAGTTAAGATATCTAAACTCTGACTTCAGGAACCAAATCACTAGATTGAGCTCCTTGGTGTTTGGGTGTCTGACTTCTCCATGGTTCTGCGTGAGAAAGCTGGAATTGAGATGCAGCTTTTGATGTGGAACTAGTGACAGTTCCAAGAGTGTTATGAACCAGGGCTGACGAGCCCAAGTTAGAGCCACTAGAATCAGTGTGAAGGATGTTTGCCTGAGCTTCGGAACCAGAAATGGAAGGAGAGGGAAAGGCGGAAAATCATAGGCAAATATCCCTGACCAATTCAGCCATAGGGCATTGCCTTTGGATAGAGGGTGTGGAAACCTGGATGTGAAGTTTTGCCATTTTGAGTTGTTGTGCCCTTACCTCTACTTTTAAAATTGTTTATTCCGTACCCTCCGTTAAAGATCCCTCTCCTGGGAGAGGGTTGCGTGTTGAATTGGTAGAGGAAGTGTTAAGGTCTGAGCATGTACTTTTAGAACCGGCTCTAAAGAAGAAGGCCGCCCTCGATTTTTTTTACCAAAGATGAGACTTTCTGAACCTATGGACATGTGGAGAAAGGGAAACGCGTACGATAACGATACCGTCAAGGGTAGAAAGGGTTGCGCACCGAGGGGAACCCGAAGGACTATTTCGAACTAGAGTGCAGCAATACATGTCCAAACCCTATGGCGGAAAGAATATCTAACAATAGAGTCGATGCCATGAGCACTATCACCGAAAGGAGGAGTCACCTTACCTCATGACTAAGAAAGTCTGCAGACCCAACACTAGATGGCAGTACGCATGGTTCGAACACATTTTTTCTCTTCCAGGCCCACTGCTTTAACAGTCTAGACTCCTTTTGTTATCCTCGCCATTGCTACATTTGCACGTGGGCCAAAGAGTACATGTCCTGAAAACAGCAGATTCCTTCACGCAACAAGCTAAAAGGATGTTAGATAAAGCCATAATGTAAGTTGCAGAGCTATGCCTTAACAAAACGAGAGAGTGAGAGAGAGAGCGAGAGCGCGAGAGAGAGCCCGAGAGAGAGCGCGAGAGAGAGCGCGAGAGAGAGCGCGAGAGAGAGCGCGAGCGAGAGCGCGAGAGAGAGCGCGAGCGAGAGCGCGAGCGAGAGCGAGAGAGAGCGAGAGAGAGAGAGCGAGAGAGAGAGCGAGAGAGAGAGCGAGAGAGAGAGCGAGAGAGAGCGCGAGAGAGAGCGCAAGAGAGAGCAAGAGAGAGAGCAAGAGAGAGAGCAAGAGAGAGCGCGAGAGAGAGCAAGAGAGCGAGAGAAAGCGAGCGCGAGAGAGAGAGCGAGAGAGTGTGTGTGTACACACATACACACAGAGAGGTGGACTATTCTATATTTATGACTATCATTGAGAATTCGAAGATGCAAAAATAATACATGTACTGACAAAACTTCCACTGGCTGATATTAGGGGTAAAGAGCAGAAGGAGTCATTTTCCATGTAATATATCAATGCAACATTGACTACTCTCAATAGTAAACATATGTAAAGATGGCAGCTGCTTGAAGTGAATGGTGAATATTTATGGGGTAATGACTGCTATGATACCGCAACTGGCAATTTCTATTAATCATTATGCAACAAAATACCTGTTGGTGACCCGAGGCATGGTTTTCATGCAAGATTTTTTTTTTTTTACAATAATTAAGGACATCTAATCTCTTGTACATATGAGCTATGACGTTACTCATGCTTTTTGTTTTGAAAACTACTGAACAGAAGTGGACTATTTTTGCATAAGACGACAACAAATGGGAAACTCCCTTATAGAAGCAGTCAAACTACTGAATCAGGAGAAATCCTTATGATGGTTTCAATGCGAAAGCACACATTTGACTCTCTACACAATAACCACAATAATTCTAGTGCCATTGACTGATGTTCACAAAACCTAGGAAAAATGTAATGTATAGTTTGGTAGAAAAAAACCTATTAAGAGTGTTCGAAAATTGCCTTTCTGTAGAATTTAGGGGGTACAAAACCTTCAGAGTTCTACAGAATGGTTTGCCTAGTTTCATGATAATCAGTCTGCAAGGGTAGAAATCTGTCTGAGAGTTAACTTTTAAACTTGAAACAAAATATTCATGAAAAAAGGAGGTCCTATACTAGGTATCCAAAATGTTTAAAATAGGTGGGGTCTTTAAAAGACATATTTGTAAATGCTTAGGCCTAAGAATACATTTTTTTTTTTTTTTAAAACCTTTATTGTGCATTACATGAATACAGATACGGGCCTACAACCACTTGGCCGGCCTCGAAATCAAATCGTAGCACGTTCGTCAACCAGAAAGCACCTCAGTAGTTCACCATTCCAACAAACTGCACACCTCACAAAAAGGCAATTCGAATAGACGCGACCACTGAGTTAAAGGAGCAAATAAGGTTCATTTAAAAAATATATGATAGTAAGGATCAGATGGCATACAATCAACCTAAGGGCATAGGGCGGGTAATGCACACATCAGGATGTCCGCAGAGCTAATAATCAGTATCAGGGCGTTGGCGCTACAGTACACGTATCAGGACGAAGGAATTTCTAATCACAGTGCGCACCAGCCATCGCCCACCCCATGAACGCCAGACCACCTTAATAGAGTCAGCAATATCCCAAAGTACAGGTATGACAAGGGTCGCGATACCTAACCTCCATACTGACCCGAAAAAAGGGGAGAAAAGGAAACCATAGGAGACAAAGAAAGAGAAGTGAGGGAAAAAAAGGACCCATAGAAACTAAGGAAGGACAAGAAAACAAAAAAAGGGAGGACCCCTCCCCCTACCCCCCACCCTGCACCCCTGCAGAGGCTATGGCTTACCCCCCCTAGCAGCGTGCCTGTCGCCCGTAAAAGAGTACCCGAAAATATAGTTATAGAAAAGAAAGAAAAAGTATAACCATTAAGAGAACTAAAGGAGGGCCATCCATACTGGCTCCCGGCTATCCCCTCCCGCAACATACCCAGATCCCTCCCCAGAATACAAAACAGAATTAAGGTCAAACAATACCGTAAGAATTGGGGAGTATCTTCCACGTACCACACAAATAGCTTTAACAAAAGATCGCGCAACCCTCGCCTCCGCCAGCCATATCAGTGTCAACATTTGGGGAAGCATATTATCCCTGGCCCGACCTTGTAAGTCCACCCGGGCATGCCCGTCGATTTATTCCCTCAGCAGCCAAAGTAGTAACGCAACGTGTCCAAGCAATACTGGAGATCAGCAAACAAAGACAAAATGGACGTCGCCGGCCACCAACAGAGTCCTCACCACTTGCGGCCATCTTTCCAAAGACAGTCCCGGTATTCATACTCCAGATCAGGGAGGCCAAAACGAGAAAGGGGATGACAGGTATCATAGCCACCCGATGGTTAAACACTGCCTGGGGTACCAGTGACGGTTCGATAGACCAGGCCGCCGGCAGTTGCTGAGAAAGGGACCCGTCAGAGTAGTACAAACACGGAGGTCTGTCCACAGGCCACGGCAGGATCCGGGATCACCAGTTCCCCTCCGTACACATTAGCGGCCACAACGCCACCCGCGAAGATAGTGTGGGGCAGGTTCGCGTGCACCCCGAACCCATCCGATCGTGATGTCTCCAGCGTAAGCACCACTTCTTCAAGCTTACGCCCCAGAACTAGGTAGCCATGTTTCCAGACAGACCAAAGGTCACCAATAGCGGCCAGAATATCGCCATACGATAGTGTAGTCCCCTTCTTTTGTGCCACCATTCCGCCTGGTATCGCACATCCCCCACCTCGCTGTGCCGTGATAGTCAGGACGGCACATTCCGCCCTCAAGGCGGCCATCGGGCATCCCCATCGTGAGGGGAGAGTGGGAGTCGGCCATGGATGATTACAATCCGGTCAGGCCACCATCCGATGCACCGTGACAGTGGGGGCCGTCACCCAGAAGGAGATCTCTGGTTACGGCCAGCCTCGCTCCGGCTGAGAGTTAACGGGAAAATCGGGAGCGGTCCGCGAAATCCGGGCAGAGTTGCAATCCGCGTCGGAGCAGCATACCCTCGATAAGCCGACTATTTTCAAGCTTTCCCTCGGGCCAGCACATCAGGGACTCACTCCGACCGCATCCGTCATCACGGGGAGCGTTTGCTGCGAGATTCAGGCCGTCAGCCAATGCGCTTCGGCAGGCCGGCTCCACCTAGGCAAAGAAGGCCACTGTTGTTGATGTAGCGTCCGGTCCTGTTGCTCACTGGAGGTCCCGGTTCCACGGTCACTAGGGCTGCAACTTTCCGGCGCATGTATCCCCGGCTGTGAGGCTGGTAGAGACCTCGGGATCGCACAATCGATATCGGGTCACATTCATCAGCACAAAACAGCAGCGCAGTTTCAGGATTATATACAGGATATCCGTGCGGGGTTCGGAGGTTTGTAGAGCCGGGAGCCTACGCTTCCATCCCGATCGCCATCTTGGCTCCTCCTCCAAGAATACATTTTTGAACTTTCCTTCAGGAAGCTAAGTGGCAAATGCTTTCACTTTGAACCTCGCCAACATAGGACTGAATCAACTAGTCACTGCACACACGCAAACAATGGGACACATACTCGACCCAGTATTCGCTGAAGGAAACATCGTCTGCTACAGCAACACCACAGAAGTACTCTGGACATATCACCACTGAATCCACTTCTCCTTCCTTAAAAAAAAACCACTGTACATAAGCACGCCTGCCGCCTCCCCCGTAAAAGCTGGAACAAAGTCACTGAAGACCAGCTCACCACCACCCTCGTTAGCACCCCACCACTGACTACATCCGACAGAAACAGCAAGCAACCTCCCCGGCTGGATCACGAACTGCGCCGACACGCTCGCCCCTCCCTCAAGAAAGCCACTAGAAGACACATCAGGAAAGCAAGCTGGTTCACCCTTGCACTCCACGAATCCAGACGCTTCGGCAGATGACTCGAAAAGACACGGAGAAACAACAAGACCCCAGAAACATGAGCCGCCTACACAGTAACCACCACCGCATACCACCAACTCATCAAATCCACAAGAAAGAAATCCCCCCAAGAAAGAATCCTCGCCAGTGCACACAACACCAAAGAGCTCTTCTCCATCATCAAGGAATTCGCCAAACCATGCAGCGAAACAACAAAGTTCCACCCTCCCAAGACCTCTGCAACAGACTCAGCACCTTCTTCCACCACAAGATTAAGATGATCTACGAGAACTCACCGCTCCAGCTCAAGAACTACAGGCCCATTTCCCTGCTTCCCTTCAAAGCCAAGGTTATTGAAAAGGCGGTTAAAACCCAGCTAGCGAACTTCATAGAAGCCAACAATGTCCTTGACATCTCCCAATCCGGCTTTCGAAGAAACTACAGCACTGAGACCGCCCTACTCGCCGCCACCAACGACATCTGCTTCCTCCTCGACTAGGGCGAAACAGCAGCCTTCATCCTCCTTGACCTCTTGGCTGCATTTGATACCGTCTCCCATCGCACCCTGACCACCAGACTCCACGACGCCGGCATATGTGGCAAGGTCCTCGACTGGATATGCTCCTTACTCACCAACAGAACGCAGCAGGTCAGACACCCCCCTCCCCTCCCCCACCTCTCGAAACAGAGATCAACTGCGAAGTACCCTATGGCTCCTTCCCCAGCCCCACCCTCTTCAACGTCTACATGACCCCCATAGCAACCATCGTCGTTAATCATTGGCTCAACATAGTCTTACGACGACGACGAGACCCAGCTGATCCACTCCCTCACCAACGTACTCAAAATCACAAAACACAAAATCCAAGAAGGGATGAAAGCTGTAGCCACCTGGATGAAAAAGAGCTGCCTGAAACTCAAATCAGAAAAGACAGAAGTCCTCGTTCTTGGCTCCACCTCCTCTGCATGGAACGACTCCTGGTGGCCTTCTGCCCACGGAAATCCCACCCCCACCCCAACGGGCCACGCACAAAACCTCAGCATCATACTAGACTCATTGTTCACAATGAAGAGCCAGATCAAGACCATAGCCTCGAACTGCTTCAACACCCTCTGCATGCTCCGAAAGACTTTCAGATGGATCCCAACCGAATCCATAAAAACTGTCACGCACGCGCTCATCAGCAGCAGACTGGACTACGGCAATGCTCTCTATGCCAGAATCAATAAGATACTACTTGGCAAACTCCATACTGTCCAGAACACCGCAGCCAGACTGATCTTTGACATTCCCAATTTCAGTCACATCACCCAACACCTCCCCGATCTCCACTGGCTTCCAGTCGAAAGAAGAACAACCTTCAAACTCCTCACCCACGTATACAAGGTCTTTTACAACACCTGACCCGCATACTTGAACAGCCGCCTCTCCTTCCACACACCCAAAAGACACCTTTAATCAGCCCAGCTCTCTGTGGCCACTGTCCACCGAATCAACAAGACCAGAACGGGAGTAAAGTCCTTCTTCTACCTTGCAGCCAAAGCCTGGAACACCCTCCCCATCCACCTCCGGCAATCTACCACTTTGCTTAAGTTCAGCAGGGACCTCAAGACCTGGCTCTTCGGATGACTCCAACATTCAACGGAACCGCCCCCATCCTACTCGGAGCCCCTTGAGACCCTCACCACTGAGTAGTTGCGCTTTACCAACCCAGATTGATTTCTTGACTTTACTTAGGGCAGATTACTAGGAGTTGGAGGTCCACAATATCAATTCTTAGATTCACCCCTAAAGAAAAAGCTAGGTCTTTAGAAAAATCAAGAGTTCCATCAGCCTTGTTCCCACCCCCTACTGCAAACAGATGGTGCCTCAAAATAAAAGATCTAATTAAGTAGATGTTTTTGATAGAAATGCTGACATGCCTTGTAGGCCAAATCCTGAAAACCTATCTACATTTAGGACCTTCGTCCCATGAATAAAGAAAAGCTTTTTTTAAGGAGGTAACATTTGTTCTACAAGGCAAATGGGACTGAAACTGGTCCAGAGAAACAAAAAGATAATTTTTATATGGAATGGTCTTCACTAAAACCTACTGAGCAAGTTGCTTCTTACATACTGAGCATTTACATTATTTTTATAATGGCTTATATATCATTCCTTTATTTGTTAATCCCTAGCATTGCTTCTGCATGCAAAGGTCAAAATACGACCAAATGCTAATAAAAATCAAAAAATATATTTGTTACAACTTTGTTGAATAAATGGATCCAATGGTATTGACCCTAATGCTGTGCCTTAGGTTACCCAGGGAAGACATGCTTCTCAGTTGACACTAGACCTCTGCAACATATAAGTAAAGCCTTAGATGGTGTATACTGAGACCCCATGAGCAAGGGAAATGTTACTTTAAAACTTGTAAAATTTAGACCCAATTGCCCCCAACATTCACCTAAAGCAAAGGTATTATCCATTTACATATCTAGGTGGAAGAAAACGAATAGTTTCTTACCTGTCGGTGTAGTTTTGCAGCTTGAAGATCATTCTGGATTCACTATGCTGTGCATTATTCCGCGGTGTAGTGGTTGGGTCCGGAATCGTAGTCTTTTCTTAGTTTTTTTGTTTTTGTAGCCCAGGTGGGCGTCGACGTCCCACCTTTTGGTGTCCTTCCGTGACGTCGGCACGCTTCCTGCGGAAGCTCCCACCCTTGGGCGCCATATTCGGATTCTTTTTTTCTCGTTTTGTGTTTTTGCGAATCCTTGGCAATGTTCAAGTACCTTTTTTAATCCGCTTTGTCGTTCAAGGTATCTGTTTCAGTGTTGACCTTGTCTTTTACCACCTGATTCTCCAGCCTCATCTTTCTGGCGGAGGTGGGTGGGTTCGCTAGTGAATCCAGAAAGATCTTCAAGCTGCAAAACTACACCGACAGGTAAGAAACTATTCGTTTTGCAGCGTGAATCTTTCTGGCTTCACTATGCTGTGCATAGACTTTGTAGCGGTTTGTTATTTTTGTGGCGGCTGAGTGGAAGATGAGCGTTGGCTGTTGAATATATGTTGAAGCACTTTCTGTCCTACTTGTGCTCCCTTGTTCATTTGTATATCCACACAGTAGTTCTTAGTGAACTTGGTGAACGTGTGCACTGAGGCCCATGTTGCCCCCAGGCAAATGTCTTGAATGGGTGTGTTAGCCAGGAAGGCTATCGTTGCTCCCTTCTTCCTAGTTGAGTGGGCACGCGCCCCCTCCGCTAGCTCTTGGTCTGCTTGTTTGTGGCAGAATTGAATAGTTTGTGCGATCCATCGTGCGATGGTCCCCTTTGTTACTGGTCTACCCAGGTAACTGCTTGCGAAGGACACAAAGAACTATTTCGTCTTCCTGTGTTCCTTTGTTCTTTCTATGTAGTGCATTACTGCCCTTCTACCGTCCAGAGTGTGGAGTGCCCTCTCTGCGCTTGTGGTTGGTTTTTGAAAGAAACTTGGTATTTGAACTGTTTGGTTGATGTGAAACCTTGACACCACCTTTGGCATGAAGTGTGGGTCCGTTCTCATCACCGCCCTATCATTGTGAACTTGGATGTAGGGTCTTGTAGCGTTAGCGCCTGTAGTTCGCTCACCCTGCGCAGGGAGGTGATAGCCACCAAGGCGGCTGTTTTCCTTGTTAGCATTTGCAGGGAAGCCTTATGAATCGGTTCAAGAGGCGCCTTCATGAGCTCTGTCAGGACTAGATTAAGGTTCCATGCTGGTGGCTGCATCCTCTTAGGAGGCACGATCCTTTTTGCCCCTTCCATGAATCGCTTTACTATCTGTGACGTAAAGAAACTCTTTCCAGTCTCTCCTCTTGTGTAGGCCACAATTGCTGCCAGGTGTACTCTCAGCGAGGATGAACTTAGCTTTGCTTTCAGCAGGTGCGTGAGGTACCTTAGCACTGTTGACTCCCTTGTCCTCTTTCTGTGTAGCTTCTTCTTGCTGCACCAATCTGTGAACCTTCTCCATTTCGCCAAATAGCACCTTCGTGTGCTAGGCCTCCTTGCCTCTCGCAGTATCCGCAGGGTGCTCTCCGGTAACCTCAGGTGCGCGAACTCTATGTCTTTAGGAGCCATGCTGCTAGGCTGAGGCTCTCTGGTTCTGGGTGTAGTACCTCTCCGTTTTGCATGGACAGTAGGTCTTTTCTTCTCCCGAACTTGTGGGGTGCACCTTGTGCCATTTCTATTATCTTTGAGTACCATGTCTGCCTGGCCCATTGTGGTGCCACCAGGATCAGATTCATGTTGCTGGTCCTGCACTTGTTGAGTACCCTGTGTATAAGGGGTATCGGGGGGAAAAGCGTAAGCAAATGTCCTCAACCAGCTTATCCATAGGTATTCCCCAGGGAGGCGTGGAGGCGAAGCTTTGGCATTTTGCATTCTGGTGTGTTGCAAATAGGTCTACAGTCTGTGTTCCCCACCTTCTGAATAGCCTTAGCGTTTCCTGTGCATTGAGCTCCCACTCGTGGGACGCCGATGTCTGTCTGCTGAGCCAGTCTGCCTCCACATTGTCTTTCCCTGGTATGTGTATGGCTAGCAGGTCTATCTTTAGTGGGATGGCCCATTTCCAAATCTCCTGCGCTAGGTTCGATTGCGGCGGAGATTGCATTCCTCCCTGCTTGTTGATGTAGAACATCGTCTTTGTGTTATCCGTCTGGATCAACACTCTCTGGCTGTACAATTTTGTCTGGAAGGCTTTCAGGGCGAGGAACACGGTCTTCAGTTCCAGGTAGTTGATGTGTTTGATCGCATCCACTGGAGTCCACAGACCCCTCACCCTGAGCTTGCTCATGTGCGCTCCCCATCCCTTCTGGGATGCGTCTGTGGTGATGGTCACCGCTGGGGTCAGTGGTGTTAGAGGCTTTCCCCTTGTTAAGTTCTCCATGTTCCACCACGACATCTCCTCCTGCACTGCGTGCGTTACAACCACTAGATCTTCCCAACTCCCTGTAGCTTGTGACCATTGTTTTTGCAGCCATTCTTGGAATGGTCTCATGTGGAGGCGTACATTTGGTACTAGATGTATGCATGAGGCCATCATGCCCATGACCTTGCTCGCTGTCCTCACGGTCAGAGCTCGCCCCTTCTGGTAGAGGCGCGTCTCCTTCAGTAGCGCCTGTGTCCTCTTCTCGCTCAGGAACACCTTGCTCTGTATGGTGTTGATCTGAGCCCCTAGGAAGACCTTTACTCGCTCTGGTTCCATAGAGGATTTCCCCCAGTGAATGGAGAATCCCAGGTCCATCAAAGTCTGTCACGCGCTGGGCATGTTCCTTGCATGTCCTGTTTGAGTTTGCCTTTATTAGCCAGTCGTCCAGGTAAGGGTATACATGGATCCCTTCCCTTCTCAGGTGCGCTGCCACTGCTGCGAGGCACTTGGTGAAGACCCTTGGTGCGGATTTTAGTCCAAACGCTAGGGCTGTGAACTGGTAGTGATGTTTGTTGATGGTAAATTTAAGCAGATGTTTGTGCCGCCTGTTCATCGGGATGTGCAGGTAGGCGTCTTTGAGGTCTATGGTGGCCATGAAATCTCCGTCCCCTATTTGGGGAATGACCTCCTGTAGAGACGTAATTTTGAACTTTTGTGATTTTATGTATTTGTTCAGGAACCTGAGGTCCAGGATGGGTCTTAGTGTTTCGTCCACCTTTGGTACCAGGAAGTAGGTGGAGTACACTCCCTTGTTCCTTTCTCGGTATGGTACTGGTTCGATGGCCTCCTTTTGGAGCAGTTCCTCTGCTTCCCTTTGAAGCAGTTCCTATTCTTTCCCTGACTGCGCTCTCTTTTTTGGTTTTCTGTTTGGCGGTGTCCTTTCCAGTTCTATACAATATCCGAACTGTATGATGTTCAGTATCCACTTGTCTGTTATTTTCTTCCACTCTCTGAAGAAGTGACTTAGCCTGCCTCCTACTTGTGTTACATGTTCCATGGTATTTGGTCCGTGTAACCCTGTGTTGGTCCTTTTGTGCTCCACCCTGGGAGGCGTCGTGCAGGTGGGCACATACTGTGTGATGGCATCACTTAGAGGTGGCTTGATGGCCTCCTATTTTGTTCTGGCCACGTCCGTTTCCTCTCCCGCGAAAGGAGTGGCCCCTTTGCTGATTGTGCCAGTTTTGTTTTTGGTGCCCCTGCTGTGCCTGGTTATCTCGCTGGTTGGACTGCTGGAGGTCTGGTGCGACATTCCTGGCTGGTTTCCCCCTCTTCCGTTCAGTCTCCGTGACGGGTTACCCCTCTTCATTCCTCTGAATTGTAAGGCCCCCATGGACCTTGCAGTGTCGTTTTTCTTTTTAAGCTGGGTGAGTTTGTCATCCACCGGCGCTCCAAACAGTGTCTCCCCATTGAGTGGGGTGCTAAGAATGTTGTGCTGAACCTCTTGTTTGGAACCTGAGATCCTGAGCCAGGCTTGCCTTCTTTCAGTGATTCCCAACATCATCAGCCTGCTGGATGTGTCTGCTCCACCCAAGGCTGCTTTGAGGCAAGCGTTCGCCACATTCTTCCCCTCCTCCACGAGGTGTGAAGCTCTATGTTGGTACTCTTGTGGGAGGTGCTTTATCAGCTGCCCAATTTGGTCCAGGATTTGGTACTGGTGCCTATTCAGTAGGGCGTTTGAGTTCGCCATGCGCCAATGCATTGCTGCATTCCTTTCTATCTTTCTCCCAGTCAGGTCCATCCTCCTGCTTTCCTTGTCTGGCGGTGGCCCTGATGTCGTCGGCACATTTGCACTCTTCCTTGCGGTGATAATGGAGTCCGCCAGGACTGTCCCTCCGATGTACGGGGGATCTTTCGTGGAGTGTTTGTATTTCTTCTCTGTCCTCGGCGTAACGGACCTGCATGTTGCCGGTTCCTTGAACGCCTCTTCCCCAGAGCCATGAACTTTCAAGCTTTGGGAGATACTGGCTCCTGGTCTGCGTGGGGAGTAGGGTCTCCAATAGGAAGTCAGACTTTTGTTTTTCTTCGTCAAGTTTGACTCCAAACGCCATTGCTGCGTTCTTGATCACCATATTGTACGCCCCAATGTCGTCTGGTGGCGAAGGCCACGAAGGGTACGTGTCTACGCCCTCTTCTGGACTTTCGGTGTCGAGGTCCTGCCATTCCAGGTCCTGCGTCCCAGAGGATGCCGACCCGAGGAACGTCCTCTGGTCGTCGTCACCCTCCTCCTCATAGTAGAAGTCTTCATCCTCTTGATGTTCTAGAGTTTCGGGGCTTTTCTGCGGCTCTTCGGCCTAAAAATCATCCTCCTCTTCTTTTACTTCGACGATAACCGTCGTGTTTTCGACAGAATCGTGAACTGTTTGAGTCGTTCGTCGAACTCCTTCTTTCTTTGTAGGATGCTATCCATTTCGGCCTCGAGCCTTTTTTTCTTTCTTTCCAGTTCGGCGTCGGACTGTTCGGCTGGTCTCTTTGCCGTGTATTTCGACGTCTACGTCGAAATGGGCCTTGTTTCCTTTGTCAACGTCGAGGCGACCTTTGGGGCCTTCTCTTTCCAAGTCGAACGTTCCTTTTCGGGGACGTGCTTCGACGACCTTGGCTTTTCGCCGGTCTTCGCCGCCTGGGAGTCCTTCTCGAAGAATCCGCTGGGCTCTCTGTCCTTGGATGCAGCTGCGGGCGACAAGGTTTTCGGCGCCAGTGCTTCCTTCGAGGACTTGGACTCAGTTTTACGAAAGTCTGATTCAGACCTTCGATGGTCTGTCGGGGCTTTTGGGATCGACGACTCTCCTACCTCTTTAGAAGTTTTCTTATCGGTCTCTACGGCCGTGTAGCCGTCGTCTTCTCCGGTGACGCTGTCTTCTTCGGTCGAGAGTCCCAGGTCTCGAAGGGACGGTGGTTGGCCCTTCCCCTGCATGGTGTAGCTGGCCCTTCTCTGTCGCTCTCTGACGCGGAGAGTCTTCGGTGTGAAGGCCGATCAAGTGTTGCAGTCCTTGCTCTCGTGGTCGACCGGTAAGCAGAGGTTGCAAACCGGGTGCTGGTCCTTCTGCGAGTACTTTTGGTGGCAGTTACGGCAGAATTTGAAAGGGGTGTTGTCCATTTCTCGCGCTAAGGGGGCCCCCTGTATGCACATTCTCCGGTTGGACGTCTAAGTTCTCCTTCTTCTTAGTCTCCCGGCTAATATATGTTGTTCTTCGTCGTCTTCACCGTCTTTTCCTGCAAAATTCGACTCTTCTGTGTCTTTTCCTGTCCAAAACTCTGGAGCCTCTCGGGAACGATCCAGACCCAACGGCGGAAAAAAGAATCTGAAGATGGTGCCCAAGGGTGGGAGCTTCCGCAGGAAGCGTGCCGAAATCACGGAAGGGCACCAAAAGGTGGGACGTCGACGCCCACCTGGCTACAAAAAAAAAAAAGAAAAGACTACGATTCCGGACCCAACCACTAGACCGTGGAATAATGCACAGCATAGTGAATCCAGAAAGATTCACGCTGCAAAACTGACCAATGTGATGATGCCAAGTTAGCAGACGGGGAAATTTGTGTAGGTCCATTTGTTCAGCAGGGTTTCTTTACCCGGGACTAATATCCCATGCACTTAAGAAAGTGAATGGGTACTACTAATAGATACAGTAAGAAAAAAGCGGATACGCAATACTACTGGTAAAGAAATAATTGAACACATTTGTACAAATATCACAGCAGTGTTGACAGAAAATCTGAAATATGATTACAGTTAATGTCTTCCATACCTTCTTCGTATGGCAGAATCTAGAACCCAAGGAATGTTTGTTGCTCCTAAGACTAAAATGCCTTCGTTGTCCACTCCAACTCCTGCAGGATCACAGATAAACAAATTATTTATTATGTGAAACATTTGTGACACCCTGATGCTACCGGTTTCAGAGAGCAAATATATTACAACAGTACTAAAACAGCAATCAATAGTATGTTCTTTATTTGTATTCGAGTTAACAAGAAAAGAGAAAATCGTAAGGCTGGTTTTGAAATTCTTAAGACGTATTTAAATCTGATTGACTTACATTGCTTACTATTTTTTGAAGAAGTCCGCTGTTAGTCTAGAAATTGCACTACAACAATCTGATGGAAGAAATAAAGCATATAGCTTTAAGATATAAAGGCTGCTGCCTAGGCATCGCCATTAACACATTAGGCAATTAACGTTAAGCGTGTCAGTCCTGTATTCGCATTAGATAGGGCACATAAACATGGGACATCAGTGGCCACTTAGAATGAAGATAGATTGATAATCATGTGTTACCTTTCCGCAGCATAATAGAACCGAACCAGGGTGAGTGGCATAGTGGTTAGAGTCGGACTTGAAGGAACTGCATGGCTTTTATCTGGAACTTGATAATGGGCAATAACACGCAAAACTCAAGCAGAGGCTTGAAATTGTTTACCTAGTGCAGCTGAAAAAATTGTGCAACACAGAAGTAATTTACAAGCAAGGCATTTTTAGGTCTTGCGACCTATCGATGCGCGCATGCGCATCGAGCGGAGCGAGAATTCAAGTCGGCAAACTGCTCGTGAAACCACCAGCTTTTTGCCTGGCGTTTTCACGAAGTTCACGTGAACCACGTGATCAACACGAACGCGCATCAGCCTCCCCTCCCTCCTAATTGCATCTTGCCGCAGAGCACATCAAAGGGCTTCGCCCAGCGTGCGCTCTGCGGCTTCTCGGCTTCTCCTCTCCTAACTTCCTTGCATTTCTCCTCCCCCTCCCCAGCCAGCTTCCCCCAGGCCGTGTTCCCTCATCTCTTGCACCCCCTCCAATGATCGCACGTCACGTCCAGCGGCAGCACGAGCTTCAGACAGGGTACCGGTAAGTACTGTGTGCCTCACAGGAAGATTAGTTTTTTTAGAACAACCTCGTTTAACACACGCCACGACAGAGTCACCAAATGCCTTCGTGCTCAACCCTCACAGGGCTCGCTCGCTCCGTGACACCGCTAATTGAGCAGCTCAGCCTGTTTGTGTAGGCTTTCCCTCGTTTTTCCGAGCACTCTCCAGCGCTACCTCGAGTGACTCAACATTTTTTCCAGCTCCTTGTTTCTGTTTGTATCTTTGATGTAACTCATGTAATCCTACGTCCTTATGCATCGCAACTTGTTCTTAGGTAAAGCGCTCTGGCACTTTCGGGTAATGTTCGCGCTATATAACATTGCATTAAATAAATAGTAAACTACTATTTTTGTTAAATGACTGTCAGGCTACGTGAGGAAATAACGATGCTAAAACCTGTGTGCGACCATACGCGGCAGTCACCGTGAGTAAACTACTATTTTTGTTAAATGACTGTCAGGCTACGTGAGGAAATAACGATGCTAAAACCTGTGTGCGACCATACGCGGCAGTCACCGTGAAGCCTTACATGTCCGAACCCATCCTTAAAACACGGGGAAGGACTCTTGGGAGAACTACGAACAAGAAAGCCCGAAGTCGCTTCCCACGGTGGAGCCCTACATTCAAACACGTATGGGACTACTTTACTCAGTATTGGCACTTCCGGTAACTTCAAGCGCACAGTGACAGAACACCAAAATGGCAACAGCAGTGGTTCCGGTATTGGAAGGCGCTCTGGCGGGAGTGTTCTGAAATGGTTCCCTGTGCTGCTGACAGCTAGATCTCTTGAAAGATTCCAATTGCCGAGTCAGAGGAGTCGAGATGCAGGGGCGGATGGCGGGGGCCGGCAAGAGCCTGAAGGTGAAACAGTAGTAGGGAGGGGACGTCACGAAGCCTTATGCCCAAAGAAACTTTACGTTTCTGCCCAATGCACATGCGTTCCTACTCCGTCGCCCTGGTCTTTGAGCATTTAGCCTCTTTAACTCCACCCCGCCTCTGACCTTTACAATCTCCTCACAGCGCTGTTCGCCTGTTTCCACGCTCTCCTTGCCACTGTTTCTGATAATCCCGTTCTGCACCTGCTGCTTCTTGCCTTTATATCTACTCCCCACCCAGCTGCCCCTTTATGTATTGATTCCCCGCTATCATTTGTCTATGTTTGTTCTCTCACCTTGGACCGTCGGACTGTCGGACACCATTCGGACAGTCCCTAGCTTTTTGGGTAAAAGCTTTCGAGCACATGCACGCAGTGTCATTGTAAATTGGATTCTTATTTCATTTTATTAAGACCTCTACTGAGATCAACAATTAGTATAATATAGTCCTTAAAACATTTATTTACAACATCTATGCAGTCAGAAAAGTTTCAAAAACGAGTTAAAAATGTACAAACATTATAGCAAATAAATTCTTCCAGTGGAAAAAGAATGAAAGTAATCAAAGCGTACCAATTAGTTATATTACATTTAAAATATAACAAATGCGAGGTTGTACTGTCGACGGCCAAATTAAAATAAGTAAATTAATAATTGTATTTATATAGTGCTTACTACCCCGGACACTACGTTGAAGCACTGTGCTATGTGTAGCACACTACTCTTGAGCCGAAAGTTAAAAGTATTTAGTTTTGCAGCACAATATCCGATTATGCAACAAGGATATTGTGCTGCAAAACTAAATACTTATAAGGTCCCACAAGCGAGACCTATTGGCAATGCCAATGCTTGTTTAACTTTTCATTTTAAATCCATCTATGTCCCCTTCCATCTTACAAATTATTTTCTGCCTCCATTACCCCCAGCAACTGATTCAATTAACATATACCAACACTAATTTGAACTCCCCATAGCTAATAATATTCCTATTTTCTGTTCAGCCTATCAGATAACCCACAGACTGGGCAGTTTTACGGTCTATACAATGTGCTGTTTAAAAATTCAGAGAAAAAACTAAGGACAACAGTATAGCTCCAGGAAAGTTACCTTTGCTCCATAATGTGATTCTTTCAGATATTCATGTGCGGTACAACAATAGATTATCAAGCTTAAACACACTTCTAAAGAGGGGTAGAAACCCCAACAAACCCTCAAAAAGAAAACTGGGGCTATAGCATGCTCGATTGTTGCTCCCACGATTTGGAACTCATAACCACCGGACTTCGACTAATATCCTCCACCCACGCCTTCAAAAGAGAAGCCAAATCATACCTACTGTCTAAGTTCTTACCCTTAATCAACTTATCGATGTCATTGAATAGATTCAGATCGCAATTTATGTAGACTATACTGCCTAGCACTGGCTGTAATATACTCCGACCACAGTTAGCCTATTGCTTAATTGTTGATTTGTTTGTCTCTCATGCATAGGTTTGCATGTTGATCAGACCAGGTGCTAATCGAGTTATCTCCATGTAAAGCGCTCCGATACCCTCGAGGGTCACGTTCGCGCTATACCCAAATTTCTAAATAAATAAATGAAATCAATAGTATAAAACCGAAACCCAGCTTCGGCCACATTAAGATATGGTAGTACTGTTACTTCTTCAGATTCTCAGGGCCAATTTCTTCTCCAGACACAGCATCTATTACTTAAAGGCGTAAGGTGATTTAGAGAAGGGCGTTCTGGTTCCTTCAGCATATCAATGCAATCATCTTTAAGATTGATGTGCAATTGACACAGGTACTATGATACAGTCTTCAAGTTCAGTAACAGTAACCTGGAGGGAAGGGTCATGCCTAAAATCCTGAAAAGAAGGTTAGGCTTCACAAAAGCTCCCTGTGTGGTTGTATCCATATTTTCAGCAGATATCACTACAATCAGTGATTATGCCGCTCAGGAGAAAAAAAAAAACCACTTGATTCATATTTCACATCACACATCAGCAGTGGAAGGATCCAAATATTCAGCCTAAGTGATAAAAGGACTAAAACAGGAAGGCAGGCCAGCCAATGATGAGAATGGAATTGAGATAGAGAATAAAGACATGCAATCATTTGCAAGGGGCAGACCCCAGCTCACTCGAAGTGGATATGTAAGCATTGGTTACAATCCTGAAAGAGACAGCCAGGTAAAGTGGTCTGTAGAGAGACTGCATCAAAATGTATTCTCTCCTTGAACTGGGTTGCTGAGGATCATCTCCATTTTCAATTGTCTTCTGTGGTGAATAGGATTAGGTTTGATAAATGCTAAGATATAAAGATCTGGCTGAGAGTCTAATTGTAGAGTACTCATTCTTGCCATTTTATCAGGTGTCTACAGAGCTGGTCCTCCTTTGCTGTGATCTGGAAGCTCAACAAAAGAAGCCAAATACAACATTGTTTTTTAATCTCTCAATAAGGCTCTGAGTCACGTATTTCAGTTTGCTTTGGCAAGACACAGAAGAAGCTTTATACATCTGTAACCAGATGCAGCAGGAACAGATTGCTGGAAGGAAAGGCTTCACAGTGAAGGCCTGCTTCCTGGCTGAATACATCTTCAGCTCGTCCATATCAGGGTCCCTTCTTTCAGAAAGAAGTCCATTACAACAGCTTGGTCTACTGGAGGCACTTGGAACAGAACAATCTGCAGCATGTTCTTTTTCTAGCACAACCTTGAAAGGGACAGAGGGATGAATTGTGCCATCTTAACCCACCAAAAGCAATGATCTTGCAGGCATTCTTGGAGAAGTCTCAAACAATCCAGCATTTTGCATGGGAATGTGCAAGTCTGAAGATCTGATGGCAATTCTCTCCAACACACCGGTTATCGAGGTTACTTATAACTGATGATGAAGAATTTAGAAAGAGGAACATACGATAAATCTTAGTGGAACCAGGCCGCAAACAACATATTTTTAGGCTCCTTCTCACTCACAACCCTTGCTGACGAATGGCATAAGTAGCAGTTTTACCATGGTTGTAAAGACCATGTTACTTCCCTTTGGTAACGCCTTATTGGTAGAGACAATTTATCTTCCGATTCCTTACCTTCTAATATTCCACAGGCCTCAGACTGGATCCAGAAAGATTCAAGCAGTAACCCTGTGTGCCGGTAGGTGGCGTCGTTCGGTTCAGCATCGGCCGCCGCGCTGCCGTGCTGACATCAGTTATTTTCCTGCGACTTTCTTCGTCAGAAGCACAATGCCACGATGAATGCTGATGGACTGGTGTGCACCGCTAAGAACCTCAAAAGGGGTAACCCTGTACAGAAATCAGTTTGCACAGGAGGGAGGATGGAAGGGAGGATCCATAAGGAATCTGTGGCTACATATAGAGTCTATCAGAACGGCATTACCGACGGTAACTAACTTGTTCATCTGATAGAGAAATCTAGCTTCAGATTCCTTACCTTAATATAGATACTTAAGCAATACCTCTCTGGCGATGGGTTTGCAGACAGATTAGACAAAAAAGTCCTGTAGGACTAAACAGGCAAATGGCCCATCACAAAGGGCCTGACTGTACAGACAACAATGATCGGTGAACATGTGTAGTGACTTCCCTTGTTGTTGCCTGACAGATGTCCAGGACAGGGACTCCGCGAGGTAACACAGTGGTCACAGCTTTGGTGGAATGAGCGTGCAAACCCACATGGAGTTGCTTTCTGGCCAATGTGTAACCGATGTTTATCCTCATCGCTATCTATCATGAGATATTTGTTTCTGTACAGCCTCTCACTTCTTCGCCTCAACATACTCAACAAACAGTTGATCGTCCACCCTGAACTCTTCGGTATGATCATGGTATAACCACAATGTTCTTTTTGGGTCCTGGCAATAGAGTGTCTCCTCTTCTTTAGAAGGTTGAGGCAGAGAAAAGAAAGTAGGCAAAGTGATATTTTGGTCTACATGAAACGGTATCACAAATGTTGGAAAGGAGGAACCACCAGTCCAGAGAACCAATCTGTATGGATAGAAAGCTGTATAAGGAGGGTACACAGAGAGTGCTTACAGTTTGCAGACTCTCCTAGCCAATGTTAAGGCCACCAGAAAAGCTGTTTTGATGTTGAATAGGTGGATTGGGCAACTGTGCAGGGGCTCAAAGGGTGAGCACATGAGAAATGTTAAGACCAGGTTGGGGTCCCATTATGGCATGATGAATGGTCTTGGAGGGAATAGGTGTTGAAGCCCCCTAAGGAAACGGGTCTTAACAGGTGACTTAAACAGAATGGTTGATCTGGCAACTGCAAGAAAGCCTATATGGCTGACAGATAATCGTTAACAGTGCCCTCGAGAAGAGCCCTTCTGGGCCAAAGAAAGAACAAACCACCACTTGGGAGAGGAGTGCAGAAAGAGGGTCAATATTCTTGGATGCACACCATGTCACAAACTTGTCACAACAGCAAACGTATACTGAAGAGGGATGCCTGGCTGCCAAAATAACATTACATACTTTGGCAGGAAGGTCTAATGCGGTTCACTGTTGCCACTTAATCTCCATGCATGAAGGCTGAGGGTACGCAGGTTCGCGTGCAAGAGTAGGAGTTGTGGTCCTACTCCAAGCACCACAAACAAACCAAGTGCAGGTCCGTCACAGATATCTGCATATGACAGGCACCACAGGGTTTAAAACCTGTTGGTTTCTTTGGGGACATCTTTAACACACCAGTAGAAAGTATTCTCAAAAATGTTTTGACAAAATGTCGAAAAAAAGTATTTCAGTGCGTTGGGCTGGTGCCTATATAGGCTTCCCGCATGCAGCTCCCAGGAAGGCCGCCAACATGGAGCCGATGGACGCTACCTACTGGTGTGTAGGGGTACTGCTCGAAAATTTCCAGATCCAGTCTGATGCCTGTAAGGAATATGCCTTAGAACTCTCAATCAGATTAATCTTTTCGGCAATCAGTAATAGTTTATTATAGGCTATTTGCTACAACTGTTTCAGGGCTGCAGCTCCACTGGTCTGTGATTTTGTTCCTGTATGTGTATTGTTTTCCTCCCTGAAGCCTACCCTCTTTCTGCCGGTTTTTCCTCCAACGCACCTTTCACTTACCCCAAGATCCACTGTATCTGCCACCGAAAGCTGCACCTCCCTGCCTAATCACTTATTTTCAAAACGCATATCAGCCCTTCTTTAGCTCCTGGGGCCACACTTAGAACTTGGGTTTGTGACTCTGCTGGCCTGCTGCAAAAATGGGTAGAGTTACCCCTGGGAACCTTTTACCATGGCTTAGGGAGGGCTCAGAAGTCACCCTCATCCACAGGCGAATGCCAGCCACAAATGTGGCACCCTGGGCACCCTCTTCAGAACACTACTGGACCTGTGGAAAACAGAAGGAGGAATGCACCTGCTGGTGAGACCTGTCAGGAGAGGTGAAAGGCTTGACCTGCTCTCATTTGTACACAGGACAAAGAAGTCGACTCAACTGTTAAGCTACAGAGGCACAACACAAGCTGCTAGAAGTATTTTTTCCTGAGGAGCCCAACTAAACATTTTGAACTTGACCTGCCCTGGACCCTGCTAGTGGCTTCTGCTAAAGTGAGTTTTGAACCCCAAGTGCTGCTTTTGGCTAGGTCATCAAAGTGTATTCCAAACATCCTGTAAAACCAGTGACTTTGAAAAGTTTTGGTTCCAAAGACCTCTGGAGGACCAGGGCAAACCTGTCAAGTCAATCCGATGAAGGTGCGGATAAAGGTGCGTAGCAGCTCTGCAAAGATTCAGATTCCTCCCAGTCAGTGCTTTTTGAAAGCAGCAAATTTGTTTCAGTTAGACGTTGAGGAAAAGGCATCAGGCATCTTGGAGCTCTATTCAACTAAAGCTCTTAGCCATGTCCCGCTGGAGGAATCGGACTCTTAACAAAGCAACTAAGTCCTAACGCAGTAATATTCATCAGGTGAAGGCGCCAAAAGGATCCAGCCGGAGAGGGGCATTCCTTTTAAGGAAATTTTTTATTTCTCCCACTCTAAGATTTTCTGCGAAAAGTCAAAGTCTTTACCCAGACCTTGTGCGCCTGCTATCCAGTCTTGGGAAGCCATAAATGACCACAACCTACTACCTTGCCCCGTTGATGATTCTGACTTACATTTCAGAGACTACTGAGTTTAAACTGGCTTCTGCATCCAACCTGCGCTCCATTGTGGTCTGCATAAAACCGCACCTAGGTCCCGGTCAAGTGAGAGCAGATGACTGCCTTTGTAGCTTAGTGCTTATTTAATACGTTACAAATTCATGTCTCTTGTTCTCTTATTGGATTTTTGTTGTTTTGTTGTCATTTTGTCCATTAAATTATTCTCTATCTTTATAAACTGGAGTGACATTTCAATTGTGTTTTTTTTTTTTACTTTTGAACTGTTTTGGTATGTCTAAATGCATTACACGTTTTCTAAAGTTAACTTTCCTGCTCTGTGCCATAGCTACCAGGGTTTGAGCTTGTTTAAATTACTGATAACTTTATGGGACCAAATAAGAATAATAAGATTACTTGTGGTGGACTACTAAGCAACCCTACTAATAATGTTCCATAACATCCCCATTCCCTTGCCAGAGAGGTTCTTTCACACTCTCAAATCTCAATATTGGGGAGAGGGGTTGGCCTAACGGCTAAGGCGCTCGACCTCGGACCTGGGTTGGAGTCTCGGTAACGACGCCAAAACCCCCCTGTGATTCTAGGCAAATCACTTAATCTCCCCGTGCCTAAAATGAAAGTGTGTCCTCATGTAACGTAACTGGTGCTATGTAAAGCGCTCTGATAACTGGTTCGGTTCTAGTTCGCGCTATATAAAACTCTGCAAAAAAATAAATAAATCACACCTCATCAGGCTTGCCAGGGGCAGTAGGAGACTGTGCGCGCTGGGATACCATAACTGCCGTATGAGAGAGGAGGGTTTGGCGCCCCGGATTTTAAAATGTATTATCTAGTTGCACAGGGATCTCCTGGTACCACCCAGATGCTTGCATCCCCAATAGTAGACCAGAAGCTGATCTTGTATTCCTGATCCCTCTATACGCGCGCCTACCTCGGGACCCCTGTGATATTCAGACAGTGTCAATGAGTTAGGCATAGAGAACCACGGGGGCACCGTCCTCTACTCCGACGAAATACCCATCGCAAAAAACCCATGGCTCCCTATCACGGAGGAGAAATTAGTCCAGATTTGTTGATATCCAATCCTTGGATTGTATATGTGCATGATGTCATAATGCAGATATGTTGATAATGAATGATTCGTTATTGCAGTGAATTTATTAAAACCAGATTGTATACGTCAGAAAATGATAAAGTTAAAAAGAAAAACCCTTCTAATAATCGACTTTCTCTCAGTTTCTGATTGCAATTTCTTTTCTTACTTTATAGCTACACAAGCGCGTTTTGTGAAAGTGTGTTCTAATGACCATGTGGCTGCCCTACAGATGCCCAGTATAAAGATGTTGTCAATGAATACTATAGCAGCCTCTTTCTTCCAAGTAGAATGCACTCCAGGCCTACCTTCTAGTGCTTTGTTGGCTAATAAATAACAAAGTTCAATGGTTTGTACTATCTATCTCGTAATGGTGTTCTTGTCTACTACTGTGCTCAGAGTCTGTGGTGAATGCCCTACAAAGAACTGCTTTGTATTCAAAGGTTTTGTGTAACCTACGTGTAATACAGGACCGCCCTCCTTACATCAAAGATATGCAAGCCCTTTCTGCTGTATTGGATGACTTTTGGAGAAATGCCGGTACAGTTATACAATGGCTGATGTGGAAAACTGACACTACATTTGGCAGGAATCTTTGATGTGTTCCCATGACCTCCTTGCTTGGATTCAAACAGGGGTTTCATTAGATTAGATAGCGCTAATGTAAGAGGTCACTGTGGAGAGGGGACTGTGGGTGTGGGCAGGAGTCTCTTAGCAGCTTGCATTAAGTCATTGGAAGAATGATTAAAAAAAACTTGCTTATCATGTAAACCTTTAATGCAAGTTGAGATAACTGACAAGTGAGCCCTTAAGAGACATTAAGTCAACTCGCAGGCAGATGGATGATATACTTAATAAGGACTGTCTCCTTGTGCATAGACTCCTGAACCTGGTTAGTTTGACACCTTATCAAGTATCACCTCCATTTTAGGGCAGAAGACTTCCTAGTGGGTGGTCTAAGTGCTTCTCTTATGGCATTAAGTGTTTTCTCTGGCAGCTCCAGAGGTGACTCAAATCAGCTAACTCAGGAACCAATCCATCCGTTGTAATCTCCCAGGGTTTGGATGACAAGGTTGACTTATGTGGAGATATTTTTAGACATACGTGTCAGAACAGCTGTATCAGTGGGAGAACCAAGGCCGTCTTGTCACCTGGGATCTATCAGGATTAAGATAAGTTGGATGTCCTGAACATTCTACAGGACTACTGGAATTAAGAGTACTGGAGGAAAAGCATACTTAACTATCCCATACCCCTGTATCGACAGAGCATTCCAGAATAACCTAGGATGGTACTGTCTAGATGCAAAGGACCGACATTATGAGTTTTCTGCTATTGCACAGAGTATTCCACAAGGGTAGGGAATTGCGTCTACTATGGATTGCTTTAGCTCCCATTTGTGTAAGCTCATTTTCCTGTTTAACTCATCTGCATTGTTGTTTTCGATTCCTAGGACATTATGTCGACCAATGTTTTTTGTGATAGAACACATGCAGATGGTCTGTGCCAGCTTTGACAGAGGGTAAGAGACTTTTCTTCTTTGCTTGTTTTCCACAGAACATTGCAGTTGAGCGGTTTGTAAGTATCTGTACTCTTTTGTTCTGAAACGCTACGTAATTAGTTTTCAGCTCCAAAAAATTGATGCGTCTGGTTGCTTCCTTTCCTTTAGAGTACCATAAATCTATTCCTTGTCCACTTAGGGCCAATAGAAGTACCAGAGAATTATAAAATTGAAGGCATTCTATTATAAAAAAAAAATTCCCCCCAAAACAATGATTTGTTCTTTTTTAATCCCTGTATGAATTTTTTTCTGTTGGACAATTGAAAGCAAGTGTAATAATCATGCATGTTGTATATATATGTAATGTAGAGTCCATTGTCAACAAGGCTTAATGTGTATTATGTCTCAATTGTTCACACAATAGATGTAAAATGTCTTTATACAATAAGAAAAAGAAACAATAGAAAAACAGATACCTGTCATATGCATGTTACTGTTATGGTGTAATGTTTACATATATAAAGTTTATTAATGATCCGAGATACAAACGAGCAAGATACACACAGACAATAAGAAAAACTTAGGAAAAACAGGGAGGAAGGTCTGGCAACACAGAATTTAAATAACGGAATACATTTCTCATTTGAATGTACATGGGTTATACATCTCATGAGAAAATAGTGACATTTATGGTAGTTGGGGTATCAGAGTTGCAGACAGTGTTGATCCCACCCCTACTTGCCTCAACAGGATCGATAACTTCTGAAAAGGGGGCATTTGTTTTTGCTTAACCATCCTGTGTGCCTCTGCTATTTGTGTATTCACTGTCTGGTTTGAGAGTGACAGGCGCTGGGAAGTGCATTCACACTAGACAGATACAAGAGGGAGGTTGAGGTGTGCCCTACCTTTCCTGTTTAACTCATAGCCAGGCTGAATAGGACTGGCTGCATTTAAAGTAGTAAGAGTAGTTGTCGTTTTCACCTGAATAGACTGTGGCTGCCTCTCACAAAGCAGTCTCCCCCTCCTCTGTGGTGCCTGTAGCGAACCTGGCTTGTGGAAGGAACTTTGTTTGTACCAACTTCAAAGGAAAATGTGGCATAAATATTGGGCACGGACCCCAGAACTTTAGATTTCTGCTGGACTAAGGAACCAGCCAGGAAGAAGAGCTGGAACAGTTGCTAGGAGGAAAACTGCCCATTTGCTGTTGTTGCTTTGTTGGGTTGGCCTGCAGTTGCTGCTTCGGTCTAGGGCAGGGAAAGGACTGGACTGTTCTTTCTGCATACCAAGCATATCCAAGGGCTTGATGTAGAGCTTGTCTCCTGTTGGAAGTCTCAGGGAAATCTAAGACTTCGACATCTTCTGGGTATGAGTACCGGCTTCTGGAACTGGAGGTTTCAGATGCCACAGAGGATAAAAACAACCAGACGCCATCAAAGACGTCGCTGCTGGCTCCGTGACCTGAAGTCACCGGCACACTTCGCACACCAACCCCGATATCGCCGCCGTCCCAGTCCAACGAAGCCACCGAGCCGCTGCTTGTACCACGACCTGTGGGCACCGTACTCCGCACCTCCTCACTGGTCTCACCGCTGATGCAAGCTAACAGACCCCACTGCCTGCACTGTGGTTTGGGGCACCGCTTGTAAGTTACATGATGTACTGCACCGTCCCATACCACAGTCTTGGCCTACCGATGCCAGCAACATTGACTCCAGATCGTCAACCGACGCTGTTGCTAGCACCATGACCCGTGGGCCCCGCAGAATGCATTGCCCTGTCTCGCACCGCAGGCCTGGGTCTGCCGACAACCGCGCTGACGCAACGACAATGCCACTGCTTGCACTGTGAACTGCTATCAGTGCAATGAGCACGTCCCACTTTGCAACCCTGGTTTTACCGCTGCCGCTGGATGATCGTCACCGAGCCACTGCCTGCACCGCTCCAATTCAATTCACACCACAGCCCCGACGCCAGCGCTCTTAAACTCAACATCATGGAGTTTGACCTGCATGCATCCGAGTTCAAGGGCCCGAAGACTCCTGCACCAACCTCCAGAACAGTCCCTACCAACACCGGCTCTTAGGAGCTCATCGCGAGGTCCCAGACGCTGTGCATTTCTAAAGGTACTGTTTTGGGTGTCTTCCTGTAGCTGGTCTGCAAAGCCGCAGCCGGCCACAACCATTGGATTTGTTTGTTCATGACACCGTGATAGTCCCAGATGAAGCTATCTACCATAAGGAACTGTAGTTAAAGTCTATTTTTGCATTATTCGTCTCTTGATAGATGTTGGATTTTATCGTTTTGGTCTTGTTTAACACAGATAAATATTGGCTATTTCTCTAAAACGTGTGTAGTGTCCTTTTGTAGTGTTTTCACTGTATTACTGTGTGCCAGGTGCAAATGCTTTACACATTGCCTCTAAGATAAGACTGACTTCTCGTGCCAAGCCATCAAGGCAGTGATCAGGCTTTATTTTACAATGAAATGATGGAAAGTCGCACAGCAGAGTTCAGTGTTGAAGGTGAGGGTAGGTACACAATTTTAGCATTTGTGAGGTTTGCAGCCCGGGAGGCGTCTCTTGTCAAGGACGTCCAGCGTTAATGAAAACAAGCATTGGAAATGCAATAGGGCTCGCAATAGAAGAGTTGGAGCTATTGGTCTTGTAAAGGGAGAGTGGACCGAGCACAACGAGTTGCAACACAGCCGTGGAACAAAAGCTTGGCCATAATGTCAACAGATGAAAGGAAACCTGATCCAAGACATAATAACTGTGCCCTAATGCACGTAATAGCATAAAAACGAAAGTGTGTATGTGCACCTCCAAGACGAGACAGCAGCTGCCAGAGTCCCTCGCCTTCTATGGCGGTAAGAGGTGTTTATTGACAGAATTGTGAGAAGCAGCTGATGTAAACAAGACTGAAGAATTGTGATGACCTGCTGCATTAACTATAAAGTAGCAAAGAATAGTATCTCTCACAACGTGTTTTAAAAAAACTGAACACCTCCAGAGGGCAGCAGAATGAGTCGGGGCATCGCATCGCCAGACTGATTGGCAAAAAATTCCGTAATAATAAAAAAAAAAACCCAAGCAAGAGCTATCAGATGTATGCAGGAACAGGCTGCCAGATGGTGCGAAATATAGCATTTACAAAACCGTGTTTGAAGCAGCCAGAAAGGGCTTGGCGGACCACAGGCTTGTCAACTAGCTCTGCTCTTCATCATGTCTGTCACTGCTGCTGCCTGCCCGCAAGCTTTTACTGCCAGCAGCTACAAGCAAATGCATACAAACATATACACAGACACACGCACACACATACACACAGGCGGGTGCGTAAACACATAAGGTAACATGCACGCAAACACACACCAGAAGCTTAAACATATGCAGAAAACATGCACACGCACACACACAAAGGTTTCACACACATACGACAGAAGCCAGGAAGGGCTGTGGCATGGGTGACCAGCCTGCCGTTTCTAATAGTGCTGGGCCTCACATTGCATCACATATTCGGCCGAAACCGCAGTGTAATTAAATGAAGCATGTTCTACTCATGGAGTTCACACAGATCACTGCAAGGCCTTCTCTGGTATGTAATGCCAGATTAGCGCGGGAGATGTGTGCCATAGCTTCCAATGAGTTTCACAATTCACTGCAAACACATGTTAATGAAATGTGAGCATACTTTGCAATGGGGGCACTGGTGTACAGTGTTGATAATGAAAACACAATATTTCATTATTTTATGCTGTGTAAACCATCGCATTACGACCTCGTGCATACAAGTTCTTTACGCTTGTACATAGGCAGGTGAGTTAGAGGTGAAAGTTTGTGTACACCAAAAAGACGCACGATTACTCTGATTCCTATCGGTATTTCCCGCGAAAACAATGTGAAACCATGTAGTTTTTAACAACATAATCCAAGAAACGGAACAAAATCAGTGCGCAGAACGCAGCAAGCTCTCTAGGAAAACAATATCCGTTGAAAACACAGTGTTGATAATGAAACCACAATAATTAATTATTTCATGCTGTGCAAACCATCGCATTGCAACCTCGTGCATGCAAGTTCTTTAGAGGCTGCTGCGATGTTAAACAAGCTGTCGCACCGGGAAGTGAAGGGAATAAATTAGGGGAGGAGAAGCAACTGCTGAGAATCTTGTGGGAGTGAGGCTGGGCTGCCTTTGATGTGGTAATGCGAGGCAGGCAGGCAGGCGGCTGGGGCTTTGTGCACGCGCTTTTTAGGGCTTGCGCTTGCGCAATGACCTAAAAAGCACATGCACTTCATGGAATCGCCTGTGGAATTGTGCTTGGTTAAACTCTGGATAAGCGCCTATAGAGCTTCGCCAGCTATGCGCATGCGCATCAGCAGGCGAGCCCTAAAAAGTGCCTCCAATAAATATTGAAAGCATCCCCTGGCGCTCCACTCTGAGGTCAATTTAAACAGATTTCAAGGAAAAAGTTCATACAACGTTTTGTTTGAACGAAGTCTTATTCTGTATTTGTAAGTTCAAATTTCAAAACATTTCTTATTCAATTGTAAAGTTCATTGAACGATGTTCAAAGTAACGATAACACATATTGAGTCCGATGCATTTCGGGCTGCTTGCCCTTCATCCGCGACAATAGGTGTTATTCTCATGTATCTGGTTTGAACTGAGTTAATGAACGCGTTAGCGTTTCTTCTGTGTTTCAAACGGGTTCTTGCTCTGGTCTGGTGCAAAAAATGATCTAGGCTTTATTTTAGACATGTAATCCTGACTAGATAGGTGGATTCTGCCTGGCTGAGGTGCATACTTTAGCCAACCCATCAACAATTGTGGCTGGTTTTCAGCCTCAATCTGAATGGAAGTGTTGGAATTAGTGGTTACAGATGTGGCTGTCTGTTTCTTTTCCACATAAATGCATATCATCTATACATTACCAGCTCTTTCTTTGCAAGCTGCTCTTTACTCTGAACTGCTCAGTATGCAATGACGGATCAGAACACCCTGTCCCTTACATAAAACAGCACTACATTTTGCTGTATCAACCATGTCTGTTCTGCTCCAAATCAGGAATTCGCTCACAATGGTTTGTGACATGCCGCTTGAGGGTGGGAGGTTCTTTCTTTCTAAGGGATTCTTTAACTACCTGCAGAGCAAAACCATTACTTTCAGAAGGAAAAAAGACCAGAGCAGGGCTTGCCTTAAAAGTGTAAAGAGCAACACTGCAAAGGAATTCCACATGGATGAATGCAGCCTTACACTAATAACCAAACAATTCCCTAAGGTAAAAAAGGCCCATTATCACAACATTTTCAAATCAGGCTAGAGGAAAGTGCCTAGGAAATTAGGGTCATAAAAAAACTACAGCACTCCACAAAAATACATGACCCTTCTTATCACATTTTTGTAACACGAATATGTCTCCTGATGACTACATACTCTTGCCTTGTTAGGTGGAGTATGCAGTTGTCCTGCAGATCATGTTCCATCTTGTAGTCACAAACTCTGGAACAGTACACAACTGAAAAGATGAACAATATATACTAATGAACATAGCCTAAAAAGAGTGGCTTTCAACCAGTAGGGCACATGACTGCCAAGGGATCCAAATATTTTACTCAAATGGGACCATGTATAAAAAACTAAGAAAGGCTACTGATCCAATATCTTTCTTTTTAAAGCTTATTTTCATTTAACACTGCTTTCAATGTATCCAAAATACGGACTTACATATGCATTTCCAGGATCTACAGTCAATATACATCCAGTATTGTTAACAAGTTATCCCATGAGTATATACAGACTCATTACCCTTGCTAATTTCAGCAGTACAATTCCTTTTTTTTCTCCAAACAATAGGACCAACATCCCAAATGACATAATAACAACAATAATCACAACAGGGACTCTGGATTCCACTCATGAATCCACCCCCCCCCACTCCCTCTCCCTGGAAGCAAAAGGCAGGTGGCACAATAACAGGTAGGAAACTAGCAGTACACTCATAATTTGTTTAAAAGTCATATATTTGTGGTGAGAGAGGATGAATGTGACAGTGTTGCATCTGGAAGTGTTAAAGTGAACCCAGCACTCGGCGAGCTATGTGTACTCACAGTCTAACCCCCATACTCTGTTGAGGACACTTCAGTCAAAATTTGCCCCCATTTTAGGAGATCGCTCGCTGCATTCTCATCAGTTCGTACTGCTTTGAGGCGTCATTCCTCAGCTACCCTCCACTCCTGCAGGTCGTCTCTCCATTTTATCCACACCGGTAGTCTGGAGTGCATCCAGTGGATTACTATCCTCCGTTTCACCAGCACCAGTTATAGGAGCGCAAACTTATAGCGCATCCTAGTCCTTTTCTTGGGAGTTGGAGGCACTTCCAGAAGACAGTGTTTTATAGATGTGTCAATACACACAGCTGTAACCTTGCTAAGAGATAACACCACCCGGTACCAGTACTGATGCAGACGTGGACAATTCCATACCATATGCAGAAATGTGGCGGGATCTGTGCCACATTGTGGGCATGCGGAAGACCACCCAGGTGTGAACCGTGCTCGCCGTTGGGGGTCAAATATGTGCGATGTAGGTAATAGAACTGAATTAACTTGAACCGTGCGTTACTTGTGGTTTCTGCTACTTGTGCCAATGCTCTCCTCCACTCACCATCTGTCAACGGGACGTGCAGGGCATCATCTCATCTCGCCCTGATCCTGTCTAATTTCGCCCCCTGTCCACCTTTAGCGTCGTGTAGATTCGAGGGATGAGCCCCCAACTAGAACATGGGTCCAGCAAGGTAACCAGAGTGCTGGACTCACCTGGTTCATCAGGAAATGTTGTCTACATCTGACGCACGGTACGTGATATTTTGGGCTTACTGTAGGAATAGCCCCAGAGGCACCTGGAACCAGTTATGTGCTTTCTGAAAAGGCATAAGTGTGCCATTTTGATACAAATCCCCGGCCGTCTCGGAACCCCCTTCGTACCACTTCGAGAGATCCCAGATCTAATATCTTTAGGAGTGCTTTGAAGGCTCCACAAAAAAACTACTTTGAGGTGGAAAAATGAGAAACTTTAAACATAAGTAAATTGCATTTAGATCTTTAGGCAGACATCTTACCTTGCATTTGAACTAGGAATTCGGTTTTAATTCGTCTAGCAGCCTCACTTTCATTTTCACTTCGTGAGCCACACAGAGAATCAACCTCGTCAATGAAGATAATTGAGGGCTTCTGTTCTCTTGCCAGCTGAAATAAGTTCTTTACCAATCTACAATCAAACAAAAAAAGAACGGAGCTGTAAGACCTAGGGTCAAACTTCAAGCCATGCTACTAATTTCAGCCATACACTTAAAGTTTAATGTAGAAACAGGTCAATTGTCGATATGGATCAAAAGGTCAGTATACTCTGCCCATGGTTCTACTACTTTATTATGGGGCAAGAATGACATGGAGAAAATTAAACTAATCCAAAAGCACCTCTGTTACGCCCCTGTTCCTTGAAACAAGTATATAGACCGAGCCGCGACATTTGGATAGGTCTTCAGACACTTTCTTCGAACCAACATTTACCCTGCACTGCAATTAAGTTGACTGTGGGGAGGGTCCGAGGGGTTCAGGTGTGCCCATAATTTATGCCTGACAAAATAATGTATAATCTTAATACTTCAATTATGCTGCCAAGACAAGTAACAAAAAACATGTTAAGAATCTTTGCCAAATCAAAATTGTATATGTTTGTTATTTTTTATCTAGGATTAAAGAACAAGTTACTCACCTTCAGTAATGTCTTTTCTGGTAGAGACTCCATTGAAGTGTACAGTTCTCATGTTGTGAATTTACCTAAACACCAGACTGGATCTGGAAACTACGTGTAGCAATTTCCTCATGCATTGAGAGGTAGCGCCATGCGGCTTCACACCAGGTACATCCTGTGAGAAGTTGGCCTGCCAGATGCTGTCCACTATTCTAGTGGGCACCTTGCACCTGTCCAAACGACCCTTCTTGATAGTAGGTTAAAGACAACCTTTATAGAAAGCAATCCTAGTAGTAGCTGTGGAAAGCAGCCTTGAGGCCAAGTCTTGGAGGAATGTAAAGCAGCTTGTTTTACAAGTCCATAATCTTGTGAATGACCAAATGAAAGGAGAACCACACCAGGTATATATCTAAAATAGATCTATTTATTCTAAACACATCCCTCTAGTCTCTTTATGAGGCTAGAGGCAAAAGTACATTCAGTAAACTTAATTAGCACACAGTAAATTAGCACAATATACGTTGAGCCCTAGGGGCGTACCAAACTATATATTAAGAAAGTGGTATAAGAACCATGACTGACACAGAGACCAGGCCTTGAGCCTGTAGAACCGCTGGGGCCACCAGGAACCAACTAAGGTAGTGACACAGGGGACCCACGGGGGATGCGTGCAGTGTCTGAACACAGCTGTGAATCACCATTAACTTCTATGGGGAAAGTCACGGTTGGAATTTTAGAGATGAAGACACTTAGAAGTGGACTTAAAGCAAACCCCCTTAGAACTAGGAGGTTTTAAAGTCAACACCCACGGGAGCACCGGAGTACTCGAGTTACCTCACCCAGGGAAGCCGGGTGCATAGGTTTCTTTTCGTGTCGGTTTTAGTCATCGATTTCAATGGCGATCTGCTGCAAAGTGCTGCTGGCGTCCAAGTGGAAAGTGTCCGGGTGGATCCAAGGCTGGATCGGAGATGTGAAGAACCTGAAGGCAGAGGGGACAGAGTCTCGGTCACTTGCCAGTGACCAGGAAGGCAATGAGCGGATGCCCACCGATGTTGGGTGCTTGCAGGTGAAGACGGTGACGCTTAACGCTTCAGTCACGAGGACCAGGAGGCGTCGCCGACGACCAGATGCTGGATTCGAGCTGTCCCACGCAGGACGTAGAGTGCTGCGGTGTCGGTTTCCGGATTGGACCAAACAAGCCTTGGCAACAGCCACCCACGCAGAAAGCAGAGATTGGCTTCGGAGCAGACCAGCAAGGTCTGAGGGACTCATCCTTTGCTGGGGAGTCAGGGCACGTCTGGAGTAACCTGGGAAGACCTAAGAAAAGTAGAGTTACCTTTGCGGGGACCCACCAGTCGATGGACCAGGGATCGAGAAGGGGCCTCGAACAGAAATGCTAGAAGCGAGCTCATGGAACACTTGTGGAATGTAGGCCCACAATCTTCGGTGAAGATGGTGCTCGTGGCTTGGACTACAAGTAGCCCAATGCACAACTTCGGGAAAGCTCGGGAAGTCGATGCACTAGCAAATGTGCACAGTGTCCAGGAGTTCCGGTCCCACGTCACTCGTGAGGGCTGCGGGTCTCAGCTTTGCTGGGATCTCGTGTCAGCCTCTGAGAAGTCTGGAAGTCCGGAAATGCAGACTGGCAAGATGCTTCTTTGGTGCCTGTTTGAACAGGGGAGTCACTCCTTGACCCCAAGGGAGATTCTTCAGACCTCTAGTCGACAGTGTGTCGAAGTTCCAGGATTCAGCTTCAGAGTTTCGTCCAGGTATAATCTAAAGTCCTGTTGCCAGGGTTACCTTACTTATACGAAGAAAAGGGGTTGGACATACTATGGGGACCCACCTATGGGAGGATCTAGGAAGTGGGGTGGCTACATCCCTTTCCCTTTGTCCAGTTTCACGCCAGAGCAGGAGCTGAGCGCCCCTGCAACCGGTTTGAACTGGGGTATGCACAGGGACACCTATTGTGGCCCCAGCACTGTCTGAAAAGCATTCTCTGAATACACCCACCCAGCCCCAATACACTAAACCCTGTCTGGGAGGTGGTTACACCTCCCTGTGACAGGAAACCTATTGTCCAGGCCTCCTCTGCCGGAGTTTTGTCCAGCAGCAGGGAGTCAGACCCGTGTCTGTGGCTGCAGCATCCATTTTGTGATGCTAGGGCACTTTTAAACTATTACTGGTTAGGTCAGTGAGGACATGTCTCTCCCTCTAGAAGGGTGGAATTCTACCCCCGCCGCCAAGACTGGCGGGGGGTGTAGGATTCCACAGTGTTTGACACCAAACACAACATGTTTCCATGCAGCCATTCCAAAGTTAGCATTAACCGCGAGGTTATAACGCACTTAAGAGTATATGGTCTGCCTGCATCACAGAACAGCCTCAGAGAATAGGCTATGAAATCTGCAGAGGGGCTCTGCTCATGCATGGGCGCACACTCACACAAAACCAAGCACTCTGCCTTCAGGACCTATAAGGCCTGCCATAGGAGTGACTGATAGGTTTATATGTGTCAGTGATTAAAGGTAGATATAGGTAACCTATATCTTAGTAAAGGGTGCATGCACCACATTACCCAGGCTGCAGTAGCAGTCCTGTGGTACCATTTTGGAAGGCTTCCCAAGGGTGGCATAATACATGCTGCAGCCCCTGGTAGGCCTATGGGGTACCTATGCCCTTAGTACCTAAGTTACCATATACTAGGGACTCACAAGAGTAACCCAGTAACCAATCTGGAGTGTACCTAATGTACATGCAATCAATTTAGAGAGTAAGTAGCTAGGCTGGGGCCCTGAAGAACAAGTTACTTACCTTCGGTAACAATATATCTGTAAGAAACATTAGTTAGTTAGATTCCTTACCTTAGAATAACCCCCAGGCGTCAGACTGGATCCGAAAATTTTTGCGTAGCAGTACCCCTGCGCGTTGGCAGGCGTCTGCGGCTTCGCGTCAGACGTCGTTGGCGCCGGGATGACATCGTCGGAGTACTTAGATGCCGCCCTCGCGCGCTGACGTCAGTTCTTATAAACAGCTTTTCCGCGCCTAGAAACGCAGAGCCATGATAAAAACCGACACTAGTGCCATGAAACTAGGGCCCTCAGAGGGATGAACCTTAACCCTAGATATCGGTTCGCAGAACTGGGAGGATGGGTGGGGCGGTAAGGAATCTAACTAACTAATGTTTCTTACATATATATCATTACCGAAGTTAAGTAACTTGTTCATCTGAAAGAAACATGTTAGTTAGATTCCTTACCTTAGAATAGATACCCCAGCAATACCAACCCCGGTGGTGGGTCTGCGAACCAAGATCACACCAGAAAGTCCTGGAGAACGGAACGGCCAAAGAAGTGATCTCTTCGGACTTGGCTGTCCAGGCAGTAGTGTCTAGCAAACGTGTGCAGCGAGGCCCACGTAGCTGCCTGACAGATGTCCTGCAAGAGGACTCCCCGACCCAGGGCAGTGGTAGCCGCCGTGGCCCGAGTGGAATGGGCCCTCAACCCAACAGGAGGCTCCCTTTTCGCCAAGGAGTAGCACACCTTGATGCACAAGACGACCCACCGAGAGAAGGTTGATTTGTGCACCGCCCGTCTCTTCTTCGCACCCACGTAACCAACAAAGAGCTGGTCATCCACCCGGAACTGGCGTGTGCGGTCCAGATAGAAAGAGAGCGCACGTTTTGGGTCCAGATGGTGGGGCCTCTCTTCCTCTTTCGAGGGATGCGGAGGCGGAAAGAAGATGGGCAAGGTGATGGACTGCCCGATGTGGAAAGCTGTGACTACCTTGGGCAGGAAAGAGGGACGCGTTCTTAAAACAACCTTATCCGGATGGACGGAAAGGAGGCTTAGAAGAAAGAACCTGGAGCTCACTCACTCTCCTGGCAGAGGAGATGGCAACCAGGAATGCAGTCTAAAGAGTTAGAAGACGAAGAGGGCAGTTATGAAGTGGCTCGAAAGGAGCGTACATCAAATAAGTCAGAACAAGGCTCAAGTTCCACTGAGGCATCACGAAAGGAACAGGAGGAAACATGTGAGTGATGCCCTTCAAGAATCAATTTACAACCGGGGACTTGAAAAGAGAAGGCTGATCAGGAAGCATTAAGGCCGAAATGGCAGAGAGGTAGCCCTTGATAGTGCCCTGAGCAGAGCCCTGCTGGGCAAGAGAAAGAAGAAAGAGGAGAACCTCTGAAAGAGGGGCATTAAGGGGATCCACAGCCTTTGCTGTGAACCATGCCACAAATGTATTCCACCTGCAGGCATATACCGATTTTGTGGAGGGACGCCTGGCTGCCAGAATCACATTACATACTTCAGGAGGCAAGTCAAATGGCCTCAACTGTCACCGCTCAATCTCCACGCATGGAGGTGGAGACTGGACAGGTTCGGATGGAGGACCGTCCGCTGCTGCTGCGCCAGAAGGTCCTCCCGAAGAGGCAGACAAATTGGGGGATTGACGGATATGCAGAGTAGCTCGGATACCAGTACCTTCGGCCCAGTCCGGAGCCACAAGGATGACTTGGGCCCGGTCGTGCCTGATCTTCTTCAGCACTCTGGGCAGAAGTGGCATAGGCGGAAAGGCATACAACAGACCGCAACTCCTCGCGACGAAAAGCGTCTCCGAGCGAGTGCCGCCTTGGAAATTCCAACGCACAGAACTGATGACATTGCGCGTTCTCTTCTGTCGCGAATAGATCTACCCAAGGCTCTCCCCACTGCCGAAAGAGGCCTTGCGCCACGTCAGAGTTCAGACGCCATTCGTGATCCATCATGCACCGACGGCTGAGATCGTCCACCCTGGCGTTCAGAGGAACCTGCCAGGTGTTGAACCACCAGGGTGACGCCCTGGTGTTCCAGCCACTGCGAGAGGCGCAGAGCCTCCTGGCAAAGGGTCCACGACCCCAACCCACCCGGTTTGTTGCAGTACCACATGGCGGTGGTGTTGTCCGTGAACCCCAGCACTACACTTCCCCGTACAGAGGGAAGGAATGCCTTCAGTGCAAGCCGGATCGCCTTTAGCTCCAGAAGGTTGATGTGGAGCCGGGACTCCGCCAGAGACCAGAGGCCTCTGCTCTCCGCCTCTCCCATGTGGCCGCCCCAGCCCAGGAGGGACGCATCCGTCACAAATACTTGCTCCAGCTGGGGTAGGGAGAGGGATCTGCCGCTGACCCAATCGTGGTCCGTGAGCCACCACTGCAACTGTCTCGCAGTGCCCTCCAAGATCAGACATGGTGCCCTGATGCTGGGCCCACTGAAACTTCAGGTCCCACTGCAGAGCCCGCATCCGCCACCTGGCGTGATGCACCAGAAGGATGCAGGAGGCCATCAGCCCCAGAAGCCGCAGCGTCAACCTGAGCGAGACCCGGGATAAAGGCTGAAAGATCGGAATCAGAGCCTGAATATCCCGAACCCGCTGTTCGGGCGGATAAACCCGAAACTGCGCCGAATCCAGAACCGCTCCGATGAAGAGGAGCCTTTGAGAGGGACACAGGTGTGACTTTGGCACATTGATGGAAAACCCCAGCAAGTGCAGGAGGTCGGCCGTAGCCTGGAGGTGGCTGATGACTGTCTGGGCCGAGCACGCCTTCAACAACCAGTAGTCGAGGTAGGGGAAGACTGACACCCCTAACCTGTGCGGATGAGCTGCGACCACAGCCATCACATTCGTGAACACCCGTGGGGCGCTGGTAGGGCCAAAGGGGAGCACGGTGAACTGGAAGGGCTGGTGGCCTACCATGAACCGCAGGTAACGCCGGTGGGCCGGCAGGACAGGAATGTGGAAATACGCGTTCTGCAAGTCCAATGCTACCATCCAGTCTCTGCGGTCTAGGGTAGCTAAGACCTGAGCCAAAGTCAGCATCTTGAACTTCTCCTTCCGGAAGAAGCCGTTGACGTTCCGCAGGTCCAAGATAGGGCATAGGCCTCCTTTGTCCTTCTTGGGAACCAGAACGTAGTGGGAATAGCAACTACACCCTACTTCTGGCCCAGGAACGCGCTCGATGGCCCCCTTGGCCAAGAGGGCCGACACTTCCTCTTGCAGAAGTTGCAAGTGATCCCCCGAAACGCGGTGGTACTGAAGTGGCATGGCTGGAGGGGTCGCCTTGAAGGGGAGGGAGTAGCCCCTTCGGACGATTTGCAGCACCGACCTGTCCGATGTGATGGTACACCAGTGGGGGAGGTGATGGCAGACCCTGCCCCCCACTGGCGTCGAATGGGCCTGAAAGCTCGGACTAGGAAGGCTTTGAGGCAGATGCTGCGGGGGTGGATTTGGGCTGGCACCGCCTCGGCGGTTACCACGTCCGCCGCCACGTTGGATGTTAGACTGCGGCCCGTGGCTGGCAGGACGTGAAGGGGCGCCACTTCCTTGGCCACGAAAGGAGCAAAAGGCAGACTGCTGCAGACGCTGGCCCCGAGAGGCCCATGGACTTGGCTGTAGCCCTGGAGTCCTTGAAACGTTCAAGCGCATGATATGCCTTGCCACCAAAGAGGTGACTGCCATCAAACGGCATGTTCATGAGGGTGGGTATTCTGGACATCAGCCGAGAAGTTGGCGGACCTCAGCCAGGCGTGGTGGCGAACCGCCACTGTCGTAGACATCGCCCTGCCCAGCGAATCCGTGGTATCCAGCCCACATCGTATGGAATACCGAGCCGCGTCTCGTCCCTCCGCGAGGGCTTGAGCGAGTTTCGCCCGGGCCTCCTCCGGGCACTCTGGCAGCACAGCCGCAACCGTATCCCACAGAGAGTGGGTATAACTGCCCAAAAGGCAAGCGGTGTTGACTGACCACAACCCACAACTGAGGGATGAGAACAGTTTCTTACCAAACTGTTCATACCTTTTGGATTCCAGATCTGGGGGTGCAGTCGGGAATGCGGATTGGGAAGTAGAGGCCTGGATAATCTCGTGGTGGGGTGGGTGGACAGGAAGCTAGGGTCGCCCGGAGCTGGGCGGTGGCGCCTGGCGACGTTCCTATCTACAGGGAGACCTGTAGCGGGCTTGGACCAGGTGCCCAACAGGACGTCCATGAGAGCCTCATTAAACGGTAGCAGAGGCTCGGGAGAGCCTGTCTGCGGTTTAAGGACCTCAGTGAGGATGTTAGACCTCACAGTAGCGACGGGGAGCTTAAGCGCCAAGGCCTTGGCCGCCCGCGTCAGCACCACAATATAAGCAGCCCCCTCCTCCGTAGCCACGGTAGGAGGGGAGACAAAGCCAATGTCAGGTGAAGTGTCGAGACCACTGGCCTCCCCTAGCTCCTCTGTCCAGTTCTGAAAGGACTGACACTCACGTGTCAGGAGGGTCCACAGACCCCTCCCAATCCCCCATGTCCTCCATCTCCTGAAATTCAGGGTCAAAGGATGGAGCCGGATCAAAGAAGAAATGCTCTTCAGCCGGCGTCAAGTGTGGCGTCGGTCGACGTCGGTCCAACGCCGGATCAGGATCGAGGGAGGGATCAGGGACGGCGCTGTGCAGGGACGGCGCCGGGGGCAACACGCTGGGGGTCGACGCCGGCAGGGTCGTAAGGTCGACAAGCGGCGACCCGGATCCGGATCCAGCAGGGGCCTGCGGCGCCGGGACCGAAGTCGCCGACGGTGCCGGGGCCGAAGCACCCGACGGCGCCGGGGCTGAAGCACCCGGCCCGCATTGACTCCCAGTCGGGGCCCAGAGGTGCTCCCGCGGGACCCGACGGAAGGGAGAGGGACCTCATGGCCATGAGGAAGGCCTCGATCTCCTCCGGCGTCACGTTCAGCCCAGGGACCGGTGGGTATGGAGCTGGCCGCAGCGCCTGTGGCTCCGGCGGAGCCGTGGGGGCGGGGTCGCCCGAACCCTTGGCCGCATCGCGTGAGCGTCGGGGGGAGTCGGAAGAGCGAGGTTGTCTCTTAGACTTCTTCTGCCTCTTACCTGAGGACTTGGAGCCCGACAAATGGTGTCGACTCGCCGAGCTACGATGACTGTGGCCCCGCGACCGGTCCCTCGACCCCCTCCTGGACCGGGACCTTGAGCGGCGCGGGGCCAACTGCCGGAGCTCGAGGCGCTTACGGGACCGCTCCCGCCTAGCCTTCCACGTCAAGGCCCGGCAGTCTGGGCACGACCGGTCGTCGTGGTCGGCCCCAAGGCAATACAGGCAACGACGGTGGGGATCGGTAACCGACATTAGTCGGTTGCAGTCGGTACAGGGCTTGAACCCGGGCATCCCTACCGGCACCGAGAGTCTTGAAGACTCGAGAAGTGATCAAAAAGGATCGAGAAGTTTAGTCAAAAAGTGACTAAGGTACTGCTTTCTCAGGACCTGCGCTTGCTGGCTCGAAAAAAAAAAAAAAAAGAACTGACGTCAGCGTGCGAGGCCGGCGTCTAAGTACTCCGACGACGTCATCCCGGCGCCGACGACAGACGCAGAGCCGCAGACCACGCCTACCGACGCGCAGGGGTACTACTACGCAAATTTTCCAGATCCAATCTGACTCCTGGGGGCTATTCTAAGGTAAGGAATCTAACTAACCTGTTTCTTTCAGATTAGCAGGATCCCAGCCAAACTAAGTCAAAAACCATCAAAACACCAGGAAAAAAGTGGGGGCAACCATGTAGTCAGATTCCACCTTCCTACACATCCTGCCACAGATGTGACATTAGGGCTCTGATATATGTGTTACCTCTAAGCGCTAACATCAGTTTTTTTCTGATCTCTGTCCAGACCGAAGGACTCTGATTCACTGAAACTGGAGTGCAGCAGTTTTCAAACTTCCAGATTGGGATCTTATTAATGGGCTGCATGAGCCCATTCCACAGAACGTGGAGGAGGGTAGGTCCCTCTGGAATCTGTGGTTAATCTGTACCAGAAAAGGAGTTACAGAATGTAAACTTGGTAATTCTGATAGGGACTTCTAATCACAGATTTGTCTACTTGTGAATGGATAGCAAAGCAGTAATGCACCAGGGGGTGGGTCTGTGGAACAGGTCAGACCAGGAAAACCTGAAGAACCGTTTGGGTGAAGTGCTCATCCCACTGGATCTTGCTGTCCAAGTAGTAAGTGCTCTGTGAACATGTAGAAGGATGCCCACGTACCTGCCTGACAAATGTCCAGAATTAGAACATCTTGCATCAGCGCCATTGTAGCATCCTGTGCTCTGGTGAAATTAGTGCGTAAACATTTTAGGGGATGCTTCTTGGCTAGCCCACAACAAACCTTGAAGAATAACTGCAGGAAGTGGACTCTTTAAATAGGGGACCAAAATGAGGTACACTGTGTAAAGAGTCCCGGCAACCCTTATTTGTTGACAGAGGCAAATATGTTAACACTAAGTGCAGTCTTTTATGGTAGTGTTGGCGAGCAGTTTAGGATTATTAGAGGCTAGTGCGAAGCATTTGTTGTACTAACAGAGGCAAAAAACGAAATATTCAAGAATAAATCCAAGAACTCAGTCATCAGGTAAGTACTTTTTTAAAAATCGATATTTACAGGTAAGTAAAATATACACTTAAATCAGTCTTTATGCAGCAATGCTTTCCTACTGGAAAAAAAAAACAAACATACGTTGCATATAGTTAAATAAAATTAGTTTCTGGGGGTCTCCATCTGGACTTAGGGCTGCAGTGGGCCAAGGTCCAAAGTACCACCAGCAGTTGCTCGTTACCTGCCCTGAGGAGTCCAGGTGCAGAGGTGCTGGTCAGGCATTTAGCTTTGTGCACCGCATTGTTGGAAAGAAGAGGGGCCAACTAAAAACCGCTGTAGAGGGGGATTTAGGGACAAGTCCGAGAGCTTCCAACGTGGGGATCAAGTCACAAGGGTCCTGGGAGCAAGGTGGCACAGCTGGTTCATCAGTACCCAGGCTGGGGCGCTCAGTTGCAGAGTAGATAGGTTGGCTGGGTTCTGTGGATCAAAGGTCCTCGCGTTTGTCAGTCTGGCCAAGTGAGGGTGCAAAATCAGGACAACTGGGCACACAGGAAGTGGGTCTCTGCGGTACTATTGTCCTAAGAAGGCTGCTCAATCTTGGCGCTGTGATTGGCATCAAAAGTCCACAGCAAGTCTTCAGTTCTCGTTCTCTTGCGGCTCTTCTTTTTTTCTTCTTCTGAATCTGTCAAAATTTAGAGATGTTAATGGGAGTGACAGGTAGTAGCACACACTCTCTATATGACCACTTCCTTTGGAAAGTGGGCATAACCCTGCCCCAGTGAGCCCAAGCCCACCAAAAACCAACATGGTGGTATTCTCGTTGTTGCATTCAAATCAGGTAGCCCACCTTAGGGGTAGAAATAGCCTGATAGGGAACGCACCTATTGTCTAGATAATTTGACCAACTGTCCTGGTGCCAAAAGGTCCTCAGGACAGGGTGGTGGCATCTCCCAAGTCTGAGGGAGGAAGCCAAGGTCACATATCAAAGGCGACAAAGGCCTTTGAAGCCTCCTGCCTTGATATACTGATTACTTAGCCATACTGCATGAAGCAGGCATTGTTTCTGCCTTCAAAGCATGTGCTCTCACCTGCAGGAGCTGGTCAGAAAACCGGTCTGTGGTGGAAGGCTGATCTACACAATTCAGCCATTACACAAGAGGTCGTTAGGTTTTCAGGGGCCACCCCTAAGGTGCCCTCTGGATGCATGTATCATTAAACTCATTACTGGAATACGGTGGGCTTATTAATACGAGATGTTTTATACCAAGCATCTTTAGTTTTACTGAAGCCATCATGTATGTGGGGAACTTGTAATCATCAGTGACCAGTACATATGCTCCATATGGCTTCCCTGTTCAATGGCATGGACATGGACATCACAGGGTCATATCTGCTTATGCAGATATGCAATCGTAATCGTAATCATACGCTCTTGTATAGCGCCTTCTCACCGTAAGGTCTCAAGGCGCTTGCTTTGGGAACCCGTCCTGGTCTTTCCCTGCGAGATTACCCCTACTGGGCATCGCCAAGGTGAAGACCAGGCATCCCATCACGGTGGGGCCGTAGTGGAGATTAAGCAAGCTATTGCCCAGAGTTGCAGAGTGTGAACCCATGATTCGAGTAAGCACCGAGGCGAGAATTATCGAGTCCATGGACATTATGAGCTCAAGACCCTGCCGCGTCGGGAATTGAACCCTGGTCCCGGGTCTGACCTCTGCATCAGGGTCTGCCTCCTCTAACCGGTGAGCCACACTTCTCCCATATGTCCTCACATGTAATAAAATGCATCCTGCCTTTGGGCTGTATAGGCTGCTGGAGGGGTGACTTGCGTATATTAACATGCAGTGTCTGCAGGCATGGCACACAGGAGGTGTGCCATGGCACGTCTTCACTTTTCTCTGCATCATGTCACGCAGTTCTGCTATTTTAGTTTGCATGAGTGTTCTGCAGGGTTCCTTTGGTTGGAACAATACATGCTGCAGCCCTTAGTGAACCTCTTTAGCCTCGCTGCCTCAGGTACCTGGGGTACCATTTATTAGGGACTTATAGGGGATGCTAAAAGTATGGCCAATTAGGGGAACAATTGAAGTTTTAGGGAAAGAGATCTGGCACTGGAGACCTGGATAGCAGGAACCCAGTGAACGTCTGTCAAAACTGCATTAAATACCATCGCTTTTACTCTTTTTGTCCCGGAGAAAATGATGAAAAGTTGTTCATTCTGTAGGGATGCCGTGGCTCAATCAATGTAAAAGCTGCACACTTTCGAAGGGTCAAAGTGAAGGAGTAGTTCTGCCTCTTGGATGGGTAAGGTGTTGCCTCGAAAGCCAGCAAGGCAATGGTTTGCCCTAAGTTGAAGGGCGTAACTACCTTTGGCAGGAACGCTGCTTTCTTCCAGAGGATTAGAATGTCCCGCAAAAACAAAGCGTATTGTGGCACCAAGGACAAAGCCTGGAGCTCAGTCACTTATCTGGCTGACGTATTGGAATGCAGTTTTGGTAGTTAGCAGGCAAAGGGGACAACCGTGCATCAATTTTAAAAGCGTGCACATCTGGCAGATAAGAACTAAATTAAGGTCCCACTGCGGCATCACAAAAGGTATTGGTAGGAACATGTGCATCTGTCTATTCAAAAAACACATCCCACCAGGTGACTTGAATAGGCATGGCTGATTCAGGTAGTGCAAGGTCCAAAGAACACCTGTAACTGAACTCAGAGTAAAACAAACCAGCCAGAATAACATCCGATAATGGTGTCTTCAAAGGCGGAATGCCATGGGAAGAACATCAGACAATAAATAACTCAGCATCCTGTATAAATTGATTTGGTAGATGCACGCCTGAATTCCAGGATTAAACACTTACCAATTTGGCAGGGAGACTGAAAGACCCTAACAGTCGCTGCTCAATCGCCACACAGGGAAATGCAGGTTGTACAGGTGGTGGTGCAAAAATTGGCCCTGCTTCTGCGACAAGAGATCTTCCCAAAGAGCTGAATCAGAGGATATGTGCTCATGTCCAGAAGTTCTGAGTACCACACTCGTATTGCCCTGTCCAGAGCCACTAGGATATCTTTCTTTAGCACACAGGGTAAGTGAGGGAGGGGGGAAAGGCATACAGATGTCCCAACTCCCTTGCTGGTGGAAGGTGTCTTTAAAGAAGGACTGCCCTGGGAACTCCAACATACAAATATTTGGGCAATGCGCCTTCTATTTGGCGGTGAACACATCGAGATAGGGTTCTCTCCATTGGTGGAAGATGGCCCCCACCACCTACGAGTGTAACCACCACTTCTAATCCACTAGGGAACCACAGCTTAGTTTGCCTGCCCTAACATCTATGGATCCTGCCAGGTGCAGGGCGAACAGGAGAATTCTGCCACTTTCAGTGATATAGACCGCCTGGCACAGGGCCCATGACCCCACATCACTGTGTGTGTTGCAGTGCCACTTGACAGGCTTGTTATCCTTGATAACTTGTACCAGTTCACCTTTGAGTGCCGGGCAGAATCCTTTCAGTGCCATTAGAATCTCTTGTAATGTATCCCGCTGCCGCCCCCCCAATGTGGGGGCTTGACTCTGGAGGGCAGCCAACTACAGCTTCTTCTCCATCAGTTGTATCTCAAGACAGCGTCTGGTGCCACTGATACAGGACATGCACTCCCATCGGGCCAACACCCTTAGGGAGTCCCATTCCGTTCCCCTGCATGCTGTTGAAGACCAGTTGGTTACGAAATAACAGACAGTCACTGCTCTAAGTTCCCCATGGAGCTCTGAATCCCCGAAAGTCTCTGGGTACAAGTGTGCCAGCAGTACCCTGGGCCTATCCACACACACCCTCCAAAAGCAGAGGAGCATGGCCAGAGAGAAACCTACGTAATAACAACAAAAGAACTTGGAGGTCTGTTAGGGTGAAGGAGGAGTGACCACGAGAAGATGAGACACACCACTGTCACGACTAACGGTGAGGGACCATCAGTAATGAAGAAGTCCTATCAGCCCACCCATATGGCGGAACCTCGTCATCTAGGACCTTATCAGCAGGTTCTCATATGGCCAAGCTCGCAAGTACTTGCTTGGTACCAATTGATCCTGTGCTGAAAGAAGATGAGTCCTCACTGAGAGTGGTACTGATAGGGTGCAGTGCTCAAATCAAAAGTGCGTGATTAAAATGGCGGTCAAGGTAGAATTTTTTTTTATTGGTATCTCCCTGGACGTCAGGTTAAAAAAGATGTGATGACAGTGTGAAAATATCACTGTACAGTGAGCATCTATGAACTAGGGCCGTTAGTCTTGACAGTGGTGTGTGTCATCTTCTCGTGGTCACTCCTCCTTCACCCTAACAGACCTCCAAGTTCTTTTGTTGTTATTACGTATGATTCAGTTGGGGGTGTGTACTTGAGAGGTCGTTAAAGTTTGTCCCCTTGACCCTTCTATAATAGTTGTTTTCTCAGAGAGAAACCTAACCAGCATCTGGATATCGATCACCTTGGTGGCAAGATCCTCCGATTGCAAGAACCCATCTAGGTGACTATATATGGCATGAGTTTGGGTATAGTAAGTGTGCTCCCTAGTTTCTGGGTGATTCGTGCACCACACATCCAGACAACCTATGCGGTCCATCACACCCCCCAGTGCCAACACCATATTTGGCTTCGTACCTTGCCTCATGGTGAAGGGGCGCGATGATCCCAATCGCCATCCAACACACAGTTGAAATCTCCAGTCCACAACAGGGGGTCCCAACATAAGGGAGGAGCTCTATCTATATCAAGACAGAAGTCCCCATCATCTACACTGGGTGCATATACATTCAAGAAGCACACCTCTCCCTCTCGCCCATCCAGAGTGTCAAATAGCAACAGGTGTAGGAAGCTGGCTCTTTATTTAGTGTGCCAAAATGAGGTGCACTGTGTAGAGAGTCCAGATATCTCTTACTAGTGTACAGGGGGGTTGCTTTAACAATCTCAAGGTGCTCTATTTGTGGTAGTGTGGTGGAGCAGCCTTGGGCTTATCAGAGGAGAGTGTTCGGCACTTGCTCCACATACAGAGTCAATAAATGACACACAATGAAAATCCAAAACCAATTTATAAAAATGACACAGATTGTTATATTAATTTAGACACCAAGATCTTCTAGATCAGGTAAGTCCTTTGAGTGAGCGATTTTCACAAACTTAGAAAATATAGCGGTCAGATATGAGGCATGGGCCTCACACGTGGTAATTTTATTCTATTGGAGAAACACACCCCGCATAGGGACACTTGCCAATGACTTACAGGACTGTTCTTCTGGACATAGGGTCAGTAGGTGCCAAGGTCCAAGAAAGCACAAAGAGGTCAAGTTCATCTGCCCTGGAGTTTCCGAATGCAGGGGTTCTTTTCTCAGTGGTAGCCTTGAACGCTACACGTTGAAGTCAATGGGGCACAGTACCTGCAAAGAAAGGCTCCAAGTGGGGACCGAGGGACCAGTCCAGGAGTACCTCAAGAGGGGGCTCAGCTTTTGAGGGTCTCAGGATCACAGAGACACTGCCGGTTTGAATGGACTTGGGGCCTTGGGTGCATAGGAGTTTTGTCTGGCGAGTCGGCGAGCTGGAGCCTCTCAGTTCTCGGTGTACCTACAGAAGAACCACAGAATAAGACTACTACTGGCATGGAGCTGGCCTCTGGTGAAGGGCCTCGTCATGCAGGTCAGTTTTGGCAGCAATGGTGTTCTAGCTGACCACAAACAAGCCTGGGTGCTTGCAACAGGCTCCGGTATCCCAGGTATTGGTGCAGGGAGCCTCCGCTGTGGATCTAGTCTTGAAGATGTGATTGGTCAACAGTGCTCACCTCCTGGACACTTAGTGACCGCCTCCTGGGCTGCTGCTGCATTGATGGACCCGGTAGTCAGCAGATCGGTAAACCAGACTGTGCGGTCGGTTCTTGCAGGCAAGTGGCTCCTCCACATCAAGGAAGATGCTGGATAGTTGGCGAAGTGCTGGCAGCCCTACAAGGCTTTCGAAGGATGCACAGCTGCTACTCCACAGTTCTTGCATTCTTTGTCTCTTCTTTGTACCCCTCCTTCTTAAGTCCGGTGAATCTGAATCCTGGTGTCAGGGGGCCACCTAAATAGTAAATTCCAGGGTGTGAAGGGTAGTATCCAATGGGCTACATACTCTTGGGGTCATTACACTCCTTATATGACCACTTCCTGTGGGGAGTGGGCAGAACCCTTACTCAGAGTGCCTAATTCCACCATAACAAGATGGTGGAACACTTCTTTCGTGGAGCACATCGTAGCCCACGTTAGGGGTGTGACTAGCCTGGTAGTAAAACACACCTACTGGCATAGCTATGTTTCCAACTGTCATGGTGCCAAAAGGGCCTCAGGGCAGGTGGTGGCATCTCACAGGTCGCATATCAAAGGCTGCAGGGGCTTTGAAGCCCCTAGCCTTGATATGCTAAATCTCACTAGCCACCCTTCTGGATGCACCTGTTTCTGACCTCTGAGAGCGTGGACTCTTCCCCTAAAGGGGGTAAGAAACTCATCTGAGGTGGCAGGCTGGACAATACCAGCCAGCCAGAACACTAGAGGACTAGTAGGTTTCAGGAGGCACTTTTAAGGTACCCTCTAGGTTAATTTCATCCTAAATCTAGTACTGGCATCAGTACAGATTTATTAAGACAAGGTGTTTGATACTAAACAACCGTATTTTCAGATACGTCGTCATATAGCTGGGTAACCCGTGCGTCTTAAGATGGCTTCCTGAGCACTTAAAAATAAGCTGGAGCCTCGTCCGGTCCCAACGAAGGATGCACAGGTGAAATGTAAACGCGCTAGCGAATGAGTTCAAACAACTTCTAACACATTTTAATCCATCTAATTTCATCGTGTATGATCCAAAATCCATATTTAATCCAGGCATTTTCATACTTAATATTTGACAAAAAGTTCAACAGATGCCTATCCAGGCTTTTTCCAAAGTACTTGGGGATTCACCGTTCCAAATGGCGCAACAGATTAAATAACCCATTGCATTTTGGGCGAAAACTGCCCTTCTTCAGGAATAAGTACAATAAAACATAAAAAATAAATTAAAATACCCATCGCAGGATCATATATACTGCTGTTGCTGGGTATATTACCCCACCATGTCATCTAACCACTATAATGCGTCTTGTAAGTTGAAAGGCAATTAATTATACACATGCATATAATCGAAAGTAATGAACATTACATTCATTATGTACTTTGCAAGGCACAGGGTGAGTGCCATGTCATGTTTTCATGTGTGACATGATGCAGCCCTTAGGACCCTCTTTAGTACCCATGCCCTAGGTACCAGGGCATTTACTGGAGACTTATAGAGGTCCTAATGTCCATGTAAATTGGGTTACAATTAGACTTTAACTTGTTTAGGGGAAAGAGCACTGGCACAGAGGTCTGGTTAGCAGGCCTTAGTGCACTGTTAGGTTGAACATGAGCATCTAGTAGACAAAAAGGGAACAAAGTGTGGGGGTGGACAACTTCTACAAAATGTCAGTGTCCTATACTACCCCACCTCCCCCACCCAACAGACCAGGAGACTGGGCCACAACCTGAGAAAGTTTTCCTAGTCTGTCAGGCGAGGCAGAGAGTAAGGAAACAGGCTGTATTTTGCAGGGCCTATTTTGCCTGACGTCCTCCTGTCAAGGTCATTGCCTCTGGGCATCTCAACAGCAGTAGGACTCCTCTTGAACTGTACTGTCAATGCAATGCAGGGTTGTCATTTTCTTTCGTCCCATTTAGCTTGGGTAGTGAGGTGCCCACTTCTCCTATCCATAACTTGACAACACCTAACTTACCCACAGAGGTTACACAATACTTGAGTAACCCCACCATGACCAGCAGAGTTAGGGGGGCTATGTTGCTTGTGGCCATGGGGTCTGCCACCCAAGCCAAGCACACAGCTGCCATGAAGACCACCACCCAGCAGAGGCCACAGAGAGCCGTCAGGCTCTAGAACCACACCATATGGTGCGCAGCGGGAGCGCCGTTTGCGCGCCAAAGGCAAGCCCGTCTGCGCCCGTCCGCGCACGGCCGGGCTCAGGGCCAGAACCCATGCCGGACCTAGCTTCCCCTAGGGTAAGCTTCTCGCGTCGGGACCTCCTCAGTCTCAGACCCAGCAATGATAGCTCATGTAACTATGTCCATGATCTTGACGGACCATTTACCAGCTGCACACTCTGCTGCCCAGTTCAGCTACAACTCCACAGTCGACCCGCCATTCCTTCGGCTCTTAAACTGGCCACTCTGAACTGTCGCTCACTCCCTATGCACGCGCTGTTCATTAATCACCTAATAGAAGACCACGAGATCGACATTCTGTTCCTCTCTGAAACATGGCTTACCGACCACTCGGACTCAGACGTTGTTCGAGCCCTCCCTCCGGGCTTCCTTATCCAATCCCAACCTCGTCCTTCAGGCAGAGGAGGAGGACTGGCCATCATCTACCGGGACTACCTCTCTTGCAGAGCCAACGACGCTCATATCCTGGACTCCGAAAGCCTCTATTTCACCATCCAGTTAGCGCCGACTAGCTCACTGTCCGGCCTCCTAGTTTATCGTCCCCCTGGCCACTCTGGCCCTTTTGCCAGCTCTCTTAGAAGCCATAGCGTCTCAGGCCCACTCCACATCTAACTTCGCGATACTAGGAGACCTCAACATCCACTTCGATGACCCCCTAGATACAGGGGCAGTCGACTTGATTGCAGAACTGGCTGCCTACGGTCTCCACCTCATCAACTCTGGAGCCACACACACTAAAGGTCATTTACTCGATCCAGTGTTTACCAACATCCCCACCCTTCAAGCCAAAGAGTCCCTACCCCTCCCGTGGACGGACCACTTCATGGTCTCTCTCCACCTACTAGGAGCCTTCAAGAAACTCCACAAACCCACCACCTATACCAGGAACAGGGCATGGGCCAGACTCTCCGCACAGGAATGGGCCAGAACCCTGAACTCTACCACCCCTACCCCTTCGGAAGATCCGGTCACCGCAGATAGCAAATTCAGGGAGTGGATCTCCATGTCACTCGACTCTATCCTCCCCTTAAAAACCCGTGAGGATAAAAACGGGAAATTAGGATCTGCCCCATGGTACACCCTGGAACTCCGGACTCTCCGCAAAGACTGCAAAAAAGCAGAGCGACTATGGAGGAAAGACTGGCTGCACGCCAGCAAGGAAGCCTATCAGAGGTCGGTGAGAATCTACAAATCAACCCTGAAGCTCACTAAAGCCTCACACTACGACACTAGAATAAAAAACTCCACCAACTCGGCAAGAGAATCCTTTCTCATCGCCAAAGAGCTATTGAAAATACCAGCTCCCCCCTCATCCATCACTCCCCCGGCGGACAGAAGTGACGAATTGGCTACCTACTTCAACTCCAAAATCGCACGTATTCTAGTCTCCCTCCCCCATCCCTGCCTGCTGAACCACATGGACAATGATGCATCTTCCAACCTCTCAGGAAACATCATGCATCCTCAGCTGACCGCTTTCAGAGCAGTAACACTGGACGAAGTAAGCACAACCATGGCCAAAATGAAAAGCGGCTCCCCTCTAGATCCTGCCCCCATTAGATTCCTGAAAACAGTAGCCCCTGTCATCGTGCCTACGATCACGGAGCTGATAAACATCTCGCTATCTCAAGGCTCTGTCCCCCCAAGCTGGAAGAGTGCAGTAGTCAAGGCACTCCTAAAAAAAACTCATTTGGACCCCGCCGACATGGCGAACTACCGGCCAATCTCACTCCTCCCATGCGTCAGCAAAATGGCCGAGAAACTGGTCAATGGGCAACTGTCACAGTTCCTTGAAACAAACAACCTTCTGCGGCAGTCACAAACTGGATTCCGCCCGGGCCACGGCACAGATACCGCCCTCCTCGCTGTCATCGAGGAGGCAAGGTGCATCCTGGATTCAGGAGGGTCAGTGGCAGTGATCCTCCTGGACCTCAGCGCAGCCTTCGACACGGTTAACCACTGTGTCCTACTCCATCGGCTGGCCGTGGCAGGGCTCGCAGGTTCGGCGCTCACATGGATAGAATCCTTCCTTTCAGGGCGCTCGTTCCAGGTATGGGATGGCAACTCCCACTCTGTCTCCCTCCCCCTTGCGAGCAGAGTCCCCCAGGGGTCATCCCTAAGCCCCACTTTATTCAACGCCTACATGGCCCCCCTCGAGGATGTCGTCGTCGTCGCCCCCTTCGGGATTAAGATAGTGAGTTATGCGGACGACACGCAATTGGTCGTCTCACTCTCACATCTGGACAATCACCCAGACAATCTGCCGAACTGCCTCCAACAAATTCACCACTGGATGTGCGAGTCATCGCTCAAGCTAAACGGATCAAAGACAGAAGTCATGCTTTTGGGCAAGCAATGGACCACCATCCCCTCTTCGGTCTGGCCAGACGTCTTCGGGGAAGTACCCACCCCGAAACAAGTAATTAAGACCTTAGGAGTCTGGCTGGAACCCGAGCTGTCTCTGAAAACCCAAGCAACCAAAACAGCAGGCACCTGTTTTGGTCTCATGCGCTCCATCCGCAGGATCCTCCCACTACTTCCGCCCCTATCTAGGAAACTCTTGGTCCAAGGCCTGATCCTTGCGCGGCTAGACTACAGTAACACGGTCTATCTAGGAGCTCCTGAAGCCACTATGGCTAAACTTCAGCGTACGCAAAACGCAGCTGCCCGGCTCCTTATGAATCTCCCTTCCAGAGTCTCAGCCAGACCAGCGATCAAGGCCCTCCACTGGCTTCCAATACGACAAAGGGTAGAATTCAAGGCGCTGTGCACCGCACACAAACTTCTCAACGGTCTCGGCCCTGCTATCCTGAGAGACCTGGTTACCCCCTACAAGGCCCCCAGATCCCTACGCTCGAACAATGAGCGTCTGGCCAACGTCCCCAGATACAGGAAGGCACGCACCGGCGGTAGACGCTTTTCTGTAAAAGCATCCTCAGGATGGAACTCACTTCCTCGCCCCCTGAGGCAGGAACCCAGCCATCTCCTTTTCCGGAAAAAATTGAAAACGCTGCTGTTCCCAAAATAAAGTCCTATCTCCCCTCTGGCTTCCACAAATGCTACAGCGCGGGGATGCCTCCGGGTCACCAGGCGCTCTATAAATCGCTAAATAAATAAATAAATATGCTGTCCACCGACAGGTGGTTGAGCTGTTTTAGGGCTAACTGTGGGTTCCTGGACTCTCTCTGGCTGTTTTAAGTGGGTTGCTACCACATCATGTGGCAGCTACTCTTCTTTCAGTTTACCTTCAGTCAGTGCAGGTGTGACAACCCGAGGATGGAAAGCTGCCATACAGCTCAGGATTTCCATTTGGCCAGGCGAAGCCTCATCAGGGCCAACTCTGGGTTGTACCCTTACTGGGTGAAAAGGTCCTTGGCTCAATGAAACTCTGATTAAGAGTGGCTTCCTTGTCCTCTTATATTTCCCTTTCCTCTGGGCCCCAGTTTCCCAACTACAAGGACTGGCTCCTCAGGGTCTTTGGACTGGGGGCCCTGGGCAACCACCTCAATTGGGACCAGAAAAACCTCTGGGAGGTCATTGCCCAGGATACAGTATGGCATGGAGGTCTTGTTAGCAGGCCTCAGTGCACTGTCAGAATGGAAAACCAGCATCTAGTAGTCAAAAAGGGGGCAAAATGTGTGTGGGTGTGGGGGGAGGGTCCACCAGTTTCCTACAATCGGTATCTACCCTCAACATCTGCTTTAAAACTCTTGGCTCTAAATACAGCAAAATAAAAAATAAACTTGCATAATTAATTAGGTAACGGAGTTCAACTGCCCCCTCCATTTAGTCTGCACCATCTGAACTTCACTCTGCATCAGATGTGACTCTTGAATGAGAGCAATATGTATTCCTATACCTCTAAACATAGGAGTTTCAAGTCATCACTTTGATACGGGTAGCCATGGTCACACAAGATCCCCTGACCCCCCACACTCCATCTCACCACTGCTGCTGCAACACTAAACAGAACTAACACCAAACATTTGAAGCCGCCTATCGGGTAAACACAACCAAACAGGTGTCTCCCAAATAGTCCCATCTCAGTGAATCCAACTCCAACAACTTCCCTCAATCGACGATAAGGGCCTACACCGCCCAATTTTTTGCAATCCACAATCAGTCCATGAAGTCAGTAGTATGGAGGGGGAGCTGCATCCAGTGTCAGTAGCCGCAAACCCAGAGTACAGCCAAACCCCATGTATACTCTCCCAACACTCACATTTACTCACATTCAATACACACAATCACGCACCGCGACCTGTTTTCAATCAATCAGAATCTCCACTAATTAAACACACAAGAACAACCTACCAGCCCCAGAAGAAAGAAAATAAGACAAACGAAGGGGGTGGCTGTTGGCTCCTTCAGTGGTGTTTAGCACATACAATCCACTTCCACACATTGTTTCCTTCACAACACTCAGTATCCAATGTTTCTAATTCTGCCTCAATGAAAACTAGCCAGGGTCTCCCATCATCACACTCCACCGGGAAAGCCCAGAGCAGTTATCTGCTGGTAATAGACCTAATTTCGAGGCATCAGCACACAAAGTCAGCAATGTTAGGAAAGCCAACAACAAAATCTAAGTCAGGACTCCCCAAGATTTGGGGTATCATTTACCACATTGCCAGTACTGTCATCAGAATTGGAGGCAGTCACCACATCCACCAGTGCCTTCAGTGCCTCCCTCTCCGATCACTGATGCTCCAAGTCCAAGGTGCAATCTTGTTGCTCCACCACCACTTTGCGGTCTCCTCCCTGCTGTCTGGGTACGGCTCGAGTGAAGTCTGTTTCTTCTTTTTTGGAAGTACTCCAAGTCAAAGTAGCTGCCCCAGGACAGAAGCCACAGGTGATATACTTTAAAAAAACAGTCCAACTCTATTGATAAGTACACGCTGAGCTACTCCTATAAGTGGCTTTAGAGCAAACTACCTTAAACTAATGTCCCCTTTAAGTCGTGTACTATTGCAAGCTATTTTGTCATGAAGGAATGAGCTTAAATGTTAGTAAGATTAATACATCTCATTCCTGACACCATTTATTCCTTTCTTTCAAAGGTTCTGTTACCATAACCTTTTCCAATGGAGGTTGGGCATATACACTCTAGTCTCTTAAGGACTGCTGTCACCTACCATGAGAAGCTATAAACCAGCTTTGCATCTCATCATTTCTGCACTCCCGTGTACCCCATCAATGAGTTTTAGTGCTGTTAGCAGTCTGCTTCCCCAGGGAAAGGCTACCAGTAGTGGCAGCTACCGGCTGCTGCCCCAGACATCAGAGTCTTAAACCCCCAACTGTCACATCTGTACCATTTCTCCCGCTGCCAACAGCGCTGTTTCAAAGGGCAGCCAAGACTCCTAATATGGACAGCCGCTCCCCAGCATCACACCTCGCTGGGCACGTCGCCCGGTGCTCAATGCACTGCTCTTCCAAAAGGCAATTTAGGTGGGTGGGCACCAAAACTACATGCAATGGCCTGCTGTACTCTTTCATACTCCAGTTGCCCCCAGCAGTGCTCCCAGTTTGTGTAGGCCTCTAGCCAATCTGAAAACATGGCCCAGGGATACAGTCCATGCTCCCCGACACTGGCGCCTTCACCCAGAGTATAGGCCAGCTGTGTCCCTCCATATGAAGAGTGCACTGCCTCACCACCAGTTGGTGTCTTTACTCATAGTCTCTTCCCGGTACCAGTCAGTGCCGTAGCTCACCAGGCATTCCAGCTGGAGAACAAAGCTTTGTCCATCCTTGCTAAGGAGGGGAGGAAAAGTTGTACACCCTCCCCCCAAGGGCTTAACGTAACAGAGGGCACGTCCACCCGCAGCTGGAGCCACCAAAGTGCCACACCCGGGGCCATCAACAGCCCCCAGCGGGATCCTCAATCTGTATGCATCTTCTCTGCTTCTCTGTTTGCAGAGCTCACGCTTCACTCATACCCCATGAGGCATCTTCTACCCATTGCTGACCTCCTTGCGTCTGGCCCAGCTGCGCCTTCAGGTGCTGAAAGCATTGGCCATCTCCAACAGTGTCGCCCATTGTTGTTGCTGCACTGCTCCGGTTTCACTCGCCCCCAGCTCTCCACCAGCCCATCAGTTCAGCGGCTCGCCACACTACACTACGGGGGTCTTCACTCATCCCCCATTAAACAGGCCGCTGTGTAGCCCTAGATTACCTCCAGGCTGCTGTCCGGCCACAGCCTGTTCTCAGAGGTGCGTAAGCCCCGGACAAAATGCACTATAGGACCTTAAATGGGGCAGACGACAGTGCTGCAGTTATGGCGTTCTTCGGAAGGACTCAACAGGCGGCCACTGGCACGGATATTCAAGTATAATCCTGGGCCAGGACGGGAGCTCAACTAGCTACATCCTGCTGGCCTTCGTCCCAGGCCACACTCCCCACACCCCCACTACTTCTAGCATTGGGGGTTTTTGGTGTGTATATATATGCATTTTGTTGATTTGAACACATCTGGATATTCAATTGTTTTTTAATATAATTTATATTGGACACTTCTGAATAGATGCATGCTTGTATAAAATGCTTGCTGGTCAACACTGGATTCACAAATATGCAAGGCACAGATGCATATCACCAGCGTGCAAAAAATACACCAGCAAGCTCATCTTTTGATTGTCACAAATTACATTTTAATACGGATTTACTATAAAACCTATGGTTCTCTGACATTCTATAATTAAAATGTACCTGGGCCATTAACCAAAATGACACACAGATTGTGTAGGCTAGCACTCAGAGCACTCGATAGACAATTGCACCTAGCAAACTAAGATCAAATTACTTAGTTAATGACTAATGCATACACAGAACGAGACCCTTACTTTTCACTTTCTCCAAGCCATTTTGAGACAAGATCTGAAGAGGATATTGAAAAAAATGTAGAGTTGTTGGCCTCTGTTGCAACAGCTTTGGCCAAATATGATTTTCCAGTTCCCGGTGGGCCAAACAGAAGAATTCCTCTCCAGGGAGTTCTTTTGCCTGGGTGTGAGAAAATAAAATGAGCAGGATTAAGTTAAGAAACTATTACATTTGAGCTACAGCGAATGTATTCTTAGTGAGAAAATAGTCTAAATGCGACAGAGTTCTTTACAGACGTTACATAGTTTCATAGAGAGGGAACCTGTATACGAGCACAATATCATACAGTGACTGATCAAAAAGACAAATATATGATAAAACATCAATATCAGGGGTTACATTTCTTGGAAGTGCAGATACATTAGAGAAAGGCAATTGATTATGAAGACTGTTAAGGAGTTATGTAACGTAAGGTAGGTTAGGATATCCACACCTGCAATCAAATAGATTATGTAATGAAGAGTTTGTTCAGAAGCTGTTCTTTTATTCTGGTATTAAACGAAGAAACACAGATTTAGAAAAGGAGAGCCAGTCTGATCTCTCTAGATACATTGAATCCTGAAAAGGAAAGCATAAGGATTTTTGTTATTTTTTATTGCATCAACGAGGTGGGCGGATTCCAGGTGAAGTGCGTTTTTTGCTACATACCACTCTAAATACAACAGGTTTTCTTAGTTGTTTCTTAAGGTAATTTAACCCACGAGTTTGCAAGTAGATCGGAGGAAGCTGCTGGCTTTGAGAGGTAAACATGCAAGTAATTTTAGCAACCATGTAAGTAATTTTTGCCCCCATGCCAGATGATCAAATTTAGCTGTGTTTAGAGATCAATCTGGCTACGGCAAGTAATAGTGTTTTCGTGTGTGCCAGATGGATTGTAGGCAAGTGGAAAGAAACTGATGCAGTATAATATGATATGACCACGGCTTGTTCTAACTGCTGTAGATCATCTTTAGAAAAGATGGCTTTATGGTGGCAAATAGTCTCTATTGGAAGAGGACCTCTAGCCATAGCAATTTTTCAATTTTATTTATTATGATTTGGAATTCCGCAGAATTCCACATAAAAATACATCTTAAAAACACTTTTCATTCCACAAAATTTACCAACATAAATTCTTACTGTCATGACATCTAAGAACCGTAGCAGTCGGACAAGTGGTGTACAAGTGCAAGAGGCCATGAACCTTGAGTATTCATATTGACATAAATAAATTCATACGGATTTATAATCAAACGCTATCCTGAGACATTCGGAATTAAAACTTAAAAAGCAAATTTAAAATTCGCTATACAGTACTAGATCGTGAACACAAGAACCATGTAAAAAGGGAAAATGCTACTTACCAGTACGTATCTGTTCATGGCATGTAGAGCTGCAGAGTTGTACACTATGCATTAGATCGCCACCTGGTGTTGGGCTCGGATGATTGCAGGTTGTTGTCTTCTTGGAAGAAGTCTTTGTAGTCACGAGATAGGTGACTCCTCCCTTGGACAATACTGCGCATGGGCATCGGCTCCATCCTTAGATTGTTTTTCGCCTTGATGGGAAATGATGGAACTAGTAGAAGTAAAGAAAGAAGGATGTCCATGCGTGTGCATCTAAGTAAGATGAAAAACTGGAACGGATACAAGTCCCGGGTAGGCGGGAGGGCGTGTACAACTCTGCAGCTCTACATGCCAACAACAGATGCATACTGGTAAGTAGCATTTTCCGTTTGAGGCATATGAGCTGCAGATTGTACACTATGCATTGATTGTGCAGCAGTGTCTCCCTTAGCAGTGGTCACCTGTATCCGTTGCAGTAGTTTGAAAGAGAGTTCTAAGGACAGCCTGGCCTACTGCAGCTTGCAGTTTGGCTTGCACATCAACACAATAGTGTTTGGTGAATGTGTGTGGTGTAGACCATGTTGCTGCCTTGCATATGTCCTCTAGGGGTATGTTTCCTAAGAAAGCCATAGAGGCTCCCAGTTTGCGAGTGGAGTGCGCTCTAGGAGGAACTGTTAATGTACGTTTAGCTTTAATATAGCACATTTGTATACACTTTACACTCCACTTGCAATCCCACCCTTTGAGATGGGGTTGCCTTTGTGGGGAGGAGAAAGATACAAACAGTTGTTTTGTCTTTCGAAAGGATTTAGTTCTATCTATATAGTATAAGAGAGCCCTTTTAACATCTAATGTGTGTAAAGCTCTTTCTGCTACAGAGTCTGGGTTTTGGAAAAACACAGGTAACTCTACGGATTGATTTAGGTGAAAAGGAGTGATGACCTTTGGAAGAAATTTTGGATTAGATCTAAGAACCACTTTGTTAGGATGTATTTGAAAAAATGGTTCTTGTATAGTGAAAGCTTGTATCTCACTTAATCTTCTGAGAGAAGTAATGGCAACAAGAAAAGCTGTTTTCCATGTTAGCAATTGCAGTTCACATTTATGTAGCGGCTCGAAAGGGGGCCCCATGAGTCTTGTAAGGACAAGATTCAGGTTCCACACAGGAGAAGGTGGCAATCTGGGTGGGATTATTCTTTTTAATCCTTCCATGAATGCTTTGATTGCAGGTACTCTGAAGAGAGACAGATGTTGCCTGTTTTGTAAATAGGCTGCAATTGCTGCAAAGTGCAGGCGTATGGAAGAACATGCCAAATTAGACCATTGTAAATGTAAAAGGTAGCAAATGATATTCTGAATGGAAGCATCCAGGGGATCAATTTGGGTATTGTTGCAATAAATGGCAAATCTTTTCCATTTAGCGGCATAACACGCTCTGGTAGTGGGTCTCCTAGCCTCTTTAATGATGTTCATTCAGTCTGGTGGTAGGTTTAGATAACCAAACTCTAAGACTTCAGGAGCCAGATCACCAAATTCAGTTGGTTTGGGTCTGGGTGTCTGATTTCTCCATGGTTCTGTGTCAACAGGGAAGGTGTGAACTGTAGCTTTTGAAGTGGAACTAGAGAGAGATCTAGTAGTGTGGTGAACCATAGTTGTTGACGTGCCCATGTGGGAGCTACTAGGATCAGTGTGAGAGACTGTTGTCTGAGCTTGCGCACTACTAATGGAATGAGTGGGAGATTCGGAAAAGCGTACGCAAATCTGCCTGACCAGTTCATCCATATCGCATTGCCTTCGGACAGTGGGTGTGAAAACCTGGCGGCGAAGGCTGGGTATTTTGCATTTTCATGTGTGGCAAACAGATCTATGTGTGGGTGCCCCCACCTTTGGAAGAATGGCTGAAGAACTTGTGGATGTAGTTCCCATTCGTGAATCTGCTGTAACTGCCGACTTAACAGATCTGCTATCTGATTGTGAACTCCTGGAAGGTGTTCCGCTAACAGATAAATGTTTTGAGGAATGGCCCATCTCCAAATGTTCTGTGCAAGATGGGACAGTTGCAGAGAGTGTGTCCCCCCCTGTTTTTGTATATAGTACATGGCTGTCATATTGTCCGTCCGGATTAGGACAGATTTGTTTTGTACTTGAAGTTGAAAAGTCTAGAGTACTAAGAATATTGCTAGCAGCTCTAGATGGTTGATATGGAGCAGTTTTTGTTGATTGGTCCATTGGCCCCGAGTTGTGTGATGTAAGAGATGGGCTCCCCCATCCTGTGAGGGACGTGTCTGTTGTGAGCACTACTTGTGGAAGAGGCTCGTGGAACGGCAGCCCCTTTGTCAAGTTTTTGGTGTTCCACCACTGCAGAGAGCGATGCGTGCGGCTGTCTACCAACACCAGGTCTGTTAATTGACCTTGAGCTTGGTTCCACTGTTGTGCTAGGCATTCTTGTAATGGGCGCATTTGCAATCTTGATTGTGGTACTATGAAGATGCAAGATGCCATCATGCCTATTAGTCTCATGAACACCCTGGCTTGCAGAGACTGTTGGAGTTGAAAAGTGGTGACTAAGGCTTGAACGCTTTGTATCCTGGCTGGACTGGAATACGCTAGGGCTGTAGACGTGTTTAGTGTAGCTCCTAGATACTGATGTACATGCGAAGGCTGCAGGTTTGACTTGGTGTAGTTTATTGTAAACCCTAAGTCGTGCAATGTTTGAATTGTCTGATGTGTGTGTTGGACACACTGATTGAATGACTTGGCTTTTATGAGCCAGTGGTCTAGATAAGGGAAGACATGTATTTGTTATCTTCTGAGATGTGCTGCTACCACTGCTAGGCATTTTGTGAATACTCTTGGTGCCGTTGTCACTCAGAATGGGAGGACTTTGAACTGGTAGTGTTGACCTTCCAGTACAAACCTTAGATACTTTCTGTGGGCAGGATGTATGGGGATATGGAAGTAGGCATCCTTTAGATCTAGTGTTGTAAGGAAGTCGCCTTGTTGCAGCAGTGGAAGCACTTGTTGTAGAGTGATCATATGAAAATGATCTGATTGTATGTAATGGTTGAGGGGCCTGAGGTCGAGAATTGGCCTTAGTGATCCGTCCATTTGGGGAATTAGAAAGTACAGCGAGTAAACCCCTGTTCCTTGTTCTTCTAAAGGAACTATCTGAATAGCATATTTTTGTAGAAGTGATAGAACCTCCTGTTGAAGCAGAGTCAGATGGTCTGTAGACATTGGACGCTCCCTGGGAGGTTTAGTTGGAGGGGTTGCTGTAAGTTCTAGGCAGTAGCCATGTTGGATAGTCTGTCTTACCCACTTGTCTGTTGTAATGGAGTTCCAGACAGGTAGGAACTGTGTTAATCTGCCCCCTACAGGAGTGGAATGCTGTGAGGGGAGCAGAGGGAAGTCACTGTTTTGTGGCGGAAGAGGATCGGTTGTTATTGTTACCGCGACCTCTTCCTTTGTTATTATTGCCTCTGTATCCTCCTCTAAAGTATCCCTTGTTAGAGGATGTGGGATTTGAAAGATGTTGTAGTGTCTGCTCCAGTTTGTTTGGAGCCTCCTCTGTAAAAGGAGCGACGAAAGGAGCTTTTAGCTGGTGTGGACTGTAAAGCCCCCATAGACTTTGCGGTCTCGGTATCTTTCTTAATTTTTTCCAGTGTAGTGTCTACTTCTGGGCCAAATAACTGGTTCTGATTAAATGGTTGGTTTAAAATGGTGGTTTGCACTTCTTGTTTAAACCCTGAAATGCGTAACCACGCATGTCTCCTGAGTATGACACTGGTATTTACAGCTCTAGATGCTGTGTCTGCGACATCTAGGGCGAATTTTATTGAGGCATTGGATATTAACTTGCCCTTCCTGTATAAGGTCATTTGCTTGATTTTTGTACTGATCTGGTAGGTGCTCAAATAGTTTTTCTAATTGGTCATAATGAGCCCTATCGTAACGAGAGAGGAGGGCTTGTGTATTTGCTATACGCCAAATGTTTGTAGCTTGTGCAGCTATTCTCTTATCTGACGCGTCAATTACTTTTGATTCTTTGTCAGGTGGGGGTGCTTTGCCAGACGTTTCAGAGTTTGCCCTCTTCCTAGCATTGGCCACAACTAATGAGTCTAGTGGCAGATGTCCTTTAATGTAGACTGGATCTGTGGGTGCTGCTTTATATTTTTTCTCGATTCGAGGGTTTAATATTCTAGAGCGTACATGGTCTTTAAATACCTCTGGAGCGTGTTTTATAACCCCCTTGATCATGGGAAGAATTGAGCAGACTGCGGAGACTGCTCAAAGGTATCTAGGAGAAAATCCTCTTCTATGTCATCGGAATGCATAGAGACTCCATGGTAAACAGCAGCTCTGTTTAACAGCTGACCAAAACCAATGGTATCTTCTGGGGGGGGGGGGGGGGGGGGGGAGGCTTTGATGGGTATGACTGCGGTTCAGGAATGTCAGGCACATTTTGTGGGTTTGTAAAGTCCCATATAGGCACATTTTTTGGGTTTGAAAAATCCCATACACCCTCATCTACATGGTATGAATCAGGTTCTTGCATGTCCTCCCCTCCACCCAATTGTATTCATCATCATTCTGCTGTGGGGAATGTGATGATAATGGAGGATATACAGGAGAGATTTGAGGTGATATGTGAGGAGGAACAGGAGAAGAAGGAAAGGAAGGTATAGGAGAGGAAGGGTGCATAGGAGATGTTGCACAGTCCTTTTTTTTTTGGCAGGAACCACAGGTGTGGGTGGTGCATCTGCTGGTCTCTTCTTGTGAGGTGTAGCACCTACATGACCTGTTTTTGGGTCTATGTAGATCTTCGTTTGTCGAGGATCTGGTCTAAAAAGTTCTTCCTTCTCTACAACCTTCTTGGGCGTCGATTCTTTCGGCTCCAGAGGAGGTTGTCGTGTATCTTTAGTCTTGGGAGGTGTTATAACGTCCTGTGGCATAGTTTTTGGTGCCAAAGGTGTTGTTTTCGGCTTTGTAGGCATGTTCGAGGATTTGGAAACCTCGGAATCAGGCTTTGAGTTCTTCGGTGTCGAAGGTGTAGAAGTAGACGGCTTCGGAGCCGGTGCTTCTTTCGGTTTCGGTACGTCTTTATGTTTTGGTGCCGGTACTGTTTTATGCTTCGGTGCCGACGGGTCTTTTGGCTTCGATGCCGAAGGGTCTTTTGGCTTCGGTGTCGAAGGGTCTTTTGGCTTCGGCGCCGAGGCATCTTTCTTTTTTGGTGCCCATGGAAGAGGCTTGCTCGGTGTTGAGGCACTAGAAGGCTTAGTTGGTTTCTTCGGAGCCGGGCTGGAAAGCGGGGCTTTCGAAGCAGGTATTCGGTCTCGACTGGGCCCTTTGGGTGGAGTGCTGACCTTTGCCTTCGGTTTATGCAGAATATGTGCTGCAGGGGCAGTAGTACTAACGCGCTGACCCGATGGAATGGAGTCATCTGAGTCGTCTGCCTCTGATACGATCTGGAGATCAGGTGAGTCTTCTTCGGGAACGAGGGGAACCTCTTCGTCAAAGATGTCTTCCGGGGCTGGAGCTGATCTCCTCTTTTCGTGTCGACGTGCTCTCCGATCCCGGATGGTTTTCTTCGATCGGAAGGATGCACAAGCTGTGCAGGTCGACTCGTCGTGTTCCGGCGATAGACAGAGGTTGCAGACCTCGTGGTGGTCGCTATGTGGAAACTTTGTTTGACATACCGGGCATCTCTTGAACTGAGTTCTTTCCATGTGGTGTAGGCCGCACGGCGTCGGTAGGCCCAACGGCCCTCGTCAATGTCCGGAATGGAACTGATGGCGTCGAAAAGTATTGTAGTCGATGTCGAAGGTAGTTTTTGGAAGTTTGTGGAAGTTCTGCGCTTCGAAGTTGCAGAAAAGTGTTTTTCTAGCGGAAGCGGAGAAACTTTCATCCGAACCCAGTGGCGGAAAAAAACAATCTAAGGATGGAGCCGATGCCCATGCGCAGTATTGTCCAAGGGAGGAGTCCCCTATCTCGTGACTACAAAGACTTCTTCCAAGAAGACAACAACCTGCAATAATCCGAGCCCAACACCAGGTGGCGATCTAATGCATAGTGTACAATCTGCAGCTCATATGCCTCGAAAATAATGTATCTATTCACTAAACTGTACTGTATAACCAGCAGCATAATAACGTTACAAAGTAGTTCAATACCATAAACTCGCTTCTTTTAGTATGAAATCTACAGTGGATTAGCAGCAAAAAGGGTTTTAGCGAGGTACTTGGGATCCTAGAGGATAAGAAACTAGAAGTTTATAATAGTGCCCATATTTAATTCCAAACCTAATCAATCAGACAATAATCATCTAATACATAATAGTATAGTAGCAAAACAATTTTGGTAAAGTGCTTGAGCGCCAATGATTAGTAACTAGCAGCAAAAAGCACATGCTTAATTTTAAACATAATAAAAAAGTGCAAGTGCAATGTACATACGTATTGAGAAGATCTTTACGAACTTTATATATATTTAAAAATTGTTTAAAAAAGCAAAAAAATGTAAAACACATCAGTTCGGATGGGGGGAAAACAGACAATTTCGGGCCTCTTCTGCAGTATCAATATTATACTTTAGAAAAACAATTTCTTAAATATCTTTCGACGTATTGACTGTAATGCGGGACAAACAAATAAAACATGGGTCAAGTCTTGTAGACCAGAGTTACATAAATGACAATACCTTTCATGTCTAGGGATACCCTCCCAAATTCCTGTTCCAATTCGTAGGGGGAGTAAATTCAATCGTAATAGCAAAATCACCCTACGCACTCCATGTTTAAGGTTCCATACAACATAAGGTTGAGGATTTTTGACAATACTACTCCCCACTATACAATCCATGTTACTATTCTTTGAACACATTTTAATATCTCTTTCCTGAGAGACCCTGTAGATTGTTTTCTTAACCCCTTTGGTGCTCATGACGGAGTGGTTCCGTCATGAGCGCTGGTTGAGCAGTGCTAATGACGGAACCACTCCGTCATGGCCCCGCCCGCTCAATAGAACCTTAAGCACAGCGCGAAAATTCGCGCCGCGCTGAAGGGGTGAATTATAATTTTCAAGGCCCTCTTAGGGAGAACCATTACCCCATCCATATCTAAACCAAACATTGATAATGCTTTTAAATTATTCCTAAAAACAGCACTTCTTTCTTTCAGATTTACAAATATTTCTCTCTATAGAGCTACCCATAGCAATTTTTCAGAGCTATTTAACCGTGCATTACTCCATCTTAAGCACGCAGCCATTGAAAGTACTATGTAGAGAGAAGACCAAATTCTAGCCTAAGCGCTGCAATCGGTGTCGCATGATTCAGATGACATATTTGGCGCCAGATTTGTCCTTCCCCTTTCTCGAATTTGGCCCACTGTTGTGCATCTATTGTTTCATTGGCATAGCTCAAGGTTGGTGGAATCTTTTTTTTATAAACCGAAATAATATGTGAGAAATGTCTTTTCCCACAGTGTGTGTACAGACGATTGATTGCAAAGGCTTATGAAATTGCTTTGCCTTTGCAATGGTCCATATGGCTATTCGCTGAGCACCTATTTGTAAATATTTTTCCTAAATATGGATAAAATGTTACTACACTTAAAATCATGATTTTGCTTTTCATAATATTTATTTTTAGATAATAGTCCTCTGTATACCTAATTAGCTCACCAAGTCGTCTTTGCAGTCCAATTGAGGTTAAATCCATTATTATGGCATTATCTGCATATAGCAGACAGCTCAACTCTAAGTTACCTAATTAAGGGGGGTCCCCTTTACTAAGCCCCACTCTTCTTGGCAAATCATTAATGTAGATGGGAAAAAAGTAAAGGGGCCAGCAGGCACCCCTGCTTCAATACATTGTTGGTTACTTTTTTCTTCGAAAGGCCTTGTGTTCACCCTAATAATACTTGAGTCCAGGTAGCAGAGTGGAGAGCCATTATTAATCTTAAAAGATTCCCCGGTATCCCCATTGTGACAAATTTCCTCCACCGCTTCCCCCGATCCACCCTATCGAATGCTGTGGAGAAATCTATAAAAGCTGATCACAACAGCATGCCCCGACTTACTCTATATTTTTCCGTTAACGTTTGCAGAATGGATATATTATTCAGTGTGCCACTATTGTTACGGAATCCGGTTTGTTCCAAAGGGATATAATTACTTCCAAATACTCACTCTTGGAGATGAGTGAGAATACTCTTGGCAAACAGTTTACCCGTTGCATCCCGGAGCGAAATCTGTCTAAAACTAGCTGGGGAGTTTTTTGGACCCTTTTTATATAGATGAACTAGTATGCTTCCCTTCCAGGATTGTGGAATATCACCGCAGGTTTAACAATGGACAAACAACGGATGCAAAAATGTTGCCCATTCTTCACAATCCCGTTTTATTATAGCTACTGGTACATCATCTGGGCCCATTGCGCTGGAATATCTTGCCCCTTTAATGTAACCCTTAATCTCAATGCATGATGGTGGCCATAGTCGCCCCCCGTAAAAAGGGTGGTACTAACCTCTTGGTTCTGTCCAACTAAGGGATTTAAAGCATTGAGTTGGGAAATATACATAGACCATTCTGCTTCTGGGATTAAAATAGGTTTTGACTTCTCTCTCCCATCACAACATTTTGCTATCAGTGCCCAATACTTCCTAGAGTCTCCAGAAAGAGCCACCTCTCGGAGTCTAACCCATTTTTCGTCTTCAACCCTCCTTTGGTCAGCAGTATTTTTCTTATCCGTACCTGTTTCAGCCTACTTATTTCTCTCTGCCTTTGTGTCGTGGGCACCCTAAATTGGTCTCTAATTAAACCATTAATTTCCCGATTCAATTTTTTAATTTCCCATGATGATATTACTAATGGAGTGGGACTAAAAACTTGCTTCTTTTTTCCGAAAGATCTAATTGTGAACAAGACTCTCTTGAACCTCTGAACCCGTGTTTCTTGGCAGGGAATAAAGGCGATATTTAAAAAAAACGTCTTGAAATATGGAAGCAAGTTATTTGAGCAGCAAGTGCGCCCATTGTTACGATTATAAGAGACCCTTTTCTCCCTCGGATTCAAAAGTTCAGGCTTCTCAGTTCCTATGTCCATTTTTACAGCTAAAATATTATGATCACTCATATTTGTGGCGGATACCTTAAATTGTGTACATCGGTTAAATAATTGAAGAGAAACTGCCATGTAATCAAATAAAGAGTGACCATGTGGCCCCCGGAAGTTATAAGCTGCGGGGGAATCCTCCGGGAATCTACTGTTTAACGTTACAAGGTCTAAGCTTGTAAAATTTTGCAAGAGTAACAAGCCTTGTTTATCTGACCTTAAATGGACCGGCAATACAGAATCTGGAATAGCCCAAACCTCCGCCAGTACACATACAAATTCTCAAACTGAAACTCCTCCTGCATCCAAGTTTCCTGGAGGCAAATTATTTTGGGGTCTAATTCTAATAATGATTTAAGTTTATAACTCGCTTTTCCTACCCCCGCCACATTCCAGGATAGGATATTTCCCAATTGGCTACCCCCGCACTATGGGCTTTATTGTAGATGTTTTGGACCCGTTCAGGGTACCTGCAACCCAACTTCACTTTGCTACCTCATCTCTCCTGTTGGGGTTAGTGGGCCATCGGGCTTCAGGTACTAAAATGTTAACTTTTCTATCTCTTAAGTTTCTCCCTACTGTTATTTCGATATCTTTTAGATTTATGGGTATATTTACACCCCTATTATTAGAGCACCCGTACCCTTGCGTCTGATGAGTCGTTCCTAAGCTTTCTACTGGAACTCGGCAAGGGGATACAGTAGGGAATTCATCTATACCGCTTTTCCTAAAGCAGTCCGCATTAGCCATAACCAGTGCTGACACTATCCCTGATGTGAATGTAGCTCTAGTGCTTGGGGGAGTGCTCCTCCAGTCTAATTAGACCGTCTCAATATCTTTACTGGTTATTAATCTCATATCCTTTATTTCTGTTAACATCTGTAGGAGGGCACTTCTATTCAGTAACATTGGTTCTGTTTCAAACGGGGAGACAAAAATCAATGTCCTGCTCATTTGCCAGACTCCAGGTCCAGTACTCCTTATTGTTCTAATACCAGGCTGCCCTACGACTGTGTCTCTATCTGACTTCCCCCCCTTTGCTATTAAGAACTGTAAACCGGTCCCTCACCTCAGCTGTCCCCTGGCCAGGATCAAAACTTGCCTGGAGAGTATCCTCCCCATGGCGGTGGAGTACGTCACCTCCTAAAGCCACGTAATGGTCTGTTACCTGCTCACAAAAATTTTCCATTACGTTTCCTAATATGGGGTCACTACTTTTCTCATGGTTTATCCCACTTTCTTCCGGACCCTCTTGACACTGTGGTGCTATCAACACCCGGTTCGCACAGAACGACTGATTATTATTTTCTTGCCCAGTCTTTTGACCCGTATTCAATATGGATATGGATTTCCCCAAAGTCCCTGTGTCCATTCTACCTGGAGGAAGATTTGTACTATTTACTTCCTCACTTACTGGAGGGAACCGCATTTTTTTTGTTTTCGTTTAGGGATACGTCGGTTCCTGGTCTTCCTCTTACCCCTAGCCATTGATTTAATGTGTAGTTCCATATTGGGATTTTGTCCAGGGCTAACTAGACAACCAGCCTCGAAAAATCGACTTGCCAACTCACTATGGTGAATCAGATTGAGCTATTTATAGGCCCTACTCATCTGTTTTGGCGAATGAACTTAAACTAGAAAAGAACAGGTGTTCTGTTCATTCAGAAAAATTCATGAGCAATAAAGACGCCTTTAAATCTTGTTTTATACCTCGACATATTTGCTGTCAGTTCAAGGACAGAGGTCAAATGTCAGTTTGTCTTTTTACTAAATGCTGCTTATCTTATCCTGGAAAATAGTTTTTACTTTTCTTTCTCTTATTGAAGTTAGAGGTTTTTGTCAAGTGATCTATCTGACAATCATTGTGAAACAAAGGGCGGTAAGAGGTCACGTTTGTTTCTAACACACAACATTTAAACAGCTTGTAAATGAATAGTACAAATATTTTAAAACAAATAAAGAATTACAAAAGCACACGTTTTTTTGTATTTCAGGAGTGTGATGCAAACAAATATTTGCATAAACACGATTTTTAAACATTGTTTGCACACCAAATAGTTTTGACAGTAGGTAGCATGTCAGTGGGAAATTTTGTGGTCATTTCAATGGAAAATCTGCTGATTGCAAATGAGTGTGCTACTACTTCATGGTTTTAGGTATGTATTAAAAGTGATACTTTTTAAACTGTATAATATATGTGGCTAGATTTGTATTATATATGGAGCAAACATTTAGTCTATTAAATCAAACAGACGTGTTTTTGGACAGCAGATATGCTGAGCTCGTGAATTTGAAGGTGCTCTCATATGTAATAAAGAAGAAAATGGCAGCTCAGTGAATTAAAACATTTGCCCAGGATCACAATCTGAAACCAGTTTATGGGTCAAGAGCATTAGAAGTAGGTCAAGTACATTATTTAAGTCATTAGACCTGCAGATCTAGTACATTTTTATGATTTTTCGAGGCCTGGACAAGTATAGCAAGTCATATGATCTGTAAGTGAAGACTGTACTTTTTAAAGTTATCATTCGCTACTAACATAATGTTACCAGCAGGTTTAGAGCTAATGATGAGGAACTCAGTTTATTTCGCTTTTGTAGTTTGAGTTCCTAAAAGGAAATCCAATCTTGTATTTGATCAGGCAGTGTTTGAAGGTTTTATTGGTACATTTTGGTTTTCTTTAATTGTAGATTGTATTTATTTAGTGCTTACTACCCCTGACGAGGAGTTAGAGTGTGTTGCAGTGTGTAGTACTCTACTCCTGAGCCACAGATAAGAGGGTAATAATTAGTAGATTAGTGTTTTTGCCCCATTTTTCTATCAGCGTTAGGTGTATTAGGTTTGTGCTTTTGATTTGCGTGTTTAGTGTGGGATAAATGGATGGGAGTGGAGTTAAAAGCATAGGAAGTTGTTTTTTGTAAGTAGAGGTCGTATGTGCCTGTTAGTTGGGGGACAAGGGTAAAAAGGAAAGGAAAGTTTCAGAATGATGTTTTGAGGTTCATAGTAGATTGAAAGGTTAGGAATGAGTCAGAGATAGGAGTTAAGGAACAAAGGTTGAACGGAGGATTTTTATTTAAAAACAATAACAGAAATTACCTCAGAAATACACGTATGCCCATGGCACTTGGTTAGGTTGTGTTGACTGTAGAAAAGTGCTTTATTTAAATATCCATACGCACACAGATGCAGTAATATTTTACGTGGTCTGATGTGCACAGTTACCTTGTGGTGAAGTATGCCAGTTTTGCATTACATTTCTTGCAGTTTATGTAGAAGGCATAAACTCTTCCATATATGTACCTATATGTACAGAGAAGCATCAATTATGACTGTCTGACATGCATATGTCTTTTTTGGTGTAATATGTCTTTTTACTATTTATATGAATGCAAGTGTTTAAAACTGGAAGCATTGTTTAGATGCAGATACAACTATCACCTGAGTACTAGTGGTACAAAACTCTCAAAAAGCACAAAAGACTAGATAAGAATTGAAGCAGCAAAAAATTTGAGTGTTGGCAAATATGGCTGACAGATTAAATAACTTGAAGCATTTGCTATCGCTAGGTTACATATGATCTGAACCATTCAAATGTGCCTCCAATTATTAATCTGAAAGATAAGGCCGAAGAAGTTTATTGTGATCAATGGCATGAATGCTGCTGAGAGTACTAAGAGAATCATTGCACATTACTAACCTGAAATGAAGAATCCCGACTGCTGTGTCTTTAAGTCTTTTTGTGACCTGGATTCTTTGTGGGTTATCGCTATGTGACGTATTTTAGTAGGAGGCCTTCTCCTCTTAGGTTTGTAAGCCATAGCTTCAACATGTGTGATGAGGACTGCAGGAGTGTTTGGGATGCATGTCTAATTGTGGCTTGGTATGTCTACATTTGTTCATAGGGTGGACTTCTGTGTAATGATTGTGGGTGTTTGAGAGACTGGAGTGCGTGGTTTAACGAGTTGCTTGAAGGCTAAAGCTTCTATAGCACTGATATTTTGTAAGTGAGTAAGGGTAATGGATGAGATCAGAGATTTGTGTATGGGTGTTTTAGTAGGAATGAAAGGAGAATCAGAAAATTGGTACTCAAGATGATGGCTTTGTAGTCTGGGAGATGCAGTTGCAGAGTTGTATCTTGACTAGAGGTTGTTTTTGTTAAAGACTGATCAATATGTTGGGGTTTATGTCCGATTGTACAATTAAGTTGCTATTGGATTAAAATGTTGATATAGAGTAGTCATTTTTGTAAGTCGTCCCTGTAAAAGTTTAGTGGTCAGAAATGTGGTTATTAATTTGGAAGCAAGTGATTCCCCCCACAAATTTAACCAACATTGTAGTTTGGTCAAACCGTTCTGAGAGACTGTTACATCCAACCCAGCACAAGCAGCAGAAAATCCCCAGATAAGAGTGCGTTAGGTTCAAGCAGGACCAATTATTTTGAAATAAAGAACATCAAGTAAAATTTCCATACTGATAAAGTGAAAAACGAAGAGCAAATAAAAGACACCAATATCAACAAAATAGATTCAGAGGAAATTCTTAAAGTTCTAAGGCAAAAAGCACCTAAAGTTCAAAGCTATACAAAAAACATTAGTTCAAGTTTGACTGGGACCTAGGTGAAATTTCATACAGACTGCAATGAGCAGCGATTACATAAACCAAGTGTTCCAACCAGTTAAAGGTTTTACTTTCTCATCTAGAGTCACAAATGGAAGTTAAAATTATCCAGTGGGGTAATGTCGAAAAAATTGCTGTTGAGCTCCTTATAAAGCCACTGGTTCTGGATCCAAAAGCTTCTAGTGAGGTAAAGCTGAAGTCCTTGGCCGCTGAGGGTGATTGCTGGTAGGATGTGTATGTATCCTCAACTCGGTGAAATGTTTTACCTTTTGACTTAGTCACTTTTTGGGTTTTCAAAATCCTCCAGCGGGGTAGAGGGGGAAATTCTAGCAGTGGCATGGCTCTAAGAGGCCAAATACTTTTACCATGAGTTCCCACTGAAACCTTTTCAGCACATGAAAAAGCTCCGAGCATGATGAACCTAATTTTCTTAGCTGCCTTGGGGGCAACCTTCCTGGGTAATCCTCAGTACGTTGCCCAGGTCCTCTTGAGGTGGAAAAAATTACTCTGTTGCACTTTTTGACAACAGCTGAAAAAGTTCCTCCTGGTCATTCCTTCAGCCCTTAACTAAACCAAACACTAGATGGCACGAGTATGCAAAGCATGTGTATCAACAGCACACTTGCCCCAAACCTATTATTTCGCAGTCCCTCCACCTCCTTTTGCAGCACTTTCTCTTTGCATAACAGCAAAATTACCCATTGAGTCCCAGACTCAAGATGGCATAAGACTTCTGCTACCAGGCAGGTCTGCCTGTTTAGAAGGATTCTGGAAATCAATAGAAGACGTCCCCGACATTTCCAAGTCAAGAGCGGTAGTGTTAAAGCAGTCCTTTGTTCTGCCAGTTGTTACTGTCCACACTCCCAGATAGCAAGTCCAGGCTAAGTGGTCAGTAGTTGGCAGGATATGCCCAGACGTGGGCCCCTTGCTCACTTTGCCATTGGATTCAAGCTAGCCTGGCTGATGAGGTGTGTTACCCCGAAACCGGTACCAGGCTGCAAGTTTCCGGTCCAGGGGAGACCTGGCTTGGCAGTTCAGGCTGGACTGTCCCCATGAGGCACAGGGTCAAGACTGATTTGCAGATGGCTGGGTCTGAACTGGGGTGGCGAAGAGAGCTACACAATGATGATGGATTAAACCAAGATCTGTGACTGGGGTGAGTGTCTGAAAAGTTTCAGCGCTCCGTCCATCATCTCTTTGTGTTTGCTTGGTTCGCCCTAAGTTGACAGTGTATGCCCAGACGTGGGTCCCTTGCTCACTTTGCCACTGGATTCAAGCTAACCTGGCTGATGAGGGGTGCTACCCCGAAACCGGTCCAAGGATGCCGGTTTCCGGTCCAGGGAAGACCTGGCTTGGCAGTTCGGGCTGGACGGTACCCATAAGGCACAGGGTCAAGGCTGATTTCATATGGCTTGGTCTGAACTGGGGTGGCTTAGTGAGCTAAAGAATGATGATGGATTCAACCCAGATCTGTGCCTGGGGGTGAGTGTCTGAAAGGTTTGAGCGCTCCGTCAAACATCTCTTTGTGTTTGCAGCAGTTAACACCATTTTGTCCTGCCTGATCTCAGAGGGAGGCCAGTGTCTTCTAAACCAGGGCCATTAACTTTCCCAGCCACGAATGTGCTTGCGAATAATTCATCAGCTCCTCTGGTAACATGGGAGGGAGACCTTGGCAAGCTAGATGATGAGGTTGAGGCTATACAGGGTCCCTGGGAGGTGGCTATAAGATCCCAATTTCGATTAGTTCAATTGAAGATCCTGCACGGGACATACTACTCTAGACCACTCTGCATTGAATGGGACGAACTGACAGTTCTTTTGGCGGGGATGTGGACAGTAGGGGACTTTTTCCATTTGTTGTGGGTTTGTCCATTGATACAAGGGTATTGGGCAGTAGTTACTCATATAATGGTCCATGTAACAGGACAGGAGGTCCTTTTGGAGGCTAAATGGCACCTCCTTATTTCGGGCGAAGAGGCCTGGCCACGATACCAAAAATATGTCTTGCACTGGCTTTGGCGGTGCCAAAGCACAACACTGCGCAGCTGTGGGAGGCAGTCTCTCCCCAGAGAGTAGCGGATTGGGAGGCAGACCTCGATTGGTGTTGGAAAGCAGAACATACAGTGTACCTCAGTAGAGGTTGCTCACACAAATGGGAAAAGGTTTAGGCGGGGGTGGATGGCAGGGGTCTATAAACAACAAGGGTGTGATGATGAATACAAGTGTACACTATTGATCGGTCATCTGTATTGTAAGGGTAGTGTTTCTTGCTGGTCAAGCTATGTCAGACCAGGTTATCTATTTACTGATGCAGAAATTAAATTGTGGTCTGTTTGGCCAAATGATCTATAGTGGTGAATTGCTATTGCAGTATTGTACGAATGATTGAGCACTTGTTAATAAAAAGATTTATATTAAAAAAACAGAGTGTACCCCTTTTTAGGTTTCGCCTGTCGAAAGCTGCGCAGCAGCCTTTCGCGCAGAGCGAAATCTTATGTCTTACACTGTATGGCTTTGTTCCGCCTCTCTGTTCCATTGGCTAGCTACATAAATGGAGGCTAGCCATTGGAACAGACATCTGTCCGTCATTGCCGGAGCAGATTCGTGGGCGTTCCTGAGAATTTTTCGCTTTTTGCCCACGTCATGCGGCGGTGGGCGGTGCTTTTTTTTTGTCTCGGCATCCTTCGTCACACCAGCCTGCTCGCTCTCCCTGTGAGGACGCAGACCCGACCCGCTCCCTACTCCGAGCAGGGGTGGGCTGCGCGATTTCACTTTCCTTGCAGGTAATCGGCATTTTCACTATTTTTTTTATCCCGTTCCCGCCCCCCCTCCCGCTGTCCGTGTGCCCGTTCCCGCCCCCTCCCGCTGTCCGTGTGCCCGTTAACCCGCCCCCCTCCCGCTGTCCGTTTGCCCGTCTCCCCCCCCCCCCGCTGTCCGTGTGCCCGTGCTTAATGCTTGTTTTTCTTCATTCCGGAAAGAAAAAGTCGACATGTCTGCTTCCACTTGCGAGTCAAGCGCGTGCCGACCTATACCCCTCCCGCTGCTATAAATACGGTAGTGCGATTCTGCTGGCCCACCCCCCAGGCAGCGCGGCTGGGTCGTGTGCTTTACCCGGCCTCAGAGCGGTGTTTGTCGCCCGCCGGGCAGTCGTTGAGTTTGGTGGCTTCGATTTACCGGGTGGGGGAGCCAGGCTATGCCGAATAGCAGTGGCGGAAGTTTCGACCCCCGGGCCAGACGTTGCACTGCCAGACTCCAACTTGCGTGCGGAGCAGGGGAGTCGGCAGGTTTGGTTCGGCACCACTTTTAAACCTCCTAGAGCAGTGTGGGGGCTTACCTTGCGGGGCTGCTCCAGCGGCGTTGCAGCAAGGGGCAAGCTGGCAGCACAGTGGGTCCGACCACTAGGTGATAACCGCATATGGGGGGTTGGCCTCAGCTGCCATGCTGAGAGCCCGGCACAGCAGTCCCCAGGTGCGTGTGTGGGCTGGCAGCCGGCGGGCATGCTTTTTGCCGGTGACACTGGGTTTTGCTTCCCCCACCCCTAGGTACGCTTTTTGGGAGCAGGATTTAAAATCTGTTGGGCCGTTGTTGCAAAGGTTGTGGTCCCCCAGCCGCATAATGCAGACGGAGCAGCACGTCTTGCCGGGGGCCTAGCGGTACGGTCCTGGGAGGGGGACCCAATCGTAATACCAGATGGGGGGGGGGGGGGCACAGGCTTACTATTTGAGAGCCCCTGCCTGCCCCAGTCGCTCCGATGAAGGCTTGCTGCGCCCTCCCCCGGTAATTTGCTGTGCTCCGGTATTGGAGCACCCATGGTGATTACACAAAGTGAAAAAGTTATCGGACGCTGTGTGTACCAAAGGCAACTGAGGGGGCCGAGGCTGCTGAAAACAGTTGTCCACGTTCGTTATTCGCCTCCTCAAAGCTGTGGGTCGGTTTCATACAGGGGAACGCGCCTCGAAGTCGTGGCTTGCAGCCCTGGGTCCCATGCTCTTACGGGAGCCATACTGGCAACCCGTGGAGCTTGGAGATAGCTCGGTGGGTTAAAGCGCCTGCTGCAGAGGTGCTGTGGGTTCGACCCCCTCAGAACCAAACTCGGCCCTCATCTTTCTGAGATCACTGGAAGGCACACACCAGCGGACAAATGACACGCATTATTCTAGCACCAAGAGGCCGGTGAGCGCTACAACAATGGCCAGTATTATCTGTGTTTAAACTCACTTTGTGTACTCGGATGTGATTTTGGACTGCAGTTCTTCACCAGGGGGGAGGTGCACCGAGATTGGAGACCACTCAAGGCTGAGGGAGACTTTTACTTCAAAGGGGGTTCATTCATGGGTGTGAGCTCCTCAGACAATGAGCATTTAAATGTGCCTGCGCGGGAAGGAGGCGAATTCCAAGGAGGGGGCTGGGGCGATCAATTACTGAGCACAAACAGGCGCTTGGTTGGCCAGGGGATGAGATTTGTATGTGTAAAGGGTAATTAACAGCTTTGCCAGGGGGCGGGAGGGCGGGGTGAAGGCAACGTTGCAAAATCTCAGAGGAAGTCACGAATCCACCCTGTTTGAAGCGTAGAGCACAATCACCGTAGGGGTGGAGGAGACGTTGACCTTTGACACCTGCATGCAAGGTCTCTCCTTAAGGAAGTCGCCGTATGGGAGGGACCAGATAATGGGCAACCGTGTGATCTTGTCCACTATTGCCACCCAGGGCTTATAATGACATCATAAACCACAAGGCCAAAGGGCGAGCAGTTTGTAAATATCACCAGGCCTAGAGATGGTAGCCCTGGACAATATTACTCTTTACCCTATTAGTATTTTTTATTTTGCTTTCTTTTGGGTAGTTAAACCAAACGAGTGATCGTCTTCAAAGTGCAGCTAACATTGGGCAGTGCTTTGTATTAGAATATCCAGGTTTTGTTTGCCTTCCGTTAAATAATTGTTGATAAAACAATGGACAATAGTGATGGACGCCAGGTTTTTGCGATTCTGTGGCTGCAGCGGTTACAGCATAATAATAAGCAATTTTGCTGCATTCCTAAATACTTTGCCACATAATATGCCTACTTTGGAGATTTAAGAAAACTGCTGCTGCTTCTTTCAATGGATGGAAATTACCCCACCAGAGAAAGTGCTACATAGTGTTTGTGTTCCTGCATTATGCTGATGGAAATTGGAATCTATATTTAACAGGCATATGCAAAATATTTTTGATGTTTCATTGTTTCTCGTGAAATGTGTTTTTATACCACTGAACGTTGTACATTCCAAGCACTTAAGCATGTAATATTACATATGCATATACAGAATTATAGATTGGTAACAGTGAATTACAGGGTATATTTTTCGCTGAGGTTTCTGAGTTACAACAAATAGACAATGAGAGCAATGCTCATTTTGTCTACGAGTCACTCATCTCCGCAGTGAAAAGCGCTCCCGCAATTCACTTTTCACCCATCTAATAATTTTATGTTAAGTATGGCTCCCAGAATCACCTGCCCCTACTACACAGGGTAACAGGGGAGCCATAAATAACATGGCCTCACCGTCCTGTCCCATATTAAATGAAAACTATGGGCTCCTGCCCCCCACCCATCCTTCTCTTTGCCTTCGCGCCTCCCCAGAAGCTGGGCTCCCTGCTCACCTGCTGGGGAAGGCAGGATTCCCATATGATGTAGCATCAGTAGTAAACATGTCTTGTCACCCACAAGCCAGGCCTGCAGCAAACCCCTGTTGTGTGGGTCCTTTTGTCAAAGGGTGGTGGTTGGCTGGCCACAGATGGGCCCCGGGTCCTGTGCCTTACTGCTGGGAGTGGTTTATGATCAAAACACCACAGACAGTTACTGAAAAAACAAGTGACATCGATTCATAGCCCAGCCCACTCATCACCCCCCTGGTCCCCTTTCAACATGCACAGGATGCTGGAGAATTAATACCCCAACAGGAGTAACACACATCACTAACAACTCGTGCCCCGGAACAGCATTAGTTCTTCTTGACGGACTGTAACCTGACAAAATCAAAGAACAGCAACTGACAAAATGTAAAGTTTAGCAAAGGTCAATTTAACCACTTGGTCACTGTTACTTTATCAAGTCAGTTAGGCTAGTGCAGGTTCCTGGGTACCAATGCTCATAGAAGGTATTCTGGGAGTTGTTTTCGTTTGAGTGGCAGGCCGGATACCAATGGTTTGTTCAGAATAGCCAAGCACTGGAATAATGGCTGTGCTTGCTCCCCTGCCCCCTGGCTGTGCTTGCTCCCCTGCCCCCTGGCTGTGCTTGCTCCCCTGCCCCCTGGCTGTGCTTGCTCCCCTGCCCCCTGGCTGTGCTTGCTCCCCTGCCCCCTGGCTGTGCTCGCTTCCCTGCCCCCTGGCTGTGCTTGCTTCACTGCCCGTGCTTGCTTCCCTGCCCCCTGGCTGTGCTTGCTCCCCCGCCCCCTGGTTCCCCTTCCCCTGGCTGTGCTTGCTCCCCTGCCACCTGGCTGTGCTTGCTTCCCTGCCACCTGGCTGTGCTTGTTTCCCTGCCCCCTCGCTGTGCTTGCTTCCCTGCCCCCTCGCTGTGCTTGCTTCCCTGCCCCCTCGCTGTGCTTGCTTCCCTGCCCCCTCGCTGTGCTTGCTTCCCTGCCCCCTCGCTGTGCTTGCTTCCCTGCCCCCTCGCTGTGCTTGCTCTCCTGAGTGTGTGTGTGGCTTTGGGTGGGTATGTGTGGCTTTGGGTGGGTATGTGTGGCTCTGGGTGGGTGTGTGTGGCTCTGGGTGGGTGTGTGTGGCTCTGGGTGTGTGTGTGTGTGTGTGTGGCTCTAGGTGTGTGTGTGGCTCTGGGTGTGTGTGTGTGTGGCTCTAGGTGTGTGTGTGTGTGTGGCTCTAGGTGTGTGTGTGTGTGTGTGTGTGGCTCTAGGTGTATGTGTGTGTGGCTCTGGGTGTGTGTGTGTGGCTCTGGGTGTGTGTGTGTGGCTCTGCGTGTGGGTCTGTGTGTGTGGGTCTGTGTGTGTGTGTGTGGGTCTGTGTGTGTGTGGGTCTGTGTGTGTGTGGGTCTGTGTGTGTGTGGGTCTGTGTGTGTGTGGGTCTGTGTGTGTGTGGGTCTGTGTGTGTGTGGGTCTGTGTGTGTGTGGGTCTGTGTGTGTGTGGGTCTGTGTGTGTGTGGGTCTGTGTGTGTGTGGGTCTGTGTGTGTGTGGGTCTGTGTGTGTGTGGGTCTGTGTGTGTGTGGGTCTGTGTGTGTGTGGGTCTGTGTGTGTGTGGGTCTGTGTGTGTGGGTATGTGTGTGTGTGGGTCTGTGTGTGTGTGGGTCTGTGTGTGTGTGGGTCTGTGTGTGTGTGGGTCTGTGTGTGTGTGGGTCTGTGTGTGTGTGTGGGTCTGTGTGTGTGTGTGGGTCTGTGTGTGTGTGTGGGTCTGTGTGTGTGTGTGGGTCTGTGTGTGTGTGTGGGTCTGTGTGTGTGTGTGGGTCTGTGTGTGTGTGTGGGTCTGTGTGTGTGTGTGGGTCTGTGTGTGTGTGTGGGTCTGTGTGTGTGTGTGGGTCTGTGTGTGTGTGGGTCTGTGTGTGTGTGGGTCTGTGTGTGTGTGTGGGTCTGTGTGTGAGGGGGTCTGTGTGTGAGGGGGTCTGTGTGTGAGGGGGTCTGTGTGTGAGGGGGGTCTGTGTGTGAGGGGGTCTGTGTGTGAGGGGGTCTGTGTGTGTGGGTCTGTGTGGGTCTGTGTGTGGGTCTGTGTGTGGGTCTGTGTGGGGGTGTGTGTGCGTGTGTGGGGGTGTGTGTGTGTGTGTGTGTGTGTGTGTGTGTGTGTGTGTGTGTGTGTGTGTGTGTGTGTGTGTGTGTGTGTGTGTGGTGTGTGTGTGTGTGTGTGTGTGGGTGTGTGTGTGTGGGTCTGTGTGTGTGTGGGTCTGTGTGTGTGTCTGTGTGTGTGTGGGTCTGTGTGTGTGTGGGTCTGTGTGTGTGTGGGTCTGTGTGTGTGTGGGTCTGTGTGTGTGGGTCTGTGTGTGTGGGTCTGTGTGTGTGTGGTTCTGTGTGTGTGTGTGTGTGGTTCTGTGTGTGTGTGGTTCTGTGTGTGTGGGTCTGTGTGTGTGGGTCTGGAGGAAAGGAGGATAGGGAGAAAACCAAAAAGGAAGACAACAAATGAAGAGTGAAATAAAAGGGGGGATATTAGATAGGATGATGAGAGGAAAATATTTAAGAATCTCGGAGAAAAGAAGCTCCTACTTGTTGAACTATTTCTTCTTGATCCTGAAGTTTATATATCAAATGCTCATGTGATGCCGTTTGAATCATTGTAACCATCCAGTCCTCTATAGAGGGAGGGCTAGATGATTACCACAATTCAAAGATACAGATTTTGGCTGTAGAAAGTGAAGTATGCAAAAGTCAGCACTGATGTCGTGAGATGATAGATGTATTCCCAGGATCATGCAACAGAATAACAAAAGCGGTAAGAGGAAGTCTGAGAGGAATAGTCTCAGTCAGTCAAATACTTTATTGCGATAACTTAATATCATACAAAGACAATGGCAAATATATGAAACAAAAACAACACATACGTTAAAAACAGTTAAAAACAGTTTAAGAATAGCAGGTTAAAAGGACCAACAACAAATTAAAAAGACCAACATACACAGTATTACATTTTAACATCAGCCTATCTAGTACAAAGTGCAAGGTGCTAAAGTGCAAAAGTGCAAAAGTGCGGTAAAAACTTAAGAAATATTAAAAATATGCTAAGGGGGTCCCCGGAAAAACAGTTAAGACTGGCAACTACTAACCCAGTTACGGTGCTTCTAAGAATGCTGACCCAAAAGGTCAACATTCTAGCTAAAATATTAATCTATACTGCAAAGGCAAGTAGACGCATTTTTAAGTCTGATATTCCTGCTTCTAATAGCTCTCACCAGGAAACTAGCCACGTAAAACATAATCCTGGGAGTTTGTAGCATTTGTAGATAAATAAGAGCAGGTCTAACTAAAATAAATCCTGCTTCCTTGAGTATAGGTACAAGAAACAATTTCCGGGCTTCATTATAATGGCTACAAAACATTATAAAGTGCATAGTACTTTGCTCAGAAAAATGGTCGCAAGAACAGGGAGGTGCCTTTTCTGGACTACTCCAGACGGGATAAAACCCCAAGCTAAAATGTATCAAATTAAATCGAAAACGAGTTAAAATGAACCTGTGGTAGGGATGGGTCACCATGTTAAGATAACTGTCAGGACCGTTGGGTATAGCCAGCAGTATACTGGCCCTGACACAGGGTTTCTTCAACTCAATTTCTTCCCTCTCCAAGGTTAGGAGCTCCTTCATTTCAGCTTTAATGTAAACTATATCTTTTGACGTTAAGGAATCAGTAGCAGTATAAAGTTCAGGCCTCCCCAGCTTCAAGAAATGTTCCTTAATGTACATCAACCACCTAATCCTATGTACATTATCTAGGTTCAAGCAGTCCCTCATTATGGTGTGATTTAGAGGAATTTCTGTGTTTAGCCACATCCTCAGCCAAGCAACTAAAGGTGCTATTCTAATCAGGTCTGAGATGTAGCCTTCCCCCAATTCCATGTGAACTGTATAGGCCGGTGTTGACTGGGGGACGCCCAAGACAGATCTAAAAAATGTGTTTTCCATTGTCTGTATGGGTTCCACTCCCCTATATCCCCACAATGAGCCCCCATATGATGCAACTGAAATACATTTAGCCTTGTATATTTTACTGATAGCTGCAAATGGCCTACCCCCCAGTTTTTTAGAAAACCCATGGAGGGCAGCAGATGTCCTGGCCAACATGGAGGCTCTGCTTGTAACATGAGGACCCCAGCTACCTTTGTCATCAAAGGTGAGCCCAAGGTAGGGAAAGGAGGAGACACGTGCGAGCTTTTCCTGCCCACAAAGAAAAGTTTTATGGAAGGGTCTCCTAGAGGCCCTGCCCATGAGCATAACCTGCGATTGTTTTGCATTTATTTTCAGGTCAATTGAGCCCATAAAAACTTCAAAGGCATCCAGGAGTCGTTGAAGCCCCACCCCAGTGCGCGCAAGAAGAACAGCGTCATCCGCATAAAGGAGAACTGGTATCCCCTGCTCTCCTGCACGTGGAATGTCGCTAGTTACGCCCCTAAGGGCTGGCTCCAGCGCGTTCACATAAAGTGAAAATAACAGTGGTGCCAGAATACATCCCTGTCTTACTCCCTTTTCAGACGCAAAAACATCTGTACACCTTCCATTCGTAGATACTCTAATTTTAGCAGTAAGGCCAGAGTGTAGGTCAGCTAGTAAATTAACTATGGATCTATCCAGACCCATATCGAGTAACTTTAACCAGAGCTTGGATCTATTGACCATATCAAACGCCGAGGAGAGGTCCATGAACCCAAGGTACATGGACCCGTCCTTGGCCCTGGTATATTTCTCGATCAAGAGGTGGAGATTAAGGCACTGATCCAGGGTACTTCTTTTGGATCTGAACCCATATTGCACATTACTTAAGATGTTGTTCTCGATGGCCCATTCATTCAATTTCACTAATATGACTCTCCCGAAGATCTTAACGGAAGAATCAATCAGTGAAATTGGTCTGTAACATGCAGGATCCTGCCTATTTCCTTTTTTAAAAACAGGAATAATTATTGATGTTTTCCATGACTTGGGAATATTATCACGGTTTAAGGCATTAAAGACCCTGCAGAGCAATCTTGACCAGAAGTTAGGGAAGCATTTAAAGGCATCAGCGGGGACGCCATCTGGTCCTGGTGCCTTTTTTTTTAAAGTACTATCTATTGCAGATAATACTTCACAAACTTCAAAGTGCAAATGGTTCCCTAATGGAATAGTATTAACTTCCTGTTCCCTGGTATCAGCGTTATTATGAGCTGAATAGATGTCTCTAAAGTGCTTAATCCAACCCTCATCAGGGATATTAGTTTCTAAAGGGGAGTTATCCTCCCCTGTGAGTAAGGGTTGGTTGACAATCCTCCAGAATTCTCCACTATTTTTTAAAATGGCTGGATCAGTAAGTTGTGTCCAGGCTTCATCTTTAAGCTGTTTTTTCCTTATTGCAATGGCCTTTTTGTACAGTGCTCTACTATTGCTGATGAGGTCACGATCTTTTGGGACAGTTTTCAAAGCTTTAAGCAATGCAGAGTGTGCTTTTGAGCAACTGTGATCAAACCATCTTTTAAGAGGTTTCGGCTTAGGATTACCAGTCACAGAAAGCCTGCCATTTATCTTATTACAAATACTGCTAAATGCAAAGATCACTTCCCCATCATTAGAGTCGCTAGATAAACACACTCCAACCTCCTCCTCAGCCTCTAAAAGAACTTCTTGAATGAAGGGTTCTGGGATTATACTATCCCATTTTAGTTTCCTTCCCTGATCCTTAACTTTAAGCTTTTTGTCTCCATAACAAGGACCATGGTTTCGCCCTAAAAAATCAGACACTACGAGGTCCATGGAGACTGGGTTATGGTCACTAAAAGTGGAAACCACAGTTCTATACATTAAAACCTTGGATAAAAAACATGCTGAAATAAAAATATAATCAATAACAGAGTCATTGTCTGAGCCCTTAAAAGTAGGGGCTCTAATCCCCCCCTCCCCACAGCTGGATTCATATAGGTTCCATCTTGCGAGGAAGTTCTCTAAACAGCCCCCCTGTCTGTTGTGTTCAAGATGGACCAGTGCACAATTTGGAGGGGATTCTGAGTCATCGCAAACACACGTAAGTGAGCAAGGGTGTATAATAAAATCCCCCCAAAAAATTATTTCAAATGCATTAACATCTTCACTATAGACTGACAAAAAGTAGTCCAATCTACCTAGACTATATGTTGTACAGTCGGCAGCGTTGGAATTATAAAAATTAATAAACAGAATATTAGGAGATTCCACGCGAGACAATTCAACAATTAGACATTGCTCAGATCCTGAGTCACATTTCTTAAGGCTACCTTTAATGTCTAGTTTGAAGAGGCTTAACAGTCCTCCCCTCGCTCTTCCTGCTGTGCTAGCCACTGCAGGGATACAAAAGTAACTGTAGCCATCAAGAGAGAAACGAGAATTTGTGTCCCACGTTTCCTGTAGAGCAATGATGTCATACCTAGTTATAAAAGCCAACCAGGTTGCATTACCTACTTTGGACTTTATACCGGCTATATTCCAAGTAAGCATACTGAATACAGACACACTAGTCTCTATCTGACTAGAATATTCTGACAAGAGCCAGTCATTATGATCCAAAAAGGATAAGGGTGCAAATCGATTAGACAATAAGAGGGGTTGAGCAAAAGGATTCTGATGTGCTAGGGGAGTGGATTGATTTACAGTATTCCGCTGTTGTTCCCAGCCCCTTCTGTAATTTGAATCAGAATTAATATTAATATCCCATCCGAAGGCTGGTGTTTTAGGGTAGGTGACATTCTGTTGCTCACCATAAAAAAACTTCAATGTTAATGGTACAACAGAGCCCTGCCTGCGTTGGGGTGGAAGTAAGTTGATAAGGATGTTAGGCAACACGCCTGGGTGTAAGAAGCTTACTGCCACGCAATCCCCCTTAAATTTTTTGGGGCGATTACCTAGCCATGAGACCCTTTTAGCAGTTTTAATCTCTTGAGCCAGCAGTTGACCCCCCCCTGGAGCTAACCTCATATTAGTAGTAAGCCACTGCAAGGCTTTGTTAGACAGAGAGGATGGGGATTCTTCAGCACCGGCTTCTAAGGGTGGAACATTTGCCAATACTAAAACGACAGGGGAAGCTTCAACTATAAATTGAAGAGGGTCAGTTAACTGAGCATGTGCAGGGGGTATCTCGACCGTTAGCAGACCATCCCCTCTATTAGTATTGGGAGCAATAGGTTTTGGATCAGGAGGCTGGGGTGGTGGATTATTTAATACATCATCTGTGTTCTCCCCCTCCTGATCATCAACCTCTCTACTATTTTTGTCCAGGTTTGATACCAACATCGTAACGTTAACAACTCCCTCTGTTAATTTATTCAACTGCCCTCCCAACTTTTTGACTTCAGATTGTAATTTATCAATTTTAGAGAGTAACGGTTTAACAATGGATTTGATTTTACTATCTATTAAGTCAGCGATTCTTACAAACAAGTCCTCATCATGGCTGACATTGATCTCAACACTTCCCCCTTCAACTTCCTTTGGGTTTGCCTTTGGAATGTTTACCCTCTTCCTCCTAGCCCCAGATCTTAGTCCCCCCCGTCTCGGCGGGTTTTTGTTTTTCACAGAGGCTAATCGTGAAGTTTGTTCAGTGGTAGAAATATCTTCATCTGTGAGGTCAACATGATTTTCCTGGTCCACATCACTATCAGAATTATTTCCATGCTCCACGATAAAGACCTCGGGACCAGAAAACATATTGTCATTTAGGGGGCCGGATTCCTGTATAGTAGGACAGTTTGAAGAGGCTTCAGAAAAAGTCTGGAGGGACACTAAGTCCTCAGGTGAGGGGGATGAAGATGGGGACAAACAATGTAAGTCAGGTGACAAACTCAAACCCAGCGATTCTCTCCTCTGTAGATTGATTTTTTTCACTGTTTGCACCAAATAGTTTTCCATTGTGTTGACAAGTGGTGCAGGTGGTGCTGGTCCCTTTTTAGGCATACTGATGGTAAATAACAAAGAGCCAGTACCCCTCAAACCACAAGAAAGTATGTATTACAAACAATACAGTCTTACTTGGACAGTAGAATGCCTCGCGAACCTTGCGCAGGGTTTCTGGCCCTGCCCTGCCTCCTCGTGCCGTAGAGGGCCCGCCCTTTGCCCGGGCTTCGCCCCGGGCGTCCCGCTCGCGTCCCGCGACGCGGGGGTGCTCCTCCTTTTCTGCGCCTCTGTTGGCGCTCACTGGTCGCAGCCGCGTCACTCAGACGCGCCGCCGCGGTGCCTGCCGGGATTTGGAGTCTCCCGGAGCGGCGGCGCGGAGTCTGATGTCCCTTGACTCTTGGCGGTGGCGGCGGCGTGGGCAATGGCTTCAGCCTTCCTCGAGGGTGAAAGAGGTAAGTGGGTCTGACTCTCGGCAGTGGCGGCGGTTTTAGAATGCTCTCCCCCGCTCTGCCGGGGTGCTCCTCCTTTTCTGCGCCTCTGTTGGCGCTCACTGGTCGCAGCCGCGTCACTCAGACGCGCCGCCGCGGTGCCTGCCGGGATTTGGAGTCTCCCGGAGCGGCGGCGCGGAGTCTGATGTCCCTTGACTCTTGGCGGTGGCGGCGGCGTGGGCAATGGCTTCAGCCTTCCTCGAGGGTGAAAGAGGTAAGTGGGTCTGACTCTCGGCAGTGGCGGCGGTTTTAGAATGCTCTCCCCCGCTCTGCCGGGGTGCTCCTCCTTTTCTGCGCCTCTGTTGGCGCTCACTGGTCGCAGCCGCGTCACTCAGACGCGCCGCCGCGGTGCCTGCCGGGATTTGGAGTCTCCCGGAGCGGCGGCGCGGAGTCTGATGTCCCTTGACTCTTGGCGGTGGCGGCGGCGTGGGCAATGGCTTCAGCCTTCCTCGAGGGTGAAAGAGGTAAGTGGGTCTGACTCTCGGCAGTGGCGGCGGTTTTAGAATGCTCTCCCCCGCTCTGCCGGGGTGCTCCTCCTTTTCTGCGCCTCTGTTGGCGCTCACTGGTCGCAGCCGCGTCACTCAGACGCGCCGCCGCGGTGCCTGCCGGGATTTGGAGTCTCCCGGAGCGGCGGCGCGGAGTCTGATGTCCCTTGACTCTTGGCGGTGGCGGCGGCGTGGGCAATGGCTTCAGCCTTCCTCGAGGGTGAAAGAGGTAAGTGGGTCTGACTCTCGGCAGTGGCGGCGGTTTTAGAATGCTCTCCCCCGCTCTGCCGGGGTGCTCCTCCTTTTCTGCGCCTCTGTTGGCGCTCACTGGTCGCAGCCGCGTCACTCAGACGCGCCGCCGCGGTGCCTGCCGGGATTTGGAGTCTCCCGGAGCGGCGGCGCGGAGTCTGATGTCCCTTGACTCTTGGCGGTGGCGGCGGCGTGGGCAATGGCTTCAGCCTTCCTCGAGGGTGAAAGAGGTAAGTGGGTCTGACTCTCGGCAGTGGCGGCGGTTTTAGAATGCTCTCCCCCGCTCTGCCGGGGTGCTCCTCCTTTTCTGCGCCTCTGTTGGCGCTCACTGGTCGCAGCCGCGTCACTCAGACGCGCCGCCGCGGTGCCTGCCGGGATTTGGAGTCTCCCGGAGCGGCGGCGCGGAGTCTGATGTCCCTTGACTCTTGGCGGTGGCGGCGGCGTGGGCAATGGCTTCAGCCTTCCTCGAGGGTGAAAGAGGTAAGTGGGTCTGACTCTCGGCAGTGGCGGCGGTTTTAGAATGCTCTCCTTAAGTTTATTTCCTATTTGTGTCTAAAAATATTGTAAAGAGGCATTCACAGAGTATATGGGGAAGGTCGCAGTTAGTTCAGAACATCTCAAACATTTAGAGTGCGATAGTAGTCCTGCTCGTTGTCATTTCAATGGTGTCCAGTACCAGTCATGTAAAGTTTTAAAAAGACAGGATTTCAGGCACGCCTCACAAGTGTTTTTATCTTGGGCTTCCAGTATGTCTGGCCAGGCATCTTTGTCTATGGTAATATGTAGGTGTGCTTGCCAATTCTCTTAAAGAGCTTTAAGAAGTGGTTCTGAGTGGAGGTGATTAGTTAAAGTGGAATACAGTCCCGACACAACTCCCTTGTGTCGACCCCAAATATGGAGATATTCCAATATCGGCAATGTTTTTAATGTCCAGGGAGGAGAACCAAGACATCTCCTCAGGCAATGCTGTAATTGTAGATGCTCTGGGGCCTAATCCAAGGAAAGGTCACATTCTTCACGAAGAAGATAAAATTGCACTTGTGTTGTTCATGTTGTGAAAAAAAAACATTTTGAAAAATCTTTTAAATACTCCCTTTTAAATAAACCCAGCAAGACTAGCCTGCTGGTTGACATCATGTAAAGAAAGGCAAACTGATAAGCACATGTAAGATGTAAAAGTAAAAATTAGGCCCAGATTGGTCTTAATCTTAAACTACTTCGAGACAATGGGATAACTTACCAGTAAACAGATGGGGAAACTTAATAGGCAGAATCACAGCCTCTTTAAGTGCTTCTTTTGCTCCTTCAAGACCTGCAACATCATTCCACTTTATATTCGGCTTCTCTATAACAATGGCACCTATAAAGAGAAATCAGTTTAACAAGTGCAAAAAAAATAATGTTTGCTTTTCTTTGCAAAGCAATATTTAGCTCAATTGCATTCTATCCCTTCACCTTTGACAATCATTTTTTAAAAGGCTAACTAAAACGAATCCAACTACTACAGGCTTAATTTAAAATGTTACAACAGGTGTACAATTAATCCAAAGGCGGTTGCACAGATCAATAAGATGCCACTGAGGACCCAAAGGCAGAAAAGTACTGAAGTGATGGAGTTAACAATTACATCAGGTTCCACCTCACAAACTATGGAGGGTGTCAGGAAGTTTTTTAATTTACATATTGTTTTCACAGTTTGTAATCGTAAAACCTGCTATTGGCAGCTTTTGGACTGCCAGTACAGATGCATTATTTTAACAATCTCGGTCTCAAATGAACTAGCAAGGAGAAATGTTATATTAAAGCCTTTGCATCGGTTAAGTAACTACAAGAAGCAGACTTTGGCAAAGATATCAACCCAGAATTTCAAATTAATACACAGCTGCACAGTGCAAGTAATTCAGGTTGTGTAAAGGGTGTTTAGTAAAAAATCTCCAATTGATGGAAACACTCTGCCACACCCCAGCATCACCTTTATAGATGAAGCTCTCAGGAGAAACAGGGAATCTCCAAGTGATTTGTTTGACCAGGCAGAGAATTCATTACCAGGTATTGAGTCTCTAGGTCTGACCTGCCAGTGAACTTGGGAAGCTGAAAGTACTTAATAACAATTAAACAAAAAATGGACAAGGATGAGAGATTAAGCCTTAGGTGGATGCAAGAATGATGAAAAATAATGAAGATAAGTTATATCCTTTTGTACGTTTGGGAATGTTAAAGTAACATGGACAAGCGGCACAAAAATATTTTTGTGCCGAGCTTCCCTCTGTTCAAATTCTCAATAATATACATTCTGCCCTTCTGAAACATGCCACACACGAAATTAGGATCAGTATCTAACAGCTGTTACTAGCAATTCTTACCAAACTAAAATGCTGAGGCTTTGTCATGCATTTTTTTTAAACTGAAATACATCATTTATTAGCTAAATGACTCAATGGGGAACCAAGAGATTTTAGTTGCAAGTGGGCCTTCTGCACTTCATAAAAAGTGAGCATGTTCAGGGCAAATCACCATTTGTCTGTGCCTAAACTGAGAAGAAGTTTTCTTAATAACAAACACACTGTACCACTAAATCATCTTTATAGATGAAGCCATACCCAGAAACAATCCAAAGTTACGAGGGAATTGTGTAGTGATTTTATTTGGACTAGGTAGAGAACTCATTAACAGGTATGGACATTCTGTGGGTTTGACCTGCCACTAAACATAAGGAGATGTTAGTACATACTAAGAATTAAACAAACGCACAACAAGGATCGGAAATAAAACCTTAGTTGGAATCAGGACATATTAAAATATCTAAATACCTCACAGCTCTGGTAGTAGAAATTCTTACCACAGGAAAAACGCTGAGATCTGTAATCCATTTATAAAACTGATATACATTGTTTAGTGGCTAAATTACTAAACTGGAAACCTAGAGATCTGGTTTATAATAGGGTCTTCTGCACTTAAGGAAAAATTAAGAAGTTCAGGGCGAATTACCAATGTGATCAAAATTGGGAACTGTCTAAGGTAAATTTCTGTAATGTAAGGATCGAACTATCTATTTCTGTCTCAATTACAAGTCCCCACCCTCTTCTCCCAATCACATCTTGGTTTCTGCATCAGTTCGCAACCAGACCCTGAACACCATAATGATTGGTCTACAGCACCTCATGCTTGAGGTGCTATGTCCACACCACAAATGTTTTACCAAAATCAGAGAGTGCTGCCTTTTGTATGTATGTCTATACTATACCAAACATCTCAAATAAAATAAGTAAAAAGTATCTGTGCATCTTTTTAGTGCAATCGGCTAGCAAGAGTTAAAATGCTGCCACAAGAATAATATGTTTTTCATATTTAGGATATTCCTAAGGGTTTAACCATATGAGCTGCAAAGGCCTTGATAAAGGGAAGAAAAACATCTAAAAAGGATCAACTGAGCTGGTGATGAGAAATGCTTCATTCACCTTCAGAGGAAAACTGTCTTAGAAAATAAAAAACTATTTTGTTAAATTGTACAACATTTGAGGGAACTTTCTACAGTTAGATTTGGCCAACTAAAATACAAGAAGGAAAGAAAATTGTGACTTACACGTAACAATCGGTTTGCAGTTTATAGTGCAGCACCTTCACATGCTTTGCACACTTGAGTGTTTTTCTTCAAAGTAAAGGTTTAGGTTTAGGGGGTGTCGTGATTCCTTCCATGAAACCCACAATACACTCAAACATAGACACCACATCAGATTGCATTTTCTCGTACAAATGACAAGGAAGTGTAGTGATGTGAAGCTGAACAGTCTATCTCTACTGATGTAGTGTAAAGTGTCTTTAGGAGTGAATTAATATAAAAAATGGCATACACTGAGCTCGCAACCGAAGAGGTGGAAAGGCGCGTGTGAATCTAAAGCACTACAATCAAACACAGTTTGCAGCATGTGCTGCTGTTTAGATCGCATGCTTTGCATAGACTGAAAAGCAGTGACCTTCTCACACGAGCTATAGCAGAAGACATTTGCAACTAAGGGACTGATTTAGAGTTTGGTTGACTGAAAATTCCACTGTAAACATCCGTGGTCTGTCCATCAAACTCCTCGTCTGCCTGCCTCATTTAGACATGGATTGACCCTAAGCTTTCAATCGACAGAAGGCTTCCTCTGATGGCCCAACACAGATGGGGCTGTGAAGGAAGGGCATAAGACTGTCTGCCCTACTTAGACGCTGCGAATTCCTTTTTTACTGACAGTCACTCCAACAAAACTTTGGCGATGAAAGGAAAAGAAATAATGTCTCCCCACAGCCTTAGTGTGTGGGTCACTAATTTTTTGTTTTTCAAAAGCAAACTCCCACATTGGGGTGTTAAATGTTTGATAGATGTCCTTCAAAACCAACAACAAATGTAAATGTCATGGTACTTATAGAGCGCACTGACACCAGACGGTCACCTTGCGGTGTCGCCTATTCGGCTTCCTGGCGCAGATACTCATACCACTGTGGAACCCCTCCTGGCTTTCCCTGTGAAGTGTCCACTCCTGGGCACCCCCAGGGTGAAGTCAGGCATCCTTAGCGCTGTTGGGGCCGGTGTGGAGGCTAAGCAAGCTATTGCCCAGAGTTGCAGCGTGGGGCCCGTGATTAGAATAGGCATCGAGGCGAGAATTAACAGGTCCGAGGAAATTGAGCCCGAGACCCCGCCGAGGCGGGAATCGAACCCTGGTCCCTGGCCAGAACTCTGCATCAGGGTCTGCCGCTCTAACCATTGAGCCACACTCCTCCACCAACAGGTGTCCAACCCATTTTTTACATCTGAGAGAACACCCATGATCACGACTCTTGTCAACGTAGCGAGGTGACAGCTGGGCCGGCAGTGGCCTTTAAAATTGGGGGACAGCAGTCCATCAGGAGGGCAGGAGGCAATGTCCTTCACCACCCTGACAGACTGTACTCTGTCCACCAAATCCTAAATCAGGCCAAAAGTTTTAAGGATATTTTGCCCGACTTGAGTTAGATGGGCATCAATATCCACAATATAATGCTTGGTAAAAGGGCAGTTTGGAGATTATGAGGCAGCTTTACATAAATCTGTATGTGGCAGATTGCTTCGGAAAGACACAGTGGCTGCCTTTTAATGAGTGGAATGTGCCCTAGGTTCAAATGCAGAGTGTATTGTGCATTTAGTTTACTTGAATGCACTGGACAATTCATCTAGCATGCCTGCTTGGAAGGAAAAGATTAATTAGCCTGCCTACATCTGTTGTAGCTTTTAGTTTCACATATATTTCACAGTCCGGCCATCGGATGTAGGATGCAGACATCTTACAAGTTGTTTTTCTTTATGGAATTCTTTTTGTCCAAATGATGCAATACATCAAGGCCATTCAGGAGAAACTTTAGGTCCTTGTACCCTTTCTTAGTGCAGTTGGATAAAAGGGTCCTCAACGTTTGCACCTGCTACTCATTAACTCTTCTCAGCGAGGTAATGGAAATCAAGAAGGCCACCTTCCAACAGAAGAAAAACAGATCATGAAGCTCCCTAAAACTTTAAGACTACTATGAGGTTCCATATTAGGGCTGAGGAAGTCCTTGGATGAATGACTTGTAAAGACCTCCTTGAAGGACTTGACCAAAGGAAACCTAAAAGGACAACTGTTCTACGTCTTGTATGCAAACTGCCACTGCAGCTCAATGAAGCTGAACGGAAATGTATGCCAACCATGTCTGGCTTCCAAAGATGCAGCAAAAACCCAGAATACCCTACAATGATGTAGTAAGTGGGTCTATGTTTTCCTAAACAGTAGTTGGCAAGGCATTTTCACTTGGTTCAAGAACAGGCATGTGTGGAGGATGTGTGTGCCTTATATAGGAGTTGCGCACACTTTTCTGGAAGTTTGAAGTGCCCCCAGTTTAAGTCCATCTTCCTGTGATTTGGATGGCTAAGTCGTCTCCAATGCTGCTTGAGAAGGTCTGGTTTTTTTGGCATATTTTCATGTGGATGGATTGACATCTCCAAAAGCAACAAATATGGTTCTCTAGCCCAAGTTGGGACAACCAGAATGAGGGTCATGGGTGTTGCCTCGTTTTTCTCAATGAGACTAGGATCTGGGAAACTGGAGGAAAAGCATACACAAGGATCCCTGACCAATTAATCTAAAATGCAGTGACCCTTGACTGTGGCTAGCTGGAGGTGAATTTTTTTTATTTCGACTCGTCAATGGTGGCAAACAGATCTACCATGATTGTGTCCCATTTTTGGATGAACTTGCAAAGCACTTGGGTAAATTCATCTCCTATTTATGGACTTGTTGATGTGTTCTGCTTAGCAGATGCACAAAATCACTAACTTCCCAGGCAGGTATTCTGCTAAACTGAATGTGACTGTGAATGGTCCAATGCCAGACCTTCTCAGCCAGAATTGACAACTGGGCTGAATGTTGTCAGTTTTGAGGAGTACGGTTTTCCTCAGAACGAGGATGCCTGAGTGACAATTGGATTGCTGTCAGTTCCAGCAAGTTGATCTGTCAACCCTGATGATCATGCGTCCAGGTACCTTGGATTGTCATGTGTTTGATGTGTACCCTTCAACCTGTGACAGAGGTTCCCTTGGAAATGGACATCTGCAGTTGAGGGTCACAAAATGGTCTGACCAGTACCAAATTATTCTGGTTCTACCATTTTAGAAGGCCTAACACTGGGCTCCACCAACACTACATCCTCTCATTGGGATTCTGTTTGGGACTCATCAGGCACTCTTGTAGTGGACATATCTAATTTTGCATGAGGCACACCTACTATGCAGCAAGCCATCATCTGTAACAGTTCCATTACCGTCATTACTGTAATGGGACGTGATGCCTAAGGAGAAGAAGAAAAAAGGGCTGGGTTTGGAGAAATTGGAGATGCTACAATTTCTCGTTGACTTGGAACCCCAAGTTTGTACACCAAACACTGCGCCTTTTGTGTGTGCCAGGCACTGCTGCAAACTGCTGCTTTTTAACAGTCTGCCTTCCATGAATGCAATTTTTAAGACATTGACTGGGGTGTGAGCCCTGGTCAACCAGTAACCCCAATCCTTGTCAGGGTGAGGCACAAGTCAGCCCTAAAATAACCTGTGCTCAACTCTCTGGCACCTTGCAGAGTAGACTCACAGATGGCAGAGTCCAGATGCAAGGTTGCTAGAAGCCGGTTGTGCCTGAGACTTAAGTTCAGGAGGCCCGCCAACTAACCCTTGGAGTCACTCTGGGGTTCTGGGTTTGAAGAGATGCATATGCAGTCCTTCTCAACTAGGCAAGAAGGCAGCAGTCCCTTCAGGTCAGCAGTCCAGCACAGAAAGACCTTCTCCCTGGAACAGTATCCACATGTCCAGAAGTGTATTGAAGATTAGGGGTCGGATGTCCAATATTTATATCCAGTGCCTACTTTGTAGTTAGAGAAGCTTCTAGAAGTTTCTATCGCCCCCACCTCACGAGGTGTAGGGAATCACCTTTCTCCCTGTCCTGATTCCAACTTGTCTGGGGTCACAATAGACTAGTGACTGTCATGTTCAGCCCTCATGAACTGTAATCTTCCCTGTCTGGCCCGCTCCAAAATAGTGTAGTGAACGGCTTTTCCTGATATTTGTTTTTCTCCGTGTCATACCTGCTAATGGTACGTGACCTATTCTGTAGCCGGGTGCATTTTGTCACATCTGGAACCGCTACTAGGCTAGCGGTGCCTCGCTGACTTAGATACACCCCCATGAAGTCGCGGTGGGATTTGATAAGAATTCCGGGTTATTGCACATGGGGACGCATATGTAACCCGCGCCCACTGACCGGACGCTGCACAGTCTCAAGATTTGATCCGAAGAAGTGAATCTTGTTATATTGGGAAACAGGTGAGTTTCCCTTATCAGCATTTCTTTTTTTAATAATCGCACCCGCTCTGTGTGTGGAGGTCACTCTTTGGTGGCATCCCCAAACCACATGCAACTGCCTCCCGAATTCGTTGGTAAACGTTCGAGGAGCTTGTTATCTGGCTGATGTTTAAACACAGAACTGTGAGTACACATGCATGCAGTGCGTTTGTGACAACTGGGCTAAACAAATATTAGCACACTCATGTAGTGCGTTTTTCAGCGTGAAAGTAGTAGAAGAAAATTGGCCACCGCACTTCACAAATTGCTTCTCTGCAGTATTGTATTACTAATGCACACAAAGTGGGTGACATTGAGAAGACAGCACTCAGTGAGGCCTTAACTGAGTGCTGATCCTGGACTAATGAAAAAACTTACCATACCAGGGTTATTATTTTTTATGTTTCTCTCCAAATGTTTGGGGAGAGGGGAAGGGGTAGTGGGTTTGTGGGTGTTGCATTATGCTACTATAAACAAATTTGTGTTGTTCTAGAATCCTTGATTCTGGGTGGTTATAAGACACTCCTGCCTTCATTACTTCAGCCTGCACCAAACACCTCAACAGAAGCATATACACTCATCTCTTGTTTTCCACGTAGATATCGGGCACTACGGACGGGTGGGGTTACACTGGGTGACAGATATGCTTACGAGGTTACGGAACTTGTTCTTCCATATTTAAGGTGCAGCAGCGTACACATAGATGGAATACCACTTCTGAAATATACAAGACCTTCTCCCCAGTGCCCAAGCCTTCTTCCTTGTCCAGTTGAGACACATACACAAGTTAGTGGAAATGGACAGGCGAGTTGGTTCACATCATCTCCGGAAGGCCACACCGTGGGCTCAAGTTAAGTTTTGCGGGGGTCTGAGAGTGACAGGCCCTTTGTGAGTGCTCAGCGAGAGTTTTTGTGATGTGCAAGTGTTGTAGGTGACAGCTCCTCCCCCTTGTTAATTCAGAGTGGCCCATTCTGTTAAACAACTATCTTCCTTTTCTCGCACTATCTGGGAGCAATACACAAGAACCAATTGCCAGCCCAGTGATGTGACACTGCATGAATACTGATTTATCCAAGAACTCATGAAGTTTTCAGAGAATTAAGTCTCTAATGACGTTATTATGTCCAATCTTACATTAAACTCGGCACCTTCAAGGTATAAATACACCCACACTTGTCCAAACAAACACACGGTGGTTTGGAGCAGTTCGACTATCTACTTGCCCGACGCCCTGCTGTAGCAAGTGCCGAAGGAAGCCGACCCTCCAGCACACACACAGAGAGACGCTGTCTTTTCTCTGGCAGAGAAATCCAGCTCCGGTGTTTCCAGACTACCCTTGCGGGTTGCTGGGAAATCAAGCCCTGAGAGTGAGATACAAGACCTACTACATTCTGAAATCAAGGTAAGGAGCGGATCAGACCCTAAGAGAATTCTTGGATTCGATTTTTGGCAAAAAAATACTGGAACTAAGCTACACCTCACTTACTTCTTCCCTTGTACTAGACCTAGGTTAGGTATACCGGGGTAGGCGTATTTTAGAAGCACCAGTTAGGTATTTTCAGTCTTTATTTTATTAATGTATGTATTCTATGTATTTTATGGCTTAGAAACCGTATCATGCGTTTACAATATTTTTTAATACTCTTCGTACTGTACGGTTTGTACTTTACAACAAGTATTCCGATTGCAGCAGTTCATTTCTTATGCTGGAGAAAGAAGACTGTTCAATAAATACATTTTATTGAAAAAGCCCGTCTCTATTTTCTCTGCACCTCTGGTGAAACGAAGCATGCACGATTGACTGAGTGAAATAACTATCTATTGTTTCCTCGACTCTAGAGATACATTTCTTATTCTTGGGAAACAAAGTTGTCATGTTTATGCGGTTGACAGAGACTAATCCCTTCTTGTGAATTGGAGAAAGTTTCTAGTGACCTCTAAGCTAGCTGGCACTCACAATTAAGTCTAGTATATTCGATAGAGACCTAGTAGACCTCAGTCCTACGTCAAATCTATAGGATATACTATTCCAATGCGCAGATCCTATTGGGAATATAGGAACTACACTACAGTGTCTGACGGCAGATAAAGTGTTTCCTGATGGATTGGATAACCATAGAACAGGGAAACGCATTTGAAAACAATAACGGCGAGGGTAGAGTGGACTGCGCACTGAAGGGAAACTGAAGTACTGTTTCGAATACACCTCCAAACACAATGGCGGGAAAAAAACAACCTAACAATGGAGTCGGTGCCCATGCACACTTGCACCGAAAGGAGGAGTCTCCTTACCTTGTGACTGGAAAGACTTCTTCGAAGAAAAGCAACTTGCAAACATCTAGATGGCAGGAGTATGCAAAGCATGTGTATCTACAGCACACATGTCTCCAACGCACGGACGACTGACAATTTGTTTGCCAACGGGTACAGCTCCCCCGATAGAAGATTGTGTCACTTGGGGTATAATCTTCGCTGCCATATATACCAGAACACATGGTACCCCTTTAATATCAGTCATACCAAATGTAATTAAACTGATTCAGAACGAGTAAGGGGTAGAGCCTGCCTCAGATATGGGGATGAAACTGATGGCCAATTTTGCCCAGGTATCAGCCGTTATGTTGAGTAACATAAAAGGGGAGGTAACAGCAGTGGCTTAACGCCAAGGCCTCCGGGAATTAACACCGGCACAGAAAGAGCGAGAATTGCCTAAGATTATCGAAGATACACATGCTTAGCTTGGTAGAGATAATCTGGGAACCAGACCTGGTAAATTAATAGTTTAGAGCTATTCCGAAAAGGATCACTCTAAGCAAGCACCCGATTCTTCAAAGAAGAAATGGGATAATAAACAAAAAGTAAACATAACGAAACAGTCACAGGGTGGGTCTCCTCAACAGGAACACACTGAAAGAAAATACAATATGAGAAACCGTGACAATATTAGACAACCTAACAGGTATCAGGATACCGATACATGTTTATCTTGTTCCTTTCAGGAGACATCCGAAAAGCGATCAGAGAGAGATGGGCGGTCACTGTACAGATCGGAAGAGCAAGTCAAGCTGAAAAGGGAGACACATAGCACTTCGGACTACATCATTAAACAGGAAGACAAACAAAAGACTTCAAAACCTCAATTTAAAAAGAAGAAGGTAGTGGGGATTAAAATTAGAAATGCCCTGGCTACTGAGGACTCTGCTTCTGAATGGGTAATAGGAAGTGACGATGCTGGACAGAACAGCAGAAGTCACAAGAACACGCCAGAACCTGATGAATTATCAGTGGGTAGTAGCACTGAATGAGCATATCATGGTGGAAACACCTGATACAAGGGTAAGTGTCCCACATCGTTTATACGAAATAACGCTCCACGTGGAAGGGGACATACCCAGGCAAGTAAGGGGTCGGTCTCTTTTGGGAGAACCTGACCTATGGTTGCAACATTCTTTTGGCCGAAAAGGATTGGCCACCTGAGTTCATAATGGATTTCCAAATGGGAAAATAAGTAATTTGACCGGCTTTCTCCAACCTTGTACCGGAATCAGTTAAAAAACAAGTCATACACGCAGGAGTGGGCGTTAGCACTAGCTCCTGCACTTTACTGCAATCATGTTGGTTGGGATGATGAGTCACCTCATTAAGAGATCCCATTAAAATAAATTCCTCAACCACAGAGACAATACCCAATAAAGCATGAGGCAAAGAAACAAGTCGGGGAGATCTAAGATTAACTTGAATACCAGGGTGTGATAGAAAATTGCACCTCACCCATGAATAATCCAGTGTTTCCTGTAAACTCGATAAACTCGATAATTCATATTGTCTAGATCATAAGCATTTAAAGGCATCCACACCCACATTTGCCGTACAAAATGGACACAGTGACGTGCTTAAGAATAACATTGTGCGGACAAAATACAAAACAACACTAGCCATCTCAAATGGATTTGTCTGCCAAAATATAGCGCATGGGAGCAGATATCCGACAGCATTCTCAGCGCTAGGCTCTTAATACCAATTTTGTCGATTACCCTAGGGATATAAGAATAGCCCCCGGTTGTTTTCAGCCAGGGTAACAGTTACTTTTGAGGAGGAGGCAGTGTCCTATGTAGATGACATCTATCTGACGATGAATTAATGGAATACTTGTCTAGGGTGAACCAAATAATGTTTGGGTTCGCCCACCTGGGATACAAATGTAATTTAAAATAAAATCTAAAATTTCCCACCTCAGGATCCTATATTTAGCGGTCTGACATCTTGTGATGGGTGTCCAGTTTGTGACTAAGACGGGGTCCTTCAATCTATCCCATCCGGTAATGGGGTTGGATCGTCCCTTGGACACACTCCTCTACACTAGCAGCACTCTTCAGGGGTGGAGTAAGAGACACCTGCCAGTTTCCCCTTCATCTGTAAGACTTAAACAACTACCCAGTGTGATTCCAATAATTTGAGGGTAACAACTGGAGAGGCGTGTAACTTTTTAGAGGAGGTGTGGGGCGTCTCTTTATAGACCCAAGTCAAGGACGGCTTAGCTTCTGACATACTGTTAGCTTGGGGTCCATGAAGGTACAGGCACTGCATGCTGATGTTGTGGTTTATGCTCACTATAATCTTTGAAGAAGTCTGTGAAAACTGAGGAGAATCTCCAGCCCCAGGTCAGTAAGGTACAGAAAAATAGGAACCGACATGCACACAGGGTTGCGCTATATTATATTATATGTACAGCGAGATTTAGTGTGAGGGGATAGGACTATGTCCCTAGCAAAAACCATGCAGAAGGTGAGACGGATCCCGAGGGATAAATTACTAACAGAGAAAAGGGAAAGGAGACCAGAAGAAAGTCAAAGTAAGTTCCGGATGGTGACACCTTACTCAGCAGAAGCCAACTATCTTAAAGAAAATGCTCAGGAAGAACTGGCATATTCTCAAAACAGACCGTGTCATCAAGGATGATATCCCAAATCTACCCTTGGTAACATTTAGAAAATCTAGATTGCTTCGAGATAGGCTAGTGAGAAGTCATTTAGAGAAACCACAACAGCAGATCAAAACCTTAAAAGAAATGAAAGGCTTCTTTCCTTGCGGCAGGTGTAAGGCCTGTGCCCATAGCAAGAGGGTTTTTACATAAACAATACCAGGCGTACATAAGACCAGAGAAATCATGAAGTTCATAACCTGTAGTACTCCTTATGCGGTGTACTGCCTAGTGTGCCCATGTGGGCTGCGCTATATAGGCAGTACTATTTACCAACAAAAAATCAAAATATTGGAACATTTGAGAGCCATAGACAAAAGAAGATCCATCTTATCCAGTGGCACGTCACTTTGCAGAAGTTCATCAGAGTGATAGAAATAGGCTACAATATTTTGGCTTAGATTACGTTCCTGCTAACCCAAGAGGAGGAGACAGGTTACCCAAACTCAGACGTCTTGAGTCAAGGTACATTATAGATCTTTTAACAAAATCTCCGAGAGGAATGAACAGTGGGGAAGAGCTAGCTGTGCATTTGGGGCCTTGATTCATTTGGAAGATGTTTTAACATGTATATGTAACACCATCAAATGTAGCAATGAACTGTAGTAGGTGAACAATATGACAGAATTCTTATTGATCTTAGTTTCAGTTTTGGTTGAAATTTTGTTGAGGTTTTTGAGGGGTTAAAAAATACAGCAGTGATAATGTGATGAAATGAAACCTCCAAGGGTAATCTTAGCTATGTATATAAAGTATGCTATAGAAATTTAGCTGAGCGATAAGATTCATGCTTAGAGGAAACATGAGGAAGGGACATTAGCCGATCCACGGCTTTATAAAAAAGCAATAGTATAAAATATACTATATAACATGTGAAGTAGTGAGGAAGAATGCCGATTGTTGGCAGTGGTTATCAACTGCAGGAGTGGAGTTGCATGGAAGCGCCTGGAAGTGCCTACCCCCTTGGGGATATTCATAAGGTGAGGAATGTGCAGTGAAAACGTATCCATCAGAAAGACAAGATACGTAGGACGCGAGTATATATATATATATATATATATATATATATATATATATATATATTGTTTTAAACTTTCCCCAACCATCTTCCATTCTGTTACAAGGCCCCTCTTGTAGTTTTTATTGAACATTTAAATCTTTGCATAACAGTACCACAAATGCCTATTTAATAAACAAATAAAGCAAATGCTGGTCCATTGTTCACTCCTAACTGAAGACATCAACAACGCTGCAAATAAGGAGTGCTGTCATTTTTCCAACTGCTGGTCTGATTAGTTAAATACTTGCATCAAACTTTGAGAAATACCGCTCAGTAGCTGCTGTAGAAATTACAGCAACCCTAGCACACCAAACCACATTCCAAGCTGGCTTGCCACTTTTAACACAAAATTGATACCTTTAATACACATGAATAAAGTACACAGATGCATTAACAAATTTGGTTGTTTTGCCTGGAGAGAAATATGAACGGTGGCTACCTTGAAGTTGATTCTTTAATTTCTTCTTTTCAGGGTCACCAGACTCTCCTTCTCCATCACTGTCATTTCTAATTAAACAGGAACACAAGTTATATTATGATTTACACAACAAATATTGCGGATTCTATGCTATACAATTTCCAGGGACCAAACAAAAGGTACTACTGCTTAATTTAAAATGGTGTAGTTAATTATGAACTTCAGAGATCCTTCCCTTCAGAGGTCAATTGATTGTTTAAGTCAAAGCGAGGTTAAAATGAAAGGCCCCACAGAGTGTCGCATCTTACAGTGAGCTGTTGAATACGATGACACCTACATTTTGCATGTCTACAATCATCACAAAGGCAAAAATCGTGTGCAAGCATATGCCACCATTCCCCAACAAAAAACGTAGGGCCTTCAAAATAAACAAGACAAATAGAATCCCAACAGCAGTACAAAAGGTGAAAACCAATGAACCCAGAAACACATCAAGTAACAAGACATTGGTCCGTTTCCAAGGAAAAATAAGCCCAGGCATGGTCAAGGTGTTTGACTTGAAGATGTTGAAAAGTATCAGCATGAGTCTCACAAAAAGTGGGATTTACATCTTTTTCTTTGTCAGATAGCAATGTACCATGGTTTGATTGAATCTGAAGTTTGTGACTAATGATCAGAAATTGGCAAGTAAACAAAAAATATGTTCAATTTTCACATCACCAATAAAAAGGAAACTATATCTTCCCTAAACTCACCTAAGAGGACGTAACTTTAGGAACTGCACCTCAATCCTTGGAAGTTAACGTCAGGATTTTTCCGTATGTTACAATAAAAAGTTTATAAAGTCAACCTATTCTAATTTGTCAGACAACTATGATCCATTTTTACCTCTTGTATCTATAGCCATGTGGTGCACCCTGTGAACCACGAAATTTGAAGGACAATGTGGTGTATCCTCCACTGAGCTATGTGCAGAGATATTCTTGTTTAAAGTACAATGCCAACAAAGGACAGCTACAAAGAATGCAAAGCTCTTCCATGTTTTTTTACTTTTCCATTCCCATTTCTACCCCATTCCATTCCAATAGGACCCTTTCCTTGTTTATCATCAATATTCCACACCTTTCATCTTTTGGTTTAATATATTTCTTTCTTTATACATAGGGTTTGATATTTGCTTTTCACATGCCCTGAAGGCTTTGGCTGCAGGGGCGGGTTTTAAACAAACATTAAAAACTTTCTTCCACCACCACAAGTGTAGCGTGATTCTTATTCTGGCTACTCAGAAGAGGAGCGTTTGCTTAACTTTGGGCTATTTATTTGTAATTAGTTAAACAATTAAAAGTAAGCTATAGCCTATTTGGAAAATAAACTCAGAAATTCACGTGAAAAAACTGTTGAAGTGAAACTCAGGGCCTAATTTAGAGCACGGCTGATGGGTTAGTCTGCCACAGACGTGACTGATAATCTGCATGGATGTCATTTGAGGATAGTCAGGGGTCTCAACTGTGACCTTTAGCTTTCTCCCTGCTACTCCTGGCACTTCCTTGGCGGTCCCTGGCCTCAGAGGGGGCAAAATGTCATCCATGATATTCTGGTATTACAAGGACATTGGATAGAATACAGTTGTAATACAGCAGATAGGATAGTCATCACATTTGTGATGGAGTAACCCATCCATCAAACTCTAAATTCAGCCCTAAGTTTCCACTGCAAAATGTTAAAATATGAGTGCCTGATTAAGATCTTGGGTTTTATATTTTGGCAGACTAGATATTCGTCACCGCTGTGACGGAGGAACCCATCCACCAAGATCTAACTCTGGCCCCAAGTCATCATTTATGGTATGCTGTGACATTACACGCACAAGTGTCATGCACTACTCACAATCTGGCTTTTTTCCTTAGACAGTGTGTGTTCACTATCCATGATGTTTGTTACTATTGTAATGTCTTAAATTCTTGGAATGTTCTTGCAGGAAACGTATCCACCCCAACATCACACAGGTGAACCACCTTAAAAACAGGTACAGCTCACACCACCTTCCAAATTGAGCCAGGCTGCATTAACTGCAGCCATGCCACCTCCTGTCAAAGTACCTACGCCTAACAATGTACAGGTAATGGATCACCATGACCCATAAAAACCCAAGGGTTGTGGTCAGATGGTATGTCAAACTCAGAATTCAGGCTGCAGTATTAATAGTGCAGTTGTGGTGCACTATTGGCCTCACACTATTTTTGTCTTCAGAGTTTTGCCAGTATCTTTTTATTTAATTTGTTTATAAGCTGTTTAGTCATTGTATTTTTTGCTTATTCTAACTTTTTGGTTTTGGGCTCACCACTTTACTTTGCCCTTCTCTTCCCAAGAGCTCCTTTGAGACAGACAACAAATTCATAAAAAATGACACTCGCAGGTTTTTTTTGAAGGACCACGCAGAAATACAAGTAGGCTTAAAAAATGTACTTTCAAGTAACTTTTCAATCCATTCTTTCTTTTTTCTGTATTTAATACCATCCTGCTCATCTCCAATGCATAGTTCTGTTTGTCTTCATTTATGTACCACCATGGTTGGATGCACACACGTCTTCAGCCCCATCGCTGTGCAATCTTCATGCATCAAACCCCCATTGCCTGAGTGCCTGGCCCTGCACCATTCCATCCTTGTGGTCAATACAGGTTAGCACGGAGTCTGGCTGTGCACAGGAGTGGTTGGCCACAGGCCCTGACCTGCTGCTAGGGCTGAGCCTAATCGGTAGTGCATCCAATCTTAGCTGTGCAGTGTCTTCAGTCCGGCCTCAGCGTAGATGTCCATATGTCGAACACTCACTGTATATCCAAATTCAAACAAAGGTTTCCACAAACTTGCAAATTCCAGCTGATGAAAAACAAATAAATTAAAGCTTTTCATCAACCAATCTCATCTCTAAACAACCAAATCCGATTGCCGAACACATGAGCTACACAAACCAAGCATCTTGGGCCCCCCTCCGTTACCCATGCCCCGCTTTCTCTTGATGTCAGCTCCCCAGCACAATCCTCTCTGAGCTTGTCCGTGTCAGACTATTCTGGTGCCTCTTTACCTTCTGCAGCTCTATCAGCTCACACTCTTTTCCTGCACCTCACTAGGCTCACTCTCTCTCGCTCACTCTCGATCTCTCTCTCTCTCTCCCTTGGTAGGCTCTCAGTCTTTTTGTCTCACATTTTTTTTTTACTCTCTCTCTCTCTCTCTGCCCCTCCCTTGACTCGCACTCTATATGTCCCTCCATCAGCTAACTCCTTGAGCCTCCCTCAGCTCACATTGTCTATCTGTGACTCCTTCGGCTCCCACGGTCGATGCACCTCTGACAGGTCTGTCCAGAAGGTGGCGAATCGAGCTATGACTCATCAACGTCACAACTTACAACAACTAAAACAAGCATTAGAAATGCAATCGGGCTCGGATTTATTTGAGTTTGAGCTAATGGCATTGTAAATGCCAATGTGTTGGTGGAGTTCTTCTGGCTCACTAGAAGTTGTGTTTTGAGTCTATCTGACCTAGATATCTCTTAATCATATTCATTAAAGAGGCCTTGCTTTGTGGCGATGTCATTAATCACATATTTGAGCATTTGTTGAGTTATTTCATGTAAGATGCTTTATTTTAGTGCATTAAAGGGCAGTATTGAACAAATGTCACATTCATCTTTTATTGTCAAAGTCTTCTCTTGGAGCATCAGCCTACCTTCAAAGAGGTTTTACTGAGCCCAGTTTCACAGGAGCAGGTGGTTTATTCCTGGATTGGAGTTACAAATAGGTCAGCAGAGATGATCTTTCTGTGTATTTGGGGCCGTCTGGCAGGATCTAAACACTTCTATGACTACGCTCACCCAACGGATGGTAACTTCCTTTGGGTGTCCCCTGCCACAGGGCAACCTTCGGGCTGTTGGTCAGGATAGGCATGCCCGTGAGATGACTGCTTCGTGTGTAGAGGTACAGTGGGGCTCCGGGTCAGACATCTGCTGGGCAGTTACTTGAGCATCTCTTGCAACCATTATACTACACTGCAAGTGTGGACTACTCTAACATCGGAATGTGATGCTTGGATACCCTTGAAAGTACGAGAAGAATAATGCATCTCATCAGTAAAAATAAAATACTCCAAACGACAGAGGCAAAAGTATTGGTATATTAGATGTGATTTTAGTCAAATACAAGAATAGTGCTTGGGTGTGATTGTGGAGTTTCTATCTTTATCTAGAATCCTACCACTGGTCTATTGGCAGCAGCAGCAACAATTGTTACAGATTAAGTAAAACAGGATTATAAAGGCACCTTATCAGAGGCGTCTAAAAACCTACGCGGGAAGAGAAAATTCTGAGGGACTTAGACAAAATAATGAAAGTTTCTAAGACAACTTGGGTAAGAGTCAGTTATCAGTACAGGACATCTGCTCATTGAAAAGTGTCAGGCAGCAGCAAGCGCACAGCTGGAAATGGTGCTGTGGGATGGAAAGTGGGCTGAGATGGAGAGAGAGTGGCCATAGCTCAGGCAAGGCAAGAAGGACAAGTTTACAGCTGACAGAGAGGGGAAAAGAAATGAACTTTCTCAGAAGCAGTAAAAAGGATAAAAACATGAAGATACAGTGCCTTCAATCTCTGGAGCCAGAGCCAATCATAAAACCCCTATTTTTCACAGGGTTCACAACTCCACAAATAAAACCCATCGACGGCGAACATGAGATTCCCCCGTGATCATGGTCTGCGCTGCTACGTAACTGAGCGAGGTAGAATCTCGTTCATTACCTCACAGGTCGTAACAATGTTTTTTTTAATTCAAATTTCACTGAAATGTCATGGAATGACAACTCGATTGGGGAAGATAACGTTTGGGAATATGTCAAAGATGCAAAAGCTTTGCTTCAAAACAAATGAAATGTACAGTGGCTGTTTTCAACTAATACGTCATAAAAGCTGCCCTTCGGACACTCAAACTCTAGCATTTAACACTTGCTTTTAAGAGGTACAAAGTGCACCACAAACTGGTGGCACACTTTCAGTGCGCCTCTTAAAGGCAGCCCTCTGGGAGGGAGGAAGGGGAAGGGAAGGGTGGTCTATGAATCCCCCCTAAACAACCCCTTGCAGTGAGTGTAGTCTTTCAATGCACGTGCCTGCAAGGGTACCTCTAATCCCCCTTAAAAGTGCAGATGGGTTGACACTTGCATAGTGAAATACAGAGCAGGTTTTAAACATTTGCTCTGTATTTCACGTGTATTGGCTGTCCCAGGACAGCGCGAGTTCACGGCTGCCCTGGGGCAGTTCATTCATTCTAATAAAGCACTCTCTGCGCAACATTTGACAGGTGCACTGTAAGGGCACTCTATCTATAATGCAGCCTCTGATGTCACTGGTCAGCATAGACCCAGCACCACAGAACCAAAATATAGCCGGACCTTCCTGGATCGTGTTTCTTTCAGGAGACACAGAGGTCTTCGCTCACAGACCTCAACTCTCCGGAAGAGACGGCCTAGGTATACCCACGGGCTTATTTACAAGCCCCTTGCGCCACTTTTCCCAAAAAGTGACGCAAAAGTGGCGCAGGGAGCTTGTAAATCTGCCTCTATGTGTTTGTAGACTCACTACCACTGTGGCGTGGCGTTGTCGCAAGACAACGCTGTACAGAAACGCAGGCTGTGTCCCTAATGTGTTCTTGGGTAAAGTAGCTGGTGCTCGTATAAAGCGCTACAATACCTACGGGTCGAATCAGCGCTATAGAAAACTGCAAATAAAAACTGCAAAAACAAAACAAAACGCAGAGACATCTGACTTTTTTTTTCCAACATAGAGACATCTGATTTGACAGAGATAGTCGTTCATTGGACCTGGAAACTTGAGTTGTCTGACGCGGGATTCGTCGTCAGTAGCGCACCGGTCCGTTATTGTTTTCCAGGCGCTGAGACCTCTGGCATCCCTTATCAGCCGCATCGACATGTGCTGGTTTTGTAACTGGGTGTTGGCTTGAAGCCATCAGCCCGGGAGACGCGGAACCATCATGGCGCCCTTTTAACCCTGACAGCACAGTTCAAGTATGCGCCTCTTGTTGACATTTTTCTTTCAGTTTAGAGAGCAGCTAATTGCGCGGAATGGAGCTGTCATTATGCCGTGTATAACATTTCTGTTTTCGATTGGCCGCCGCATGCCAACGCTTGTGCTGGCAGAGCCCCGCACCGCAGAGGAATGTTTCAATTCTGTACAGACAACGCAGGAATGTGTACCCCGCTGTAGATCTGCAGGCTTCGATTTGTGGTTAAAAAAAAAAAGTACTCCTGTATATTTACTCCTGTGTTTGTAGGAGATTGAAATTCTCAGAGGGTAGCGGGGCGCTTGTGGGAAGATTTCACGTGTATTTTTATATAGCGCTTCCTACTCGTGACCAGGCGTTGAAGGTTGTCATGTCGTGGTTTCCAGGAGTACTTCTGGAATTCTTTTGCAAATGCTTCGCTTTTCTTTGTCGAAGGAGTATCGCGGGCATTTTAGAAATGTCCGAACACTTTGCAAAGAGAAGGGAACCCGCTTCCTCGAGATCACCATACAGTGTGGGGTAGTCAGTCATTCCTTGTTGTGTTCTACATACTAATTTACTCCTGTCCTTGAAAGAAGTAAAACTCAAATTGTATGGGGCACGGGGCGGTGCTGTTCGAATACTGCCATGTTCACTTACTTTGCAAGACATACTCACTCTGACTGACACGCCCATTCCCCTGCAGGTAACATATGCTTTTGTGTAACAACCCCCCCCCAATACTGGTGTAATGACACGTGTGGGTACATTGCTTGTGAGGGGGAATCTGAAGAGAGTGTCCATGGCACGCGAGCTGTGTGATAGGCATGTATCTCCACAGACTTAAATTCAACCTTGTATTATTAATATATAAATAATGTGTCGATGTGATTTTATCAATGAAACACAGACTATCCGATAGCCTATATATTACTTGTGACTCAACTTGCACTGGGCATCGCATCGCATTTTAAATGATTGAAGGTTCTTGCTGCAACAGAGAGGTATGCGCCTACCTATAGTAGAAAATGGTATTCGGCTCAACATCCTGTGATTCTGGGCAAATCACTTAATCTCCCCTTACCCCGCCCCCCCCACACACACTGCAACTTTAACATATCATGTGTCATTGTACAGGGCGTGGTGTTCAGCTCAATGTACTCTTCTTATCGACCTCATAAGGATGAAAGGCAGGGTGAATTCACGCAGATTCAGCCTGCGACCCTGGGTTCCAACACAGACCCCCGAGGTGCATGCGTGAGGCCGCGGACCCATCACACCAGTGAAATGCAAGTACCTCTCTCATACGTTCAGTAGTCATGGGCGTGTTTCACTTCTAGACACTCCAGCAGAATAGTGAGCAGGGAAAACTGTACGAAAAGCATGAGCTGTAACCTGCAGGTGTGAGTATTCGTTCTCTCTGATCCGTCACACCCGGCCTATCCCAAATGGAAGGGGTTCACCCCCAGATCGAAGTGCAGGTGTTGGATATACTAAACACATATTCTATGCACATGTTAACTTTAGGGGTGCCCGATAAAAATTATATGGGAAGTGTCACCTTGCAGTGGTGCAGTGCACATGCCTACGCCAAGAAGCACTGGCATACCTTGTACACCACACACTTCATTTATGTTGGTATTTATGGCCGACCTCGGACTCTTTTTGGTGTGCAGACCTTGAACCAGTCTTGCGTCGTTATTCGAATTGCAATTTTCAATCTAGTCTGCTCTTTTTTTATCTCTATGTTTTTTGCAGTTTTATATAGCGCGAACTCGACCCAAAGGTATTGGGGCGCTTACACGTTCATTTTTGGATGCACGGGGAGAGGAAGTGATTTTCCCAGAATCACAGGCTGGTGAGCCGTTGCCGCCGAGACTCGAACCTGGTTTCCCAGCTCCTTTTCGGACCGCGAGGGGTCACCCTCAGCTCGGGGGAGCTCCTCGTGTGATCTTGAGCACAGTGGAGCTGTGGCTTGGTTGCCCCCGCACACTCCGTCGTGTGGCGGGCCTCGCGCTCCATACCAAGGGTGGCGCGTGGTTCTGAGTATATTTAGCCTGGAGGTGTGAGGTTCTCGTGTTAATCCTCGGGTGTGAGACCTGCTCTCGGTTACCCAGCCCTTTCAGCGCCTCCGGAGAGCAGACATCCATCTGTGTGCACAGAAGGGGCCTCTCTTCGGCCTTCCCGGCTGCTCTGCCTAATGGAGAAAACCCTCTGGGCCGGCGGGCGTGGTGTCTGGCTGGCCGGGCACGGTATGTGGACCCGGCTGGGCAAAGCAGGCTACTCCTGCCAGGCGTGGCCGGGGGCACAAGCGAGGTGTTTGTGTACATCCAGCCTTCCGAGTGTACACACGCCTCATTGTGTCGACATTGAGGTAAGTAGGCCTCAGTCCTAATAAATGGGCGCAGACAAGTGACATAGCACGGTGAAAGCACAATGAGGCATCTTGTTAATAGCAAATATTTAAAATTTGCGCTTAGAAGGTTTTTTTACGCTACACAGCCATCAAGGCACTTTACAGCAAAAAAATATAAAAATTAACAAACCTTGATCCAGCCCATAAGAGCCGGCAGACGTCCCCCTGCTGACCTCTCCAGCGGATCACGACATTACACCCATCCGTGGATGGGTGGTAACAGGGGAAACAAACGCTTCTCTCATCCTCGCTCACACATCCACGTCGCCTTCACTTCCTCGAACAGCAACTTCGAGCTTGTTCGCCACAGCGCCATCTAGTGACCGCATAGCCGAACAGTAAGGCTGAATGGTGAACGCGCCCGGCCATCTGGATTCACTTACGGAGGCACCCTGACAGCTCCTAATTATAATTAATGTACTTCTTTGCGCGAGCACCAACAAAATATGCCCAAAATGGCGGAACAAAACTACATTTACCCTATCACTTCAAGCCTATTAAAACGACAACACAACGAAGACGAATCACTGGCCAGATGACAGAACACGCTAAGGAATGTGTGGAATTTCTCTCGGCCAAAGCCCTAGGAGATACTTCTTTTTTTTCTCCTTTAACATTAGTTCTCTAACTCCTCCCACTTACAGTGGGGAGGAGTCCGAGCCCTAAAAACTAGACAAAGATGCAAGGGCAATGTAAAATGCTTCTATGTCAGAGAGGATACACACCCTTTATCATCTGTTGAAGCTGGTGGTCCTTCCTTTATTGGCTTGGATTGGTTCTTTTCTTGTTTTTTCAGATATTCTTTAAGTTTTTCTGCTCTATCCAGGTATTCTGTACACTTGCTTCTGATGCTGTGTTTTGCTTTATCACCTTGTGCTTCATCTAAAGAAGGAAAACGAGAACACATGCATATGAAGTATTAGAAATTCTCAATAAAAATATTAAAGTACAACAATGATTTTCACAAATGGATAACTTCTGTGAATATATTAGGCTTTTCAAGCCCCATGGTTAACATTGAATAATTCACTGTAAGCATCAGTCACTACAGAGAAGAAAACAAGTTACTTACCTGTAACTTTGGTTCCCCAGTATTGGTAACTTTCATAGATTCCCATGCTTTGTATCATTCCCCCCGTCGTTGGAATGGGAGCCTCGGTGAATAAAAAATACCATAGCAGTAAGTACAAAAGAGAAAACTAGGCCTAGGCCACATCTCATTTTGTAGCTTATCCACCTCTTTTTGTAAAAGAGACCAACATTTATGCAACAACCAATCAGAATAGCCTCACCCCATAGAACCCTCCTGAGAGAGCCTCAGATTTTCATAGCTGTTGTGTAACCGCAACTATCTCAGTATAAAAAAAGGCCGAGCTTTCCCAGGGGAGGAGGGTGGGCGCATGGGAATCTATGAAAGTTACCAATACTGGGGAACCAAAGTTACAGGTAAGAAACTTGTTTTCTTGCCCCAGTATTGGAACATTCATAGATTCCCATGCTTTGTATCAGAGTAGCTCGCAGTAAGTCATAAAAGCACATTTTGTTACATGAATATCCTTACATGTAAACATAGTTATCCTCATAGGAAACAAATCATAAAAATGTTACCACAGAGAAGAATACAAAAATCGATACAAAATGTGCAATACAGGAAGGAGGGATTGTAGGGAAAGCTCACCTCATTGAAAAAGATTTCTCAGGACTGCTTGACCCACCGCTGCATCCTCCTTCATAGAAGAATCCAAGCAGTAGTGCTTCGTGAATGTGTGGATACTGCTCCACGTAGCTGCTCTACAGATGTCCTTGATAGGGACTCCTGAGAATAGAGCCACTGATGAAGCAACAGATCGCGTTGAATGAGCACGAACTCGTCTTTCAAGCGGTTTGCCCGCTTCCTGATGTCAATACTGAATTGTATTAGAGATCCAACCTGAAATACTGTGCTTAGAAAGTGGAAATCCCTTCCGTGGGGCACTATAAGAGACAAAAAGTTGAGTAGATTTCCTGAATGGTCTTGTTCGTTCCAGATTTTCAGACACCTCTGAACATACAAAGAATGCAAAGACCTCTCCGCTGGTGTAGTAGGTCGAGGGAAAAAAGATTTCAAAATCACAGGCTCATTCAAATGGAATTCGGATGGGACCTTCGGGATGAATTTTGGATTGGTCCTTAGAATCAGACCATCCTTTTTGAACTGAAGAAAAGGTTCCACAATTGTGAGCGCTTGGAGCGCACTAATTCTCCTGGCCGATGTTAAGGCTAAAAGGAGAGCCAGTTTCCATGATACAAATTTCAGGTCTGCTCTGTGAATGGGCTCAAACAGAGCTTTCATCAGATGAGCCAAAACCAAATTAAGCTGCCGGACTGGTGGAGGAGGCCGGACTGGAGGAAAAAGTCTGAACAGGCCCTTCAGGAATTGTCTAATAATCCTAGCGGACCAAAGTGAAGGACCTGAAGATGTCCGCCTGAATCCAGAGATGGCTGCTAGATGTACCTTGACAGAAGAATGAGCCAAACCTGACTTAGCCAGAGAAAGAATATATGGCAAAAGCTGATGCGGAGCTGAAATGTATGGATGAACATCCTGCCTCTCACACCAGAGACAGAATCTCTTCCATTTCGCCCGATAAGTCTTATTCGTACTCTGAGCTCGGGCCTGAGACAGAATATCCTTACACTCTTCTGTGAGGTTCAAATCCTGGAATTCTCTGTACTCAGGAGCCACGCTGTCAATTGGAGTGACCTCGGATCTGGATGGAGTACCTGACCCTAAGACCTTGTCAACAGAGATGGAATAGGCTGAGGGTGAATCGGTTGCTCTTGAGAAAGCAGGAGGAGTTCCGTGTACCAGAACTGTCGGTCCACTCTGGTGTAATTAAAATCATTCTGCAAGGTTCCGCTTTGAGTTTCCTGATCAGCTTCGGAATTAATGGTATTGGAGGAAAGGCGTAGACAAATGCGCCGTACCAAGCTATCAAAAGCCCATTCCCCAAGGACCCCCGTTGGTGATCCCTGCTTGCGTAGAACAGGCATTTGGAGTTTTCTGGAGTTGCAAACAGGTCTATGGTCTGGGTTCCCCAAACTGAAAAGACCTCCTCGAGAATGGTCTGGTCTAATTCCCACTTGTGACTGATCGATCTTTGGCGACTCAACGCATCCGCTGTTGAATTGAGCGAACCTGCGAGGTGCTCTGCCGTAAGAGCAATGATGTGGAGAATCGCCCAGTTCCAAATTTCCTTTGAAAGAGCCCGGGAACTTGTCCCACCCTGCTTGTTTATATAGTGCATGGCCGTTGTGTTGTCCGTGCGAACCAGCACTGCGCGATTCTGAATCCTCGGAAGAAAAGCCTGAAGGGCCAAGCGAATAGCCCTGAGTTCCAATAGATTGATGTGGAACTTGCGTTGATCTGGATCCCAATGACCGCTCACCTTCAACTCTTGTAGTACCGCTCCCCAGCCTTCTAGTGAGGCGTCCGTGGTTATAACCATGGGGGATGGGGGAAGCGTGAAGGTTAAACCTTTTGAGATGTTGTCTTTTACCAACCACCAGCTGCTTGCTTTTTTCATTGCTGATGTCACCGTGATCTTGTCGTCAAACGAGCCTTCCGCCTGGTACCATTGCTTGTCCAGTTGCTCTTGTAGCGGACGCATACGAAGCCTGCAGTGCGGAATCAATGGTATGCAGGATGATATCGATCCAAGCAGGGACTTGTAAAGACGGACCGACAGCGACTTCCTCTTTTGCAAGAGACGAGCTGACAGAATAAGTTTGTTCTGACGTTCCTCCGATGGAAAGGCCTTGCAGCGATTTGTGTCCAGGATAGAGCCTAGAAACCTAGCTGACCTGGATGGAAGAAGGATCGATTTCTCCTTGTTGAGTTGAAGGCCCAGTTGGTTGAAAAGTTTAATGCAGCTTGTGACCGCCCTGGAAGCCGCCTGGAAAGATGGAGCTTTTATCAGCCAATCGTCTAGGTAGGGAAAAACCTCTAGAGATTGTTTTCTGAAAAACGCCGCCACCGGAGCCAGTACTTTTGTAAATATCCTTGGTGCGGACCCGAGACCAAAAGGAAGCACTCTGAACTGAAAGTGGCTCTTGCCTACTGTGAAGCGTAGGTACTGCCTGTGAGCTGGGTGGATCTGCACATGGAAGTATGCATCCTCTAAATCCAGAGTCGCCATGTAGTCCCCTGGATTCAGTAGACGTAGAATATCCTGAAGGGTGACCATCCTGAAAGATAGCTTTACGAGATAGGTGTTGAGCTCCCTTAGATCTAATATTGGACGCCACTTTTCCTTTGTCTTGCGGACCAGGAAGAACCTGGAATAAAAACCCTTCCCCCTCTGGGAGTGAGGTACCAGTTCTATTGCCCACTTGATGAAAAGTTGGTGGGCTTCGAGACGTAAAAGCCCTAGATGTTTCGACTCGTTGGCGCCTGGAGCTCTGGTAGGAGGAAGCTGTTGAAACTCTAAAGTGTGGCCACCCTGAATGATATTCAGAACCCACTGGTCTGATGTAATGACCTTCCAGCTGCGTAGACAATAAGAAATCCTGCCCCCCCACTGATGTTATCGGGGGAGTAGGAGCAGTAGAAAAAACCATGAGGCCGCTATTGTCGCTTAGAATTGTCTCGCCCTTGACGCCCTCTTGATGACTGACGAGAGAAAGACGCAGACTGACCTTGGCGCTGTGAGTATTGTGGCTTGTACGATTGAGAGGACTGCGAGTACGAAGAGTAGCGCTGTTGATTGCCACCTCTGTATGAGGAAAAACCTCTCCCTCTCGCACCTCTGAAAGGAACTTTGCGGTAATTCAATGTCCCCAAGGACCTTGCCGTGTCAGTGTCCTTCTTGATGCCTTGAAGGGCATCATCTACATGCTTTCCAAAAAGCATCTCTCCGTCGTAAGGTAAGTCCAAGATCTTATTTTGAACTTCCTGGCGAAACCAGGTTGCCCGTAGCCAGCCCTGACGCCTTAAAACTGCATAACCCGCCAATGCACGGAAAGCTGTTGTTGCTATGTCCATAGCACAATCTATCACCTCTGAAGAGGAACGCTTCCCTTCCACCAGTATCTTCCTGGCTTCATCCTTCGCTCCATCCGGAAGTTCACAAACGGGGATAAATCGCACCACATCTGGCGATCATATCTGCCCAAGATAGCAAGAGCATTAGCAGCTCGAACCAGGAGGCTGGCCATAGTAGAAAACCTTTTTCCTACATTGTCCAGACGTCTCCCTTCCTTGTCTGGCGGTGTTGTAAGTGGTGTCGAAGGATTCTTGGACTTGCTTTGCGCCGCCTGGGAGATGACTGAGTCCGGCTTTGGCTGACCAGTCAGGCAAGCGGGACTGCCTTCTGGTGCTTTATATTTTTTCTCCAGCCGGGGAAGAACAGGGATGACTGTTGCAGGATTCTGCATCACTTTAGTACCTTCTGACCAAACGTGTTCAATTATTGGTATTGAACGAACGGACTTTCTGTAAGGTTCCTTGAAGTCGTAAAGGAAACAGTCAGTCAAAATACACTTTATTTGATTTTTGTTAAAATCATAAAAGGACAATATACAGTACAATACAAATTTTTAGGAAAGCAAGGAAACAGTCTGATTGCACCGTCGTAATAGGAAGGCCAAATCTCTTGGACGCCCTCTCCATAAGATTATGGAAACCTCCAATGTCAGCTGGAGGGGAGGTTGCAGTATCCGGCACTGGTGAATCAGGATCCTGGTGGACCTCATCGTCCCAACCTCTATCCGGGTCATGAGGAGAATCAACCTGAAGATCTCCATCAGATGAGACATCATCGTCCTGAACAGTCACAACCTCCTGATAGCTCTCTCTGGGTTCTGGTTCCGGAACTCGAGAAACCAGAGGCGTCACTGCCACTGCAGGAGTAGTAGGAATGGATGGAGAAGGAGGACGCTCTTGATGTTCAACAGATTGCAACGGAAACCTCTTTTTGTAGTCTTGTAACATCAATTGTAAGTCCGTTATAAGAGAGGACGGCATTGCCACCATATCCTGATGTGATTTTTGTGGAGGCCTATCTTGCTGAACAAACTGGCGCTTTTCAGTATAGCACTCATCAGAATCCGAATCGTGATATTTTACTTGTAGTTTGGATGGGCTATAAGCATCTCCATAAGGACCATCCTCATCTTCATCAGACTCCTCATCAAGAAGCAAAGTGGGAGGCAAAGGTGTTACACGCCTCGGAGATGTCATCTCTGGGGTAATTTGTTGCCTTCTTATAGATATGCCGACCCTTTGAATCGTCGACGACGGAAATGTCGGCGAAATCGTCGTCGATGGAACAGAGAGATGGATATCGTCGACAGCAGGTTGATCTTCGACGGAGTCGTCGACGAGCTTGTCGTCAGAATCATCATGGCTGCCGTCGTCGACGTTGTCCTCGTCGTCGCCGACACTATCTTCGTCGTCATAATCGTCGACATCGAAGATGTAAATACCATCGTCGACGAGCAGGGAACAGGTACCTTAAACGTCGACGAAGATATCGAAAGCCACCGTTGACGAAGCTGTACCTGAACTTAAGTCCTTTCTGGAAGTAGTCGTCCACGTACCAGCTGTTTTCGTCGTCGACTGACGTGGTTTCTTGTCGCCTCAATCTGTCCCAGCCTCTCCTTTACACTTCGGTGAGGAGATTTTATGGGACTAGCCCTTTCAGACCTATCAGAGGTCTTTTGTAAGGCTTTCACAGGGGGCTCAGTAGATGTTGAAGGGGATGACCTACCCCTCTTCTTGGATCTTCTGGAGGACACAGCTGAGGAAGAATCCTCACTGTCAGATGACAAAACCTCCTTACGTGACTTCATTTTCTAGAGCCAAGTCAACAAGCGGCCTTCCCTGTCTCTCAAGGTCTTTGTAGAGAATGTTCTGCAGATTTTACAATCTGTGGCCTTGTGGTCCGGGTACAAGCAGTAGATACAGTCCTCATGCTTGTCCTCCACAAACAGCCTCTTCTTAGAACAAGTAGCACAAGCTCTAAATAACGCCTTCTTCTCCTTGTCAGACATATTAAAGTTGAAGAAATGGAAAAGAATCCAATCTGAAGAGAAATCTGAGCAGAGCTCAGTGGAGACTCCCTAGCACAACGTGCGGTAGAACATCTGAGGCTCTCTCAGGAGGGTTCTATGGGGTGAGGCTATTCTGATTGGTTGTTGCAGAAATTTTGGTCTCTTTTACAAAAAGAGGTGGATTAGCTACAAAATGAGATGGGGCCTAGGCCTAGTTTTCTCTTTTGTACTTACTGCTATGGTATTTTTTATTTACCGAGGCTCCCATTCCGACGACGGGGGAATGATACAAAGCATGTGAATCTATGAAGAACAAGTTACTTACCTTCGGTAACGCTTTTTCTGGTAGATACTATATCTGCCTGTGGATTCCTCACCTTGTGAATATCCCCTTGCGTCAGCAACATTCGGAAAGTCTTTTGTAGCTTCGCGCCGACGTGGATCCGGACGTCACAGAGGCACGGCATCGCACGCGACCTCGCTGACGTCACCGGCGCCTATAACAGCCCCACGCCGGCGTGATGACATCAGTTCCGCCCTTTTTTCCGTGCCCTCGAGGCACACGGACGGACCGATGATAACAGAAATATACACAGTATACGTAGTACAGAAACCAAGGTAACACACACAGTGTGAAGCAAATGCAATAAAAACATTTGAAATAAACATTTCCATGACAATAAAATAACACATCATAGAAACTCTGGCATAGAAGAGTGGACAACGGGGAGGCGGGTGGGTCAGTGAGGAATCCACAGGCAGATATAGTATCTACCAGAAAAAGCGTTACCGAAGGTAAGTAACTTGTTCTTCTGATAGATACATCTGCCGTGTGGATTCCTCACCTTGTGAATAGAATCCCACAGCAGTCCCCACTCCCGGAGGAGGGTGTCCACTCTGCTATACCAGGAAATCTTGGAGGACAGAGCGCGCGAAGTGGCCGTCCCTCCTCACCTCGGTATCCAAGCAGTAGTGCTTCGCGAAAGTGTGGAGGGAGGCCCAAGTCGCGGCTCTGCAAATGTCCTCAACAGGAACACCTCTAGACAAAGCAGATGTTGCAGACTTTGCTCTAGTCGAATGTGCTCTAATAACCTCTGGAGGGTCCTTACCAGCCAAAGAGTAGCAGATCTTAATGCAGAGCACGATCCACCTCGACAGAGTCCTCTTATGGACCGCTCTTCCTTTCTTGCAGCCAGCAAAGCCAATGAAGAGCTGGTCGTCCACTCGACAGTCTTTAGTCCTGTCCAAGTAAAAAGACACCGCCCTCTTGGGGTCAAGACGGTGTAATCTCTCCTCCTCCTTGGAAGGGTGAGGGGGAGGATAAAAGGTAGGAAGGGTAATGGATTGACCAAGGTGGAAAGGAGTCACCACCTTAGGCAGAAAAGCAGCCCTGGTCCTAAGAACCATTCGTTCAGCATGAATGGTCAGGAATGGGGGCTTGGAACTAAGAGCTTGAAGCTCACTTACCCTCCTTGCCGAGGTGATTGCAACGAGAAAAACCGTTTTCAAAGTCAGAAGCCTCATGGGACACTTGTGAAGAGGCTCAAAGGGAGCACCCATTAAAAATGTCAAAACTAGGTTCAAATCCCACTGAGGCACAACAAAAGGTGTAGGAGGGAACCTATTAGTAAGGCCCTTCAAAAACCTTAAAACAATGGGAGACTTAAAAAGAGAAGGCTGGTCAGGCATACAGATAAACGCCGACAGCGCAGAAAGATAACCCTTCACCGTGGCAACAGCAAGCCCCTGCTGGGCCAGGGAAAGGGCAAACTGGAGCACATCAGATAAATGGGACCTCAAAGGGTCTATAGATTTCTCCCTGCACCAAACAACAAATTTAGACCACCTATAAGAATAGATGGACTTAGTGGAGTCACGCCTGGCTGACAAAATGACATCCACCACATCGTGAGGGAGAGAAAAAGAAATCAGGTTGCCCCGCTCAATCTCCAGGCATGAAGGTGTAAGGTCTGGAGGTGGGGGTGTAGAACCTGCCCCTCCATCTGAGAGAGGAGATCTGCCCTGTGAGGGAGACGGAGCGGCGGGTGAGAGGAGAGGTGGAGAAGGTCCGAGTACCACACCCTTCTTGGCCAATCCGGGGCGATCAATATGACTTGGGCCCGGTCTTGGCGAATTTTCCTCAGAACCCGAGGAATCAAGGGTATGGGAGGAAACGCGTAAAGGAGTTTCGAGTCCCAACTCAACTGAAACGCATCTCCCAAGGCTCCTTGCATCGGATACTGGAGACTGCAGAATGACAGGCAATGAGCATTCTCGTGAGTGGCGAACAGGTCCACCCGAGGTGACCCCCACATCTGAAAGATGTCGTGAACCACCTCCGGGTGAAGCCTCCACTCGTGATCGGCAGAGAACTGCCGACTGAGACTGTCTGCACGAACGTTCAGAACCCCGGCCAGATGATTTGCCATCAGACAAATCTGATGGTCCTGAACCCAGGACCAGAGACGCAGAGCCTCTCTGCAGAGACACTGCGACCCCACTCCTCCCTGCTTGTTGATGTACCACATCGCGGTCGTGTTGTCCGTCAGGACCTGAACCGACTGACCGCGAAGGGAAGGGAGGAAGGCCTTGAGCGCCAAACGTATCGCCCGCAATTCTAGAAGGTTGATGTGAAGCAACCTTTCCTCTGGAGACCAAAGACCCTTGACCTCCAGGTCTCCTAGATGAGCACCCCACCCGAGAGTGGAAGCATCCGTTATCACTGTGGCCATCGATGGAGGAAGTTGAAAAGGCTTTCCTTGTGACAGATTGCCTTCCACGCTCCACCAAGACAGATCCGCTGCAGCTTCTCTGGAGATCCTCACTGACTCCCTGAGATCTCCGTTGTGCTGATACCACTGCCTGCGGAGGCACCACTGGAGTGCCCTCATGTGCCAGCGTGCATGGTTGACCAACAGAATGCATGAAGCCATCAGACCTAGCAGGCGAAGGACCTTCAGGACTGGAACGACCGCTCCATTGTAAAATAAAGGAATCATCTCCCGTATGTCGCAAATCCTTTGAGGGGGAGGGAATGCACGACATACGGTTGTGTCCAGTACCGCACCTATGAACAGGTTGCGCTGTGAGGGCACCAGGTGAGACTTGGGTACATTTATCGAAAAACCCAACCTGTGCAACAACTGAGTTGTCTCCTGCAGATGATGGAGCACCTTCTCTGGCGACTCCGCTTTGATCAGCCAGTCGTCTAGATACGGAAATACATGAATCCCCGTTCTCCTGAGATGAGCTGCCACCACTGCCATCACCTTGGTGAAGACTCGAGGTGCAGTAGTAAGGCCAAACGGAAGGACCACAAACTGGTAGTGCTGTGACCCAACCGTGAAACGGAGATACTTTCTGTGCGACTTCAAGATGGGAATATGAAAATACGCATCTTGCAAGTCGATCGACACCATCCAGTCCTCTTCCAACAGCGCTTGAAGAACCTGTGCAAGAGTGAGCATTTTGAACTTTTCCTGCTTCAGGTAAAGGTTCAAAATCCTGAGGTCCAGGATTGGCCGAAGTCTGCCATCTTTCTTGGGGATCAGGAAATACCGGGAGTAGCACCCCTGACCCCTTTCCTGCTCTGGAACCACCTCTATTGCACCCTTTCGGAATAATGCCAGGACTTCTTCCTGCAAGAGAAGCAGGTGGTCTTCCGAACAATAACCTTGGCAAGGAGGGTAATTGGGAGGGAATTCCTGGAAAGGAAGAGCATACCCATTCTCTACAAGATTGAGAACCCAAAGATCCGATGTTATAAATTCCCAATCTTGTAGAAAATGAGTAAGCCGACCCCCTACTGGGCCCACATGATCCGGAATGGCGGATCTAGGGCTGCTTTGCTGCGTTGGCCGGGGGTTGGGAAGGAGAGGAGGAGGAGGAGGAAGCTTGACGACCTCTAGGACGGGGTCTTTGTCTGCCTCTGTACGATTTGTACAGCGTGTTCTGCTGCTGCTGAGGCTGCTGCTGCTGGAATGATCTGTAAGATCGAAAGGAAGATCGGCCAAATCCTCTGAAGCGTCTTCCGGTAGTACCCCTGGACTGAAGGCCCAAAGATTTTGCAGTGGCCCTACTGTCCTTAAAGCGCTCCAAGGCAGTATCAGCTTTTTTTCCAAACAGACCTGAACCATCGAAAGGTAAGTCCATTAACGCAGACTGGACATCAGCAGAAAACTCTGACGATTTGAGCCAAGCAGCCCTCCTAGTAGCCACAGAGGAACCCATGACTCTTGCCACCGAGTCTGCAGTGTCCAAACCACTCTGGATGACCTGTCTCGCAGCTGCTTGGGTGTCCGAGATTTCTTCCTGAAAATCCTTCCTGTCCTCCTCAGGAACCTTTGGAATAAGTTGCTTGACAGAGTCCATCAAGGCATGGATATTTCTCCCCATCAAACACGTAGCATTGGTAGATTTCAATGCCATACTGGCTGATGAAAAAACCTTCTTTGCATTTTGGTCCTGTTTCCTGGATTCCTTGTCTCCAGGAACCTGTGGAAATGCTCCAGCAGATTTTTTAGAGCAGGCAGCCTGCACTACCAAACTCTCAGGAAGAGGATGCGTTGTTAAAAATGCAGGATCCTCCGGTGCAGCTCTATACCTTCTTGCCACCGTTCTAGAAACCGCTGGAGCAGATAAGGGTTTTTTCCAGACCTCATAGATAGGTTCAGACAACGCCTCGTTGAATGGTAACATAGGCTCGATCACAGATGAGTGTGAATGAAGCACCTCAGTTAAAATATTGGGCTTATAATCAGCTGTAGGTAGAGTTATGTTTAGTAAACTCGCTGCCTTCTTAATGACAGTGTGGTAAGGCACCACATCCTTAGATGGAGCATTCGATACAGAAGCCAATTCCCATTCAGGTGATAGCTCAAGACCACTGGCCTCACATAAGTCATCAAAGGGATCCTCAGAATCCTGTAACTCTCCTTCCTCAGTATCAGAATACCCATATTTCTCCTCTTCTAGAAGTCTCTGGGCCTTTCTCCGAGACCTTTCTTTCACAACCGAAGTCAAAGGATTCGGTACCGACTCCGACGGGGTCGCCGCCGGCGTCGAACCAGACGTCGGACGAGGCTTCTCGACACGAGGTCGGACAGAGTCTTGCCTCGGAGTCACGGGTATCGGCGTCGATGGGATCGGCGTCGATGGAGCCGGCGTCGCGCGCTTCAGCGTCGACGACACCGGTGGTGTCGGAAAATGCCAATGCGGCGGTAGAGCCGGCATAAAGGGCATGAAGGGTGCAGGGGCATAAGCCTGCGGAACCCCTAAGTTAAAGGCCATAGGACCCGTGGGACCAACAGGTGCACCAGACGGGAACATTGCCATTGAATATACACCATACATGGCGTTCAGGAACTGGGAAGGATCCTGACCTGGAGTCGGAAACTCAGGATATAGACCTCTCGGTTGTTCCCGGGGAGGCGGAGTCGATACGACGTCGACCTCTTCTTCGGGCGCCGGAACCGGAGTCGATGAACCATCGGGTGCCGGAACTTCGGCTCCACCAGCCCCCTGCTCCTCACCTTCATCCTCCTGACCAGAAGGATTGGATGGAATCGGAGAATGGACCTGTTCCTGAGGTTCGGGTGAAACCGGATGTAAAGTCTCTTCATGCTCCGACTCCGACACCTCCACTTCTTTACTCACGAGTTTGATCTGGGACTTCGGTTTCGAGCTAGAGTCCTTCCCAGAGTGATGACGTGATTCATGGGACTTCCTCCTGTGCTTCTTCTTCGAAGACTTCGAAGCGTGAGCTGACGATGACTCCGAGTGAGACCTCGAACGAGACCTCGACCTCGACCGGCGAGATCGAGATTTCGATGACTTCTTAGCTTTCTTGCTCTTGAGTTTCGCCATGAGGAGCTTTGTCTCCCTCTCTCTTAAGGCTTTTGGAGTCATCTTTTTGCAGCAGGAACAGTCCTCGACATCATGGTTGGAGCTCAAACACCAGACACAACATTCGTGGGGGTCGGTGATTGACATGGTCTTGCCACATTCACCGCAGGCTTTAAATCCCGTCTTCTTCGACGACATCTCGAAGAGAATGAAGAAAGACACAAATACGAAGAAATAGTAACAAAGTTACTGTAAGCTACTACACGATCCCTGAAAACCGTTAGCGTCGACGACGCGGAAAAAAGGGAACTGATGTCATCACGCCGGCGTGGGGCTGTTATAGGCGCCGGTGACGTCAGCGAGGTCGCGTGCGATGCCGTGCCTCTGTGACGTCCGGATCCACGTCGGCGCGAAGCTACAAAAGAATTTCCGAATGTTGCCGACGCAAGGGGATATTCACAAGGTGAGGAATCCACACGGCAGATGAATCTATCAGAAAGTTCCAATACTGGACCAACAGCAATGTTATTACGACACTCCAATGCTCAAAAGAAGTCAACTGTATTAAATACGTTAAAGTTTAGAAAGTATTCATCCAACTATTAGATTTGTCAAAGCTCCAACTATAGAAGCAATGCCCAAGGCATCAGTTTCATAGCTCAAATCACTCTGGAGCAAAAGGCAGCAATAACCTTTTTGTATTTTTAAACATTTTCTCCACTATTTTTATTTTGGGCCATTACATACACATACATCTACACACTGCAATCTCCCTAAGAAAATGAATGAATAAGCAAATATTAATTATCCTTTATGCATCTGTTTGCAGCGAGTAGTGAGTGCTTTAGATTCACATGCTTTGCAAACTCCTGCCATTTACTATTGGGCTTTGACTTTTGCTATCTGCTGGTGTTAAGAGTGTTGTTACCTCTGTTGTAAGGGGGGCAGGATCCGGGGAGGTAGCCATGGAAACTCCTCTGGTCTGCTACCTCCAAAAAGGAGCCTACAGAGGCCAGGGTCTGAAGGGCAACCATGGATTTGGCAATGTCGGTGTAGTCGTATTTTCTCCAGTATCTCGTTAAATGGTGGCCCAAAGAGATGTTCTCCATCGAAGAGCAGGTTAAAGAGATGTTGTTGTACTTATGGCTCGAACCATGAAATACAGCGCCAGGTGTGTCATCAAATAAGTACGCTGGTGTCGACCACTTCTGAAGGTGTTTCTGCGGCATCTAAGACGCAACTAATCGTGGCATTAGATACAGTCTTGCTTTCTGAGACCAATTCCTCTCCCGTATTCCAGAACTACTTTGGAAGATGTTTGATTAGCTCGTTTATCTCGCTCTCCTGGGGGCTGTCCTAGCGGGAGAGTTGGCTATTCTTTCCTGGGTGGGGCCGATGCCCCTACCACCACCCATTTGCCTGCTGCATCAAACTCTCCTTGTCGGGCGGGGAGTGTGGTGGGCGGCTTAGGCAAAAGCTCAACTGCGGGCAGTGTGGGCTACCAGGGAGTCGAGTGGGACATAACCCCTGATGCAAACTGGGTCTTTGGGAGAGGCTGTGTCCTTTTTGACCCGTGGGGTAACCATCCTGGCACTGACTGGCTCATTGAAGGTGTCAGGGACAGACTTAAGAATGCCCTTCTGCTTGGGCAAAATCTGGACATGCATATCCACCTTATGGAAGGCAGCCACTCAGTGGATCACCTCGTGGTAAGCCTCAACGTAGTCTGAGGAACATGCCTTAAAGGGGTAGTGTGTTTGTGTGTGGACACTGACCGTACTAACAAACCTGTTGGAGGTCTTCATTCGAGGGCCGGTGGTCATGAAGGTCGAGGGAGCCTCCTCTTCTGCCTGAGTCAGCAGAGAAGGTCACTCCAGGACTTTGTGAGGCAGAATGCCTGAAGGGCTGGTGTCCTCACCTTCCCCAACATCGAATGGCGCCTATTCTCTGAAGATGTCTGGTGTGTCATTGGAGAATTGCAGCTGCATCTTACGATTTGCCCATCCCCTCTCCCGTCGGTATTGGAGGATCTTCTACCCAAAAATGAGGCAGGTTTTGCATGCAGTGTCATCATGGTCGTGAGAGAAGCAGAGGTTACAGATCTCGTGACAGTTGGACTACAGGTCAGTACGAATCGGTTTCTTAAGCGAGTATTCGAAAAGAGCATGGGCGACCAAGGCTTTTGTCCCCTTCTTCTAAAGTAGGTGTTGAATTTGATTGCATGATCATGGAGGAAATGTGAAGAACCCATTGAAGTAGAGCCTTAAAGCTTATTCTTGGACTGACTTTCCTTTGGACTTAAGCAACTGGTGTGCTTTGAAACTATGGTTTAGAAGTTTTACGCTCTGGAGCTTTCGTTCCAGGTCGGTCATTTCAACCTTGGGGGCAGAGTGATCATACCATGTGAGCACCATCTTATGGACAGTCTTTACAACTGAATAGTACCATTTCCCCCTTACTTTGGTCTGAGTTTAGATTTGTGAAATTATGGCATAGCCACCACTGTTATTGTTGTATGTATAGGTACAGAATATTTGTAGACAATATCTAGTCTTTCGATCTTGAACGCTGAGAATTTCTAATCAATCTGAGGAGATGAATGTGAGAAGTTGGCCTGGTATATGATGTTCACTATTCTAGTGAGCACCTTGCACCAGTCCAAACAACCCTTATGGTGATGGTTGTAAAGCCGGCTTCTCTCTGACCCAGACGTTGTGGGTAGGTGTAATGGCGCGATCCGTACTACGGACAGGGTACCAACCACTGGTGCCATATTTGCCAGAGAAGACCGGAGATGCCATGGTCGGTCTCAATAGGGTCCCATTTGGACTGAGCAGGACCATCTGGCCTGTAGTCCCACTTCCAGAGGAAGGTAGTATTCCCCTTCTCGACCGTGTAGAACTCATTTCTATTTTAGATTGTGGGTCCTGACAAATTGCTTCTATAGCATGAAACATGTCCATGTCGACCATTAGGTAAGATAGACACCACTGGATCTTTGCACCAGCGTGCTCAGTCACCTCACTTTTTATTAAGGTAGTGTACCACACCAATAAAGATTGTCGTAGACTCACCAACCTTTTTTAATTTTTCACTACTTCACGTCTACACTTCTCCTAAAGCCCTCATACCCACATGCACCAACTGGCAGGAACAAAAGATCTCCGACAAAGAGCCCCTTTACGGGTGCCCGTCAGACATTGCAGCACCAGTCTGACGAGGAGCAGAACCCAGATGATGAAGCATGACACCTAGCTTGCTGGGTGTGTGAGGGTTTTAGTTCCGAAAGGGGGATTTCCCCAAAATCCTTTCCGCTTGGTTAGGCCGGTTTCTTGTCCTTTCTGGGGAACAGTGTATCTTTTTTATTTGTAGCTGCGGTCCAAGGGCTGATACACTGGACCCCGTAAAATATTGCCCTTCTAACTCCCTCTTGTTGTTGATACGTACACTATACAGGGGCTCACAAGGTGACCCAATCCCCAATTAGGAATGTACCTAAAGTACATGGAGTCCATTTTACAGAGAGAGCAGATAGTTGGCCTGGGATCCTACTATTCAGGGCCCCAGGCTAAGTCAAAAACCAGCTAAACACTAGGCAAACAGTTGGGGTAACCATTTAGTCAGATATCCACCTTCCTACACAGAGTTTTCCAGATTCACCCCCACTCTGACTACTAGGACCTGATGCAATGATTCTGTAATGCAACGGGCCCTGCGGACCAGACCGCAGTGCGTGTGTTCTGTCCCATATTTTTTAATAGGACTCTACCCAATTCGTATAGGTTACCTAACTTCTAAGTCCCTAGTATACAGTACCAGGGGTATCCAAGGCCAGCAAGTTAAAGTGACCCTCATGGACTACAGCACTTATTGTGCCACCACAAGTGTGGCAAAGTAAAGCAGGTCGCTCAGCCTGCCACTGAAGACTGACAAGGCAGCTTTAAACTGTTAAATCAACTTTGCGGTTTCAAGTAAATAGCAAAGCCCAAGCCTTACATTTTAATATATACAAGTCAGCCCCATATATCCCTAAAGTCAGGGTGCTGTATATAAAAAGAGTAGGACATGTGCTTCTATGTGTCCTGACAATAAAAAAACCTATACTGAGATGTTTAGTGTAGAAAGGCTAGCAGCCCCATTGGCGAGACTAGAGTTACATGCTGACCACTCAATAATGCTACCTCCTGGATGGCACTACAACTATGATGCTACAAGTTATCAAAGGATATGCTGCATTAAACTAGACTTGATGGGCAAGTCGAATTTAATGTGACTTTTGCCTAAATCGTAACTTGATAAGTAGTCACTCTGTTGCCCAAAATGTTCCTGCAACTATTTACCATTTCTGGTCACGAGACAGACTTTTGCCCTCCCGGGGGAGGTGTGAGCACCTCTCAGGAAGGAACATAAAGGGCCTGCTGTTGGAAAAGGTGTGATCTATCCCTGGCAGAAAGTCCAAACGGGGTGTGAGCCCAAAAGGCGAGCTTTAATTGAGAAGCTGTTTCTAAAGTGCAAATGATGGGGGGGACACATGTTGGGCTGCTCTTTTGTTCTTTCACAGAGGTTGATAGGGGAAAACACTTGCCAAGCCGTTTTTAAAATGGGCATGTAGGCCCCAGGTTGCCACACCTCTAGAGTGGGCTTGGGACCTTCACACACCATATTGGGAATGGGAGAATAGGGTATATTGGGCTAGCTGGATGCCACACTTCGCAGGAAGTTGCCACAAGGCAGGAGGGGACCACCTAGTTCATTGGCTTGTAATTGTCACACCTCCCAAGGGCACAACCTGGGCCACACCTCCCAAGGGCACAACCTGGGCCACACCTCCCAAGGGCGCAACCTGGGCCACACCTCCCAAGGGCGCAACCTGGGCCACACCTCCCAAGGGCGCAACCTGGGCATAAATGCGGCTCTCGGGTTACGCAGTCCTTAGAGCACATCTTACTGAAGAGTGAACAGAAGGACTTAACTGCTTTTATTCCCTGGACCCAGCGAAAAGAGGCTGCACAGAGACTGGGCTGAACCTGCTGCTCCTTGGGCTAGCAAAGAAAGGACTGGGCATGTGGTGCCCTGTTTGAGAAAAAGTTGTCCCCTAGCCTCAGACCGAAGGAGTGACTACATGAGTCAGTTGGCTGACTTCCTTTTACAGCTACAGGGCTACAAAAGTGTGGTAGCAAAGTATGCCAGACTGTCAATTACAGTAGTGCAGTCTAGGAGACAGAGTACCAACCCTCAAAAGTTGCCCGTTACAGAGTCGAAGTGCAGTTTGGTTGCCCAAGACAGACGTTTTCATCAGTTAATGGGAACCACTGGTTTGGCTGTAATCGGAGACCAGTAACCCAGTGGCAACTGGTGTTTGGCTTTGATTACGAAGGCAATCAATCCTTGTGGGCAAAGTTGCCACATCACGACCGTGGCCCGAGGAGTAGCCCCAGGCAGACACCAGTCGGGAGATCAGCGTCCTTCAGCATCCTGCGTTCCTTCAATCAGGACCACTCTAATACAGACTATGGCGGTTCACATACAGAATCTCAACTGGACTGGAGACTGCTTTGACTGCGAGGTAACTGTCCAACCAAGCCTCTTTGGCTCTTGTGACTTGCTCCCTGCCAGAGTTGGTCTTCCAGGTAAGCAGTTTACAACTTTATAAAAGTTTTCCAAAGTTTGACCACAAATGCAGTACATTACAATGATTTATTGCGTCTAATAACGCAGGGATTTATTCTTCCATTAAAAATTCATACCACCAGTGCGGTCGATTTTAAAATAAAAATATAATGTATTTTTATAAATTGGTGTCTGTTTTTTTGTGGTGTCCAGTTTCTATCTTATTTGACTGTTTTGGTACTTTTTAATGCTTTACACTTGTTCCTTTGATAAAACCGGACTGCTCAGATCCACAGCTATTCAGGGTTGAGCAAAGATGTTTCAAACAAATATGACTGGACCAGTACAGGTGGGGAGTTCATTACACAGTGAGGTCACACAACCACACCATACCATACAATAAACCACCCTTCACCCACACTATGTTAGAACCAGGGGTATGGTTCCATGGACGGTAGGTCTTGCATCATTGTTTAACCAGGTTTATGTGATGAACAGCAGGTTAAAGGTGAAGTCTTAAATCAATGTGCTTAATTTTTTTCAATTGATTATTGCTTTACGAGGATAAAAGAGGTGACAAGTGGGGTACTGATGTAAGATGGGGAAAACAGCGAGGGAGTAGAAGGTTGGCAGGGAGAAAGGATAGAAGAAATTAGCCCACTGTCACTTGAGAAAGCTCACTAATCTACACCATGAGGAATAAGTAAGAAGAGAGGAGGATGGATATGGGGTGGAAGGAGTTAGTTGTAGGGTTAAGTGGGGGAGGTTAAATGCAGGCGAGTAGAAGAAAATAAAGGTCTGAAGAAAGGGGGAGCAGAAGGAAACAATTTCAGTGGCTGAGGAAGAGGAGGTACCACCTGGAAGGGTCTAAGGTGCACATGAGCATGTTCGCAAGGGTGTGAAAAGAGGCACGTCTACAACTTAAAAGAGGAAAGAAATTGATTACAGGCAGTTATAGACTAACTATGAGACACATGGACAAAGCAATGGAAGGACAGCAAAGTGGGTTGATGGAGACTACTGCCTCAAGGTTTTTGGAGTGGAGTAATAGGAGGCGACAATAGATAAAGCATGCTGGTGGAAGTGCGTAAGAATTTAGAATCAAAGATTGAGAAAAAAGCTATGGATAGAGGAGTAGAAAAGGGCAAGAAAGGATGGTCATAAAGAGTTTTGCTAATTATCCCATTTCTTCGACATTTCCATCAGTATTGATCCATGTTTCTTTAATTTTCTTTTGCCAAAAAACAATTAAGCAGAACTAGCAAACTTCAGGGTTTAGTAAACTGATAAATTTGCACTTGAATGGTGTAGGAAACTGGCTCTATATATACTACACCAAAATGAGGTATAGTGTGTATAGAGTCCAGGTGACCCCAGAGGTAGGCAGATGTTAAAGTTAGATAGAACTGTACTCTCCATTTGTGGTAGTGTGGTCGAGCAGTCAGACAGTATCAGACGACAGATGTTAAGCATTTGACGTACACACTCAGTCAGCAAATGAATTCATACACTCAATAACTGAACTCTAGGCCAATTGTGTTTGTATAAAAATATATACTGTTTTATTTTTAGAACCAAGCAAGCCTGGCTCAGCTAAGCATTAAATACTTTTCAGTAATAAGTTACTGGATATGAACAGTTTAAAAATGCAAAAGAACTTGTACTTTGTTATACTTACAGGAGGTGCAGCACGTTGCAACACTTAGCAAATACAGTACATTGAAAGGAATAGGCTTTTTCAGTAAATTACAGGTAAGTTACTTTTTATGTTATTTTTCTAACTCGGTACTGGATACCTAGATTCAGCAGTGGGACATTTGCTGTAAACGGGTAAGTAATTAAGTTTTGGTTATTTGCATGATTTTTAAAGAATATCTTTATATTTCAAAACTCCACACTTAGTCGTTTTTTGGAAGAAAAACAGTCCATTGAAATGAATAGGCTTTTTCAGCAAATTGCAGGTAAGTTACTTTGTACGTTACTTTTCTTACTCAGTGCTGGATGCCTGGATTCAGCACTGGGACATTTCCTGTAAACGGGTGAGTAAATAAGTTTTGGTTATTTGTGCGATTTTTAAAAAATATTCTTACATTTCAAAACTCCACACTTTAAAAACTTTTTGGAAGAAAATTGTCAATGTTATCCTATAGAGGAAAAACAGGTTATCGGTTCACAGGTAAGTAATAGTCTGTGGGAGTTAAGGTTCTGGGGTTAGACTCAGGGGTTCCCCAGGGTCAGTGATGCACTTTTGTTTCACCCTCAGCGGCACTAGGGAGGCCAGGTGCAGAGTGTTGAGGCCCAATGTTATCCTATGGAGGATGGGGGGCCTCCGGTTGGTGGCTGCTAGCAAGCAGGTCACATGGCTGTGGGAGCAAAGATCCTAGGGTTTACGTCAGGGCAAATAGGGAACCAAATTAGCAACAAAGGTGCACCCTCAGCGGCACTAGGGCGGTCGGGTGCAGCGTGCTATTTTGAGGTCGGGTGCCCTATTGTTTGCAATGGAGAATCTCCGGTTGGCAAAAGCATTGCAGGCAGGAAGACGAAGGACTTCTGGGTGCGACCACCACTTTGAGAGGTAAGCTGAGAAGTTAAGGGTTGCTTAGGCACGGTTGGTTTGGGCACACAAGGCCATGGGGCGTCGGGTGCAGGGGTGCCTTTTTGGGGTTGGATCTTCTTACCAGCTCCGGGTTGCGGTCAGGGGGGCCTTCTGGATTTAGGCTGCAGGCGTCGGCTCGAGGTAGGTCAGGGGTCTCGGGTCAGGATCGCCGGTGGGACCTCCTCGTTGTGTTTTTCCACTCAAGCGCGGGCCAGGTTCGATGGGTGCAGAGGGGGCTGGATTTGCTGTATCCGGCCAGAGCAAGAAGCTGCAGTTTCAAATCCGATGTTGACGGGAGAAGCAGTCTTGTAAGTGAAGGCACACAGGTCCTCCGGGGTTTTCGAGGTTGCTGGCTGCAGGACACACCGGGATTTCGCAGGAGCAGGTTCGCGGGGAGACAGGCCGGTAAGGCTTGGGCCAAGTCAGTGGGGGTCGTCCTCTTGTTAGCTGGCTGCACGGCTGTTTGGTCTTCTTGTAAGGCTGGATCTGAGGAATCAAGTTTAAGGGTGCTCCCTAAATACTAGCTTTAGGGCACTACAGGTAGATAAAGGGCAGGGACCAATGGCTCCCTTCCCTGGAGTGGGTACACCCCCTATCATGCCACCCTCCAGTGGGAGGGGGCAGGAGCCTGTCCCTAGTTGGCTAGCCCCCCCCCCCATCCTCAAGATAGCAGGGACTCAAGAGTTGTGCTTCACCTCGCCTCCCCCAACTGAGGGGTGGAGTTGGCAGAGGTGGGCACACCACTTTCCTCACTTGTTTTTCCAGCCGGTTCTCCCGCCCGAAGTGGGGAGTAGAACCAGTGGGGATCAGTTGCAGAAAGCAGCAAATGGTCTGGGGAGGCTCACAAAGGCAGCATGCCTTTGAAGCTTCCCCTACATTAACTCTACCCATCGTGGGGGAGGAGACTAGGCACCTCGTCCCAGGATGTGAATTGTTTCAGGCCCCAGAGAGCAGGCTCTCGACCCAGGGGTCCAGAAACATGTCTGGTGGTGGCAGCTGAAAGCAGCCACTCAGCCTGGACACTAGTGGTGTGTTCGTTTTCAGGATTCCCTCTGTGTGCATTTTTCATTAAATCCCACACTGGCATCAGTGTGGGTTTAATGTGCTGAGAAGTTTGATACCAAACTTCAGTTTTCAGTGCAGTCAATATGATGCGGTGGAGTTCGTACTGACGAGCACCCAGCACCTTATACTCTTAATGGCAGCATTGCACTTACAGTGTCTAAGAATGAACAATGAACTTAGATACTGTAGGGGTACAGGGCTCATGCACCTGTACCCTCATCACTGGCATAGGGCACCCGCTATAGGGGTGACTGATCTATGCCAGGGCAGTGGGTTGTAGGCATGGCACACAGGGATGTGTGCCATGTTGACTCTTTACTTTGTTCTGCACCAAAACATGCGGGAGGGGGGGCGTGTGTGTGTAGGTGTAGGTGTGTAGGCGTGTAGGCGTGTAGGCGTGTAGGCGTGTAGGCGTGGAGGTGTGTAGGTGTGTAGGTGTGTAGGTGTGTAGGTGTGTAGGTAGGTACAGGGCCTCTAAGAGTGGCACAATAAGTGCTGCAGCAATTAGAGGTCTTCCCTGGTCACATTGCCCTGGGTACCATTTCCCAGAGGCTGACCTGTGGCCAGAGATGCCAATTGGGCTACTTTTGGGGAAAGAACACAGGCCCTGGGAAAACGATTGGCAGGGACCCAGGACACAACAAGAAAAAGTGCATCAGTAGTCTGGCAAAACGTGGGGGGGTTACTGCAACAGAAACCCACTTTCCTACAAATGGCAAATGGGTTTTAATGCTGTACATAAACATATATAATCTGATACACGAATGTGAAAACATGAGCAATGTAGCAGAACGAAGTTTCTTACCGGTCAGTGTAGTTTTGTAGCTTGAAGATCTTTCTGGAGTCACGATGCTGTGCATTATTCCGCGGTCTAGTGGTTGGGTCCGGAATCTTAGTCTTTTCTTTCTTTTTTTTTTGTAGCCCAGGTGAGCATCAACTTCACACCTTTTGGTGTACTTCCTGTGACGTCGGCACGCTTCCTGTGGAAGCCCCCACCTTTGGGCACCATCTTCGGATTCTTTTTTCTTGATATTGTGTTCCGTTTGTGAATCCTTTGGCAATGTTTTCTATTTCTTCTTCAAGTAAGTGATTTTTCCACTTTGTCCTTTAAGGTGTCAGTTTCTATATTGTCCTTGTATTACCACCTTTTTCTCCTGCCTCATATTTCTGGTGGAGGTGGGTGGGTTCGCTAGTGAATCCAGAAAGATCTTCAAGCTGCAAAACTACACTGACAGGTAAGAAACTATTCGTTTTGCAGCGTGAATCTTTCTGGATTCACTATGCTGTGCATAGACTTTGTAGCGGTTTGTTATGTTTGTGGCGGCTGGGTGGAAGATGAGCGTTGGTTGTTGATTATATGTTGAAGCACCTTCTGTCCTACTTGTGCACCCTTCTTCCTGGTAGAGTGGGCTCATGTCCTCTCTGCTAGTTCATGGCCTGCCTGTTTGTGGCAGAATTGTATAGTTTGTGCGATCCATCGTGCGATGTTTCCCTTTGATTACTGGTCTACCCAGGAAACTGCTTGCAAAGGACAAAAAGAAATGCTTTGTTTTCCTGTGCTCCTTTGTTCTTTCCATGTAATGCATCACTGCTCTTCTAGCGTCCAGAGTGTGCAGTGCCCTCTCTGCGCTTGTGGATGGTTTCTGAAAGAAGCTTGGTATTTGTACTGTCTGGTTCATGTGGAACCTCGACCTCACCTTTGACAAAGTGTGGGTCAGTTCTCATTACCACCCTATCATTGTGTATTTGAATGTAGGGGTCTTGCAGTGTTAGCGCTTGTGGCTCGCTTAACCTGCGCAGCGAGGTGATTGCCACCAGAAAGGCTGTCTTCATTGTCAGCATTCGTAGGGAGGCCTTATTGATGGGTTCAAAGGGCGCTTTCATGAGCTCTATTAGCACTAAATTAAGGTTCCATGCCAGTGGCGGCAACCTCTTAGGTGGTGCGATCCTTTTTGCCCCTTCTAGGAATCTCTTTACTATTTGTGATGTAAAGAAGCTCTTTCCTGTCTCTCCTCTTGTGTAAGCTATTATCGCTGCTAGGTGTACTCTTAGCGAGGATGAACTTAGTTTTGCTTTCATCAGGTGCGTGAGATATCTTAGCACCGTTGATTCCCTTGTCACCTTCTTGTGTAGTTTCTTCTTGCTGCACCATTGTGTGAACCTCTTCCATTTTGCCACATAGCACCTTCGTGTGCTAGGTCTCCTTGCCTCTCGTAGCACCCGCAAGGTGCTCTCAGGTAACCTTAGGTGTGCAAATTCTATGTCTTCAGGAGCCATGCCGCTAGGCTGAGGTTCTCTGGCTCTGGATGTAGTACTTCTCCGTTTTGCATGGAGAGTAGGTCTTTTCTCTTACCGAACTTGTGGAGTGGCACCTGTGCCATTTCGATTATTTAGGAGTACCAAGTCTGCCTTGCCCACTGTGGTGCCACCAGGATCAGGGTCATGTTTCTGGTTCTGCACTTATTGAGTACCCTGTGTATCAGCGGTATCGGGAGGAAAATCGTAGGCAAATGTTTTCGACCAGCTTATCCATAGGGCATTCCCCTGGGATCGTTCCCCTGGTTGCCTGGATGCGAAGTATCGGCATTTTGCATTCTGGTGTGTTGCAAATAGGTCTATCATCGGTGTTCCCCACTTCCTGAATAGCCTTTGCGTTTCCTGTGCATTGAGCTCCCACTCGTGGGATGCTGAAGTCTGTCTGCTGCGCCAGTCTGCTTCCACATTGTCCTTCCCTGGTAGGTATATGGCTAGCAGGTCTATTTTGAGGCAACTGATTGTGTGCCTCCCTGTTTGTTGATGTAGAACATCGTTGTTGTGTTGTCTGTTTGTATCAACACTCTCTGGTTGTACAGTTGTTTCTGGAATGCCTTCAGGGCGAGGAACATGGTCTTCAGTTCCAGGTAGTTGATGTGTCTGACCGCATCTGCTGGAGTCCACAGACCCCTCACTGAGTTTGTTCATGTGTGCTCCCCATCCCATCTGGGATGCGTCTGTGGTGATGGTCACCGTTGAGGTTGGTGGTGTTAAAGGATTCCCTTTTGTTATGTTCTCCCTGTTCCACAACGTAATCTCCTCCTGCACTGCGTGCGTTACAACCAGCAGATCTTCCCAACTTCCTGTAGCTTGTGACCATTGTTGTTGCAGCCATTCCTGGAATGGTCTCATGTGGAGTCATATATTGGGGACCAGTTGTATGCAGGATGCCATCATCCCCATGATCTTGCTCGCTGTCCTCACTGTCAGAGCTCGCCCCTTCTGGTAGTGGCGTGTCTCCTTCAGCAGGGCCAGTGTCCTCTTGTCGCTGGGGAACACCTTGCGCTGTATGGTGTTGATCTGTGCCCCCAGGAAGTTCTTCACTTGCTCTGGTTCCATTGAGGACTTCCCCCAGTGTATGGAGAATGCCAGGTCTATCAGTGTCTCTGTGACCCGCTGTGTGTGTTCCTTGCATGTCCTGTGTGAACTTGCTTTTATTAGCCAGTCGTCGAGGTAAGGGTATACATGAATCCCTTCCCTGCGCTGGTACGCTGCCACAGCTGCGGGACATTTGGTGAACACCCTTGGTGCGGACTTTAGTCCGAAGGCTAGGGCTGTGAACTGGTAGTGTTCTTTGTTGATGGTAAATTTTAGTAGATGTTTGTGCTGCCTGTTCATGGGAATGTGCAGGTAGGCATCTTTGAGGTCTATGGTGGACATGAAATCTCCGTCCCTTATCTGAGGAATGACCTCTTGTAGGGATGTCATTTTGAACTTTTGTGTCTTTATGTATTTGTTTAGGAACCTTAGATCCAGGGTGGGTCTTAGCGTTTCGTCCACTTTTGGAACTAGGAAATAGTTTGAGTACACCTTCTTGTTTCTTTCACTGAATGGAACTGGTTCGATGGCCTCCTTTCGGAGGAGTTCTTGTGATTCCTCTAGGAGTGGCGCTAGTTCTTTTCCTGAATGCGCCTTCCTTTTTGGTTTTCTGTTGGGTGGTTTCTTTTCCAGTTCTACGCAGTATACGAACTGTACGATGTTGAGTATCCATTAGTCTGTAGTTATCTTCTTCCACTCCTGGAAGAAATGTCTTAGCCTGCCTCCTACTGGTGTTACATGTTAGTCGATGTTTGGTCCGTGTAACCCCCTTTTGTTGGCCTTGTTGCGCTCCACCCTCGGAGGGGTCGTGTGGGTGGGCACGCTTTGCGTGACCGAGTCACTTTGAGATGGGGTGTTGGCCCCCTCTTCTTGTTTGCCCTTGTCCATTCGCCCTCCCGCGAAAGGACTGGCCCCGAGGCTGGTACTGCCAGGTTTGCTTTTGCTGCCCCTGCTGCGATTGATTGTCGCCCTGGTGTGCCTGCTGGAATGTCTGGTGTGAAGTTCCCGGCTGGTTTCCTCCCCTTCCGTTTGGTCTCCGTGTCGGGGTACCCCTTCTCATCCCTCTGAATTGTAAGGCCCCCATGGACCTTGCAGTTTCATTTTCTTTCTTTGAGTTGGGTGAGTTTCTCATCCACCGGTGCCCCGAACAGTGCCTCTCCATTAAAAGGGGTGCTCAGAATGTTGTTCTGTACTTCTGGCTTGAAGCCTGAGTTCCTAAGCCAGGCCTGCCTTCTTTCTGTGATTCCTATCATCATAAGTCTGCTGGATGTGTTAGCCCCATCCAAGGCCGTTTTCAGGCAAGCATTTGCTATATTTTTTCCTTCCTCCACCAGGTGTGATGCCCTTTGCTGGTATTCCTCTGGGAGGTGCTTGAGCAGTTGCCCCATCTCGTCCCAATGCTGGTACTGGTGTCTGTTCAGTAGGGCATTGGAGTTCGCCATGCGCCAGTGTACCACTGCATTTCTCTCTATTTTTTTCCCAGTTAGGTCCATTCTCCTACTTTCTTTTTCTGGTGGTGGGCCTGATGTTGTTGGGACGTTTGCCCTCTTCTTGGCTGTTGCCGCAAGAGTCTGCCCTGACGGATCCCTGGATGTAGGGAGGATCCTGAGAGGAGGGGTTTTTTTTTTTCTCCGTCCTAGGTGTGACAGACCTGCAGGTCGCTGGATCTTTGAACACCTCCCTCCCTTGGTCCATGACACTCGGAAGCATGGGGAGGAACTGACTCTTTGTTTCAGTGGGGAGCAGGGTCTCCAAGAGGAAACATGCCTTTGGTTTTTTCTCCTCCAGTTTGGCTCCATAAGCCGCTGCCGCATTCTTGATGACCATGTTATTGGCCCCAATGTCATCAGGTGGCGAAGGCCTTGAAGGATAAGTCTCCACAGGCTCTTCCGGGTTTTCGGAGTCGAGGTCCTGCCATTCCAGGTCCTGTGCCATCCTGGATGCCGAGCCGAAACTCGCTCGCTGGTCATTGTCACCTTCTTCCTCATAGTATAGGCCCTCTTCCTCTAGGTGTTCCTGGGGCTCGGGAGTTTTCGGCAGCCCTTCGGCGTCGAACTCCTCTTCCTCTTCTATTTCAACGATCGTCATTGGCGGTTTTAACGGAATCGTGAACCTTTTCATTTTCTCGTCAAACTCCCTCTTCCTTTGCAGGATGTTCTCCATTTTGGCCTCGAGCCTTCTCTTTTTCCTCTCCATCTCGGTGGCATGCTCGGCATCAAGTGTTTCGGTCGATCTCTTCGACTTAGTCGTCGACGTTGAAGTGATCTTCGGGTCCTTCTCCTTCGAAGTCGAGCGGTCCTTTTCGGGGACGTGCTTCGACGACCATGGCTTTTCGCCGGTCTTCGACGCCTGGGAGCCCTTTTCGAAGGATCCGCAGGGCTGTTTGTCCTTGGATGCAGCTGTGGCCGTCGAGGTTTTCGGCACCAGTGCTCCCTTCGAGGACTTAGACTCTTTTTCGAGAGTCCTGCTCGGGCTTTCGAGAGTCTGTCAGGGGTTTAGGGGTCAACGTCTCACCTACCTCTTTAGATGCCTTCTTATCGGTCTCTACAACCGTGTAGTCAGCTGGTCCCTCGGCGATGTTGTCCTCTCCTTCGCTGGAGAGGCCCAGGTCCCGAAGCGACGGAGGTTGGCCTTTGCCTTGCATGGTGTAGTTAGCTCTCCTGTCTCTCTCTAACCCTGAGTGTCTTCGGGGTGAAGGCGGAGCAGGCGTTGCAATCATTGCTCTCGTGGTCGACCGGTAAGCAGAGGTTGCAGACCAGGTGCTGGTCCTTCTGAGCATATTTGTGGTGGCAGTTTCGGCAGAATTTAAGGGGTGTTTTGTCCATTCCTGCGCTCAGGGGGCCCCCTGTGTGTGCATTCTCCGTTGGACGTCGAAGATCTCGAAGTTCTCCTACTTCTTCGTCATCCCGGCTTGGTGATCTTGTTCCTCGGTATCTTCTTCAATCTTTTCTGTGAAAATTTCGTCTTTTTCCTCTTCTTTCCTCCCAAAACTCTGGAGCCTCTCGGTGACGATCCAGACCCAACGGCGGAAAAAATAATCTGAAGATGGCGCCCAAAGGTGGGAGCTTCTGCAGAAAGCGTGCCGACGTCACAGGAACTACACCAAAAGGTGGGACGTCGACGCCCATCTGGGCTACAAAAAAAAAAGAAAGGACCCAACCACTAGACCGCAGAATAATGCACAGCATAGTGAGTCCAGAAAGATTCACGCTGCAGAAATGTGCACATCTGCAGCTGTTTCAGCAGCAATAGACAACATCGTGCACTTTTTAATTCCACTACCTTTTAATCTGCCCGGCTGTTGTCTTGACAGTACTCTGGTGTACTCAAAAATACATGTTACCCATGTATAAAAATAAATACAGAAAATCAAATACCTGATTTTCTGTCTGCATCTGCAAGCCATAGGTGGAGTAGTGGGTGTGAAGGTCAGGTAGGAAAGAAGGGAGGAAGATGTTGAGTGGGAAGATAATAGTAGGTGTGAAAAGTCATAGTAGGTGTGCCGCTGAGGTTTCTGAAGAAGTTCAGTTCTAGACAAAGACAAGATTGCTGAATGTGGTATTCAGACAACATTCAGCTTCCAAGAGCTGGAAGTATTGTATGCTGATAATGAGCAGGAGGGGAGTTTATTGAGCACACTAGTAGCATAGAAGGAGTTGCTGGTTCAGAAATGTGGTGTCCATTTGGAAGGGCAGACGCTCAGCTTGCAGGTACCACCTATATTGTGGGTGTGTATCCATTTTGGGATCTCCAGATTACGTGTTTTAGGCATATGGCATCAGTGCTAGGGTGACATGAGCTCAGGAACTATATGTATTGTAGTTTACTGGTCAATCTGAAGGACTTTTCCTTTAGCAATTTGGGTTGTAAATTTTCTTTTGGGCAACAGACTCATAACTTCCAGAAACTATTTTTTAATGCCAAGGAAAAGGCTGTTCAATGTAATGGGAAGTGTGGTGTCCATCCTGGAGCTCAGCTTCCAGGAGTCGGCTATAATGTGGCTCATCTGATCAGAAACATAATGGGCAAATATTAGGTGCAGTTTCAAATGCCTTAATTAGGTTTCTATGAGGTCTGCCTGTAAAAGGGCACTGTGAACACATACGAGCTACAAACCACCAAATATGTATATCAGTTTAACACACCCCAAAGTGGAAGAGTGCAGGGGGGGGGGGGGGGGCGTTAGAACAGCTTCCTAAAACAATCTAACTATGTCAATCAGTGAAGCCTAAATGTCCAAGTAATAACAATCAAAATCCACCCAGCAACAACAGGGGTGCATTTGAATATGTAGCTTCCAAAACCTGAAATTTATATGATCTATGGAATCCACCCAGAAGTAAGACAGATGAAACCCAACGGTGCAGACAGGTTCTAACAACCAAAATGTATGAATCTATGGAGTATATTCAGGAGTGAAGTTTCAGTTCCCAAAACAAGCTATGTCACGATAAGGATTCTAAATCCACCAATGCGTCTATAGTATGAATGTTTATGATCTATGTAACCCTCTCAGGATCAATAGGTTTGTGACCCACATGTAGCGGTATTGCAAAACCTAGTGTACATATGTCAGTGTAAGTGCCTGTAGGAAAGTAATGTTGTGGATGGAAAAGAGGAGTCTGTGATATACAAAGTGAAGTAGAGCGTTGAAAGGGAGGCTAAAGATGAGAAGAAGTTTAAGTGTAGTCTATAGCCCTGCCAGGCCCGAAACGTCCCAAACTTGGAGGCCTTTCCGAACCACTCTGCCTTTTACTTGGGCACCCTGACTTGATGCCTTGGGAGAAGGGGTTACATATGGCTTTACGAGGTTCCAAGAGCAGGAGAAACACAAAAATCACCAGACCAAAGTTCCAGTGTGAAGTCAGGAGAATGAAATCCTGAGGAGAAAACTCTCAATGAAATCGCAAGACGGACCGACAGAACATCATTAGAGATAAACAGGTACATAATGGAGTGGATAAACAGCTAAATAATGGGGAGATAACTAGGAAATCTAAATTGAGTAGGGGGCAAGGGACACTTCTTGGTAAACACATTACCTATAAAGCAGTGAGATCTAGGCAAATACTAAAAGCGCCCAAAGAATTAGCAGTCTGCGTAGGCTATATATACCACAGTTTTGGAAATGCAGCATTTGATTATATACCAGCGGAATTACAGGTACCATGCACCTTCCAAAGATGACTGGTTGCTCAATCTGGGAGAGGGATTAAAATGGCTGAGAGTGACTTACAATGTTCACGGAACCAACAAGCGCCACAATGAGAAGATGGGAGGATGGACTAATTTTGAGAAATAGCTCCAACTTAGTATGGGAAAAGAAAAAGAGAAGGAGACAACAAGAGGGAGATTAAAACAGAAGTAATTAAATTGGGTCTACTCTTCGCTGAGTAAATGCACCTGGTGGTGGGTCCACTTAGTACTGAACTGCATAAACGTGTACAAAGCGTGCTGAATAGGGTTAGATTATTCTGCTCATTAAGATGTAAGGCTGTTCATTTGTCCTAAAAGTTCCAAAGTAGATGAAAGTATAAATTTCCAGAACTATTCCAGTTTGCCCACAAACATAAGTATATTGATGTTTCTGGCCAACACTGATTTACACATTTTAGTGTGTTTCAGCATTGTATTACCAAGATATTTTACAATAATTTGGAATAAATGTAGTTTTATTCCCAAGTAATTTGGATTTTTAAAAAGTACGCGGTCTTGATAACGGATTATTAAAAAAACATGCAGAACCTAAACTCAAAAAGCATTTTTTACATGATCAATTATGCAGCAGGCCCCTGTGTCACATGGTGTATAGGTGGATTTACACAGTAAAGTAAAATGCACCATTGTGGATGAACTTTAAAAGCCTAAAGGAAAATGTGGCTCTCCAAGTTTATGTATGACGTTTTAAGGGTAACTTTCGACACTGTGCTATGCGAGTTGACGGCTTAATTTGTTTTCTCCCTTTTAATCACTACCCTTGGAGCTGTAATACGAAATTTGTCTTTTCGAGTTAACATGTATTGAATGAGTACAGTTTCACTCTTGCAGATTAGCAATAAAGGACCCACTGTTTTGAAATTGGTGTTCCAATGCAAAACTAAGTTTAAAAAAAAAAGTCTTGCATATGCAAAAGCTGTTGGCTTTGGCAATGCGTTTTAGCCATGTTGCACACCAGCATGGCTGCTGTTCAGCATGGCTAAAAGTTAGTGGCATAGAGGAGAGTGGCATGGAGTGTTGCAGAGTGTAATGGCACAGCGTGCAGTAGAGTGGTACAGAGTACTGTGTACTGGAGTGGCAAAGTCAAGTCGCCAAAGTGAAGTGCCACGGAGTAGACTGCTGTAGTGTGCATTGGTGTGGAGTGTTGCAGAGTAAGTGGCGAAGAGTTCCGTGGTGCAGAGTGCAGCTGCATATAATTCAGCAGCATATAAAGCAGTGTTGTAGATTAGTGTTGCATAGTAGAGTGCAGTGGCGAGTGGCGTACAGCGCATTGGCATAGAATGCAGCAGAGCAGAGAGGCATAGAGTATAGTGCTGTGGAGTGCTCCAGAGTGCAGTGGTGCATAGTGCAGCAGCACAGAGTGGAGTGCTGCAGAGTACAGTGGAGTAGAGTGGTGTGCTGCAGAGTGGCATAGAATTCAGCATGGCAGAGTAGAGTGGTGTAGAGTGCAGTGATGTAGAGTGGTGTAGAGTGCAGTGGTGCAGAGTAGAGTGCAGTAACGTAAAATAGAGTGGACTGGTGTAGAATGAACTGGAGTAGTGTTGTAGAGTATACTGGTGTAGAGTGCAGTGCCATAAAATTCAGCAACGTACAATACAGTGTAGTAGAATGCAGTGGTGTAGCTTAGAGTGGTAGATACTAAGGTGTAGTGCAGAGTAGTAGAGTGCCAGATTGCAGTGGCGTAGAATACAGTGGTATGGAGTAGAGTGGCAGACAGGGTAGTGGCAGAGTACTGCAGACTGGAGTGATACAGAGTGCAGTAGTTCAGAGGCGTAGAGTAGAGCATCATAGGGCAGAGTTGCGCAGAGAGGCGTAGAGTGGTGTAGAGCAGCACATGAAGTGGTGCAGGGTAGAGTTAAGTGGTGCAGGGTAGAGTTAAGTGGTGCAGGGTAGAGTGCAGTGGTGTGAGTAGAGTGGTGTAGAGTAAAGTGGTGTGTGTGCAGTGGCATAAAGTGCAGAGAAGATCAGAGTGGCATTCAGTAGATTGGCATTAAGTGCAGTGCTGTAGACTGGAGTGGAGTGGCCTAGGCTGGAGTGATTTAGAAAGCAGCGAAGAGTGCAGTGCTGTAGAATAGAGTGGTGTAGAGGGCATTGGCATAGAGAAGAGTGGTGCAGTGTAGAGAGGAGTAGATGGGTGAAAGGTGGTGCAGTGGCGCAGAGTGGTGTAAAGTGGAGTGGTGCAGAATAGAATGCAGTGGTAGGGAGTAGTGAGGCGCAGAGTGGAACAGCGTAGAGTGGAGTGTGTTACATTTTCAATTACATGACCAATACATTTGCACAGACATACGGTCTTACTAGTAAAACTACATAGCCCACAAACGATGCGCGGAAATGGCATCACCTAATGTATGGATTTGTTTTGATCATATTAAAGTATTTTTTCCAACACACTTCAGAATTAATGAAAAAATTGCATAATTTGTTCTTTCACTATTCTGATATATTCTGTAATACTTTCAATGTTCATTTAAATATTGTGTGCTAAGAAAAAAACCTTTCCTACCCACAGTATCCAGCAAGATTGTCACATAAACACTCACTTTTAAGTCAAAGAAAGGAAAGTAAACACCAAGCTCTCTTGGAAGACAGAGCCTGACATTTGACTATTTCTTTGAATGCACAGCAAATGTGACAAGATCACTTACACGCCTGTTTACAGAAAAGAGCACTGGTGGAAAAATAAAAGGAGAGGTAGTGTGAAAAGCCTTTACTCCTTGGGAGGAACAAATTTATGCTGGACACCCCAAAACAAATAAAGCCAGCAAATAGAAAGCCAAAAAATGTTAGTCACAAACCCAATTGTAAGCAATGGGCGGAATGCATTCACAGGAAAGCTTTATGAATGTCCCCAAGATGTCTTCAGCAAACCAGTCAGCCGTGAGTCTGGTAGGCTTCGCCCTAAAAAATACATTCTATAATTGAGTAAATATTTTAGTCTTTTGTTGCTAGTGCTGATCCCTGTGTTAATCTGTACTAAAATGGGGCATATATAGAGAGACTATGCTGGGTGATTTATGATCGAGCTGTGTTAAGAGCGGGTAACTCAGCAGTATTCCAGAGCACATTTCACCACTGCAACGATTCCTTAACACTAAAGCAATGAAGAAAAGGCATACTGAAAGACAGGATAAGAAAAACAGTTTGCTTTGCATGGGGAGTTACAATTAACAACTATAACAAAGTGCTTATATACTATGTGCTCGTCATATTAGAGAGAAGCAGAAAACAAGGATCAAAAAATAAACTCCTTGGAGGGATTATACATAGCATTTTTCAGAAGGTCTTAAACGTATGCATAGATGTGCCAAAGTCTAATCCTATTAAGTGGTCGAGTCTATGAAGAAATGTTTTCATTTAGGTTTTTGAGCATATGGATGTTGACCTTCAATAAGCAATGTTCTACTTTCACCTGCTGCACTGTATTACTCATTTCCAACCAGCAGACCGAAGATAAATTACATAAAACAGAACAGTTAGACTGCATAAAACATCTTTTCTTCAGGACAGGTTGCTGCCACTGAGGAATTTGTGCTTCAGTTTTTTAAGGTTGAAGCTAGAGGATGACAGGAGGGTAAGCTAGACAAAGAAAGCAGAAGATAGCAGAGAAGAAGGCTGAGAAAGAGGAGAAAAGAAAGTTGCTGGGAGTGGATTTTAAGTTAGTCTGAAATTATCCTGTTCAGACTTTAAATATAAAAAAAAGGAGAATACATGTTCTGTGATATACAAGACTTGACATTTCATTTGTTTTTTTTGTGAAAAAGGAAAAAAAAGTTTCCTTTTTTGTGCAGTTATTTCTTCTAATTGTCCTTCGTCTGAAATTGGTGGGTTCTTCATATTTTGACCAGAGCCAACAATTTTTTGCTTTGAAGACGCAGGAGCCTAACAATAACAGAAAAAGAAACCTGATATGGTAGAAATATTGCTTACATTTAACCACGTGTAGAAAATACTGCACTGCATGTTGATACAAACGTAGGGCTTCTTCGTAATTTTTTGCTTTATCTTCTTGCGCTGCTTTGCTAGCCAGGTCTATTGCTTTCTGTATAAATAAAGAGAAAAGTAAAATAATGTTCAAAGAGCATTCGCAACAGTTTAATGGTTAATACTTTGGGTTAAGAGCAAAGCTGAAGATGACACATGGATAATTTAGTGCAATAAATACCCTGTTGAAAGGACCAAAAACTGTAGCATTTGTATAATGGACGTTTTCACAAGTTTCAAAATACACACAGAACTACTACACCATATCATCAGCAGTACAGTTTTCCCAGAACCACACAACAAGTGCAGGACAGGCAGCAGCAGTAGCAGCAGCAGCAGCAGTCCAAGCTTCCCTGCCACAAGCAAATCCGATGCAGTATGGACAACAGAAGTTCAAACCTCTTCCTACACGTTGCACAGTCAGTCATCACCAGTACAAGCTTCATTCCACAGCATTTATATCTGTAGACCGTGAATTAACTAACCAAAAATGACAAGTCACTCTTTTGGCTGGCATTCAGTCTCTTGCCAAAAGCATGCAGGGTATAGCCTACAGTTCAACATTCACAGACTCTTTCACCAATAGCCCATTTGACTGTGCAGTTGGTAACATGAGGAGATATGCTCCACCCAGTGTGGTCTACCTCCTAAGCACAAACCAGTCAGCCAGTTCCGACTAGTATACGGCACCCACAAGAAGACCTGCAGGCATGATACAGCATTCAGGGATTCATTGCCCTAAAGTAACTATCAAGAAACTAGGCCAATTTCTCGTCACTTAACTTCAGTAGCACCTTTTGAAAAAATGATGGCCTGTGTATTCTGTATTTACTGTTGTGACTGCTTACTGCATTTGTTTCCACCTTCTGCGATAATCCACCCTTTAAGCCACATTTCGATTAACATAAGACCCAGCTACGTATTTGTCTGCAGACCGCTCTTGTCGTATGAGCAGTTTCACCACTGGGTGGCGAGGTTAAAGTCATCTTTCTGTGCCATCTTCCTTGGAAATTCCATTAGCAGCATTTCTGCTACTTCTAGGTAGATCTCTCCAACTCATACACTGTAAGGATTGCTGATTTCCTACCACTCAAGGGTATAATCTATACCTCGTACACCATGGTATCACAAAAGGGCCTCTACAGAGGCTACGTCTGCATAGCTCATGGCCTGGTTTCTGACCAAGCACCCACTGGGGTTAGGCATCTGTCGCTCCCAGATGGATAATGTAGAATTACTCCTGATGCTGAACAACCTCTCCATTGACGTTAAGCCACCGTCTCGCCCGAGTACACGCTATAAAGTATTTCCATGGTTGAATAGCAGGTCCTTAAGTGGGATCAGGGCTTTGTCTCATCTGGGTACACACCGTAGAGCATACACATCAGGTACACTTCGGTGATCCACTTTATGGCAGTTTCCATTTATAATAGAGACTACTCCTGAATAGGATAGGTACCTTAAAGAGCTAAAACAAATACATATTGAAGACCAGAAGTGGCAAGTAAATTCTGGGCCAGTGCTTGTACCACAAAATTGATTATATTACCACAGCACAAAGTGCTATAACTTGGTTTAATGTTGGAACCACTGATCGATGTAAAACCATAGGGGAACTTGCAGTATGCGTTGGACGAACTTGAGAGCCTGTCATTTTAAAGTTAACTTTATTTTTTCAAAGCAAAAAGTTATAGTCTTTTGTGTTTTCGATTCTAGGATACTGAGGAATGTACTTGTTGGGGGACATCTCTAATTTAAAGGGCAGGGGGAGTTTGTCTAGGCTGTCCCTCGAAGATCTTTCTAGTAGGCGGCCGTCAGGATGTGAAGCAGTTTAACCCTTCACGCAAAGACAGTTCAGATTTTCAGCAGGCAGATGGATACCAATTCTTCACCAGCTCCGACAAATCCGCTCTACCGATGCTTAGCAAAGTTTTACAGAGTGGAAAGCCAGTATCAACACAGCAGCACCATTCCAGATACACATTCAGTTAATCCACGTGTACGGCTCTGACTTTGTGGAGGTAATGGACCTCAAAATGGAAGACCCAAAGTTTTTACAAGAAAAGAGCCGGTACCCACCTCTCCCACAGGGTGAAAGTAAAAAAAGTCTGTCCTCTACTGTAGATAAAGGTGTCATCAGTATTAGCCCCTTGCGTGCTGCCGTCGGCTACCTCCCAAGTGCTGCCGTCGGCCAACGGCCGACGCAGCCCTTCCCACTCTTCAGAACGCCCACTCTGCGGCGGAAAAACCGCCGCGGTTAAAGCATTAGTCTCTCAGCCTAGGTGGAGAGGGCCCTACTCACCCTCTTTTTAGTAACTCTTTGACACCTTAGTGCACCTCTGATCTCTCACATCAGCTCATTCGGGGAAAACACACTGTGCAATCCATAAGACATACAAGGAGACGGCAAAACAGTTCCACAAAGCCATACAGAGGACTTTTGTGTCAATGTATGGATGCCAATATCATGTTTTTCACGTACAAATGCCTTGTGGGTTTAATTTGGAGGACCACTGCTGAAATATCGTCTAACTGTGTGATATTGATTGGATGCGGTTAATGCTCATAATCAGCCTTGGCGCCATACTATTGGCATCTCTGTCTCAGGCTTCGAGAGAACTGCAACTCAATCCGGTTTATAACTTTTTTTTTTTTAATCACACATTTTCTCCAGACCTGCACAAATGCTCAAGCTACCACCAAATGTTGCTACTACACGCATCCCCACTTCGAACTCTGCATTGTAACTGCAATGTATGGCACACTTGTGGTCCAAGTAGTGGCAATGTTTTTCCCCACACTGGTATGTTCAACCCTTTCATTTTGTCAATGTCAAAGTCTGGTTTTGCAACCATGTATATAGATATATTTGTGGTGCAGATCTCCAGTGATCCTAAAAGGGTATAGAAAATGTCTCAGCTGTTTGGAATTTCTTTAAAATATATACTCCTTTTACAAGCTACTACTGGCACACTAGCTAACAATGTCTTTCAAGGACAAAAATGAAGAGGCAGGCCATTTCTCATTTCAGGCACAATTTTAAAGTAACACTGGACCAGTCATTTTAAGCTGTGTCTGCTATCAAAGAGCAGATATTTAACAAGTTGGCAGATGTACAACTCAATTTTCATCTTCGAAGGACCCGGTCAAGAGACATTCTGGGACACAGTGTCTAGAGAAACTAACATACATGCAAAAAGCAGGGAGGTCTCCTTATGAATCCAATCGGGGACAAGGAGCAGTACATAGAAATGAGAGAAAAGTCCCTATCTGACCAGGGATTGGGCAAAACAGAATACTAAATAGAAACTCCCAGACCCAGTATAGACATAACCACGTATTTAACAAATCACAATTGTAAGGGAAATGAGATCAAACCAATTTTAAAATGATGTATAAAAATTTGTACAATTTATTCAATTAAAAAAATACATACTTTTGCAAAAATATACAGTGCCATTGTTAAAACAGTATTAAAAATGTGCCAATGCACATCAAGTACAGGTTAAAATTCACACAGTTGTCGACGCAGCGTTTCGGTTTTATGATCACACCTTCATCAGGACAGGGTTCTTACAGGAAAGTTAATTTCAGTCCTCTGTATTCAATTCGAGGATTCTTCCTGTACTTATAAAAAATCAACTTCATCCAGAGTGGTACGAATTCACTGGATATTTGGGCACATGTGGATCTTGCACTTTTAAATATCTGTGCGATCGCATAAGGTTGAGGGAGCCACCGTTTATGGTAAGTGGAGGGCAGGTACCCCTGTTATTATTAAAAATAAGCCCGATGTGTAGCTCATGGCTGGATGCTTTGATGATCGATTTCAAATCGAGAAGGTACGAGTGGAGCAGGGAGGCCGACGGACCATAAATCGAGCCTGACAATTGATGGAATCAGTTCTCTAAAAGGTCGATTTGGAGGAAAATAAACCCGTGCATGTTTGATCATCAATTGAAACCACTCTTTACACCAAAACAACTGATCGCAATAACTTATTAACTTATCAGAGCTTCCACCCCACTCCTCTCAAACAACATCTACCATATTCACAACTTCTCCGTGTGAAAAGAATTGTCTCAGACCCTGAAGAATCCATGACGCAATCTCGAATCATGCTTAACAAATTCAAAAAAAGAGGATATCCAGATGAGGTGTTAAATTCAGCTCTAGAAAGAGCTCAATTAAAAGACAGAAAAACTCTACTCTTGACGCCTAAAACCAAAAAGGAAACCAAAATAACTTGCGTTAGCAAATTTTCCACAGCGAGTCCGCAGTTCAAAACAAGCACTGGCGTTGCCAATAGGTCTCGCAGTAGGAAAGTTGTAGCTATTACAATTGCAAATAACAATGCCTTTTATTTTTGTTTTCATTTTAAAAACATAAAGGGCTTTGTCATTTACAAAACCAATAGCTCCAACTTTCCTACTGCGAGACCTATTGGCAACGCCAGTGCTTGTTTTATTTATGTGTTGGTTTTGAAAATAGCAAAATTATTAGCTTTGTCAGTTACAATGTCAATAGTTTTAACTTTCGCAAATGTGACACCTATAGCATTTGTAATGCAATGTGTGTTGTATTTACGTGACTTAGATGTAATGATATTACAAATAACAATGGCTTTTAATGTTGTAAATAATGTGGTGGTGGATGCGGTGGTGGTGCATGTGGTGGTGGTGGATGTGGCGGTGGGTGTCATCGTGGATGTGGAGGTGATGGTGGATGTGGTGGTGGATGTGGTGGTGGATGCGGTGGTGGTGGATGCGGTGGTGGTGGATGCGGTGGTGGTGGATGCGGTGGTGGTGGATGCGGTGGTGGTGGATGCGGTGGTGGTGGATGCGGTGGTGGTGGATGCGGTGGTGGTGGATGCGGTGGTGGTGGATGCGGTGGCGGTGGATGTGGCGGTGGATGTGGCGGTGGATGTGGCGGTGGATGTGGCGGTGGATGTGGCGGTGGATGTGGCGGTGGATGTGGCGGTGGATGTGGCGGTGGATGTGGCGGTGGATGTGGCGGTGGATGTGGCGGTGGAGGTGATGGTGGATGTGGTGGTGGTGGATGTGGTGGTGGTGGTGGATGTGGTGGTGGTGGTGGATGCGGTGGAAGTGGTGGTGGATGTGGTGGATGTGGTGGTGGTGGATGCGGTGGATGTGGTGGTGGATGTGGTGGTGGTGGGTGTGGTGGTGGATGTGGTGGTGGATGCGGTGGTGGTGCATGTGGTGGATGTGGTGGTGGTGGATGTGGCGGTGGATGTGGCGGTGGATGTGGTGGTGGATGTGGCGGTGGATGTGGCGGTGGATGTCATGGTGGATGTGGAGGTGATGGTGGATGTGGTGGTGGATGTGGTTGTGGTTGTGGATGCGGTGGATGTGGTGGTGGTGGATGCGGTGGTGGTGGATGCGGTGGTGGTGGAAGTGGTGGTGGTGGATGTGGTGGATGTGGAGGTGATGGTGGAGGTGATGGTGGATGTGGTGGTGGATGTGGTGGTGGATGTGGTGGTGGATGTGGTGGTGGATGTGGTGGTGGATGTGGTGGTGGATGCGGTGGTGGTGGAAGTGGTGGTGGTGGATGTGGTGGATGTGGTGGTGGTGGAAGTGGTGGTGGTGGATGTGGTGGATGTGGTGGTGGTGGATGTGGAGGTGATGGTGGATGTGGTGGTGGATGTGGTGGTGGATGCGGTGGTGGATGCGGTGGTGGTGGTGGATGGGGTGGTGGTGGTGGATGGGGTGGTGGTGGTGGATGGGGTAGTGGATGTAGTGGTGGTGGGTGTGGTGGATGCGGTGGTGGATGCGGTGGTGGTGGATGTGGTGGGGGTGGATGTGGTGGTGGTGGATGTGGTGGTGGTGGGTGTGGTGGATGTGGTGGTGGATGCGGTGGTGGTGCATGTGGTGGATGTGGCTGTGGAGGTCATGGTGGATGTGGAGGTGGATGTCATGGTGGATGCGTGGATGTGGTGGTGGATGCGGTGGATGTGGTGGTGGTGGATGCGGTGGTGGTGGATGCGGTGGTGGTAGATGTGGTGGTGGATGTGGTGGTGGATGTGACGGTGGATGTGGAGGTGATGGTGGATGTGGTGGTGATGGTGGATGCGGTGGTGGTGGATGCGGTGGATGTGGTGATGGTGGTGGTGGTGGATGTGGTGGTGGTGGATGTGGTGGTGGATGCGGTGGTGGTGCATGTGGGGGATGTGGTGGTGGTGGATGTGGTGGTGGATGTGGCGGTGGATGTGGAGGTGATGGTGGATGTGGTGGTGGATGTGGTGGTGGATGCGGTGGTGGTGGATGCAGTGGATGTGGTGGTGGTGGATGCGGTGGTGGAAGTGGTGGTGGATGTGTTGGATGTGGTGGTGGATGTGGTGGTGGATGTGGTGGATGTGGTGGTGGTGGATGTGGTGGTGGATGCGGTGGTGGATGCGGTGGTGGTAAGCTTTTTTAACGAGCTACGACCAGCGGACATTGTTCTAAAATTAGAATTGTTATCTTCCCGTGGGTCCATTTCTCATGCTGAGATATGGAACGCGTAGTTGACCAAAAACTCTGATTGAACCACTGAGGGCTCTGGAAAAAGGAAATGCGAGCTCTGTGCATTGCCATTTGTTGAGTTCAGCTGCAGTCAAGGTCCATTCGCAGCAGGGCGCAGGCAAGAGGGCGTTGCCTGGAAACCGGCGCGCGGCAGCGCTCTTCATCAGAGGACGGGTGCCCCCAATGTTCGGCATTGACGCTCGAGTCTGTAGTGGGTGTGAAGGAAGCGTGTTTGGATGTAATCCAAGTGGAGCAGAAACCACCAGGTAAGAATTTACAGTGTTTAAGGCAGTTCCTTGCACGTGTTTGCCTTGAGAAGTTTCGACTAACGGATGCTGCAGCCTGCAACCAATCCTTTCTCTTTGGGGTGTTCCTATTTCATACAGAGTAATATTCGTGTTTAAAAAAGATAGCGTTTCCGTTTAAATTATGTGTGCTCCTGCATTTATTTATACTCTACAGGGTCAACCCACATAGTAAGACACTGTTTATTGTCCTGTAAGACTCTGAAGCCCAGTCCGTAACATTTGCAGGACAATAGTGCATTTAGAAATAGCTCGAGGACAAAATATGTTCAGAAAAACGTGTTCGTGTAAAAGATACATAAACAATGCAGAAGCTGTTTTATTGTGCGAAATTGGTTTAGTGGCAGAGATAAGCGCTGTATTCAACCACAGTCACTCCCCTGTGCCAGATAACATATCATAGTTGTTTGTAGAGGCAGCTGAAATCAGAACATTTATGATAATGGTTACACTAGAAAATACATATTTTTTTTATTGCTGAGGGACAGTGAGGCTCACTGCGAGAAAGAAAGAAAAAGAAATGCGAACAATAACTAAGCGACGGAGAACACAAGAACGGTTTAGTGGCAGAGATAAGCGCTGTATTCAACCACAGTCACTCCCCTGTGCCAGATAACATGATATCATAGTTGTTTGTAGAGGCAGCTGAAATCAGAACATTTATGATAATGGTTACACTAGAAAATACATATTTTTTTTATTGCTGAGGGACAGTGAGGCTCACTGCGAGAAAGAAAGAAAGAAAGAAATGCGAACAATAACTAAGCGACGGAGAACACAAGAACAGAAACCAAACCAGCAAAAACACGAGAGACGGCCTGCGGCCATCAAAGTGAAGTGGACACGGCGGGCAGGGGCAGGGGAGGGGGCGGAGCGGCATGTGGGTGTTAAGAAGCCGGGCCTTTGAAGTGAAGCTAAGCTTCACTTCAAAAGGTGTCGGAGGAATGCGGATTAGGGAACAGACGGCGATTGCGGCTGTGCACGCGCTTTTAAGCTCAATGCACATGCGCATTGAGCTTAAAAGTCACGGGCACTGCAAGGAATCGCCACGATTCCTTGCTTCGTAGTTAAAGTTTGTTTAAGCCGCAATAGGCTCGCAAGCTCGATGCGCATGCGCATCGACAGGCGAGACAAAAAAATTATTAAAAAACATTGGCGAATATTACAAACTGAACAAGATTTTAATAATCTTTGCGGATGAACCATTATTTGCGTTTTCTAGAGCAAGAAATATAGGAGAAATCATCAAGAAAGCTACAGTAACCAAACCCAACGTGAAATTCAGAGGCACAATCCCATGTAAAAATTGCAGTAACTGTAACAATATCATGGAAGGTAATACCATTACCCACCCTATGAGAGGGAATAAAATCAAGTTAAAGGTTAATGGTACTTGTGACACTAAAAACATTATATACTTGATGAAGTGCCCGTGCGGAAAAGCCTATGTTGGACAGACGGAACGCAAATTCAAAATAAGGCTAACCGAACACAAAAGTAACATAAGAACTAAGAACTAAAGTGTTAAAAGATTTTAAAGTGTTAAAATCTGCGGTAGCTACCCACTTTGTTGAGCATAAACATCAAATTAATCAGATCAAAGCTTGCATATTGGAAGTTGTGGAAAGAAATGAAGAAACTGACAACAGAAAATGCCTTTTAAAACGTGAAAACTACTGGATATACCACTTACAGACTTTAAGCCCCCACGGGATTAATGAACGGACAGAATTTAGTTGCTATTTATGAACAATTCATTGATAATGTACCAATTTATACTTTGTGCTGTGCAGAATACCGATATTGTATTTATGTTAGTAATGTTCATGTTAATTAGATAACAGTAATAGGTATCTACATACTAGGTTCACAAGAATTTGCACTTCAATAGGTGACGCCACATGGCGGATTTACTCACATTTTAGCATGGCCCCTTTAATTCTCATTAGCCTGGCCCTTTAACATAAGGCACGCGCAACACTAGTGTAAACACACCCTAAACGCGTCACACGCCAACATCTCTGCAGCGAAGGCAGTAATTCGGGCAGCGCGATTGAACCACACGAACGATCCAAATTCGGTAAGCATCCCACGCTGAGTGCTAACCGTTATAACCCGAATGGTTATATAACAGATAATGCGAGCACAACTATTAATGTACCAAGGCGTTTTTTTAAATAAAAGCGGCAAATATTAACACCGCTAGAACAACGTATTAGAATGCTATGAGTACACTGATTTTGGCGAGCCACTAGCATGGTTAACCACATCTAAGACCCTAGCACGTAACGTACATTTCCAATCAGATTGTATTTAATGCGTCGTGATAGCAGATAAAAGGGGAAGTCATCATATTTAGCTATTGTAACATTGAGTGCCCTTTATATTCATGTTATGTTTAGTGTAAACATTTATGTTATGTTTAGTGTAGACATATGGAAAATACATTTTTCTAATTAACATTGAAACCCAGTTGAACGTTGTCACTACATGCTGTCATTAATTCATTGTGATGAATGACCGTTTGAAATAAGACATGCACAATTAAAAACTATGTAGAAAATGAAACTTAATAAAGAACAACTGTTCAGTAAATGAAAAAAACTTACTCTTGGTGATGTGTAAAGTGTTTTTAAAGGGTTCTTGGGAAAAATAGCTTTTTGTAAGTTTTTTTGTTAACAGTAGTAAAGCAATTTGACAAGCATAATGGCGCACCTCCCTGTCTAACTGAATCCAGAACTTTTTGCATTAGTAACAAACTACAGAAGAAGGGTATTCTAGTAAAAGATCGTTATAAATGTGATTCTGCAAGACTTTAACTTCTAGACTATCAACTGCCAAAATATTATGAAGTTAATTGTAATTGTATGCCTACTACCCCTAACAAGTGCACATGCGAGTCTGTTACGTTTTATAGTATAAGTGGCATAGATAAATATTCCAGGTAGATACATGTGTCTATATCTATATATATGCGCACACACACACACACACACACACACACACACACGCACACACGCACACACGCACACACGCACACACGCACGCGCACGCACGCACGCACTGCTTTGTGGGCGCTAAAAAGGAACTGAAGAAATACCACCCTAAATTTTGCACGTAACTCAATAATGTGGTTAGTCCCTTTCGTCAGATATCTGCATCTATGTAGGTGCGCAGGACCCATATGTCAATAAACAGTAGATCACACGGGAGCAGGCAATGGAAACTTTCGGTTTGGGCCCGGGAAAATTCCTGCAGTATCAGTATGGGAAAATAGCCCAAGTGCCCGGAGGAGCCCCCGCCTTCTTATGTGTTACAGACACTGATAGTTATGGCTAAGGGACGGAGGCGGCAGTTGCACCTATACCGGGCAATCCGAGAAGACAAGGAGGTTAAGGCACTTCCGATTCAGACGAGGTGGGATGAATTGTCAGAGGACTCCATAACGGACAAAGACTGGATTAAGATTCATGAGGGGGTTAAACAGGTGAGCTCAAACACCCGTTTCAAATTAATGCAATTTAACTTTGTTCACCAGACCTATCTCACCCCAAGATACTACATAGAATTCACCCAAATCGGTCGGGACGCCGTCCCAGATGCGGGGAACAGGATGCTATTTTTATACATACAGTATGGACCGGTCCAGAATTACAGACTTATTGGACAGAGGTCCTGACTGCTTTACGGGAGGCGACGGGGTGGGCAATAACAAGGGAGATCCAGGTGGTGCTGCTGGGCTTGTTACCCCGACCTAAAAACAAAAAGCTCAGCAGAAGATTTGTTCTGCTTGGGTTGGTACTGGCAAAACGTCGGATAGCCATATGGTGGTTGAACCACAGACCACCCAGAGTGGCACAATGGATGTGAGATATGATTGAATGGGGGACAGCTGAGGTGGTGCGAATGCAGCAAACTAGGAGCGACGAGAAGCTAGAGAATGATTTACAAGTATGGAGGGCAATGCTGAGAGATTTGCAAAGTGAAGAATCCTGTGACATACCTCAAAGTGGGGATGAGGAGAATGATCAGGCAGGGAGCAGACCAGATGGGGATTTATAGCAATAGTAAGATACTTACCCCGGGATCCCCAGTTAGTATTTCACTGCAGAAGTGGGGAAACAAGAGTGATATATGTGAAGCACAACCAGACATGGAAGGGAGGGTGAAGTTAGTTAAGGGAGGGGGGAGATGGGAATGTTTCATGTTCTTTTTTCATAATTTTATCAATCTATAATTGGAGACTATGACTAGAAACGGCACCTTGAGTGGAAGGGTGCCAGTGGGGTTAACAATGATCCGAAAGGTTTTGTATAAATACTAGATGATGATAAGACGTATATGTATACCCAAGATTGAGTGCTCTTCGATTGGTCTCTAGAATTAGATAATCATTATCATATGTTTTTGGACATATTTATCCTGAATATGAAGTTGTGTTTTCAATTAAGAAAAACATTTAAAAAAGGAAAACTTTCTTGCAAGAATCACTTCATATAAAAATGTGCCTTCTGGTTGGTCCATCTTTCTCTTAAAAACACACGACTTGTGATTCAAAGGCAGCAAAGTTCATGCTAACACGCATGAGCGATTAGCACAAACTCAAAGAAATCATTTGAAAGATCCATTCTCAGCTTTTCTATGTGGGAGCCCGGCATGCTCTGTTCCTCTTAAGTACATATCACAGTACACAATATTCATGCATTGGGTTATGGTACCACTGGAAACATGGATGGGCCTACAAGTCAAGGTTAAGGGAAACAAACCATGGAAGTATTTTATTGTTGTTTAATGTACAACAGTTAATACAGCCTTTTTGTTTTTCACTGGAAGATTATGAAGTTCGCAAAATAATATAGGAGCCTTTGAGCTATTAACAAGCTTGATGCACTGGGTGTCAAAATATGGCAAAGAACCATTTGCGGTGAACAGTAGACACATATCCTTGCTCCACTTCCTGGCTATGCTCTTTATCAAGTTTTCACAAACAAAATTAAAAAAACAGGTTACACGTCTGAGGAGTTGTAGAATTGTGCCTGTAAAAAGGGGGGGGGGAGAAATTGGTGGGGATAGAACCCAGGGAGTTTCTCTCAACATTACAAAAAGGTGGAAAACAAGAATGCACTGGCAACACAGGAAAAACAATAAACGTACATGCAACTCTGAAAATCAGCAGCACTGTTCCTTTTAACCCTTTAAGTGCTGCCGTCGGCCAACGGTCGTCACGGGCACTACCTCCCCAGTGCTGCGTGCGACCGCTGGACGTCCATTTCAGCACTGGATAATGGACAGCGCAGCACTGGGGAGGTCTATTTACGAAGCTCCCAAGGTGTTAAGGAAGCAAACAGAGGCCAGGCTCATCCTGCCCACAGGCCGCCTCCTCCAATAGTGGCGGAATAATCAACCTGTGGTGCCTTGCGTGACTTTGGGGGCCTGCCGGGGCGACTCATGGGGGCGGCTTGCGTGAGACCCGTGGCTGGTGCTGCCCCCTGCGATCCACCGGGGTTTGAAGCAGCGGGGACGCCCACCTTTTCAGTCTGGCCTTGCCCAGGGTGGGACCTGCCCCCAGGCGCATTTCTCGGCGGCTCAACGTGTCCCTCCCTCCAGCGGCCTCCCTCCTAAGACACTCGGTCTTCCTTAACACAGGGCTGGTACCGGAGTGCGGTCTTGCGCCTCGGCCTGCCACATCACAAGGCTCTGTTTGCGCCAATTGAGGAAGTGGTCCTGGGCCCCGGAGGACACCTGGGCGGCCCCAGATATTTGCTGCTTCAAGGGACGCAGCGAGAGGAGTGCCAGGATTGGCGGAGGGGGCGAGGGGGATGGAACTTCAAGCAGGCAGTGGAGCACGCCCCCCTTCCACCCCCAAAGCTTGGCTGATCACTACAACTGCCTGGGTGACTGGACAAAGCACTAACACTCAACGGTGTTGCGGTCCTTATGGTGGAGCAGAGATCCCTAGCACTATCCATCTGAACGCCCGGTGTCCGTGTTCACACACTACACAGGTCAGTCAGTGCGTCCTTTGAGCCCCCCTACAGGATCAGTGGGTGTCTTTGCCCCTGCACTGGGGCACACACTCTCCCCACACTCAAGGCTCTGCTCATCTAACTATGCGCCCGCCCCACCCATGCCCTGCAACTCAGCGCGACCGACAACGTCACTTGGTGGTAGTGACCCCTTTTATTGGGCCTCTCTGGAATTGGCCCCTCATGGCGTCAGGGCGAACACGGAAGGATAGCTCTGTCAGAGACATGCTGCAGGTCAAGACTACGGGGCAGAGCTCAGAGCTGGCTGCGGGGCGGTGGAGGGAGCGGATGCACCAGCCACACAGGCCTTTATGACCTTGCTCTTCTCAGCGCTTAAGGGGGATTTTCAGGAGCTCAAGGACCAATTGGCAGTGGACCTTCTCCTCGGTCAGCGGTGCGGGTCGATGGCGTCCTCTCTGACCATTTTGATGTGGGGTGGGGTACACGGCAGGGCTGCCCCCTCTCTCCCTTGATATTCGCCTTGTATATGAAGCCGCTGGCCCAACGACTCCGGGACAACCCCCATGCACGCCGCATCCCCTTCGGCTTAGAGCGTCGCCTTATTAGTTTATATGCAGATGATCTCCTTTTCTCGGTGGCACACCCACTAACCTCTTTGCTGGCTATTGAGGACGACCTCTAGACGTTTAGCCAGTTCTCCGGCTTTAAAATAAACATGCTAAAGTCGCAAGTACTCAATCTCATCGCCAGTCCTCTGACGGAGAGAACCCTCCGCTATCGCTTTACCTTTGAGTGGGTGTCTGATGGCATTTCGTACTTGGGTCTGGTCCTCCATAAAAGCCTAGCACAAACCACGGAACGGAATTTCTCAATCCTATTGAAACATATCCGCGCAGATATCAATCGATGGCGTCTCCTTCCCCTGACTTGGTTCGAGTCTGCAGTCAAAATGAACGTACTGCCGCGAGCTCTGCTGCATTTGTTCCAAACACTGCCACTAGACCCCCAACGCATGCCATACGACAGATACAATCGTCGATTGTGGGATTCGGCTGGGGCCCGATCACACTGCAACTGCGGAAAACTCTGCTTCAATGGCCTAAGAAAAATTGAGGTTTAGCCTTCCCTAAACTCATACGGTATTTTCACGCCTCGCAGATAAGCTATATGGTGGAGTGGAACCGCTCCATGACAGAGAAATATTGGGTATTCATGGACCAGTCAGTAGCCGGCCACCACAATTGCTGTGATGCATGGATGCCACTTTCTGACCGCTCTTGGGGCCTTTACTCCTCCCCTGTAACGTGTCCTACAATGCTTGCCTGGGACAGTCTCTCCCGTAAGGCCAACCTGACCACGTTCCCCTCTCCCATGACCCCGCTTTTCCACCAGGGATGAATAATGGAGCGGCCCCACGCTGGATAGAAGGGGGATGTAAACGCTTAGGGCATCTATTCGGCCTACAGGGTCTCACTCCATTTAAGGAACTTCAATCGGACTATAACCTATCGGCAACTGATTTTTATTTTCACTCCCAGATGATACACTGGATCTCTAGCGCCGGGACGTGTCCACTAGCATATCGTCCGCTGTTGCCATTCAAGAAATGGCTAATCAGCAAGAAAGACGACAAACGCCTCATCTAGGAAATTTACTCCTTTCTTACCACAACCATCCCTAGATTTCGCAGTGCTGGACAGAAGTACTGGGAGACTGATCTAGGATGCGCGCTGGCTGATAAGGAGCAGGAGGATGTTTTTTTTTTTTAAATCGCACACACCACACTACATATTCCTCGAGCCACACGGAAACTGCCTTTAAGATCGAGACATAATGGTACTATACCCCTGATAGAATCTCGAAATGGCAACCCCAATGCGATGGCCTCTACTGGCGGGGATGTGGTAGTCCTGCACCCTGATCCACCTGCTCTGGCACTGCCCCAAACTAACCCGCGATTGGGAGCAGATACTGGACGACATTGATGTTGCCTTCAATACCTTCATAGCCCAGTCTCCCTGTGTACACACTTTTAGGCTGCCCCAATGCGATCAGTTTCCCCCTGCGCTCACTTAGGGGGCGACAAATTGCACTTGCGCTGAACGCTGCACTTAGGGTTATACTTGCAAGGTGGAAATCGGATTGGGTACCGGAGCATACACTGTGTACACCAACTCTGGAATCTTGTGGAAATGGAGAAACTTTCTATGGCAGCAGCGGGGAAGAGTGAAGCCTACGCTAAAACCTGGGCCCCCTGCTTAGCGATTCTTACCACAGAATTTCGAGAGCTGACCTGCCCACAATACCTCTGTATCCTCAGGCTGGTCCAGGACGACGTCACTAACATGCCATAAGAAGGCGTTGCACGGCCCCCCTTCCATTTACCGACATGGTAGACCCGGAGTATCATACAGGGAACGCATGCTCACATTTTCCTTTTCCACTTTTGTTTGACTCACTGAAGAGGTGGGGTGGGGGGAGGGGAGGGAATAGGTAGAATTCTTTATTGTTTCTCTCTGTTCTTGCGGTGTTCAATGTTCACAACCGGATTATAAAGTGCCTACTGCCCTTAAGGGGCGCCAAGCAGCTCCTGAGCCTCATTGCTTTTCAATTGCCTTGTCGCCACCCTACAGCACAGTCCTTTACTTACTGCATTTCTTATGATGAGCCCGGCTCTGTTGGGTTGTAGGTGGCTTGCTGTGTTTAAAACTTGGAACCCACATTCATATTGTTGTCTGACCTGCGCAGACTGACAGCACTAAGCCGGCCCATTGGGGTTGTAGGCGCCTCAACTTTGTTCTCTATATTATACTCTGTCAATAAAACAGATTTAATACTAAAGAAGCAAACAGAAGCAAGCCAGTTGAATAAAGGTGGACTGCTCGAATCTTTAGTACTGCACAAGGCCATAGTAGTTAACTGACTGTTTAAGCTAGTAATCAGCCCCCTCATTTCTTCATGTCACTAAAAATGTATTAAATATCTTTTTTTGTTTGGTTCTTTTTAGGTCTAGTCAAGACCTATAGTCGTCAATGCATTCAAATATATACATATTGTAGGCTTTGGGGCAGGCCTTTGGTCTTGATTGTATAAATTTCTTGTCCATCTTATTTTCCCACTTCATATTCAATGGCTTTCCTTCCTATTCTTTGTTTGTCCTGCCTCTGGAGAATCCGTTCCTTAAGGTCTTCTAGTTGGATGACTTGTGTACTTCCGCAGCTTACATTCAGGAAGCATTTTTTTTTCCTTTTAGCGCTCCATGGGAGAGCATGTGTTTTCTTGCTCTCTCCCTCAAGAGCTGCTCCCCCCTTTGAACCTGCACTACAGCTCTCATTACTACTACCACTACTCCCCAGCCCACTCTGCTTTTTTACCCTGGTCCGACCCCGCTCAAGGGGCTAATGGTTCCCAGTTGTGTGGGCTGGGCTCATTTGCCAGATGTCCCAGTAACTGTCCAAATATGGTTCTAAAAATAGGGCTAAATGTAAACCCTTCAGCACTTGACTCGCATGGTAGTGATAGTGAGCAGGCAGGGCTTCTCAGGGAGGTAGTGTGTGGGTGCTTCAAGCTTAGAACTAAATAATCACTTAGCAGTGCAATAATTGATCGTCCAACCCACCGCTTTCAGTTAGCAAAAATAATGTACTTTAATACACTCAGAAAATGGAATACTACAATATGCAGGTATTATCTCCCTTACCCCGGGACTAATAATATTCCTTACTCCCTGGTTTGTGTGTGGCATGGGTGGTCCAGGTATCATGCTCAGGTGCAGTGCTGCCCCCTCTCTCTAGACTCCATGCACTCAGTTATTTGTTTCAGTCTCAAATGTTCTATTTATATCACCGCTGTGAGACTAAGTGGAGGCTCCGGTGACTGAAAATACCCACCAGACAACAGTCTGTCCCTCCATCTTCTGGAAGGGGGTGCGCAACTACAAGTGCTCTGACACTGTGGTCAAGTCTGCAGTATTTGCAGTGCAGGCATTCATCCTATCTCTGGGCTCGCTCTGGTGTTGCTGGTAATCTTCGTCTGGTTGCAGGCCGCTTTTGGACATCGGGTGAGTTAGGAGGTGAAATGCAGGGTCACAGGTAATAAAGCTACATGAGGCCCCATTGTCTCCAGCACAATTCCAACTCGGTTCAAAGTGATGGCACAGTAGCACTGGCTGTTCAACTTCAGTAAATTGCAGCACAGTATGCCAGGATAGTACCACGATGCAGGCCGCTCTAGACGCCACTCTAGACCTTGGAGCACGCATCTTACTCTCCAAACCTCTTGGGAAGTATGCACCATCAGCTCCTGGGTCAGTTACTTCTGTTCATCCTGGATGCTTGCGTCTCCTGCAGGTTTGGGTCACTCCTTCCCTTTAAGGAGGTTCCAGGTTCCCTCTCAGCAGGTGCTTCAGGACAGAGAGACCACTCTTCTTTCCAGGGCAGACTTCAGGTGATGTCCCTTCACCTCTGGGAAGCTGTCTTAAAAGTCAATCAACTCACGTCACACTGCAGTCCACTGAGTACTCTACAGAGCACTCCCTTTGTTCGTCAGAAATAACTTGGGAGGTGTGACCCACTGCTTGTTCCAGTTCCAATTCTATACAGTGATATCAGGCAGGAGATATGGAGCCTCTCTCAGCATCGGTTTGGGGTGGTTCTTCTTTCACGTGTTCTTTCAAGGCTCTCTTCCAGACACAGCCTTTGTGTATGGTCATACTCCTCAGGCAGGGTCATCCCCAGTTTTGAGGACCCGCAAGACAGGCACAAGGAGATGTGAGCTATCTGCATCTGGCCATCAACAGTCACAGTGAACAGTAATCAGGAAAGAGACAAAAAGGCTAGTCTCTCGTCAGGAAAGCTTCACACTTCGAACAGAGATAGAATCCCACCATCCTCATCAATCAAATTGTAATGCTTTGGACAACTTTTCAGCATCCTTTCAGAGTAAAAGGACCTAACTGGATTTGTAAACAGAACACTCTCCGCCTTCCTACTTTATGAATATCTGCAATGTATTTTCACTGTGTGGAAAGGCAACACACCCTCCAGGTCTCAATTACTCTAGCCCACTCATACATAACATTCATGCAGTTCAGTTCATGAAGCTTTATTCGGTTCATGGTAAAAATGACCATAAAAGCACAGCAAACAGGCAACAGAGTTAAGAATACAAACATAATTAAAAACTCATACTTTTTCTAAAAGCCATAGATTTACATATAAAACTGGCAGTATAAAAACATATATCGGGGTGGTCCAAATTATACAACAAACACATAGCATCCTCCACATTTAAAACTCCATACTTAAGAAATAATGGTTTTAAAAAAAGAGATCCTAACGTTCTGAAATAGGGGGCAAATGAGCATAAAGTGCATTGTGCTTTGCTTGGAATGTCCGTCACAGGGACACGGACCCACAGGGGGCTTTTTAGGATGTGGGAAAGCCACTAGTACATGAGCAATGCCAACCCTTAATCTGGTCAATACAAACCTATGCGTTGGCCAGGTTACTACGTTCAGATAACGTTGGAATCCCTCGACAGCAATGTACTTATTGTAGGTTTTAACAGTAGCGAGGGAATTAGTTATTACTGAACGTTTAAGAGCTTTATGTGACATAAAAGTCTTTTTAAGATCCTGTTTCGCAAGACCTCTAGGGGGGCAGTTTTCTGACAACAAATTGATATCAAAGATGCTTTTGTAACAATCTATAACATATTTAAGCCACGGTATCTGCATACAGTTGTCTAATCCAAGGCAGTCCCTAATTATAAGTTGATTGAACTCTGTCTCTTCCTTAAGCCAAATTGCTCGATAAAGCAATAAAGGCCTAAGTGAGGCGAGCTCTGTTAGGTGAAAAACCCCTGCCTCTCAATGAATCAACTCTGTTGGAGCAGATTTAGGGAGGCACAGTAATTTCTTCAGAAAGTTGTTTTCTTCCGTCTGTAGACAATCAGTTTTGCAGTAGCCCCAAAGCCCCGCCCCGTAAAGGGCGATGGATACACTACATGCCTTATAGATTTCCAGCATATCCTTGATTCGCCTATCCCCCAGTTTTGACGCGAATTTAAAAATGCCATAAGAGTTTTTGCTCATTTTAGTTCGAACATTCATTAGTTCGTGCCCCCACCTACCATCACTAGAAAAATTGACCCCCAAGTAGCAAAAACTATTCACATTCTGCACTTTGACCCCTTCTATAAAAAAGGGGTGATTTCTGCCCACTTTGGTCCCACAGATCATAGTATGAGTTTTGTTTTTATTGATCAGCAGTCTCCTGCTCCCAATAAATTCAGTGAACTTATCCATCAGACACTGCAGACCAAGGGGTGTCCGGGATAAGAGCACTGCATCGTCTGCATATAGCAGGACTGGGACACTATCCCCTGCAACCTGTGGCGCATCGGCCTTGATAGTTTTCAAGGCGGCTTCAACCCCATTAACAAAAGGGGTAAATAAAAGGGGCACAAGGACACAACCCTGCCTAATTCCCCGTTGAACTATAAAATTACTGGTACATTCCCCACTGACACCATACCGAACGCATGTTTTCAGCTTACTGTAAAGTCTGGCGAGAAAAAAGATCATTTCTTTCGGGGCGCCCATATCAAGCAAAACTGTCCAAAGAAGTGAATGATTAACTAAATCAAAAGCACTGCTAAGGTCAGCAAAGCAAAGATAGATATTGCCGGGTTTGGCTCTGGTGTACTTGCCTATCAACAACTCCAGATTCAGGCACTGGTCTAGGGTCCCTCTACCCTTCCTGAATCCATATTGTGAATTTGCAAGTATTCCATTCTCATCAGCCCACTCCTCTAATCTGAAAAGCAGAACTCTGCTCATAATTTTAACAGACGAGTCGAGCAGGCTGATGAGCCGGTAGTTACTTGCCAGGGCTTTATCTCCCTTTTTATATATTGGGACTATAATGGAGTCGCCCCATGTTGGTGGAATCATGGTGGTTACTGCAGCGTTAAGTACCAATGTGAGTATTGGTCCCCAAAGCTGTGGTTGAGACCTGTAAACATCTATTGGGACTCCATCTGGCCCCTGGGTCTTGCCCCCCTTCCTATTTTTAATACCATTTTCCACCTCTCCAAACGTAATATCTAGAGGTACTACCGGCCAGGTCATGTTTTCATTGGCCGGCATAGCATTATCTTGAAAAGTCGCGGAAAAATGGTTCACCCAGTCCTCGCTACCTACATTAGATGAAAGATGCGGGATTTTATCATCTTGAAGGAAAGGGGAGTTAACAGTGGACCAAAACAGGCACTATCGGCAGTTTCTGCTGCCTGGGTAAGATGCTCCCAGGCTTCCTGCTGTAATTCCCTCTTTCTTCTGGATAGCGCCTGTTTATAATCAAATCTTAAAAGTTTGACTCTATCCTTGTCCCTTGGGGTGTTGGCCAAAGCTTGTTTGAGTTGTGAGAGCAGGGGCGTACAGGCATGGTCAAACCATCCAATCCCTTTCCCTCCTCTGCCTACTTTTTTCCCCGTGAAGATGTTGTTAATGACAATATTGATATTAAGAAAACGAGTCATAACCTGAGCAGACGGGCATCCTAGAGATAAGATAATGTCAATGTCCATCATGCATTTATTTATGATTAAAGGTTCCACTGTGGCCGAATTTTCACATTTCCATCTCAACCTAACCCCATTGGGTGTATGCGGCTCTATATTTACCAGTAGTCTAGTGGATGGTTCATTTCTAATCATCCATGTAGTTATTTGCAAGCCAACACAGTTATGGTCACTCAGGGAGGATGTATCCTTTACTTTGATCATGCAATGGGGTACCAAGTTAGATGAGACCATAATATGATCGATGATGGAGCTCACATTCCTTCCAGTAAAGGTGGGAATTGAGCACTCGCTTCCCTCCTGTACAGTACTCAATAGCTCCAGATCATGCGAGACCATAATGATATTAATTGCCTCCCCATAAGCATGATGTGGAAAGTGGGCCATATTCTCCCCACTATTAGTTGGAATTCCACAGACCCTAGAGGAGGATAAACCAAACATTTGTATATTAAAATCCCCCACCCAGACAAAAATAAAAGTGCATGTTGCTTCGCTTACCAGCTTCATTAGGGCACAGGATAGCTCATCTATCACTTGGTGCCGAAGATTAGTAAAAATATTATTGTAAAAATTTATTAAAAGCACGTTAGTGCTATCCGGTAGACGTATCCACAAGATTTGTGAGTGTGGTTCGACTAACAAGTGTTTAATGATAGTCAACTTAACATCTACTGAGATAAGAATAAGGAGGCCTCCCTTTGCCCTACCATGGCTAGATTCAGAGGCATCCAAACTGTAACATGTATACCCCTCAAGGCTGGGTTTGACACACCACGTCTCCTGCAAGCATAAAATATCATAAGATCTTACAACTTCTTCCCATTCTACTTTAGATACCTTAGATGCCCACCCGGCAATGCTCCAACTCGCCATAGAAACCCCCACAGGATGACAATCATTGGTGATATCGGTAGTATTATTAGAACAAATACCTCTATTACTTAGGTCTGACCCCGGTGCATCTATACAACTGCCTACAACAGTCCCTGTAGCAATCACTGTATCCTCAACAATCTCATTTGCACAGTGAACTACTGTCCCACTTTCAGGATTGCACATAATGGCAGAACATAGATCCTCTCTTGCCTCACTTACATTGTTCTTGATGGTACTCAGGGTAACGTCCCTCCCAGTCCCGGGCCCCATCTGATGTCAATCATTTTGGTCCAGAATACTCAAGGACTGGTACCTATTCTGGACTGGGACTTGATAAACCATCCCATTACCGGCGAGAAAATGTTATCGCAGTTAGGTGCATGATTGGTAGTATATGTTACAAATCTATTACCACTAGGGACGGAATTCAACAGGGGCGAGGGCAAGACAGAGCTGCCACCAGAAAAACCAGGGTTGAAAGTAGGTATCAAAGGCCTGTTGCCATTGGGTATGACGTTAGAGTTGGAAACCCCGTCTCTACAATTAGCAGAAGTCGACCTGTTAAGATGATTGTAAAAGTAGCCCAAGGGTCTTGCGGCTACATCAGTCTCGGACTGTGTTAAGGCAGCTGCTCTGAGTAAGACCGTTGCGACATGTTGGGGGTGTTTAAAGTTAATTATCACACAATCACCCCCACAGGTCTTCCTAGTGTTACCAATCCAGTCAACCCTTCTGATAGATATAATTTGGTCAGAGTAGTTGACTGGATAGCCACAATGACGGTTCAACCATGAGACCGTTTTATTTTTTAAAGAATCCCCGGACTCCTGATGGTGCGGAGCCTGGATTAAAGGCGGGACATTAGTTAAAACCACAACATAGGGTACACACTCTGGTGGGAGATCTACTGGGCGGTCATTTATACCTACATACACCCCACCGGGCCCTGCTACAGCAGTTGGTGTAACTGGTGATTGCATGGGCCTGGCTCTGTTTGGTGCTGGTAATGTACTTGCACTGGAATTTACACCTGCAAGCCCTGAGGCCGCCGGTATAACCACCGGTGCCTGCACAGAACGACCCGCATTGTGTGCTGGAAATGGTTTCGGGCAAGTTGAAACAGGTTTCGCTTGTGGTAGTAGTCTTCCTGCATTAGGGCCAGAGGGGGCAGTATTGAGATAGTGAGGCCTTCCCTTGTCTGGTTTAGGTGCAGGTTGGGAACATGCATCAACTAATAGGTAATACGGGATTATCCAATTTGGCTACATGTTGATCCACCAAAGCCCCTAGTCTGGATACTTCAGCTGACAGTGCATCGATTTTAACTAATAAAGGCTCCACAACCAACTTCAGTTTGTCATCAATACAACTCACTAACAGGTCAAATTGATTAGTATTAATGGTAACACAATTGTCATTGGTAGAAGTCCCTTGATCACCAGCATTCTCCTTAGGGGCGGTGTCCTTTTTCTTCCTGGTCGAGTGATTCCCCCGTTTAAGAGAAGGTTTCCTACATGCTCTCATAAGACGGGTAGCCCTAGTGGATTGTTGTGGGGTGCCATTAAGAGTCTCAGATTGTTCAGATAAGTCTTCCGCTACAGTGGAATCATCTAGGGCCTCTGCAGAAACGGAATCAACATTAGTACTGATGCTATCGGTCTCAGCTAGCAAAATCGTATTGTTACTGCCCTCATTAGTGGAATCCACTGGTAGGTCCGATGGAAGGTCAGGTAAGGTGCCTTTCCCTAACGATTTCCTTCTGTCGCAGTTAATCCTGTTGACAACTTTCAGCAGATAATTGTCCGTTAGGGTAGTTTGGATTGACATGGTTGCTAACGGGTCAAAAGCAGCAAGCAGTTACAAAACAGTACTCAAGGGATCAGAAGTGCACGACCCACACAAAACTTGCCAGATGCTTGATGAACGGTATTTCAGCCCTACAAGTATGAACTAGTACTCACAGTTACAGCCAGGGGGGATGGCCCGTCCCGTCCCTGGTCGTCCCCCGGACGGCCACAGACGGCCCCGCCCTTGTCCCGGGCTTCTCCCGGGCACGTCCGCGCGCGTCCTGCGGGACGAGGGGGCGTGTTCTCCTTTATGCGCCTTCCGGCGCTTCCTGGTTGCTAGGGCGGCGGCGTCCTTGCCGCGATGGGGCTGCTGGGGGTTGAAGTTCTAAACGTCCCCCGGCGGAGCCAAGCCCGGCCAGGAGCACCCACAGCAAGGGAACAGGAATGGCGGAGCCAAGCCCGGCCAACAACGCTCAGCGGAGCCAAGCCCGGCCGTGTGCAGCAACAGGTAATTGATTTGCGCCCCCCATTCATGCATTACACAGACACATAAGATGCACTGGGATATTAGTGCTAGGGCCTATGCTAGCGTATGGAAGCAGTACTTGGCATGAGTGAACATGTAGGCCTCCACTCCTGAAACACAGATAAAAAGATCTGGTCACAACTACTTATTCACAAACATGCTACACTGCCACTGGTATTCTACATCCATGATCCACATCCTACAATCCACGACCAGGACGGTAGCCCACCATCCAACAAAAGAGGGCACGCTGTGTGTGCCACCCCAGACTTAGGATCTCATGCATGTCAAGGGACAGGCCTTTGTGTATACACTAGATCAGCATATGCTCAGGCCAAATATAAAAACAGCAGTATCCCAGGTACTCATAGTTGGGCACTAATGGCAATGGAACACAACTGTACCCCATGCAGGAGACATTCCTGTCCCAACATTCCCCCTGTTATTCCTATGACACACTATTCGCCGCCACCAATCAAACTGCTTTTCCGTTGGCACCACACCTTTACCAATTTACATTTTTTTTTTTACTTTTTATAATTTTTTGAGGAAGGCGTGAGCTGCAATTTACTGCTCTGCTCAGCTCTGTGAAAGAAAATAAAAACCATTTGCTTCCGTGCACCTTTTTTTTCATTTATATTTTTTTTCTTCCACTTACAAAAAAGGTTTTTACCCGTTTTTATATACATAATTATTTTTAAATTCCACCTTAAAAAACAAATTATTTGTTTTGTTAAAAAAAATGTTTTACTTTCAAATCCAATAGGTCTGCAATGATGAGGCCAAATGGAGATTTTGGTTGGCTTTGCTAATACTGGTTTGTATCTGGTTAGAGCACAAAGTGTCACATTTACAATCAACTATCCCATTTAGTTTTTAAATATTGTAAAGTCTGCTTTCCTTCTCTCAAATATTTAAAAATAATTATTTGTAGTTTTCTATAATTCCCTTCCTCCAAACTTGCCAAAGGAAAGCCCCCTTCTTACTCAAGCGAACTTCCAATTCTAGTGAATTGGTGTCAGTAGAGAGAGTACTAATGCAAGACATTATTAAATTGCTACCATACCCTAGTTAGCCAGGAGCTTGCTTGCAATCAGACAAACATGCAGATTGTGTGGGGAAGTCTTCTTTAACATCTAGAGAATGCCCAATAAAACGCTCCTAGATAAAAGGTTGTTCCACTTGGGTAGACTGTTTTCCTGACTGCTCCATAGACCATCCTATTAATGGACTAAGTTGGGTTGGATTGCGATTGTTAAAGATATCGCCCAGACCAACTCAACAATTGTCAGGGCTATAATTATGATGAAGACTCATTTTCTTTTTCATCATAAAATTCATTATAAGAATAACGTTTAGGGTACTTCTGGGTAAGTCCTGTAATATTTTAAGCAATAAGGCAATTGCAGTCATTTTTACAACAGAGATGCTGACCTGTAACAATACCGAATTTTTTGACCTGGGCAAATCGTTATCCATGTTGGAGGGGGCTTGCCTTAATGAAACCATAAATATTAACCTCTTTTATCTCAATCATCAGTTTTATTAAGGTAGCTTGGTGTGTGAATATAAGGAGACAAAAGCGCTGCAAATCAAGAAATATACCCAGAGGGCTGAAATCCAGAGGGCAACCCTCACCAACTATACAACTGACAAACGGCTCGGTACAATGCAAATCCATTTCAAGATGACCCTTAAAAATTGTCTCAGCAGCAAACCTGCAAACCAGCATATTATATGTCGGTTTATAATTCATCACAGACCATCCAAAGAGGCAGGACATTATCTACTATCAAAAGGCAGCCATTGCTAAGTCGGAATGAAGATTTGTTTTTCATGTAATATTGATTTGGAATAAAAATCTTTTGACTCAAAGGAAGCACTGGAGACTCTTGACAAATAATTAAACTGAATACACCACAGCTAAAACATCAGAAGTGATGTATGGCATATTGCTATTAATTTAAATATTATATATAAAATCCCATAAGTCACTAAAGATTAAAGAACAATTCTGCTTTAATTTCTTTACACACTAGCTCATATTCAAAGTCTGCTACACAGTAGGATGGTGGGGAAAGAACAGCAGACGATGCAAAATGCAGTGTTAAGAGTGAGTATGGCTTTATCTGCATAGAGGACTGGAAAGAAGGAAAAGGGGCCCAGTGGGAAATACAGCCTGGTTTAACAATGGGACAACGGAAAATGATGCAGGATGGTAGGCTGTACTGTGTGATGCAACACGTGTAGTGAAATATAGTATGAATATCACTGGGAAACACAGAAAGTGTAGCAACCAGGTACCATTATGCTGCAATCACTCAGTAACTGAAAGGGGTACTGCAGGGGCTGCTAAGAGTGGGACAGCAGTAATGCAGGTCAGTTGAATTAATAAGGACATATTATATGTGACTCTGAAAGGGGTAGGACTTACAAGGAAACCATGGACGATTCTCCAAGAAGTGGAGATTGGACACCACAGCATGAAATGGGACATCATCAGTGTTTCAGGAAAAGAGGGTGAATAAATATGAGGAGAAGGGTCTGCCCTCTCAGATATCCATCTGACTTTGAGGCAAAGGCACTGTTGTCATTTCCATGGTGTCAGCCTCCCCTCCTGGCTTTCTTAAGAGTGAGGAGAGAAGACGAATGTTAAAGGGGACCAATGGTAGCGGATTGATGGTGCATTCATACTGCCTTAGGTAGCGACACACTTTAGATTACAAGGGGGCATTGATCCGTCCATGCAGACATTTAGCTATGTGGCGCAAGGGGACTGGAATCAATAATTCCTGGACTTGGAATGGGGACTCACCTGCAGACCAGAATTACCAACCACTTTTTTCACAATGAGTCTTCATTCTAGTCTTTTCCACATAGAAATGTCTCTTCATTTGAAAGGGAATAATTCCAGAGGGCAAATAGATAAGACACCAGGTGCAACCTGGAGCCAGTATATACTTTTAATAAGTGGGTGGACTATCTGCGGGATCTATTTAGAGTCAGCCCCTTAAAGGTAACACAAAGGGTTGCAAAAACTCATCTTTACTAGAACTGAGAGAAGAGGGCAGGTATGTGAGAACAGATAATACCATTGCCTCAAATCTAACACCAGACACAGTGCAACATTCCTACAGACTCAGTTTTAATATGCCAAAACCATTGACTAAATTTTAATGTCGTAATCTAGGGTGGAGTTAACAGGAAAACCCACCATACGTTGATGCTGTCCTGCTTACATTAACAGCAACATCCAAAGGAGATGCTGAAATTTGAAAATGAGTTCTGGGAAAATAGTAAACATTTTACTTGATTCCAAAAAAAAAAAAAACTTTGGTAGTCTGTAAACTCAAATACGTCTCATATCTCACAGATGTATTAGCAGGAGTTGAGGAAACAGAGCATGAGGAAACTCAGTTCTGCAGCGCCAAGACGCCACGGCATTCGAGCGCTATATAAGTACTTCAGTCAGTCAGTCAGTCAGGACACTCTCTCAGATATGGAGACAACACTGACACCAACACCCATGCCACCCAGAAGCAGAGAAACATTCTCTCCACTGCATGAGTTTCCATAGGAAACAGAAAACTAATCATCAGACATATCTACAAATCATTCTGGTACTGGAGCCAGACAAATGCTTAAGTCCCTTCTTCAATGCCAATGCAATGAAAGCAGAAGACGAGGTTTACGCTTTCGTAGAGCACCAGATGAAGTTGACAATACAGCTCTTTTTATGTTTAAACGTTTTATTGCCATTTTCAAGAATACAGTACATAGGCATATGCAATAACTTGCTGCACAGTTTATAATTCTCGCATGTCGCTGTGCCAAAATGAGTATGGTAATATACTGCTCATTTTAGTGGTTTGGAGGTGTCAATATTATCTGTGCAATGCTTGCTGAAGCTGGCTTCAGATAAGGGGTTAAAAATCAGGAGCACAAAGCATACGCACTGTCTCCTCAAAAAATGTGCTCCTGTCACCTCCTTCTCTGCACACAACCAAAATTATCATCCTCCTCATCATCACGTACAAAGCAGCCTTTGTGGAAACGCAGATACATGCTAGGTCTGTTTATATAGGCTGCACCTTGGTACCACTTCGCCGAACTTCCTCTTACATCCAGGTTCCACTGGATCTCGTACCCATATAAAATCTCTGTGCTTTAAATCTTTAAGGGCACTGTGTGACAAACGGTCCATCCAATGCCGTTCACTTCTGATTCAACTCAATGTCGTTCCACTTTACTCGAAAACACGTTCCGGTATAACTTCGGACACCAAAGTCTGGGAAAATAGGGTGATGTAACATTTCAATGGAAAACCAGAAAGAACGTCAACAACTTAGACTTTCGGTTCAAAAGCAAAAATATATCAATCAGAACAGATGGGGCTGTCCAGCCATCAGGTCAAACATCAATGCCAAGTAAAGCATTATCAATGTTTTAGGGCACTCAATTTGCAGTAACTACAGCTCAATGGAACAGAGAAGCTATCTGTGGCACTGACACTCAGGTATATCAATATAAGCTCAAAAGCCAAGTCTGTGGTCTCTACTCAGATGCATGAATAGTTTAACGGTGACAATAAAAAGCTGTGGCTACAACACAGATGCATGCAAGTTTCACACAGCGAGGACTTAAAAGTTCAAAACCTCACCAACTCAAGTCAGTCATAAAGGATTGCCATCATAGAATAAATTAATCAGGGACCCAAGTGATCACTTTGTGATCCTCCCCGAGGACAGTACGATTCACTGTATGAAAAATAACCAAGACCACCATCATCATAGTTAGAATGCCTCTTCACTGGAGAGCATGAACATTACTCAAAGAGTTGTAAGGTGATTAAAGTCAAGTGTTGGCAGCACAGACCTTATGTGTCAGAACCTATCAGAACCCCTTATTTCAGCAATAGCAGACCCTAACCATGTGTGACAGTGAATTCCCAGTAAAGTTTAACATGGCTAGTGGCTTTCTAGCAAATGAGAACTTAAGTAGTGGATTGACTGGAGACGTTCCATTAAACTGGAGATTAGGAAGCCTGCTTTCAGGGTAGGGCGGACAGCCTGCTCACTAATGGATTGCAACCCTGCCCTATACCTAGGCATCTGCAGCCATCAGATTCTTACAGAATCATAGCTTCATTCAGGGACAACAGCATTGCCGTATAAAGAGATCAAATGGTTTAGCAGAACAGAAATGGGGACAACAACACAGGCAGATTTATCAATACTGTAGGCTGTCATACTCTTTTCTTCCTGAGGTCTCTTTTGCACTGCTGTAATGTGTGTTATGAACAGAGATCCTTCTGCTGTAACTGTCACTTCCCCCATACTCAAGCAGGCAAGGAGGGAGGAAAAAGGTGGAGAGGAAAGAAGAAACTAGAGAAATTATGATAAAGGTGGACAGGGACGACAAATGACAAAGAAGGACAGCTAGGTAAGAGTACGTTCACAGCAGAAAAACTGAAAAATGTAATCAAATAAATAACGTACCTCGATAATGAGGGCAGAAAAAGTAAACATCACGAAGAATGTAAACAGAAAGAAACACACAGGGTTGAGATATGAAAAGAGACACCTTTAATCTTACTTGATATACATTCTGCTAATGTCCCACAGCAAACTTTAATCACTATTATACTGTCATGTGCTAAGCTAATAATCGCCCGTGCTTGGATTTCCCCTACTGCTCCCCATATTATGGAATGGTGGTCTCTGCTTAATGAAATTTATGTGATGGAATCTGTTTTGGCCAACCAAAGAGGTACACAATCGCTAATGAAATTTGAGAAAATGTGGGATTCTTTTTGTAAGTGAAGCTTAATTTGTGTTTAAGTCGTTGTTAGTTCCTGCAACATCTGGTTTGGTTTCATGTTTATCCAGCTAGGATTTATATTGATGAATTTTGTATCAAAAGTAATTTTCATTCTGTTTTTTTTTTGTGTTTTCTTTTTGTGTTTTCTTTTTTAATAACGCGTATCTTCTGTTCTATGAGTTGCAAATAAAGAAATTTTAAAAAAAAGATATGAAAAGAGACATAATTCAGAGCACAGGGGCAGACAGAGAAAAGTGAGACAGAAAATAATACAAGTGAAAAGAAAGAAAACCCAAAGACAAGACTCAGCATACATCAAAACATGCAGTGGCAGAGGGGCGTGGCTAGCGACCAAGCATGGCGGTCGCTTAAACAGAGAGCTCCCGGAGCCCTGAGGCTACTTCCAGAAATCCGGTGTAAGAATCCGATAATTTCCACCTGAAGAGGCGGCACCTACAACCGGAGACCGGCTGGCGTGAGACAAGCCGACCCCGGTGAAAATCCGTGAAAATCCGTACGAAGTAAAAAGGTCCGACAGCAACGTGCGCAGTGCGGCCTACACTCCCAGTAAAGCACCGGACTAGCGTGATCGGCAGCCCGGGCGGAAGTAGGACCGACCCGGCTGACTTCCCCCGGTGCGGACCGGTCCTCCGGGAGGAACCCCAAAACAAAAAATAAATAAAAAACGAAATTTCTGCGGGAAGTGAAGCCGGGAGAAGCGCTTGGAGGTAGAACCCCAATAATCGCCGAGCGCACTGTAACATAGCACGGCCCGGAGAGTGACCCACGGCGGTGGACGAGGCGGGGCCTACAACCTGCAACAAAGCACCGGGCTGGAATTAGAGCCTACCCTGGCAGGAGCACAGATTGCCCGGCAGGGGGACCTCGTGACTGGCCGGTCACCAAAGGCCGAGTAGAAACTGACACCACAGCCGGAAAGCGGGACCTGAATCGGAGAGGGGGCCCACACCCATAGCCCCCTCCGTCTCGGGCCACGACAAAGAGAGGGAGCACCCTGACGGAGAGGACAAGTAAGCAACCCAAGGCCTGGAATCGGAGAGAAGAGAAAAGGCTGCCCTGCGTGGCTCTGCGAGGGTGAATCCGGGACAAGACACCATCGTCGCAGGAGCAGAGGCGACGTGATCTTAGACCGGCTGACACTGTGGCTCAGGAGTGGAGGCCGCCTACACCCAGCCAGACCCGACGAGATAAGAGGCCAACACGATGCAAACAGTGAATGTGCACTGCTGAGAGAGCCCAGTACAGGCAGGTGCTGGACATAGCTGCCTTTGTTGGAGAGCACCGAGCTTTCGCTACCAGCAGCGACCATTACCAGCACGTAACCTGCGGCAAGACAAAGTAAGAACGGTGTGATCTTCATGTGCAACCCCATGAAACGAGGGAAGCCACAGGCAAAGTGGATGAGGGCTGCGTGAAATAACGCCAGGTGCAAGAGTTGGGAAAGCCGATCAAAATTCAGCGGACAGGTCCCCAGAGCAGCAACCCGGAGGTCGGCACAGGCGGCGGGATACACGAAAAGGCCAGCACCGTAGACTCCCCTACGTTAAAGTGAGTAGCAGACCAGCGCAAGGCCAGTGCCTACTATTACAGGGGCGGGAGAAAGGGACGCCATCAAGCTAGCCCACCTGTGAGAATAAACCGCCACTCAATGACTAGATCCTGAAGGGACAGGGGACATACTGCTCTTGGGTGAAGACACTAGGCGTTCTAGGGACGTAAACCCGAGGTGGGGCCCGAGAGACACCAAACTCGTATTATTGACCACAGTGGCCATAAGTGGTGGAGGCAGACTCTCCGGGAAGTGACCACAGTCGAAGATCAGAGTGGACCGCTCTACTGCGACGTCCTACTCCCTACGGCGACCCCCCATACACCCCCACATCATGGCGGGCAAGGGTTCACGAAGCGTCTCAACGCAAGGTAAATTAGACAAATTTGTCCATGACAAAAACAGCCAGCAGCCACACGAACACCGCGTGTACACTGGGAAAGGTCAAGACGCGGAGGGCACTAAGAGGGTAACGCTGGAAGACATTATGAAAACGCTCTCAAGTGTGCAAACGACAGTTGGAACCATTGCCACAGAAGTTAATTTGCTACGCGCTGACTTTCATAAAATGTCTGAACGAGTGGCCCAAGTGGAAATTGTGACAAAGTCGCTGGTAGAAGACACCTCGGAATTACAGATAGCGATGAAACGAATGGACGCAATCACTAAGCAACTGCAAGCACGGCTTGATGACCAGGAAGGACGTTCTCGAAGAAACAATGTTCGAATTTTAGGCATACCAGAATCGGAAGGGAAGGGAGCTATGGACTTTTATGTAGAAGATCTTATCAAGGAACGATTGAAGCCCAAAGGCCTGTCCCAATTCTTTTCCGTGGAACGAGCTCACAGGGTGCCTGGGGGACTGCCGAAACTAGGCGCCGCGCCACGACCGGTACTGACCCGGCTCTTCAATTTCAGAGACAGAGATGCGATACTGCAGGCTGCCAGAGTCTCACCTCCGATTAAGTTACAAAATTCCACACTAGCCTTCTTCCCAGACTACACAGCAGATGTGGCGAGACGCAGGAAAACCTTCTTCGAAGTTAAAAAAGCACTACGGGCCCAAGAATTGCCGTATTCCATGTTATTCCCGGCTAAGTTGAGAGTGGTCGCGGATGGAAAGACGTGGTTCTTCGACTCACCAGAGGCGGCACAGGATTGGCTTGATGGTTGGAGACAAGTGGAGGGACCGCGCCGATCCAACAGAGGAAGACGGAACAAGCAGCAAGAAACCCGATTGTCACAGAGTCCAGAAATGGAGATGACTCAAGAAAGAGTATCAGACACTGGGTCGGGAAATGTAGAACATACGGGCGGAACCTTATAACCGCAGAGATCGAAGATACTGCCCTCTGGTCTCACGGAGGGGTGACGCGGAGTAAGATGGACTGAGCCGCGGGGCTCCGGGACTCTTTACCCCCACGAGCAAGTAAGACGGTTGGGAAAGGGAATATGCACTCTGCAAAGTTGGGGAAGCGGGCGGGGACTTGTCAGTGTAGCAGGGAAGCAGGGAGGGGGGAGGGTCAGGGAGTTTTACAGGCAGTTTTCATGTTATTAGTTCTATTGTTAGTATTCATAGTCACCACTCACAGTACAAGGCACACGACCACTCTAAACCACGTACTATTCCTACGCCTACACAAGCAACACAACATATCTGTAGAGGCCACCAATGGGGCAGCTGAGACACTACCCAATCAATCCAATGGCTCATCAGACAACTGCTACACCCACCGGGGACATGCCTAAGGCGACCGAAGTGCCCCCCCTGCGTTTGCTCACTTGGAATGTCAGGGGTCTGGGGGATAAAATAAAGAGGGGTGTAGTATTGCAGGCAATTAAGCGCCAAAACCCAGACTTAATATTGTTACAGGAAACACACCTCACAGGGAAAGCGTGTAAAGCGCTTGACAGACACGGGTACGTGATGGCCGGGCATGCTGAATTCACGACAGGCTCCCGAGGGGCGGGGATACTCATGAGAAAGGCTTCACCCTTTATGATACAACACTGTAAGACGGACGACCAGGGCCGTTTTGCAGCAATACATGGACAGTGGGAAGGCAAACCCCTCAACGTAATATCAGTTTACATCCCGCCGGCACTTCACTCGGTTGCCATGCCGGCGCTGGGGAAATTCCTTCTAGACCTCCCAACAGGCGACACAATCATAGGAGGGGACTTCAATGCAATAGTCGACCCAACACTAGACACATTCCCCGTTCGAAACCGCCCTCGGGGACTTACAACATTTCCCGGTTTCTTAGAGGCCATGGGCATTACAGACATATGGAGACACTTACACCCTACAACAACGCAATACACGTACTACTCATCGGTACACAACAGCCTGTCGCGGATAGACTACTTCTTGTTCTTGGGAGCTGGATTGGGGGCAATAGAAAAAAATAGACATCCTACCCAGAGGAATATCTGATCATTCGCCAATAGCAATGTCACTCACCACCGCTGAAAAGAAGCGTGCCAGAATTTACCCGATACATCCGAGCTTTTTGAAAATCCCTAGGATCAGGAAGGAACTAAAATCAGTGACCACACACTACTTTGAGGAAAATACTGACTCAGTGTCCTCTCTCACAATCTTGTGGGAAGCATACAAAACGGTCCTGCGGGGCGATGGCAACCATAGCGAGGCACAAGAGGGAAGCACGACGGGAGCTCGCGGGGCTCGAACTGTCGCTTCAAACAGCAAACACTGCACATATGGCTAATCCCACCTCAGAAACGGCACACCTGGTGCAATTAAGACAGCAACAATATCAGGCTCATCTTAAGACAAAAGTCCAGGGAGAGATAGCGAATACAGCACACAGAATATACGACGTAGGCGATAAAGCAGGGAAAATGCTAGCATGGCTAGACAAGAGGAAATGATAGAGGTATACAGAGGTTATACTCACAGGACAGACAGCTGCAGACACATCCAGAAAAAATAATAGACACCTTAGCGCAACACTTTCACGACATATACACCCCAGACCGTGTAGTCACTGCGCAAGAGGCATTACTCTCGCTTGACAACATTAACATCCCAAAACTTCCGCAAGAGGCAATGCAGGAATTGGAGAATGACCCAACAGTGGACGAACTCCAACAAGCAATTCACTCACTACAATCAGGGAAGGCAATAGGACACAATGGAATACCAGTAGAATGGTATAAAATGATGGCCGAACCACTTAGTACGCCACTGCTAGCAATGTATATGGAGAGCCTTGAAAAGGCAGAATTGCCCCGGGATCAACGCACTGCAACGATAGTGGCCATACCGAAACCAGGTAAGCCGCCAACTGAATGTTCCTCGTACCGGCCGATCTCACTACTTAATGTAGAGGCCAAAATCCTGGCCAAACTGCTTGCCAATCGTCTGGTGCAGCATCTACAAACACTGATTCATCCAGATCAGTCAGGCTTCATGCCTCACAGGAGCACAGCACTGAATCTCAGGCGGGTTCATGGGGTGTTAGCACGAGCGCATCTCCTCTCGGAAAAGGCAGTAATTCTCTCCCTGGATGCCAAAATGGCTTTTGACCTGGTAGAGTGGGAGTATTTATTTACGGTATTAACACGCATGGGCTTTGGACCAAAATACGTAGCTTGGCTACGACTACTCTACACGGGGCCGGAGGCGCAAGTGGTGGCCAACGGTCACATCTCACGCACTTTCCCGCTGCAACGGGGGACGAGGCAGGGATGCCCTCTGTCACCCTTGCTTTTTGCCCTGGTACTGGAGCCATTGGCAATCCTGATTAGACAAACACCATTATTTAAGGGAATCAAGTGGGAGGAGGGATGGGAAGACAAAATATCTTTATATGCTGATGACATCCTGATTTACATGGTCGAGCCTGACAGTGGAATCCCAGCGCTATTAGATCTCTGTAATAAACACGGAAGGGCATCGGGTTATACCCTGAACTGGTCCAAGTCAGTGATTTACATACTGAAAGGGCCGGAGCTACAACTAGAATGCCCGCTCGCTATGGCGCACAACTCCTTTAAGTACCTAGGCATAGTTATCACAAATACTGCCACAGACTTCTTCGATAACAACCTAAAGCCGCCTCTGGAACGCCTCCGGGCGAACGTTAAACACTGGGCGACCTTGCCGCTGAGGCTCCTCGGTCGCGCGGCTCTATATAAAATGATGGCGCTCCCCAGATTTCTATATGTATTAGAAAACACCCCGTATCCAGTCGCCCCGAGATACTTCAAACAAGTCGCAGCACTAATATCTAACCTACTATGGAATAATGGCCCGGCACGTATAGCATACGATAAACTGACGAAAAGCTGGTATGAGGGAGGCATAGCATTGCCAAATATACAGCTATACTACTGGGCAGCTCACCTTAAAATAATAAACCATTGGTTACACTCGCCAAGAGATGATCCTGCCTATAGAGCAGACTGGTCACAGCTGGGAGCAGACTGCATGCTCTCGGTGCTATACAACAAATCACAGGTTAAACGGTTTCTAGGGCCGACACAGCATACAGCGGCCATATGGCACTTGGCACAAACACGGCTAGGTTGGAAGGGAAGAATAACCAAACTGACCCCACTATGGGACTCACAAACCTTGGGAAATCTGAGGACCAGTAAAGGGTTTGCGCAGTGGGACTGCATTGGTATATCTACAGTCGGTGACCTGTGGGACAAGGGCGCGGTGACCACGTTTCCACAACTTCAACAACAATATGGGCTGGGCCCGACAGAAACGTATCGGTATGTACAAATAAGACACCCACTGCTTCAGGCGATTCCGGTAGGCACCGACATTCCAGAGTCCTCGCCGCTGGAAGATAGGCTATTAACAGATTATATGCAGGACCGTGCAACATCCCTCACATATAAAAAACTGATTAATAACATAGCAGACCCTACAATAAAACTGAGAGAAAAATGGGTGGGAGACATAGGCGAGGTTACTGACTCGGAATGGAATGAGGCGCTGGCTTCCCCGAGAGAGGTGGGCATCTCAGCTAAGTTTAGACTGATTCAACTTAAAATCCTACATCTCATTTATTACACAAGAACCATGCTGCATAAAATTCACAAAGCACCACATCCCTTTTGTCTTCGCGGGTGCGGGGAAGAGGGGACACTGTTCCATACAATTTGGGATTGCCCGAAAATACAGGAGTTTTGGAGACGGGTTATGCGCACTGTCTCACAGACACTGAAGATCTCGGTTCTGCCGGACCCTCGAAAATGTCTATTAAACATCTGGGACCCCAATGATTTGGACAGGTATGGGATAATATGGCCCACCCTGGCTATGACGGTTGCGAAATGAGACATAGCGCAAAAATGGGGCGCACCTGAGGTGCCCACAACGAACATGTGGAACAGAAACATGGACACGCTGATGGTTACAGAAAGAGAGGTGTATGTGCTCAGGGCTTGGAACAAGGTTTGGACTGCATGGAATATATATAGGGGGGAAATATGCGAGCCCTTGCCAGAAGACGAAGATATGGACTCTGAGGGGGAGGAAGAAGATGAATAGTAATCAAGGGGGTGGGGTGTTACATTGCGGAAATGGATGTTGAGTCATGCAAGTGAAGGTTACTTAGGCTGCACGAGGCGATGCAGGAGGCGTAGCTAAGGAGATAATATGGGCATAGTGGGAATGCTTAACTGTGAAGACTGTCTTTAAGTTTAGGACCTTATGTTAAAATGTTCTATATAAAATATAAAATAAAAGACCTTAGGAATGTGTTTCAGGAATGGAAATATACTTGCAAAGATTACAGAGCTACATTATACGGTTTGACTATGGCTCGCTACATGTGCATAGGACCTATGAAGAATGTATCCAACAGTAATAAGATTGTGAGATTATATTGATATGAGCCTTTTCAAAAACATGTAAGTGTATATGTATGTCAAATTTTGAATAAAGGTCTTTATAAATTTTTTAAAAAAAACATGCAGTGGCAAAGATAATAGGCCAGGGTTTCATCTGATAACACGTGCAATATAATCACACTAGAGTGAGACACTTGAGAAGGAGCCAGCAGGGGCAGACTAAGAGAGTGGTGGTTGCAAAGTACCTCCCCCCCCCCCCCATGCAATTTAATGAAAGGGCTGAAGGTGGAAAGATACACCTCAACAGTCAATAGCATTAGGTGAAAGAGGATTTTTTTTTTACTGAGCTTTGCCAAGATATTATTTATTGAAAAAATTGTCAATCCAATGACTGAAAAAGGCTAGCAGAAGAAACGTAATGATTGTAAGAAACAGACCCAAAACCCACCGTATGTGTATTTCAAGCACCCGGGCAGTTTGATAGCCATGCTGTCAAAACCCAGATCTAAAAATTGTGAATTGGATAAAAGGAGATACCACAAAAAGAAAACCAGAGGAACAGAGTTGATCAAAATACCAAGCAAACTACCGAAAGTGCAAGCAGGATCTGCATGGTGCATGCGCAGATGTAAGTAGGATATCACGTGAGAATAAAGTAATATTGCAGAGTTCTACTGGGGATTCCGCTTCTAATCCTTGTGACATTGCACAGAAGGTTAATGTAGCGACTGCAGAGATCTAATCGCAATAAATTGTGCATGCATGCATGCACGCACCAATTACACAGGTCACAGTTTATTCTGCAGGCCAGATTGTAATTCCATTAAGAATGGTGAGTGGATAAAGGAATTTGTTGCAGAAAAATGCGCTTGAGGGTACAGGTTCCAATCATAATGGGCTAAATCATTAAGTTAAAACACCAACTGAAGGGAGTTTTAAATAGCTTGTATGTCACAGGTTCAATCCTGTGAGATGGCTCTCTCACAGCATTGCACCGACTGTGTGTGTGTGTGTTATATTCCAGGAGAATCATGTGATTAAAGAACGAAACTTGAAAGGCTAAAAAAGTGAAATACGTACTTTTAAAAGTCACCGGGGTTGAACCAAAGGCAAACTCTACGCCATGAGTCCAGATAATAATCCATGCCCACAAGGTATTAATACGTCAGTGGGCAGAAAGAAGCGCAGTCTTGCAGGTAGATCCGCGACACTGTATTGGCTTCTCTCTACACTGCATGTGTTGCAATTGTAGGATATGATGCACTAGGCTGTGCTGAGCATAAAAAAACTGAAAAAAGATTCACAAAGAGCAGCAGTTAGGGCTCACAAGTTGATGAGCGTGTTTTTGAAAATCTGGTCCGACTACAGTCCTTTACATATACATAGAAAAAGGCTCTACCATCCTCCCTAGGAATATATATCACAATGGAGTACAGATTAACAGGAGAAAAGAAATTAAGGATGTGTACGTTCGCCAATGAAATAGTCTTCCGTTCCAAAAAGCTCTCTCTCTAGTCAGGAACAGACACATTCGTATATGCTAGGGCACAGAGGATACTGGCATGTGTATGGTTGTTTTATACTGGGGGTTTGTAGATCGAGGCATGAGTTTATTGATGACAGGACATAACGAAGCACTGCAGATACTGGACTGAGCAGTGCACTTTACACACTGGACATTGAATAAAGGCCTCGAGAACGTGCATTACAAATTGAGGCGCTGAATATATGGACATACAAAAGATGCTGTTGGAGTTGTGGATACTTGCTTGGGGGTGCTGCATTATTTACAGAGGCACTGCTGTAACTGGCTCGACTAACCGGCCGCCTTCGGTACATTAATAGTGGCATAGAATAGTTCAATAGTTTTTTGGAACTGTATGGGAAATCTATTGCTTCACATCCCATATATTTAATATCTATCCTACTGTAAAATATACGTTGTGCCACATTTCCCCCCAAACGTTTATAAGGTACGGAGTATGAAGTTGCGCTTCTGTTGTATGCCACTTGTATGCTACTTGTTTGCGAATATACTTTTGAGGACCTGGTTATTTTACAACAGCTTCACTAAACTGTATGGCGTATTTTTGTTGAATCTTGGTATCCTTGTTAAAAAAAATTGTTTTGACACCTCCAATACCAAATTTGAGTTCTACAATTTTTAAAGCAAATAAATAACGATGTACATATTCTTCACACCCAATCCCCACGGTGTCTTCCCACAACGTCATGTGGTTGGCTGTCGATGAGGCGACATGTAGGGTACATAACTTTTAATAATGGGCTTCAGTACAAATTAAACGTACTGCTCAATGCACACATAGCGAAATGTAACTGCGAAGGGCTGTTTTTTCATTTAAGAGAAAACTGACCAACTGATAAACACTCTAAAAATGGACTCTGTGGTAAGCAACGTGACTGTGTTCAGAACCACTAGATCCCTTAAATTACTCCCACAGATACATCTGTAAGTAACCATATAGCATATGCACTTCCGCTCAAAAAAGGCCCAATGTATTTTACTGTCCAAAGTCAATCCCAAAGTTACTAGGAAGAGTACCGCGATTAGAAAGGCAACTGCTGGTTTTTATGAAAATGCCCGAACAGAGATGAAAGTGGATAAGAAAACGGCAGTAAACATTCTGCCTCACAATAAATACTGTATCTACTGGAAGACTTAAGTGTTGGAAAAGGGCTGGGGAACACTCTCTCTCTCACCAGACTACTAGCAGAAGGAAAACAAATAATACCTGCAGGTTGGTGCCGTTAGAGGCCATTGCTGCTGTCCGAAGTTCGTCCGGGAGTACGGAACAGGGTTACGGCTATCGTTACACAGGTGCCCAGAATAGTCGCCTTCTCTTCCCAAAAACTTCACCGCAGGCCTCGACTTCAGGGCTTACTTCCGTGTTGATCGAAACCACCCAGGGCTGCGCACTTCCGCCTACGTCAACGCGCACACGCACACCTCCGCCCGGCGCGTGACCACCGCCGTGACGTCATCTTCTAGTAGCTACTTCCTGGAGAGAGAGTAAGGTGAGATGTCGAAACGCTGAGCTCACGGAACTTCTGTTGGCGTTACCTGCGTTAAACAGACGGTGTATTTATTATGCACGAGAAACATTTTTTCTGAGGCACATTCTGCCAAAAGAAATGAGTACGCCACCTTTAGGCTGGCCGTGTACAAATGTTGAACAGGAGGTACATTTTATGGACATTTATGTGGTGGCTTCACAATTATAAAATAGATGGTAACACAGATGTACGTCTCCTCCAGGTGAAGAGCATGCAAATATGTACGCAACACAGGGAGCTATAGGTTGTACATCAAACAATCTCGCTGTTCTCTTATTACTCATAACGGTTAATGGCCACACTTTAACACTCCCAACAAGTTAAATGTACTTCCTCTATTGAGCCACCCAGTACCGCAGGGGTCTAGCACACACAGTCTCACAACTAGGGCACAAGTCCTAAACAAGCATTTACAATGCAATAGGTCTCGCAATGACATTATTTTGAGCTATTGACATCGTGTAAGTTGAAAAAATTAAAAGGCATTGTTATTTACAATACCAAAAGCAACACCTATTGCATTGCATAGTGCGGTGTCCGTGCAGACGGCGCCGCGCGTATTAAAGAAAAAGAAAAAAGTGTGTTGGGGCAGAGAGAGAAGAAATAACGAGACTTGAGATTGGGGAATAAGGCACGGAGAAGACAGTACGAGGAAGGCGTCGGTGTGCAGTGAGACTCTATTCTTAACTAAGGCCACACCTTAGCAAACAAACGCTGCAGACCCAATCGCGAAGGTACTGGCGCCTAAAACGCTCTACTCCGAAAGAGCATTAAGTGAGTGATAATGCTATTAGTAGGCTTTAGGTGCTAGTTAAGTTGGTTGAAACTGCCTGTCACTGTTCTTTCGGATTTTAAATTGCACTGCGCCGCTTAAATCTTCTGCTCATTCATTTGCACTCTCCACTAATTTAATGGTTGCATTTAAACTATAACTGATGGTACTTGCATTTGATGTTTTAAAATCGAAACATTATCCTTAACTCATTAATTCCTCTTGTTTACCGCCTGTGGTCCTTCCCGTTCCACCACAGCTGTTGCTGATTGAGTGGAGGGAGCATCAAGGCTAGATTTCTCCTCACTTCTGCCAGAACACCTAGCGGATGCCATCTTGAGAGGGAGACGGTCTAGTCCCTCCATAAGTGTACCTGCCTCATAGTTCAAAAGTGTGGAATGGCGCAGCGGGCGCGCTGCCGGCGCACCAAAGGCAAGCCCGTCTGCGTCCGTCCGCATCCGGACCGTGTCCAGCGCCAGTTATGCTGCCGGTTTACATCCAGATAAGGTATTTTTGCCGACTCACTTAGGGCATCTAAATAATAACAGTAAATGTGGCCACCATATGGAAGTAGACAAAATCAGAGGCCCTGTAACTTGCTGATGATGCCGAGCAGAGTTGCCTTTCATTGAAGTCAAACACACAATGGTAGGAAATAAAGCAGCCAACTATCAGGTTCTAATAAGGGGGGATTAATTAATGCACGTTCCTTAGTCAAACATGCACTTGATATCAGAGAGCTAATCGTAGAACAAGAATTAGACTTTTTAAGCATAACAGAAACTTGGTTAAAGGAAGATTGTAACCCAGATATTGCAACTGCCCTGCTCCCCAACTATACGATCTGTAGGAAAGACAGAGAGGTTATTAGGGAAGGGGGGTTGGCCATTATCCACAGAGACTCACTACAATGGAAACATTTCGACCTACATACCATTAAGGGAGCTGAAAGCCTCGGCTTCTGCTGCGCTATAAATGGCTCCCTTTCATTTTCCGGGGCTTTGCTTTACAGCCCTCCTGGCCATAGTAGTGCCTTTCTTGACTCATTAGGGGAAACACTCACCCACACTCTTCTCAGATACACCAATTTCACCATGCTCTGTGATATTAATCTGCACCTAGAATGCGGTAACGACCCGGGGGTCGCCATCTTTCTGGAAATAACTACTCCCCTTAGCTTGAATCAGCTAGTTAGGGCGCCAACACACAGGGCAGGGCATACCATGGATTGAGTTTGCTCCAACTTCACCTCACTCCTTACAGATACAGATAGGCCTGGTCGGATCATTACTTTATCCCCTTGACCATCTTAATGCCTAAGACTGCACAGGCAGCAAAGAACACTCCTACGGCAGTGCCTAGGTGTAAATGGCATCCTGTTAGCTGCCAACCCTAACCTGCCCAATATTGCCCAAGAAAACAAGCCATTTCTTACTGGTGATCCCGTAAAGGATTCTTACAGTTTCCACACATGGGTGACGGCTATAAGTGAGGAATTAATCCCATCTAAACACGCTACTAGAAGGGGCAAAGCAAAATCGCATAATGACCCATGGTTTACAAAAGATCTAGCGAAGCAGCACCTACACTGCAAACAACTAGAAAGTAGATGGAGAAGGGGCTACGAGTTAGCCGATTTGCATGTTTTTAAAATTCACAGTAAACAATATCATACTGCTATTAAGTTAGCCCAAAAAGATTTTTTTAACAGACTACCAATGGCCAAGCTCAATCAAAAAGAGATATTTACAATCATAAAATCTTTGATTGACCCTCAAATCGTTACACTCAGAAATTCTCCCCTCTCAGACTCTTTGCAATGATATTGCGATATAATTTGAGGACAAGATTAAGAATATCCAAAAGGATTTTGGAAGAATAAGTTCACAAGAACTCGTCAATGATCATGATTTGGACCAGATGCACAATAGGTCCTCCTTGCATGCCTTTCAACCTGTCACTCTTCTGCGTACACACGCAGCAATATTAGCCTGTAAATCAGGTTCACCACTGGATGCGTGCCCCCGGTGATATTACATCAAATCATGGATATAGTAAATCCAGTGATCAACCACATTGTTAATTCCTCTCTTGGCTCCGGCACAGTGCCTGACGAGTGGAAGCTTGCCATAGTGAAGCCACTAAAGAAAAAACAAAACGTGGACTCATCCAACTTTTCCAATCTTCGGCCTATATCCCTGCGTCCAATTTTGGGTAAAATAACTGAACGAATGGTCTATAAGGAGCTCTCAAACTTTTTTGAAACCTCTCAGACCTTCCACCCTCGACATTAAGGTTTTCGCCCCAAACACTCTATAGAATCTGCACTGCTAGAGATAACACATTCTGAAATTCATCACAGATAATGGCAGGAAGGCAGTGCTGATTTGTCTGCCTCCTTTGATACCATCTCTCACAACATACTTTTGGCCAGACTAAAATCTTTCAGCATTTCTGACACTGCAGTGGCCTGGATCAAGTCCTTCCTGACCAACCGGAGGCAAGCGGTCTCTCTCGGCCCCTTCCTTTCTTCAGAACTCCTCATTACTGCAGGAGTCCCACAGGGCTCATCACTCAGTCCACTTCTATTCAATTTATACATGGCTCCGCTTATCTCCCTTATTTCATCATATGGGATTGACATAACATCTTATGCTGACGATACACAGCTTATCCTGTCCCTTGATAAAAATTCTATGGATGCAGAGGAAAAGTTTAAATTCCGCCTTACGGAGGTCATCAAATGGATGAAAAACAACCACCTCCGTTGTAATACAGACAAGACAGAAATCCTGCTGATATGAAAAGACAATCCCTTTCAACCTAAGGCCTGGTGGCCTGATGATGTAGCAGCCCCCCATCTATTGTGGAAGTGCTTACAAATCTGAGAGTTTTGTTCGACTTTTCTCTCTCTTTGAAACCCCACGCACTTAGGGTGGCTGGGACCTGCTTTGGTTGAATTAAAACCTTGAATTTTTTTTGTTGATCTTATCCCTCTTTCAGCCAGGAAAACAGTTGCGGTGGCGCTGATACTTTTGCGCCTAGACTATTGTAACAGCCTCCTGGCAGGGGCCAATAAATCAACCCTGAGGAGGCTGCAGGTGGTGCAGCATGCAGCAGCCAGATTGGTCTTGAAACGTCCTCATAGGGCTTCCACCTCAGCAGCACAGGAGAATTTTATTAATACTTCTTGTTACCACCTTTAGAGCTATTCGCCGACTGAGATCAGTATATCTTTGAACAAGATTCACACTATATACTACAATGTGTTAGGTCCAAAGGCCTGGAATCTAATGCCAAATAAATTGAGATCGATAGAACCTGAAATGCAGTTTAGGAAGGCCCTAAAGGCCTGGATCTTTGGAGCAACTGATGAATTCTGCCAAGCCCTCATCTAGGTCTCCATTCTCCACTGCTAAGTTTGTTTTTATCTGTATAGCGCCAGGAGGCTCCTTCCGGAGTGACAGGTTGCCCTTTATAAATACCACATTTTTAATTTCATTTCAGTCAGTGTACCTGTGTGTGGGTAAGTATCTGCAAGTCTGTGAGTAAGTCTGCCTGTACCTGTGTGCTAGTGTCCATACCTATTAATATAAGACTAAGCAACAGAATGTCCTGGGGCAGCACGGGTTTGGCGGCCGGGGCTGGCCCACGTTTTCCCACACAGAGTTTCCTCGGGAGGGGGTATCCACTCTCTCCGGGGTGGGGTTGGGCGACAGGCGCTCTGCTAATTGGGGCAGTGGGTAGTTTGTAACCTACAGAGCAGGGTGGGGGGGTTTTGTTCACAGGGGGGGGAGGGTAATCCACACGAAGTTGAGAAGAAAGAAGGGTGGGGGTATAATGCATGATGTAATGATCTTTACTTGTACTGCTTTGAAATGTTGGGAGGGCAATTGGGAGGGTAGGGGTGTTGGGAGGTTTTTACGGCCACGTATTATTGGTGTTAACAGAGTCGGTGAAGACACCGAAATGCAAGGACAGGTCAGCTCACACAGTAATGGATATGGCTAGGAGATGGGAAAAAAGTCTCAAAGTTCTGAGCTGGAATGTGAACGGGTTAGGCGACAGGCTCAAGCGTACCATAGTCCTACAGTTCATTAAACGTCACCATCCTGATGCAGTCATGCTGCAAGAGACGCACCTAATGGGTAACACATGCCAAGCCCTCAACAGATGGGGATACACTCTAGCGGCTCATTCAGGCTTCACCTCTGGCTCCAGGGGCGTGGGGATTTTGCTGCGTCGCTCCCTGCCCTTCCACATAGACCGCACAGAGTCAGACCAGCAGGGCAGATTTGCAGCATTGTCTGGGAGATGGGAGGGTCGCAGACTAAATCTGCTTTCTGCATATATCCCACCTGGCCTCCAAAATCAAGCATACACAGACCTGGGCAGGCTCTTACTCTCCCTCCCTGACGGTCAGTTGGTCACAGGGGGAGATTTCAACGCAGTAGTGTCGGGAACCCTAGACAGACATCCTCCTAGAGACTTACCACAAGGGCAAAAATGGCTAGCTGACTTCTTGGAGGCCTTTGGGCTCACAGACGTTTGGCGGCTGATGCACCCTACGGATAGACATTTCACCTTCTTCTCCGGCCCGCACCGTTCATTCTCCCGCCTAGATTATATTCTTACTCCACTACAGCACGACACGACCATACACGAGGCAACACACCTAACCACTCACCAATCTTTACACACATCACGGTGGGGACTAAAAGGGAGGGCTGCGTCACTCCAATAAATGCCTGGCATTTGAAGAATGAGGAGCTTAGGAAGACGTTGTCCCGGTCAATAACTCAATACTTCGACCATAATGTAGGGTCGGTGGGTTGCCCCGTGACCCTGTGGGAGGCCTTTAAGACCGTGCTTAGGGGAGAGGCTCTGGCAGCCATCTCAGGCAGGCGAAAGGACAGGGAAAAACAAATTACCTCCATGGAAGCGGACCTTGTGGCGCTAGAGAGGGACGCACGTGACAGTGGGGAAGCAGACGTGCAACATCGACTGCAGCTCAAAACATCGGAATATAGGGAACTAGTCACGCAGGCGGCCCAAACAATGGCTCGACACAAAGCAGGTAGGTTATATGACAAGGGCGACAAAGCTGGAAAACTTATAGCGTGGCTTGATAAAAAACAATAGGCCAATAAAATAGTGCCAGAAATACAAACGGCTTCAGGGACCATAGTCACGGAACCCCGAGAGATAGTAGCTGAATTTGCGCGACACTTCAAACAGGTCTATAGTCGAGGGTCAGACCGCCCGGAGGAGGACTCGGTAGCTCTGTTGTCAGACATACGGATGCCTTGCCTGTCGGACGTCGATCGGGACGCCCTTGAGGCTCCACTCGACGTCGCTGAACTTGAGCGTGCGATAACAGACCTTCGCCCAGGCAAAGCCCTCGGAAATAATGGACTCCCAATCGAGCTTTACAAGCTCAAACCTGACGCCCTCAGTATGCACCTCAAAAACATGTTTGGGGAAAGCAAAGTGGCGGGACTGTTGTCGCGAGACCAACGCCTAGCAACCATAGTGGCCATACCGAAAGAAGGGAAACCGAAAGAGTCCTGTTCCTCATATAGACCTATCTCGCTGCTTAATGCAGAGCCGAAAATATTGGCCAAAACGCTTGCTAATAGGCTTCAATCAGTCCTCCCCACCCTGGTTCACCCAGACCAATCAGAGTTCAAGCCCCACCTCAATACGGCACTTAATATTCGCCGCGTCAACGGGGTACTGGGGCAGCGCCACAGGTTGCAAGAAGATGCGGTGGTGGTCTCGCTCGACGCCACTATGGCATTTGACACCATAGAATGGCCATACATGATCGCGGTACTTCGTAAACTGGGCTTCGGCCCTAATTTTACGGCATGGGTCAGTCTCCTCTATATCGAACCACTAGCTCAGGTGCTAGTCAACAATAAGGTCTCTGAGGTTTTCACCCTGGAGAGAGGGACTAGGCAGGGCTGCCCGCTCTCCCCCCTTCTATTTGCGCTTTCCCTCGAACCCCTTGCCGCTTGGATCAGGCAAGACGTCTACCATAAAGGGATAGCATGGGCGGATGGATGGGAGGACAAGATCTCCCTATACGCCGATGATATCCTTCTATACCTCTCTAAGCCGCGAAGATCTATTATGGCGGCACTTGATATTTTCAAGAGTTTCGGGAGAAACTCCGGATTTCGTATCAACTGGAGCAAATCTCACCTTTTCGTCCTCCATGGCAACCCCCCGAGGCTTCCCGACACATGCCCGATCACAGTGGCGGAGGATGGTTTCAAATACCTTGGAGTCTTTGTCTCCACAGACAAGACTAAGAATTACGAAAATAATCTACTACCGCCTCTGAGACGGCTCCAACGTGATGCCAAGTCCTGGCAGCAACTCCCATTGTCATTGCTGGGCCGAGCGGCCCTCTTTAAAATGATGGCACTGCCGAGATTTCTTTATGCCCTACAAAATTATCCAGACCTGGTACCTAACTCGTATTTTGTAGCAATTGAAGCAGCACAGCGGGACCTCCTCTGGGCAGGTACGACTAGAATTGCGCTGCATAAACTCACATTGGGATGGTACGACGGTGGGATAGCCCTCCCTGACATCCGTAAATATTACTGGGCCGCTCACCTCTCTGCGATTAACCAAGGGACATATAGTAACGGTAACGATCCCGGGTATGGGATGGACAGATGGCTGCTTCCTGGGGGGAATTACGAAGCTGCACTCTACTCCAAACCGGGTAAATACCAGCTCACTGGACCAACAAAACACTCAGTGCAAATATGGCACATAGCACAGCGGAAGCTCGGTTGCTCAAATATCCTTACCATGGCTACTCCACTGTTGGACAGGCCACGTGTAAGGCTTGCTCCCTCCCCGCACGACCAGGCCCGAGCCCCGCTTCTCAGGCGTTACACGCAACAACAACCCGTTTCCCGTCTCCTATAGGGCCCCTGCCCCTGAACATCTCCACATCGTGGGCCCGATTCCCTACCGGCCCTCTCGCCCGGCCTGGGCGCCATCTTGGACACGGCACCACGAGGCCACGTGGCCTCCGATCAACCCTAACCCTGGGCCTGGCCAGGCCCCGACATCCCGGCACCACCATCCACCCAGGAGGTGAGCGGACTACTTGGCAGGTCAATGGGAGAAAGAGGTGTCGATGGCTCTCCCCCGCCAGGTGCCGATCGCCCCCAGCTCCCCCAGGCGCTGGCTCCACCCCCCTGCTGGGTGTCTGGACTCCCTCATCCCGGACCTCCCGACCTCCCAGTGCGAGGGTCCGGACATCAAAGGGCGCCAGACCTATAACTGGCGCAGCTCCAGAGCAGGAAGGCAGTTGTATCCTGGAGTCGAGAGACGCAGTGAAGAACTCATCCTTGACGGACTACTGGCGCTGCCGTAGCCCTGCCTTGCGAACTACCGATCCGCCTGCTGGCGCTGCCGCGGCTCTCTGCACCCATCTTCATCGGGACCTGCTGGCTCCGCCGCGGACCGTCACTACCTTCAACCATCCCGGGACCTGCTGGCTCCGCCGCGGCCCGATCATCTAGAACGCCGAGCTCGAGGATTGTGAGCTAATTCATCTACCACCACATCCCCCAGAGTGGTACCGAGACTGTCCCGCTACCCCCCTTACCCAACCAAGAGACTAGAATAGAGGGGACCCCGGAGTCCAGACCTCCTTGTACCATCTCACCGTACTTAAAGAATTGCTTATAAAGTAACGTTGAACCTTATCCTTGTGTGGTGTACGTCAGTGGGGGGGAAGTTATTTGTCTGTACGATTGCTGGAGACGGATCTCCCCGGAGACCTCTCCCCTTATCCTCGGCCGACCCTCCCGGTCCGTCTAACATTGGTGGCCAGCGACGGGATCCGAATCAACGCGTAATCGTACAGAGAGTAGCTCACCCCACGACAAAACCACAATGTCAACCAAAGAAAGCGGATCCACCGAAAAATTCCAGATGGAGAAATTGGAAGAATACAGCCATCGTGAGTTGAAACAATTCTGCATTGAACTAGGTATCGCTACCACCGGTCTGAATACTAAAGACGATTTCAAGCACGCCATTGAGTCATGGGCAGAAACCGGGGCCGTCAGACCCCCGGACCAAAATCTCGCAACAGCAGAGAAAGACACCACGGCTCCCGAGGAGCGAAGAACGGGTCTCTCGCAAGATGAGATCCAAGAACGAGAAAGAAACCGACTACATGAGCTAGAGATGGCCCGGCTCAAAATGGATGGCGAACTCAAATTAGCCGAACAAAAACTAAATCTGGAACATCTGCGGCTCCGAGAAGAACGGGAAGAGAAACAGAGACAAAGAGAGCTTGAAGAGAAGAGACTGGCGTACGAACACGAACGCAAACTAGCTGAGATAGACTTACGCAAGCAGAACAAAGAATTAGGAGTGCCCGAGCAACCGCGCCCCCCGGGGGTGACGGAAAGGAAGGTACACATCCCCAAGGATGTCGTTCGAGAATATTTCCGAGAGGACGACATACAGCAATGGTTCAAGGCCTACGAGATCGCTATGACCTCCCACCGGATCGATCGAAGCGACTGGGGAGCCGGTCTATGGGGGAGGTTCGTCAATGAGGGCCGCGATGCCCTGCTACAGCTCCCAGACCATCTGATGACCTCCTATGACCACATGAAAGCTACCCTCCTCACCCGCTATGGGCTCACACCCGAAATGTACCGCCAGAGGTTCCGAAACTGCACTCGGATCCCGGGCACAACTTGGGTGGAATACGTGAACTATTTCAGCCGGGCCTTCGAGGGGTGGATCAAGGGAAGCAACGTAACGACTTACGAGCAACTCTTCAATCTCATGGTATGGGAGCATCTATCGAACAACTGCTTCGTCGAGCTCAGGCAGCACCTCCTCGACAGTAAATTAACTGATCCACGACAGCTTGCCGCCGAGGCTGACCGGTGGGAAATTACCCGAGTGGGCCGAACTCGGCCCCATGAACAGAACCGGAACAACCACGGTCAGCACCGTCCCCGAGGAGGAGGAGGGGGCCAGGGACGAGGGAGAGACAACGCCCCGGCCGCTCCCGCTACCAGCACCCCACCCCCGGCCAACCGGGGCAACACCCCGGCGCGGCCGGGATACAGAGCCAATGTCACGTGTCACCGATGCCAGCGAGTCGGCCACTACGCCAACGACCCGAATTGTCCACAGAGCCAGACTCCGAGACCCCGCCAGATGGCTGCCGCCACCCTGGGGGAAGAACAAACCTACGAAGAACATGAGGAATGTGAGCAAGAACGCCAGGAATGGGAACCAGCCGCCATGGTTCTAGCGTGCCTAGGGGGAAGAGACATGGTCCCGCGGGTCCCCCTACCCGCCAACACCCGGAAGTACAGTCAATGGGTGAACATTAATGGACGCCGGGCCGAAGCCCTACGTGACACCGGGGCCAGTGTAACGGCCGTCCGATGTCACCTGGTGACCCCCGAACAGATTCTGCCGAACGTCCTCTGCCCTGTCCGTTCAGCCGACAATTCGGAGAGTCTATGTCGGATGGCTTGCGTCCCCTTCGAGTGGGGAGGAGTCTCCGGCATGTTGGAAGTGACGGTCCGAGATGATGCCCCCGTAGACTGTCTCCTGGGAAATGATCTTGAGAGTTCCCCGTGGGCCGCCGTAGAGAGGAGAGAGCACCTAGGGATGTTGGGCATCCCGGATTGGGCGTGCGTAACCACCCGGTCCATGGCTGCCCGTGCCATCCCCCGACCCGAAGAACCTGAATGGCCGGCACCTCCTCCCCCGGTCGCTCCAGACACCGACCGTGCCGTCACCCCAGAACAAACTCCCGAGGGGCTCGTTCAGCCTCAGGACCTTCCCGGCCTGGATCAGTGGCGTCAGGAGGGGGGGCCCACCCAAGAACAGTTTCGCCACGAGCAGAAGACCTGTCCCTCCCTCGAGGGACTCCGCCAACAAGCCCTCGCCCAGAGTGCAGGGGATACCTCCGGAACCCATTGGGTCTATTGGGACAATGACCTGTTGTACAGCGAACAGAGAATCGCAGAGTTAGGGGCCAGTCGAGTACTAGTGGTGCCCCTCCGCTTTAGAGACTTCTTGCTAAACCTGGCCCACGATGTCCCCCTGGCTGGCCACCTGGGTCAGGATAAAACCTACAGTCGCCTGGTGACCCACTTTTTCTGGCCCAAGATGAGGAACGACGTACTCCAACACTGCCGATCTTGCCCCACGTGCCAGGCCAGCGGGAAGAGCGGCCGCAAGCTTAAAGCACCTCTGCAACCTTTTCCAGTGGTCACCACCCCGTTCGAGAGGGTGGGGATAGACATTGTGGGACCCCTTGACCCCCGTACAGCACAAGGACATCGGTTCATCCTAGTACTGGTGGACCACGCCACCCGCTACCCCGAGGCTGTTCCCCTGCAAACTGTGACAGCCCCGGTAGTCGGCCGGGCCTTGATGGGGATCTTCTCCCGGGTGGGCTTCCCCCGAGAAGTCGTCAGCGACCGGGGCACAAACTTTATTTCAAAATACATGAAGTCCCTCTGGCAACAGTGTGGGGTCACCTACCGATTCACGACCCCCTATCACCCTCAAGGAAACGGACTGGTTGAGCGGTTCAACCGCACGCTCAAAGGGATGATTGGGGGGTTGGAAGAGCCCCTCCGTCGCCAGTGGGATGTGCTACTACCGTGCCTTCTCTTTGCCTACCGAGAAGTCCCCCAGAAGTCCCTCGGCTTCAGCCCGTTCAAACTCTTGTATGGGCACCCGGTGCGGGGGCCGCTCAGCCTAGTCAAAGAGGGCTGGGAAATGCCCCCTCTAAAGAACCCTCCAGATGTTTTCAAGTACCTCCTAACCCTCCGCAACCAGACCAGGCGGTTCAGAGAGATGGCAAAAGCAAACCTGGAGGCCAGTCAGGAGGACATGAAAAGGTGGTACGATCAGAATGCATCCTCCATCGAATTTGAACCCGGCCAACAAGTGTGGGTAATGTCTCCCACCGAACCATGCGCCCTGCAAGACAAATGGACGGGGCCCTTCAAAGTAATCGAGCGCAAGAGCCCTGTCACCTATCTCATCGATATGGAATCTTCACGAAACCCTCTCCGGGTCCTCCACGCTAATAGACTTAAACCCCACTTTGTACGCTCAGAGCTCAGCCTCTTGATGGCAACCGACAATGGAACCGAGGAGGACTCCGAACCCCTCCCTGACCTCCTACGGTCTCGGGAGAAGGACGGCTCCGTGGACGGGGTCCGACTCTCGGAGGCCCTCACCCTGGAACAGCGCCAAGGCTGCCGAGACCTCCTGCTGCAGTTCGCCACCCTGTTCTCCCTCACCCCAGGGGTCACCCCCTGGTGCTTACACGACGTGGACACTGGAGACAGTCCCCCTGTCCGCCATCGGGCCTACCGCGTACCAGATCGGGTACGGGCCTGCATCCAAGAGGAGGTGGCCAAGATGCTCACGCTCGGGGTCATCGAGCCCTCAGACAGCCCCTGGGCCAGCCCAGTGGTACTGGTCCCCAAAGCGGCCGCCCCCGGCGCCACGCCGGAGCTTCGGTTCTGCGTCGACTACCGGGGCTTGAATGCGGTCACCAGAACAGACGCACGCCCCATCCCCCGAGCAGATGAACTAATCGACCGCATGGGAGCTGCCCGCTACCTCAGCATCTTCGACCTGACAGCGGGCTACTGGCAGATCGGTCTCACACCCCGGGCCCAAGAACGATCTGCATTCTCCACTCCTGATGGCCACTATCACTTCAAGGTCATGCCATTCGGCATGAAGAATGCCCCAGCAACATTTCAGCGGCTAGTGAACCAGGTCCTGGCAGGACTCGAAGAATTCAGCGCCGCCTACCTGGACGATATCGCTGTGTACAGCCGCCACTGGTCCGACCACCTCCACCACCTCCGAGAGGTGCTACAGGCCCTCCAGCGAGCTGGCCTCACGATCAAGGCCAGCAAATGCCAAATTGGCCAGGGGTCCGTGACCTATCTCGGGCACCAGGTGGGAAGCGGTCTGGTGGCCCCTTTGCAACTCAAGATCGCTGCCATCCAGTCGTGGCAGCCCCCCATCACCCAGACCGAGGTCCGCGCCTTCTTGGGACTCACAGGCTACTACCGGCGGTTCGTGAGGGACTATGGCAGCATTGTAGGGCCCCTCACGGAACTCACATCCAAAAACCAACCCAAGAAGGTCAACTGGACCCCAGACTGTCAAGCGGCCTTCGAGAAGCTGAAGGCCGCCATGTGCTCCGCCCCGGTGCTCCAGGCCCCCGACTACAGTCGGGAATTTATCGTCCAAACAGATGCCTCCGACCATGGCGTTGGGGCAGTCCTTTCCCAGCTGAACCCCGAAGGACTTGACCAGCCAGTGGCTTTCATCAGCAGACGGCTCCTGGCCCGAGAACAACGCTGGAGCACCATCGAGAGGGAGGCCTTCGCCGTGGTATGGGCCCTCAAAAAGCTCCGGCCTTATCTCTTCGGCACCCACTTCCGGGTCCAGACCGATCATCGACCCCTGCAATGGCTAATGCAGATGCGGGGGGAAAACCCGAAACTACTACGTTGGTCCATCTCCCTGCAGGGGATGGACTTCACTGTGGAACATCGACCCGGGCAAGACCACGCCAACGCAGATGGCCTGTCACGCTTTTTCCGCCTCGACGAGGAGAGTCCCCAAGAGGATGGGTGACTCTCCCCGCCTTCAGCTGGGGGGGACGCATGTTGGACAGGCCACGTGTAAGGCTTGCTCCCTCCCCGCACGACCAGGCCCGAGCCCCGCTCCTCAGGCGTTACACGCAACAACAACCCGTTTCCCGTCTCCTATAGGGCCCCTGCCCCTGAACATCTCCACATCGTGGGCCCGATTCCCTCCCGGCCCTCTCGCCCGGCCTGGGCGCCATCTTGGACACGGCACCACGAGGCCGCGTGGCCTCCGATCAACCCTAACCCTGGGCCTGGCCAGGCCCCGACATCCCGGCACCACCATCCACCCAGGAGGTGAGCGGACTACTTGGCAGGTCAATGGGAGAAAGAGGTGTCGATGGCTCTCCCCCGCCAGGTGCCGATCGCCCCCAGCTCCCCCAGGCGCTGGCTCCACCCCCCTGCTGGGTGTCTGGACTCCCTCATCCCGGACCTCCCGACCTCCCAGTGCGAGGGTCCGGACATCAAAGGGCGCCAGACCTATAACTGGCGCAGCTCCAGAGCAGGAAGGCAGTTGTATCCTGGAGTCGAGAGACGCAGTGAAGAACTCATCCTTGACGGACTACTGGCGCTGCCGTAGCCCTGCCTTGCGAACTACCGATCCGCCTGCTGGCGCTGCCGCGGCTCTCTGCACCCATCTTCATCGGGACCTGCTGGCTCCGCCGCGGACCGTCACTACCTTCAACCATCCCGGGACCTGCTGGCTCCGCCGCGGCCCGATCATCTAGAACGCCGAGCTCGAGGATTGTGAGCTAATTCATCTACCACCACATCCCCCAGAGTGGTACCGAGACTGTCCCGCTACCCCCCTTACCCAACCAAGAGACTAGAATAGAGGGGACCCCGGAGTCCAGACCTCCTTGTACCATCTCACCGTACTTAAAGAATTGCTTATAAAGTAACGTTGAACCTTATCCTTGTGTGGTGTACGTCAGTGGGGGGGAAGTTATTTGTCTGTACGATTGCTGGAGACGGATCTCCCCGGAGACCTCTCCCCTTATCCTCGGCCGACCCTCCCGGTCCGTCTAACATCCACTATGGGCATCCGAAACACTAGGCAACTTGGGACGTACCAAGGGGTTCCACAACTGGGACCTTATAGGAATCTCGCAAATTAAAGACTTATGGGGCCCCAAAGGGATTCATTCCTTTGTCCACTTGCAAGAAACGCACGAACTAGCACAAACTGAATACTTCAGATACATGCAAGTAAGACACTCCCTCCAGTCAAACATTCCGAAGGGACAAAACTACCGCAAGCCTCCCCGCTCGAAGACAGACTACTAGACGGACACATTCCAGAACACGCCATCTCTCTCACATACAAAAAATTGATTAATAACCCCCCTGACTCGCTCCTTTCCCTTAAAGAGAAATGGGTTGCTGATGGGCTAGAGATTGACGAAGAAGAATGGATGTACGCGCTTTCCTCCCCTAGGGAAGTGGCAATCACGGCCAGACTGCGGCTAATCCAACTGAAAATATTGCACAGAGTATACATCTCCTGCACAAGACTACAGTTGATGGGGAAGGGGGGAGAAGGGATTTGCAGGAGGGGTTGCGGTGAGACGGGCTCTTTCTTCCATATACTGTGGGATTGCCCAAAGATACGAAAATACTGGAGACGGGTGGTGCAATGCATGCAGGAAGTATGGGGGTTTATATACGCCCAGAGGCTAAGAGATGTCTCCTGAACGTCTGGGAGCCTACAGACTTGCCTGCAAAAGGGAAAATTTGGGTAACACTTGGACAAATGGTGGCAAAAAGAAACATCGCCAGATTGTGGGGCGCCCCTACCCCCTGAAACTGGTAGACTGGCAAAATGATATGGACTGGTGCATGCTGCAGGAAAAGATTGTGTACGCGGCGAGAGGGTGTCCTCGGAAATGGGGGGAGGTGTGGTCATGCTGGAATGACTTCAGAGGTAACATTTGCGAGCCTCCGCAGGCCCAACAAACTGGCTTAGAAGATATAGAATGAAAACTTTTTCTCTACAGCTGTATATGTAAAATGTAACATATTGTCATTGTATTGCTGGTGTTGTAACGGACTCTAACATGTAATTCACTGGCCGCGTTTGTTCTCTCTAATCTAATAAAAAAAGAAATAAAAAAAAAAGGCATAATGTTTTGGTGAAAATGCAGAGTTTACCTTCACTTTTTTTACACAAAATCACTGCAACAGCGAGGCGCCCCGTGTGTAGCTTTTTATACACGGTAGTAAAAAAATGTAATTAAGTTGCCTCAGTTACAGTTTTGTTCTTGCCATGTTCACACTACAGGTATTCAAGCAACAGCAATTAATGATGGCATTTCATGGCAAGTCTGTCAGGTTGCAAAAGCTTACAGTTAAATGGTTCAGCAATTCTAATAGACGTGCACGTTCTCCAAAATAAACGTAGGTACATATATGTGGTTTGATGCACACAGCTAATTAGTGTATCATCCAATCAAAAATGGCGCTTTTGATTCAGGGAAATAAAATAGTGTTCTGTGACTGGAAACATAGCTTCAAAAAGATCAATATAACTCCCTTTTCAGTTCACCGCTAATCTACATTTCCTTTTGGTATTTTAAGACAAAGCTGGTTGTGGAGTCAAGGTCCAACTTCCAAGCACTTCATAAAGTTCAAAACTTTGAAAGAAATAACTGGCTATACAAAATGAAAGCACACATCCACTACAGAAACAGGCCTTTTGAAGAGGTGGGATTGGTTCAGAGGTCGGAGCCTCCTCCGGGCCTGTGTCCCCCAGGGCTTAACGCCATGGAGGCTGCTGTGGTGACATGTCTACAGATCTGGTGCCATAGCAACTTGAACCCCACCCACCCCAACTTATCCCGGCATACCCTCATCTGCAAACCGGAAACTGTTGTGCAGCCGGAACAGAGCTCGCAGAGCGCGTGCAACACCCATGCATTGCAGGCAACGTGTAGAGCTTTATTTTATATATCTCATTTAGAGCATATATCCCTTTACAGAAGGGAGACCGATCGAACTAATTCACATTGTGACATCAACCTTGCAAAAAAATCAATGGATTTGTACGCAGATCGACCGTCACAAGTTTCAGCAACTTCGAAGTGAGAACCCGAAGGTAACGCTGGGGACTATTTGCCAGTGTTCAGAGGTAGTCCCTGCAGCCTGGACAGGCCTTGCACCTCTGTCTACCTCTGCACAAATCGACGAATTTACGTTTATCCCCAAATAACAGATTTAGTTGCCATGTAGAAACTTTAGTGTTAGAATCACATGACTGTTTGTCTCTTAAAAGCTCACCTCTGGCAGCTGTCAGTCGGTAAAAAAATCTGGTGCAGTGGGTATTAGTAGATAATTTGTGAGGGGGGCGTCTAAATTTCGACTGCCTACGGGCCTCCAGGCACTGGTCGTGGTGTGCACCCCTAGTCTCTCCTGTTAAGCCCCAGTTTCTGCTGCAGTGTGGTACCCTTAGATTGTGCTGGGGCTGAGGCCTGACATTGCCATCCTGGCGCGTGCTGTTTCCCGCATGACCCGCGCGCTGTATGCATCCCCTGCTGGAAAGACTACGCTCGCCAGGCAGACCCTTTGAAATTGCTTGAAACCATTAAAACATACTTTACATTTTTGCTTACAGACGGTAATGACAATAATGACCCCTGCAATGGGCGCTTCCTTTTTCAAGGCTGCAGCTGTTCCGCCGAGCCCTCTTTTCCAGGAATTGCTTCTGCTTTGGGTACAGAGTAGCTCTGCAATAGCCGTCCCCTTATACATCTATTGGTGGTCCAGAAATACGAAATATACACACTGGCAGCTGTGTGGCGGTGGCTTTCAAAAGTGCCGCAAGAGACGTGGAGCGTGGACTGGCAGGCCTGCACCCCCGCTTCTTCATTACGCGTGTGCAAGTTATTTTGCAATCTTCTTGACTAGAAAATCGAAATGTTTTTACTTTCGCTACAGTTTATGTGTCATACGTATTGCATATGTGTCACTTTTTAAAACAAACAAATGAGTTCTACATAAACTTTTTTTGTTTGTTTTGTTGCAGTTTTATATAGCGTGAACACGACCTAAAGGTATCAGAGCGCTTTACATGAGCATCAGTTACATTACAGACATCTCAAACTATAAATAATCTGTAGAAAAGTCCCACCTCCCTCCTGTAAGTAGTTGCTGAAACTTTAAGGCCACTGAGTAGTTCCGTTTGGTACCCAAGATCAGATTATGTATGGTTCAGAGACCATTCCTCTATATTCCATCTCAACATTTAAATCTCATTTGTGGAGGAAAAGCTGCAGAGTTCTAACAACGTTTGGGGTTTTATCTCAGCCCTAGAAGGTGCAAGCAGTTTCTGGTTTCTTTTACGCTAGCCTGCACCGGCTAATAAAAGTATATTTTTTTTTCAAAAAGAGTTACATCGTGATCTAGTTAGAGGACACCCACATGTGTGCATGTGACACCAGTAAACAGTGTCAGAAATAGCACAGGAGAATGGCCAGGAAATAGTGACTGCCCCTCGAGTAAGCTTGTGCAAAACGGTGTACTTTTCCACGCAGAATTACGTAAAATGAATTTCAAGACATTATGCAAAATTAAGAGAAATACACTCTAGGGCCTATGGAGGAGAAATTGAACACAAACGCTTACCTCACGTTCAAAGTCATTCAAGACACTTACTGGCAAGGGGACAAGTTCGGGAGAAAAAGTCCCCTGAGACCGATTTTATGTTGAGGCTTTTCTCCCGTTCCCAAAATATATTTTTCTGCTTCAACCAGTGCTGGATAGCAAAAAGACGTTCCATATACGCTGCCAATTAGCGTAATTTACAAATTACGCGAGTGGCAAACATATTCTGCCTGGCCTATCCACGGGCCTGCAGAGAGGGCTCCACATAGTGATTGGGGATCCGATTTGTAGAACTTATCCATTCCCGGGGGACCAGTCAGGTTCACTTTTGATGCGCTAGTCCCTTCTGCAGGATGCCTAATGCCTAGCAGGAGCAGTGGCTTCTCCAGCAGACAAAGACGCATCAGGCAGACGAGTAACTGACCCCGTCCCAGCCCTACCGGCATTCATGAGGCCTATAGAGCCTGGGGAGAGCTCACACCTGTGATGCAGATCGATATGTTTGATGGGAATAGATATGCCAGAAAAATCCAACCACGCAGCGGATCAAATGAGGTATAAAAAGTCCGAGGGATACGGAAACCTGTCCGAGAAGGGCCACCCGGCAATCAGTAGTTATGTACACGCAGACTGCAGGGACGCACAGCAGCAGCAGTGCACTCACAGATACTGCTAGGAAATGGATCAGCAGTGGACTCGCAGCTACTGCGGAAACACATAGCGGAAGTGATGCTTATAATGCTGCGGTGCACAAAGTTATGCTGGGACACTCAGCAGCAGCGGTGTACTCACATCGACAAACAAATCATACTTTTTTCCCTCAATATTACATATTTTATCGCCAAATTCTCAAATATCGTCATATATGTTTGGATATGGTCAGTGTGCAGGGTAGTGCCTGCAGACTTTCTTATCTTTAGGGGGGGCATATGTTTCTAATTACCATGGCCGCACTAAGGCCATGCTAATTAGAAACAAAAGGCACCCCCTAAAGATAAGAAAGTGCTTCACGACAGCCGTGAAGCAGATGACCCAGTCCGGAGGGGCCGAACAAAAGGGAAAAAGGGCAGTGGCCCAAAAGCATCATTTTCAATGGGAAGCCAGCGTTTAGCATAAACGCTGACGCGACTCAATGAAAATGATGGGCGGAATTTCGAGTTCCTTTCTCAACTCTCCTTGCTCACAAGAGGTCTCGCAGTGCGAGCAGAGCGTTGCGTTGCAATGCTAGGCGAGACCTAAAAAAGAAGTGGAGGGACTAACCTAGTTAATCAGAATGCAAGTGGTATCAAGGCACGTGACACCGCGGCACGCAACATCACGGCGTGTAACATCACAGGAAGTGGCATCATAAGAAGTGACATCAGATCTTGAGCCCCACATATATGTTTTGCAGGTCTATCATGAGTACATTTGAGCACATTTCGAATATACACGCAAACTCTCCTGATTGAGGCAGAAGATTCACACTTTTGAAAGCTATGCATAACACAATGTTGCCTTTTGTCAGCTCAAACGGCCTCTACCCATAGTGCTTTGCAAGAAAAAACAGTGGTACTTAAATAATTCCAACGCCTCCTCAGCACTATATAAATTACTTTTATTTTGAGTAAATACAGGGAAAGACCAATGCATCTGACATTCTTACAGTGCATGCATATCTTGTAAACAGGGACTGAACAAAGTGAAAAGCGGCCTCTCTCAAGTATGTGTGAAGTGCTAACAAGGTGTGTGCCTCTGTTTCCACATCTCCTGCATTTGATTCTAAGTGTGAGGCTCCTGACTGCTGCCAGCCAGAAGACTCCAACAAAAGGAGGTCTGATGACCCCTCAAATTGGGCCTTTGTTCTGGGCCCAGCAGGAGTCAGAAATAAGAAAGCCCCGTCCAAGCCTGCACGTTGTTGCGATCGAAAGCAGATAACGTGCAGGCCTTGCAGAATGTGTCCCAGTGTTTGCAAATAACACTGGGACGAATTCAGCATATTTTTTTAGTGGGGACCAACTTCTTGGTAGGGTGGACAGTGTCCACTCTGAAAATAGTGGGCGGACGCCGTCCACCTGCGTGTACCCCCGACTCGAGCCCTGTTCACAACACTATATCTCCCCCTTTGTTAAAAAGTACAATCAGCAATTATACTGCATATTTGACTAGTCGTGGAGTCGTTGGCACTAGTCGTCCAGATTGACCGACATGAAGTGGTTGAGATGCACTGGTCAGGCACCGATGGTACAAGTTCTGATGCTTGATCTGGACAATAAGGCGTGACAGCCTCATCTGTAAGTGTTCGAGCTGATGATCGAAGGGGTAGGTGCTTGAAATGTGACGAGTCCCTAGTGACTGAGTGGAATGATGTGCAGTCACCATATGTCACTTGCACGTCACAACCCTAAAAGGATTGAGAGCAAATGGAGATTCTTTTTTCCGCTTTGCTTGACCAGGACTAAGTCACCTTCATTGAAAACTGTTTCTTGGGCTCGCTGATGCCGATCGGCATACATCTTTAGCTTGCACTTTCGAAAAGTGTTGGTGACCCGAGCTTTGTCAGCAGTCAAGGAATGCTCTACTGTCCGCTGTGGAAATTTGGTTCCGATGACTCTCCCAAATAGCCAAGAGGCCTGATTTTCACCTGTAGTGGAGGGAGAAGTTGAACGATAAACACGGAGGGCCTGACACAAGGTTTGATTTAATTCAATCCCCTTCATGGATGCTCACTGAATAACCCTTTTGACGATACCCATAAATAGTTTCACAACACGATTCGCTTGGGGCAACAGAGCTGTACCTTTTTGATGCTGGATATTCATTCTGAGTAGGGACTCTCAGACCTTTTTGCTGCTGAATGACAAACCATTGTCAGATTTGAGAATGGTGGGGATACCCCCCACGCTGCAAACATGTTGTTCCGCTGCTCAAAGACCTTGTCATGGTTTGTTGATGATAACTCCTCTACCACAGGGAAACATGAATATTCATCAATGACTACCATGAGATCATGTCCGTTTCCTAGGGGCCCAAAGAAATCAACAGTAATCCTTTCCCAAGCCTATAGGAAGGTCAGACATGGTCAGTGGATGTTGAGTCACTTTGGAGGAATGGAAGTTGCAGAGATGGCACTCTTTGAGTTCTCTCTCAGATCTCTTGTCTAAGTACAGGAACCACACTCAGTCTTTATGGGTTCTTTTGGTAGCTACAATACCACATTGTCTTTCATGAGCTTGTTTAATGACCCGTTGTCTTAGGCTCTGAGGTATGACAGTACTTGATCCTCTCAATACATCACCTTCTTTAGTGTTCATCCTGTCTGTTTTTGAACTTTTGAAACTCAACACCGTCAGCAAGAGGTCGAACACTCCTTTTCCAGGACTGAGTAAGAATGATGTCTTTGAGGATATGTATGTTCTTGTCAGCATTAGTGGCTTCAATAATCTGTTTGATTGATATGGCCACTGACGTTACTGGACTTCACAATGAAGTTGATGTACTCCTCAGCTGGCTTGGACATTGAACCGTGACTATTCCTCGGTACTCGTGAAAAATAAGCAGCAGGGTCCTGGTCTTTACCCGGCTTGTGTACAATTGTAAAATCGTACTCTTGCAGCCCAAACCCCAACTATCAATGTGAGGGGCATCTTGGATTTTGAATTTCCAAAGAAGGTGAGTAGTCCTTGGTAGTCCTTTATGATAGTGAAACATGTTCTGTACAGAAACACATGAACATGTTTGCAGGCCCATCCTGCAGCCAGACTCTCCTTCTTCATCTGAGAATAGGCATGATCCGTGTCAGACTGGCTTTGACTGGCATAGGGCGTAATGTGTCTCTGATCATTCGGATGACCATTATGTTGAGCAAGGAATGCCCCCCCCCCCTTATTGGGTTCACATCCACTGTGATCTCAGTGTGTTGCTTTGGGTCAAAGTAGGCCCACTTTGTTGCATTCTCAATTGCATGTTTTATTCTTTTGAAACTTTGATCACATTCAGTAGATCATTGGAATGGGACATTTTGTTTTGTCAACTCAATGTAGAACTTACAGTAGCAAAATCACGAACGTACCTTGAACAATAAATGGCCATACCTAGAAAGGATTGCAGCATGGTGACATGTTGCGGGGGTGGGGGAGGGGGGGCAAGTACCTGACAATGCATTCTCTTTATCAGGGTCGGGAGTCATTCCCCTATTAGAAAATATCTGTTTAAAATTTTTTTGTTTGGTCTTGTGAAACTCACATTTTGCTTCATTCAGGGAGAGACCTGCATCAGCAAATAATTGGCAAACTTGTGTAAGAGCTCTTTACATGTTGCTCTAAATACCAGTTTGTCATCACTGTAATTAAAACGTTTTGTGACAGGTTGAATTAATTATTCATCGTATAACATCCTGAAATATTCCTGCAGCTGAAGACACACCAATACCCAAACTTTTATATCTGAACAAACCAACATGAGTTGAAACAGTAGTGATGTATCAGCAATTCTCTTCCAACTCGAGTTGATGATATCCCTTGTTGAGGTCAAGGCTGGAAAAAACTTTGGCATCGTTCAATTGCATGGTCATGTCCGCTATGTGTGGACCAGGATGTCTTTCTTTCTCGATTGCTTTGTTGCCATGGTGCATATCAACACAGATGCGCACTGTACTTCTCTGTCCTTTATTTGGTGACACCCATGTTTTGGAGAGAGAGATGTGTTGTCACAATGAATATGCTGCCATTGACATTGTTGTGGTTTTTACTGTTTGTTTTTCCCTAAGGTCGTCCTTTGATGCTGTAGGTACTCTACTCGCAGCGGTGACACATGGTAGGTAGGTTGCCCACCCACCACGCTGTGTAGATCGTTTTTTCACTAGGTCCTGATGAATTGCCACTTATCCTCCAGACTATTTGGCAAGAAACATGGTGACCCCACTAGAGTAAAGCGCAGTTATCCTGAACCATTAATTCAGATAGTTGACACTCTTCTCCCTTTTTAACCAGATGGAGAGCCAACTTGAATAAAAATCTTTTGGGGATTACCCAACCTGTTTTAAATACCTTTCTCTACACCACATCTACACTTTTTAGGTCCCTCATCCCCACTGCACCAAACGGCAAGGAACAAAGGATCTCCGCAGAAGAGCCCCTCTATGAGTGCCCGTTGGGTATTGCAGCGTTGACCCGACGAGGAGCAGGCCCATATGATGAAGCATGACACCTAGCTGGCTGGGTGTGTGAGGACCCTAGTTCAGAAAGGAGGAATTTTCCTACCGCCGATTGTCGTAGGACAACCACTTCCCTTTGTGACAACCTGACATTCCTTATCTCTCTCCTCCACTCTTGACCCACTTAAGGAACTGCATACTCTCTTCTTTAGTATATGCCTTGGCATGTATGCATGGGCGGCCTCCTTCTCTTTAGGTTACCAGAAGTGCTACCTGCCTTTTCTGGCCCATTTGTTCTTCACCTCCCCTACAGTGACCTGTAGGTTATATCCCTGTGACTCCTACCAAGATGGAGGACACCCAGGGACTCAGTTTCAATGATGAAACAGTAGCCGACATCTTGAAGACGCCTTCCCTCCTAGGGGCGGTAGGTGATGCGGCCTCAGGTACACGATCAGAAGATTGGACATCTCTAACAACTATGAAAAGGGAATGGCTCAAAATTACCCTTCATCGAGCAATGATGACTGAGTACCTGCGGGCAAACATTGCTCCCAGTGGCTTCATAGTTAATATTTTCCCTAGGTTGTTTCTGGAGGACGTTACATTTAAAAAAGAGTGGTCCCTAGTTGCATGAAAATACACTAGGGACTTGCTTGTGTTATCATCAACACTGCCAAGAGGATAGCAGACGCCATTCTGGTCAGAATACAGTTTGCGGAAGGGGCACTTAAAACCACCATTCAGAAATAAACAGTGAAATTGCAGATAACAAGGAATATCTGTTGAAACTAAAAATAGCAAAACTACAGAAGGATATACAGAAATTCTATAGGGAAAAGGTGTGTCCTTATCTGAAGGCTGACTACACACCAGCAAAAAACAGCTACTCGTCTGATGAGGGCTCAGATACCAACAGAAGAGGTTCTGTCTCTAGCACTGGTAGTTGGGGTAGCAATAACCTGAGAAGGGTTACTCATCCAATATACCCCAACTATAAGGCAGTTTCCCATGTATCCTCAAGGCCAGCCTCAATTCTTCCCTACAGGTAACCCCCCTTTCTTAGACAGAGGTTGGGGCAGAGGAAGAGGGCGAAAAAGAAGGATACAGAAACAAGTTCAGTGGCAGGAACAACCACCACACACAATAGAGACAAGGAGCAAGACCAGGGGAAAAAGGAATTAGTGGTGAACCTGTCACATAGGTCACTCACAGAGACGGAAAAGGCAGTACTAGGAAAAGGGCTAGGCTATGTCCCCACTCCAAGGGTAGACACATTTTGAGATAGCTGTGAGATACAGAATTTCTTCAGAAAAATCAGCCTGAAAGCCTTCCAAGACAAATCCCAGACTATATTAGAGGATATTGGGCTATGAGTCCATCTACCTTCACTCCCAATAACAGCATGATTCCTTCTGAAATATTGCCATGCGAGAACGCCTTACTCAGAGACCTGTCAGTGACCTCTAATAAGGTCCCCTTCCAAAACCTCTTAACAGCTGAATTAGCTGCAGCCAGATCCCTTGTGGACGACACCAGCATTACCATTAAACAGGCTGACAAGGGAGGGGCAACGGTAATTTGGTCCACTGCTGACAATGACCTTGAGTGCCAACAACAACTCAATAACGCGAGGTACTATACTCCATCACTGTTAACCCTTCTTCGCAGCTTGCCACCAAGATTGCTGTTATGGTGTTCAAAGCAGAGACCAATGTTTGGATCAATAAAAAGGAGGCAGACTTCCTGATTACAAAGGAACCTAAAACACCTTATTTTTATACCCTGCACAAAATTCATAAGGGTACAACACCAGTTCCTGGGCGTCCCATTGTCTCGGGTATAGGCTCACTCTTGGAGCCTTTATGTAAATTCTGTGACCACTTTCTTCAGCCACTAGTGAGACAAAAACCCTCCTTTGTGCGCAATACTACAGACATCTGACGCATTATAGAGGAGGCACAGGGCACAGATTAGATTAACCTTCTCGTTACATTGGACGTAGAGGCGTTATATACCAATATTCCTCAACGTGCCATCCTGACTGTCATTGAGGCAGCCCTTCATAAAGAGGAGTGGACCTCACCGACCCCTGTTTCATTCATCATGGAATGTGCTACCCTTGCACTAACTGAGAACTTCTTTGAGTTCAAAAAAACAACTCTTTCATCAATCCCAAGGTACTTCCATGGGAAGTAACTTTTCCCCAAGTGTAGCCTGCCTGTACATGGCTGCCTTTGCTGATAATGTCATCTTACACCCAAGCAACCCATACACCAGTAATGTGAGGTTGTGGAAAATGCCAAATTAGAGAGAGTCGGGGAACAAATGCTAAAGAGGATCAGAGATAACTGATTCAAATTGGTCTTATGTGTGTATGGTAGTGTACACTAAATTACTGCAAGGCACTGCATTTACATAAGTCCTATCCATACCCCTGATCACCAATGTTAAAAATTGTGTTTCTGGTTGGCAGATGTATGGACCCTGTCTAAGCAGGAGTCACACTAAGTCAGATACACCCCCTAAATTAACCTGTGCTCACCCTCTGGTATCTTGGCACAGAGCAGTAAGGCTTAACTTAAGAGGCAACATGTAAAGTATTTGCGCGACACTTAATACAGTAAAACAGTGAAAACACCACACAAAATAATCCTCACCAAGTTAGGAAAATGGAGCTTGATTTAATGAACAAAATAAGACCAAAACAATAAAAATCCAATAAGTAGAACTGAAGTTATGAATTCTTAAAGAATATTTCGAAATATAGTGCATAGAAACATAGATGTCTAACCGGAGCTATCTGGTTGCGCTGGACCGAGTCAAATCTGGAAAGACAGGCGGTGGGATACAGGAGCCGCATAGGGCCCTCTGCAAACAGTATCATCACTGAGGAAGCAGCAACGTTGAGCAAGAAGCTACGGGGAGCAGTCAAAGGCAATGAGTCGATCCATAGGATTGTAGGTGACGCGTAGGATCCAAGTTGTGCAGTGGGGAGATGCATTATCGTCAACCTCCTGGCCATGAAGGCAATACATCGGCTCTGTGGTGTCCTCGAATCGGCGATGTGTCAAAGGGAATGCATTGGTTTTGACTGACGCAAACATGGCACTGCATGGATTTTGTTAGCCACAGCCGAAAACCCATTTCCAAGGGCCCAGGACGGGATTGGCACCACTTGACAGGACAGTACTCACAGTTGGCAGAGTCCAGGGGCTGTAGCAGAGTTGAATGAAGTCTTTGATGTCCCTAAGACTTCAGAATAGGAGGCAAGCCAGCAAGCCTTTAGAGTCACTTGGTTCTGGGGGTGTAGAGATGCCAGTCCATTCATTCTCCCTACCAGGCAAGGAGGGCAGCAGGGCAGACACAGCAAAGCGGAAGTCCAGCAGAGTGACAGTCATTTCAGCAGTGCAGCAGTCCTTTTTAGCAGAGCCTCATCAGGTCCAGAAGTATACTGAGTTGGTGGTGTCAGGGGTCTTGTACTTATACCCAGTTATGCCATTGAAGTGGAGGAGACTTCAAAGAAAGGCGTTTGAAGTGTACAAGGTCCTGCCCTGGCTCCAAACTCACTACAGGGGGATATGCAGCTCCTTGTGTGGGGACAGGCACAGCCCTATTTAGGTGCATGTGTCAGCTCCTCCCTCCTATCCTGCCCAGAATAACCCATCAGGATGTGAATGGCCCATCAGGCACACTTAGCTCTCTTTGTGTGGGACTGTCTAGAGGGAATGCACAAAGTCCAGCTGTCACCCACCACAGATGCGTATTCAGAAGCACAGAATGGTTAAAGTAAGAAAAAGTATACTTTCTAAAAGTGTCATATTCAGACTTACAAATTAAAATTCCATGAGTTGTGGTTTTAAATTGTGAATCCTGAGACACCAAACTCAAAATGTCTATCTTTTCCCAATTGGAAATGACACTAAAAGGTAATACCAAGCACTTAAAAATGGTAAGGTAATTCCAATATTAACCTATTGGAGAGAAAGGCCTTGTAGTAGTGGAAAACTAATTTAAGAGTTTTTCACTACCTGCACATGTAAAACTTAAAAATACATGTCCAACTTTTTAAAATACACTGCACATTTCCCTTGGGGCTATCCAGGGCCTACCTTAGGGAGGACATCTTTTTTAAAAAATGAAGGTTTGGGCATGGCAAGAGGGTTAAATTGCCAGGTGGACATGGCAGCACAAGACTGCACACATAGTCTCTGTAATGGCAGGCTTGAGACATGTTTAAAGGGCTATTGAAGTAGGTGTCACAATCAGTGCTGCAGGCCCACTAGTAGCATTTAATATATAGGACCTGGGCACATGTAGTGCACTTTATTAGGAATTTATACGTAATGTAAATATGCCAATTGTGGATAAGCCAATGTTACCATGTTTTATGTATAGAACCCATGCGCTTTAGCACTGGTCAGCAGTGGCAACGTGTCTAGAGTCCTAAAGCCAGCAGAAATTAAGTCAGCAAAACAAGAGATCAGAAGGCAAAAAGTCATGGGAAACCACACCAAGGATGCCAGGTCTAACACTTATCATTCATCTATCTAACTTTCGTATGACCTCAAGTCACAAATACGTCAAATCTTTTTCTGCCTTTGCTTGTCATAAAAAATAAAGACATATGCCCCTACTTCCTCCACAACATCTTTTATTCTAGCTCAACCTTCCTGTAGAAAATTTCCTTAAGATGAGAAACCATTCTCTTTTTAGGCCCTCCACCACTGGAACTCTCTTCCCTGATATCTGAATTACACTCCCTAGCCCAGTATGCTCTGGATAAAACTTAAAACTTTTAAGGGGTCTGTTAGAAATGGGGGTCTCTAGTTGGCAGAGGGAGGTACCTTTGTCCAAGTAGGGACCCTTCTTCCTAGTCAGGGTAAGGGGGTACACTTCTAAAATAACCCCTGCTCACCCTCTTGGTAGCGTGGCACGAGCAGGCAGGCTTATCTCATAGGCAGTGTGTAAAGCACTTGTGCATGCATACAGCAACACAGTGAAAACACTACAAATGGACACCACACCAGTTTAGAAAAATAAGCAAAACTTTACCTAAAACAACAAGACCCAAAACGACAAAAATCCAACATACAATACTGTAAAAACAGGTACTGTGCAAAATAACCTTTAAATTGCAGGTATAACGTGAACAACACAGTCCCACCAATTCGGTAGCTCCGTTCGGGGCTACAGCAATACTGAACACGACGGAGTCTAACAATTCCAGCCAATCGCTTCGGTACGGGTCAGCTAAAGCGTCGACATACTAGAAGACAGTGCCTTTCTTGTTGCGACCAATGCGCTGATGTGAGTCGGTCGGGGCAACCGTTGCAGTTGCAATGTAAAATGGAAGCGTTGCAGCATGCGGTATCCTCATGGGTTGGTGCAGGCAGCAGCTGGTTGATGGAGTCGGTGAGACCAAGGTTTGCGTTGCAGGGTGAGACGGTGCTCAATGCGCTGCTGGTAGGTCATGGTGTGGAAACGGTGCCGGTTGATGTTTGAGTCGGGCAGTGTGGGCAGTGATGGGGTCAGTGTCGTCTGTGTAGCGGTGCGGAGTGTGGTGCCCATAGGTCGTTGTGCAAGCATCGCCTCGTTGATTTAGTCGGTGAGACCAGGATGATCTTGCGAAGTGAGGCAGTGCTCTCTGGGTGCCTTCAGGACACTGAATCCTGCAATGGGCTTGGTGACAGAGTCGGTTGCCCTTTTCTTCTGCGATGACTGTAACCAGCGGTTCCAGAGACGGTGCCCAGAAGAATGGTGAGGTTTTTGCTGTTCCTGAGACCTCTTGAACTGGGGGCAAGCACCACTTCAAGCCCTTGGAGACACTTTGTGAGCAGTATACACACATTCCTCTCCTTGGCAGAAACGGCCACTGCAGCCCAACCACAGACAGCAAACAGCAAAGGGGCAGTACCCCTCCTCCAGTTTATTCCATTTCTTCTTCTTGGCAGAGGTTCCTCTTGATTTCCAGAAGTAGTCTCTGAAGTATTTTCTATCCCTGAGACTTCCAACAGGAGGCAAGCTCTACTTCAAGTCCTTGGAGAAAACTCTAACAGCAGGATGATACCCTCCGCATGCTACGCAGGATCTACAAGTGGATCCCGGCCGAAACAAGGAAAACGGTGACACAGGCCCTCGTCAGCAGCAGACTCGACTACGGCAATGCACTCTAAGCAGGAATCCCAGCCAAACACCTACGACGACTACAACGCATCCAAAACGCCTCCGCCCGACTATTCGTCAACCTCCTCGCCGCAGCCACATCACCCCCCCACCTGAGAGACCTACACTGGCTTCCCGTCGACAAGAGGATCACCTACAAACTCCTCACCCACGCACACAAAGCACTCCACAACGCCGGACCAGTCTACCTGAACAGCAGACTCAGCTTCTACACCCCCACCCGCCAGTCCCGCTCCACCAGCCTCGCCCTCGCCGCTGTCCCCCGCATCCAACGAACAACCTCCGGCAGCAGATCCTTCTCCTACCTCGCCGCTAAGACCTGGAACACCCTCCCTACCCACCTACGGCAGACCCAAGACCTACTCGCTGTGGAAAAGTAAAATTTTGCCATGTTATATGTGCCTACGTGTTCCCCATATTTTGTTATATGTGCATGATCGATATGCATGTATTTCCCTCTGATCGATTAAAGACGCAATTACAGTTGTGTCCATCTCTAAGTATGCCAGTTTCCAGTCTTCGTGAAAGCAACGAATATTAGGCCTATGTAAACCTACATTGCCACATTTTACAGTGTGCACGTTAATTCATTGAATTGTCCCCGTTTCTAGGCCTCAAAAGGGCCCGGACTCAGATTCAGCTCCTGTCTCCTGAACGCTCTCCGAGGAGCGATACAGCCCCCACCTGTATCCCTGACCCTTAGCTTACTTCTTGCCATGCAGTGCCCGGCCCGGCCTGGCTCTGCCTCCCAGTCTGCCAAGAATATGTTATGTTTCTAGTTATCAGTTCAGCCCTTCCTTCTCTGCATTCCTAAGCTACTGAATCGCATCAATAGTTTCCGTCATAGTCTAGCCTTTACGTCTCCATGCAAGAGAAATACTGTATTAATATTCATAGAATATTCCTCGCACACACAATACATGTAGAATTATGCATGCACCAGTCTTAATGTCTATTAGCCTTTGCCCTGATAACTTTTGGATTCTATCAACATGTACTCTAAACACCAGATACTAGATATGCCTGGGTACATGTCGCTCTGACACTCCAGACTTTAGTCTCCTCTTCTAGCACAGAAGTCATAGCCCCCAGTTCTCCCTGGTAACACGTCATTGCCCATTTGCGCGCACCACTAGGTTAGAGGTCCCAGCTGCTCAGGTAGCCCCCTCCATGTTTCCGCCCCGTTTATGACATATTCTGTTACGTTTACATCACATGTCTATGTATACGCCCTGTACACGCCTTCTTGTTACTTCATTTTGTCCTTATCTTTCGCGACTGTTACGAAACCACGCCTACTGCTACGCCTACTGTATTGAATGTAATGTATTTTGTTTAACTATATATATTGTGCACTGTTATTAAAAGTTAGCGCATTTTATTCCCAGATCCTGCCCCCGGCAGCTGCCATCCTATTCCCGTACAGGCTGTCCTGTTCCTGTCCTTTATGCCTGATTAAAAGCCTGTAAACTCCAGCTACCTCGAATTTTGACTCTTATTTATTGAGCTATCTGTTTATATGAGTATCCTGAAAAATAGAACCGGTAATTAATTATTTATTTACCACATAATGGCGCCCGAATAGGGACTTGCCCTTTCCCCACGCGCCGGAGAAGCCACGCAGGCCCCCTGATCCTCTGCAGCCGTGACGGAACCATACCGTGCACGTGCAGATATTTCTGCTTCAAGTATCCCTCAGGCCCACGGAGGAGACGGAGGTTGCGGTCCAGCATCCAGACGAGGCGGTGGAGGAACGCGGCGAGTCCCGACCAGAGCCCAAGCCGAGAGTCCAAGGTCCGAGGTATCCGGAGGCCCACCTGTAACTGAAGTCCGAAGTTCGTCCGTCCGTCGTCGTAGCAGTCTAGTCCAGTCCGAGGCCTTCCGTTCTTGCTGCCCGGTGAGTACCGTTGCTGGGGTAGTATCTAGACAGGGTCAAAGTAATTTGTCTCTGGTCCGTGGGTTTGGGTACACAGATCCAACACGAAGTGTTCACCTAGGTGGATGCGGGTCCTGACGTGTCTCTTCATGGGACCGGTAAGTTTCGTACTGTTTTAGCAGTGCATCTAGTAAATTCTAGTAAGTTCTGTTCTCGAGAAATTCATGTGTTCTGTTCTCAGTATACCAGGTAATATTCTGTTCGAACTGTTATTCTAAATGTTATTCCATGTGTTTTCAATGTCGTGGTATGAGTGATTCGTTTTTCAGTTATTATTGTGTTTATTGTGTATTGTATTGTGTCCACACTCCAGCCTAAATTATGCCTTTGTTCTCGAAGTTACGTCAGTTAAAAACCAGAAAAGGTCTGCTAGAGGAAGCAGTTCCTGTCCCGCCTAGGGACAGTCCAGGTCATTTTATGTATCATAAGCATGGCATAAGTGCCATATTATATCTAGATTTATGGGTGGAGTACACCAAGGAATTAGAAGAGAAATATAGATGGCCCGTGTCAGGTACATGGGATGCCGAGTGTATCATGCGAGTAGAAGAAGCATTATGGAAAAAGAAAGCCAGACAGTCCCAGAAAGATGCCATCGAGTTATGGCGCAAAGAATCTCATAGAAGAACAGAAAAAGAAATCAGAAAAACAGAATTAAGTAGGGAATCCCCAGAAAGAGCCCAAGAAAGGGAATTAATCGAAGTAGGTGAACGAGTCAAAGCCGAACAGTCAGACAGACAGAGAAATGCCCTTATTAAGGGTATGTATCCTCTTCTTGCCGAGGGCTTGCCGAAAGCAACCCCGGAAGCACCATGTAATTTCCCGCCGCCATTAGTTCCGATTAAGCTACGTCACAAACCGACCGCAGCTGATATTTTTCTCTCGTCCTATTTGGACGACACAGTCCCAGAATATGCAAATCCTGTTCCGCCAGCTCCCGTAAATAATGTAATTCCTGTTCCTCCAGCCACCGGGGCACCCGTTGCAGCATCTGTTACGGTACCCCCGGTCCAGCCTACAGTACATGTACCCGCTACGTCAGTCACTCTCCCAGCACGTACAGTACCCACCGACGATTCTAGTCTAGGGGCCTCGGGGGGAAGTCCTCCTGGAACCCCGCCTCAACACAAACGTGTGACATTACTCGAGCTACATGCCCGAGCGTTACAGCGTTCGCCCAAACATCAGTCAGTTGCAGATATCAAGCGAGCTCTTACCGAATGCCGTTATGATCCAGTCCCAGGCGATGATGATATGGTCCTGTATTCATTGCGTGTAAGACGGGTGACCGAATATTTGGACACCCTACCAAATATGAAAGAATATCTAGACAGAATATATCGTTTCATCCGTACAGGAGTAGATCCAGGAAGTATTGGCGAGGCCATGTCTCAAAGAAAAGTCGAGATCCAGCTCATGCTTTTAAAGTTTCTAATTAATTGTTTGATAAGAGAACAAGATTATCCGGATAAAGATCCGGAAGAAATGAAAGTCCTGACCAGGTGGAGTGACCATATAGCCGAGGGAAGACACAAGACACAGAACTGTATAGATAGTATGTATAAGAAGATCCGTAGGGAAATAATAAAGTTACACGAGAAACGAAAAGCAGCACAAGTAAGTGAGAAAGAAGACAACTCTTCTACGGAAGAGGTAGACGACGAGAATCCCACCAGAATAGCGTATGTAGGTAGAACTAGACTTCCCGACCGACATTCACGCCTAGAACACAAGAAAGTTTTTCCTTCACCAGCACCAGAACAAGGTTCTCTTGAGCAAGTATTCCAAGTCACCGATCACATTCTGAAATCACGAATCGGTTATAGTGAACTGAGTACAATGCATGAACAAGAATTAGCCCGATCAGCAGTCCGATGGACTACTGATTCTACCACTTTTCCAGACGAAATAGTGGCACAAATGTTTCTGAAATTGCCCCCAGCCGAGCAGCGACTGGTGGGTATGTATATGATCCAGCACCTCATTACACAGTATGAGGGTCAGCATTCTGATCCAGGTCCGTTGCATGATGTTCTGAACGAGTTACTCCAGTATAGATGGAGAGGTCTAGGTACCGATTTAATTAGTATCATTCTAGAACAGCGCCACAAATATCAAACGTTTCTGAATCCGCATTTTGTTCATGTCTCACCCCCAGAAAGTAAATCATTTTACATAGATAGACAGCATCCGTTACGAGAAGTACACCCAGTTAGGACAGCGGGTGGTGATCTAGAACGAGTATTTGTTTACACCCCCATTACAAAGATGGAACTCTTAGAGATGAAAAAGTTAATTCCCTGTCACGACAAAGATCCAGCAGGGTTCCATCGAGAATTAAAAGACATGCTCCGTATGGGAGAATACACGTATCCTGATATCATTAAAATGTTAAAGGTTCTGTTGCCCGCAGGGGTATATGAGAAACTCAAGGAAAAGGAATGGGAGGTGGGAGAGAAAAAGATAGATTGGACAGCTCTAGAAGCTGAAGATACTTCACGAGTACCAGGTACCGGTCTAGGGGCTAAGGTTAAAGAATTGCCCGAGTTATTGATTCAGGTTTTGCCAAGGTTACTAGCCACGAAAAAGGAAGATTGGGATGCAATCTCAGCATGTAAACAGAAACAGGATGAAGACACTAGTGATTTTTATTCTAGATTTGAAAAATGTTTTATTATTAACAGTGGTCTGAAGACGAGTAGTGAGTCGTACCCTCATCTTTTTGTTACCAAACTAGTCGAGAACTCAAGTCCACAAGTTAAAAATCGAGTATTGAAAGTCGAAAGTAGTTGGCAAGCTAATACTCCGTCACAAATGCTCCAGATGCTCCAGTATCACCAGAATAGAATCAGGGAAGAGCAAGAACACGAAAGGAGACGTATGAAAGATACGAAAATGAAAGTATTAGTTGCACAATCTGTTCCACAAGACAGTCAGAAGAGGGGTCCGAATCAAGCCAGTCATCCTGCAGCTCCCGTTAAAGGGACTTGCAATTATTGTAAACAGCCAGGTCAGTTTATAAACGAGTGTGCAGTTCTGAAGCACAACATAGCTACTGGTAAGACTAAAGAAAGACCACGTCCGCCTAGACAAGAACAAGTTTCACAGACTTCTCAGTCACCACAGAATGCACAACAGACAGTTCCAGCACCGCAGCCTATCGCTGCAACACAGCATGTTACACAGCAAATGTACCAGTATGCTCAGTCAGAGTATCCAGAGTATCAACAGTATTCATGAAACAGCCTAGAGAGGGAGGTAGGCTTGCCTCTCATCGAGATACCTGTAGATCAAGAGGGTCCCTATGTACACAGTCAAGTATTAGGGAAAGACAGAAAGTTTTTGATTGATACAGGGGCAAGTAGGACTACTATCAGTCATGACGAGGTTCCAGGGGCTCCGCTCACAGGCTCTAAAAATGTTTCCCTTGGATTTTCAGGAAAGCCTATTGTTAATGAAATTTCAAAACCAGTTTCCCTAGAAGTTGGTCCATTGTCCCGAACTACTGATTTGTTACTTACGAAATCATGTCCAGAAAATTTGTTAGGCATTAAAACATTAAAGGAATTAGGTGCAGTAATTTGCTGCTCCCCAGAAGGAGTCCGATTGTTTTTGAGAGACTTTAAAGGTCACTATGTATTACGTGATTTCGATCCAAGATTACTGAATGTTCCACAGCATTTATGGGCGCAAGGTCCAACTGATGTAGGATGTATGCACATCACACCCCATCGTGTGACTCTCAAACAAGGTATAGTTTTGCCACGAATCAGACAGTACAGATTGCCACCTGAGGCTGTAGCAGCCTTATCCAAAATTATTGACGAGCTCATTGTTCAAGGAGTGGTTGTAGAAACTGACTCCAATGTATGTAATTCTCCTATCATTCCAGTCATGAAACGTACTGATCCAAATGCACCTCCAGTATATCGATTAGTGATTGACCTTCGAGAGCTTAATAAATGTATCATACCCCAGTATCCAGTAGTCCCAGATATTTCATCCCTACTAACAGCCATTGATTCTGAAGCTACATTTTTCACGGTTATTGATCTCAAGAACGCATTTTTCAGTGTCCCCATTCATCCAGACAGCCAGTACCTTTTCGGTTTTTGTTTAAATGGAAGGAGCTATAAATTCACACGAGCTCCTCAAGGTTTCACAGAAAGTCCTAGTATTTACAGTCAAGCACTAAGAGACAACTAGACAATATTCACATGCCAACTGACACTGCCCTGCTCCAGTATGTCGATGATCTACTGATCACAGCCCGTTCTGAACGTGACTGCGAGCGAGCGTCACTTACAGTTCTGTATTTCCTGGCCGAGCAGGGGCACAAGGTGTCCCCTTCCAAATTACAATTCTGTGTCCAGCAAGTGATCTACTTAGGCCACTTACTGTCCAAGTGGGGTAGGCAGTTGACACCAGACCGTATCCAGTTAATAGCGAGTCTTCCACAGCCTAAGACACAGAAGGAGGTACGAGCTTTTATTGGCCTCACTTCTTATTGCAGACAATGGATTCCTCAGTATGCATTTCTAGCCAAGCCACTGATGCAGTTAACGACACAGGAGGCAGCCGTATCGACTGTCCTCCCTTGGACATCTGAACATACACTTGTTTTTAATGAATTAAAGAAAGCCTTATGCCAAGCACCTGTTCTAGCTACACCGAACTACAGTAAGCCTTTTACACTTTTTGTCACAGAACGTGATGGTACTGCATTATCTGTTCTCACACAAGATCAAGCCGGACAGTACAAGCCCTGTGCTTATTTTTCGAGCACATTAGATCCAGTAGCCCAGGCTCTGCCTGCGTGCCTCAAGTCAGTTGCAGCCACAGCTCTAGCAATCAGACAAAGTGATTCCATAGTGTTAGGACACTCCCTGACAGTACAAGTTCCACACTCCGTGGAAGTTCTTTTAAACCGAACACAGACTCAGCACTTGACAATTGCACGTTTAACAGGTTATGAACTGACACTGTTCCAGCCACACATAGAAATCAGACGCTGCAACATTCTAAATCCTGCTACACTGTTACCGTCAGTTACTTCAAATCCTGCCACACATGACTGTGTGGAAGTTGTCAACATTATGACAAAGCCAAGACAAGACCTGACAGACATTGCATTACCCAATCCCGACCTGACACTTTATGTGGATGGTTCATGTATGAGAACTAGTACAGGAGAACTAGTAGCCGCGTATGCAGTGACTACTGAAACTGAAGTTATAGAAACACATCGTATTGACACCCTGTCTGCTCAAGCAGCAGAGCTAGTCGCTCTGACCCAAGCCTGCATACGTGCCAAGAACCTGAAAGTAAACATATATACAGATTCACGTTACGCATTCGGAGTCGTACACGACTTTGGAGTGCTCTGGCAGGAGAGAGGTTTCATGACTTCTCATGGAACCAAGATTCAGCATGGTCTCCTCATTCAAGCTCTGTTAAATGCAATACATTTACCGACAGCTATCGCTATCATGAAGTGCAAAGCACATACGAAAGTTACTGACATTATTTCCCAAGGTAACGATCTAGCAGATCGAACAGCTAAGCTTACAGCTCAGACTCTAGACATTCCAGTTAACACAACACAGACATTCAATCCAGATCAGACTACTTGTATGACAGTTAAGGACCCTACACAAGATGTCATAGACATACAGTTACATGCTGCTCCCGAGGAAATCAAGAAATGGTCCGAACAAGGAGGGGTCCAGACAGATCAAGGATGGTTGACGAAGGGAAAAGCCACATGGTTTCTCCCCGACTCTATGGTTCAAGTCATTATTAATACCGCACATAGTCCAGCACATCTAGGAGAAAAAGCTATGTTAGACAGTATTCAGAACCTTTGGTTCAACAAGCACTTACGAGCTGCAGCCAAGCAGAAAGTCCGTACCTGTATGATATGTTGTCAGTTCAATCCAGGTAAAAGTGTCCCGGTGGAACAAGGTGGATTCCAACCTCCTGACCACCCTTTTGAAGTCCTCCAGATGGATTATATTCAGATCGAGCGATGTCGAGGTTTCAAGTATGTCCTCGTAGTTGTATGCGCTTTGTCCAGGTGGACAGAAGCATATCCAGTTCCAGATTACACAGCAGCGACCACTGCCAGGCAGTTGGTCCGTGAATTCTTTCCCCGCTATGGACTCCCTAGGGTCGTGTATTCTGATAACGGCCAGCCATTCTCATCTGAGCTTATGAAACATGTTTCCCTTCTGTTAGGGTACCAGTGGAAGTTCCATTGTGTGCGCCATCCTGAAGCAGCCGGTCTCGTAGAGAGACATAATCAGACCCTGAAAATTCGCATTGCCAAAATATGTAAAGAGAAAGGTGTAGACTGGCTAGTTGCCCTGCCAGTTGCCTTATTCTATATGCGGATGGTTGCACATTCCAGATCAGGTCTGTCCCCGTATGAGGTCGTATTCGGCCGCCCCCCAAACATGTGGGGTACACCTAGACCCCGCAGTATTACAGATGTTTCCAGTAATATGCTGACAGATTACCTAGCTTCCTTGATGTCTGCCCTACACTCTTGTCGTTCACAGGTTGCCGCCGCATTTCCAGACAACACCGAGGTGAAACCGCATGAAGTCATTCCAGGCAACCTCGTGTTGGTGCGGAATTTTGATCGTTCAAGTCCGCTGGAGCCCCGCTGGAAGGAGCCTCGGATGGTCTTATTAACTACAAGGACAGCAGTGAAGTTGGAGGGCAGGAAAGGATGGGTCCACCTGTCCCACGTCAAAAAATTCCATGGACTTCGTGAAAAATCTTTTGTAAAGGACTGTTCTATTAATAAAGACTGCCTAAAAACAGACTCTGAACTTGATTCCGAACTTAAAGTTCCTCTGTTAGAGAAAACTCCGCAACAGGAGTATAAATTAAAACTCCGGTCTAGTAAAATAAGTCAGCCAGTTTAATTGTCTAAGTCCCTCTCGGGTGAAACGGTTAGACAGGTTTCTGACATGTATGAGATAGACCCCCATAGTGAGAGAGTTAGTCAAAACTCTATACGATGTATCATCATTCTAAGTTTTTTGTTATATGTGAGTTTTATGGTTACCTGCACAAGTTATGCTTTACATTTATGTTTTCCAAGTTCACATGTAAACAAGTTTGCTAATGCTACAGTAGAGCACACATTTAGTGATCTGCCTCCTCACGAGCTATCCTATCGTCTTGCTATGCGCAATAACACATTTATCAGAATGTTACATTATTCACACCAGACCAGCAATGCCACTAATTGTTGGGTGTGTGGTCGACTCCCCCCTTTCCAGACACCGAAGGGAGTTCTGCCACTCTTTCCTTATCCATTTTCACATAATGGTTCGTGTGGAGCATGGTCCACGTTAACGTCATCCTCCAATGATATGTCCCTTCTGAATAAAACATGTTTTCCAGACAAGCAAGGTTTCCCCCATAGAACAGGGTTAGATCTAGAAAATGAAGTATATGATTTAGGTAATTATTCTTCGAATTTTATGGTCCTGAATGTTCAGTCTGAGACTACTCCAGATTTGCCTGCTATTTCAGTACTACCAGTCAAAGGCGAATTATGTGTCAGAAAGAATGGTTCCGCACATGTAGGACATAGTGATTGTACTACTATTGTCGAGTATAGTGACAGTGGGAAATCTATTTTCAAAGCCTCACGTCATTCTTATTTTGTTTGTGGTCAGACCGCATATGTTCGTCTGCCCCTCGATTGGGATGGAACATGTTACATTGCCTTCCTACTGCCACCAGATTTTCTAGCCCCATCTGATTATCACAGAAACACACATCTAGTGCACGTCAGACCTAGAAGGGAGATCGAGTCCCCAATTGTCGATCAAACTGAAACTACTCTAGAACAATATCAAGACTTTAATAAAGGTTTTTTCTTCTTTATAGGCCCTGTCCAGAATAGTAAGTTAATACGTAGACTAACCAGAACCCTCGAAGCAGTAGTGAATGAGACTACTTCTGCTCTAGGTAACTTAACCGAAGAGCAATCTGCTATGAGATTTGTCGTGCTCCAAAATCGTCTCGTTCTTGACGTCATACTGGCCGATCGAGGAGGAGCATGTAGAGTCATCGGATCTAGTTGCTGCATTTTCATTCCTAATAACGCGCCGTCTGTTTATTCAGCTATAACCAGACTTCATAAAATTGCCCATCAGTTACATCAGAATCCAGGCACCTGGACATGGTCCGGTTGGCTCTGGAGTATTATACCTGCCTGGGGATGGAAAGTATTGTCATTCCTAGGTATTGCAGTAATGATCATATTCAGTTGCTGCCTCTGTATACAATGTGGCCCTGCGATTTGCGGCATTTGTGCTACCTCTTGTATTCCTAGTCCTAAATCCCGTTCCAAGACAATTCGAGACGAGCAAATGATGCTATATGAAATGATAGATGGTATCATGAATATAGATGTTTCCTGATGGAAACGTAGGGCACAAGGAGGGAATGTGGAAAAGTAAAATTTTGCCATGTTATATGTGCCTACGTGTTCCCCATATTTTGTTATATGTGCATGATCGATATGCATGTATTCCCCTCTGATCGATTAAAGACGCAATTACAGTTGTGTCCATCTCTAAGTATGCCAGTTTCCAGTCTTCGTGAAAGCAACGAATATTAGGCCTATGTAAACCTACGTTGCCACATTTTACAGTGTGCACGTTAATTCATTGAATTGTCCCCGTTTCTAGGCCTCAAAAGGGCCCGGACTCAGATTCAGCTCCTGTCTCCTGAACGCTCTCCGAGGAGCGATACAGCCCCCACCTGTATCCCTGACCCTTAGCTTACTTCTTGCCATGCAGTGCCCGGCCCGGCCTGGCTCTGCCTCCCAGTCTGCCAAGAATATGTTATGTTTCTAGTTATCAGTTCAGCCCTTCCTTCTCTGCATTCCTAAGCTACTGAATCGCATCAATAGTTTCCGTCATAGTCTAGCCTTTACGTCTCCATGCAAGAGAAATACTGTATTAATATTCATAGAATATTCCTCGCACACACAATACATGTAGAATTATGCATGCACCAGTCTTAATGTCTATTAGCCTTTGCCCTGATAACTTTTGGATTCTATCAACATGTACTCTAAACACCAGATACTAGATATGCCTGGGTACATGTCGCTCTGACACTCCAGACTTTAGTCTCCTCTTCTAGCGCAGAAGTCATAGCCCCCAGTTCTCCCTGGTAACACGTCATTGCCCATTTGCGCGCACCACTAGGTTAGAGGTCCCAGCTGCTCAGGTAGCCCCCTCCATGTTTCCGCCCCGTTTATGACATATTCTGTTACGTTTACATCACATGTCTATGTATACGCCCTGTACACGCCTTCTTGTTACTTCATTTTGTCCTTATCTTTCGCGACTGTTATGAAACCACGCCTACTGCTACGCCTACTGTATTGAATGTAATGTATTTTGTTTAACTATATATATTGTGCACTGTTATTAAAAGTTAGCGCATTTTATTCCCAGATCCTGCCCCCGGCAGCTGCCATCCTATTCCCGTACAGGCTGTCCTGTTCCTGTCCTTTATGCCTGATTAAAAGCCTGTAAACTCCAGCTACCTCGAATTTTGACTCTTATTTATTGAGCTATCTGTTTATATGAGTATCCTGAAAAATAGAACCGGTAATTAATTATTTATTCGCCTTCAGAAGACTCCTCAAGACCTGGCTCTTCGAGCAGTAGCGGCACCCCCTCCCCTCAGCGCCTTGAGACCCTCACGGGTAAGTATCGTGCTTTACAAGTACTCTGATTGATTGATTGATTGATTGATGATGATCTGCCCAAGAAAGAAGCAACCACTGCAGGCCAACCACACACAGAACAGAGGCAGTACTCTTCCAGCTTTCTCTGTTCTTCTTCCTGGCAGGTTCCTTAGTTCAACATTAATCTAAAGTTCAGGGTTCTGGGCCTCTTTTTTTATAGCACAAATTCCTTTGTTCTCTAGTGGTAGCCCAAACCCGTTCTGTCCTCTCTGGTACAACTGCCGAGCAGGAGTTAGTGACAGCATTGCGTAAGGCAGGCAGGCCCTATCCAGGTGCCAAGGAAATCTCCCACCACCACTCTAAATGCAGTCTGGGCCTATTCAGATGCTAGTGAGAACGCCTTCCCCTACTGTGAATGCAGCCCAGCCCTGACTCTTTCAGGAAAGGCAGGACACACATCAACCCCCCTGTGGCTGTCTGAGAGAATGCACATCCCCAACCCCTGTCACTTCAAAGCCAGACAGTCAATAAATAAACCAGCAGAGGCACACAAGATGGCTAAGCAAGAAAATACCCACTTTCAAACACACAATATAAAAATAATCTTTACTAAAAGATGCATTTTATATTCAGAGTTCAGACATACCAAACTCTATCTTTCCATCTTGTCCCAATGGGAAGTTATATTGATAAGACCTTATACATAAACTCCCATTCTATCCTATGGGACAGATAGCCTTTCATTAGTGAAAAACGAAATTGGCAGTATTTCACTATCCGGACATGCCACACATATCAGGGCATGTCCTACCTTTCACATACACTGCACCCTGCCCACAGGGGTACCTTGGGCCTACCTTAGGGGTGACTAACATGTAAGAAAAGGGAAGGTTAGTGCCTCGCAAGTGGGTGCACTTGCCAGGTTGACATGGCAGTACTAGACTGCACACAGGCACTGCAATGGAAGACCTGAGTTACATTTACAGGCTGCTTATGTGGGTGGCGCAATCAGTGCTGCATGCCCACTAGCAGCATTTGATTTACAGGCCCTGGGCACACATAGTGCACTGTACTAAGGACTGACTAGTAAATCAAATATTGCAATCTTGGAATCACCAATCCATCATAACAATTTACAGGGAGAGCATGTGCACTTTAGCACTGATCAGCAGGACGAGTGCGAGGCCTAGAAGAGCCACTGGCCTGAGGACTGAGCCGCGGCCCACCCCTTAGTGTTCTCCGGCAGCTGGGCTTCCCTGTGAGCCTACGCTCTCTCCCAGTGGTTGTGGTGTGGGCATGGCCCGGCGTACCTTGTGTATTGCGGCTTTGGCCCTGGAGCCTCCGTTCGCAGGGCTGTCTCGGCCTGCTGCTACTGACTGACTCCACAGGTAGGCGTAAGCATGCGCTGCATAGGAAATCGAACTCTTGCAATCACTTCAGCTTTCTTCAAAGTGCGTGCATGTTGTGCTCACACGCTATTGGCCTTTGCCTCTGGCTTCAGTTCTCAATTGGCCAAAGGGGTTTCGATGTCCCAGCTTCTTTACAAAGGTTTACTCCCAGAGCGTTTTGCTCTCGGGAGCCAGCAGCTGCCCGCAGGAACCATCTGTTTTTAATCAGCATGGGCACGCTTAGTTTACATGCGGTCTTTCTCCCCTGTCTTGCAGGCTGTGGTTGTAATAAACATAGCCTCTGGGTCCTGGAGTTAGAATTTTACAAATGCGTATTACTCCTTTTAGTTTAAGTAATACTCAAGATATTTTAATATACTGCTACAAAACTATATACATTTAGCATGTATGCCAGGAGGAGACATGTGTTGGTAGTCCACGCCCAGAAAACTGGAGTTGGTAATCATGCATGTCACTGCAGCCTACACTAATATGTGTTACATATATGTTTTAACATGTTTCCTCGTGCTTGCATGCACAAGCTTATTGTATTGTTTGTTTGAATTGCTTTATTTCGAAATATTTGTCATTTCATAAAAGCATTACAGTACACAAACCGATATAAAAATATAAACAATTTAGCATTTCAACCCTCTAATCACTTTGTACAATGAACATTAATATACAGACGTTGGTAGAAAAATAAGGGAGGGGAAACAAAACATCGGATGGTTAAAACAAGTTGAGTCTATGGGGATAACCTTACTGTAGGAGCAATTTCCTCACAGATCTTATCCTCCAAACCCAGCCCAAGAATTTTGCCAAGCAGCATGCAAACAGAGGGCAGGCGTCCGATCTTAGGATCTGTAGGGCCTCCAAGTGCGACCGAGTGCCCAGACTCATACAAAGAGGTTTCAACCATCTCCTGCGTTGTATTGTTATTTTATGAGTCTTGATTCCAGGTGCGATCAGTATGTTTAGAATAGAGCATCTGATTGGTCCTGGAATCAAGACTGGCAGTTGTGTGGAGCCAGCCGGAGCCTCCAGTCTTGTAGACCCCCTGGTGCTTCCTTTCTTTACAGAATAAACTCTTCAAAATACTCATTGGAGTTATTCATTCATCTCAACAATTTGGCGACGATACCAGGAAGCATCAAGTCTATCGAACCTACAACCTGGATTCATTAAAAAAAATATATTTTTATATTTCCAGGATTTGCACTTCGTATTATTTTATGTGATTTTGTGAGTTTCTCTGAACTTATGCTGATCCGGTATATAGTTAAAAGTGATCATAAACCTTTAGTACGGTTATTAACCACATAGGGCATGTTAAAAGCTTCAGCACGTATTGCGCGCATGTCCATGCATCTTCAAGATTTTATTTACTATGTTGTTTACGTTCCTGGAAAAGAAAATTTAACTGCTGACTTTCTGTCCAGAATGCCTTTGCCTCTCAAGGAAAATGTTCACAATGAGTGGGATGATTTCCATATTGCCTTGATACATGATGAGGATTTTTTACCTATTCACCAAGATGTGTGGTGTGAAGAGCTTAAAAAAGATTCCTTATTGAAAGAAGTAGAAAAATACATTGCCGGGTGATGGCCACAAAAAAAGAACATCAATTCTGACCTCAGGTGTTTTTGGGAAATAAGAAATGAACTTTTGTTAGACGGGGACCCAGAGGGTCGGCCGAATACTGGGGGAGAGGCCTCCGATGAGGGCCGTCTCCGGCGATCGTACAGACAAGTCACTTCCCTCCCCACAGATAGACACCACACAAGGATGAGATCAACACTCTTTATATAGGGTTCTTGCGGCAAGGTTATCAGCGGTACAGGAGATTCAGGACTCGAGGGTCCTCTCAATTCTAGTCTCTGTAGGGAAAGGGGGTAGCGGGACAGTCTTGGTACCGGATCGGTACAGGAGGTGGCAGGAGGGAAGCTCACAATCCTCGAGCTTAGGAGTCTGCAAGGTCGGGCCGCGGCAGCGCCAGCAGGCCGAGGCGATGGTTCAAATGGCAGAGGGCCGCGGCAGCGCCAGCAGGCCAAGATGATGGTTCACGTTGCAGAGGGCCGCGGCAGCGCCAGCAGGCCAAGATGATGGTTCACGTTGCAGAGGGCCGCGGCAGCGCCAGCAGGCCAAGATGATGGTTCACGTTGCAGAGGGCCGCGGCAGCGCCAGCAGGCCAAGATGATGGTTCACGTTGCAGAGGGCCGCGGCAGCGCCAGCAGGCCAAGATGATGGGTCACGTTGCAGAGGGCCGCGGCAGCGCCAGCAGGCCAAGACGAAGGGTTCACAGAGCAGGGCTGCGGCAGCGCCAGCAGTCCGCCAAGGATGAGTTCTTCTCGGTGTCTCTCGACTCCAGGATACAACTGCCTTCCTGGTCTGGGGCTGCCCCAGTTATAGGTCTGGTTCCCTTTGATGTCCGGACCCTCGCGCCTTGAGGTCGGGAGGTCCGGAATGAGGGAGTCCCGACACCCAGCAGGGGGTTGGAGCCAGCGCCCAGGGAGGCCGGGGGTGATCGACACCCGGCGGAGGAGAGCCGTTGACGCCTTCTTCTTTCATTGACCTGCCAAGTGGTCTCTTTACCTCCTGTGTGGAGGTTGGTGCCTCGATGTCGGGGCCGGGCCAGGCCCAGGGTTGGGGTCGAGTCGAGGCCACGTGGCCTCGTGTTGTAGTGTCCAAAGATGGCTGCCGGGCCGGGGCCATGGTGCTGACGGGGACCCGGCCAGCCGGTACGGGAGGGTTCAGGAGCTGGAGTCCCGGTGTGGACGGGTTGTGGATTACCTCGGGGGGTTGCCGGGGTGGCTCTTGCTGGGGATTCAGGGAGAGCCGGGGTCCGGGCCCTGTTGTGCGGAGGGGGGGACGGCCCAGCTACGAGGCCTGTCCAACATGCGTCCCCCCCAGCTGAAGGCAGGGAGAGTCAGCCATCCTCTTGGGGACTCTCCTCGCCGAGGCGGAAAAAGCGTGACAGGCCGTCTGCGTTGGCGTGGTCCTGGCCTGGACGATGCTCCACAGTGAAGTCCATCCCCTGTAAGGAGATGGACCAGCGCAACAGTTTCGGGTTCTCCCCCCGCATCTGCATCAGCCATTGCAGGGGTCGGTGGTCTGTCTGCACCCGAAAGTGGGTGCCGAAGAGGTAGGGCCGGAGCTTCTTGAGGGCCCATACTACGGCGAAGGCCTCCCTCTCGATGGTGCTCCAGCGCTGTTCCCGGGCCAGAAGGCGTCGGCTGATGAATGCCACTGGCTGATCGACTCCCTCGGTGTTGAGTTGGGAGAGGACGGCCCCCACGCCATGATCGGAGGCGTCCGTCTGTACGATGAATTCCCGGCCGTAGTCGGGAGCCTGGAGCACGGGGGCAGTGCACATGGCGGCCCTCAGCTTCTCGAAGGCCGATTGGCAGTCCGGAGTCCAGTTGACTGTTTTGGGGTTCTTCCTGGATGTGAGCTCCGTGAGGGGCCCCACGATGCTGCCATAGTCCTTCACAAACCGCCGGTAGTACCCGGTGAGCCCCAGGAAGGCCCGGACCTCGGTTTGGGTCGTAGGAGGTTGCTAGGCCTGGATGGCAGCGATCTTGAGCTGGAGGGGGGCCACCAGACCGCTTCCCACTTGGTGTCCTAGGTAGGTCACGGACCCTTGGCCCACCTGACATTTGCTGGCCTTGAGGGTGAGCCCGGCCTGCTGGAGGGCGTGTAGAACTTCCCGCAGGTGGCGGAGGTGGTCGGTCCAGTGGTGACTGTACACAGCGATGTCGTCCAGGTAGGCGGCGCTGAATCCTTCGAGGCCCGCCAGTACCTGGTTCACGAGTCGTTGAAATGTTGCCGGAACATTTTTCATGCCGATTAAGTAGGTGACGGGCCCCTTGCGTTCGATCACCTTGAAGGGTCCGGACCATTTGTCCTGTAGTGCACAGGGTTCAACCGGGGACATCACCCAGACCTGCTGTCCCGGCTCGAACTCTAGGGAGGAGGCGTGCTGATCATACCATTTCTTCATGTCTTCCTGACTGGCTTCAAGGTTGACTTTGGCGATCTCCCTGAATCGCCGGGTCTGGTTGCGAAGGGCCAAGAGGTATTTGTATACATCCGGGGGAGTTTTCTGGGGGGGCCTCTCCCAACCTTCTTTGACTAGGCTGAGGGGACCCCGGACGGGGTGCCCGTACAGGAGTTCAAATGGGCTGAAGCCTAGGGATTTTTGAGGGACCTCTCGGTAGGCGAACAGGAGGCACGGGAGTAGCACGTCCCACTGGCGACGGAGGGGCTCTTCTAGGCCCATGATCATTCCTTTGAGAGTGCGGTTAAACCGCTCGACCAATCCATTTCCTTGTGGGTGATAGGGGGTCGTGAATTTGTAGGTGACCCCGCACTGTTGCCAGAGAGACTTCATGTGTTTCGAGATGAAGTTCGTGCCCCTGTCGCTGACGACCTCCCGGGGAAAGCCCACCCGGGAGAAGATCCCCATCAGGGCTCGGCCTACCACAGGCGCCGTCACGGTTCGAAGAGGGATAGCCTCGGGATAGCGGGTGGCGTGGTCCACCAGGACCAGGATGAACCGGTGTCCTGGGGCGGTTCGGGGGTCCAGGGGCCCCACAATGTCTATTCCCACCCGTTCGAACGGGGTGGTGACGACGGGAAAAGGCTGCAAAGGTGCTTTGGTTTTTCGGCCACTTTTTCCGCTGGCCTGGCAGGTGGGGCAGGCCTTGCAGTGGTTGGTGACATCTTTTCGCATTCGGGGCCAGTAAAAGTGGGTCACCCGGCGGTCGTACGTTTTGTCCTGTCCCAGGTGTCCGGCAAGGGGTATATCGTGGGCTACGTTCAAGAGGAAATCTCTGAAGCGGAGGGGCACCACCAGCACCCGACTGGCCCCCAGTTCTGCAATCCTTTGCTCACTGTAGAGCAGGTTATTGTCCCAGTAGATCCAGTGGGCCCCCGAGGTGTCCCCTGCGCTCTGGGCAAGGGCTTGCTGCCGGAGTCCCTCGAGCGAGGGACAGGTTCTTTGTTCTTGTTGGAATTGTTCCTGGGTGGGACCCCCCTCTTGACGCCACTGGGCCAGGTCGGGGAGGTCCGGCAGCCGACCGGGTCCTTCTTCGGTTTGGGCCGGGGGACTTGCTTCTGGGGTGGCCTCCTCTGGGACAATCGCGGGAGGAGGCTCCGGCCACTCGGGTTCCTCTGGACTGGGGACGGCACGGGCGGTCATGGACCGGGTCGTGGCACAGACCCATTCGGGGAGGCCCAGCATCCCCAGGTGCTCTCTCCGTTCGACTGCTGCCCAGGGAGAACTTTCGAGATCGTTCCCCAGGAGGCAATCCACGGGGGCATCATCGCGGACAGTCACTTTCAGCATCCCTGATACTCCTCCCCATTCGAAGGGGACGTAGGCCATTTGACATAGACTTTCTGAGTTGTCGGCCGACCGGACAGGGCAAAGAATGTTCGACAAGATCTGGTCCGGGGCCACCAGATGGCAGCGGACCGCGGTCACACTGGCCCCGGTGTCGCGGAGGGCTTCAGCCCGGCGGCCATTAATGTTGACCCACTGGCTGTACTTCTGCGTGTTGGCGGGAAGGGGGGCCCGAGGGATCAGGTCTCGTTCCCCTAAGCAAACCAGGGACATGGCGGCCGGTTCCCACTCAGGCTGGTCGGTTTCGTACTCTTCTTGGTCTTCTGGGGTTTGCTCTTCCCCCAGGGCTGCAGCAGCGACCTGGCGGGGTAAAGGGTTCGGGTTCTTTGGGCAATTGGGATCATTTGCGTAGTGGCCGGGTCGCTGGCATCGGTGGCAAGTAATGTTGGCTCGGAAGCCGGGTCGCATCGGGGGGTTTCCCCTGCTGGCCGGGGGCGGGGGGTTGCTTGCGGGAGTCACCGGGCCGGTGTCCCTACCCCGACCCTGGCCTCCTCCTCCATGGGGGCGATGGGGCCCTTGGGCAGTTCTGTGCGGTTCGCTGGGTCCGTTTCGGCCAACTCGGGTGCTTTCCCATCGGTCAGCTTCGGCGGCGAGTTGCCGAGGTTCCGTTAGTTTACTGTCCAGGAGGTGCTGCCTGAGTTCGATGAAGCAGTTGTTAGAAAGGTGCTCCCACACAACAAGGTCAAAGAGCTGCTCGTAGGTGGTCACGTTGCTGCCCTTGATCCACCCCTCGAAGGCCCGGCTAAAGAAGTTCACGTACTCCACCCAAGTTGTACCCGGGATCCATTTGCAGTCGCGGAACCGCTGGCGGTACATCTCGGGTGTGAGTCCGTATCGAGTGAGGAGGGCGGCTTTCATGTGGTCGTAGGATGTCATCAGATGGTCCGGGAGTTGCAGCAGGGCGTCTCGCCCTTCGTTGACAAACCTCCCCCATAACCCGGCTCCCCAGTCGCTCCGGGGAATCCGGTGGGAGGTCATGGCTACCTCGTACGCTTTGAACCATTGCTGGATATCATCGTTCTTGTAGTACTCTCTGACGACATCTTTGGGTATGTGGACCTTGGGGTCTGTAGGGGCAGGAGTGTTCGTGCGCTCGGGGACCCCGAGCTCCTTGTTCTGCTTCCGAATCTCTAGTTCTTTGAGGTTGCGCTCATGTTCGTAGGTTAGCTTCTTCTCTTCTAGCTCTCTCTGCCTTTGTTTCTCTTCTCGCTCCTCTCGGAGCCGTAAGTGTTCCAACGTTATTTTTTGTTCCGCCAATTTGAGCTCTCCATCTAAGCGAAGTCGTGCCAGTTCTAATTCATGGAGCTTGCTTTTTTTCCCGTTCCCGGACCTCTTCTGGGGAGAGACCCGATCTTCTTTCTTCCGTCGGCGTGGGGCTTGTTTTGGGTGTCTCGTGGCTTCGTGTTTGGGGTACGGTGTACCCGTCTCCGCCCAAGATTCCAGGGCTCGTTTGAAGTCCTCTTTTGTGCTCAGTCCTGTGGTTGAAATGCCTAATTCTATGCAAAATTGTTTCAGTTCTCTGTGGTTGTATTCTTCCAGCTTTTCCATCTGGAATTTTTCCGTTGCTCCGCTCTCTTTTGTTGTCATGGTGGTTGTGTGTCGTGGGGCGAGTGACCCTCTGTACGATTATGCGTAGGTTCGGATCGCGCCGCTGGCCACCAATGTTAGACGGGGACCCAGAGGGTCGGCCGAATACTGGGGGAGAGGCCTCCGATGAGGGCCGTCTCCGGCGATCGTACAGACAAGTCACTTCCCTCCCCACAGATAGACACCACACAAGGATGAGATCAACACTCTTTATATAGGGTTCTTGCGGCAAGGTTATCAGCGGTACAGGAGATTCAGGACTCGAGGGTCCTCTCAATTCTAGTCTCTGTAGGGAAAGGGGGTAGCGGGACAGTCTTGGTACCGGATCGGTACAGGAGGTGGCAGGAGGGAAGCTCACAATCCTCGAGCTTAGGAGTCTGCAAGGTCGGGCCGCGGCAGCGCCAGCAGGCCGAGGCGATGGTTCAAATGGCAGAGGGCAGGCCAAGATGATGGTTCACGTTGCAGAGGGCCGCGGCAGCGCCAGCAGGCCAAGATGATGGTTCACGTTGCAGAGGGCCGCGGCAGCGCCAGCAGGCCAAGATGATGGGTCACGTTGCAGAGGGCCGCGGCAGCGCCAGCAGGCCAAGACGAAGGGTTCACAGAGCAGGGCTGCGGCAGCGCCAGCAGTCCGCCAAGGATGAGTTCTTCTCGGTGTCTCTCGACTCCAGGATACAACTGCCTTCCTGGTCTGGGGCTGCCCCAGTTATAGGTCTGGTTCCCTTTGATGTCCGGACCCTCGCGCCTTGAGGTCGGGAGGTCCGGAATGAGGGAGTCCCGACACCCAGCAGGGGGTTGGAGCCAGCGCCCAGGGAGGCCGGGGGTGATCGACACCCGGCGGAGGAGAGCCGTTGACGCCTTCTTCTTTCATTGACCTGCCAAGTGGTCTCTTTACCTCCTGTGTGGAGGTTGGTGCCTCGATGTCGGGGCCGGGCCAGGCCCAGGGTTGGGGTCGAGTCGAGGCCACGTGGCCTCGTGTTGTAGTGTCCAAAGATGGCTGCCGGGCCGGGGCCATGGTGCTGACGGGGACCCGGCCAGCCGGTACGGGAGGGTTCAGGAGCTGGAGTCCCGGTGTGGACGGGTTGTGGATTACCTCGGGGGGGTTGCCGGGGTGGCTCTTGCTGGGGATTCAGGGAGAGCCGGGGTCCGGGCCCTGTTGTGTGGAGGGGGGACGGCCCAGCTACGAGGCCTGTCCAACAACTTTCATTTGTAAATGGTGTACTCAAGAGAGGTGACCTAGCCATTCCTCCATGTAAACTTAGACACAATATTATTTGTCATGGTCACGAAGGTCATGCTGGTATTGTTAGGACCAAACAAAAAGTAAAGAATTTCTTTGGGGGCCAGCTATGGACATTTGTATTGAACGATATGTTAGGAACTGCGTTACATGTGCTAATGCAAATAAGACTTTAGTCACTCTTAAACCTAATTTGGGTGATCATGTAATTCCTGATGATCCTTGGCATATCATCGCTATGGATATAATGGGACCTGTTGGTCCAAATTCAAAGTATATCCTAGCAGCTATTGATGTATTCTCTAAAGGGCCAGTCATCAAAATTGTAGAGAAAGTTGATACTGACGCTGTTTTTATTTTCTTGGATGAAACTTTCACTGAGGAAGGTTTACCAGTGCGTCTTAATACTGATAATGGCGTACTTTAAAAGAGTTGGTATAGTTCATTCCACTACTTCTCTATATAACCCCAGTGGGAATGGTATTATTGAAAGATTCAATAGAGTTCTCAAGAGTGCAGTTCAAATAGGGGGACTTGACAATGAGAAGTGGGAATTACAAATTTTCAAGACAGTCTGGATGTACAGAACTTCGACTAATGTCATGACTGGGTATTCCCCTTTTGAGATTATGAGAGGTAGGATTCCCAGGACCAAATGTAATCCTGTATGGGTAGCTCCTTCTACCTTGTCTAATATTGATCTCATTACAGTCAAGGAGAGACTAGTTCAGAATCGTGCTATCAATAAAGAACGATTTGACAAGAAAAAAGGTTCAGTACATGATCCCATTGTCAAGGTTGGCATGCTAGTTAAGGTTAAGAAACCTTGGAAAGTTAAAAAAGGTGAGAGACAATTCATGGGTCCTTTTGAAATTATAAGAAGTCCTTAAGAATTATGTCAGACTTAATGATAACAAAGTTTGGAATTTGAGCAGAATTGCTGTTCTCAAAGGTGACAGAAATGTTTATTCAAAGTATGAAATGGAACCTAAACCTGTTGATAGTCTCGATGATGAAGACTCTTATGAATGCTCTGTTTCTAGGCCTAACTTTAACAATATCCATGATAACATTATCAAACGTCAAAGGAAGAAACCAGGTTGAATGTCTGATTTTGTTGCATTCATCAGAAACAAATTTGTAAACTAACTTACTATTTATTTATTTTCTCTCTCCTTTCCTTCTTATTGTTCGTTAAAGAGGGAAGAGTTGTTACATATATGTTTTAACATGTTTCCTCGTGCTTGCATGCACAAGTTTATTGTATTGTTATTTTATGAGTCTTGATTCCTTGCACGATCAGTATGTTCTAGAATAGAGCATCTGATCGGTCCTGGAATCAAGACTGGCAGTTGTGTGGAGCCAGACAGAGCCTCCAGTCTTGTAGCCGGTGGTGCTTCCTTTCTTTACAGAATAAACTCTTCAAAATACTACTTGGAGTTATTCATTCATCTCAACAACATGTGAGAGTGAAAAGATAACATCACTAGTGCCTCACTCGCACACCATTAAAACACGGGGAGCCAAACGTACACACTATACCTTGGCTCACCATTGGTAGCTTATCCCACGCTAGTTCTGTCATAGTGCCCTTCGAGGTTAACCAGAGCCAGCAGCAGAAGCAACCGAGTGCAACTCTCATCCAATCGCTCCCAGTAGCCACTACCAGCAGCAGAAACCACCGAGAACCCGCAGCGCCTAAAAGCACTCCAAACCCCCGCGACCCAACAACCATGCAATGCAAGCAGCAAATCCCGGTCGAGCAGATGAACGGCTTCCACCTCATCAACATGGAAATTAAGGGCAACGGCCCGAGCGCCTACAGCTTTCCTGTGCCCGAGGTAAAGGATGCGCTAAGGCAGTGCAACTTCTCAATGTGCACCAAGGACGGGGCAAAGGAGCCTAAAGACCAGCTGACCTCCATGCAGGACGCCTACACCACCATCCTCCGGGGCTTGGCGAGGACCCGGCCAGAGACAGGCTGCTTATGACCCCCAGCCGGGCGGCCAAGGCCATGCAGTTCCTCACCAAGGGCTACAAAGAGAACATAAGGGGTAAGAAGCATTTACGCGGGCAAGTGTGTGGCGGTATATTATGTTAAATAATGTGATATATCCCGATGTGTCCAGTTATGAGTATTTTTTCCGTAAGATGCATCAGCACCTCGTGATGGGTAGTAACTAGTAGGCGCTATATCATTGCCATACCATTTCTTTGCTGTTACACTGCTTCTTGGCTTTATTTTGCAAGAAAACATCTGCTTCCACTTACGGTATATATCATATAAATGTGTGGCTGCAAAAAGAGGGAGCGAGAAAGCGCCAGAGAGGGGGGCAGTTTGCAGTGTGTGACAATACCATCAACGACATGAGGTGGAAAAAAGAGGCTGGCTCTGAATGAAATAAATTTAAAGTAATGTGCATGGCGCGAAGATTACGTCATTGTGTTTTGAGGACGCTAGTGTTTAATTTTAAAGGAATGCGTTTTTAAGGCATAATGCCCAAAGAAAGAAGCCTATGTAAGACAGTTAAACCATCCTAGCATTTAATACAACCCTCTTTTCTATTCTGATGTTTATAGTTTTATGTGGAAGTGTACCCTGGTGATAAATACAATAGGTTTCACACATAAATATGGAGGGCATCTCACGTGAACCAGCTGCTCCTATCTGCTATCTATGATGATATATCTATAATTTGTTTTAAATTTGAGCTTATTTTGACCACCCACCCCACCCTCCTTATTTCGTTTAAAAATGCGCCTGCGCTGAACTTGAGGGCATGATGTTTGTGACGCCTTTCCCTACATAGCAGATGGCAGACAAGGGCCGGCCAGGTTATTTGAAGATAATGCCCTCGCCTGACGTGCATACAATGAACGAATTACAGACAAGGCCCCCTACCCCACACCCATAAATAGGCCCCCTGATCCAGCAAGCCAGTGGGGTTGCTGCGCCCTCCTCCCTGCGCTGCCCACTTTTCTCTGCCTTATAAAGCGACTCAAAAAAAGTGCCTACTGTCATGCAGTAGTAACCTCCGTAGATAAATGCATTCTCTGGTTAACAATTCATTGCCAAACTCCCGAAGAAATCACCAGTTTTTTAAAAGCAACATTCTTGCTCAAAAGAAAACAAATACAAGCTTTGGCATAGCCAATAGGTCTCGCTTTTGGGACCTTGCAGCACAATATCCTTGGTACAACATCAACTGTTGCATGGCTAAACACTTATAAGGTCCCAAAGGCGAGACCTCTTGGCTATGCCAATGCTTGTTTTCTTTCCTACCTCTTCTGCAAGACCTCGACTGCATATTGGCCTCCACCATGGGACTGGGAGGTCCCAACCCTTCTCATTCACATACAAAAATCGACAAATATTTGGCACCTCAGGCCCCAGCCTAGAAGCATGGCAGTGCAGACACTCCCCCCTCGTCGCAGGCCAACCCAACGCCACAGACATCCTTCTTGCTATCCAGGCCTTCCTGTCAGCTCTGGAAACAGGATCAGGAATGGAGTCGATGTTGCGCTCCTACACCGGGACCTTTGCAATGTCGCAAAGCGTATGGCCTGCACTGAGGGGCGTATTTAGGAACTCCACGGAGTCCATGTTTACACTGAAGGCAAAGATGGCTCATCTGACTAGGGCGTCTTGAGATTCGTGCCGAGGGAGCTGATAACTGAGATCAGCATAACAACCTTCCCTTTGTGGACTTCACTGAGGTGGTCAGCTCCCAAGAGCTTCCTAGAGAAGTGGATCCTAATGTGGGTCCCTGAGGAGCACCTGTCTTCATGCTTTGTTGTGGAGCAGGCCAACAGATCAATGGCGGTGGCCCCTCTGCTCAGGGCCTTCCCACGACCACTGATCATAAAAATATTTAATTACAAGGACAGGGATGTCATTCTGGCCTCCCCAGACTTTCAATCGCTGGGATCCTGGTTTTCCCCAATTACACTCCCCTTATGCGGTGCCAACACAAATTCTTCAAAGCTGTCAAGCAAAAGCTGTGAGTGATGAACTAATGCTAATGCTTCTTTTCCCGCTCCGGCTCCATGTGATCCACGATGCCAGGTCTTTTTTTATACCACTGCAGCAGTGTGAGAATGGGCAACAGAGAACCGGCTCTTACACAGCAACTTTTTGAAGGAGTTGTTGGTGATGGGGCCTGCCGTGGCAGTCAAAGGTGATCTCATAAATGCCGTATGAGGGCTGGCGTCTCTTCCACCACTGATGCTCCTCATCCCTCATGGGACACCAGCACAGGGGGGGCGTGGTTGTTGCTGGGCTCTCCCCCTGGCACACTTGGAGGCCTCGACTTCTGCTTCACAGGGAGAAGGGAGGTTGGCGGGGCTTGGACCTGAGGCACACACATGCCAACCCATTGGAGTCAACAGTATCATCATGCCAGCAGCAATATATCCTTTTCAATGAGTATTCCTGGTGGGGGACGTGGGTTGTATCGCTCCAAAAGTTGTTTTTCTACTTTTTGTGATTTATACTATGTGACAACAGATGCTTATGGGGAGGACGTGTGGGGTCAGACCGGCTGGAGGGGTTTAGTCGGGGTTGTTTGGCCCATTTGGCCATGTGTTTGCTCATGTTTCAGGCAGGCTTATCCATAGTTTCCTTTTTTCCATGGATGCCCACATGGGTTCCACCTAGACCTCTACACCCAGTTCGAAACCCGATGGCTCTTAAACTAATGACATGGTTCTTGCCAAGTTTTTGGCACTTCGGCTCATTCCACTAATTTCTAAATTGGTCCATCCAGATCAATCTGGGTTTATGCCGGGGCGCAACACAGCTCTTAACTTGTGACGGCTCCACGGAGTCTTGGTACGCATACATAGAATCCATGAGGATGCGGTGGTTCTGTCTCTTGATGCACACATGACCTTTGATACAGTGGAGTGGCCATATCTCTTTGCTGTGTTACAGCATATGGGCCTTAGCCCTGTTTTTTTTCCTGGCTGCAACTTCTCTATACCGAACCTTTGGTGCAAGTGGCAGGAAATCGGAGGGTATCACAAGATTACCCCATCCAGCAAGAGACATGGCATGGCTGCTCCCTATCACCACTTATATTTGCTCTGATTCTCGAGCCCTTAGCGGCTTGGGTCCAAGGAGACCTGTTGCTCTGTGGTCTACGCTGGATGGAGGGTTGGGAGGACAGAATGTCACTATATGCTGACAATTTCCTCCTCTATGTAGCGGCTCCACAATCCTACATTCCCAGAATACTGTACATCTCCACAAATTGTGGTAGATACACCGGTTATACAATCAACTGGTCCAAATCAGTGGTGTTTGTCTTCCACCTGACTGTGAGGCGCTGACGGTAATGGACAGGTTCCTATATCTGGGCACCTTCATCTCTACTAGTCCTGACCTATTATCTGCCAGAAATTTACACGGCCCACTGACCCAACTTAAAAGCAATAGCCAGCATTGGGGGTCGCTTCCGCTCTTCCTTTTGGGAAGAACAACATTATTCTAAATTATGCTACTACTGTACTTTTTATAAATGTTACAGAACATGCCATTCCTCGTGCCTGAATTTTTAAAAAAAGCTATAGAGGGCGAGATTAGGAACCTGCTGAGGGATGGAGGCCCCCCATGATTTGCCCTGGGAAAGTTGACACGAGCTGGTATGATGTGGGGATTGCCTTGCCCGATATCCAGTCATATTACAGAGCGGCGCAGTTGGTGCCTATCAACCATTGGGTTCATCAGCCCAGGGACGAATCAGCCTACTGTATGGACTGTCTTGTTCTCCACCCAGTGGGGAGAGGGGAACTTGCGAGCATTCTACACAAATCCACAGCTTTTTAGCCTGGAGGAAGCAACTGTACTTACAGTCCGCCTTTGACACATGACACTTAGCAAATTTGGGTGGGTGTATAGGATCACCCAACAACTTTTGGGTACAATGGGGACTAGACTTGGCTATGACAAATGGGACCTAATCGGGTTCTCTAAGGTGGGGGTTCTTTGTTCCGGAGCGGAGGTGGTCTCATTCGCTGATTTATAGAAGACTTATAACCTAGCTCTAGCTGAGACCTTCTAATATTTACAAATTTGTCATGCTTTACAGGCAGCGATACCCTTAGGAGAAGACCTCCCGGAGTCGTCACCACTAGAAAATAGATTGTTAGAGGAACAAATTACCTGCAGGGCGATCTCTCTCACATATCAAAAACTCATTAACAATTCCCCCTATACACTTCTGCGCCTATGGGATCGCTGGGAAGGGGACCTCGTTGATATGCATGAGGAGACCTTGGCATCACCCAGGGAGGTGGCCATTAGGACACGTTTTAGATTGGTACAGCTAAAAATACTTCACAAGGCTCCCCTGTCTTGTAACACAATGGTAGAAATGGGCAAGAGGTTGTACTCAATGTGTTTCAGACACTGCGGTTAGGAGGGTGCTTTTTTCATATCACCTGGGGCTGCCCGAGGATCTGGACCTATTGGGACTCTGTGGTATCATGCATAAGCAAGGTCTGTAGGAGAATATGCCACTCTCAGCTAAGTGATGTCTTCTCAAAGTGTGGGAGGCCACTGACCTGGTGCGTGTGGAACTGACCTGGGTTACCTTAGGCGTGATGACTGCTAAGCCCAATATAGCTCGTCTATGGGGGTGCTGAGTCCTCACCAACTGTCAGGGACTGGATGAGAGTCATGGACTGGTGCATGGTGGCTTAGAAGGAGTCGAAAGAGAACACCTTCCACCGAGAGACCCCTGACCCCCAGCCCACCTAACCTCTCTTCCCAGAGCCCCGTCTACTAAGAATCCGAGCAAAGAAGGGTCCCCCGTTAACTGCATGCTCCTAAACTGCAGATCGGCCTCTAAACATGCAGTCGAACTAGCAGAAGCCATCCTCTCCCATGACATAGACATAGCATTCATCACGGAGACCTGGCTCAACAATCTCCTTGCCCCAGCATGGACATGCTGGTGCCTCGGGGATTCACAAAGATCAATAAGGACCAGCAAGAGCAAAGGGGAGGGGGCATAGCTATAATTCACAAGAACATCATCTCCATCACGGAAATTGCATCCTGCCTGTATAGCACCTTTGAGTGTCTCTCAGCCAACATCAAGACATGCGATAACAGGCCATAAATTTGCCATCTCCTTTACTACCCCCCAGGCAACTCCTGTGAATGCGGGGAACACTTTTCAGACTTGATTGCACATTGTGCACTCGGTAACTCAAACAATATAATTCTAGGTGACCTCAATCTAAGATGGAATGAAACAAAAAACAGCTCATTCAATCCCTAATCAACCTCCTACTAGAAAACAATCTGACCCAACACTGCTCAGAAGATACTCACCACAGAGGAGCAATACTCAACGCAATTATTGCCGAAAGCAATGCAATTACCATTGACCACATCCTTCCCGTAGACTGGTCCGACCACCACATCATCCTTTTCTGCATTAACCAAACGGTCCTAACTCAACACCCCAAGCAGGATCTCCCCAAATGGGTTAGGAACAAAGCTCAGTTCCCTGGAGATCCACTAGAAAAAAAAAAGCTTGCTCCTCCCCAACAGCACTGATCACCTCTCAACTATTGAACTCACCTCTCCTTACAACTCCAATATGACGCGCACCCTAGACAGCCTTGCGCCTCTGAAACTAAAAAAATCCAGGAGCATTCCATCCAGATCATGGTTCACCACTGACAACAATGAAGAAAGAAAACATCTAAGAGCCTCAGAAAGAATCTGGAGGAACAATCCCACTGCACTCCATCGCGATCAACTCCAAGCACCTCGCAGGAACTACAAAAAGCACATTAAGAACAAAAAGATATCTTTCTTTTGCTCCGCACTAGACACAGCAGAAAACCTACCCAAAGAGCTCTTCAATATCATCAGGAATCAAACCTCTAAGCCAGTGACATCCTCAACTCAGGCATCCAATGAACGCTGTTACCTCTTGACTTGGTAAGAGTATTCTGCATCATTCAGAAACTCTGTCCATCACCACCCACTTTTCCAAAATCGATTTTATCCACACTATGTGTGGGAGGGTATACTCAGACGTGAGTCCCTTGCTCATTGCACCATCAGGATTCAAGCAAGCCGGGCCGACGAAGGCTGTGATGCCAGAAACCGGTCCCCGGAAGCTTGTTTCCTTCCCAGTATAAGAATTGGCTTGGTAGTTTGGTTGGCCCTGTTCCCATCATGCACTGGGACAGGAACAGACTAATTTGCATATAGCCAGGTTCTGAGCTGGGATGGTGCAGTGAGCTAAAAAACAGGTGATGGATTAAAACCATGATCTCTTGACTTGGTAAGAGTATTCTGCATCATTCAGAAACTCTGTCCATCACCACCCCCTTTTCCAAAATCGATTTTATCCACACTTTGTGTGGGAGGGTATACTCAGACGTGAGTCCCTTGCTCATTGCACCATCAGGATTCAAGCAAGCCGGGCCGACGAAGGCTGTGATGCCAGAAACCGGTCCCCGGAAGCTTGTTTCCTTCCCAGTATAAGAATTGGCTTGGTAGTTTGGTTTGCCCTGTTCCCATCATGCACTGGGACAGGAACAGACTAATTTGCATATAGCCAGGTTCTGAGCTGGGATGGTGCAGTGAGCTAAAAAACAGGTGATGGATTAAAACCATGATCTCTTGACTTGGTAAGAGTATTCTGCATCATTCAGAAACTCTGTCCATCACCACCCCCTTTTCCAAAATCGATTTTATCCACACTATGTGTGGGAGGGTATACTCAGACGTGAGTCCCTTGCTCATTGCACCATCAGGATTCAAGCAAGCCGGGCCGACGAAGGCTGTGATGCCAGAAACCGGTCCCCGGAAGCTTGTTTCCTTCCCAGTATAAGAATTGGCTTGGTAGTTTGGTTTGCCCTGTTCCCATCATGCACTGGGACAGGAACAGACTAATTTGCATATAGCCAGGTTCTGAGCTGGGATGGTGCAGTGAGCTAAAAAACAGGTGATGGATTAAAACCAGGATCTCTTGACTTGGTAAGAGTATTCTGCATCATTCAGAAACTCTGTCCATCACCACCCCCTTTTCCAAAATCGATTTTATCCACACTATGTGTGGGAGGGTATACTCAGACGTGAGTCCCTTGCTCATTGCACCATCAGGATTCAAGCAAGCCGGGCCGACGAAGGCTGTGATGCCAGAAAACGGTCCCCGGAAGCTTGTTTCCTTCCCAGTATAAGAATTGGCTTGGTAGTGTGGTTTGCCCTGTTCCCATCATGCACTGGGACAGGAACAGACTAATTTGCATATAGCCAGGTTCTGAGCTGGGATGGTGCAGTGAGCTAAAAAACAGGTGATGGATTAAAACCATGATCTCTTGACTTGGTAAGAGTATTCTGCATCATTCAGAAACTCTGTCCATCACCACCCCCTTTTCCAAAATCGATTTTATCCACACTATGTGTGGGAGGGTATACTCAGACGTGAGTCCCTTGCTCATTGCGCCATCAGGATTCAAGCAAGCCGGGCCGACGAAGGCTGTGATGCCAGAAACCGGTCCCCGGAAGCTTGTTTCCTTCCCAGTATAAGAATTGGCTTGGTAGTTTGGTTTGCCCTGTTCCCATCATGCACTGGGACAGGAACAGACTAATTTACATATAGCCAGGTTCTGAGCTGGGATGGTGCAGTGAGCTAAAAAACAGGTGATGGATTAAAACCATGATCTCTTGACTTGGTAAGAGTATTCTGCATCATTCAGAAACTCTGTCCATCACCACCCCCTTTTCCAAAATCGATTTTATCCACACTATGTGTGGGAGGGTATACTCAGACGTGAGTCCCTTGCTCATTGCACCATCAGGATTCAAGCAAGCCGGGCCGACGAAGGCTGTGATGCCAGAAACCGGTCCCCGGAAGCTTGTTTCCTTCCCAGTATAAGAATTGGCTTGGTAGTTTGGTTTGCCCTGTTCCCATCATGCACTGGGACAGGAACAGACTAATTTGCATATAGCCATGTTCTGAGCTGGGATGGTGCAGTGAGCTAAAAAACAGGTGATGGATTAAAACCGTGATCTCTTGACTTGGTAAGAGTATTCTGCATCATTCAGAAACTCTGTCCATCACCACCCCCTTGTCCAAAATCGATTTTATCCACACTATGTGTGGGAGGGTATACTCAGACGTGAGTCCCTTGCTGATTGCACCATCAGGATTCAAGCAAGCCGGGCCGACGAAGGCTGTGATGCCAGAAACCGGTCCCCGGAAGCTTGTTTCCTTCCCAGTATAAGAATTGGCTTGGTAGTTTGGTTTGCCCTGTTCCCATCATGCACTGGGACAGGAACAGACTAATTTGCATATAGCCAGGTTCTGAGCTGGGATGGTGCCGTGAGCTAAAAAACAGGTGATGGATTAAAACCAGGATCTCTTGACTTGGTAAGAGTATTCTGCATCATTCAGAAACTCTGTCCATCACCACCCCCTTTTCCAAAATCGATTTTATCCACACTATGTTTGGGAGGGCATACTCAGACGTGAGTCCCTTGCTCATTGCACCATCAGGATTCAAGCAAGCCGGGCCGACGAAGGCTGTGATGCCAGAAACCGGTCCCCGGAAGCTTGTTTCCTTCCCAGTATAAGAATTGGCTTGGTAGTTTGGTTTGCCCTGTTCCCATCATGCACTGGGACAGGAACAGACTAATTTGCATATAGCCAGGTTCTGAGCTGGGATGGTGCAGTGAGCTAAAAAACAGGTGATGGATTAAAACCATGATCTCTTGACTTGGTAAGAGTATTCTGCATCATTCAGAAACTCTGTCCATCACCACCCCCTTTTCCAAAATCGATTTTATCCACACTATGTGTGGGAGGGTATACTCAGACGTGAGTCCCTTGCTCATTGCACCATCAGGATTCAAGCAAGCCGGGCCGACGAAGGCTGTGATGCCACAAACCGGTCCCCGGAAGCTTGTTTCCTTCCCAGTATAAGAATTGGCTTGGTAGTTTGGTTTGCCCTGTTCCCATCATGCACTGGGACAGGAACAGACTAATTTGCATATAGCCAGGTTCTGAGCTGGGATGGTGCAGTGAGCTAAAAAACAGGTGATGGATTAAAACCATGATCTCTTGACTTGGTAAGAGTATTCTGCATCATTCAGAAACTCTGTCCATCACCACCCCCTTTTCCAAAATCGATTTTATCCACACTATGTGTGGGAGGGTATACTCAGACGTGAGTCCCTTGCTCATTGCACCATCAGGATTCAAGCAAGCCGGGCCGACGAAGGCTGTGATGCCAGAAACCGGTCCCCGGAAGCTTGTTTCCTTCCCAGTATAAGAATTGGCTTGGTAGTTTGGTTTGCCCTGTTCCCATCATGCACTGGGACAGGAACAGACTAATTTGCATATAGCCAGGTTCTGAGCTGGGATGGTGCAGTGAGCTAAAAAACAGGTGATGGATTAAAACCATGATCTCTTGACTTGGTAAGAGTATTCTGCATCATTCAGAAACTCTGTCCATCACCACCCCCTTTTCCAAAATCGATTTTATCCACACTATGTGTGGGAGGGTATACTCAGACGTGAGTCCCTTGCTCATTGCATCATCAGGATTCAAGCAAGCCAGGCCGACGAAGGCTGTGATGCCAGAAACCGGTCCCCGGAAGCTTGTTTCCTTCCCAGTATAAGAATTGGCTTGGTAGTTTGGTTTGTCCTGTTCCCATCATGCACTGGGACAGGAACAGACTAATTTGCATATAGCCAGGTTCTGAGCTGGGATGGTGCAGTGAGCTAAAAAACAGGTGATGGATTAAAACCATGATCTCTTGACTTGGTAAGAGTATTCTGCATCATTCAGAAACTCTGTCCATCACCACCCCCTTTTCCAAAATCGATTTTATCCACACTATGTGTGGGAGGGTATACTCAGACGTGAGTCCCTTGCTCATTGCACCATCAGGATTCAAGCAAGCCGGGCCGACGAAGGCTGTGATGCCAGAAACCGGTCCCCGGAAGCTTGTTTCCTTCCCAGTATAAGAATTGGCTTGGTAGTTTGGTTTGCCCTGTTCCCATCATGCACTGGGACAGGAACAGACTAATTTGCATATAGCCAGGTTCTGAGCTGGGATGGTGCAGTGAGCTAAAAAACAGGTGATGGATTAAAACCATGATCTCTTGACTTGGTAAGAGTATTCTGCATCATTCAGAAACTCTGTCCATCACCACCCCCTTTTCCAAAATCGATTTTATCCACACTATGTGTGGGAGGGTATACTCAGACGTGAGTCCCTTGCTCATTGCATCATCAGGATTCAAGCAAGCCGGGCCGACGAAGGCTGTGATGCCAGAAACCGGTCCCCGGAAGCTTGTTTCCTTCCCAGTATAAGAATTGGCTTGGTAGTTTGGTTTGCCCTGTTCCCATCATGCACTGGGACAGGAACAGACTAATTTGCATATAGCCAGGTTCTGAGCTGGGATGGTGCAGTGAGCTAAAAAACAGGTGATGGATTAAAACCATGATCTCTTGACTTGGTAAGAGTATTCTGCATCATTCAGAAACTCTGTCCATCATCACCCCCTTTTCCAAAATCGATTTTATCCACACTATGTGTGGGAGGGTATACTCAGACGTGAGTCCCTTGCTCATTGCACCATCAGGATTCAAGCAAGCCGGGCCGACGAAGGCTGTGATGCCAGAAACCGGTCCCCGGAAGCTTGTTTCCTTCCCAGTATAAGAATTGGCTTGGTAGTTTGGTTTGCCCTGTTCCCATCATGCACTGGGACAGGAACAGACTAATTTGCATATAGCCAGGTTCTGAGCTGGGATGGTGCAGTGAGCTAAAAAACAGGTGATGGATTAAAACCATGATCTCTTGACTTGGTAAGAGTATTCTGCATCATTCAGAAACTCTGTCCATCACCACCCCCTTTTCCAAAATCGATTTTATCCACACTATGTGTGGGAGGGTATACTCAGACGTGAGTCCCTTGCTCATTGCACCATCAGGATTCAAGCAAGCCGGGCCGACGAAGGCTGTGATGCCAGAAACCGGTCGCCGGAAGCTTGTTTCCTTCCAAGTATAAGAATTGGCTTGGTAGTTTGATTTGCCCTGTTCCCATCATGCACTGGGACAGGAACAGACTAATTTGCATATAGCCAGGTTCTGAGCTGGGATGGTGCAGTGAGCTAAAAAACAGGTGATGGATTAAAACCATGATCTCTTGACTTGGTAAGAGTATTCTGCATCATTCAGAAACTCTGTCCATCACCACCCCCTTTTCCAAAATCGATTTTATCCACACTATGTGTGGGAGGGTATACTCAGACGTGAGTCCCTTGCTCATTGCACCATCAGGATTCAAGCAAGCCGGGCCGACGAAGGCTGTGATGCCAGAAACCGGTCCCCGGAAGCTTGTTTCCTTCCCAGTATAAGAATTGGCTTGGTAGTTTGGTTTGCCCTGTTCCCATCATGCACTGGGACAGGAACAGACTAATTTGCATATAGCCAGGTTCTGAGCTGGGATGGTGCAGTGAGCTAAAAAACAGGTGATGGATTAAAACCATGATCTCTTGACTTGGTAAGAGTATTCTGCATCATTCAGAAACTCTGTCCATCACCACCCCCTTTTCCAAAATCGATTTTATCCACACTATGTGTGGGAGGGTATACTCAGACGTGAGTCCCTTGCTCATTGCATCATCAGGATTCAAGCAAGCCAGGCCGACGAAGGCTGTGATGCCAGAAACCGGTCCCCGGAAGCTTGTTTCCTTCCCAGTATAAGAATTGGCTTGGTAGTTTGGTTTGCCCTGTTCCCATCATGCACTGGGACAGGAACAGACTAATTTGCATATAGCCGGGTTCTGAGCTGGGATGGTGCAGTGAGCTAAAAAACAGGTGATGGATTAAAACCATGATCTCTTGACTTGGTAAGAGTATTCTGCATCATTCAGAAACTCTGTCCATCACCACCCCCTTTTCCAAAATCGATTTTATCCACACTATGTGTGGGAGGGTATACTCAGATGTGAGTCCCTTGCTCATTGCACCATCAGGATTCAAGCAAGCCGGGCCGACGAAGGCTGTGATGCCAGAAACCGGTCCCCGGAAGCTTGTTTCCTTCCCAGTATAAGAATTGGCTTGGTAGTTTGGTTTGCCCTGTTCCCATCATGCACTGGGACAGGAACAGACTAATTTGCATATAGCCAGGTTCTGAGCTGGGATGGTGCAGTGAGCTAAAAAACAGGTGATGGATTAAAACCATGATCTCTTGACTTGGTAAGAGTATTCTGCATCATTCAGAAACTCTGTCCATCACCACCCCCTTTTCCAAAATCGATTTTATCCACACTATGTGTGGGAGGGTATACTCAGACGTGAGTCCCTTGCTCATTGCATCATCAGGATTCAAGCAAGCCGGGCCGACGAAGGCTGTGATGCCAGAAACCGGTCCCCGGAAGCTTGTTTCCTTCCCAGTATAAGAATTGGCTTGGTAGTTTGGTTTGCCCTGTTCCCATCATGCACTGGGACAGGAACAGACTAATTTGCATATAGCCAGGTTCTGAGCTGGGATGGTGCAGTGAGCTAAAAAACAGGTGATGGATTAAAACCATGATCTCTTGACTTGGTAAGAGTATTCTGCATCATTCAGAAACTCTGTCCATCACCACCCCCTTTTCCAAAATCGATTTTATCCACACTATGTGTGGGAGGGTATACTCAGACGTGAGTCCCTTGCTCATTGCACCATCAGGATTCAAGCAAGCCGGGCAGACGAAGGCTGTGATGCCAGAAACCGGTCCCCGGAAGCTTGTTTCCTTCCCAGTATAAGAATTGGCTTGGTAGTTTGGTTTGCCCTGTTCCCATCATGCACTGGGACAGGAACAGACTAATTTGCATATAGCCAGGTTCTGAGCTGGGATGGTGCAGTGAGCTAAAAAACAGGTGATGGATTAAAACCATGATCTCTTGACTTGGTAAGAGTATTCTGCATCATTCAGAAACTCTGTCCATCACCACCCCCTTTTCCAAAATCGATTTTATCCACACTATGTGTGGGAGGGTATACTCAGACGTGAGTCCCTTGCTCATTGCACCATCAGGATTCAAGCAAGCCGGGCCGACGAAGGCTGTGATGCCAGAAACCGGTCCCCGGAAGCTTGTTTCCTTCCCAGTATAAGAATTGGCTTGGTAGTTTGATTTGCCCTGTTCCCATCATGCACTGGGACAGGAACAGACTAATTTGCATATAGCCAGGTTCTGAGCTGGGATGGTGCAGTGAGCTAAAAAACAGGTGATGGATTAAAACCATGATCTCTTGACTTGGTAAGAGTATTCTGCATCATTCAGAAACTCTGTCCATCACCACCCCCTTTTCCAAAATCGATTTTATCCACACTATGTGTGGGAGGGTATACTCAGACGTGAGTCCCTTGCTCATTGCACCATCAGGATTCAAGCAAGCCGGGCCGACGAAGGCTGTGATGCCAGAAACCGGTCCCCGGAAGCTTGTTTCCTTCCCAGTATAAGAATTGGCTTGGTAGTTTGGTTTGCCCTGTTCCCATCATGCACTGGGACAGGAACAGACTAATTTGCATATAGCCAGGTTCTGAGCTGGGATGGTGCAGTGAGCTAAAAAACAGGTGATGGATTAAAACCATGATCTCTTGACTTGGTAAGAGTATTCTGCATCATTCAGAAACTCTGTCCATCACCACCCCCTTTTCCAAAATCGATTTTATCCACACTATGTGTGGGAGGGTATACTCAGACGTGAGTCCCTTGCTCATTACACCATCAGGATTTAAGCAAGCCGGGCCGACGAAGGCTGTGATGCCAGAAACCGGTCCCCGGAAGCTTGTTTCCTTCCCAGTATAAGAATTGGCTTGGTAGTTTGGTTTGCCCTGTTCCCATCATGCACTGGGACAGGAACAGACTAATTTGCATATAGCCAGGTTCTGAGCTGGGATGGTGCAGTGAGCTAAAAAACAGGTGATGGATTAAACCATGATCTCTTGACTTGGTAAGAGTATTCTGCATCATTCAGAAACTCTGGCCATCACCACCCCCTTTTCCAAAATCAATTTTATCCACACTATGTGTGGGAGGGTATACTCAGACGTGAGTCCCTTGCTCATTGCACCATCAGGATTCAAGCAAGGCGGGCCGACGAAGGCTGTGATGCCAGAAACCGGTCCCCGGAAGCTTGTTTCCTTCCCAGTATAAGAATTGGCTTGGTAGTTTGGTTTGCCCTGTTCCCATCATGCACTGGGACAGGAACAGACTAATTTGCATATAGCCAGGTTCTGAGCTGGGATGGTGCAGTGAGCTAAAAAACAGGTGATGGATTAAAACCATGATCTCTTGACTTGGTAAGAGTATTCTGCATCATTCAGAAACTCTGTCCATCGCCACCCCCTTTTCCAAAAGCGATTTTATCCACACTATGTGTGGGAGGGTATACTCAAACGTGAGTCCCTTGCTCATTGCACCATCAGGATTCAAGCAAGCCGGGCCGACGAAGGCTGTGATGCCAGAAACCGGTCCCCGGAAGCTTGTTTCCTTCCCAGTATAAGAATTGGCTTGGTAGTTTGGTTTGCCCTGTTCCCATCATGCACTGGGACAGGAACAGACTAATTTGCATATAGCCAGGTTCTGAGCTGGGATGGTGCAGTGAGCTAAAAAACAGGTGATGGGTTAAAACCATGATCTCTTGACTTGGTAAGAGTATTCTGCATCATTCAGAAACTCTGTCCATCACCACCCCCTTTTCCAAAATCGATTTTATCCACACTATGTGTGGGAGGGTATACTCAGACGTGAGTCCCTTGCTCATTGCACCATCAGGATTCAAGCAAGCCGGGCCGACGAAGGCTGTGATGCCAGTAACCGGTCCCCGGAAGCTTGTTTCCTTCCCAGTATAAGAATTGGCTTGGTAGTTTGGTTTGCCCTGTTCCCATCATGCACTGGGACAGGAACAGACTAATTTGCATATAGCCAGGTTCTGAGCTGGGATGGTGCAGTGAGCTAAAAAACAGGTGATGGATTAAAACCATGATCTCTTGACTTGGTAAGAGTATTCTGCATCATTCAGAAACTCTGTCCATCACCACCCCCTTTTCCAAAATCGATTTTATCCACACTATGTGTGGGAGGGTATACTCAGACGTGAGTCCCTTGCTCATTGCACCATCAGGATTCAAGCAAGCCGGGCCGACGAAGGCTGTGATGCCAGAAACCGGTCCCCGGAAGCTTGTTTCCTTCCCAGTATAAGAATTGGCTTGGTAGTTTGGTTTGCCCTGTTCCCATCATGCACTGGGACAGGAACAGACTAATTTGCATATAGCCAGGTTCTGAGCTGGGATGGTGCAGTGAGCTAAAAAACAGGTGATGGATTAAAACCATGATCTCTTGACTTGGTAAGAGTATTCTGCATCATTCAGAAACTCTGTCCATCACCACCCCCTTTTCCAAAATCGATTTTATCCACACTATGTGTGGGAGGGTATACTCAGACGTGAGTCCCTTGCTCATTGCATCATCAGGATTCAAGCAAGCCAGGCCGACGAAGGCTGTGATGCCAGAAACCGGTCCCCGGAAGCTTGTTTCCTTCCCAGTATAAGAATTGGCTTGGTAGTTTGGTTTGCCCTGTTCCCATCATGCACTGGGACAGGAACAGACTAATTTGCATATAGCCAGGTTCTGAGCTGGGATGGTGCAGTGAGCTAAAAAACAGGTGATGGATTAAAACCATGATCTCTTGACTTGGTAAGAGTATTCTGCATCATTCAGAAACTCTGTCCATCACCACCCCCTTTTCCAAAATCGATTTTATCCACACTATGTGTGGGAGGGTATACTCAGACGTGAGTCCCTTGCTCATTGCACCATCAGGATTCAAGCAAGCCGGGCCGACGAAGGCTGTGATGCCAGAAACCGGTCCCCGGAAGCTTGTTTCCTTCCCAGTATAAGAATTGGCTTGGTAGTTTGGTTTGCCCTGTTCCCATCATGCACTGGGACAGGAACAGACTAATTTGCATATAGCCAGGTTCTGAGCTGGGATGGTGCAGTGAGCTAAAAAACAGGTGATGGATTAAAACCATGATCTCTTGACTTGGTAAGAGTATTCTGCATCATTCAGAAACTCTGTCCATCACCACCCCCTTTTCCAAAATCGATTTTATCCACACTATGTGTGGGAGGGTATACTCAGACGTGAGTCCCTTGCTCATTGCATCATCAGGATTCAAGCAAGCCGGGCCGACGAAGCTGTGATGCCAGAAACCGGTCCCCGGAAGCTTGTTTCCTTCCCAGTATAAGAATTGGCTTGGTAGTTTGGTTTGCCCTGTTCCCATCATGCACTGGGACAGGAACAGACTAATTTGCATATAGCCAGGTTCTGAGCTGGGATGGTGCAGTGAGCTAAAAAACAGGTGATGGGTTAAAACCATGATCTCTTGACTTGGTAAGAGTATTCTGCATCATTCAGAAACTCTGTCCATCACCACCCCCTTTTCCAAAATCGATTTTATCCACACTATGTGTGGGAGGGTATACTCAGACGTGAGTCCCTTGCTCATTGCACCATCAGGATTCAAGCAAGCCGGGCCGACGAAGGCTGTGATGCCAGTAACTGGTCCCCGGAAGCTTGTTTCCTTCCCAGTATAAGAATTGGCTTGGTAGTTTGGTTTGCCCTGTTCCCATCATGCACTGGGACAGGAACAGACTAATTTGCATATAGCCAGGTTCTGAGCTGGGATGGTGCAGTGAGCTAAAAAACAGGTGATGGATTAAAACCATGATCTCTTGACTTGGTAAGAGTATTCTGCATCATTCAGAAACTCTGTCCCTCACCACCCCCTTTTCCAAAATCGATTTTATCCACACTATATGTGGGAGGGTATACTCAGACGTGAGTCCCTTGCTCATTGCATCATCAGGATTCAAGCAAGCCGGGCCGACGAAGGCTGTGATGCCAGAAACTGGTCCCCGGAAGCTTGTTTCCTTCCCAGTATAAGAATTGGCTTGGTAGTTTGATTTGCCCTGTTCCCATCATGCACTGGGACAGGAACAGACTAATTTGCATATAGCCAGGTTCTGAGCTGGGATGGTGCAGTGAGCTAAAAAACAGGTGATGGATTAAAACCATGATCTCTTGACTTGGTAAGAGTATTCTGCATCATTCAGAAACTCTGTCCATCACCACCCCCTTTTCCAAAATCGATTTTATCCACACTATGTGTGGGAGGGTATACTCAGACGTGAGTCCCTTGCTCATTGCACCATCAGGATTCAAGCAAGCCGGGCCGACGAAGGCTGTGATGCCAGAAACCGGTCCCCGGAAGCTTGTTTCCTTCCCAGTATAAGAATTGGCTTGGTAGTTTGGTTTGCCCTGTTCCCATCATGCACTGGGACAGGAACAGACTAATTTGCATATAGCCAGGTTCTGAGCTGGGATGGTGCAGTGAGCTAAAAAACAGGTGATGGATTAAAACCATGATCTCTTGACTTGGTAAGAGTATTCTGCATCATTCAGAAACTCTGTCCATCACCACCCCCTTTTCCAAAATCGATTTTATCCACACTATGTGTGGGAGGGTATACTCAGACGTGAGTCCCTTGCTCATTACACCATCAGGATTTAAGCAAGCCGGGCCGACGAAGGCTGTGATGCCAGAAACCGGTCCCCGGAAGCTTGTTTCCTTCCCAGTATAAGAATTGGCTTGGTAGTTTGGTTTGCCCTGTTCCCATCATGCACTGGGACAGGAACAGACTAATTTGCATATAGCCAGGTTCTGAGCTGGGATGGTGCAGTGAGCTAAAAAACAGGTGATGGATTAAAACCATGATCTCTTGACTTGGTAAGAGTATTCTGCATCATTCAGAAACTCTGTCCATCACCACCCCCTTTTCCAAAATCGATTTTATCCACACTATGTGTGGGAGGGTATACTCAGACGTGAGTCCCTTGCTCATTGCTCCATCAGGATTCAAGCAAGGCGGGCCGACGAAGGCTGTGATGCCAGAAACCGGTCCCCGGAAGCTTGTTTCCTTCCCAGTATAAGAATTGGCTTGGTAGTTTGGTTTGCCCTGTTCCCATCATGCACTGGGACAGGAACAGACTAATTTGCATATAGCCAGGTTCTGAGCTGGGATGGTGCAGTGAGCTAAAAAACAGGTGATGGATTAAAACCATGATCTCTTGACTTGGTAAGAGTATTCTGCATCATTCAGAAACTCTGTCCCTCACCACCCCCTTTTCCAAAATCGATTTTATCCACACTACATGTGGGAGGGTATACTCAGACGTGAGTCCCTTGCTCATTGCATCATCAGGATTCAAGCAAGCCGGGCCGACGAAGGCTGTGATGCCAGAAACTGGTCCCCGGAAGCTTGTTTCCTTCCCAGTATAAGAATTGGCTTGGTAGTTTGGTTTGCCCTGATCCCATCATGCACTGGGACAGGAACAGACTAATTTGCATATAGCCAGGTTCTGAGCTGGGATGGTGCAGTGAGCTAAAAAACAGGTGATGGATTAAAACCATGATCTCTTGACTTGGTAAGAGTATTCTGCATCATTCAGAAACTCTGTCCATCACCACCCCCTTTTCCAAAAGCGATTTTATCCACACTATGTGTGGGAGGGTATACTCAAACGTGAGTCCCTTGCTCATTGCACCATCAGGATTCAAGCAAGCCGGGCCGACGAAGGCTGTGATGCCAGAAACCGGTCCCCGGAAGCTTGTTTCCTTCCCAGTATAAGAATTGGCTTGGTAGTTTGGTTTGCCCTGTTCCCATCATGCACTGGGACAGGAACAGACTAATTTGCATATAGCCAGGTTCTGAGCTGGGATGGTGCAGTGAGCTAAAAAACAGGTGATGGGTTAAAACCATGATCTCTTGACTTGGTAAGAGTATTCTGCATCATTCAGAAACTCTGTCCATCACCACCCCCTTTTCCAAAATCGATTTTATCCACACTATGTGTGGGAGGGTATACTCAGACGTGAGTCCCTTGCTCATTGCACCATCAGGATTCAAGCAAGCCGGGCCGACGAAGGCTGTGATGCCAGTAACCGGTCCCCGGAAGCTTGTTTCCTTCCCAGTATAAGAATTGGCTTGGTAGTTTGGTTTGCCCTGTTCCCATCATGCACTGGGACAGGAACAGACTAATTTGCATATAGCCAGGTTCTGAGCTGGGATGGTGCAGTGAGCTAAAAAACAGGTGATGGATTAAAACCATGATCTCTTGACTTGGTAAGAGTATTCGGCATCATTCAGAAACTCTGTCCATCACCACCCCCTTTTCCAAAATCGATTTTATCCACACTATGTGTGGGAGGGTATACTCAGACGTGAGTCCCTTGCTCATTGCACCATCAGGATTCAAGCAAGCCGGGCCGACGAAGGCTGTGATGCCAGAAACCGGTCCCCGGAAGCTTGTTTCCTTCCCAGTATAAGAATTGGCTTGGTAGTTTGGTTTGCCCTGTTCCCATCATGCACTGGGACAGGAACAGACTAATTTGCATATAGCCAGGTTCTGAGCTGGGATGGTGCAGTGAGCTAAAAAACAGGTGATGGATTAAAACCATGATCTCTTGACTTGGTAAGAGTATTCTGCATCATTCAGAAACTCTGTCCATCACCACCCCCTTTTCCAAAATCGATTTTATCCACACTATGTGTGGGAGGGTATACTCAGACGTGAGTCCCTTGCTCATTGCATCATCAGGATTCAAGCAAGCCAGGCCGACGAAGGCTGTGATGCCAGAAACCGGTCCCCGGAAGCTTGTTTCCTTCCCAGTATAAGAATTGGCTTGGTATTTTGGTTTGCCCTGTTCCCATCATGCACTGGGACAGGAACAGACTAATTTGCATATAGCCAGGTTCTGAGCTGGGATGGTGCAGTGAGCTAAAAAACAGGTGATGGATTAAAACCATGATCTCTTGACTTGGTAAGAGTATTCTGCATCATTCAGAAACTCTGTCCATCACCACCCCCTTTTCCAAAATCGATTTTATCCACACTATGTGTGGGAGGGTATACTCAGATGTGAGTCCCTTGCTCATTGCACCATCAGGATTCAAGCAAGCCGGGCCGACGAAGGCTGTGATGCCAGAAACCGGTCCCCGGAAGCTTGTTTCCTTCCCAGTATAAGAATTGGCTTGGTAGTTTGGTTTGCCCTGTTCCCATCATGCACTGGGACAGGAACAGACTAATTTGCATATAGCCAGGTTCTGAGCTGGGATGGTGCAGTGAGCTAAAAAACAGGTGATGGATTAAAACCATGATCTCTTGACTTGGTAAGAGTATTCTGCATCATTCAGAAACTCTGTCCATCACCACCCCCTTTTCCAAAATCGATTTTATCCACACTATGTGTGGGAGGGTATACTCAGACGTGAGTCCCTTGCTCATTGCATCATCAGGATTCAAGCAAGCCGGGCCGACGAAGGCTGTGATGCCAGAAACCGGTCCCCGGAAGCTTGTTTCCTTCCCAGTATAAGAATTGGCTTGGTAGTTTGGTTTGCCCTGTTCCCATCATGCACTGGGACAGGAACAGACTAATTTGCATATAGCCAGGTTCTGAGCTGGGATGGTGCAGTGAGCTAAAAAACAGGTGATGGATTAAAACCATGATCTCTTGACTTGGTAAGAGTATTCTGCATCATTCAGAAACTCTGTCCATCACCACCCCCTTTTCCAAAATCGATTTTATCCACACTATGTGTGGGAGGGTATACTCAGACGTGAGTCCCTTGCTCATTGCACCATCAGGATTCAAGCAAGCCGGGCAGACGAAGGCTGTGATGCCAGAAACCGGTCCCCGGAAGCTTGTTTCCTTCCCAGTATAAGAATTGGCTTGGTAGTTTGGTTTGCCCTGTTCCCATCATGCACTGGGACAGGAACAGACTAATTTGCATATAGCCAGGTTCTGAGCTGGGATGGTGCAGTGAGCTAAAAAACAGGTGATGGATTAAAACCATGATCTCTTGACTTGGTAAGAGTATTCTGCATCATTCAGAAACTCTGTCCATCACCACCCCCTTTTCCAAAATCGATTTTATCCACACTATGTGTGGGAGGGTATACTCAGACGTGAGTCCCTTGCTCATTGCACCATCAGGATTCAAGCAAGCCGGGCCGACGAAGGCTGTGATGCCAGAAACCGGTCCCCGGAAGCTTGTTTCCTTCCCAGTATAAGAATTGGCTTGGTAGTTTGATTTGCCCTGTTCCCATCATGCACTGGGACAGGAACAGACTAATTTGCATATAGCCAGGTTCTGAGCTGGGATGGTGCAGTGAGCTAAAAAACAGGTGATGGATTAAAACCATGATCTCTTGACTTGGTAAGAGTATTCTGCATCATTCAGAAACTCTGTCCATCACCACCCCCTTTTCCAAAATCGATTTTATCCACACTATGTGTGGGAGGGTATACTCAGACGTGAGTCCCTTGCTCATTGCACCATCAGGATTCAAGCAAGCCGGGCCGACGAAGGCTGTGATGCCAGAAACCGGTCCCCGGAAGCTTGTTTCCTTCCCAGTATAAGAATTGGCTTGGTAGTTTGGTTTGCCCTGTTCCCATCATGCACTGGGACAGGAACAGACTAATTTGCATATAGCCAGGTTCTGAGCTGGGATGGTGCAGTGAGCTAAAAAACAGGTGATGGATTAAAACCATGATCTCTTGACTTGGTAAGAGTATTCTGCATCATTCAGAAACTCTGTCCATCACCACCCCCTTTTCCAAAATCGATTTTATCCACACTATGTGTGGGAGGGTATACTCAGGTGTGAGTCCCTTGCTCATTACACCATCAGGATTTAAGCAAGCCGGGCCGACGAAGGCTGTGATGCCAGAAACCGGTCCCCGGAAGCTTGTTTCCTTCCCAGTATAAGAATTGGCTTGGTAGTTTGGTTTGCCCTGTTCCCATCATGCACTGGGACAGGAACAGACTAATTTGCATATAGCCAGGTTCTGAGCTGGGATGGTGCAGTGAGCTAAAAAACAGGTGATGGATTAAACCATGATCTCTTGACTTGGTAAGAGTATTCTGCATCATTCAGAAACTCTGTCCATCACCACCCCCTTTTCCAAAATCAATTTTATCCACACTATGTGTGGGAGGGTATACTCAGACGTGAGTCCCTTGCTCATTGCACCATCAGGATTCAAGCAAGGCGGGCCGACGAAGGCTGTGATGCCAGAAACCGGTCCCCGGAAGCTTGTTTCCTTCCCAGTATAAGAATTGGCTTGGTAGTTTGGTTTGCCCTGTTCCCATCATGCACTGGGACAGGAACAGACTAATTTGCATATAGCCAGGTTCTGAGCTGGGATGGTGCAGTGAGCTAAAAAACAGGTGATGGATTAAAACCATGATCTCTTGACTTGGTAAGAGTATTCTGCATCATTCAGAAACTCTGTCCATCGCCACCCCCTTTTCCAAAAGCGATTTTATCCACACTATGTGTGGGAGGGTATACTCAAACGTGAGTCCCTTGCTCATTGCACCATCAGGATTCAAGCAAGCCGGGCCGACGAAGGCTGTGATGCCAGAAACCGGTCCCCGGAAGCTTGTTTCCTTCCCAGTATAAGAATTGGCTTGGTAGTTTGGTTTGCCCTGTTCCCATCATGCACTGGGACAGGAACAGACTAATTTGCATATAGCCAGGTTCTGAGCTGGGATGGTGCAGTGAGCTAAAAAACAGGTGATGGGTTAAAACCATGATCTCTTGACTTGGTAAGAGTATTCTGCATCATTCAGAAACTCTGTCCATCACCACCCCCTTTTCCAAAATCGATTTTATCCACACTATGTGTGGGAGGGTATACTCAGACGTGAGTCCCTTGCTCATTGCACCATCAGGATTCAAGCAAGCCGGGCCGACGAAGGCTGTGATGCCAGTAACCGGTCCCCGGAAGCTTGTTTCCTTCCCAGTATAAGAATTGGCTTGGTAGTTTGGTTTGCCCTGTTCCCATCATGCACTGGGACAGGAACAGACTAATTTGCATATAGCCAGGTTCTGAGCTGGGATGGTGCAGTGAGCTAAAAAACAGGTGATGGATTAAAACCATGATCTCTTGACTTGGTAAGAGTATTCTGCATCATTCAGAAACTCTGTCCATCACCACCCCCTTTTCCAAAATCGATTTTATCCACACTATGTGTGGGAGGGTATACTCAGACGTGAGTCCCTTGCTCATTGCACCATCAGGATTCAAGCAAGCCGGGCCGACGAAGGCTGTGATGCCAGAAACCGGTCCCCGGAAGCTTGTTTCCTTCCCAGTATAAGAATTGGCTTGGTAGTTTGGTTTGCCCTGTTCCCATCATGCACTGGGACAGGAACAGACTAATTTGCATATAGCCAGGTTCTGAGCTGGGATGGTGCAGTGAGCTAAAAAACAGGTGATGGATTAAAACCATGATCTCTTGACTTGGTAAGAGTATTCTGCATCATTCAGAAACTCTGTCCATCACCACCCCCTTTTCCAAAATCGATTTTATCCACACTATGTGTGGGAGGGTATACTCAGACGTGAGTCCCTTGCTCATTGCATCATCAGGATTCAAGCAAGCCAGGCCGACGAAGGCTGTGATGCCAGAAACCGGTCCCCGGAAGCTTGTTTCCTTCCCAGTATAAGAATTGGCTTGGTAGTTTGGTTTGCCCTGTTCCCATCATGCACTGGGACAGGAACAGACTAATTTGCATATAGCCAGGTTCTGAGCTGGGATGGTGCAGTGAGCTAAAAAACAGGTGATGGATTAAAACCATGATCTCTTGACTTCGTAAGAGTATTCTGCATCATTCAGAAACTCTGTCCATCACCACCCCCTTTTCCAAAATCGATTTTATCCACACTATGTGTGGGAGGGTATACTCAGACGTGAGTCCCTTGCTCATTGCACCATCAGGATTCAAGCAAGCCGGGCCGACGAAGGCTGTGATGCCAGAAACCGGTCCCCGGAAGCTTGTTTCCTTCCCAGTATAAGAATTGGCTTGGTAGTTTGGTTTGCCCTGTTCCCATCATGCACTGGGACAGGAACAGACTAATTTGCATATAGCCAGGTTCTGAGCTGGGATGGTGCAGTGAGCTAAAAAACAGGTGATGGATTAAAACCATGATCTCTTGACTTGGTAAGAGTATTCTGCATCATTCAGAAACTCTGTCCATCACCACCCCCTTTTCCAAAATCGATTTTATCCACACTATGTGTGGGAGGGTATACTCAGACGTGAGTCCCTTGCTCATTGCATCATCAGGATTCAAGCAAGCCGGGCCGACGAAGCTGTGATGCCAGAAACCGGTCCCCGGAAGCTTGTTTCCTTCCCAGTATAAGAATTGGCTTGGTAGTTTGGTTTGCCCTGTTCCCATCATGCACTGGGACAGGAACAGACTAATTTGCATATAGCCAGGTTCTGAGCTGGGATGGTGCAGTGAGCTAAAAAACAGGTGATGGTTAAAACCATGATCTCTTGACTTGGTAAGAGTATTCTGCATCATTCAGAAACTCTGTCCATCACCACCCCCCTTTTCCAAAATCGATTTTATCCACACTATGTGTGGGAGGGTATACTCAGACGTGAGTCCCTTGCTCATTGCACCATCAGGATTCAAGCAAGCCGGGCCGACGAAGGCTGTGATGCCAGTAACTGGTCCCGGAAGCTTGTTTCCTTCCCAGTATAAGAATTGGCTTGGTAGTTTGGTTTGCCCTGTTCCCATCATGCACTGGGACAGGAACAGACTAATTTGCATATAGCCAGGTTCTGAGCTGGGATGGTGCAGTGAGCTAAAAAACAGGTGATGGATTAAAACCATGATCTCTTGACTTGGTAAGAGTATTCTGCATCATTCAGAAACTCTGTCCCTCACCACCCCCTTTTCCAAAATCGATTTTATCCACACTATATGTGGGAGGGTATACTCAGACGTGAGTCCCTTGCTCATTGCATCATCAGGATTCAAGCAAGCCGGGCCGACGAAGGCTGTGATGCCAGAAACTGGTCCCCGGAAGCTTGTTTCCTTCCCAGTATAAGAATTGGCTTGGTAGTTTGATTTGCCCTGTTCCCATCATGCACTGGGACAGGAACAGACTAATTTGCATATAGCCAGGTTCTGAGCTGGGATGGTGCAGTGAGCTAAAAAACAGGTGATGGATTAAAACCATGATCTCTTGACTTGGTAAGAGTATTCTGCATCATTCAGAAACTCTGTCCATCACCACCCCCTTTTCCAAAATCGATTTTATCCACACTATGTGTGGGAGGGTATACTCAGACGTGAGTCCCTTGCTCATTGCACCATCAGGATTCAAGCAAGCCGGGCCGACGAAGGCTGTGATGCCAGAAACCGGTCCCCGGAAGCTTGTTTCCTTCCCAGTATAAGAATTGGCTTGGTAGTTTGGTTTGCCCTGTTCCCATCATGCACTGGGACAGGAACAGACTAATTTGCATATAGCCAGGTTCTGAGCTGGGATGGTGCAGTGAGCTAAAAAACAGGTGATGGATTAAAACCATGATCTCTTGACTTGGTAAGAGTATTCTGCATCATTCAGAAACTCTGTCCATCACCACCCCCTTTTCCAAAATCGATTTTATCCACACTATGTGTGGGAGGGTATACTCAGACGTGAGTCCCTTGCTCATTACACCATCAGGATTTAAGCAAGCCGGGCCGACGAAGGCTGTGATGCCAGAAACCGGTCCCCGGAAGCTTGTTTCCTTCCCAGTATAAGAATTGGCTTGGTAGTTTGGTTTGCCCTGTTCCCATCATGCACTGGGACAGGAACAGACTAATTTGCATATAGCCAGGTTCTGAGCTGGGATGGTGCAGTGAGCTAAAAAACAGGTGATGGATTAAAACCATGATCTCTTGACTTGGTAAGAGTATTCTGCATCATTCAGAAACTCTGTCCATCACCACCCCCTTTTCCAAAATCGATTTTATCCACACTATGTGTGGGAGGGTATACTCAGACGTGAGTCCCTTGCTCATTGCTCCATCAGGATTCAAGCAAGGCGGGCCGACGAAGGCTGTGATGCCAGAAACCGGTCCCCGGAAGCTTGTTTCCTTCCCAGTATAGGAATTGGCTTGGTAGTTTGGTTTGCCCTGTTCCCATCATGCACTGGGACAGGAACAGACTAATTTGCATATAGCCAGGTTCTGAGCTGGGATGGTGCAGTGAGCTAAAAAACAGGTGATGGATTAAAACCATGATCTCTTGACTTGGTAAGAGTATTCTGCATCATTCAGAAACTCTGTCCCTCACCACCCCCTTTTCCAAAATCGATTTTATCCACACTACGTGTGGGAGGGTATACTCAGACGTGAGTCCCTTGCTCATTGCATCATCAGGATTCAAGCAAGCCGGGCCGACGAAGGCTGTGATGCCAGAAACTGGTCCCCGGAAGCTTGTTTCCTTCCCAGTATAAGAATTGGCTTGGTAGTTTGGTTTGCCCTGATCCCATCATGCACTGGGACAGGAACAGACTAATTTGCATATAGCCAGGTTCTGAGCTGGGATGGTGCAGTGAGCTAAAAAACAGGTGATGGATTAAAACCATGATCTCTTGACTTGGTAAGAGTATTCTGCATCATTCAGAAACTCTGTCCATCACCACCCCCTTTTCCAAAAGCGATTTTATCCACACTATGTGTGGGAGGGTATACTCAAACGTGAGTCCCTTGCTCATTGCACCATCAGGATTCAAGCAAGCCGGGCCGACGAAGGCTGTGATGCCAGAAACCGGTCCCCGGAAGCTTGTTTCCTTCCCAGTATAAGAATTGGCTTGGTAGTTTGGTTTGCCCTGTTCCCATCATGCACTGGGACAGGAACAGACTAATTTGCATATAGCCATGTTCTGAGCTGGGATGGTGCAGTGAGTTAAAAAACAGGTGATGGATTAAAACCGTGATCTCTTGACTTGGTAAGAGTATTCTGCATCATTCAGAAACTCTGTCCATCACCACCCCCTTTTCCAAAAGCGATTTTATCCACACTATGTGTGGGAGGGTATACTCAAACGTGAGTCCCTTGCTCATTGCACCATCAGGATTCAAGCAAGCCGGGCCGACGAAGGCTGTGATGCCAGAAACCGGTCCCCGGAAGCTTGTTTCCTTCCCAGTATAAGAATTGGCTTGGTAGTTTGGTTTGCCCTGTTCCCATCATGCACTGGGACAGGAACAGACTAATTTGCATATAGCCAGGTTCTGAGCTGGGATGGTGCAGTGAGCTAAAAAACAGGTGATGGGTTAAAACCATGATCTCTTGACTTGGTAAGAGTATTCTGCATCATTCAGAAACTCTGTCCATCACCACCCCCTTTTCCAAAATCGATTTTATCCACACTATGTGTGGGAGGGTATACTCAGACGTGAGTCCCTTGCTCATTGCACCATCAGGATTCAAGCAAGCCGGGCCGACGAAGGCTGTGATGCCAGTAACCGGTCCCCGGAAGCTTGTTTCCTTCCCAGTATAAGAATTGGCTTGGTAGTTTGGTTTGCCCTGTTCCCATCATGCACTGGGACAGGAACAGACTAATTTGCATATAGCCAGGTTCTGAGCTGGGATGGTGCAGTGAGCTAAAAAACAGGTGATGGATTAAAACCATGATCTCTTGACTTGGTAAGAGTATTCGGCATCATTCAGAAACTCTGTCCATCACCACCCCCTTTTCCAAAATCGATTTTATCCACACTATGTGTGGGAGGGTATACTCAGACGTGAGTCCCTTGCTCATTGCACCATCAGGATTCAAGCAAGCCGGGCCGACGAAGGCTGTGATGCCAGAAACCGGTCCCCGGAAGCTTGTTTCCTTCCCAGTATAAGAATTGGCTTGGTAGTTTGGTTTGCCCTGTTCCCATCATGCACTGGGACAGGAACAGACTAATTTGCATATAGCCAGGTTCTGAGCTGGGATGGTGCAGTGAGCTAAAAAACAGGTGATGGATTAAAACCATGATCTCTTGACTTGGTAAGAGTATTCTGCATCATTCAGAAACTCTGTCCATCACCACCCCCTTTTCCAAAATCGATTTTATCCACACTATGTGTGGGAGGGTATACTCAGACGTGAGTCCCTTGCTCATTGCATCATCAGGATTCAAGCAAGCCAGGCCGACGAAGGCTGTGATGCCAGAAACCGGTCCCCGGAAGCTTGTTTCCTTCCCAGTATAAGAATTGGCTTGGTATTTTGGTTTGCCCTGTTCCCATCATGCACTGGGACAGGAACAGACTAATTTGCATATAGCCAGGTTCTGAGCTGGGATGGTGCAGTGAGCTAAAAAACAGGTGATGGATTAAAACCATGATCTCTTGACTTGGTAAGAGTATTCTGCATCATTCAGAAACTCTGTCCATCACCACCCCCTTTTCCAAAATCGATTTTATCCACACTATGTGTGGGAGGGTATACTCAGACGTGAGTCCCTTGCTCATTGCACCATCAGGATTCAAGCAAGCCGGGCCGACGAAGGCTGTGATGCCAGAAACCGGTCCCCGGAAGCTTGTTTCCTTCCCAGTATAAGAATTGGCTTGGTAGTTTGGTTTGCCCTGTTCCCATCATGCACTGGGACAGGAACAGACTAATTTGCATATAGCCAGGTTCTGAGCTGGGATGGTGCAGTGAGCTAAAAAACAGGTGATGGATTAAAACCATGATCTCTTGACTTGGTAAGAGTATTCTGCATCATTCAGAAACTCTGTCCATCACCACCCCCTTTTCCAAAATCGATTTTATCCACACTATGTGTGGGAGGGTATACTCAGACGTGAGTCCCTTGCTCATTGCATCATCAGGATTCAAGCAAGCCGGGCCGACGAAGCTGTGATGCCAGAAACCGGTCCCCGGAAGCTTGTTTCCTTCCCAGTATAAGAATTGGCTTGGTAGTTTGGTTTGCCCTGTTCCCATCATGCACTGGGACAGGAACAGACTAATTTGCATATAGCCAGGTTCTGAGCTGGGATGGTGCAGTGAGCTAAAAAACAGGTGATGGATTAAAACCATGATCTCTTGACTTGGTAAGAGTATTCTGCATCATTCAGAAACTCTGTCCATCACCACCCCCTTTTCCAAAATCGATTTTATCCACACTATGTGTGGGAGGGTATACTCAGACGTGAGTCCCTTGCTCATTGCACCATCAGGATTCAAGCAAGCCGGGCCGACGAAGGCTGTGATGCCAGAAACCGGTCCCCGGAAGCTTGTTTCCTTCCCAGTATAAGAATTGGCTTGGTAGTTTGGTTTGCCCTGTTCCCATCATGCACTGGGACAGGAACAGACTAATTTGCATATAGCCAGGTTCTGAGCTGGGATGGTGCAGTGAGCTAAAAAACAGGTGATGGATTAAAACCATGATCTCTTGACTTGGTAAGAGTATTCTGCATCATTCAGAAACTCTGTCCATCACCACCCCCTTTTCCAAAATCGATTTTATCCACACTATGTGTGGGAGGGTCTACTCCTACGTGAGTCCCTTGCTCATTGCACCATCAGGATTCAAGCAAGCCGGGCCGACGAAGGCTGTGATGCCAGAAACCGGTCCCCGGAAGCTTGTTTCCTTCCCAGTATAAGAATTGGCTTGGTAGTTTGATTTGCCCTGTTCCCATCATGCACTGGGACAGGAACAGACTAATTTGCATATAGCCAGGTTCTGAGCTGGGATGGTGCAGTGAGCTAAAAAACAGGTGATGGATTAAAACCATGATCTCTTGACTTGGTAAGAGTATTCTGCATCATTCAGAAACTCTGTCCATCACCACCCCCTTTTCCAAAATCGATTTTATCCACACTATGTGTGGGAGGGTATACTCAGACGTGAGTCCCTTGCTGATTGCACCATCAGGATTCAAGCAAGCCGGGCCGACGAAGGCTGTGATGTCAGAAACCGGTCCCCGGAAGCTTGTTTCCTTCCCAGTATAAGAATTGGCTTGGTAGTTTGGTTTGCCCTGTTCCCATCATGCACTGGGACAGGAACAGACTAATTTGCATACAGCCAGGTTCTGAGCTGGGATGGTGCAGTGAGCTAAAAAACAGGTGATGGATTAAAACCATGATCTCTTGACTTGGTAAGAGTATTCTGCATCATTCAGAAACTCTGTCCATCACCACCCCCTTTTCCAAAATCGATTTTATCCACACTATGTGTGGGAGGGTATACTCAGACGTGAGTCCCTTGCTCATTACACCATCAGGATTTAAGCAAGCCGGGCCGACGAAGGCTGTGATGCCAGAAACCGGTCCCCGGAAGCTTGTTTCCTTCCCAGTATAAGAATTGGCTTGGTAGTTTGGTTTGCCCTATTCCCATCATGCACTGGGACAGGAACAGACTAATTTGCATATAGCCAGGTTCTGAGCTGGGATGGTGCAGTGAGCTAAAAAACAGGTGATGGATTAAAACCATGATCTCTTGACTTGGTAAGAGTATTCTGCATCATTCAGAAACTCTGTCCATCACCACCCCCTTTTCCAAAATCGATTTTATCCACACTATGTGTGGGAGGGTATACTCAGACGTGAGTCCCTTGCTCATTGCACCATCAGGATTCAAGCAAGGCGGGCCGACGAAGGCTGTGATGCCAGAAACCGGTCCCCGGAAGCTTGTTTCCTTCCCAGTATAAGAATTGGCTTGGTAGTTTGGTTTGCCCTGTTCCCATCATGCACTGGGACAGGAACAGACTAATTTGCATATAGCCAGGTTCTGAGCTGGGATGGTGCAGTGAGCTAAAAAACAGGTGATGGATTAAAACCATGATCTCTTGACTTGGTAAGAGTATTCTGCATCATTCAGAAACTCTGTCCCTCACCACCCCCTTTTCCAAAATCGATTTTATCCACACTACGTGTGGGAGGGTTTACTCAGACGTGAGTCCCTTGCTCATTGCATCATCAGGATTCAAGCAAGCCGGGCCGACGAAGGCTGTGATGCCAGAAACCGGTCCCCGGAAGCTTGTTTCCTTCCCAGTATAAGAATTGGCTTGGTAGTTTGGTTTGCCCTGATCCCATCATGCACTGGGACAGGAACAGACTAATTTGCATATAGCCAGGTTCTGAGCTGGGATGGTGCAGTGAGCTAAAAAACAGGTGATGGATTAAAACCATGATCTCTTGACTTGGTAAGAGTATTCTGCATCATTCAGAAACTCTGTCCATCACCACCCCCTTTTCCAAAATCGATTTTATCCACACTATGTGTGGGAGGGTATACTCAAACGTGAGTCCCTTGCTCATTGCACCATCAGGATTCAAGCAAGCCGGGCCGACGAAGGCTGTGATGCCAGAAACCGGTCCCCGGAAGCTTGTTTCCTTCCCAGTATAAGAATTGGCTTGGTAGTTTGGTTTGCCCTGTTCCCATCATGCACTGGGACAGGAACAGACTAATTTGCATATAGCCAGGTTCTGAGCTGGGATGGTGCAGTGAGCTAAAAAACAGGTGATGGGTTAAAACCATGATCTCTTGACTTGGTAAGAGTATTCTGCATCATTCAGAAACTCTGTCCATCACCACCCCCTTTTCCAAAATCGATTTTATCCACACTATGTGTGGGAGGGTATACTCAGACGTGAGTCCCTTGCTCATTGCACCATCAGGATTCAAGCAAGCCGGGCCGACGAAGGCTGTGATGCCAGTAACTGGTCCCCGGAAGCTTGTTTCCTTCCCAGTATAAGAATTGGCTTGGTAGTTTGGTTTGCCCTGTTCCCATCATGCACTGGGACAGGAACAGACTAATTTGCATATAGCCAGGTTCTGAGCTGGGATGGTGCAGTGAGCTAAAAAACAGGTGATGGATTAAAACCATGATCTCTTGACTTGGTAAGAGTATTCTGCATCATTCAGAAACTCTGTCCCTCACCACCCCCTTTTCCAAAATCGATTTTATCCACACTATGTGTGGGAGGGTATACTCAGACGTGAGTCCCTTGCTCATTGCATCATCAGGATTCAAGCAAGCCGGGCCGACGAAGGCTGTGATGCCAGAAACTGGTCCCCGGAAGCTTGTTTCCTTCCCAGTATAAGAATTGGCTTGGTAGTTTTGTTTGCCCTGTTCCCATCATGCACTGGGACAGGAACAGACTAATTTGCATATAGCCAGGTTCTGAGCTGGGATGGTGCAGTGAGCTAAAAAACAGGTGATGGATTAAAACCATGATCTCTTGACTTGGTAAGAGTATTCTGCATCATTCAGAAACTCTGTCCATCACCACCCCCTTTTCCAAAATCGATTTTATCCACACTATGTGTGGGAGGGTATACTCAGACGTGAGTCCCTTGCTCATTAGACCATCAGGATTTAAGCAAGCCGGGCCGACGAAGGCTGTGATGCCAGAAACCGGTCCCCGGAAGCTTTTTTCCTTCCCAGTATAAGAATTGGCTTGGTAGTTTGGTTTGCCCTGTTCCCATCATGCACTGGGACAGGAACAGACTAATTTGCATATAGCCATGTTCTGAGCTGGGATGGTGCAGTGAGTTAAAAAACAGGTGATGGATTAAAACCGTGATCTCTTGATTTGGTAAGAGTATTCTGCATCATTCAGAAACTCTGTCCATCACCACCCCCTTTTCCAAAATCGATTTTATCCACACTATGTGTGGGAGGGTATACTCAGACGTGAGTCCCTTGCTCATTGCACCATCAGGATTCAAGCAAGCCGGGCCGACGAAGGCTGTGATGCCAGAAACCGGTCCCCGGAAGCTTGTTTCCTTCCCAGTATAAGAATTGGCTTGGTAGTTTGGTTTGCCCTGTTCCCATCATGCACTGGGACAGGAACAGACTAATTTGCATATAGTCAGGTTCTGAGCTGGGATGGTGCAGTTAGCTAAAAAACAGGTGATGTATTAAAACCATGAACTCTTGACTTGAGTATTTTGCATCATTCAGAAACTCTGTCCATCACCACCCCCTTTTCCAAAATCGATTTTATCCACACTATGTGTGGGAGGGTATACTCAGACGTGAGTCCCTTGCTGATTGCACCATCAGGATTCAAGCAAGCCGGGCCGACGAAGGCTGTGATGCCAGAAACCGGTCCCCGGAAGCTTGTTTCCTTCCCAGTATAAGAATTGGCTTGGTAGTTTGGTTTGCCCTGTTCCCATCATGCACTGGGACAGGAACAGACTAATTTGCATATAGCCAGGTTCTGAGCTGGGATGGTGCAGTGAGCTAAAAAACAGGTGATGGATTAAAACCAGGATCTCTTGACTTGGTAAGAGTATTCTGCATCATTCAGAAACTCTGTCCATCACCACCCCCTTTTCCAAAATCGATTTTATCCACACTATGTTTGGGAGGGTATACTCAGACGTGAGTCCCTTGCTCATTGCACCATCAGGATTCAAGCAAGCCGGGCCGACGAAGGCTGTGATGCCAGAAACCGGTCCCCGGAAGCTTGTTTCCTTCCCAGTATAAGAATTGGCTTGGTAGTTTGGTTTGCCCTGTTCCCATCATGCACTGGGACAGGAACAGACTAATTTGCATATAGCCAGGTTCTGAGCTGGGATGGTGCAGTGAGCTAAAAAACAGGTGATGGATTAAAACCATGATCTCTTGACTTGGTAAGAGTATTCTGCATCATTCAGAAACTCTGTCCATCACCACCCCCTTTTCCAAAATCGATTTTATCCACACTATGTGTGGGAGGGTATACTCAGACGTGAGTCCCTTGCTCATTACACCATCAGGATTTAAGCAAGCCGGGCCGACGAAGGCTGTGATGCCAGAAACCGGTCCCCGGAAGCTTGTTTCCTTCCCAGTATAAGAATTGGCTTGGTAGTTTGGTTTGCCCTATTCCCATCATGCACTGGGACAGGAACAGACTAATTTGCATATAGCCAGGTTCTGAGCTGGGATGGTGCAGTGAGCTAAAAAACAGGTGATGGATTAAAACCATGATCTCTTGACTTGGTAAGAGTATTCTGCATCATTCAGAAACTCTGTCCATCACCACCCCCTTTTCCAAAATCGATTTTATCCACACTATGTGTGGGAGGGTATACTCAGACGTGAGTCCCTTGCTCATTGCACCATCAGGATTCAAGCAAGGCGGGCCGACGAAGGCTGTGATGCCAGAAACCGGTCCCCGGAAGCTTGTTTCCTTCCCAGTATAAGAATTGGCTTGGTAGTTTGGTTTGCCCTGTTCCCATCATGCACTGGGACAGGAACAGACTAATTTGCATATAGCCAGGTTCTGAGCTGGGATGGTGCAGTGAGCTAAAAAACAGGTGATGGATTAAAACCATGATCTCTTGACTTGGTAAGAGTATTCTGCATCATTCAGAAACTCTGTCCCTCACCACCCCCTTTTCCAAAATCGATTTTATCCACACTACGTGTGGGAGGGTATACTCAGACGTGAGTCCCTTGCTCATTGCATCATCAGGATTCAAGCAAGCCGGGCCGACGAAGGCTGTGATGCCAGAAACCGGTCCCCGGAAGCTTGTTTCCTTCCCAGTATAAGAATTGGCTTGGTAGTTTGGTTTGCCCTGATCCCATCATGCACTGGGACAGGAACAGACTAATTTGCATATAGCCAGGTTCTGAGCTGGGATGGTGCAGTGAGCTAAAAAACAGGTGATGGATTAAAACCATGATCTCTTGACTTGGTAAGAGTATTCTGCATCATTCAGAAACTCTGTCCATCACCACCCCCTTTTCCAAAATCGATTTTATCCACACTATGTGTGGGAGGGTATACTCAAACGTGAGTCCCTTGCTCATTGCACCATCAGGATTCAAGCAAGCCGGGCCGACGAAGGCTGTGATGCCAGAAACCGGTCCCCGGAAGCTTGTTTCCTTCCCAGTATAAGAATTGGCTTGGTAGTTTGGTTTGCCCTGTTCCCATCATGCACTGGGACAGGAACAGACTAATTTGCATATAGCCAGGTTCTGAGCTGGGATGGTGCAGTGAGCTAAAAAACAGGTGATGGGTTAAAACCATGATCTCTTGACTTGGTAAGAGTATTCTGCATCATTCAGAAACTCTGTCCATCACCACCCCCTTTTCCAAAATCGATTTTATCCACACTATGTGTGGGAGGGTATACTCAGACGTGAGTCCCTTGCTCATTGCACCATCAGGATTCAAGCAAGCCGGGCCGACGAAGGCTGTGATGCCAGTAACTGGTCCCCGGAAGCTTGTTTCCTTCCCAGTATAAGAATTGGCTTGGTAGTTTGGTTTGCCCTGTTCCCATCATGCACTGGGACAGGAACAGACTAATTTGCATATAGCCAGGTTCTGAGCTGGGATGGTGCAGTGAGCTAAAAAACAGGTGATGGATTAAAACCATGATCTCTTGACTTGGTAAGAGTATTCTGCATCATTCAGAAACTCTGTCCCTCACCACCCCCTTTTCCAAAATCGATTTTATCCACACTATGTGTGGGAGGGTATACTCAGACGTGAGTCCCTTGCTCATTGCATCATCAGGATTCAAGCAAGCCGGGCCGACGAAGGCTGTGATGCCAGAAACTGGTCCCCGGAAGCTTGTTTCCTTCCCAGTATAAGAATTGGCTTGGTAGTTTGGTTTGCCCTGTTCCCATCATGCACTGGGACAGGAGCAGACTAATTTGCATATAGCCAGGTTCTGAGCTGGGATGGTGCAGTGAGCTAAAAAACAGGTGATGGATTAAAACCATGATCTCTTGACTTGGTAAGAGTATTCTGCATCATTCAGAAACTCTGTCCCTCACCACCCCCTTTTCCAAAATCGATTTTATCCACACTATGTGTGGGAGGGTATACTCAGACGTGAGTCCCTTGCTCATTGCATCATCAGGATTCAAGCAAGCCGGGCCGACGAAGGCTGTGATGCCAGAAACTGGTCCCCGGAAGCTTGTTTCCTTCCCAGTATAAGAATTGGCTTGGTAGTTTTGTTTGCCCTGTTCCCATCATGCACTGGGACAGGAACAGACTAATTTGCATATAGCCAGGTTCTGAGCTGGGATGGTGCAGTGAGCTAAAAAACAGGTGATGGATTAAAACCATGATCTCTTGACTTGGTAAGAGTATTCTGCATCATTCAGAAACTCTGTCCATCACCACCCCCTTTTCCAAAATCGATTTTATCCACACTATGTGTGGGAGGGTATACTCAGACGTGAGTCCCTTGCTCATTAGACCATCAGGATTTAAGCAAGCCGGGCCGACGAAGGCTGTGATGCCAGAAACCGGTCCCCGGAAGCTTTTTTCCTTCCCAGTATAAGAATTGGCTTGGTAGTTTGGTTTGCCCTGTTCCCATCATGCACTGGGACAGGAACAGACTAATTTGCATATAGCCATGTTCTGAGCTGGGATGGTGCAGTGAGTTAAAAAACAGGTGATGGATTAAAACCGTGATCTCTTGATTTGGTAAGAGTATTCTGCATCATTCAGAAACTCTGTCCATCACCACCCCCTTTTCCAAAATCGATTTTATCCACACTATGTGTGGGAGGGTATACTCAGACGTGAGTCCCTTGCTCATTGCACCATCAGGATTCAAGCAAGCCGGGCCGACGAAGGCTGTGATGCCAGAAACCGGTCCCCGGAAGCTTGTTTCCTTCCCAGTATAAGAATTGGCTTGGTAGTTTGGTTTGCCCTGTTCCCATCATGCACTGGGACAGGAACAGACTAATTTGCATATAGTCAGGTTCTGAGCTGGGATGGTGCAGTTAGCTAAAAAACAGGTGATGTATTAAAACCATGAACTCTTGACTTGAGTATTTTGCATCATTCAGAAACTCTGTCCATCACCACCCCCTTTTCCAAAATCGATTTTATCCACACTATGTGTGGGAGGGTATACTCAGACGTGAGTCCCTTGCTGATTGCACCATCAGGATTCAAGCAAGCCGGGCCGACGAAGGCTGTGATGCCAGAAACCGGTCCCCGGAAGCTTGTTTCCTTCCCAGTATAAGAATTGGCTTGGTAGTTTGGTTTGCCCTGTTCCCATCATGCACTGGGACAGGAACAGACTAATTTGCATATAGCCAGGTTCTGAGCTGGGATGGTGCAGTGAGCTAAAAAACAGGTGATGGATTAAAACCAGGATCTCTTGACTTGGTAAGAGTATTCTGCATCATTCAGAAACTCTGTCCATCACCACCCCCTTTTCCAAAATCGATTTTATCCACACTATGTTTGGGAGGGTATACTCAGACGTGAGTCCCTTGCTCATTGCACCATCAGGATTCAAGCAAGCCGGGCCGACGAAGGCTGTGATGCCAGAAACCGGTCCCCGGAAGCTTGTTTCCTTCCCAGTATAAGAATTGGCTTGGTAGTTTGGTTTGCCCTGTTCCCATCATGCACTGGGACAGGAACAGACTAATTTGCATATAGCCAGGTTCTGAGCTGGGATGGTGCAGTGAGCTAAAAAACAGGTGATGGATTAAAACCATGATCTCTTGACTTGGTAAAAGTATTCTGCATCATTCAGAAACTCTGTCCATCACCACCCCCTTTTCCAAAATCGATTTTATCCACACTATGTGTGGGAGGGTATACTCAGACGTGAGTCCCTTGCTCATTACACCATCAGGATTTAAGCAAGCCGGGCCGACGAAGGCTGTGATGCCAGAAACCGGTCCCCGGAAGCTTGTTTCCTTCCCAGTATAAGAATTGGCTTGGTAGTTTGGTTTGCCCTATTCCCATCATGCACTGGGACAGGAACAGACTAATTTGCATATAGCCAGGTTCTGAGCTGGGATGGTGCAGTGAGCTAAAAAACAGGTGATGGATTAAAACCATGATCTCTTGACTTGGTAAGAGTATTCTGCATCATTCAGAAACTCTGTCCATCACCACCCCCTTTTCCAAAATCGATTTTATCCACACTATGTGTGGGAGGGTATACTCAGACGTGAGTCCCTTGCTCATTGCACCATCAGGATTCAAGCAAGGCGGGCCGACGAAGGCTGTGATGCCAGAAACCGGTCCCCGGAAGCTTGTTTCCTTCCCAGTATAAGAATTGGCTTGGTAGTTTGGTTTGCCCTGTTCCCATCATGCACTGGGACAGGAACAGACTAATTTGCATATAGCCAGGTTCTGAGCTGGGATGGTGCAGTGAGCTAAAAAACAGGTGATGGATTAAAACCATGATCTCTTGACTTGGTAAGAGTATTCTGCATCATTCAGAAACTCTGTCCCTCACCACCCCCTTTTCCAAAATCGATTTTATCCACACTACGTGTGGGAGGGTATACTCAGACGTGAGTCCCTTGCTCATTGCATCATCAGGATTCAAGCAAGCCGGGCCGACGAAGGCTGTGATGCCAGAAACCGGTCCCCGGAAGCTTGTTTCCTTCCCAGTATAAGAATTGGCTTGGTAGTTTGGTTTGCCCTGATCCCATCATGCACTGGGACAGGAACAGACTAATTTGCATATAGCCAGGTTCTGAGCTGGGATGGTGCAGTGAGCTAAAAAACAGGTGATGGATTAAAACCATGATCTCTTGACTTGGTAAGAGTATTCTGCATCATTCAGAAACTCTGTCCATCACCACCCCCTTTTCCAAAATCGATTTTATCCACACTATGTGTGGGAGGGTATACTCAAACGTGAGTCCCTTGCTCATTGCACCATCAGGATTCAAGCAAGCCGGGCCGACGAAGGCTGTGATGCCAGAAACCGGTCCCCGGAAGCTTGTTTCCTTCCCAGTATAAGAATTGGCTTGGTAGTTTGGTTTGCCCTGATCCCATCATGCACTGGGACAGGAACAGACTAATTTGCATATAGCCAGGTTCTGAGCTGGGATGGTGCAGTGAGCTAAAAAACAGGTGATGGATTAAAACCATGATCTCTTGACTTGGTAAGAGTATTCTGCATCATTCAGAAACTCTGTCCATCACCACCCCCTTTTCCAAAATCGATTTTATCCACACTATGTGTGGGAGGGTATACTCAAACGTGAGTCCCTTGCTCATTGCACCATCAGGATTCAAGCAAGCCGGGCCGACGAAGGCTGTGATGCCAGAAACCGGTCCCCGGAAGCTTGTTTCCTTCCCAGTATAAGAATTGGCTTGGTAGTTTGGTTTGCCCTGTTCCCATCATGCACTGGGACAGGAACAGACTAATTTGCATATAGCCAGGTTCTGAGCTGGGATGGTGCAGTGAGCTAAAAAACAGGTGATGGATTAAAACCATGATCTCTTGACTTGGTAAGAGTATTCTGCATCATTCAGAAACTCTGTCCCTCACCACCCCCTTTTCCAAAATCGATTTTATCCACACTACGTGTGGGAGGGTATACTCAGACGTGAGTCCCTTGCTCATTGCATCATCAGGATTCAAGCAAGCCGGGCCGACGAAGGCTGTGATGCCAGAAACCGGTCCCCGGAAGCTTGTTTCCTTCCCAGTATAAGAATTGGCTTGGTAGTTTGGTTTGCCCTGATCCCATCATGCACTGGGACAGGAACAGACTAATTTGCATATAGCCAGGTTCTGAGCTGGGATGGTGCAGTGAGCTAAAAAACAGGTGATGGATTAAAACCATGATCTCTTGACTTGGTAAGAGTATTCTGCATCATTCAGAAACTCTGTCCATCACCACCCCCTTTTCCAAAATCGATTTTATCCACACTATGTGTGGGAGGGTATACTCAAACGTGAGTCCCTTGCTCATTGCACCATCAGGATTCAAGCAAGCCGGGCCGACGAAGGCTGTGATGCCAGAAACCGGTCCCCGGAAGCTTGTTTCCTTCCCAGTATAAGAATTGGCTTGGTAGTTTGGTTTGCCCTGTTCCCATCATGCACTGGGACAGGAACAGACTAATTTGCATATAGCCAGGTTCTGAGCTGGGATGGTGCAGTGAGCTAAAAAACAGGTGATGGGTTAAAACCATGATCTCTTGACTTGGTAAGAGTATTCTGCATCATTCAGAAACTCTGTCCATCACCACCCCCTTTTCCAAAATCGATTTTATCCACACTATGTGTGGGAGGGTATACTCAGACGTGAGTCCCTTGCTCATTGCACCATCAGGATTCAAGCAAGCCGGGCCGACGAAGGCTGTGATGCCAGTAACTGGTCCCCGGAAGCTTGTTTCCTTCCCAGTATAAGAATTGGCTTGGTAGTTTGGTTTGCCCTGTTCCCATCATGCACTGGGACAGGAACAGACTAATTTGCATATAGCCAGGTTCTGAGCTGGGATGGTGCAGTGAGCTAAAAAACAGGTGATGGATTAAAACCATGATCTCTTGACTTGGTAAGAGTATTCTGCATCATTCAGAAACTCTGTCCCTCACCACCCCCTTTTCCAAAATCGATTTTATCCACACTATGTGTGGGAGGGTATACTCAGACGTGAGTCCCTTGCTCATTGCATCATCAGGATTCAAGCAAGCCGGGCCGACGAAGGCTGTGATGCCAGAAACTGGTCCCCGGAAGCTTGTTTCCTTCCCAGTATAAGAATTGGCTTGGTAGTTTGGTTTGCCCTGTTCCCATCATGCACTGGGACAGGAGCAGACTAATTTGCATATAGCCAGGTTCTGAGCTGGGATGGTGCAGTGAGCTAAAAAACAGGTGATGGATTAAAACCATGATCTCTTGACTTGGTAAGAGTATTCTGCATCATTCAGAAACTCTGTCCCTCACCACCCCCTTTTCCAAAATCGATTTTATCCACACTATGTGTGGGAGGGTATACTCAGACGTGAGTCCCTTGCTCATTGCATCATCAGGATTCAAGCAAGCCGGGCCGACGAAGGCTGTGATGCCAGAAACTGGTCCCCGGAAGCTTGTTTCCTTCCCAGTATAAGAATTGGCTTGGTAGTTTTGTTTGCCCTGTTCCCATCATGCACTGGGACAGGAACAGACTAATTTGCATATAGCCAGGTTCTGAGCTGGGATGGTGCAGTGAGCTAAAAAACAGGTGATGGATTAAAACCATGATCTCTTGACTTGGTAAGAGTATTCTGCATCATTCAGAAACTCTGTCCATCACCACCCCCTTTTCCAAAATCGATTTTATCCACACTATGTGTGGGAGGGTATACTCAGACGTGAGTCCCTTGCTCATTAGACCATCAGGATTTAAGCAAGCCGGGCCGACGAAGGCTGTGATGCCAGAAACCGGTCCCCGGAAGCTTTTTTCCTTCCCAGTATAAGAATTGGCTTGGTAGTTTGGTTTGCCCTGTTCCCATCATGCACTGGGACAGGAACAGACTAATTTGCATATAGCCATGTTCTGAGCTGGGATGGTGCAGTGAGTTAAAAAACAGGTGATGGATTAAAACCGTGATCTCTTGATTTGGTAAGAGTATTCTGCATCATTCAGAAACTCTGTCCATCACCACCCCCTTTTCCAAAATCGATTTTATCCACACTATGTGTGGGAGGGTATACTCAGACGTGAGTCCCTTGCTCATTGCACCATCAGGATTCAAGCAAGCCGGGCCGACG